>NC_083283.1:19125920-20335920 GCF_963506605.1 Zootoca vivipara | reverse complement strand
TATGAAAAACACTGCCTTAGTGTTAGCATGGCTTGCACAATGTGGCTGTTTTTATTTATATTTGCTGTTGCCTTGTGTTAGGTGCCTCATAATTCATTGCTTCACTTTCAATGAGTTATGGTCCTCGCCCTGACTTACAAATCTTAATAATAAATATAGCACTTGTCTTGCATGCATTCATTCTCTGTCTCTGTCTCTGATGCATGGATATGCTCACAGAATCTAGACCTGTTGTTATTACACGGACAGGACTCCCTCTAAATAGGGTTTTCAATTTAACCACAGCTCAACTTTCTGCAGGGATCTAATTCTGTGCAGTGGGGAAATCACATCACAGGAACATAGGAAACTGCCTTATACTAGATTGGGCATGTCCCCCCATTTAGCTCAGTATTGTCTCTACAGTTTGGAATATCCAGGGTGTTCACTGAATGAGTGTCATCATACAAGGCTACAATCTGAATTGTTTTCCACCCACCCCATAAGAAATAAATAAATAAATAAATAAATAAATAAAGAAAGAAAGAAAGAAAGAAAGAAAGAAAGAAAGAACAGGTATAGTAAAGCAAACTTGTGATTTTGTTATTTTCTTGTAAGTTTTAAAGAGGGGCACATAAAATGTTTAAAAAGAGAGAGAGATAAAGATGGAGGTAAAAGTAATGAGTAGAAAATTAAGCAATATGCTAGATCAGTTTAGCACTTTCCTGCTTGTTTTGAATTATTTCTTCTTCTTCTTCTTCTTCTTCTTCTTCTTCTTCTTCTTCTTCTTCTTCTTCTTCAGTATTTTGTATAATGATAGCACAAAGCCCAATTTTAAACTGATACTTGGACAACATTCCCCATACATCAGAAATTTGGAAAGTACAATATGTGGGAAGCAACTGCTTCGGTATGAAGGGGTCACAAAGCTCTTGACTAAAAATGAATGGAATCTTGTGGCCTGCCCCAGTCCTGATCCCACACTGATGCAAACAAGATTCCCAACCCCCTCCATAACTTTGCTAAAGTGTATTGTAATAAAACCTTGAATATGTATGGGTTTCTGCTTGGGTGACACTACTCAGGGCAGCAAAAGTGCTTCAGTAAGCCTAGGTTAATTTTTCTGCATAGCCCTAGTGCAACAGAAGCAGAAAACATCAACGGCTCTCCCAAGTCAGACACTAAACACAACACTGCAGGCATATGGCGCCCCAACGTCACTCAAATGAAGCAGTTCAGCTGAAGTGGGGACTGCCTTATTTCACTACCATATTTCATGGATCAAAGACAGGATGTCAATAATGATGACGACGATGACGACGATGATGATATATTATTTATACCTCGCCCATCTGGCCTGGGTTTCCCCAGCCACTCTGGGCGGTTTCCAACAAAATATTAAAATACAATAGTTCGCCAACCATTAAAAGCGTCCCTAAACAGGGCGGCCTTCAGATGTCTTCTAAAAGTCTGGTAGTTGTTTTTCTCTTTGACATCTGGTGGGAGGACATTCCACAGGGCGGGTGCCACTACCGAGAAGGCCCTCTGCCTGGTTCCCTGTAACATGGCTTCCCCTCAGCGAGGGAACCGTCAGAAGGCCCTTGGCTCTGGACCTCAGTGTCCGGGCAGAACGATGGGGTGGGAGACGCTCCTTCAGGTATACTGGACCGAGGCCGTTTAGGGCTTTCAAGGTCAGTCAATGTACTGGGAGCCAATGTGGTCGATATCAATATAAATAAATGAATGCATATATACTCCCCACTCCCTTTGGAGGGTTATCTTTTACAATCAGTTATTCAACCAAGAACGCCCTAATGGAGAATGTGAAATTCAGGGAATGTCTGTTTACTTAAAGATGCAGATCATAAGCTGTCATGTGGATTATTTCTCTCTTTCTTTAGGCTACTTGAAACCTGGCCTGTTGATGGCAATATTCTGGGGAGCACTAGGGACTGACCCTGAGAGCCAGCTAAGGAGGCTACCACTGGCACTCTTTTAGCTTTGAAACCAGGGTGTTTCCGCTGGTTTGTGAAAGGGGAGGGGCGCAGATGACCCCCCCCCCATGCGCTGAAAGATAGTATGGAGAGAGCTGCAGGGTTCATCGCTCCTTTGCTGCATGCCGGGGCCATGCCCTCCACTGCCCATCCCTTCATCCAGCATGCTAAAGGGCTTTACACATGTACTGATATTTGTGTATAGAAACCCACCTCCTGGGCCTGAAGGGACCCAGGCTCAACAATAACTTAATAAAATCAAATAGATAAATACTAAATAAAAACCAGCAAAAATAATTTAAGGAATCTTAAAATATTATTGAAAGCATGCGATAATAGAGTAGACTTCACCTGATGGCCAAAAGACAGCAGAGATGCTCCAGGCAAACATGACTCTAGAGCAGGCATCCCCAAACTCAGCCCTCCAGCTGTTTTGGGACTACAACTCCCATCATCCCTAGCTAAAAGGACCAGTGGTCAGAGATGTTGGGAATTGTAGTCCCAAAACATCTGGAGGGGCCGAGTTTGGGAATGTCTGCTCTAGAGATTCCACAGTTTGAGTGTCACCGCCAAGAAGGCCTCCATCTTTTCCAAGATGTCTGAATATTTTTTTAAAAAAAATGCTTTAAGTAGCTCCCACTGACTAAACCATGCATTATCTAATAAGCCTCAAATTCATAAATAATGTACAAGAACCAATCCTGCCTTTCATATTCCAGCCAAAGAAAAACCAGTGATTAAAGATGGGTGAGCAGGATCATCCTCTTATTCTGAGTGCTGATATTCTCGAAAAGGAAATGTAAAATAAAAGTTTGTCAAGCCACCTCTTTGAATAGAGTTCCTTGCTAGGGAAAAGGGGAGGCAGCTGAATGACAGTGTTCTTTAATTATGGTGAAACCTGTGGCCTGTCTTTAATATTGCTAATACAAACTCTTTTGTATATCGTCCATTGGCTATACGTAAAAAAAAAAAAATCCTTACTATACTTCATGGTTCCTTGTTGCTTTTTCTTGTTCTGGTGGTTTAAAATATTAGAATGTAACATTTCCAAATTGCTAATATATTGATTACCGTTCACTTTTTCAGTACCAGTTGACCTTAATGTTAAATATGAAGCAGCAGCACTTAAGCCCATAGAAACTTAACCCTTCTTTAATAAGACCTAAGAGTAAAGAATAAAGAAAGCATTTTTCTTCTTCCTCCTTACAAGAAGGCACATGAAATGTTCTCTGAGTTAAGTTTTACCATTCATAATGAATGCAGTCTCGCCATTCAAATGCGACCATAAGTACACAGAAGATAAGAATTTAATTAAATGTAGATTAAAACCAAACAGGAAAACACACTCGCTGATAATTTTATCCCATCCTCTGGCCATATTTTTTATACTTCCTTCTTGTTCTTCTTTGGGCTACAGCTTATCAACATGCCGATAGTACCATAACTCATTACATCTGATGGTGCAGCTGGAATGTGCAGGCTTGGTGCTTGAATTTCAGAGGCACTTAAAATGCAAAGCATGTAAATGCCTATGTTAAATATATTAGTGTGGTAATGTTAGTGAAAGAAAGTGATTTCTAACAAATCCTTGCACCTCGCATTAAATGTTATCGTTGCCCAGTTAGAAAGGCATTTCAAAATTTCTGCTTAATCTTTCCTTGAAAACTACAGAGTGACACCCACCCACCCCCTTGCCTCATCAGGAATTTTTTTTTTAATTGTCAGGGCAATCACAGAACTATAATATTAAAACAAAAGAGATGCTGTTCAGGTGTGTGGTTTGATCAGCTTATGCTATAGAGTTGATGGTCTGTGAAGGAAAGGTGCGAAACTAAGGATTCTCCCCTTCCAAGATTATCCCTGGATTGGGTTTTTAAAAATCGCCTGGTCTTGTGCTGGTTGCACTTCAGAAGCATTAGGAATTCTGTTTTTTAATTGCCGCATTTTGTGCAGACTGCTGTGAATGCACAGTTTGCTGCTGCTTTTAGTCCATTCATTCATTTCTTTCTCCCCTCCTGCTCTTTATTACTGATGTGTGTTCATAAAGCTCAGGCGGGTGAGGGAGCCTTCTTCATGTGATTCTGTGGTATTTTATCAATACACAGGAGCATACATGTTCATCAGTAAAACACTGTAGGGGGAAAAAATCTTAATGCAGTCATATACATGATCAAACCCAGATTGCTCCCTCCCCCTTTCTTTTTTGCACAGCGGTGTTTTATCAACGAGCATAGCACATGGGCCCACCATAAAACAAAAATTCCTGGGGAAAATATTTGTGCAGTCATAGGCACATCCAGATTGCTTCCATCCCCTGTGTTTTTTTCAATGAGCACATGTGCATCTCTACCAAGACAAGGGGAAGGAGGTGGAAATGAACTGAAGGAACTGCATCAAACAATGCATGTTTCAGTTTCCACAATTAATTTTAGAAATTCTCCTAGTTAAATTGATATCGAGCAAGAGTAGAATGCAGGCAGAGTGCTGTCCGGATTTGCTGAGCTTGGACATGCTTACTGTCTTCCTTGGCAAAGCATGCTATTTATTATCATCACAACTTGGGCAAATATAGAAAATAGAGGGGGGCATAGAAAGTGAACTTGGGCATGTCTGTAATTAGGTGGAACAGGGCAGTTGGGGGACATCCCAGGAGAAATTGGGCAACTGCTGGAAATGGGAACTTCTGTTTGCCCAACAACTTTAACTAGGGTAGAATGGCCCATGCTTCAGCTCAACACAAAGGTGGTGGGTGTTGGTGTGGACACACAAACATATCACACACTCCATGGACACCCAGGCCAGCTTCCCGGTCGGTGGGTTTAGGAAACAGGGCCAACCCAAGACATTTTGCCATCCGAGGCAAAGAACAAGATGGCTCCCCTATTTCATGTGCAGAACATGACTGGATTGACAGTTTAATCTTAATTCCACAGTGGTAATTGGATCACATCCTCCAGTGCACTTGAGGGCAGAAGGCTAATTTTGGAGCTGTACGACAGACATGTGGCACGCATGGCTCTGATCTTCAGCAGGGGTGAAAGCCCAGAGGGCTCATAAGAAACCGCTGGAGAGGGCTGCCACCAAACATCTGCTACCTGAGGCACTTGCCTCACTCAAATGGCAGGGCCAGCCTTGTTAGAAGAAAAGACCTATCCACCTTATTTTCACAGTGGCCTGTTATTATTGAGCCTACCTGTAAAACAAAATCAGTTTTAGACTATTTTGTCCAGCACATTGTTTGCCAACCCCAAACAGCTTCTAGGAAAAAGGATACAATTTAATTGCCTGAATGTTTACGGTACTATGCCAGCCTCTAAAAGTGATATCCTGGACTTCTGTTTCAGTGTATCTGAAGAAGTGTGCATGCACACGAAAGCTCATACCTATGACAAACTTAGTTGGTTTCTAAGGTGCTACTGGAAGGATTTTTTAAATTTTGCTTTGACTTGCAAAGAATATTAGGAATTGTGGCTGTGAAACTGCAGGTGTGACTTTCTGAGAACATAAAAAACTACCTTATATCATTGGCCCATCTATCTCAGTATTAGGGGTGCCATATTTTAAAAAGTGAAAATCGAGACAGCTTTCCTTGCAAAATCGCAAAGAAATTGGGCGTTTTTGAAATTGGATGTTTCCCCGGACATTTTGCCAATTTCTGCCCTTGTGGCTGCAATATTCCGGATATGTTCAGGAAATTCTGGACATATGGCAACCATACTCAGTGTTGTCTACAGTGGCACTCCAGGAATTCAGACAGGAGTCTTTTCCAGCCTTACCTGGAGGTGACAAAAATTACAACTTGGACCATTTCCAAGCAAAGCATACCCTCTACTCTTGCTCCAGGGCCCTTCCCTCACATTGTTTTTGCTGGACCAATAGTCTGTTGTTTAAACCACAAGTCTGAGACTTCAAAACAAGTTACATGAAACTCGTTCTTGGTTAGTGCCAGAAATTCCAGTGGGATTTTCGCCAGAGAAAACAGTTTGCAGCATAAAGAACAGATCTTAACAAATGATTTTCCAGCAATATATTCATGTATTATGTGTCTTTAAAATGGGAGAGAAGTTCCTGGATATGCCTCCTAAGTACTAGCATGTAGGCAACTGCACATTCAGAGTTAGAGTGTGAATCCAGGCAGAATTGGGAGTCTAATTGGATTCAGGATGGGATGACCAGCCTAATCCTGTATCATTTCAATTTTGCTGGCACTCAATCATAGATGTCTTCTATCTTGTTTTGTGTGGATATTCTGAAAGAACACATGAAAAGTCTGCATTTCAATTGTGTTCTTTTTTTATGTACCTTCTACGTAACATAGAATTTTCAGTGCTTCCCCCTGTTTTATATGCATTTTAATGTAAAAATGTGTGTTTTCGTGCACCCCTTGTTCCACCCCTAAACTACACCCTGGAGAAGTGTGTAATTGGACAGAGAGTTGCAAGTTTGAGAGCATTGGATCAGGTTGGTCTACTGCAAAGTAGAGCAAACAAATTCTTTCTCCATCCCTACATGGGAAGAAACACTGAGGCAGATCCAGAAGGGGATCAGTTTGAGGGCAGAGTTAATTGTGGACCTTTCAGTTTATGTCAGCGTATGGTTAATCATTACATTCTTAATGAAGTTTCTAATAAGTCATGTGCTCTAGATGTTGGTGTTATAACATTGAATTGAATCCACCTTTACTGAGTTTATCATTAATATGTTTGTTCAGTTCCCTTGCCCCATGCATTCTGTTTTATGGGGACATACTAAACCATTTAGAACTGTGGAGGTCTTGATGGAACAGACTCTGGACCAAGCCTAGCAATTCAGAGATCAAAGTAGTATCTTTAGCATTGGTCTTGTTAATTAATTATTATGCTATGTATTATTTAATATGCAATCTTGATTTATTAGGCTGCATTAAAGCACAAGGGAAATCGTTTTTATGTTCATGCTATCTTATATTTATAACTGAGGCCTGTAAGAACTATAACATCTTTTCTGTGCTGCAGGAATAATAAGGCAGTAGATTTTCCTTCCATTTAAAAACTGTTATTCTTGCATACATTGTGAGTAGAAGGGAGCCATGCTTATTACCACTGACTTCCATGAGATGAAACTAGCTAGAATTCTACTATTCTACTATTCTAGAATGAACTAGCTGTGGGTTGGGCTGAATGTCACCATTTTATTCACTTAGGAATGTACTGTGCATATATACTGTACATAATTTTATTTGTATGCTGCCTTTCTACAATGCAAACCATGCTCAAGGCATCTTACAACTTGAAAAAATATATAACTGCAACATAACAAAAGTAGTCATAAACAATAAAAGCATCAAAATATATACAAGCAAACTGAACAATTTCCACATCAACCACAAGATCTAAAATAAAGATGCAAAAAACAAAAACAGCAACAACCCTACTCTTACGCTTTTAAAGGCCTGAGTTTATGACTCACTGGACCAAATACCTGTCTAGCATAGAGTAGATCTGGCACTGAATTGCAATGCTCCTGTAAACCACATGCAGGGTAGTATGCAAAATTAACACCAGTTTATCTGCCAAGTAGATGAGTTTGCATTGATATCCCCTGGCATGAGACATTTTGAGATATATAGCCACTGCCTAATTACAAGGCGAGAGCATGACGTAATCCTGTAATGACTGCAGAGATATTGGCCATGCTTGTACCTCATACTAAACCGTAGACTGAGCAACTGACTGTGATTTCTGAAGCTGATTTGTTTAAACTAGTTGTAATTAATGTTAACCACAGCAGCTTCTGGCTAACCCAAAGCAGAAACTTCCTAACACGTCCTCCCAGCTGCATGGGAGGCATAGCTGCCAAGTTTTCACTTTTCTCACGAGGAAGCCTATTCAGCATAAGGGAAAATCCCTGTAAAAAAGGGATAACTTGGCAGCTATGATGGGAGGAGGATGGGGAAAGGTGGAAGAATTCATGCCCAAAGCTCATTGTGGCACATCTCTGCTCATGCTTTTATCAGGCCATCATATGTATAGATTATTGTGTACATGAAGTCAATTAACATATATGACTTCTATAATAATGTGCATAACTAAACTGATCCTATTTCATACTAAGACCAATACTGAATAATCTGTAGACCTTTTTGTCATGCGCACGCGCACACACAAAGTTAAGTAGAAGGAAAGGACATTATAAAGAGAAACATGCATTTAAACATCCAGCGCCAAAAAAGAAAAAAAGGAGGCAAAAAGATCTCACAATGCCCCACGGCTGCTTTGTTGTGGGCATGACAAAAGTCAATCCAAGGACTCATGAGACAATGAAATATAATGAGGGAACATTTATTGTTACCACAGCACAATCATTATCAGCTTTGGTTTGTAATACAAGGGTTTCATTATAAGGCAATATTTGTCACTTCACAGATATGATGGTAAGTCTAATGTTTCCTTTTCTAAGTACAGGATATACAGTATTTCCTTCAGACTCTGGTAGTAAAGGGGGTGCTACCAGAGCATCTAGTAGTGCATGTTTGAAATACAATTTCTCTCTTCTCCATCTCTTTGTTGCGTCCCTTATTATCAAAATTTATATTGTAAGCTTTCAGGGGCAAATAGTTGCTTTTCTTTGCTTATATATTGATGATGCCATATGAATGGTTATAGTCATACAAATCTTCGTTCTTTGCCCTTGAAAATGGGCAGTTTTGTATGGTTTAAAATTACTGTCGTATGTGCCGTGATTAAACTATACTTAAGGGAAACAACCCAGGATCACAAACCACAGTTTGAAGTTGGCTTGTTTATCTAACTATAGTTAGACTAACCAGTCCAAAATAGAAGCAAACTTTCCTGCTTTCCTGCTCACAAACTGCCCCAAAGGAGAGGGGAGGTGGGATTGCCCAAGCCCAAAGCTCATTCATGTAACCATTATTTCTGAAGGCAGTTGTTCTTTTCTCTCGTATCAGCATGGCTGGCAGAAGCACAACTCTGAGAAATTAGGTAGTTTCATGAAATGTGTGTGTGGCATCCTGTGATGCCACAGTTGGGAAATAAAATTGCAGGGTTTTCTGAGGAATCTGGGAAATTAAGTTTTGTTCTCTTATTAAGTTTCCTGATAAACCACTTGCCTATAGACCATTGGTTTTAGAGAGAGGAGTAAAGTTGCACTTAAAATCTTGCTGGTGCCACCCCATTCAGCCTCCCGCTCTGTCCATGTGTTTTATATGGTTGTGTAGAACATGTGATCTCTTGCTAGCAAGTAGGGGCTTCACATGAACAGCATGCCCTTGGCCCTTGTGCCTGGCTGCAGGGAGGCCCTACTCACAAACAGGAGCTCATGTGTTAGGCTCTCTTATCACAACATGAGGTTGTGAAGGAAAAGAGGGGTGACATTGGGGTGGGAGCTAAGAGTATAGCCCATTTCCTTTCACCAATATGTGCGTATTTCAGATGAAAAGTCTGACAGGCTTCTTATACTCTCCATACTACTGAAAACGAATGAGAAATCTCTAATTTGAGAAAGGGGATTCGAAAACAGGTGTATTGCATTTATTTCAAAGAAAACACTATTGATTTCAGTATACAATGGTACATAGGGCAGGGTGCAAGTTTTCCAGTTACTAGGCTGTACATAATTACTCACAAGCAAGTCTCCCCCTTGAGCAATGGGGCTTGTTGTTGTTGTTTAGTCGTTTAGTCGTGTCCGACTCTTCGTGACCCCATGGACCATAGCACGCCAGGCACTCCTGTCTTCCACTGCCTCCCGCAGTTTGGTCAAACTCATGTTTGTAGCTTCGAGAACACTGTCCAACCATCTAGTCCTCTGTCGTTCCCTTCTCCTAGTGCCCTCAATCTTTCCCAACATCAGGGTCTTTTCCAAGGATTCTTCTCTTCTCATGAGGTGGCCAAAGTATTGGAGCCTCAGCTTCACGATCTGTCCTTCCAGTGAGCACCCAGGGTTGATTTCCTTCAGAATGGAGAGGTTTGATCTTCTTGCAGTCCATGGGACTCTCAAAAGTCTCCTCCAGCACCATAATTCAAAAGCATCAATTCTTCGGCGGATCCCTTCATGGATCAATGCCTTGTCGTGGCGAAGGGGCTTGAATAACTCAGAGAAGCTATGAGCTATGCCATGCAGGGCCACCCAAGATGGACAGGTCATAGTGGAGAGTTTTGACTAAACGTGATCCGCCTGGAGAAGGAACTGGCAAGCCACTCCAGTATCCCTGCCAAGAAAATTCCATGGACAAAGACAACAGGCAATGAGGCTTACTCTCGAGTAACTGTGCTTATAGCTATTGGTTTTGACATTTGGATGTACATATCTTTATACATGACTTCTTGGTAAGTGTTGGGTGCCATTGAAATGCCAAGTTTTATGTCCTACATATGGCAGTTTTTTACTTGCTGCTTTTGTTCATGGTCTGGCCCAAATTCAGGTCATGCAAAGACAACACTAACAAGGCTGCACATGTTAGGAACCTGACTGGTATTTCATGCAGCAACACACAAGAAAACTAAGTGCATCTTGCCTTGTTGCGACACCAAAGAATTTTCCTCTCCCGCAAGGGAACACTACTAAGCACAATCCACTACTGAACACTTGTCCATTTAAGGGAACTCCACAACCGAACAGAAGAGTGCCAGTAGACCATAAATAAAATTAGATGCCAGCAGAAACTTTTGTTTACCAAAACGTGGTGGAATATTTTACTGTTGAGAAACATTTGCTTGCATGTTGTACCAGTGACATTAAAGTGGACATTTGAAGCAGTGCACTTTTTTTTTACCTGTAAACCCCTTGTCCCAGAATGTAGCTTTGTCCCAGTTGTGCTAAGTGATTTCTGCCTCCCATAAAATATTTACGCTTCTTCTTGTATAAAGATGCTTTTGTACACATTGAGTATTATTCTAAGTCATCAGTTCAGCGTGAATAATTTTAAGGGTAAAGACTTGTTTAGATTGGGTTGCTTACTGAAAAACAATCCAAAAGAAGAAACCTTGGGTGAGCAAGAGAACAGAAAGAAGAATCTGTCTATTGTAAATATAAAAATAGCTGCGATTACTTGCTTGCGTTGTCAGCTGTGCACCCATGTGGTACCGAAGGTCATCTGTTTATTTGCCATGCTTGGAAAGTGGGTCCTCCTAAACAATCCGTCTTTCTCTCCATCGCCTCTTGTCTGCCTCTTTCTCTTTTCAGAAATACCGTGTTTCCCACATTTTAAGACACCGTCTTATATTAATTTTACTCAAGAAAATACGCCTATGGCTTATTTTCGGGGGGTGTCTTTTTTTAAAAAAAATATTACTGTAAGTACCCCTTCTTACCGCGGCCAGCATTGCTGCTGCTGGGTCCCGCTAGCTCAGGGTGCACAGCAAGGAGGACGCCTCTGACCAAAGTTTAAGGGGGGCGTGTCGGGAAGTTCCATTTGGCAGGGGGGAGTTGGAGGCACAATAGTCCTCCATAGCAGGGCCTTCGCGGTCCCTTCCAATTCCACAATTCTGTGAAACCGGAGGACATCATCGACAATGGTGGCATATGACAAAGGCGACGCTAAGCAAACCAAGCCGAGAACGGATGGCATAGGCAGAAAAGTCCCTCCTCCCCTCCTCCCCCGACGTTGCGGTGGACCTGCTGGCGGTGCTGAGCGGGGGGCCGAGGCCGTAGAGCATGGCTCACGCAGGTGGCTGGAGCGGGAGCGCAGGGGCTGCCGTGGGGCTGAGCTGCACCATGCAGGCATCGCTGCTGGCGTTGCTGCTGAGGCTGGCGCCGGTGGGGGACATGCCCGTGCCTGTGCCCGCAGCAGTGGCGAGGGTGAGGGTGCTGGCCGGCTCGGCGCGCTGCGCTTGGCTATTGCTGCGCCGCGCGGAGCACCGGATCAAGGATCCGGTCTGCAGAGTTAGCGCCCAGCAACGCCGCACGGAGCATCGCCTCCTCAATCCAGCACGGCGCTGCTGAGCGCTGACTCTGCAGACCGGATCCTCGATCTGGTGCTCTGTGCAGCGCTGATCAGTGCTGACCCGGCAGGCCGCCGGATCAAGTACGGTAAGCAGCCTGGAAGCTTCCCAGGGTGGTGGGAAAGAAAGAGGGGAAAGATGTCGGCGGGGAGAGAAAACGCGTGAGTCCTCTCCCTTTCTTTCCTGCTTAGCCAGCTTGTGGGCAGGCCGAAGCAATCGAGCCGACGTCTCTAATGACAGAACAGCTTCTGTTATTAGAGACGTTGGCTCGATTGCTTCGGCCTGCCCACAAGCTGGCTAAGCAGGAAAGAAAGGGAGAGGACTCACGCGTTTTCTCTCCCCGCCGACATCTTTGCCCTCTTTCTTTCCCCCCTCCCACCACCCTGGGAAGCAACATAGGCGAGGATCAATTGCTTTGGCCCAGGGGTTGCCATTTTACAGGAACAAACAACGTGAAAAGAAAACAGAAGCAACAAGCCCAGTCAGCAGTGCCTCCCTCCCTCCAACTCCCCCCCCCGCCAAATGGAACTTCTCGACACCCCCCCATAACTTTTGGCCAGAGGCGTCCTCGGCCCCGTTCCCACCTTCGCTGCTGGGCGCCGACCCTGCAGGTAGACCTATGTCTTATTTTCGGGGTATGTCTTATATTTTAAAAATCTTAAAAATCCTGCCATGGCTTACTTTATGACTACGGCTTAAAAAAGGGGAAACACGGTACCAGCTTACGATACTGAAATGATTTTAATTTTTTTAAATTAATGCATGAAGCTTCAGTGCCAATGCAAAATATACTTACATGCCTGACAGATACCTCACCGGCAGTATCTGCTTCACAGCACTGAGAGGAAATAGCATTGGCCAGTCATTAAATAATAATATTTTAATAAAGAGTAATATTTTAAATTACTCTCTTTCTACCACACTGCCTGAAACCTGAATTCAGTGGCTTGCACATATTGAAGAAGCATTAAACAATAATGCATTCTTCCCAAGGCGGGGGGGGGGGGGACGGGGGACTCACCTACTAAAATGGCAAGTGTAGCCACTGATGCTTTAAGCACCGATTCTGACCTAAAGACTTGCAGTCTGCTGCAGTTCATAGTCCACATGCTGCAGGTGCAAAATTGGGGTAGAGAGAAAGGCAGACCAATGTGTTGAATGTGAACTTTAACACTTTCCCTTCCTCCCATGTTTTTATTCAGTCCTTCTCTTGGACTAACATGAATTCTTTTAACGCAAAATGGGCATTTCTTAGTAGCTAGTGTGGAGTCTCTCTGCCCAGTTCATTACAATTAAACTCTGAGTCAGTTTCTAAACAATGCCATCCATTTTCATCACTTACAGCATTTGGAATTATTATAACACCCATTTTCACCCCTTTGAATATTGCAGCAACATTCTGGCTTCCCTGTTTCTTAAGGGCATCAGGAATAAGCAGAAAGATTGTGTGCAATTACTGGATTGTATTCTTATAATTATATTACAAGATTTAAATTTAAAAATCAAAAATCAACAGAACAATAATGCTGCACACACTGGATTAATTCCAAGTCCCTTGATATATCAATCATTATATACATACTTTTTTTAAAAAAGAGCTTCCCATTTAGGTTATTGATTCCTGTTTGGTTTTCCTCATACCTCAAATGTTATTCTAGGTCAATTGAATAATGTTCAAATTTCTGCAACAATTATTTGAATATTATATATAGATATTTAAAACCTGCATTACCATACATATAAAACACTGCTTATTTGACATTTTCCAGAACTTAGATATTATTTTCAGCGCTGTGCTGCTGAAGTATCCTATAAAAGAGAAATGCTGTTTACTGCTTTTGTAATACCCCCCCCCTTAAAAAAAACCTACTACAGCACTTCTAGGGTTTATGAAATGGCAGTAGTTTTCTAAATTTGTGATTCTTCTGTGTTTTGCAGTCAAGAACAGTTGTACATCTGCTCAGCACAGACTTTAGGAGACTATGAACTTTAATTGAGGAAAAATAATGAGGGTTCAGGGACCACTGATACAGTGTCGGTTGCTAAGGCAGGTGCCCTGCTGTCAGATCAATGGATTATTTACTTCTTTGTCATAAACAAGAAACAGTTGGTTGAGCAGAGAGGCTACATTTATATTCCAAAGACAGTCTGCTTTTTTTAGCCATGTAAATAGGCAGAACTTTAAGTGCTTCTTACAATGTGTTTTTCAAACTTATCCTTTGCATTTTCTCCTGGAGCTCACTCATAATTACTCTTGATGAATTCGTATGAATGTCTTGAGAGTGTGCTTGCACTCTCTCTCTCTCTCTCTCTCTCTCTCTCTCTCTCTCTCTCTCTCTCTCTCTCTCTCTCTCTCTCTCTCTCTCTCTCTCTCATATATATATATATATATTACCATAATGTAAAATTGTTTCATGTTGTTCCACATAGAAATTAGCTATATGTTTTTAAATGCAGGGTGCTCACAGAATAAGGCAAAACACAGTCAACACCCAACCTCCATTTCTCAAATTATTTTTCCCCCGTAAGGGAAAATTAGATGTAGGAGGGGGGAAAAGAAAGTGTGGTGATTGAGAGAGGGAGAGGGAGAGAGCGGGTGCCAATCTTTTTGCAGTCTGAGCACTATAATGATAATGTTGTTTTGGGGATGGAGTTTATACAAATTTTACACACCACTGAAGTGGAATTTTTCTGACACTTTAATCAGAAAGAAGATGCAGATATGCACTTCCATGTGAGTTAAACAAGCAATTTGAGGTTTCAATAAGCATTCTTAATCCTGTGAGCTGTGGGTGGGTGGGGGGGAGGAGTGGGAATGGGTGACGGGGGCTGGGGGGGGGCTATCTTTGCATACCTGGCCGGAGCCTTAAAAGGTCAAGGTCAGCTACCAGAGACATATTTTCCTCTTAATATGTATTCATTAGCAAAGCAAACAAATAGCAGTGGTGCAAAGCAATCCGGAATAAGCTTTGAAATCCCTGCTAACAAGTCACATTAGTCTTCTATGAAATATATTTCGTTCAGGAATATGTGGATGCCTAAATCCATGTAGGTCAGATGTCACGGTATTAAATTACTGGTAATGGGATGTACACTAAGAAAAAATCTGCCTTTTCTTTTGAGGGAAGTTGATATGCTCTGGAAAAGTCCGCTCACATATTCCACATTTTGCCTCTTTATGTAGCCAAATAAATAAACAATACATTTATTTTCTTCGCTTTTACACTTCTGCCTATTACATTTTAAAATAAATATATTTTGTACCCGTGCTATTTTGACAACTGTATGCCAAACAGACCTTTTCCAAATCTTGTATTGACTATGTTCTCCACTAGTTTCCCCTTAGCAAGTAAAGGTCAAGGTACCCCTGACCATTAGGTCCAGTTGCGGACGACTCTGGGGTTGCACGCTCATCTCGTTCTATAAGCCAAGGGAGCTGGTGTTTGTCCGCAAACAGCTTCCAAGTCATGTGGCCAGCTTGACTAAGCCGCTTCTGGTGAACCAGAGCAGCGCACGGAAATGCTGTTTACCTTCCCTAGATAGCCTAACTTGTAGTAAGGATCACTTACATAATGTGAAATACTTTGAACACCCGAACAGGATGTTTTATTCTAATAATCATGTATGTAAATTATTTCCTTTGATATTTCGAATCCTTAATGCTAAATAAATTACAGGGTCAGCCTCAAATTATGAACATGGAAGCCATTACAAAAAGTTGTTCTATACAGTGGTACCTCGGTTTAAGTACACAATTGGTTCCAGAAGTCTGTACTTAACCTGAAGCGTACTTAACCTGAAGTGAACTTTCCCATTGAAAGTAATGGAAAATGGATTAATCTGTTCCAGGCAGTCTGCGGAGTACTTAACCTGAAGCGTACTTAACCTGAAGTGAACTTTCCCATTGAAAGTAATGGAAAGTGGATTAATCCATTCCAGACGGGTCCGCAGAGTACTTAACGCGAAGTATAAGTGTTATTGGTTCTGGAAGTCCGTACTTAACCTGAAGCAAACTTAACCTGAAGCAAACTTTCCCATTGAAAGTAATGGAAAGGGGATTAATCCATTCCAGACGGGTCCGTGGAGTACTTAAACTGAAAGTACTCAAACCGAAGCGTACTTAAACCGAGGTTGGACTGTATGAGAAATGGGTTCCATCACCCACCAACCCCAGGAATGCAATCCTTACTTACTAAATCCAGTTGCTTAAAACTGAAGCTAATACTAATTAGATAGCACAAGATGCACTTTTTCTT
Organism: Zootoca vivipara; assembly: GCF_963506605.1. NCBI lineage: Eukaryota > Metazoa > Chordata > Lepidosauria > Squamata > Lacertidae > Zootoca > Zootoca vivipara. Next base: position 20,319,753 of record NC_083283.1, on the reverse strand, counting down.
TTATGGAAAACACGGCATCAATTGTGAATAGTAACTTTTTAAAAAATACCATAGGCTGAAATAAATTAATTGGCCACCATCCAAAGCAGAGTTATGCATGCTTCAGCCCATTGAAATCAGTGGGTTTGTGCGCGATTAACTCTGAATTAACTCATATTTGACTGACAATATTCCTTTATTAAATTCAAGAATTTGTGTAATCCTTTGAGTCTGACTGTTCAAATTTTCTTTCATCAGAGAGAATTTGTAATAGTTTAATTCATGTTAATTCAAGTCACCTTTATTTAGTTCAAAATCATGTAATTGGTTGTAATACATGCAATTAACCAACACACGTTAACTTGTACAATTTGCTTGAAGACATGCAAGTCACTTAACTCATAATTTACTGTAATTTGTTTACATTTATCTTTGAGGAAAAATAGGTGCAAAGCTAATACAAATCAGCTGAGTATTGTTTAATCAGATCAAGCACTTTGCAATATATGACCATTTCTCATGCATAGTAGTGCATATTTCATTCCACTACATCTTTAAGAATATTTTTAATCTGTTTCATTACACATATAAAAATTTCAAGTGTAAAGACATTAATTTGTGCTGTACTACCATTTAGTTGAAACTTGCTTCTACTTTTTTCACAAAAGGCAAAAGACAAATTCATTTTCCTCAAGTGAAAAAGTGTTCTACAGTTCCACATTATTTTTAAGAATGCAGTCTTTGGGTAAAATCAAAAGCAAACTTCTTAGACAGGAAATCCCATTCAATTTAGAGGAACTTACATGCTTAGGACTCCAGTTACTGATCGTAAATACAGGGTGGCTGTGGAAATGAAGGCTAATGACTGTGTTCATTGATTCTGCCTTACTATTGTACTTCAGCATCACCAATTCCTCAGCTTCTGTATGGAAATTCCCATTGATTCCCAGCTTCAGCTAGAATATGGTGGGTGCCTTTTTTCAGCTGCTAGTTCAGTTGTGCACAGGAGAACTATTGTGTGGTAGAAACCATCAGAAACAGATCATGAACAAGAAAACTAATACCTATGATTGTCATGCTGATAAAAAGTCACTGAAAGGATAGTCAGAAATTTAAAAGAGTTTCCATAGTCTTGACTTAAGTGGGGTGACTATAAAATTTATTCCATGAGAGTAAGTCCAGCTTGAAGTCAGTGGGTAGATTGTGTATAGGATTGTGCTGTTAAGAGTATTTATATTGTCGGAGCATAGATCCATCTAACTCAGTGCAGTCTATGAATATCAGTGGCTCATCAGTGGACTTCCTAATTCTCTGATATCAGATCAATTTTAACTAGAGGTGCCAAGTGCTGAATTTTGGATTTATTCTTCAATTCTCCTCTCCATGTTTTTCTTAGTAGGATGACCTGGGCAGAGGAACTTTTGCCCATGGAAGTTGCTGTTGCAATCCTGTCATTTTTCTTATCCTAAGGCAGACTGCTTGAATGAGCAGCCATTGTTGAGTATGTTGATGTGCTTAACATCTGAACCAACTTGAAGACTCTGCTCTGAAATATACCCAGAGTGTTCCTGTGTCCTCCAGTGACGTGTGCATGGAAATTAGCTCAGAGTTGATGTGGTTCACCTAAACAGTACTCTTACAATTTGTAGACTTTAGAACTCAGTTGAAATATGTTCTCCCTATGCCTTGGGAACTGATGTTTATACTTTCCTTGTGATTATCTAATAAAAGCACCTGAAGCTATAAATATGATAAAGTGAGTTCCTGCTGGGTATTATGTAGTCAGATATTTTCTCTCCTGTTTTTAAACTGACTGCTTATAATTACAGTCTAAAGATTCATTTAACTCTGGCTTGGTTGGGAGAAACAACTTTTTAAAAAAATAAAAAAATACTGTGATGCAGCGGAAGCTTCCCACTCTAAAACAAGTGGCATCAGAGATGTAGGAACCAGCCTTCCCAGCCACCACGGTGGACTGTTTCTCCCAGAAACAACTTCACACTTACCCAGCAGCAAGTGATTTTTTTTCTTGTAATGAATAAATTCATGACCAAAATTTGGTTGGTCATGAACAGAGTGGAAGTATGAACATGTCCTTTTTCTTTTGATGCTCTTTTACAGTAAGGAGAATGGGCAGAATTGAACCATTGATTTCGTTGTGGCCATATAGCACATTGTGAACCCTTTCCTATTGGAATTTGGATTGTGGCCAGTCTTCTTACCTCTGAAAACTTACTAATGAGATTGTCCTCAAAAGAACAACAAAGGCCGCAGTCTACCCCTTACATAATACTGGCAGCCTCATACCCAGCATCAATTGGAAATTCCAAGAAACCCAAAAAATCAGTGCAAGTTTAAAATCAGAGATTAGAATCAATGCAGTGTTTAAAGATTAGGTCTGCCATCTTGATTTAAAATGGCATCCAGCTGTATCCAAATGTAGATGAAAACTAGCTTTTTGATCTCTGGAACCACCAGTACTCCCACTGATCCCAAAGCTGAAGGGCTCACACAGCAAGCTAGATCAGGCCTGGATATTAGCTGACCCTGGTATACCGTACTTCCCATTACATTAACTGTATGTGAGATCTGTAATGGCAAAGGCATCCGTTTTGTTAGGAATAGTAATCAGAGCTGCATTTTACTCTCCCAGAACTATCTGAGATGCTGTATAAAACTTGGATCTTAGTAGAAAGGTCCTTAACAGCACAACTAACGACATAATTTCTTTTAAGGCATGGGGTAGATCCAGTTAACAGACATAATTTATATTTTCAAAAATGGAGAGCAGCCACTGCATCCCCCCTCACCCTGAAAACTTGGTTTGTAGCACCTAGGAGAGACTTATTCAGACAGCAATCAACAACTTCGGACTCGGCTAGACTGGTAATTATATGCGTTGTATATGCGATATAACATTGTGGCACCAGATGGCGCTGTGGAAACCTGTCTTTCCCTACCTGATTTCCCTGTATGAGTTTGTAACGCGTTTAACAAAATCGCTTCTTTGATGTGTCTGGATCCAGCCTTGGAATGGAGTCAAGAAGTTGACCTTGTAAGGACAACATCCCACCATTTTTTTTTACATTAAACAAACAAACAAGCCCACCCGCTTTGTGAAACATCTTCCCTAATGAAGAGCTCTGAAGTGTACTCAGAAGCTTGACAGTATTTTGTTAAATTTTGGTTAGTCTTAAAGTTTTGCTTGACTGTGTTACACTGTAGATCATTGATCTGTTTCAGATATATCTGAGGGCAATGCTGTACAAGTCCATTTCCCTCAAACCATTTCAGATAAAATGCAAAAAAAAGACGTTTTAAATTCAGTCCTAAGGCTCAGTATTAACAGAATTCAAATGGTTCACAAGCTTCATGATTGTGATGCTCAAATTGTGGAAATATTTAAGTGTTTTCTCTTGTGGCTGTTTTTGATCATTTTAGAATTATATTTGTTTCACAGTATCTTACTACGTAATTATAATTGTCATTATCATTGTAAGGAATATACAGGTTTTCATGGTAAGCATGTCATTTTCATGATCTACCATGGTCTTCTACGGCTGCCAATAATTTCAACAATACTTGCCCAGGAGATGGTCCTGGAGGAGTAGACTGCAGTTTTTCTTCAAAAACTGTGGTTCAGAGTTACTACAAACAGCTTCTCAGTTTAAGAACTGTACTTAGATGCTGGATGTTTCACTTCAGATATACTTTTGTATAATGTTTGTATAATGTTCTGGAAAAAGGCAAACCCACCGTTGGTGAGTGATCTGTTTTTCTAAACAACAAAAATGTATACAGAATTGGAATGTTAAAAGATTTTTCTCTCTTTCTTTTTGATAGACGCTATTAGTTACAACACAGAATTAGAGTGGGATCCAGTAATGTATTATTCATAAGACTTTTTCTGTAGCCAAATACATTAGAGTATATAGTTATACCAACAAATTAATATTTTAGAGCTAATTGAAATTGTTCTTCCTGTAAAGATTAGGCTTCTTCCCTCCCCCTACACACTTCAGTCATTAAAATAACACTTTTAATGCCTTGTCTAAATGATGTCTCATATTAATGCAAAGCTATATTAAAGCACTCAAATGACCAGTTCTTTTGTAATGCATTCTATACGATCAGACATTGGGTCAAAGCTGGGCAGTGTGTATGAAGTGGCATCAAGTGGGAGCTAATTAAAATATATTCTCTATAGAACTTTACAGAAAAAAGAAACCAGTAATCATCAGAAGGTAGAGTCTGGAAATGGCATTTCTGAAAAGCCTGCAGTGAGCTTTATTCTATTTGTATAAGGATATTTTGGGGGAATAATGGCTTAAATAGATGGCAAAGAATACTTCAATTATCAAGGACCTTGCCTAACTCTTGAACATTTCTTTCATAACCTGATCTTAATTTTGTCCCAATAATTTATGCTTTAAGCTTCCTTCAAAGTTCAGCCCCTAAAATAAATCAATAATCTGACAATGCTGATAACTGTTTAGACCAACATATTATGACACAACTGTTTATAATTTATTTGGAGTTGAATATACTGTTATGGCAAGGCATACACCATTTCTATGAAAGTGGTGTTTTAATTCTTCATTCCAATTGCACCAAGATTAGAAATTGCTGCTTCAGCATTAAGTGCCCTGGGTTCCATAGCTTAAAGGGCAAATATGCAGACTGATGCCTTCCAATGAAGTTCCTGTTTTTTCTGATGTCCATTTTCTTGTGTAGGGTGAAAATAGGTACAAAAGCAGCAGGTACAGCATTCAGTGAAATATACCTTTATTTACAGAGAAGTCTCTTGATTTCAAATTAATAAATTGGTTGCTATTACTCCGGTGCAGTGAACTCTGCCTTTTGCTCGTGACCTCTGAACTCAGGGGTTGTGATCTAGCAGTCGATTACCTCATCTTGTGAAGAAGCTGATCATGTTTTTAATATTTTTTGCTGTTTTTATGTTTTCAATGATTTTCAAAAGCCTTTTGAGTAAATGATCTCAAAAAGGTGATTGTTTAGAAGGTGATTAATGTATCGATAATGACAACAATATACTACGTTCTGGGAAAGTTGTTATACCCGTGCTTATAAAGGTGCTCATTATTCTGTCCAGGACTTAGCTCACTACCTGTTTCATAGCTTAGTCTCAGATTTTCCTGGCTCAAATCTATCCCTAGTTAAAAGAAAAATCTGTGAATCTGCTGGTGATGAGTTATATGGGGAATGTTTTCTCATGGACATTTCCCTGCACATTTTTTTTAAAAATAGCATATCAGGGAGAAGCTAACCTAGAACTCCTCCTCCTGACATTTAGTTTTCTATCTCCACATTGCTATATATATGCTGGTTTTTATTTTTGAAACGGGAGAACATTAAATTGTGTCATCCCCAGCAGCAGCCTTGTGTTTAGGAACTGTGCCATCTCATACACTGTTGGTATAAACTAGGACACTGAGAGAGGAAAGATGTTGTTGATGCCATTCTCCAGTCTTTCCACACCTCCCATGTTCACTTTCAGATGCAAGAGCACTAAAAATGATCATTTTGTTGAGATTATATCACAAGAAATGTGATACTTTTTGAATACTTTTTGTATTTCTTTTGTATATGAGATAAATCTCTTCTGTAAGAGAAGTTAATTATACCAGTGGTATAAAAACTGGTGGGTGGGTGGGTAGGGGGATTGGTTCCCTTACATTTTGTGCTGGCTGACTTTTGAATATTTTGAGAAGGCTAGGGGAGGCATAACTGGCTATTTTGGTCTTCTGGGTGATGTTGATTATCTGGATCCATTTCATTTAGAGTTTACACTCAGCTATGAGATGGAAATGGACTTGATCACGCCAGTGAATGGTATTTGTTGAGAACTTGATGAAAGAGTGTGTCCCTATTGGTTCAGCTGGAGCTTGCAATGGCTTTCAATACCATATTCCATGGTATCGTTCTGGAGTATCTTGCCAGAATGGGGCTTAGAGGCACTTTTTCACAATAGTTTTGGTCCTTTCTTAAAGGAATTATTTTATAAAGTAATGCCAGGGGCTGTTAGTTTTGACTATTTGAGCCCTAGCTGTGGGGTTCCACAGGATTCTATTCTGTCCTCTATGCTTTATCATATCCTCATGAAACCACTGATAAATTTTTTTCTAGTTATATGTGGTATAGCTCTCATTTTTGTCAGATTCCAGAGAGGCTACTGAAGTTCTGAACCAATGCCTTGTTTCAGTAATGGATAGGATGGTGGACAACAAGTTCAAAAATATTTTTGACAATACAGAGGTGTTCCTGGCCAGTGGGACAATTAGTCTTGGAGTAAGGATTCAACCTATGCTATATTTGAAATCAGTTTGTGAGTGCTGTGGGACCTGGCCTTGACCTTGGATGCTCAGGTGGCAGCCATGGCCAGAGCTGGTTTTGCCCAGCTGTGGCTGGTACGTGAACTACATCCATTGCTGCAGAATGCAGATCTGACTACAGTGGTACCTCGGTTTATGAACACAATTGGTTCCGGAAGTCTGTTCATAAACTGAAGCGTTCATAAACTGAAGCGAACTTTCCCATTGAAAGTAATGGAAAGTGGATTAATCCGTTCCAGACGGGTCCGCGGAGTACTTAAACTGAAGCATTCATAAACTGAAGCATGGGTGTAATCGGTTCCGGAAGTCTGTTCATAAACCGAAAATTCATAAACCGAAGTGTTCATAAACTGAGGTTCCACTGTATAAAGAATCATGCCTTAGTTACATAACAACTAGACTACTGCGATGTGGTCTGCACGTAGTTACCAAGCTGGATGCAAGAAGCATCAAAGAAACAGCTATTTTGGCTCCCATTTGCTTTCAATTCAAAGTGCTGGTTGTGATCTTTAAAGCCCTGTACAGTTTGGGACCAGAATACTTGAAAGAATGCCTTCTCTAATATGATATGACCTCACTTGAGCAGGATTGTGTGTTCCAAAATCACAGCAGACCAGGATCAGAGAATTGATCTTGGTGGTGGTGGCCCCAGGACTTTGGAATTTCCTGCCTGGGGAGACGTGCCTAACTGCTTTGTTGATGGTCTTCCACCTCAGGGTGAAAACAGTCGTTTTAAAGAAGACCTTTGGCTGATGGTTTTCCTCTGCTGTTCTTACTGATTTATTTTTCTGATTTTTACCCCTGTGCATATTTCAAGTCATTCAGTGTAATCTCTCTCTCTCTCTCTCTCTCTCTCTCTCTCTCTCTCTCTCTCTCTCTCTCTCTCTCTCTGTGTGTGTGTGTGTGTGTGTGTACATGTGCATAACTTTTGGAAAGATGGGGTATAAGTAGTTTATGTATACATAAATGTAAAGGTAAAGGGACCCCTGACCATTAGATCCAGTCGCAGACGACTCCGGGGTTGTGGCGCTCATCTCGCTTTAAAGGCCGAGGGAGCTGCCGTACAGCTTCCTGGTCATGTGGCCAGCATGACTAAGCAGCTTCTGGTGAACCAGAGCAGCACACGGAAATGCCGTTTACCTTCCCGCCGGAGCGGTACCTATTTATCTACTTGCACTTTGATGTGCTTTTGAACTGCTAGGTTGGGAGGAGCTGGGACCAAGCAACAGGAGTTCACCCGGTCGCGGGGATTTGAACCACCGCCAACCTGATCGGCAAGCCCAGGGCTCTGTGGTTTAGTTCACAGCACCACCTGTGTCCCTAATATATTTTTTTCCTCCCAAGTAGGTGCCTAAACAATACTTATAAGTTTAAGTGTGCTGGTGTTGTATACTTAAGTATAAGTGTATTGTAAATAAATGAGCAAATAAAAAAGTTTGTTTCTTTTTCCTCCCTCCGTTCGTAAACAAGAGAAGGCATAAGCGTGGTTTCTGGCATATGCATAATAAAAGTTAATTTTGGGGCTAAACCAAAATTGGGGGTGCTGGGCGGATCTTTGCACCCCGGCAGCACATATGCGAAAACAGAGTTGATTAAGTCCATGCCCAACTTTCCCTCCTCCCTTCCCCTAATCCTGTAATCCCGATCCCACTTACCTGGGAGAAAGCCCTATTGAATTTGAGTTAAAATATTTATAGGATTGCATTGTTATTTATTTTCTTCTAAGACTGCCCATTTGGCCTGTGGAAGCTTGAAGGTATGGGCACAATTTGAAGCACAACTCCCAGTGTGATCAAAAAACGGGGGTACAACTGCAACTTAAAACAATGCACATTTGTAATAGATTTTATGCAGCCGTTGGAACTGGCAGTATTGCAAAAAGAGATGTATTCTGCCGTGCTCTGTTTGATCAAGTGCTAAACTCATGTGATCAATAGAGAGACAGATGTCGAGTGCAGATGGCGATGCCGTGATACCTGGGGCAGAGTCGGCCTGCCAGAATGACAGAATGAGAACAAGGAAGAGCAGCAATGCAACAGAATGTGACAAATGAAATTAGGGTTTATACTAGTCGATAATTTACAACTAATGGAAAGTGACAGAGTTTTTCAACATACAGCACATTTTATTGTATAAGTAATTTGAGTTAACGATGCAACTTTTAAATGCTATGGGCAGGAGCAACAGTTGCGATTCTAGTTTTACCTCATCTTTTAGTTTGCCTCTACAATGCCCATCATTTCTGAAATAGTAGAGAATAATGCCGGTGCCACGTAGGGGCCAGTTATGTGAGAGGATATTAACACCTCAGATCTGAAATGAGTTAATCGCCTTCTCTGATTGAGTAATGGGCTCATAAATGGAAACTGAGAAAAGATTTTCATTCTGTTTATGTGAATACAAAATCGAGGCTTATTTGAGACACACAGATAAGTATTGAATGTCTGGTGTTAATGGAACTTTTGAATTTGTCATCTTTGTGGTTTTAGTAATTAAAATTAGCAGACAAAAATAGACTGAAATTTCTTCTATATGTTATTGCCTAAAATGTGGATTTAATAAACTTGGAAGCTTCTTGTATATTGTGCAGCTGGTGCTTAGAACCAGGTTAGTTGATAATTTGGGTTCATAGCATTAGTTTTAAAGTTACAATCTTTTGTTGTTGTTGTTGTTCTCCCCCACCCCACCACCAGTCTGGTTCCACAGAATTCCCCGAACTGGAAGACGCAAAACTGATATTAAAATTAATGTTAATACATTCAAAGTAAATCATACCCTAATGCTCAAAACTGCTTCTCCGGTTTACCTTGCTTCCAATCATGTCAATAAAGCAGAGCTTCCAGCCTATTAAAATCCAACATATGAAATTTATATTTATGACTGAAAATGTAATGCCGTGATAGAATCTTTTATTGTGCAGTTCAATGCTTTCTTTCTTTTTACTGGAGAAAAGACACTGACACTTTTTGCAGTCAAAGAGCAATTAGGCCATTTTCTCAGGCAATAGTTTCACAGGTGTTGAGAAAGGAGGATCTTGGTGCCTTCAGCAAGTTAAAACCCATATGAAAATTAAACATTCACAACACCTCCTTTTGTTTCTACACCGGGCAGGAGTATTCATATTTGTGTGCTACTGTTGATTATTACATTCATAGATGAGCACTTAGGGCCAAACTAGACATGAAGTGGGAGATCCATGATCCCATGTTGTTGATTTTTTGAAAGTTAATACTGGTTGTGTGCCTGCACATATGTGAACTGGGGGTGGTTGGGATTCAGGGTGGGCTGCAATGTGCTCTCCCTGGACTGACGAAGCAATTAAAATAGATCCTAACAACACTGTGATTTTACTTACGGTTCTAAGCATAGGGATACCAAATGGGACAAATAGGAACTGGGAAGGTGATTTTGATGGGAGAAAATGTAACGGAATTACTTGGATGCCTGCTCCACGGTCCTAACTGGAATTTCCCACATGCCACATGCCACATCTTTCATGTTGCATCCAGTTGAGCCCTAAGACTCACTGTTATTGACAGCTATCACTGATAGCTCACTTCTGTGAATGTTGTTAACTGTTCACCTCTGTATTGTTTTAACTTAAGGAGCAATTATTTCTTTGCAGATGGGTTAAAGGAAGCCTTCATACATCTCAAAGTGGGCGATGCATAATAAACATCACACAAGTGTTGCGCTACATTATTATTTGAGGCATAAGCAATGCACGCGTTATCAAAGCCTTTTTATAAATGGTGTATCTGTGCTCTGATCTACCTCATCTGCCACTTAGTTTATTCTGATTGGAAATGTACTTGCCGGCAAAAGGAAATTAAAGTGCTCGATTTCAAGATAGCAAACAATTTAAGGTATCAAAAGAGCGCCAGGGACTGAGAGCTAAAGAGACCATAGACTGGTTTATTTCACGTTCGCTACCCATAAGAAGATTTATTATATGAATCAGATAAAAACACACTACTATCTTGCACCTAGGCTGCTTTAATCTCAATGAAATCAACAGGAATTAAGCAGCCTAAAATGTGTAGGATTGTAGCCATTTTACCATAGCTGCCAGGTCTTAATGGAAATGTAATTTAATGGTCTTAACGGAAACATAATTTTATAAGTACTGCACTATTTCTAACCCCAAATGTCACGGCTAAAATATCAGGAAGCTTCCAGTATTGCTGATTAACCTCACCTATGGCACTGATTCACCTGTAGTTCATAGCTGTCAACCCTCCCTTTTTTTGCGGGAAACTCCCTTATTCCAAGCCACAGCTGTCAGCCTTCCCTTTTTTTGCCGGAAATTCCCTTATTCCAGCACCGTTCCCCGCTGCTATCCTGGATTGTTAGATATACCGTAGACTGTCCCTGGGACAGGTGAGGCTGCTGCTGATCCCTTATTTTCAAATCCAAAAGTTGACAGCTATGCTTACGTTGCAGTAGTTCTTCCATAGCTTTGCCATACGAAGTCTTACACCTGGTGTGTTGTGTAACAGGGCACCGAAGGAACGAGATACACAGGGCAAAGCTAGAGGGCTCCCATTTCCCTCTCCTCACATGCCAGTACCTGTCCCCACCACTGCCACCCAGTAAGAGAGTCTTCCCCAGCCTTTGGTTCCCAGATGCTGTTGCACTGCAAATCCCATAATCCCCAGCTGGTATGGCCAATGCTTAGAGTTAATGGGTCCAGCGACATCTGGAGACCCAAAGTTGAGGAAAGCTTCTGTAATGTCTGGCTTTTTTCGGGGGAGAGTGTTTTGGGACATGTGGCCTGGAAGAGAGGGTATTTTGCAGATCAGGGTGGGAAGGAAATTAGGAATTATTTTATGGCTCCAATTTCAGGGTTTATAAAATTTACCTCTTCTTTAAAGCAGGCTTTTACAAGTCCATGAAATTTGTTTCTGGACTTGAGTTCCAAGAACTTCATCTGTATTCCTAATGGGATAAATGGACCAATCTAGGAGATCTGAGTTCAAGTCCCACTTTTGCCACCCTAAGATAGAAGATGCCATATTATTCTGGATGGGAATGCCACAGTTCTCAAAGTAGCATAGCAGTATGCTTTTTCACAGGGTTGTTATGAAGGTAAGAACAGCAGAAAGTGATGAAGGATTTTGAAGATGGTGCCTGTTACCTGAATGAGCAGTAATAAATATTAAGTAGCAGTGAGGTAGAAAAATGTAGGAAAAGCATTAATTGGTCAAACAGATTCAAAATATTCTTCATACTCCCACCCCCAACCAACTGAATTAAATAAGGCAAATCCCAAAGTTGGGATTATTAGGAAACAGATTGAAAATAAAATGGCTAGTATAATAACACCCTTATTTAAATATATTGTATGGCCTTACCTGGATTACTGTGCATAGTTCTAGCTGCTCTGTCCCCCAAAAAGGGAATTGCGAGCCCACACGCTAAAACCCCTGTCCTTGGAGCTTCCCCCCACAAGAAAGAGACTAGACACCAAGGTATGGGTTCAAATTAGGCCACAACTTTATTGAATTTCAGATGCAGGAAATTTGGCATAGGCCTTGGATAGTATCCCTCTCTTTAAAAAAAAAATTTTTTTTTTACTTTATATATATATTTTCCAAACAAAACATCTCCTCTCAGCTTATACAACATTTTGGCTATAAGCCTAGGACTTCCATCAACCACGTCTAATGATTTTCAACCTTCATCACTTAGCCTTACATTTCATTATTTTCGCTATTACTTTTAATAGTCCATAATTTATAATCCATTCTCATAAATTTCCCCTGCAATATTTCATATAGTTCTCCTTACAAAACTTCTTGTAATCCTACAAGCGTAGTCAATTGATCACAATTGTTTTTCAAATAGTTTGCATATTTACTTCAATCTTCCAAGAATTTCTGGTCCCGCCGGCTTCGGATTCTCGCTGTCATCTGATCCAGTTCTGCATAGTCCATTAATTTCATCTGCCACTCCTCTTTCGTCGGTAGCTCTTCCTGCTTCCATTTCTGTGTCAATAATACTCTTGCTGCTGTTGTCACATATAAGAACAGTTTGTTATCTTGTCTGTTAACATCTTCTGGTTTTATATATATATATGTATATTTCAACATCTTTTTCATCTCATTATATATCATTTCCCAAAAACTTTTCACCTTCTTACATTCCCACCACAAGTGATAAAAAGTACCTTCTTTTTCCTTACATTTCCAACATTTTAGCTAATTTCACTGGTGTAATATACCATCTATACATCATTTTCATCACATTTTCTTTCAAAGCATTGCATGCTATAAATTTTATTCCTTCTTTCCACAATTTCTCCCAGGCTTTTAATTGTATATTATAACCAAAATCTTTGGCCCAATGTATCATGACCGACTTTACCTCTTCATCTTTCAAATTCCAACAGCAATTTATACATTTTAGACAATATTTTAAAAATTTTATTCAATATTTCCAATTCAAATTTTGATTTAATATAACGAAATCCTTTTTTCTTTAAATCCTCTTTAAACATTTCATTAATTTGGCAATAGTGCAACCAGTCATTTACATATTCTTTTACCTTTTCATAAGGTTTGATTTTCCAATTACTCCCTTCTTCTCTTACTAATTTTTCATATGTAACCCACTTTTTACTCATATTTAGCTGGTAAGGCGAAGCCCCCTCTTTCTTTAGTATCCATTAACAGTTTAAATTTAATAATAATAATAATAATAATAATAATAATAATAATAATAATTTATTTGTACCCCGCCCATCTGGCTGAGTCTCCCCAGCCACTCTGGGCGGCTTCCAGTCGAATATCACAACAATACAGCAATAGCACAATTACAAAAGTCACAAACAATACATAAACCACATCAAAAAATACACAACCGAATAGAAAACAATTTCGACATAAATCAATATCTAAAACTAAGAATACATCCTTAATACAGTTTAAATAACATAGGTAAAAAATTTAATTCTTGCTTCTTCCCCTGCCAGATATATCTTGAAATTATTTTCTGCCACTCCTTAAATATAGCTGCCCCTTGATTATTGGAATTGATTGAAACAAAAATATCATTTTTGGTAGCACATTCATTTTGATAACAGATATCCTACCCCATAGGGATAGTTGCATCCGTCCTCATACTTCCCGATCTCTCTTAATTCCATTCCACATTGGTGTATAATTGTTTTGGAATAAATCTATAATCTTTGATGTTAACCAAATTCCTAAATATTTAACTTTTTTCTGCTTCTATACCTTTCTGCTGTTGCAACATATCCACCAGATCTTGTTTCATATTTTTAACTAGCATTTTAGTTTTCTTTTTATTTAATTTAAAACCTGCTACTTGTCCAAATTGTTTTATTTCTTCTAATACTTCTTTAGCACTGGTTAATGGTTCTTCCATTGTTAAAACCAAGTCATCCGCAAAGGCTTTCACTTTGTACTCCTTCTGACCAACTGAGATTCCTTTTATTTTTTCATTTTCCCTTATAGTCCATAGGAAGACTTCCGGTACCGATATGAATAATAATGGTAACAATGGATACCCTTGTACCCTTGTACTTGTACCTTTCGTAATTTCAATATTTTCTGTTATTACAGTGTTTATTATCAATTTTGCTTTTTGATTGGAATATATCGCTTTTATTTCTTTTATAAACAATTGTCTAATATCCATTAATTCCAGATTCTTTACCATAAACTCCCAAGATATTTTATCAAAGGCCTTCTCTGCATCCACAAAAATTAATGCCGCTTGCTTTTCATTCCTGACTGTCAAATATTCAATAATATTCACAATATTCCTTATATTGTCTTTCATCTGTCAGCCAGGAAGAAAGCCTGCTTGGTCCTTATGTATTATTTCATTCAATACTTTTTTCAATCTATTTGCCAAAATGCTTGCAAACAGTTTATAATCATTATTTAACCATGAAATCGGCCCATAATTCTTCACTTGTAATAAATCAGAGTCTGGTTTGGGTATTAATGCAATAAATGCCTCTTTCCATGTTTATGGTAATTATCCTCTTCTTAATTGGAAAGTATCCCTCTCAACCCGCCGGGGGCTGAGGATGTGCAGAGCAAACAGATGCTGTGTGAGGAAACTGTAAAGCGTGAACTTACACAGCGTGCCCACCCACTGCACCTACGTTGGGAGTCTGACCTACTTGCCGACGCTCTAGGGCCAGTGACTCCTGCAATCACCCTTTAACGGGCCCTACAAATGCTGCCACATGGGGGTGCATGAGATGCTCCCCTCCAACTCAAAGATAAAGATACCTAACACCACCCAAAAACTGCCACCCGAGGCCCTGCCAAGAAACCTACAGCTGAAAAGCAACCCTCCCTTGGTCCAAGCCCTGAAAACTCAACTCAAGTAGTGGAGAGATCTAGCCTGCTGTCCAGCCAATCCTTGAGGCCTTGGCGCACATCGCACAGCCAGTGTTCATTACCCAGAGGAGTCAGATGCACTCCATCTGCACTGAAGACACCTGCATTGTCCACTCTCATGCTTGGGTGGGGGATAGAGACGCCACCAATTTGGCACATAGTATTAAGCATGGCCCTGTTGATTTTTTGTACCACGTAATTGATGCATGAGGACCTACTTGCCCCTCTCCAACACAAGCAGAGCAGGAGTTTGGACCAGCAGATGGCCATTGCCGGGTGCATGGCATGCAGTTTTTGGGTGTCCGCCTTTGCAGCCAGTCAAGCTTAAAGGGAAGTTATACAAAGTCATAGAGGAGAGATCTAGCAACATCTATAACCCAGGATAGAAAAATGAAACCTCAATATCCAGAGGCAGTGTATGCCTTTTCTAACAACAACACCCCAGTTGCTTTGGGGGGTCAAACTGCACCAGGGGTGTTCATTTACTGTTTTGTAGGACTTCCTCAAACTGGCTGGCTGGCCATTATTGGAAACAGGTTGTTTAACTAGGTCTGATCCAGGAGGACTCTTTTATTTTTATTTTTTCATTTTATGTTCTTTCTATGCTTCTCCAAGAACACATGGCAAAGACAGATTATGTGGTTACTTCCCATGCCAACACTACTGACTCTTGCAGGTTGCTTCTATGGCGACACAATAAAAAATACTAGTTTCATAGCAAATCCTGATTCGCTGTGATCAGAGAGTAATTGTAGATTAATTATGCCATCCATGTCCTTTCGTTTTGTTTTTCTTTACCACAGAAGATTGAAGGTGCCATTAGAATCAGAAGGCTGAATGTATTTTATTGCACAGGTATTGGTATTCCTAAATCTTGAGCCATTGTATTATTATTAAAAGCAAAAGAAAATTCAAAAATCATCACAAAAGTTGGACCGTTGTGTTAGGAAGCACCTAATTTCCTTAACATTCTTAGGGGCTTTTAGCAGTTTTCACTTGGTAATATGAAATATGCAATCATTTAAACAAGGGATATTTTGGGTTTTCATCTGTTTGGACTACTTTGGACTATCTTTGGCACTCTGAGATGAAAATGCTGGCTGATTCAACACTAGCTCAGACTTTTCCTGAGGTGAGGCAAGTGTTTTCCCCCATTACCTATTCCCCTTTAGGGCTCCTTTCCTTTTGGAAGAGGCAGCTTTAATTTTAGAGGACTTCCTTCAGAATTGTAGCCCCAAGACATTATGCTGATTCAAAGTTTCCTTGGACATTCTGGACTTCCTACCCCTCATTGCGTGCATTTTGGGCTGCATCGTTTAAAAGGAATTGGTTCAGAAACAAGTGTGGATTGTTTCCACCAAAACAGCTTTTGTTCTGCTTCAGGGCTCAGGGTAGAGTCTGTTTGGCTGCAGTGACAAAGCGGATCTGGCCAATTGCTTTTATCTTGATGACAAAGGAAAACATCTCAAATGTGAGATTTTGTTTTGAACATTTACGTCTCATTTTCCTCACCAGAAAAACACAGCCTCAGGTTTGGGGTTGTTTTTTGTTTTTTGTTTAACCATCTGCCTATTTCAGAAGTTCCTCATAGTAGTCACACTCAGATCGAAGCTTTGGATTTAGATGTACAAATTGCAGGGACTTCTATAGATATAGTTACAAGAATAACTGATATTTTCACAAAATCATGGATATGTGGTCCTAAGCCAGGTTTGGAGCTTGGAATTATGTTCAAAATATTTCACACCCATTTTTTATTTTTATTTTCACTCCCATGGTTTAATCTTTGAAGGAATTAAAATGATGGAATCTGGGAATACAGAAGTCTTATTCTTAATGGGTTAACCAATAATTAAGAATCAGCGCCAGGCACTTCACACATTGTTATGGCAAAACATATGTTTTCCTACAGTGATTTGTGCTGCAGGAAGTTCTCTGAATATTCATATTAAAAGTGTCACACACCAAACTGGCCATTACTTTATTGGGATCACTGAAACAGTGGCACAGCGTCTCAAGTCCCCGATTGCTGTGTGCCATGTTTTCTGACTGGAAATGAGGTAGCTAAAATAGAAGAGGAATTAAGGCAGAAAATGGCATCTGGGTGCATAGGTACTTAAGTAGTATTTATACTACCTATGGGGTGTTAGGAGAGGGGTAGTGCCTCTGGTGAGGGACACATTGTGCTTCTTCTGGGGTAGTTCATTCACCTTTGGTCCCCACATCAGTGAGGTTGAGAGAGGAGGGATCCTGTTGTCTGGGCAACCCAGCGCTGCCCATACTTGAAGAAAAAGAAGAGTTTGGATTTGATATCCCACTTTATCACTACCTGAAGTAGTCTCAAAGCAGCTAACAATCTCATTTCCCCTCCTCCCCCACAACAGAAACCCTGTGAGGTGGGTGGGGCTGAGAGATTTCAGAGAAGTGTGACTAGCCCAAGGTTACCCAGCAGCTGCATGTGGAGGAGCGAAGACGCGAACCCGGTTCTCCAGATTACGAGACTACCACTCTTAACACCACACTGGCTCTCACTTGCGCCTAGGAGAAGTCCATTTGGTGCTGCTAGCTGAGCAAAAACAGCATGGGAGCCACCAGTTACAAGTTACCTATCTCTGCAGCCATAGCAGGCACTGTGATTCTCCAGAGGCGCACTCCATTGTCTCACACGACAGACGTATGCCAGGAATACTATGTTAGGGCACCAACAGGTTCACGCTGAAGGCAGCAGTCGGATGCAGAGGGAGCCTAGGTCCACAGTCCGGGTCAGGAGAAGCCAAAGTCAGGAACACTGGAATCAGGAACAGGACAAGCAAGGACAACCACGCACTTCAGCACAGCAGTTGCAAGTGCTGGCGAAGGGAGCAGCCGGCCTTCCTTAAGTAGCTGGCTCCTCAGCATGCCTCTTATGAGCTGCAGCTGCCTCCAATTGTTCCCTACTTTTCTCAACTCTACGCTCTACAGCTGTGAAGGGAGGAGGGGAGGGGCCCCGCTGGCTCCTCTCCTCACAAGGGCCTGAGTGAGGACTCTTCCTCGTCCTGTTCTGGTCTTCCCTCTTCCCTATCTGATTCTTCCTCATCTGAGGAGTGCCGCCATCAGTCTTCCCCAGGTATAAATTCCTCCATTTCCCCCAGACTCTTCCGTGGTTGCTGCCTCACCTAGGGGCCCTTGCCACCACTCCTGCTCGTCCGGTGCAACCCTGACATACTACTTACAAATAAGTAATGGGGGGTTGGTATGTGCTTGTGTGGAGTGCAGGCGAGAAGGAGCCATGCTGATGCATGTATATAAAAACCAGCTGAGCATCTCAAAATGAAGGTGTGATGGAAGACACTATATGGACAAGTTAGAAGAGGGGCAAGATTTCCCAAAGCCTAACATTACAGTCAGCCCTTGCAGAACAAGCATCGTAGCCTAATTCCAGTGTTCATACATACAACTCGTTGCATCATGTGCATGTTTTGGCCTTGTATGTTTGACCTGACAACCATAACAGCCAAACCACAATTGCAATTTCTTCCAACACACAGGATCCAGTGCCATGTGGACATGAAATATCTGAAAATAAGACAGTGGGTATTAGGGTTCTCTTTTAAATTATTTGAGCATGTTTTCTAGGAACATTGTCAGACCATATAGCATGTCCCTTTAAAATCACTCATCCCTGTTCTCAGTTAGATCAGTGTCCCTTAGTGTTGTGCAAAGATAATTTCAATTAGACGTATATCAGTTGATACAGATGCTATTATGGATCTATTTCTATTCAAAAGCAGCACAACCATTCTTAATTTCTTTAGACCCTGCATTTTTCTTGCCTTGTGAATTACAATCTATATTTTGATTCACCATGAAATCTGTTTGAAACTTTTCTTAATATTTTATCTTGGAGATTCAGCTGTGTTATCTAATGTATTTTTCTTTGATCTTAAAGAGAGAATTGATGTTCTAGTCCTCTAATGAAGCTAGCATGGCTATCTGCAAAAAATAAAATAAAAATGAATGTGAGACCAAATGATGGTAAAAATCCCAGAAGAATTTTGTGCTTTCCCTTTGGCCCTAAAAAATTCTTTTTGTTAAATGTATTGACTAAAGTCATTATCATTATTCTCTACTGGACAGTTCTGTTGCTGGGTTTTCGGTGACACTGACTCTGTGTCGAAATTGAATAGAACCTTGGTGCCAACTAGAAAAGTTAAGCATTGCTAGAAGCAAGAATAGCATGTTACTTTTCAGAAAGAAAGCTTAATCACTCTCTCTCTCTCTCTCTCTCTCTCTCTCTCTCTCTCTCTCTCTGGCTTGCCACTCTTTCACCCTTGAGGGAGTGAGAAAGGTGGGTAGGAAGGTTCTTGTGACTTCAGAAGCACTTTTCTATTAGCAGAAGGTACTTCCATCTTCCACCAATTTTGGCAGCAAATCTCTCCAATATTTTTTCCTGCTCTCCTTTTTCCCTGATTCTTACAGCTTCTGCTACAGCTGGACAAATTCCCCACAACTTTGGGTTATCAAAGATGAATGTAATTGGAGAATGCTTGGAATAAACATTGTTTTATTTTTTTGAGTGTACAATGACTGCATTGGGTCATATCACCCTGCTGTTTTCAAAATCTGCTTGAACTAAAAGTGTGTGTCCAGAATCTTATTTTTCATTCTGAGCTGTAGAAGGCAGTCACAGGGAAAAAAAATGATGATCAATTTATACTATATATCCAAGCATTACTACAAGCTGGGTTTATCCATATTTTGAACTAGACAGTTAACATTACTTAGTTTCGGCTAAGATTGCAAATAAATAACTGGCAGAGCCCAGGGGCTAGTGAGAGTGTTGTGGCATCGGCTTGAGCAGATCACTATACTTGGCTGGTAAAGAGCATTTGGCTTGATGCAGGTATGCGGAACAACTTTCAGACTTAACTGCTGGATTCAGATCATATGAATCTTCCAGGGGTTGTCTAGTAGTGGATGGGACCAAAATGAGTAGAGCCCTGTTCAATTCCTTCTCCATAAAAGGTACAGAAAATGAAGGAGCAGATAAAATGATTGAGTTGATGTCAAATCAAACCATATAACTGGCAGGTGAGCAGAGCTTTTTAGAAGTGGCCTGATGGCCCACATTAGACCAGTGTGTCAAGAGGTTATCCACCATTGGCTTAATTGGTCATACACACTCCCACTAGTTTTGCTTCAATGAACATAACGAAACATTAAGTTTAAGGCAAATTCTCATCTTAATTTTTGACATAGGAAATTCACCACCTGATATATGGCTTTTTACCTTCATTTTTGTGTGGTGAACATAACTTTGTGATGCTTAGTGAGCTCTCAGGTATTCCTAGAAAACTACCAGCATTCTCCAGAAACCCTCTCAGATCTTGTATAATGACATATGTATAACAAATGTGTGCTGTTTTAATAGTTCATATTGCAATGACTTTTCCATCTAAAACATGACTTCAGGATCTGGCCTTAGAGGTGCCAGAATGATTAGGTTTCCCACTCATTTCAAGCCGTGAGTATATATATATATAGACATTAGTCACAGGTCAAGTCCCAATTTGAGCCCTATTGGTGGTTTAGGGTAGTTCCATCACCCAAGTCAATATTTATCAAAGAAAGTGTGCATTGAAATTTAGTTTGGGACGGGAAAATTGCATTTGCTTTGTTTCTTTTTTAGGATTAGAACTCAGTACCCATTAAACCATAATGGAAGAGGCATTTAAAACAGGCTGTGATGTTGTTTGTGTTCCTGTCACATCCCACATTTAGGCAAACACCTGAAATGCTGACTCAGAACGGGAATGAACCTGAGCTCAGCAATAATGAACTGTTTGTATTTGTGGGTGGATAAAAATCAGCATTTTTTTTAAAAGGACATATATTTGCATTGACCTATTTTATACAAACATTATTTGAGAGGATAGGAGCAAATATTAAAGAAAGTGTCGTGCTCATTTACGAGTCAACCCCCCCCCCCCATTTACGTAGAGTACTACGTGTGGTAACTTTTTAAAATTCAAATGAGAAACATGGGCAGCAATGCATGCAAAATGTTCATTCATTGTAGTAAACTACAAAAATATTGCTTTTATGCAATGAGAATGCTATTGTAGAATTTTAAAAGGCACAGAAATAAAAGACTCGGGATTGGAGTTATTTAAACAAACTTGCTAGGATATAGTAGATGATTAAAATACAATCTATAATTACATTACGCTGGTATCAGGTAAGGATAAAAGCCTATAAATACACTGGGGTCAGGGTAAGCATAAAAAATGAAACAGTTATTTGAATAATCTGAGATCAAGTTGCAGTAATTAAAAATGAATGTATTATTCAAATGAAGGAATTAGGTTACAACACTTCTCATGAAAATATTATTGTGACAGGCAGAAATAAGTTTGAAATGGGTTTAATAAAAAATTTTGGAGAAGGAATATAATGACTTGTATGTGGTAGCATACTCCAGATCAGAGTATCTTTGGCTAGCTCATACATACCTTCAAACATACATTGGCTGCTCTCTTTTTCATGGCCTTGTCCAAGAGGATCACACCATCATTTTTATCTTCATTTACATCTTCTAGCTTCCCCAATTAATTCATGAAGTATTAACTTGATGTGACTGCTCACAGCAAGTAAGGAAGTGAACAGTACCTGGAACAGTGTAGTTCTTCGGGGCCCAACTAAATAGGATGTTTAATCATACAATTGTAGAGGTGGAAGGGACCACCAGGGTCATCTAGTCCAACCCCCTGCAATGCATGAAACTTTCCCCCATGTGGGGCTTGAACCCCTGATTCCGAGTTTAAGAATCTCATGCTCTACGACCTGAGCTTTAAATGTGTATTTGCAAAAAATATTTTTAAATATTTTTATTAAAAACAAATTTATCAAAACAATTTAACAATCCATATATCCAATTACATTCCCCCCCCTTTTATTTCATCCCATCCCTCCGTCTCCTACCCTCCAAGGACTTCCTTCAGCTCCCCTCTCTGGTTTGTTTGTACATATTATTCTCTGCATGTTGTAAAATTGCTGTACATATCATTACCTTATCTATCATCTGTTCTACTAATAAATTTGCAAATGTTTATTCAAAACCTGCCAAGGAGTCCAAATCCTTCTGTTGTCTTTTTAAATAATTTGTAAAAAGTTCCCATTCTTCCTTGAAGTCAGGGTTGTCCTTCTCACGTAGTTTGTGTGTTAACTTTGCCAGTTCCGCATAACTCACCAGTCTTTCTTGCCATTGTTCTTTCGTTGGGATTTCATCAGTCTTCAATTTTTGTGCTAACAAGACTCTTGCCGCTGTTGTAGCATACATAAATAAATTCTTTGTTTTCCTTGGCAGGTCTTGTCCTGAGATCCCTAACAGAAATGCTTCTGGTTTTTTTTTTTTTTACAAATGTAATTTTGAACATTTTTTTCAATTCATTATATATCATCTCCCAAAACTTTTGGACTTCTCTACATTCCTACCACATATGATAAAAAGTACCTTCTTTTTCTTTACACTTCCAACATGTATTTGACCCAGTTTTGTACATTTTTGCCATTTTTACTGGTGTAATATACCATCTATACATCATTTTCGTATAATTTTCCTTCAATAGAGAACAATCTGTGAATTTCAAATCTACTTTCCACAATTTTTCCCAGTCCTCAAATTGTATATTATGTCCTACATCTTGGGCCCATTTGATCATGACTAATTTGACTTCCTCATCTTTCGTTTCCCATTCTAGCAGAATGCTGTATGCTTTCATCAATAGCTTAACGTCTTCTTCTATTACTTCCTTTTGGAATATGGAGGATTGTATAGCCAAACCCTTTTTTATTGTCCTCCTTGTACATCTCATTTAATTGTCTGTAATGTAACCAACTCTGAAAATGTTCTTTAATTTTGTCTCTTTTAATTTTAATTTTCCTTCTTGATCTCTCAGTAGATCTCTATATGTAGGCCACTTCCTCTTTTTACCAAGTGGTTTGAATAACGAAGCTTCAATTGGTGATAACCACCAAGGTGTTTTTTGTTCTATTAAATCTTTGTACCTCTCCCACACTCTCATTAGTGATTTCCTAATTATATGATTGTAGAATCCTTTATGTACTTTCCCTTTCCCATACCATAAGTATGCATGCCATCCATATCTGTTATCGTGATCTTCCAAATCTAATGCTTCTTTTCCAGTTTTATCCAGTCCCTAATCCACACCAAACATGCAGCCTCATAGTACAATTTAAAGTCTGGAAGGGCGAAGCCTCCTCTTTCTTTTATATCTGTACATATCTTGTGTTTAATCCTTGGCCTCTTGCCCACCCCACCCCCCAGACAAATTTAGAAATATCCTTTTGCCATCTTTTGAGGCAATCATCCTTAACCATTACTGGGACTGTCTGAAAAAGAAAGAGCATTTTCAGCAATACATTCATTTTAACCACCGCAATTCTTCCTAATAGGGAAAGGTTCATTCTACCCCATATTTCTAAGTTCCTTTTTATGTCACACCATACTTTTTCATAATTGTCTTTATACACATTTATATTTCTTGCTGTTAACCACATCCCTAAATATTTTACTTTTTTGTGAATTTCTGTCTCAATACTTTGTGCCAAATCTTTTTTTCTTCTGGAGAGAGCTAAGTCAAGAGTCACAGTCAGCTAAGTCATAGCTTAGTGCAGCAACCAAACGATCAGAGAAGAGCAAAATGGCCATGATCTCATCTCAGGGAGTCCTCACATTTGCTCATTCACATTAAGGCTTTTCTTGATGTGTGAACTGGGCCTCTGTGAGCCTAAATTTGTTTTCTCAGAAATTAGTTCCTGTCAAGTTTGAGCCAGAGTGTGGGATTGCAACCTAACAGGGAAATCACATTGCATGTCTATTTAGAAGTAGGGGGGTTGAAACAGGCCCTGTCTAGTTTGCTAGAATTTCTCAGAAGTGCTGTGTGTGGTTAGATCTTTGCATTAGATGTGCAAACATGCTGTGCCTGTGTGCAAAGTGCTGTCTAATTTACTTTCTATCAGAGGCAGAGAGATTTAGAAAATGGAGTTCCTCTTGCTTTTAGGGCCTGACCAGGATTATTCTGGCCCTGGTCATTGCCACCCTATATTTTCACAATCTAAGGCATATTTACCAAATCTGCACTTTTTGAAACAATATGCAAACCCAAACGCAGCTATCCTCCAAAATTTCCATTCTTCCAAATTTTGCAGTGCAGTTCTCTGACTAAATTATGGTACGCATATACAGGGGTGAAGTGGGCATGAAATGCATAATATTAGTAAAAAAATAATATTAAACATTCATTATAACAGTGGAAATTGCTTTCAAAATTTATAGTTAACTGCATACAAAACCTTTTTGGAGAGATTTGCACTAAAATATTGGTGAATTTTCAAGGATGATTTTTTTTTGAAAAAGCCAGTTGTTGCAGAAATGTTAGAGAAGTAAATTTAAGATTAGAAAAAATGAGAAACTTCAGCAACAAAAAATGACATATGTGTAGGGTTGCCAGACTCAATAGAGGACAGGACTTCTGTGCCTTTAATTGCCCTGCTCTCTTTTGAGTCTAGAAACCTTAAAGAGAAACCAGCAGACCCTTTGTTTAATTTCCAAGCAAAGGGTCTGCTGGTTTCTCTGTAAGGTTTCCAGACTCAAAAGAGAGCAGAGCAATTAAAGGCACAGAAGTCCTGTCCTCTATTGAATCTGGCAACCCTACATATGTGTCCATCTTAATTCAGAAGCGAGACCTATTGAGTTCAGTGGGCCTTATTTCCAGGTATTTCTAAGCTATTTATTAGTAAAAGAAAGCCCAATAAAGTTCAGGAGAAGAAACAGAAGTATGTTGTTTACTCCTGTTGGGACTATAAAGTGCTTAACTTTGGACTGTGCCCTATGTATTTAACACTATTAAAATGCATATATCCTTATTCATAGGCATACTGCATTTAAGCCGCCAAATAATCATTATGCTAATGGATTTACAATGGCTAGATTTTTTTTTAAAAAAATCCACCTTCTAACCTGTTTGAATGTCTTTGTCATTGTTACTACTGAATGCACAGAATAAATGTGAAAAAAAATGTTAT
The DNA here is from genome assembly GCF_963506605.1 of Zootoca vivipara. Classification (NCBI taxonomy): domain Eukaryota; kingdom Metazoa; phylum Chordata; class Lepidosauria; order Squamata; family Lacertidae; genus Zootoca; species Zootoca vivipara. The sequence continues at coordinate 20,294,957 of NC_083283.1, read as the reverse complement.
AAGCATTGTTACTCATGTCTGTGGAAAATGCACATTCCCTTACAACCACCAGCCTCAGCTGATCCCTGATTGAAACTAATCACAGTGTTACCAGTTTAATTAACTTGTGCTGCTGTCTTGTCCCCATAGAAATAAAGAGTTCTCCTGAAGCTAGACTTCATTCATAAGATTTCTTGTCAGGAAGCACCAGCGTTTTCGCAACTTAAATGCAAACTACAGACACATGGCAGGTGTGGTTGTAGAACAATATTGTCTAAAACAAATATTTTGTTGGGCAATTTGAAACCAAGTCCCTATCACTTTAATATTCTGTCCTTCTAAATGTGAGGACAGCATTTTTACATCAGCTGAAAGGAACACTAAATCAGTTAATATATGGAAACTCAGAAAAAGATAAGTATTTTTGCGAGTGTGTTTTAATGAAATCAACATGTAAGATAACAAAAGTGAGAGGAGATTTGTCACTAGAGCAAACATCACAAAATATTACATCTGCAATCCAGAATTTGAATTCAAGGCGACTTAATCCCAGTGGCACTAATTATGCAATCCTTTAACTACTTACCTAGAAATCAGTCCCATTTTTTTAAAAAAAAATGCATAGGATTGGGTTGTTAGCCATTTAGAATTCAAATACTGTGGAACGAACGATCCCCCATTCCTCTTGGACTTCAGATTGAGGGAATGCCAAATCATATGATCAATGGATTAAATATTCAACCAGATAATAAATAAATGCTAAAAATGGAACTTTTTATGATTGCAAAGTGAAGTATACACTGGACCTGTGGGTTAAAGTCTTCTGAAATGTCCAGCTGTTGCTGTTTTTGAAGACAAAGCAGTGAGTTACATGGACAAATGCTCAGATTAAATGAAGATGTTTATCCCTTGTTCTCCCCGCAAGCAGTCTTTTCACACTCAACTGTGAGTAAACTGTGGGGCTTCCTTAGGAATTAACATGCATGAGTTTGCACTGTGTTGCAAGAATAATATACCCCCCCCATCCAAACTTCATTCTACCAATCCGGCCCCACTATCAGCTCAACCCTCTGCACGTCTGCTCAGAAGAGGGGGACCCAAATCCAACAGGGCTTAGTAAAGTGTTCAAAGGATCTGCCTGTATAAAATAGGCAAAAGCTTTGTTTAACCTGACCTCTTAGCCATGTAACCCAGTAGCCTGTCGTGGAAAGTAGCCAGAGCTGGAAATCAGTCCAGAGATCACTAAATGAAATTATACTTTTGAAATAAATAAAATAATACATTAGGCCATATTGGGGAGGGAGGTGGGCATGAGACCATTAAATCAGGGCGGGGAAAAAAAAATACCCAACTGCACCACGGATACAGGAAAATAAGATTTTTATCCACCTTGGTTTTTATTTGTAATACTTTAATAACCCCCAGGCTTCCTGGGCTTCCCATTATGGCATTTTAGCAGCAACACACCTCTGATGCTTTGCTAGCACAGGCTGTTGTCTTAAACACACTGACTTAAGGGAAAGTCCAGCTGAAACCCACTGCAACTTACTTCCAAGTAAATGAATTTAAGGCTGACATGTTATCCTGTTGGATTCTTGAGGCTTGTAGTTGAGATCCATTTTGATTAAATGTGCTAGTAAAGCAAACAAACAAGTAATCAGCCCTGGGATTTTTTGATTTTTTTAAAAGTACATAAGGACCTGCAAGAGTGCTTAATTAGACTCTGAAATCTCTCACTTTTATCAACTGTATGGGCAACAAAGTAAACGTTCAGTGTAGTGTTAAATTAAATAAATAATAGCTTCTCCTCTCCGTTTTTTCATACCAGAAGCGCTCATGATATGCATAGGATGCCATCTGCAGGCAATATGGTTATTTCTCTCTCTCTCTCCAAATGCCGGTTGTTGTGTTATAAACGGAGAGCATTTCCCCCGATGTCGAATGCTTGAAAGTCCTTGCTAAACTCTGAATATATGCAAATTGATAAGGAAAACGAGCAAAAATCAAATTATTCTTATTAGCCTATCAACCTATCAACGCAATGTATTATTTTCATTTAACAACTTAATCCTCACACCGTTTTGGGAAGTGGGTGTGTGTGTGTTAAAACAAACAAAGGAAGAAACTGGTCCGGGAGTAATTTGGGAGATTATATCTCCACCAGTGTACAGACCCCCAAACTGTATTTCCAGACATCCTGCAATTTTTGGAAGTTGAAGAAGTTGATGACTTAGTTCTGACAGCTTAACTGCTATTTTTTTGTGCGGCTATCAAATGCTTTATCTTTGAAAAGTTAATGTAAGGAGAAATAAACCCTCCTCTGCACCATCTGGCTGGTTTTTGCTGCACATGGGACAAACTGTGTTTTTGGCAGGGGTTCGCTCCATGTTGGAGAGCTGTAGCACCAGCAAACGCAAATCATTGATTAATTTATGCTATCAATAAGGCTAGAAAAGAAAAGGGGGGGGAGGAAACCACCTCACTGTCACGCTAAAAAAACATTGCTTCTTTTCACCACCTCTGTTTCCATATGGATGCCAATTTCCTCCTCACTTTCCCTCCCCCTTTAAATAAAACTTGAACTTCAGGAAGCATAAATTAAATGATTTGATGGACACAGGCAGCATGCTGCACAGGGTAATAATACCTTGTACAGCTTCAAAGGCACACATGTGTACACTTAACAGTTTGTGGCTCATCAGAATGAATGGCTGCATTCACACTGTCCCCCCCATGGAACAAGAGCTGACCCTTTGAGGTATCTGTTCAAGGCAGAACTGCCTTTACTGGTGATCATTGCCTGCCTGAAATGTTGTACAGAAAGCCTGGAATATAAACTCATGAAATAATATCATTGGGACATGAAAAAGAATGAATTATTTGAAGCAGACGGTGCAGGGAATTCTGGATTCTGTATATTTAAGTTCACCAAAATTGTAGCCATGCCATTTTCCTACTTCTATTACACTCTATTACATTAGGTCACCGGAAATACATTTAAGTTGTATTATAAAAATAGTTGTGAAGAGTGAGTTTTGGAACAGAACTAAAACAGCAATAACATCCACACACCCTACAAGAAGGATGTGGAGGGAAGGAAATGGCGGTTCACAGGATCAAGGCTAGCACAAGCATTTGAAGAGAAGAGTTTGCCTATGGCAACACCCTTCTTTGAATGCCTGAAACCCTTAATTAACCTCTTCTGCCAATTATTCCCCCCTCCTGCTCAAACCCCCCTTACCTTACCTGCTGCTTCCAGCCCCGTAAGATTTCACATCCATGTCATTGGCAGTCATGTCCAAAGCCCAAACCTTGACAGCAGAAAAACCTGAAGAGGGAAAGTTCAATTATTCAAATCCCCATTCAGCCATGCAGTCAAGTGGGTGACCATGGGCCAGTTGCTGTCTCTCAGCCGAACCTACGTCACAGGGCTGTTGTGAAGATAAAATGGAAGCATGTGCATCGCCTCGAGCTCCTTGAAGGAAATGAACTAAATAAATAAATGAAACAATTTTTTTGCCATCCAATTTTTTTGATGATTTGAAATTAATAATAAATATTTGTAGGGAATGAGCCTCATCCACAACTCAGTTGTGCCACCGTGGTTCCTGACGCTTGCTATACCTTTCAGGCACTACAAAGGAAGGCATGTTTGACATTGGGACGCCTCGTGGCCCAACTGTGCAACACCTGTCAAAACTGCTGACTTGTAGATGATTAAAAAGAGCTAAGAGATTATTAGACTACCCAAATGTATTTACGCCTGTGATTTTTTAATATATATATAACTAAAAAATATTCAATGGCATTGAAACTGACACATTTTCTGTTTCAGTTTTAAAAGTGCGCAAAACTTCACAGGGGGCAGTATAGCTTGATTCAGTTTGCCATAAACTTATAGCAATAGTTTCCCATGCAAAATAGTTTAGTGGCACCCAACTGGAACATATGCATGGCTCAGAGGCCAATATATGGAGAATGCTAAAGCAAACAGTCGGCAAAGTGGAAAACTTCCTTTTCAGACTTGTCCTTGAAGGCACCTTCTGTTAGAACATTCCTGCAGAGCGACTAAAAGAGAAATGTTGATATGAGGAGAGGACTACAATGTTGTTGTTTTTCTCCCGTAAGAAGCATGTTTTGTACTCAGGAAATAAATACCATGCAGCAAGGGAAGTTAAGGGTATATACTATAGCACCTATTAGTTATAATCAGATCGGGACGTTGCACGGATTATTCGTAACATGCCAGTATCTTACATAGTTGCTAGAGATTCCCCCCCCCCCCGGTCTGCTCCTGCATCGTGATGAAGAATGGTATTTTAATAGGCAGATGGTAGAGACAATTACAGTTTGGGGCTCAGCTGGGAGTTACGTCAGTTTATTGCAAATTATTAGTTGATAAATGCTTCTGTTTACAAGCAAAGTCTTAAGCAGCTTTATAATCAGTTTATCAGCTGCAGCCTGATTTTTGACAGCTTGCCTGAAGGGGGTATGCAAACACATTTTCCTTGGTCATTTAGAAATCCTGCTGACCATGCAGGGATTCAGCTAGGCAGCCCCTGTGCACCTGTAGATTGCTTAGTGTGTGCTGTTCGTTGTAATAAAGGTTGTTTCAGGAGATGGTAGAGGAAGAATGAAGCCAAATCTGCTTGGTACTGCACAAAATCTGACCAGAGAAGCATCCCATTCTTCCTGTCAGATGCTTATAACTTACAGTAGAAAATGCCAGATTTGTGCAAAAATCATTTGTTTCAATCTAATTCATTCACAGGAAAGATCTGTGTGCATGGAAACCTCCCATGTTCCTAAGTGCTTCCATGTTTGTTTTGATAAATATAGATTCCTTTGCCGTCTTTGTTTAAATGCATGGGCCAACCCAAGGGCACAGCTAGTGATGTTTTCGTTCCAGGCATTGTAAAAAATGTGTTTCCAATATGGAAGAGGGTACAGGTGTAATAACAAATGTGGACACTTTGGGCACACCAAGTATTTGGTTATCAAAGTCCCTGGAACCTGAGTTCTAAACCCCAGCAGTTGCTATTTAATCCACACTTGCAGGAAATCATGCCAACCCAGCCCAAGACGAGGCATTATTTCCAGGGATGTCATGAGAAACACTTCCTTCAGCATAGTTGTTTTGATCTCTGATGATCTCTGATCATTGGCCACGCTGGCTGGGGCTGATGGGAGTTGGGAGTCCAACAACATCTGGAGGGCCAACCCTGAGTTAGATAAATGAAGAAGCTACATCTTCTGACTGTTTGCAGAACAATGTTACTTTTAAATCCCAACCAGGAGGCCTAAATGTGGAAGATGTGGGAGGATTTTGCCGCTTGAATTCAGCTGCGTAAAAGCAAAGGTTGAGATTTGTGCCAGATATTTAATAGTTTTGTAGTCTGGACACTGGTCCTCTAGGAGAGATTTCACACAAGACTTTATTTTATTTTTACAACCTCCTAATAGAAAGATGTGTATTGACTCCGATTAGCTCAGGATTTGAACTAAGGTCCCAGAAGGAAACCTATAAGCCTCTTAAGATGCACAGAACTTCTAAGAATACGAGTTTAACTATCTCCCCCTGTGGTAAATAAGCTGTGACAGCTCAATCAAGGGGGAAAGGCAAATAAAATTTATCACATTATTTTTTTCCCTGCGAATTCTTTATTCCCTTCTTCTGAGCACTGATGTAGTTTATGTCTCTATCTAGTGGAACTTTACATTAATTACTACACTCCAGCACTCACATGAAAGACACAGACTCAAATCCTTATAATCATAAAAGATAGCCTGCCAACTAGGTTAGAAGACACGTGGCAAGATACTTTGGTTCCTCTTTAGCGACAGGCACCTTCCACTCATTTTGTCAAGCTACTTTTCAGTATTATGCACAAAGGGTTTCTGGGCAGTGGTAAGACGTACCTTTCCTTTGCTTCCAAATAAAGAACTTGTAAAATGACAAATACGAGACTTTTGTGTTTTCTTAGCCACGTGCGACAAACAGTTTGAAAAATTGGATTATTGAATTAATTCTTCCTGTAAAGAAAAATCAGGGTCATGATCCAGAGAAGCATGTGTGAGAGTTCTGAACATGCCATGGCTGTTTTGTTTACCTTTGCTGAATTGTAGCACTACATGTCATATTGCTGTTCAAACTTGAAACCAACCATGTCTATGTGAGTAACACTTGAGATGTCGTTTGGAGGAGTTTCTGTTCAGGAAACAAGCTAAATCCCTGATGGCCTGCAACCAGTCCCTTGCATGCAAGCACTGGTTTGGAGGCCCAGCGTGCCTGCTTGACTGCCTTGCTTCTGAGCTGAAAGCTGGTAGCACAGAAGGGTCCACACCCACAGAAAAATAAGAAAAGGTGGCTTGTTCTCTTAATGTGTGAATGCATGGTTGAGTATTTATAGTACAAAGAATAAAAATGGAGTTTTTCCACCTCAAAGGTGATCAGCGCAGTAAGAATGAATCCATTCTACAATACTATGTTGTGTGGTCCTTTTCATCTTGCTTCGCACATGCATAATAATAATATTTCCATTGCAGTATAATAATGAATATATTGGATTTGTCACCGGGCATGTGAGAGACAAACGGCGCTTTGCTGGACAGAGCATAATCATACCAGTTTCTACATTGCCTGCCACTAAAAGGTGGTAGAGTTTGTATATGCAGGAGCTAAGATTAGAGGTTGAGTATCATTTGACAACATCCTTTGATCGTAAACAAGGAAAAATTACTGGGAAATTATGGGATATCATCTCATTAATCCTAATGTAATACAGCAAACCCTCTCCATTAATTTCATAGAATTTACATGAACTGTTGCTGATATCCTCTATGTGAATGGGCCATTCAGATAAATATATGGAGGAGGGGGGAACAGATGTCCCATGGAATATTTAGGAGGTACATATACAAGTGAAAAATGTTGAGAATTGTTTAGCAACAGGAAAGACTGTTCACAAAATGCCTTTGATTTATTGCTGTGTATGGTGCAGATCCCTATCGTTTTCCCCCCTTACATTATTTTATTCAAAAACTTGTATAAACCATGAGTTGGCATGTTGGAGAATACTGAAAAGGCATTAATCAACCCAAATAAACAAGTGCACAGATCTATCTAACAACTGTGAAGTAGTTAATAAATTTTTAAGCAATTTTATTATAGAAAGAAGGTCTAAAAGAGTAGTGCTTAATTATCTGGACTCCTCTGCGCTGGGCTCCCTTTTGATTGTATTAATGAAGCAGCTGGCCCATTGTTTCTCTTTAATTCCTCTATTGTTTTAAGAATATGTCAAAGCTCTTTATTCTTTTATCAGGTACTGTGCAGAAGGAACCACACAATACCTCATATTCCTACTGTATTTGCAAATGCACAAAGAAACCTCCGAAGCATTTTTCAAAAAAGGGGCACACATAATTTATAAGTTCTATTCCTTGCACTACTCTACTGTCAAGAATTTCAACAGTATTGGATTTGAATTTATTATATTTTTTCCTCCTTATTAAACAGTGTGGCTACATATAGATATACGCTCTCTGTTAATGTCAAAACCCTGCGATCCGGACTCGCACCTAGTAGGTATTAACTGGGATGTTCTTTGGCACGGGGACATTGTTCTATCTAGTCGAGAGAATGCGCTCACCTCCCCATGGGAAATATCTGATTGTGGGTTTGTGAATTCCCTTTAAATACTTTAAAAGGCGCGAATGCAAATAAACATATTATTCTCAGGACTGCTTAAAAAAATAAAAAATTTCCCACAAAATAGAAGCTATTAATTCAGATTGCAATGAGTCTGGCTGTGGCTGGGTGTCATTTTAAATCTGTAGACTAATGCAAGTTGTCTATTCAATGAGCTCCGATACTCTTCTGACCCTCCTTCACAAAAACATATGTACACAGGAAATGGACACTTCTGCTTCTACCGCAGTGACAGTCGAAGGCATTACACACACAAATTAGAAGCAGAAGGGAGGAGGGGGGAATCTGCACAACTTGGTAGGCTGTTTGCTGAGAATGAATATCAGCCAAACAGAATTTCAAGAGCAACTTTTTCTTGGTAAGCATCTATATATCGTATGCTCACATGGCATATCGAAGCACGAAGCTGACTGTCTCTAAGATACCCGAATTCCAGCGGGTCTGTCTTGTATTTTGCCACCGCCTTTGTCTTAGGAGGAAAGTTAAACTATTTTTAGCAATTCCCCCTGGAATGCCGGTGCTGATAAAAGCAATAGACGGACTAATCAGAAGCCATATGGCACTGCTGATTCTGAAGGGAAACTTCCCAACTGGAGACAGCAGGGAATGCTCTTTTAAAAGCAATAACTGCATGCAGCCCTTGCATTTTGGATTACTCTTAAAGCAAGCAAATAGGATCGAAATTGCAAATACAGCTGAACTGTTCCAATGAATTATCTGTAGGAATTAATTGCAAATGAGGGAGAAGGCATTGTCAGAATAGGTTCTTGTTTTTATTTGTAACCGTGTTTGCTGCATCACCCTTGTCAGTTACAGTGACCAGAGTATTTCTGATTCGTATTCTCGTCCACACACAGTTTTGCACGTGCTGCTGTGCAAGCAGCCTTCCTTGTAGAGTCCAGTGGTGGGGACAGCCCTGCGCGATGGTTGTGCAGGCCGAATGGACCCAACGTAGATGTCATGGGGGAAACCTATTATTGTGCAAAATACACCTCTCATCCCTGTAAGAGAAGCCTCTGAACTGGGCACATGATGTGAAAATGAGGACCAATGAGTACATCTTATCTGCCGGTTCAGACATGTGGGCTGAACCCTGAAATGACAATCCTTTTGCATTTTGTCATGTAGTTGCACCCCTTTGAACTGTGCTGCATCACACAGGTTGAAACTGCTGCAGAACTGTGTAGTGCTGCTTCACACAAACCACTAGCCACATGGAGCTATGCCCATACTTGCAGTTCAAGAAGCAACCAGGCCACAGTGTAAAGCTGTCGTTTTCTAATATGTTTTGGATCAGAATGTGCATATTTCTGTATCTCTTGAGTAAGGGTTTCACTGCCTCCATTTCCCACATATATATATATTATGCTGAGCCAGGTTCCTATTTTGCATTTTCTTGCTTGCATTTTCTTGTTCTTAAAAAGGAAATATGCATCAGTCATAGTGCATCTGGTAGATTGTTGTTTTTTGCAATGCATTGTGTAGCTATTAACCTGATTTTTGCCATTGTGAGGAGCCATGGATTTCAGCTAGCAGGGCTGAAGTTATGTGCTTTTACATGAGATACATTTTTCTTATACAGTACTTTATAGGTAGGGCCATACAATATAATTGAACCTTTGTCAGTGTTGTAGCCTAGTAACTGTTAGACTATTGAATGGTTCCGGTTGACAAGTAGGGAGTACTTCTTTCGTTTATCATGTTTGCAAATGATGGGATCTTTTCCAATGGACTTGTTTTAATCTTAATTAGAGTTTATCGGCAAAAGTCTGCATGACATCCTGCAGGCACAGATTCCATAAATAAAAAAAGAATGTGGAAACATTGGCAAGATTCAGCGATATTTAAGGCAACTGATTCTTGTAACAGAAGCATGAATTTCCATTTTTTTAAAAAATCAAATTTTAACTGTGACTCTGTTCTTTACTTTCAGAATTTACACTCCAAATTTGCTGCAGCTCTGACAGCAATTATGAGGGTCATTTAAAAGCTTCCTGTTAGGAACCAGATCTGTTTCCACAAGAGCCCAGCTCATAAACATTACAAAAAACAGGCAGTCTGGGCCACCTTTTGCACAGATTTTTTTAAAAGTTGTTCAATTTCGTTAGTGACCTATTCTGAAAAGGTGCTAGTCGCACTGGTGGAACACCAAAGGGGTAAAAAAAAAAAAAACAAAGTGGGAGGAAGAGAGAAGAATGGTATCCAAATATAGCACTTCCCTGTGATGCAAACTGAATTAATTACTGCCTCGAGTTTGGACTGCCAGTGCCTACTCCGAGATCACGCCCTTTGAAGCAATAAAAGCAGCAGCTGTTTCTCCCCCCCCAACTCAGTTCCACCTGTTCCTTCCCCACCCTCATTTCCTACTTGATGACTAAAGCAAAAATACAGGAGGGACACAAGTGTGTATGGTTGGGGGGGAGGGAGAGAACCTATAGAATAAGAATCAGAGTTGCTGCTTCCTTTCTCATTGCTTCGGATTGTTTAAATGCACCGGAGGCGTGATCTCAGGTGCCAACTCCAGCCCTGATGCCTGGTTTTCGAAATAATGACAAAATGGTGGGCAGATGGAAAGCACCAAATAAAAATCCTAACTCAAGAAAGGTAGAATTATGTTGTGGACTGCCCTGAGATCTGCAGGCATAGGGCAGTGTACAAATTTAATATAAATAAATAAACAAACCCAAGTAATAGGTAGGTCCTCGATGATTATATGAAGCACCCAGAACAGTATGTCAAATTGTAGCTCCATACAGACCATCATTGAGAAGCCAGGCAAGAAAACATACCACAAAAGAAGTATACAGGTGCCTCCTATTGTCTATCGTGTGTGTGTGTTTTTAGATTAAAACAAAAAATTAAAAATAAACTGAAAATTCACACTGTGACGGAGCGTTCAGCCTGTGTTAGCACTGGTGTATAGCCTTTCTCTTGAGACCCGGAGTTTTACCACTTGATGAGATTCTTTACCAACAGTATAAACTGCTGTGTGCCTTAGCATCAATATGGAAACATAACTTTTTTTAGGGAAATCATTTGAAAACTTAACACTCGCGCTGTAAATGTTCAGGGCTTCATAGAGCACGTTTTTGCCCTTATTCAGGGTTGTGTGTATTCACGAAAGAAACACAATAATTCAGCAATTACAGTAAAATGATTCAAAGTAACTAAATTGTCAGCATTTTCTTATTCTGCATTATTTTTTCTGCTTTCAAGTCTTCCCTAAGAATTTGGCTCCCCACCCCCACCCCCAGCAATAAATTGCCACTGTGAAAGTAGCTTTCGGTACTTGAGAGTGCACAAAATCTTTGGATTATAATGGCCATAATACATTTGGTTCCAGTGGTTGTGGCCAAATCCTGCTGCGTTCCTAGTGAACAGTGAATGTGAAAAAAAACTTTTTTCTGCTTTGAAACTTCTGCATCACTTTGTGGTCTAGGAGCCCTGCCTTGGTTTCCCTCTCTCAAACATATTGTGAGCGATGCTGTTTTGTTTTCTCATCTTTGAAAGCTAATAGGACTGGATTAATTAATTGTCCAAGATTCCTCCAAAACAATGTCCTAATTCTTCTATTTAGCTGTTGCATATCATACACTGTTGTTATCTCTTCCACCAGATTTTTGCAACAAGTTGTTTTAAAACTGTAATCTCTTTGAGGAAGGGGAAAAAATGAAGTGTAGTTGAAAAGGCAGTTATGCTGAAAGATAAACACAGCAATATTACTTATCAAATTGGGTACCCAGTTGTGTTTGTGTGTGTGTGTCTTTTTTCTTGCCTAATTAATACAGCATATAGCTTTTGCTATATATACAAAACCTATAACAGAAAAAGCTTTATAACATGTAAAGTATGTGACATTATTTTACCCATAACTGTACTGGATATGTATCTAGGCCTGAGAGCAGAGATAACACAAATATAAGTGCTCTGCCTGTCTAAACATGTTAAATAAATGAGCATTCACTATCACATTCAAATACATTAGTGCATTACTTGCATAGTTAATTTTCTTTTTAATGCTTTCTCGCGTGACACTTGCAGCACAGAGCTATGGTATATCTCACTCTTTGAAGAAAGTTTTCCTTTTAAGCCAAGCTCTACTGTTTGAATGGGGCTTTATGAAACACATCTTTGGCATACCTGAACAGGAAGTTCAGAGGGCATTGGGACAGTCAGGCAGCCAATGCAATGATGCATGCATATTAATGCATAAAGGATTTCCCCCCCCCTTTGCAAGAGAGGGGGGAGTCCAGGATGAAAAGCCCAGGTACGGGTCAGGTTCCAGACGGGGAGAAAGGGAAGAATGAAAGTCAGTTCTTTTTAATGGGGAAAGTGAGAGAAACTTCCTCTCCAGAATTGAATGCAAAGTTTCAAGGAAGGAGGTGGTGCGCCGTAGGGGGCCCTCTTCCAATGGAGGCATCTGGGGGAGGGGTGTTAGCGTCCCACTTCCTGGTTCCCACGCGTGGGCGGAGATTCCCCCCCACACACTTTCCCAGGGTTTCTACTGCTGCTGCTGTTGCTATCAGGATTTCCGGAATCCAAAGCTCATTTTAGCATCTGAGCTCCTCCAGAAGGATTTGAGAGGCTGACCCTACAAAGGAAGTGAGGATGGAAGGAGGAAGAAGATGGACAGTGGACTTGGTCCATCTGTCTCCTGCGTCCCTCCCCACAACCTCTGACCAGTCTCTCCCAGGACCCTCAGAGAGATCTGGTGATGGAGAAAACAGTCGGAACTCTAGAGGGCCACCTGTAGTTTCACTGGAAGTAAAGAAGAAACCTTTTAAATGTGTGGAATGTGGATTTTGCTTCCGTCATCGTTCACACATGAGGGTACATCAACAGATTCACAGAGGAGAGAAGCCTTTTGAATGCATGGAATGTGGGAAATGTTTTAGCCGGAAGGAACACCTTACTTCGCACCAACAAACTCACACTGGGGAGAAGCCATTTAAATGTATGGAGTGTGGAAAGAGCTTCACTTATAGGGCAGATTGCAGAAGACATCAGCAAACTCACACAGGGGAGAAACCATATAAATGTATGGAGTGTGGAAAGAGCTTCAGGGATCGGCCAGCTATTACTAAACATCTACAGACTCATAAAAGGGAAAATAAAGTTTAAATGTATGGAGTTTGTGTGGCATTCTGGTGTTTGCATGGAAATTTGCAGGCAGATGTATTAAACTAGTGCACAAGACGTAATGCTAGATGATATGGGGAGGGTGTGAACCTGGAGTCTTGGTGGTGAGTGAGCTGAGTTTTTTGATGCCCCCTTTTCACTGCCCAAATGATGGACCTACCTTGTCCTTTCAATCAGCATCACAGTTGAGATATAACAGGTGCTCACTATCTGAACTTTGCATAATCCTTTGAATACCATTTTTATAATATGGTTTTCCAACTGAATGAAAAGGTTTCTGTACTCAAAAATCATTTGGTATTTTAAAATTCATCGGCTGCATTTTCCATACCACTGGAACACTGGCCATGCCCTGTGCTACTCATCAGTGAGCTTTGAATGTTTTATTGTTAGTCAATAGACCATGATTAGACAATTTTTAAGATCTACAGTACCTTGCTTTATCTCGTAATCTGTTTGACCTCTTTTCTTCCTGCCATTTATTCAAATAAAGTTTCACAGTTGAAGATGGCAGATGGCAGCAAATCCCAGCAAGCAGTAAAAATGACCTTATGAGGGTATCTGAACCATGTTTTGCATTGGGGTATTATTTGTTTGCTTATGGATAGTCCCTTGGAATGCACGGATATTTTACTTAATACATGTGTATACAGATAGCAATATGGTTTGTGGAATGGAGAGGAAGTTGAACAAAACGTCTGGCTGGATAGCAACCAATGAAAACAAATATATATAGATATATCTATACTGACTTTCTAGGAATGTCCACTGCGTAGCGCTGTTTGAGACAATGGATTGCAGAAGAGTTAAAGAGGTGTTGCCTGCCATTCATTTGTGGTATTGCTTGCGCAGCTTCTGGCAATGTTTTCAGCATGGCTGCCTCAAAGCATGGCATAACACTCCTGTAAAAGCAGAAAGAGAGCCTTAAAGGCAAAGGGTTTCCATCATTTCCCAGCAAAATGCAGCTCCCCTAAGCAGAACACGGTGCTGCACAATATAAGGTTTGCCCATTAAGCATTTCCTTCTTTGTGTATGTTTTCTGCACAGGGGGCCAGCTTTGGTGCACGACGACAAAAGCCATTGCCGAGGGTGAAGAGCTCATTGCCTTCGTGGTGGATTTTGACTCAAGGCTGCAAGCTGCCAGTCAGATGACTCTTACTGAGGGGATGTATCCTGCTCGATTGTTGGACTCGATACAATTGCTCCCTCAACAAGCTGCTATGGCGTCCATTTTGCCTACAGCTATCGTCAACAGTGAGTGCTGCTCTAGTACAATTTATATCTGAACTATTATTTAAACATTGCTATATTCTTACCACATCACATTAACAATGCCTATCTGTCGGGTTTAGGATTTCTCTGAATTCACCAGCATAGGCTTTCAAGCCAGGAAAAACAACAGATTACCAGGTTCCTAGACCATGGGTAGCTGACGTGCTACCATGTTTCTGGATTCCAACTCCCATCAGCCTCAACCATGATGGGAGTTAGAGTCCAATAACATCTAGAGGGCACCACCTTGGCTACCTCTGTCCTAAGCTGTATTTCTGCAGATGAGACTGCAGAATCAGCTGCCCCGGGGAAAGTGTGACATCCCCCCCTTTTTTTTTCTTGTGAGAGAACAGCAGCCAAAATGACTGCCACGATCTCATGCAATTTCAGGCTGCACTTTGGGGGGGGGCATGGCACCAAAAAACTCACATTTTGGGGCACCACACTGCCCCCCAAAACCGCTTTTTGGGGGCTGTGATCTTGCGTGGGTCACGTGACTCCCCTGGGAGTGTGGACCCAGAAGATGGCATCCTGGATTTCGGCCACATCGTGCTGGCAGGTATGCTTTATGATTGAATGCTCTCCCAAATAAATCACTCCCTCTGCTTAGAAAGCCAGGTATCGGTGAAAGGATCTTAGCTTAGCCTTTTCCTTGGCATGCTAGGTTTGCGTATGTGTACGTTCCTGCTTTTAATCTTTGATCCCCCTCCCATCAATGGAGGATTAAGTTCTTCAACTAAATTCTACCGTTCTCACAGCCAATGGACCTGTTTGTTTGTTTGTTTCCTTGGGAAAATTTTTACACAATACCGTGTTTCTCATATTATAAGACACGTCTTATATTTATTTTTTCCTCAAAAAAACACACTATGGCTTATTTTCAAGGGATGTCTTATTTTTTTCCTCCTCCTGCTGCTGTGGTCGGCATTGCTGCTGCGCCTATCACTATGTCTTATTTTCGGGGTATGGCTTATATTCCTTGAATGCTTAAAAATCCTGCTATGGCTTATTTTATGGGGATGCCTTAAAATATGAGAAACAGGGTATTTTCTGATTGAGGTTCCACTTGAATGGTTCCCTAATCTGGCTACCAGGGGAGAGGGAAATAAAATACATGAATGTATAATACACACAGGCTGTGTACCTGTTTTCTTGACTCCAACTGCAGAGAACATGAAAGATAATTGTTAGATAAGTGAGCCGTATATATTTCGTATTGATGCCCAGACCCAGAATTTACAACAAAACAAAAGAGAGGGTGAGGAATTACTTCTCGCACCTGGTTTCTTTTGAGCTCTTATGTGTTGTTTATTAATCATGCACTATGCTGCCACCCTGCTGTTAAATGGGTACTTTTAAAATAAGAAGATCAGGCAGCTTAAACTTGTTGGGCTAAGGCTTGCCGGCAGGAGTAAACTATGGCTTACTCACACCTGGTTTGTTTCCCCCCCTCCCTTGTAGAGGACATATTCCCCTGCAAATCTTGTGGCATTTGGTATCGGAGCGAGAGAAATCTGCAGGCTCACCTCATGTACTACTGCAGCGGGAGGCAACGAGAAGGAGCTCAGCTTTCGGAGGAGAATGACGACAGCATCCAGCAGATATCCAGCATCTGCCCTTTTCCACAGTGCACCAAAAGCTTCTCTAACGCAAGGGCCCTGGAAATTCACCTGAATTCTCACAGTGGTAAGTGAAATATTTGCTCCACTGGAGTCGGCTTTCCTTAAGACATTTCAAACTTAATTCTCCGCCCCCCCCCCTTTTTAGCAACATGCCCATGAGAAGTTGTAAAAAGAGTGAAGCCACAAGCACTGAACTCAGTGATTACTGGCTTATGCTGCAGTAATCACTTGTTCTGTTTAAGATATTAAAGTATCACAACTGTCCTACCTTTTTCTGTACTAAATGGGAAGATCAGACGAGGCAAAAGCCATTCATGATATGACGGATGCTTGTTAGGTGATATGAATGTCAGAACTTAAGCCTTAACTAAATGGTAGTCCTGGGACTGGTGCTGTCATTGAGATAAGCGTAGCATCGTGCTGTTATCCCCATAAGGCTGATAAAGGTGGGGTCGGACCCTGCATTGAAGACTGCCAGGCTTAGAGTCTGGGATGAAGGGGAGAGGGTCTTAAAAGTCCACGCTGAATGTCCTTTGTCCCTGTGTGACTCATGGTCACAGAATGTCGCCACATGGCCAGTCACCGCATAGTGTTCTGTACTGACCAGCATGTGGGTGATTTGGGCGTGGGTAATTTCTGTGGTCCAGTAATTTTCTACTTTGGTTTAGGCTTTCATCTGCTGCTTCTCTCTGCTGTTGGGGTGGTGGACATATCAGAATTGTGAGCCCCTGGGTGACAGGGTGTATCTGATGGAATTTAAGGGATTCATCATAAGAGTCCTTGGGGAGTTTTCTGTTGGCATGGCCAACACTTCTGTTGGAACCCTAATTAGCTGACATGATGCCGACATGGCTTGGGTGGTTGCCATGATTGCTCTCAAGCCTTCTCCCACAAGACACAGCCTGTTCATCTTATTTGGGGCAATAATGCAGCCTGAATGCAGGTAGTGGAAAACTCCGTGTGAATGTGGCCAAATATAGGTAAAAGTCCAGCTTCAAGAATGTCCTGTAGTTGTGATGGCAGCAAAGGAAAGACATCGACTGAGTGCCACCTAGCAATGCTCATCTGGGTGCTCTTCTGCCTTATTCAGCCTGGCTAGCAGAAAGGGCTTATGGGTAACCTGCTATGACTAGCTTAGTAAGCACTCGCTAAGACTCTCACATCTCTCTCTCTCAGACACACACAAGCACTTTTGTAACTGCCCTGGGAATGTGAAGTGTGCATTATAAAATTCAGAAGTAAGCTTATAAGGATTTGTAATTGCTTTCTGTTAAATATATTCCGGCGGACAAAAGACTCAAATTAACTTGTTGGTTTTGTTATTTTGTTCTTACCCCTTT
The DNA here is from genome assembly GCF_963506605.1 of Zootoca vivipara. NCBI lineage: Eukaryota > Metazoa > Chordata > Lepidosauria > Squamata > Lacertidae > Zootoca > Zootoca vivipara. Next base: position 20,277,897 of record NC_083283.1, on the reverse strand, counting down.
CTCAGGAGTAAAAATGGAAGAATTTCTCCCCTCCGGTTCTAGCCTGAAATGTACAGTATGCAACTACACCGCAGACTCCGTGATTAATTTCCACCAGCACCTGTTCTCGCATCTCACTCAGGCTGCCTTTCGATGCACACACTGCCATTTTGGCTTCCAAACTCAGAGGGAGCTGCAGCAGCACCAAGATCTACATGTCTCTGGCAACAAACTTCAGAGAGAAAGTGATACTGAACACTCTCCAAGTGGCAACGAAGAGACTTTGCAGGCAACTGCAGATCTGCTGAACAGGAATGACGGCTCCCAAAGCCAAAAGACAATGCAGACAAAGGATGCAAGTTCTGACACCGAGCTCGACAAATGTGAAAAAAAGACTCCCCTTTTCCTTCCAAATCAGAGGCCAGAAACGCAGCCTGTCACAAATAAGCAAAGCTTTTCCTACACAAAAATAAAATCTGAGCCATCTAGCCCAAGGCTTGCCTCGTCCCCAGTCCAGCCTAACCTGGGTCCTTCTTTTCCAATGGGACCCTTTCTTTCTCAGTTTGCTTTCCCCCAGGACATCACCGTTGTTCCTCAGGCCTCTGAGATCTTAGCCAAAATGTCCGAGTTGGTCCACCGAAGGCTGAGGCATGGAAGTAACAATTACCCCCCTGTCATTTACAGTCCGCTCATGCCAAAAGGAGCTACCTGTTTTGAGTGCAACATAACATTCAACAATCTAGACAACTACTTAGTGCACAAAAAGCATTACTGCAGCAGTCGATGGCAGCAAATGGCAAAGTCACCAGATTTTGGCAGCGTTTCAGAAAAAATGCCGGAGGCTGTGAGCCCCAACAACGGTCAAAATTCTATCAACCTTTTGAGTAGCACGCCTCACACTTCAGATCCAGAGAATCAGCTCCTTCAGGCTTCCTGCCTCAACTCCTCCACTGTATTAGACATGATTGGGCCAAACAGTAAGGGGCATGAAAAGGACTTCTCCTCACAGGTGAAAAAGCTGGCTAGTGCTGCCAACAGTGATGAGAAAATGAACGGGAAACCTTCCGATAGCAAGAGCTCAACGACGACTCCTTTAATTGAAGGAGAAAGTGATCCCAACAAAACCACGTGCGAAGCTTGCAATATTACCTTCAGTAGGCACGAAACGTATATGGTCCACAAGCAGTATTATTGCGCCACACGTCATGATCCTCCCTTGAAAAGGTCTGCTTCCAACAAAGTGCCTGCTATGCAGAGGACGATGCGCACACGCAAGCGAAGGAAGATGTATGAGATGTGCCTGCCGGAACAGGAGCAGAGGCCACAGCTGGTCCAACAGCGTTTTCTTGAAGTGGCTAATCTCCCCAACCCTTGCACATCTTCTCAAGAGCCGGCAGATGGCCTCGGGGAGTGCTACCACCCGCGCTGCGATATCTTTCCAGGCATAGTCTCGAAGCACTTAGAAACATCGCTGTCCATTAACAAATGCATCCCGGCCTCAAAGTGCGACACACCACATTCCACCACCGTTTCTTGCTTGGAGATGGACGCGCCTATAGATCTCAGCAAAAAATGCTTGTCCCAGTCTGATAGGACATCTGCTTCCCCCAAAAGGTTGCTGGACTACCATGAATGCACAGTATGCAAGATCAGTTTCAACAAGGTAGAGAATTACCTGGCGCATAAGCAGAATTTCTGCCCCGTCACTGTGCATCAGCGTAACGAAATGGGGCAACTTGACGGCAAAGTGTTTCAAAACCCAGAAAGCGAACGGAACAGCCCCGAGGTCAGTTACGAACGGAGCATAATCAAATGTGAGAAAAACGGGAGCTCGAAACAGCCTTCTCCCAACGGAAACTTGTTTTCTACGCACTTAGCAACTCTTCAAGGACTTAAGGTCTTCAGCGAAGCTGCCCAGCTCATTGCTACAAAAGAAGAAAACAAACATTTGTTTCTTCCACAATGCCTTTATCCAGGAGCAATAAAGAAAGCTAAAGGAGCAGACCAGCTTTCTCCATATTATGGAATAAAGCCAAGCGATTACATTTCCAGTTCCCTTGCCGTTCACAACAATGAAGCAGATCAAAGTACAAACGCAGAAGGTGATTCCCTGAAGGGCCAGACCCCCTCCAATGGGTGCCCAGTCCAGAAGAAAGAGTCTCTGCCGTTGCTGCCAAAAAACAGAGGCATGGTTATAGTTAACGGCGGACTGAAACAGGAGGAAAGGCCTGCGGCAAACCCTCAGCAGGAGAACATTTCCCAGAATACCCAGCAGCATGAAGATGGGCACAAATCTCCATCTTGGGCCTCTGATAATGTTTTAGCTGCCAATGAAAACGTCTCTCCAACCATTCCTGCAGCAGAAGAACAGTTGTCTAGTATAGCAAAAGGCGTGAATGGGTCTACTCAGGCACCCACCAGTGGAAAGTATTGCCGCCTGTGTGACATCCAGTTCAACAACCTATCAAACTTTATAACTCATAAGAAGTTTTATTGCTCGTCACATGCAGCAGAACACGTCAAATGAAAGCATTTGGCCCCACCCAATTTGGTACCTGTCTTTAGCATATTGTTCCATACGAGTCTGAAAGAGAGCTGTTTGTATTACTTCTGGACAATCAGGCTTTAATTCATCATTGCTGAGTTAAAGACTTTAAAGGTGTACTTCCATTACAGTCCATTAGTAAAGTGTATTCTTGGTGCCATTTTCAAGACAATTAATTTATTTTACCAGCAGTATTCATAGCTGTAGTTTATTTTTTATTTAAAAAGAAACGACAACAACTTTATATTAAAGTCATTTGTAATGTTATTGTATAGTTATTGTGTAGCACATATGGTTTGCACTGTATAGTAGATTTTAAAGAAAATAGTCACAAACTATACGGAAAAGCATTTTAGAAATAGCTTCAAAAGCACCTGTGTATCCTGATTTTTTCCCCTTATATGCTATTGCAGATATATGTAGATGCTAAAATATAACTTGCAAAACGTTTCAACTATGCTGTAAAGTTCGCCTTAAAATTTCAATTTCAATTTTTTTTATTAAAAAGAAGAATTTGGCTCAATTTGCACTTTATATTTTAGCAGATACAGTACCTTAGTCACTAGGCTTTGCATTTGTATGTAGCAGTATGTTTCTGTCTACTTTCTTAACCCGAAACGTCCGTTAAAACGAAGATGGCAATTTCCCCCCCTGTATAGTACTTGTATTTTCTTTTGCTGATGCATCTCTGTCTCGATTTTTAAACCTTTGCTGTTAAATGCAATACTTTATAAAGAATGAACAAAAATTACTGGAAGCAGTATTGTAAGTAATGAGGTCATATCTATCAGTTTTATCTTTTGAAAGGCACAGTCAAAATGAAAACCTTAACTCAATGCTGCAAGTATGAATCTAATTCATTTATAAGATATATTTAAATATAAAAGTAGCAATACTGCAACTGGTGATCACAGAGATAATGTTCTACTTCTGATAGAAATAATTTCTCAACAAATGTTGTTACTATGCATGTATATGGATGGAATAAAATTCCACATCGTCGGATACTGTTCTGGCAGTAATTCATTCATTTGCAAGGGCTTCTTAGTATATTCATTTGGGTGTGGGTGTGGGTGTGGGTGGGTGTGTAATGTACCAACACAACACATTCGATTGTAGAGGGTCTGTGTCCCATGACAGTATCTCATCAAACAACATATAAGGAGGGGGATGAGCAATCTGAAGCTGTTCAGGAACGGAATATTTCTGGTCCCAGTCACTTAAGCCACATAATTCGCTCAGTGAGTGGTGGACCCCGGGAAATACTCATTTCCCTTAATTGAGTTCCGTTCTCACCAAGGCACACTGAAGTTCCATGATGACTTCAAGTATATCACTGAAAACAGACATAAATAGTGTGTTGGGAACATAGGGAGTTGTCTTATACCAAGTTACACCTTTCGCCAATGTAGCTCAGTTCTGCCCATGCTGGTTGGCACTGGCTTCCCAGCATTTTAAGGAAGCAAGTTTTTCCCCAGCCCTACCTAGAGATGCTGTAGATTGAATCTAGAACCTTATGCATGCAAGACAGCTGCTCTACCGGTGAGCTACAGGTCCTTCCCCCTAATTTGCATCAGCTTGCTTTTGTACCGCCTTGCTAAAGCCCAATCCATGCAAAGCTCAGCAGGTGCACTGAGCACCCACAAACCCAGGAGCACACGCTTGTGGCATCTAGAACTCAGCTCAAACTTGGTCAAGTGGTAAATAATGAGATAGATGGGGCAAGCACCATAACCACACCAATGATTTTCCAGTCTCATTATGGGGAGCAGAGGTGTGAAACCTGACTCCCTCCAGATGTGCCTGGGCTGCAACTGCCACTATCCTGACAATGGGCCATGCTAGCTACAGCCAATGGGAATTGGAGTCCATCAACATGTGGGATCTATGGGATCTATGACCACCCTTTCCTCTCCTCAGACCTCAGTAAACTGTTCAATTTATTCCATCCTAGAGCAGTTTCTTGAATTCTAAGTGTAGCCGTCATACACCTCGAATGGTGACTGCTAACCCAATTTGGATTAACCTAGAAATGGTTTGTGGTGTTCAAGACTTTAACAGGCAGCTTCTTTATAGATTAGGAGCACAAAACGGGGCAACACCATGTAAAGTAATTTGTGTATGGCTTTAAAAACCTCCCAGGGCAACATGGGTGAATTTGTGGGGTTTATCTAAGGAACAAAACAAAACCATGCTGCATACAACTCACAAGGTTCAGTTATATGTTAACTACAGCTGGAAGGATAATGGGAAAACTGTAGAGCCAAATCTAACAGTAGATCATTGGAGTGATTTGTAGTAAGATTAGCAAGCATTCAGACTCATTTTTTAAACAGCCCAAGTCCTTCTCCTGCTTAGATTAAACTGCTGAAATGAAGAGCTTGGGATACCAGGAGCAAATTTTTGCATGAAAGGACTGTAAGCTCCATTCAGTTCTGGTAATCAAAACAACTTCCTGGGCTCATAATTCTTCACTTCCAAGGGCATGACTTTTGCACTAGGCTCCAGTGGGTGGGTCCTGGAGATCTAAATAAAAAACCCAAGCAGATTCTGCAGGCCTGAAGTTTGCCCACCTTGCATTATTCCACCTTCCTGGACTGAGATATGAGCCACAGTAACCTGAACTTCAATACGGGAGACTCTATTATTTGAATTACAGGATACCGTCAGACATAAGCAGAGGGCAGGAGCAAGCATGGGGTAACGTGTCAATGATGCTTAAAGGACAAGGAATTGGATTTGTGAAATATGAGCAGGTGTTCCAGGTATGAAAACCACGCATTGGAGGGAAAACTAAAAGAAGCCCATTGTTTCTTTGCGAAAAATTTGTTTCAGCGTTTCAACAATCTGGCAAACTGGACTCTGCTATTTAAAGAACAAAGTGTAAACCCACCCACTTCAATTTCCCTTGGGAAAGTGTTCTTAATACTTGAGCTGCTATCCTCAGTTGTGAACATCTCTGATGCTGTGAAGGATGGACGAATAGCTTCAGGGGGAAATAACATTTTCCATTCCCACTGGGCCACTGTGTAAGCACCAGCTTAAAATTTATCATGCAATATCCTCTATAAGTGAAGCCAGCTGAGTTTTTAAACTAATGATATTCTTTGCTCCCATGGCTATTCTAGGGTGATTAATCCAGAATTCCACATCTCCAAGGACAGATAGGAAATTTTATAAATGGATAGAATATATCCAATTTTTCTCTGCACCCATTAACTCTCTCATTTTCAGGTTGGGTATGCAAATATTTAATAGCAAGATGAGATTACGGAGATATGGGCATGGAGTTAAGAGCTCTTAAGGGAGAAGAACAAAGAGAAAATGTAGTACATTTATAATCTTTTTCTGTAAAAGACAGGTGTTAGCTATTGTGTGCAGGCCTCACATTTAAAACGAACTAGTTCCTCTCAAGGGAAGGAGAAAGATACAAGTCGGATTTACTTGCTAACAGGATTTGCTTTCAAATTATTGCATTCAGGAAATGAGTTTTGTATGTGGCCATTTCAATTGTTAAAATAGTATTCAGAAAAACCCTACCAAAAAATTCTTGGTCCTGCCTTAATGTGTCCCTTTGTTCATCATCTTTGACTTTCTACAACCAGCTCCCTTATACCTGCAACCTCTTAATCGCCCACTGTTGTTGGCAGAGGTGACAAAATGGGGGGGGGGAAACATGTGTGGGTGGGTGTCTGTGTCTGTGACCTGTGTATGAGTATGGGGTTGGGCACACCCACCTTTGGGCACACCCATTGCTCCCATGGTGCCCCCAGAGGATTGGCAAAGGTGAACGCAACTCTCAGGCCAAAAACAGTGTTAGCCACCTTGTGATCTCCTGGCTCCTGTTAGTTCCCCATCCAAAAACCCGAACTCCTTTAGCAGTTGCTTGTATTAGCTCCAAGGGAATTGGCGATCCAATAAAAGATGTGCCATTATTGACTTGTGTCTGTTGTTCTCTGGGACCAATATGGTATCAACGATAAGAAGCATATTGGTGGATGACAATCAGCCATGAGACATCAAAATGGTTCCATTCCATAAGAGTCAAGTATGCAAATAAGCTGGGTGAGAAAGAGAAACAAATGGTGATGCTCCCTTTGAGTATCTAGGTACAGGGCCTGAGTATGGCCCTCTTTTCCTTTCTGCCTAGGTCTTCAGACTCCCAAGCCCACACTCCCACTTTCTGCCTTTTTACCTTTACCCACTTTCTGCAGACTGCACTTCTCACACGCCCTGCTAGCCACTCCCTGTGAGTGCATTTGGCTGTCTGGAATATATCATTGAACTGTGACTTATGTCTCTTGCATTCTTGGATGGAAGATGGGAGAATTGGGTGTGTGCTGAAACCTCTGACTTTTGCTAGACTGGCATGTAGCCCACCTTACAACATTGGTTGCTGGTGCCTACTGGGACCCATAGGGTCAAAGGCAGGGAGACCAACAGGAGGTGGAGCCAGAGCCAATAGCTGGTGGAGCTAATTCTAGCCTGGATCCCATCTTGCTGAGTTCTACAAGAGGCAACTTCGAGACGGAGGAGAAGGAGGAAGCCGGCAACCAGTGCTACATCCTAGTCCTTGTACAAGTAGGAAGGCATTCAAGCAGGGGGGCTGGCTGAGGGCAGAATGAGCGTGGTGGGGTAGAGACCCATCCTATATAATAATGTCCATGTTGTCCCTGCGTCCAGATGTCCCGTGTGTCCCTGGGTCACTGCGCATGTGCCCCAGGGATACAGGGATTGGACAGCAGAGACTGCGCGCGCGCACTCTCCCCCCACTCTGCCTCCTCCAACCGCCGCTCCCGCCGGGGTGGAGGCCGGCGAAGGCCTCCTCACAACCCTCCCTGGCCGTGAGGAGCGGCGGTTGGAGGAGGCGGGGGGGGGGAGAGTGCGCGCGTCCTTCCTGTCGGCGGCTGGGGGAGAGGAAGGAAGGAGGAGAAAGCGCCGCTTTCTCCTCCTCCGTTCCTGTCCCCCTGCCGCCGACAGTAAGGACGGGTCCCAGGGTTCGGAGAAGCGCTGCGCAAGCGCTTCTCCGAACCCCGGGATGTCTGCTTCCTGTCGGCGGCTGGGAGAGAGGAACGGAGGAGGAGAAAGCAGCGCTTTCTCCTCCTCCGTTCCTGTCCCCCTGCCGCCGACAGTAAGGACAGGTCCCAGGGTTCGGAGAAGCGCTGCGCAAGCGCTTCTCCAAACCCCAGGATGTCTCCTTGCTGTCGGCGGCTGGGAGAGAGGAACGGAGGAGGAGAAAGCAGCGCTTTCTCCTCCTCCGTTCCTGTCCCCCTGCCGCCGACAGCAAGGACAGGTCCCAGGGTTCGGAGAAGCGCTGCACAAGCGCTTCTCCAAACCCCAGGATGTCTCCTTGCTGTCGGCGGCTGGGAGAGAGGAACGGAGGAGGAGAAAGCAGCGCTTTCTCCTCCTCCGTTCCTGTCCCCCTGCCGCCGACAGTAAGGACAGGTCCCAGGGTTCGGAGAAGCGCTGCGCAAGCGCTTCTCCAAACCCCAGGATGTCTCCTTGCTGTCGGCGGCTGGGAGAGAGGAACGGAGGAGGAGAAAGCAGCGCTTTCTCCTCCTCCGTTCCTGTCCCCCTGCCGCCGACAGCAAGGACAGGTCCCAGGGTTCGGAGAAGCGCTGCGCAAGCGCTTCTCCGAACCCCGGGATGTCTGCTTCCTGTCGGCGGCTGGGAGAGAGGAACGGAGGAGGAGAAAGCAGCGCTTTCTCCTCCTCCGTTCCTGTCCCCCTGCCGCCGACAGTAAGGACAGGTCCCAGGGTTCGGAGAAGCGCTGCGCAAGCGCTTCTCCAAACCCCAGGATGTCTCCTTGCTGTCGGCGGCTGGGAGAGAGGAACGGAGGAGGAGAAAGCAGCGCTTTCTCCTCCTCCGTTCCTGTCCCCCTGCCGCCGACAGCAAGGACAGGTCCCAGGGTTCGGAGAAGCGCTGCACAAGCGCTTCTCCAAACCCCAGGATGTCTCCTTGCTGTCGGCGGCTGGGAGAGAGGAACGGAGGAGGAGAAAGCAGCGCTTTCTCCTCCTCCGTTCCTGTCCCCCTGCCGCCGACAGTAAGGACAGGTCCCAGGGTTCGGAGAAGCGCTGCGCAAGCGCTTCTCCAAACCCCAGGATGTCTCCTTGCTGTCGGCGGCTGGGAGAGAGGAACGGAGGAGGAGAAAGCAGCGCTTTCTCCTCCTCCGTTCCTGTCCCCCTGCCGCCGACAGCAAGGACAGGTCCCAGGGTTCGGAGAAGCGCTGCACAAGCGCTTCTCCAAACCCCAGGATGTCTCCTTGCTGTCGGCGGCTGGGAGAGAGGAACGGAGGAGGAGAAAGCAGCGCTTTCTCCTCCTCCGTTCCTGTCCCCCTGCCGCCGACAGTAAGGACAGGTCCCAGGGTTCGGAGAAGCGCTGCGCAAGCGCTTCTCCAAACCCCAGGATGTTCTAGCGCCCGTTATTGAACGGGCTGAAATACACTAGTTTGCTATAATGGACCAACCTCCACTGCTGAACAAAGGTAAGCAGCAGCAGCAGCAGCGCATCTATGCCTCTGGGCCATGCCCTCCACTGCCATGCAGCACCCAGAAGGTTCTTTCATCTATGATGGATGAAAGAAAGGTCACCACCTCTGGTCTAGGAATACAAACGCAGGAATTAACACAGATGGGTTATATCTTAACATCTTTAACCCTCCCAATGTTCTTGCAGCCAGTTCTGGTTAAAGAGTGATAAATACGTGCAATTATTTCAGCACACTTAACAGGTGAAGCGGAGATTCTGATCTGCACTAATTATTGTAGGGATGCAACCAGGGAATGGTCTGCAATCCAGATTAATTAAAACCCAAGTACAAAAACACAGGGAACAGGATGTAGGGTGGCACGGAGAAGGAGGAAAAGGGACGGGGATCCTGCAGATTTAAAAGAATAGAAAATTCCATCAGGTGTCGCTTGTCATGCATGACACCTGCTGAAATCCCACAACTATGAAAGGTGCAGGAGGCTGGGGTCATCTTTTGCACCCGATCACCCTAATGAGATGTTCTGAGTGCGTTTTTGGTGGAGCCAGATTGTTACACAACAAAGATGTAATAGTCATATGGATTATTATTTTTTAAAATGTAAAAAAACCACAGGAAGAATCATACCTGAATGCCAGAAGAGTGCGGAGAGCCTGGTTAATATGGTCCCTTGCAGCTGAGTCTCCACCCTCTTCTCTGGCGCAATATGAAACTCATGCTTTCCCATGGACCGGAAAAGCAGCTGAGGAGAGGATTTTGCATTGAAAAACAGCCCAAGGAGAAACCAGTCCTCTCACCCACTGTTTCTTTTTGCAAACTCATAGCCCCTTGATGCTGCTGTTCATTAAAACATAAAAAGTTGGCTACACACATCTGCCAAGTAATATTGTAATATGACCCTAATAGACATATTTTAATTTTAAAAAACCAACATGACAGCTAGATTGAATTTTAATAAACAGCTGCTTTATTATTACAGAGGAGGGGAATAATCCATTTGCAGTGCAATCCTAACCATGTCTACTCAGAAGTAATACCAGTGAATAACGGGGCTTGCTCCTAGGTAAATGGACTACAGCCTTCAATGCAAATTATCATCCAACCAAACTAGTAAAATAAATATTCACAAACTTAAATTTCACATACATGTTGCATTGGGGCTTTTAAAAATTTGAGGAGGGGATAGTTTCTCCCTTTGAACTACAAAACACTTGCTGCTCTTCACAATGGATATTCACCCCACGTAAATAGGAAACAAGCTTATTAACGTGGGTTTCCTTCAAATGTGATGAGGAAAAAACTGATTTCAAAAGGCCAGTTTAATTGGGGTTGCCCTATTTCAAAAAGTGAAAATCAACAAAACTTGTTGAACTTCTTTTGACAAAGTTGTTTAATGCCACTTTCTATTAAGAACAAAATCGCAAGAACACTTGCAGGAAGGTTTTTGGTTTTCTAGAAAGAGGCATTTCAGCCAAATATATAAATTTTATTTTAAATTGGATGTTTTTATTTATTTAGAATGATTATAATTGAAAATCACATCAGGTGGTTTCTGCCCAATCCACTGCACACAGAAAAACTCTCAGGAGGGAACTTTCCTGAGGTGAAATCCTCACAACTCCTTTTGAAATATCTCTTGTTTTTGGAACTGGCTTCAATGTCATGTCTTGCCTTCAGCTTTTTCTGAAAACCATCCCCACCCACTAACGCTGTCAGATTGAGCTGGAGAACAGGTTAACCTCCAGTGATTTTGTGACAAACTGAAGAGCTAAACAGAAGAGTGACTGTCAAAAGGGACATTAGCGTATTTGTAACAGAATGATCTTACAAAGGATACTAGAAAAGTTTCTTTAAACAGATGAAGAACAACCAACAGCCACCACCTGCCTATCTGTCTCACTAGACTGAGGATAAGCAGCTGTCAACTTCTATGTTCTTGGGGGACATCCTGCCAACAATGGAATGCTAACAGTGAAACTTCTGTGAGGGAAGTGAAAGGTCAGTTTACACAGAGAGGCTCAGGCTTCTGATGCAATGCTTACTTGCCTGAGATTTAAGCCCCTTGATATGCAAAGGATTGGGCTTGAAAGATAGCTGTGGCTGAGGAGGAAAGATGGTAGAACAGTTAGCAGGAGCCTGGAGGAAGGGAAATAAGTGCAAACTGAGAGTTCACACTGAAGGAGAATGCATGGTGGGAACACACAAGTTCAATGCTCATTCATGTACTGTAGTAACTAAACAATGGTTTAGTATTACAAGGTTAAGGAGGACAGCAGTTAAGTCTGCTATACATCCCTCCCATTTTTATATACTGCAGGTTTCTGAAGATCTGTTTGTCCACTGTCCTCTTCAGCATTAAAGAATTGCACCAGGTGGGTAACTCCAATTGCATAACAGAGAGCCATACAGAGCTGCTTCTCGCTAGCTGTGCTGTCCAGGAACTCTGCCATGTTAACACTATCCATACAATTCAATGGGAAATGCACCTTTAGATTGAATGGGGGGCACTTCAGAGGCCTCCCTTGTATTTTATCCCTTGTATTTTGCTGCATGTCAGGTTAAAATCCTACTCAGGACAGGAGTAAGCACCTCTAAGTCCAGTGGGACTTCTTCCCGTGTAGTAAAAATGCATAGATGAAATCCTCAGGCTGCAACTAGAGAATACAGCAGACACATAACTGCTGCCCCATCTCTCTTCTGCACCTTGCGTTATGTAGTGATACAAAACACAAAAAATGATGCAAGCATCGTGTGCTTCACAACACCCACACCAGCCCACTTCATTGGCTACCATTTTCAGGGGTGGGAAAACTTTCAACACAATGTCCTTATAATGCAAGGCCTACATAACAGACGTAGACACATAACAGATAGGCAAAAACACTAGGGAGGGTTAAAAGCAAAGAGGTGACTGTTGTGGCCCAGAAGGTTGTGTAGCCTGGGAGGAGTCAGATAGGGAGGTCTGTGGGGGGCTGCATTTGGACCTCTGGCCTGGGGCTCCCCATCTTTTACCTTTGCCAATACCCCTGTGAGGCTCTATGTCATTAGAAGCTTGCACTGATCTGTAGGAAATAAACTCCTAAACACCACTGAAATAGCTATACTAACAGCAACAGATATTGTCCTTATGGGTCTACCCTAAAAATATGTCTCCTCCCGTCTCTGTTTTTATTTTGCACTTCTCTGATAAGCCGCATCAGTTGAAAATCAGTTATCCATACGTAATTCTGATGACGACCTTCCTCAGGCCACAAGAAATGGAAATCACTCTCCTGAGCAGCCCTATTAAAGTAGAGTCCTTTTTCAAACGGTTAAAAATCCAGGGTTTTGCTTTGCCAATAACCAATGGGAAGGCACATTATAAGTCTTTTCTTTCCCCCCTCCTTTTTTCTTGTCCCATAAGGTGAAAAAGTAAAAATAAATAAAACGAAAATGAAATGTGGTGTTACTTTGTCCCTGTAGCATTTGCAAGTTATTCTGGCATTGCCCTCATAAAGATACAGTTCAGGCTTCTGCGCTGATATCGAAAGGCAGAGTTCAAGCACATTTTATAGACGTTTGGAGCAATCAGCAGCAGTTGAATGAGAGATGTGATCCAGTCACTGATAAAACCGAAATGATTTGTTTCATTACAGTAAACATTTTGATGCAAATAGTTAGCATTCTGGAAGCGCGAACAACGCAGCTATCAGAAGCCGGAGTGAAGTTAATACCACCACATGCACCAAAGACCATTCCCACTTCTTTCTTGGAGGGAATTACCTACTTCATCTTACAAATTCCCCATAAAAATTCAGGTCAGGCATTGAGGACCTTGGCTAATACCAACACACCTCCCATTGAAATGAATCATGGACTCACTCGCTTCAATTGCAGCTTTTAAAAGAACGCCAAAAGTGTCTTCTTGACCTTTCAGAGGATTCTATTACATTTATATACTCTGCAAACCACACAGTCTGTGTTTGACATTGCCTGCTTTTCATTGTGCAACTGTTGTCTTCTTATGTTAATCAGTGAGAAACAACAGCAGCTAGGCTGGAGTCCCCTTCAGTCATAGGCACTGTTTTTTGCTGTGTACCTTGGTTAAGTCCCCTATCCTCGCAAACAGTATATGTACAGTATATACACAGCCCAGGTGATGCATTCAGGTATCCAAAGTTTTCTGCACATAATTCTCACGCCAGCAGGGGACAGGTGTAGGGAAACCTGCCCTGATCTGCGACAATTACATTCATTATTAAGCTTGCCAACAGTCTCCGGGGACAGCTCCATAAAAGAACAAACCATGGTTACATGTCTTCGCTCATCTGAAGCAAGAAAAAATAATGAAGCTGGGTGTGGATGACACACAAAGCCAAACCATGGCTTAGCTCATAGCAGCACAGCAGCAAGAAGACCAGTGGAGGAGCCATAATCTCCTCCCTAGGAACGTCATGTTTTGGCTAGAGTAATATATGAACCAGGCCAATAGCTGAACATAATTCTAAACCATGGTGTACTGAAGCATAAACAAGCCTCATGCCTTTCTGAAGGCTCTCCTTCCCCTCCCACAAGGATGAGAGTTCAGAAGATTCACTGCAGCTTTTAGTTAATCACAGCTTGCCGTGTTGCCTGAACCAGGAATTGTGGTCAATATTAACAATAGTTAGTTTAACAGATATTTGCAAACCACCATGGTTTGATGTTGTCTCGTTTTATATTAATCATAGTTAGTTAAGGAAGCAGCCTGAACTTCTAAATTCTAAAATTCTGTGGGTGTGGCTTCTACCACATCCACAGTCCACCACTTGTGCCCGCCAAAGGAGAAGTTGAAGGGCAAGGGGGAAAGGCCTTTACTCTTCCAGATCCCAGGCTAGTGTAGTTGCAGAGGCCTAAATTGTAATAAAGAGGTCCTCTGTTGTCACATGATGACAGCAAGACTGACCCAAAATCCAGTGGATCTTGGGCCACGCCAGTGCTTCCCCTGAAACACCCTGTTTCGGGTGTTTCTGTAGGATACTCCCCACTCACTGGTGATAGCTTCCTTTTGCCTGCCATTGGGCAGGCTCCACTGGGTTTCAATGCAGCAGCAGCAGCAGCAGCTGAGTTGGCCCACTGTCAGAGGTCAGAAGATCTAGGCAGGGCTGGGGAGAGGGACACCTTTGCCTCATCCAAACCTGTTCCAGCATGGCGGCTCAGGGGCTAAGATTGCTCCATTAGCATTATGTCTGTATGCAAGCAGTAGGGTGCTAGCTTTAATATTAGAATGCCTTTTTATTTTGAGGAACAAAAGGAAGGGGAGGCTGGTCTTGCCAAATATCTTAGCACAGAGAAGAATTTCTCCTCTTTCTCCAACCATTGATTTGCTAGCGGCCTTGGCAGTCAAGTAATTGGAACGCCTGAATCATTGGCTGGCAAGTGATTGTAATAATGGCGGGTGGGGTTATGCTAAGAGAGGCTCCTGATTACCGAGGGATGTTTCAGTCAACGGTTTGTTTTCAAACTAAATGACAAAGGGATTTGATCACACTACCTATCAATCAAGCAATTCAGCGGACAGATTTATACTGCTAAATTTGCATTTTCCCTCCCTCTCTCCTTAATCTGACTTTTATCTTTTGAGAAAGGCATTGGACGTATATGGTTATCCTGAAATGAATATTTTGTTTATGTATATGGATTCTTCAGATTGCCCACATTAGCGACTCTTAACCTTTAGACTGATCTATAAACATGTAAGAATAAATGTCAGCATTCATTTGTCATCTTGCAGTAAACCGTCAGGACTCGTTTCTCAGCTCGAATGGAGTATTTGCTTAAGGATTTGTGCCGGGCTTCATAATAAAAGCAGATAAACATCCACGCAACTCATCACGAAAACTCGATACCAACCGTATACACCCTATTAGCACCTTAATACACATTTCAGGTTACATCTTGCAGAAATCAAATGGATTCAGTAGAACTTGTTGCTGGAAAATGTGCGTATGACTCGCTCCAAAAATGGTAACAAGTAGTACATTACCAGGGAAAGAAAAACACGGGGGTCCCATAGTATGCACTCAGCAATGGGAAGACAAGTTGCTACAATGTAAAAGCAACCATTTTAGTCATTGGTACAGATTCCAGCATAGAAACCAACATGGGAAGCTGTCTTATTCCATTGGCCCATCTAGATTAGTATTGCCTACAGTAACTGGAAGGTCTTCTCCAGGATTTCAGGCAGAGATTTCTCCCAGGTATACCCAGAGATGCTGGGGATTGAACCTTGCACCTTTTGCATGCAGGTGCTGTGTGGCTGAGCTGCAGCCCTTAAGCATTCCAGAGTGGGTTACAAGGTAAAGGACCCCTGGATGGTTAAGTCCAGCCAAAGGCGACTATGGGATTGCGACGCTAATCTCACGTTCAGACTGAGGGAGTCGGCGTTTGTCTGCAGACAGCTTTCTGGGTCATGTGTCCAGCATGACTAAACCACTTCTGGCGGTTCCCTCATTGCGAGAAGCCAAGTTGCAGGGAACTAGACAGAGGGCCTTCTCGGTAGTGGCGCCCGCCCTGTGGAACGCCCTCCCATCAGAGGTCAAAGAGAAAAACAACTACCAGACTTTTAGAAGACATTTGAAGGCAGCCCTGTTTAGGGAGGCTTTTCATGTTTAATAGATCACTGTGTTTTATTTTTCTGTTGGAAGCCACCCAGAGTGGCTGGGGAAACCCAGCCAGATGGGCGGGGTATAAATAATAAATTATTATTATTATTATTATTATTATTATTATTATTATTACTTCTGGCGCAACAGAACACCATGATGGAAACCAGAGAGCACGGAAACACCATTTACCTTTCCGCCGCAGCACTACCTTTTTATCTACTTGCACTGGCATGCTTTCGAACTGCTAGGTTGGCAGGAGCAGGGACCGAGCAACGGGGGCTCACCCCATCGCGGGGATTTGAACCGCCAACCTTCTGATCGGCAAGCCCAAGAGGCTCAGTGGTTTAGACTCCAGCGCCACCCGCTGAGCTGCGGCCCTTAAGCATTCCAGAGTGGGTTAAAGTATAAAAGAGATTATATATATTTTTTAAAATGAGCAAAACAAAATTCTTTAAAATCCCTGCTGGTTGGTGGCCAGGGTCTGGATTGCTCCCTAACAAATGCCAGTGTGTTATGGTATTAGGCCTTACCTGGTCCCAATGGGTGTTCCAGCTCCAGCCTGGCTCAGCAATCATCCTGCACCCTTCTTCTGCCCTAGTTGCTGTGCCCACCAGGTCTATGGATGTGGCTCTGCTGCCCTGTGAAGCCATGCCAGTCAGCAGGCAGGGTTTAGATTGCCTCCTAACATTGTACATAAAGATGCACAAATATTAACACTGCACAGGCGTGTCTGCACAGAGCATTGTTCTTGGCTTCCGTCTGTCTCAAGACAGCATCTCTAGGTGTGAAGTCAAGCTGCTGCATTAGCAGTGCCAAAGAGTCCTCCCTGCGGTGTAAGCCTGGACAGTGTGTAGGGAGGTCCTGGGTTGCCCGGATGACAAGACCTTGCTGATGTATTCCAAAGAAAAGTGGACATTTCTGCCATTTCCACCTGGACGCTGTTTACGAGGGCTGAACACCAGCTGTGTCCAGGAAATTCTGGCTGTATGTCAGCCCTAAGCAATATGTTTAGTACCAGCTTGGCTGCAGGAGTTGCCAGAAGGAGGCATAAAAGGCACTACCCAACCATCTTATGGCCTCTACACCATGGTGTAGGCTTTACTCCTGCGGAGGTTTAGGACCAGAGTACTCCTTCTCCTTGATGCGTTACCTTCCCATGTTGACGAGCCCCATCTGCTCCTCACTTCCCTGTACAGCCCAGGCAGTAACCATCTTCTTGACTACTGGACCCACTATTGGTCTCGTCTGTTCCATCTGCCAGAGCCTGTCTTCTCATGCACGGGAAGTCCTTAACTCACCAGGGACTTGAGACCCATCAGCTACCCTCTCCTGGTTTAAAGCCAGGCAGTCAAAGCCGTTCCCTGGATGTGGCCGCTGTTGCATGCCGACAGCTTCTAGGAGCTGCAGGTGAGAGAGCTGAGTGCAGGGTGGGGACCGAAGGTGGACAAAGGCCCCCAGAAGGAGCACGACATGTCCCTCACCAGAGACACAACCCCTCCCCTAACACCTCACACATAGCATTAAGGTGCTCATCAATGGCTCCTCCTCATCCTGGAGAGTAGTGACTAGTGGGGTGCTACAGGGTTCTGTCTTGGGCCCAGTCTTATTCAACATCTTTATCAATGACTTGGATGATGGGCTTGAGGGCATCCTGAGCAAGTTTGCAAACGGCACCAAATTGGGAGGGGTGGCTAATACCCCAGAGGGCAGGATCACACTTCAAAATGACCTTAACAGATTAGACAACTGGGCCAAAGCAAACAAGATGAATTTTAACAAGGAGAAATGTAAAGTACTACACTTGGGCAACAGGATGGGAGACACCTGGCTTGAGAGCAGTACATGTGAAAAGGATCTAGGAGTCTTGGTAGACCACAAACTTGACATGAGTCAACAGTGTGATGCAGCAGCTAAAAAAGCCAATGCAATTCTGGGCTGCATCAATAGGAGTATAGCGTCTAGATCAAGGGAAGTAATAGTACCACTGTATTCTGCTCCGGTCAGACCTCACCTGGAGTACTGTGTCCAGTTCTGGGCACCACAGTTCAAAAAGGATACAGACAAGCTAGAACGTGTCCAGAAGAGGGCAACCAAAATGGTCAAAGGCCTGGAAACGATGCCTTATGAGGAACGGCTTAGGGAGCTGGGTATGTTTAACCTGGAGAAGAGAAGGCTAAGGGGTGATATGATAGCCATGTTCAAATATATAAAAGGATGTCATATAGAGGAGGGAGAGAGATTGTTTTCTGCTGCTCCAGAGAAGCAGACATGGAGCAATGGATTCAAACTACAAGAAAGAAGATTCCACCTGAACATTAGGAAGAACTTCCTGACAGCAAGAGCTGTTTGGCAGTGGAATTTGCTGCCAAGGAGTGTGGTGGAGTCTCCTTCTTTGGAGGTCTTTAAGCAGAGGCTTGACAGGCATATGTCAAGAATGTGTTGATGGTGTTTCCTGCTTGGCAGGGGGTTGGACTGGATGGTCCTTGTGGTCTCTTCCAACTCTATGATTACAGAGTAATATAAATGAGGAATGAAGGAAGTCCCCTGTGCCCCAGAGATAGGAAAGGGTCAGAAGGGAGATGAGCCCTAGGGTGTGTGTGTGTGTGTGTGGCCGGCTAGAAAGGGAATGTGTCAGGACCAAGACATCTAAAATGACACACATGAAGGGATGGGCAGATAGATTTCCAGTCCACAATCACTGAACATGGCATCTCTTTCTAGGAAGAGGGGAAAGCTCTAGCCAAAGTTTTACAAAGAGCACAAATGGAAGGACTTTTCTTTTTAACAATTAACTGAGTACCCTAGATCTTAATGTGGTACTCATGGTCTTGGGCAGATTAGTGTGAAATTTAATTTCTGCTAATCTGCCCAAGACCAGGGAAGCACAAAATATTCTCTGTGCAGTGTTTACCCACTTTTCCGAATATAGATATATGCATGAGCAACAAATCATGCAGCTTCAGGTTTACTAGAGTGAATATATATAGTCACATTAGGCATGGATTGAAATGCTTCTTTTTTTTGCGAAATAGTAACAAGACTTCGACCGTTAGCAGAAATATATATATATATATATACTTGATGTTTTTTTAAAAAAAATAATAGAAAATAAGTTTAGATACCCCCTCATGTAATGCCTCCCCTCAAGAGCTTATTTTAACTTGAGGTCTTAAGACAAATTCAGGAAAAATAGGTTAATCTACACTGACTGGTAAATGGAATCTCCTTGGCCAGTGTTGGGTGACGCCAGGGCTCAGTGGGTTTGTCTACCTCCCCACGTGATGTAGTGGCACTCATTTGAAGTGGCCAGAATCCAAGCAACCACCAGTGATATAGGAGAGGCCTTTTTTGGGCCAGTGGGCACATTTGGAAAAAGTTCTGTGGGTGCCAGTCACAAAATGGCTGCCTTGGGATATGTGTGTGTGAGACAGAACACAAAATGGCTGCCACACATGAAAAGTAGCACAAGTAAAAAGCAGAGGGGGGCGTTATTTCAAATAAACGAAACCAAAAAAAAAGAGAGAACAGGCTCTGGTGTTCACCGACACAAAACTGTTTACTGCAACTCAGTGCAGTATGGGGCGAAACATACTCCTTCAGGTGCCTGAAATCTAAAACAGTCAGAAAGGGGCATAGAGAGAGAGGAAAAGTTCTCTCTGTTTCTGCTGAACCTCTGCCACATATGAAAGAGCAGAAAAGGAGACAGCAACACAAAAGGTGTGGGGACATGCCCCCCCCCCATCACTACAGAACAGATAAGAGAATAGGTGTCCAATTCTGACATCAAATTAAATATAGGCATGTTTAAGAGTGTATTCTCAGCTGAACATGGGCACTGGTGTTTCTTTTGCGTGTTCAGACCCAGAGACTCTCCCCTAAATAAATACACACTTGACTCAAATTTTGGTTTGGTTTTTGGCAGAATTTAGGCCACAACTTTATTGATTACAGAAAGTGAGTGGTTGCATGGGCTCTGGTTCGACTAGCTCCCTGCACCCTTGCAGGTAGCGCTGACCAAGGGCACCAGCATAGGTCAGCCAAGGGTAAACACCTGGATAGGCTGAAAGCCGGGAACAGGCTATGTCCACCACCCAGATATCCCCCTGGACTCAGGCATGGGCACAACCCCCTCACAGGGGTTGACCAAAGCATTTGAGTCCCTGGATTCCTTTAATGGAATACCCTTCACATAGGGATGGCGAGAGCGTTCCCCCATCCCTATCACCTGAACTAGTGCCTGGGGAACCGCTGGGGGAAGCACTGAACGCAATGACTGAGACAGGCCTCTGATCACCCTTTTGGAATGAAGAGCAGGACTGGGATTCCTCTTAATAGGCATCCCAAAACCTTCTTATTAAAACAAGGGGAATTACAGGAAATACAAACGGAATTGCAAAGGCACCCTGCAATCAAAATGGCACTCCCGCCAAAACAAGATGGCGCTCCTGCAAAAAATTTGCTGGGTGAAGACCTCCCCTACTCGAAAGAAGGTACAAAATGGTGACTGTGTTAAAACCGGGGGGGGGGGGTCCCAGCCCTAGGAAATTCCCCACCAGCCCCTTAAGCAGAACAGTAGCAAAAGCACATCGCTCAGAGAGGGAACTCTCCGCGATGCCCAAAGGCGATCGCTACCCAATAAAATTTCTAATCCCCAGCTGGCAGAAGGAAAAGCCGCTGCGCAAAAGCCCACTGGCAATTAAACAGGCAGCGGCAACCTCGACAGACTGCAGGCGTTCAAGCGGCTGAAGCCCCGCGGGGCAAAAGCCCCTGTGGGGGGAAGGGAAAGGCAAGGAAAGGAATTAACCAAGGAGGGAAGAATAACTACTGGGAGAATCAAGGGGGGAAAGGGGAATAAAGGAAAAAGATAATCCGTTGAAGGTAGATCGCTCTCTCTCTCAGTTGCACAGAGGACACGCTGTTGCTGTTCCTAATGCACACACCGAAAGGAGAAGCTCTGGGTCATGTGCATGGGTATATATAGGTCCCTCGATCCGTTTGGACTGCGCCCCATTGGCCAGATTCAACCCAACATCGAGGGACCTACCAATCAGGTGTTGTGGCTGACCAATCTTACCCACCCACAACACAGGTGGTTGGTCTCCAGGTCTCACCGCAACACGTGCCCTTTGAGGGAGGACCCGATTTACTAAAAAGGGTGTAATGCTAGCTTGCAGGGGGGGGGAGTTCAATTATGCAAGCAGGGTCTTAATCCATCAGTTAATCAGTAACTGTTTCTTGAATGAAATTCTGATAAAAGAGTTACTACAGCAATTGCAAGCAGTTTGTTCACCAGTAAAATAAAAAGCAGAGAACAGCTGAGACAGTGATAAAAGGATACATGGGCCCAGGGATGGTTAGCAGTTATGTTGGCCAGTCCATGTAGAAACAGGGGCTGCCCAGTTGCTTCCAAGAATATTATGGGTTAGATTGATGTTTAGAGCCAAAGCTGGGGTTGAGTGCTTTTCCATTAAGTGCCTGGCAGTCCTCTACCTTGACTTTCCTATCCAGGAACAATTTGCCCCCCAATTCTCTCGTTCAGTATAGTCAGGCAAAGTGCTGTGAAAGCTTACTGAATGGCAGCCGAGATGTTCTATGTGAATAAACAGGTGTCCCCACACCCACTCCAGATTTCCAAACAATGTGGATATTTCCAAGAAAGCAAGATCCAAATTGGCCCACTGAAAACACGGTCGGATTTTATTTAGCAGTTACTAAACTGT
This sequence comes from Zootoca vivipara, assembly GCF_963506605.1. Lineage (NCBI taxonomy): Eukaryota > Metazoa > Chordata > Lepidosauria > Squamata > Lacertidae > Zootoca > Zootoca vivipara. The sequence goes on along the minus strand of NC_083283.1, from coordinate 20,256,540 downwards.
TATGGGGTCCCATCCTAAAACCATGTTCCAACCGGTTGGCGTTGCTTCAGATAAAGAATTCAGCCTGCTTGGATTGGAACCAGGGCCCTTGCTTCATGTTGGACCTTATAGGTAGAAAACCAGATCCGCTCATTCATAGGTAATCCAGAGAGCTGAGCTGTGACTTGAGACAATCGCGGCAATGGGATAATAACATTGTTTGCATTCAGACTTTGTCAAATGCAGATTTCAGTTTTGGCTGCTATGGCAGTAATTGTGGCTGAATTAAGAGTCCACACCCCACACCCGTTAATCACGTACGGCCAGTTGACAAGCTGTCAGTTGCTTTTAAAATTATGCCCATTTTCTGGTAGTACTTCCATGTAAAACTAGCGGTCACCGCTTCTGCAGGTTGGCAATGCTAGGGCAAAGCAGATAAAGGTATATATTTATAGGGTGGCCTGCCCGATCTTCAAGTTTCAAGGTGGGTACCATATTTAGGGTTGCATGCATCATTACACCAGTGCAGGGGCCGCCAACCTTTTTGGATCACCAAGAACAAATTTTGAATTTTGACAAAGTGCTGTGGACATCAGTCAAAAAAAACATCTACCATGGGAGCATGGCATAACACACCATGTAATTCATGAGAATGTTCTAATGTTCGTTTATTATGTATTATGTTACCCTACTTTTTTTTGTAAACCACCCTGTGACCAGGTGTAGCTATAAAAGAATGTACCCTGGGAATGTTGTCTAACCTGGTCAAAGTCAGTGCAAATTTTGGCTCTATGAATTTTGCAGAAACCAACCTAGTTTGTGCACGGTCCCTAGTTCTATATCCAAAGAAGATGAAGTAGAAATCCAGGTTTGTTAGGTAATAGGGCACATTTTGATTTAAGCATGCTTTCTGGGACACACCTGCACCATGCACTTAAAGCACATTCCCAAAGGGTTGTCGTTTACCTCTCAAACAGCTGCAATTCCCAGCACCCTTAACACACTACAGTTCCCAAGATTTGGTGTGTGTGTGTGGGGGGGGGAATCTTGTGGTTTATATATATGGCGTGGTATGGATGTGAACAGACAGAGGTAGAAAGTGCAATATTTGGTCAAACAAACAGTAGGTTTTTTGGGTGCCTTTTCCACAAGATGACTCCTAAACAGAAATGAAATGACATTCAAAAAAAAAGTGTAACCTCTACGGTATAAGCAAATTGTAAAAGCTTTTTCTAAAATCTTGCCCTCTGTAGGGATACGGGGATTCCTGGTGCCACAAACTATTATTATACGCAGGCATTGGGGAATGGTCCCCAAGCACAGCATGCAACTAATCTATGAACTGCACATAATTTATAGTCAGAGGGAAAGCTATGGTCAATTTCCTTTGCCCATCAAACCTTCCCCCCTCCCTGTGAGTTTCTACTTAGGGAAAACTCAGTTGGCGTGAGAAGTCCGCTGTATGATATGTGAAGGTTTAATTTGATATGAAGAAACCCAAAAATGCATAAAAAGGAGATGGCCATTAATATTACACATATTAGTGAATACTTACTCTACTGATAAATTGCTCTGTCAAGGCTGACTTCTGTGCAGCACTGAAAAGCTTGAAACTTTAAGGCTTAACCAGGGACAGCAATTGCTACAGCAGAGACTCTGGTGACTGACCTGGGTGATTAAAGGTGCTCTTCTTTCTTTCCCTCCTTCTAATTCTTCATGTGGTATTTGTTTGCAGAATTTAGGGTCCATTGATGCACTGCAGAGCCCATAAAGAACAGAAGTAGGCAGTGCGCTGCCCTGCAGGTGTAACCTCTCATCATGCACCCCTGAGCATTGGCCATGCTGACCAGGACTGATGGGAGATGCAATCCAGCAACTTCTGGGGGAAGCACGACACTGGACAAGTGGGAAAAGAACGAGATAAAAAGTGGCCAGTGTCACCTTTTATATGCTGTTCCGTTATATTTTGGGGGTTGGTATTTTAAGAGCCAAGATTTGCACAGTTCAAATGCTACACGGTTCCTGAAATCTTCTCTTTAAATAGTTTAAAAATCCAGCCTAACATCTATACTTAAAAGCCTATTAGAAGAGCAAAATGGGAGTGGACCTTTATGAAGGGAGTTCCACAAAGATGGGGTTACCACTGAAAAGGCCCTGCGTCATGTACCAGACGTTCTGATTGGCCGTGGTGGTGAGCCTGCAAGCGAAGGCTCTGCCCCAGATTGTTTGGTCAGGCGGGTTGATACAAGTAATCCTTCAAGTAACCTGGCTCCAAACTGTTTACCTGGCCCCAAACTGTTTAAGGCTTTAAAGGTAGCACTTGAAGGTAGCACTAGCACTTTGTAGAAAAGCGCCAGCAACCAGTGTAGCTGCCACAGAATAGATATTATATGCCTATGTCACTGTTCTCACAAGCAACTGGGGATGGGACTGAAATTCAATTCAAGTCTTAAAGGCAAGACTAACTGCTTTTCAATGCGTGGACTGAAACACAAGACGCCCTTCAAAATTCCGCCTTCTCCAAATTTTGGGATGCAGTTCTGCAGCCTAATGAAATGCATATACAATTGCTTATACAAATGGCATATACCAGCCTGTACAGGAGGCTAGTAAAAATAAAATAAAATGCATACTGATAATTTCCATTAGCTTATTGACAAGGCTCAGCAATACCATTTTCTACAGATGTTCTTCAGGACTTATAGGTGACGGAAAGGGAGAAACACTTCAGTCATGTTAATTCTTACAGTATTTCCAAGGGCCCAACAGCTTGATCCCATGTCACCCTATTCAATCATGAAACTCTACCTCTCAGCCTAGCCTACAACACAGGGTTGTTGTGAGGATAAAATGAGGGTGTGGACCATGTACACACCCTTGAGTTATGGGGGGGGGAAAGAGGTGGAATATAATTTTTACTACAAAGTAAGTCTCACTATGCTCAAGTACGCCTAGGATTACAGCATAAAATTCTTAATTTATTCCATATCACTTTAGCTTTTGCTTTTCCAATAAGGGCTTCAGTCAAACAAATTTAAAAGAACAAACTGGCTATACAATTCTTTTTTCTCTTTCTCCAACCAATAACGGGCTATTCTTGCTACCCTTGGGTCTTCTCAAGCAGTCTGTTGAGGTGTGCCGATTCTGAAGGTGTTCTCAGCCATTTGAGAAGGGTCATCATCACACAGAAGACTGATCTGAAAAAACAGCACCTGGCCCGTCTTGGTTCATTTCTTCGTAAGCAAACCTCTTTCGGGACTCTCCGAGGGCTTGTTTAACAGGGACCTTGCCTTCAAACCAGCAGCCTCTGGTCTCCCATGTACAAGCAACATGCCCTGCCAACAAGTTTTAAGGCCAACTATAGTTAGATTTTTCATTTAAATTTTGGCACAGTCCAAAGTCACTCCTCTTACTTCCAAGCGCTTTTGCCATTGTATTTTTTTTTTATTAAAAAAAGGAAGTAAATTTGCTGCAGAGTTATTTACTGCCCAGAAAATCCAGCTGAAACCTTCGACTGCCAAATTTGAGGATTCACTGTTGGGCCAGGGACTTTAAATAGCTTTTGCTACTGAGGATTTTCTGCTGTCTAGAATGGGGGGGGGGAGAGCCACCCTCCGAAAAAGCACGATAAAGCTTCAGTTTGAAGGATTGGACATGGATTGTTAGAAACTGAAAATTGCCACTTCTGGTGTGGTTACTACCTACCCAGCTTTTACGATTGGATCATCTGTCTTTAAGTCTAGATTTGGTTGCCTGGTGTCAAGGATAAATAAAACTAATTTTGATCTCTCAAGTGACACAGAAAGGAAGAGAGGCTTCTTCTTTAATATGCGGTCTGCCTTTTCACTCTTTCTCAGCTGGGCCACTGCACAGTCTTGGTGCCGTGGGGTTCAGGTAGCTGAGCAAAGCAAAGTAAGGAAAAAGAGGCAGAAACAGAGAAGCAGTCAGGAGCCAAGGTGAGTGGGCTGGTGAACCAGAAGACCATGCAAGTCAAACCCTGAAAGGGCAAGTTTTGAAGGTCGCTTAGAAGTTGCTCAGATCGTAAATATGGGCAGTGGAGGGCAGAAATTTCACCACAATGAAACTCAAGGCAAATTTTACAAGTTCCTTCTCAGGTAAAACATAGGGAGGGAAGGAAGGAAGGAAGGAAGGAAGGAAGGAAGGAAGGAAGGAAGGAAGGAAGGAAGGAAGGAAGGACTGATAAAACTGCCAATGTTATGTTTCTAGAGGATGAGGTGCCAGGACTCACCACGAATGCCTCCCTCTTCTCTTATAATGGCAATGGCTCCTACATGAGAGGGGATGGAACTGAGTTCCAATGAGTTTCAGCTGGAAGAAAGGCCTGCTCACTGGATTTCACCTGAAGGAATATTATAATAATAATAATTTATTATTTATACCCCGGAGATTTTACTTTCTTGGGCTCCTTGATCACTGCAGATGGTGACAGCAGTCACGAAATTAAAAGACGCCTGCTTCTTGGGAGAAAAGCAATGACAAACCTAGACAGCATCTTAAAAAGCAGAGACATCACCTTGCCTACAAAGGTCCGTATAGTTAAAGCTATGGTTTTCCCAGTAGTGATGCATGGAAGTGAGAGCTGGACCATAAAGAAGACTAATCGTCGAAGAATTGATGCTTTTGAATCATGGTGCTGGAGGAGACTCTTGAGAGTCCCATGGACTGCAAGAAGATCAAACCTATCCATTCTGAAGGAAATCAGCCCTGAGTGCTCACTGGAAGGACAGATCGTGAAGCTGAGGCTGCAATACTTTGGCCACCTCATGAGAAGAGAAGAATCCTTGGAAAAGACCCTGATGTTGGGAAAGATTGAGGGCACTAGGAGAAGGGGACGACAGAGGACGAGATGGTTGGACAGTGTCCTCAAAGCTACGAACATGAGTTTGACCAAACTGCGGGAGGCAGTGCAAGACAGGAGTGCCTGGCGTGCTCTGGTCCATGGGGTCACGAAGAGTCGGACATGACTAAACAACTAAACAACAACAACACCCCGCCCATCTGGCTGAGTTTCCCCAGCAACTCTGGGCGGCTTCCAACAGAACAGAACATTAAAATGCAATAATATATTAAACATTAAAAGCTCCCCTAAACAAGGCTGCCTTCAGATGTCTTCTAAAAGTCTGGTAGTTGTTTTTCTCTTTGACATCAGATGGGAGGGTGTTCCACAGGGCGGGCGCCAACTACCGAGAAGGCCCTCTGCCTGGTTCCCTGTAACTTGGCTTCTCGCAGTGAGGGAACCGCCAGAAGGCCCTTAGCACTGGACCTCAGTGTCCGGGCAGAACGATGGGGGTGGAGACGCTCCTTCAGGCATACTGGACCGAGGTTGTTTAGGGCTTTAAAGGTTAGCACCAACACTTTGAATTGTGCTCGGAAATGTACTGGGAGTAAATGTAGGTCTTTCAAGACCGGTGTTGTGTGGCCTCGGCGCCTGCCCCCAACCACCAATCTGGCTGCCGCATTTTGGATTAGTTGTAGTTTCCGGGTCACCTTCAAAGGTAGCCCCACATAGAGCGCATTGCAGTAGTCCAAGTGAGAGATAACTAGAGCATGCACCACTCTAGCGAGACAGTCTGCCGGCAGGTAGGGTCTCAGCCTGCATATCAGATGGAGCTGATAGACAGCTGCCCTGGACGCAGAATTGACCCGCGCCTCCATGGACAGCTGTGAGTCCAAAATGACTCCCGGGCCATGCACCTGGTCCTTCAGGGGCACAGTTACCCCATTCAGGAGCAGGGAGTCCTCTACACCTGCCTGCCCCATTCCCCAAAAACAATACTTCTGTCTTGTCAGGATTCAACCTCAATCTGTTAGCTGCCATCCATCCTCCAACTGCTGTAGTTCAATGGTAGAGCACCATTGCATGCAGAAGGATCAACCCCTGGCATCTCCAGGCAGGGCTGGGAAATAATCCTGTATGGAAACCATGGAGAGCCACTGATAGTCACTGTGGACAATACTGAGATAGATGGGGCGGCATTCTGACTCATTGTAAGGCAGCTTCCTATGGGGGTGGGAAGGAAGAGGAAATGCAGGCTTCCCTAACCTGGTGCCTCCCAGATGTTTTCAAATATCACCATCCCCGACCACTGGTTTTGCTGGCTGGGGCTGATGGTGGGAACACACTGGTGAAGCAAAAAGCCCCGCAGCCAGCAGGATTGAACCCTCCGCTCATCAGCTGGTGGGCAGAGGGTTTGATCCCGCTGAGGGCTGCTTTGCCAGAATGTTCCCCGAATGGAATGCAATGGTGAAGAAGACCCCCGCTGTTCAGCTTTGACAGGTGGACAGGACTGGCAACCTAGCTGCCTAAAGTTGGCCCCTGGGGGTGGAGGGAGTTCAAGATCTGGCCCACTGGGCTAAAATGTTTCCTCACCCCTGGTTTTTTGGGGAAAGACCATAACTTAAAGGCAGAGCACATCCCTTTGCAAGCAAAGGATCTCAGTTTCAGCTACTGGCATATCCAGTTTGAAGGGACATATGACCAGCCAATGTGGGCAATAGAAGGCTGGACTAGATAGACCTTTGACCTAACCCACCAGGTCCCTTCTTTATGTCCTTATGATCAGAATGGGGCAAATACCAGCTCAAAATCCCGGAGAGCTGCTGCCAGGTTGTCTAGACCAGGGTTTCTGACACTTGGGCCTCCACCAGTTTTTGGACTACAATTCCCATCATCCCTGACCACTGGTCCAGCTAGCGAGGGATGGTGGGAGTTGTATTCCAAAAACTGTTGGAAGACCCAAGTTTCGGAAACCTTGGTCTAGACAATTCTGGGCTGGCCCGAGGAACAGTCTGGCTCGGGATAAGCTTTTTCCTGTGTTCTGTGTGCAGAAGCAGCACTAATGCATATTCTGGCAACTATGTGGAGCAGGTGTCAGGCAGCAACAAGATACAATTGTGGCATGCAAACCATTATTTGTTGGTTATAGGGCTGGGTTTGACTAGCTGGGCGGGAGATGAAGCAGCGACAGCTCCTCCATAAGCCCAATCTGCTTGTTAGGGATAACCTTGGCCGAGATGGATGGATGGGCAGAGTGCGGGTGGTCTGAGGAAAGGCGCATGATAAATCACGAAGCGGAGCAATCCATCACAGGGATATCTTCTCGCAATATCCAGAGAGTTGGACCCATGTCCATCTTGGCTGGCTAACGCCAGCACAGAAAGCTAATCTATCGAATCCAGCCAGGAGCCACGGAGGTATCAAAGCTGATGATAGATTTGCAACACGAAAACAAAAAAAAAACCTGCACAGATACTTGTAGGATACCATACCAGGGTAGCTGCCAGAGATCTCAGCTTTTGCTTTTGTTTCTGGGTTATGGCAAAGTTATTGTCCAGAGTGAGCAAGGGCTGCCATTTTAGGTTTCATGGAAGGGTAATTATTTAGCTTTCAACACTGGTCAAACTTAAGAAACCAGCAAAGGATCTGTGCCTTTAGCACCAAACACAGAGGACTACTCAATAGTTTATAACAACCACCAATCATTATGAGGGGAGAGACTGTGCTGGCCTTCAGGCAATGGCTTTTTCCACCTGTCTTGCCCCTCCGTCTAGCCCTAGGAGCCTTTCCCAGACCATGACTGGGAAGAGAGAAAAAGAGTTCAGGATATATATATGTGTGTGTGTGTGTGTGTGTGTGTGTGTGTGTGTGTGTGTTTGTTGTATGTCCTTGTTTCTCAATTTGATCCTTTTTTGTATGTTTTGTAGCATTTTATGCATTGTGACTTGATTTTTTATTGATTATAGTTTAGTCAATCTTTATTGTGATTGCTAAGGGCAAACTTTAATTATTATTTGCTGGCATTTAATTTTACTGTTTACTATTATACTCTAATGGAGGGTTGAATATTGCTTTATTTGATTTACCGGTAAGTTATTGTGACTTTTTTTTGTATTGGATCAGATTGTTATTACGTGTGTGACCTTTCCTGTCTATTTTGTTGTTTCTTCAGCTTGTAAACTGCCTTGTGTGTAGAAAAGCAGTATACAAATTAAAAGTGAAATGAAACGAGAAGGAATTGTGTAGAATCAGGGGCCCCATAGGTAGAAGAGACAGCCCTCAATATCCCCCCATGTGCTCAAGCCATGTGTATGTAAGCTTATTTGGTTATTTATTACATTTGCATCCCAACTTTCCTCTGAGGAGCTAAAGGTGATATACCTTGTTTGCCCCCTGTTTTATCCTCACAAGAATCGTATGAGGTAGGTTTGGATGAGAGACAGTGAGTGGCTGGCCTACCAACACCCTGGGCATGAGCCTCTTAAACTCAGGCTCATGGCTTCAAGCCCCACATTGGGCAAAAGGCTCTTGCCTTGCATGGGGTTGGACTAGAGGACCCTCATGGTCCCTTCCAACTCTATACTGTAATTCTATGAGTTGCCATGCAGAAGTGAGTAATGCACTCTGGTTTGGGTAAATAATAATTGATAACAATCAAGGAACTTTGGGGCTGAGTGCGGATTTGAACACGAGCCTCCCTAAATTGTAATCTGACACACTGTTATTCAAGATTTCAGATCACAGAAATCTTATGTATGTGGGTTTCCCCTATTCCGAGAGAAGATGAAATTGCCAGTGTGAGCGATTCTTTTCCTGTCCTTTTATGCAGCCATTCTATGAAACACTATTTTATCTCAGGTTTCTTTTCCCCACTTTTATTTCTGCCAACTTGTATCTTATTGTGAGCCTGAGCAATGCAATATTAATAATAACAACACGATTAAAATACAATTTAGGTCCCTGTAATAAGATTTTGGCCACAAGAGGGCACCAGCTCAACACATTCAACTGACTATACAGTACAAAGATGTAAACCAGGCATCCCCAGACTTCGGCCCTCCAGATGTTTTGGACTACAATTCCCATCTTCCCCGACCACTGGTCCTGTTAGCTAGGGATCATGGGAGTTGTAGGCCAAAACATCTGGAGGGCCGCAGTTTGGGGATGCCTGATGTAAACACTATTTCTTGCGTGTTTAGACCATTGAACCTCCCCCCTTAAATAAATTCAGACAAGACTCAAATTTTAGTTTGGTTTTTGGCAGAATTTAGGCCACAACTTTATTGATTACAGAAAGTGGGTGGTTGCATAGGCTCTGGTTCGACTAGCTCCCTGCACCCTTGCAGGTAGCGCTGACCCAGGGCACCAGAATAGGTCAGCCTAGGGTTAACACCTGGATAGGCGAAAAGCCGGGGACATGCTATGTCCACCACCCATATGTCCCCCTGGACTCAGGCATGGGCACAACCCCCTCTCAGGGTTGACCAAACCATCGAGTCCCTGGATTCCTTTAACGGAATACCCTTCACATAGGGATGGCGAGAGCATTCCCCCATCCCTATCACCTGAACCAGTGCCTATCCGCCACGAGAGCACCCGCACTCTCCGCCAACCGCTCACACCTGTAACCAATCCCTTAACCCCGCTGACACGGAGGTCAGCCATCAATCATTCCGAACACAGACAGATGAACCCCATCAAGGCTGTAAAGGGACGCATCACGGAAGGTAATTCCCGGGTGACGGCTCACCGTCCCTGCGCAAGGCCAGAACCTTTTTGGCCACCGCGCTCTGGGAGCTCATCTGGGCATTGGCTTCCCTGCCACACGCCACTGCAACCAGTGACAAAATTTTGAGTCCATGAAGAGCTGCCTTTAACTCTTCAAAGTCCTGCTACAAGCGGGACCGCAAGCTCAACCGGGGGCTTCCGGCAATTGCGCCCAGCTGCACCACCACCACTGCAGGTGTGCCTCTGCAGACACCTTCGCTCGCACCTCTTGGGAGAAGCCCCTCCCAAGGCATCCCTCGTCTGGACACCCAGGAGACGCTCATGTGGTTGGGGGGGGGGCAAACCTGCAAACTTCATCTCCCCAACAGCTTCTCACCCTAGGTCAGCATTTTCATCAAGCTAGCTATCATAACCCCAAGATCTGTTTCCTGGTCATTCACCATTATTTAATTAAAATGCAATGCATGTGTTTGTGTGTGCGCGCGCCACACACAGGTGTGGACACCCATGCACTCACTGAAACACATGTAAACTCTCTTTATGTAGCTCTATATTTAGAAAACCAGCTTCCATCCCATGAGAATGAGCGTACAACTGGAACCCCTCCCCCTTCCAATTCAGTGGAAGGACACCTGCCTTGCATGCAGAAGGTCCCAGATTGAGTCCCTGGAATCTCAAGGGCCGGGGCTGTTCCCTGCCTGAAACCCTGGAAAGCTGCTGCCGGTCAGTGCAGACAATACTGTGGTAAATGGATCAATGGGGATCATCCTATATCCCTAACCATCTTTAAACATGTAAAGGGAGAATTCCCATACCCCGCCCCCTGTAACTTAAATATCTTGTCCTGCTTTCGGACTTAAGGCTGCCAGCTATCAGGACAAATCCAACCTCTTGTTGTAAAAACACTTTGGCACTTTTTATGATAGAGAGGTATATACATATTTTTATAAATAAGACTGAAAGAGACTTTGCAGACATGGGACAAAGTGGTCAAACGTCGTAACCTAGCAGGCAAACACCTGAGTTCTTCCACAACACATTTCCCTGTTTATTTTTCAACAAGAACCCAAGGTGGTTCTGCACAGATTTTTGAAGCTCCCAACCTGCTCTTGAAACACTAGTTTGTCCAAATAAAAGGCAATTTTTTATGCTTTACAAATTATGCCCTTGTTCTGTGGCAGTAGCACGGCTACTAGGACTTTTACTCCCCTGAGTAAACCTGGGTCTGAAGTGAATTATGGAGGTTTGGAGGTTTGCTTAATATCTGTTGCTGCAGTGATATAATGTGTCCACTGGGTGGTGCTACTGAACTTTGTTTGGAGCAATGCAGGAGGTTGGGGGGGGGGGGAAGAGATTATGTGTAAAGAAGAGGGCAATTTGACCCAACTTAAAAATAATAATAAAATGAAACACACACACACACACACACACACACACACACACACACACACACACTATATATATGATGCTAGGTTATATTCACATACTAAGTATGGTGACCAGATTTCCTGACAAGTATAAATGGAGCTTAATTGCAGGGAACAAAACTGTCATAAGAAGGTATTGCCAGAAAGTACAATTGACTAGGACAGGTAATCTTAACAAATCTACATGAGAGTAGCTTAATGGCATATTTTAAGCAGGGAATTCAACCTTTTCAATTTCGAACAAAGGATTCTATTTCATCCAAATCTCATCAAGATTAAAGCTATCCATTTTGGACTAAATAATGTAAGTAGGAGTAGTGTTAAATAAAAAAAAACAGAGGGGGAGAGGTCCATTGTTTTACTGTCTGGGGATCAAAGGAGGCCGAGGAGAACAGCCTCTTACACAGTCACTCATCCAGAGACTGAATGGCTGGGAGGAAAGCTCTCTCTCCTGAACAAGAAAAGAGCACAAATTGGGATGCTGACACATTGCCTTCTTTGTACTTTAGTTTTTTAGGTCACTGTCCTTTTCTGGTAATGCTGGAAATTATCCCAAGTATTAATATAATCCAGCACACTCACACACAAGCCTTGGCTGAATGGGAGGACTAACGAGTGTGTTGCAAAGGAACCTCTGCTGCCCCGCCGAGACTGGCAGTCATCTCATAATTTATTTTAGACATTTATATCCTGCAGTTTAGGAACAGTTTAGGAAGCTGCCTTATGCTGATCCAGACCGGGGTCCATCTAAGTCAGTACTATGTACATTGTCTGGCAGTGGCAGTCCAGGGTTTTAGGCAAGGGATTGATCCTGGCAACTACATGGATCTACTATGAAACTAACAAAGCTTAAGTTTCAGGGCCCCTACTCCCAGAGGGGCCCCAGAAGCCAATTTAGTCCACATTGCTTAACATTTTGAGGTCTGGTAGACCCAATTTCATCATTCTATGATGCATCTCATGCACATATATAACATTTCCAAAATTCAGTTCAATTCAATTCAATTTTATTTACGGTCACAGACCAGCTCATATACAGAATCAAAAATCATAAATCTCAATGATGTAGCATTAAAATTTACAGGGCAGGGACGGTACACGTGTATATATTACAGTCTCAGGATGCATTAATTGACACACTTTAGGCTATAATAAAATGTATACTCCTTTCAGCTCCTCCTGCCCCTATGGAATATAATTATGCCAACTGCAAAACAAAGCCTTTATCTAATGAAGAGTGGATAGCATGTCAATACTTGACACCGGAAGAAATAGGTCCCCCAACACCAAAACTGATAACACATCAAGTTGAACTTGCGCTGCCAATGCCTGGGAATGGTTCAATTTTTGTGGTACTTTAGAAACTATTCATGGGGAAGACTGATGGATGGACTCAGCGGATGGATGCCTTGATGGACAAACTATGCCCTTTAGTTCATCCCCCTTTCGGAAGGTGTCTCTACCCCTCCCTATTTGCCACCAACTTTACCAGAATCTTCCTCCTATAAGATATTCCCTAACATGGAATATTGCAGGTTGGACTAAAAAGGCATCTGATCCATCTTTTGTTAAATTCATCCAAGGTTATGATATTGCTTTCTTACAGGAGACATGGAGTACAAGCGAAATAGATGTCATTTCCAAAATTTTCATCTCCCCACAATAACTCGAAAATATTAAGGCATAGGACATTTTTATTCACACCAGTGAACTTCAACATATGAGATGATTTGGCTCAGCAATTTTTTTTAAAAAAACTATTTTTATTGATTTTATATTAAGACAGAAAAGAATAACAATAAAAGAAAAAAGAACAGAATAACAAAAATACAACAATAATAAAAACAAAAAACATGAAAAGAAAAAAGAACAAAAATATACCAATTCTTAAACATCCTTGAACATTCATAACATCAAAATTTACTTTATATAATACTATTTTGTTCAAATACAATTCTTTATCTCCATAGACTTCCTCCTGTCCTCCCTTCTACGTTTCTCTTTATAACTAATTTAGCACTTCTAAATCTTATCAATATTCTTTTTCTAAATTACTCATTCTCAATTTTATTCTCGATCCTTTATCCCAATCAAATGCCTGAAATTCAAAATATAAATTGGATCATGAAAACACATTAATTAATCATCACTTATCTTAAATCATCCTACATAAATCAAATTAACTTCTACAACCTCCTTATACTTCCACTTCCTTTTTCAAATATTTTTTTATATTTTACCCATATTATTATGGTTTACCCATATTATTATTATTTAATATTTACCCAAATATTAAAATATTTTACCCAGACTCATTGCTTGTGCAAAGGGGCCCCCGTAACAGTAAAAGCTTCAGGGCTCCCCAAAATGTAGGTCTGCCCCAGAGCGGAAGTTCTACCACTGGCAAAGGACTCTAGAAGCAGCTACATACATTAACATTTATTATCGTACTAGAACTCTTAACGATTGCAATAAGGAAAGATCCAAATATAAAAAGCATAACATTGGGGGAGGGGGATCACATAAGATAAAGGCCTTCGCAGATTATCTGATTGTAACCGCCGAAAACCCAGAAGAAAGCGTTCCACAAATAATATAAAGAATTCTTGAATTTGGAAAAGTGGCAGGATTTAAACTAAACAAAAATAAGACCCGTATGTTAGCAAAAAATATGACTATGCAGGAAAAAGAAGAATTACAGAAGATATCAGGATTGGCAACAGTAAACAAAACTACCGTGAATACCTGGGAATTTGGCTGACAAACAAAAGCAGCAATCTATTCAAGGATAATTACATGAAAATTTGTAAAGAAATTAAAAGAGATTTGGAATTGGTTAAGACTTTCACTTTGTGGCAGGATACCAGTAGTAACAATGAACATGTTGCCTAAAATGATGTTTTTATTTCAAATGATACCAATCATTAGAGGGGTGGGGTGTTTTAAAATATGGCAAAATAATGTTTAAGGCCACATAAATTTTGATTTAAATTTTGATTTATCAAAATTTATGTGGCAGTATAAAAAACCAAGAATCAGGCACAAACTTTTGATATATATATATATATATATAAAATAGAGGTTGGTTGGCACTACCTGATTTAAATTTGTATTACGATTCAGTTTGCTTAAATTAATTAAAAGAGTGGATAATATTGCAAGATTTATTAGACCTAGAAAGGTTTAATAACCACTATCGTGGCATGCATATTTAGGATATGAAAAGGTGAAAGTCCACAGGGGATTTCTTAATATCACCAGTGAATATGTAAATGTATCAAAGCCGCATGAGAGAACCTTTTGAAATAAGAACTTGAGCATTGTGGCCTAAGCCAAGATAAGTGGTTTCATACGAATTGTAAGTACTGCCTTTGATATTTGTTTGTTTAGATGTATATTAGTAATTTAGTTCGAATACTAATAAGATCTGGTTTATACCACCAGTGAATGTATTAAACATAACAGAAAGCAGAAGGAGAAACTACTGAAGAAGCCCGTCATATGGGCGAAACAGGTGAAAAACGCCGGCAGCCTGTCTATTATTGACACTTCGTTCGACCTGCTGCCACTTTGCTGACCGCTACATAGCCTCAAAGACCATAAAGACTGGTTTGCCTTCCAGTATTTATTTGTATATGCTATTTGCTTGACGTTTGTTTTTGGCTTCTGTGTCAGCGTTTGCATATGGTTCTCTTATTGTTTTCTTTTTGTACTAATAATATTTGATTGAAACTTGATTGAATATTGTGCCCTTGCATGCTGCTTGTATTGTATCGGACTTTTGAAGAAATTGGCAGCATTAGCCCATTATTTCAGTTTTTGCATTTCCTTTCCAAGCTAGAAGAGAAGGCACAATGATTACACCAACTGTACTACTAGAACTCCTGCTCTCAGTTTCCCTAGGTCACAGGACGGGAACCTCAGGTCTGATATAGTTCTCCAGGCCTCTTATCAATGGCCCTTAAAATATTCTTCCCAGGTCATGTACACACCCTTCCCAAGCACCACCCCCCTGTGGCTGTGCTTCACAACCTCCTCCAGTGTTTTTGCCTGGCTGGAATGTGTCCTTGAACTCTGGCAAATGCTCTTGCTTCTCAGGATGGAGAGGGTTGTGTGAGTCCACCCAGAAGCCAGTCTACTGTAAAATTCATATTCATTGCCCTTCCCCACTTTTCTAAATTGAAAAATAAAAAAATTACAAGTGCACTGAGCAAGGCAAGACACAAAAAAGAAGAATCAAGAAATAGTACCCATGTAGAAGACAAAGCAGAACAAGAATATATTGTTGTGTGCATTACAGAAAAGGGGGGAACTTGTTGTTGTAGTTAACTAGACCTTAATCTAATGTGGTATTTATAAAAATGAATTCCAAATATTGTTAACTTTGCCCTTGGCTAGTCTATATTTGCCCTTCCCCAATTTTGCCTCTGGCCCCAACCGTTGGCACATGGTGGGTGGGTATTGGAGCCTTCATGCTGAAATAGGTTTCCACTTCTGGCCTGGGCCCACTTTGGAGCACTCTGTTGCTGGGGGAAAGCTAAAAATGCAGGTATTTATTTATTTAGTCTCCGTCCTCATATCTTATTTGTCTGCAAATGTTAATGCTGCAAAATCTCAGCTGACTCCTTGTGTGGGTGAGATTAATGACTGGGAACTCCGAAAGGTGATGAGACAGGCATATGAAAGCCACTTCATCAAAGCATGGTATATAGTTCAGCTCCCAAAATGAACTGATCAGGCTGGCTCAACACCAGATCTGATAATACACTTGAAAACCTAACAGCAACGGGATCCTGGGGATAATATTCACCTGCTTTGAGTACAGACCATGGGTAGGCAAACTAAGGCCCAGGGCCTGGATCTGGCCCAATTGCCTTCTAAATCCGCCCCACGGATGGTCCGGGAATCAGCGTGTTTCCCGCTGGTGGCATGAGTAGAATGTGTGCTTTTATTTAAAATGCATCTCTGGGTTATTTGTGGGGCATATAAATTTGTTAATCACCCCCCAAAAATAAGGTCCGACCCCCCACAAGGTCTGAGGGACAGTGGACCGGCCCCCTGCTGGAAAGGTTTGCTAACCCCTGGAACAGACCCTAGATTGAAAACTCGGTAATGCTAAGATTAATGGAATTTGGCAAATTTACATTTTATTCTAAGGGCACCTGTGTGACTCATTTGCAGACATCATCTATTGCAGTAAATTAGCAAGGACAATAGCAACAGCTGTGTTGGGTTGTTGTGCTGGGAGGAGGGGGGGGATATAACATCCAACACATTGCACAAGATGCAGAAATTCAACAGATAAAACTTTCAGGCATTGACCTGAAGTGAGGGGAAAGCTTCACCTGTTGAATTTGTTTGCCATGCAACTGTTAAAGGCCCAGAAGCTTCCCCAACCCTTTTAAAAAAGTTGTAAAGTCAGTCAATGCTGGAACAAGACTTCCAAATATCCTAGCCCAGCTAGGATAAAAAAAATGGGCTACCTTAGTAGTTACTGTTCTGTGTGGGCTCAGAACAACTGCAGGTTATTTTGTCTTCTGGTGGAGGTAAAAAGAACGAAGTACTTTAAGTCAATGGCTGCTAAGATTTGCAACTAGGAGACATTAAAATGCAATTGGTGGTTAATGAAGGTTAACCTTTTTTCAATTACCAATTGACCAGCAGGTGTGTAAAGGCCATGTAAAAAAGCAGGCAGGGGAATACAAGGAATTGGGATCCAGTGAAATTTAGGGCTGCTTTTATGTCTTTTAACATGTAAAACTTTTCTTCTATAAAAAATACATCTTCTGCCCTATTGTGCTCCGAGAATTTCCTATTTAAAAAAAATAATGGATAGGAGATAAGCAGCTGAAGCATGAAAAAAAATAGAACAAGATTGTTCTGTTTATGATAGATTAAAAAAATACATGGACAGGCAAACAGTTGGCAGAAACATTATTGATCTGACACTTTTATAAAAAGCTTTCCAAGCTACTTGGTAATTCTTGTCCCCCCCCCCCCAGAACCACTCTATAGTAGGCCAGTATTTCCATTTTACAGCTGAACAGTCAAGTCAGATTACAATTTACCCAAGGCTACACTGAGATACTGTACAGTTGTGGTATTGGTGAGATTTAGGGCTCTTACTGATAAACCATTCTGACTTGGGCAGGGGAAAATGTTTGTGGATAAATAAAGTACAACCACCAGAATTACAAACACAAGCTAGGTGTGTGTTATTTGAACTGTATCCTCACAGTCTATGGCTTTTTAACTACACAATCCTATTTACTCTGCATCCAGTAAACTCCCACCGCTGGTTTGGGAAGTGGCACCACAAATTATATTTAAGCAGTTGTTTCTTATGAAATACATTGTTTTTATGTGAATTTCCCTAAGCCAAGCTTTGAGCCATATTGAGAAGAAGAAGAATTTGGCTGGGGGTCCATCCTATAAAATGTAGTCCATAGGCTAGAGAAACTTGCAACGGGCAAAATTACAAACACAGAAATGAGAAATACAGCAATGACGACTAATAAAAACAAACAGAAGCATTCATTAGTTAATTGTCAAGCTAGAAGTGGGGAGCAAGTGCAAGCATTGTTTGAGATCTTGCATTTCAGGCGTGGTAAATTCATTCTTGGAGTGGTTAAAACAAATTATAAAGTAAATTTTTATTAGTTGCCATCTGGTGGCTACTCTGAAAAGTGGCTGTACAGAAACGAAATCCCATGAAGAGGGCAAAACTGGAATGCTGTTTGGGGAATCTAACAGGACATAACATTTTAACTAAGAGCCATCATTAAAACAAGAGAATTAATGGAAAGGTTAAAAGCTGCTTAGAAAGAGTTGCTTCCTATTAAAAAATGCTCAATCTATAGGCTCTATAGATTGAAACAAGCATGTTTAATCAAAAGTCTTAATAAAGCCTGGTTATTTCATAGAAACCATGAAAAGGCAACATATTTCCAACAGCAACTAGTTGTGTGCTCACCCTGGTCTTGGAGGAAATAATAGAGCAGGAAATCGTGCCTGGGAGACCACCTCCATAAAATGACCATTTTATGGTTCAAAACGGGAAAAATAAATACAGTAAATGGACAAAAGTACAAAGATTCACAAAATGTTTAGGTGTATGCGTCCCCCCAGAAAAAAGCACTGTATATAAGGCAAGTGTTCTCTAATTCTAGTTAGCCAGTTCCTGAGAGATCCATTCCATAACCCTAGCCCGAGGCTTTTTACCCCCAGGCTCTCTTTGAAGAGGAAGGCTAATCCATGCCAGGTTTTATAACTAGCCTGAAAAGGCAATGCGTTAAGTTGCCCTGCATGTTTTGCAGAGAGGATGGCAGTGGGAGGTTTAGCGTGGTTGTTTTTTCTAAAGCTGTTAATACGCATGCAATAGGGTGGCTTTTTAGAAATAGGAAAGATTATTGAATCAATATAATCCAGGCATTGTATAAAGAAACATTTCAGGCTTGAAAACAAAATGTAGTGCCTTGAAACCTTCCAAGTTTGCTTTTACAAGTATGAAGGTCAGTTGATTCTTCTGGAGGCAGAATTTGATCAGAAAATAAGGGGAAACGAGGCAGACTAACCAGATTTAAAGAAAATGCTGATTTAAACTGGGTGCCCGTTATATAGTTATTTTAAGCAAAAATGCCCCCTGGCTCCTTGCCTGCTTTTTGTTGTTGAAATTTTGATGAACTTAAATTCTTTAAAAACTGTGCTTTTTGGAAAACACAGCTTTCAAAAAGTCACTTAAAATGGGATATATATATATATATATATATATATATATATATATATATATATATATTATAGATTGTCAACCAATGATTTGGCAAATGTAGCCATGATATCTTGCTAGAAGAATATTTTTATCTTCATAAAGCAATGTAAGTGATACAGAACAGCAGAAAAATACTTTTTATTTTCACAAAATCAATGTAAACAATACTAACAAAGCATAAGGCAGATGAAAGTGCAGAGGTTTACAGCCATTTTTAACACGCTGTTGGACTTTATCTTAAATTCTCAGTCTAGCTTTTCTTTTTACTTGCATTTTGTGTTTTTCATGCTTTGGACAGATGTAAAAAATAGCTCATTTATAATTATAAACAAATTAAAGTTAGGTATACTAACTTCAAGCTATCTGTAAACAGTATCTGCCTAATTACAGGTAGGTAGTTGTGTTGGTCTGAGTCGAAGCAAAATAAAAAAATTCCTTCAGTAGCAACTTAAAGACCAACTAAGTTTTTATTTTGGTATGAGCTTTCGTGTGCATGCACACTTCGTCAGATACCTAAGTTATCAAGAAACTTTCAGTAAAAGGTACTGATTATTGGATAACTACATTAATTGGTATATGCTTTGTCTGAATTCCTGTTTATCCTTTTATGTAAAGGGACCCCTGACCATTAGGTCCAGTTGTGACAGACTCTGGGGTTGCGCGCTCATCTCGCATTATTGGCCGAGGGAGCCGGCGTACAGCTTCCAGCTCATGTGGCCTGCATGACAAAGCCGCTTCTGGTGAACCAGAGCAGCACATGGAAACGCCGTTTACCTTCCCTATTTATCTACTTGACTTTGATGTGCTTTCAAACTGCTAGGTGGGCAGGAGCTGGGACCGAGCAATGGGAGCTCACTCCGTCGCAGGGATTCGAACCGCCGACCACCTGATCGGCAAGCTTGACAGCATTGATGTCCATATTACACTGTTCAATATATCTAATGGAATGCCCACATTGCATTTTTTTTGTCCTTTTTGGTCTTAGTGAGCTGAAAAACTGCACACTTACAACCATTTAAATGTTAAATTTTATTAACCCATTATTTGATTGTATAGTGGGCATTTTCCATTATCATTTTTTTAAAAAAAATACTGCTGTTAATAATGACCAATTCTAAACCCAAATTCTACTCATTTGTTTTCCTGCACATTTTGCTGGGTCCTTAGAAAGTAGAAAATGAAGCTTCCCAGTTTTTTGTTTTGTAGAATACCTTTGTTATATGGGGATTTTCTGATGTTCTCAAGTTGCATATGAGTTTTAGATCTGCTAGTAAAATTCACTTTAAGAAAACATTTTCAGCTTACAGCTTGTTGGATTCCATCAGTAGCCTCATTCCAAAACCAGCTGGAGGTTTGGAAGAATTGGAATTTGAATAGGAATAATTTACCAAACATACGGTACTTGAAATATTGCTTTGACCTACATTGCATTGCAATGTAAATGTACCTAATACAAACACTATTCCACTCACAATACAATAACACAGCAAAGGAACCCTACCCATAACTGGCCTCCCCTTCCGCTATACAACTACGAATTTAACAATTTGATGGCACAAGGGAAAAAACTGTTCCTGTGCCTTAGCCGTTTTTGTGTATAGAGTCCTGTAGCGTCGTCCAGATGGAAGTAAATCTAACAGGTTTGCGCTGAGTCCAGAAAATACGTAAAAGGTCTGCTTTGATAGCCTAGCATCTCCATTAAATCAGAACTGCTATGATAGATTTTACAATAAATGATTTGGGGAGATTTTTTCTCCTATGTATGCTCAGCAGTTATTGTGCATGCAGAAGAATAGCAATACAGTATATAGCTATAGCTATAAAAACTGCAGAGGGGTAACTGAACTATAAAAAGGGACCACTTTACAAAATGCTGGTATATATTAATAGACCAGCATTTTTAAGGGCTTTCAGTGACAGAGAGCGAATATGTACCAGGCTTATCTACATAATGGGAATAACCCACAATTGGTGTTTTTACACTAACTTAACTTACACTGGCATGCTTTACGCCAACTTATTGTACATTGGATTGTTCACTATACCTTAAAAACACTCAAAAACATATATATTTTAAAAGGTAAACAAGTTCACGTTTTAAAAATGTGTACCATAGAAACTTGGAAATTTCCATACTTTACATGCATATCTGCAGCTACCGTATTTAAAACCTATTATTAGCATAATTAAATATATTAGCAATAAAATATTCATTATCTCATGTATTAACATAAGTATGAAGTGGCAAGTATATCTGATGAAAACACACCTGTGTTCTGAGGGCAGGTGTTCTGAGCTAGGCAGCCTCCTGTTTGCCATGCAGCCATGCATCACAACAGCTTTTTAGGAATAGTTTATAGCAATAGGAATAATTTATTGGCCAAGTACCAAGCATTGCTTCGACTACATTGCAATGTAAAAAACGTACCTCATACAAACACTATTCCGCTCACAATACAATACAACAGCACAGCAAAGGAACCCCACCCTGCAACTGGATTCCCCTTCCACTACCCAACTACGAGTTTGATGGCACAAGGAAAAAAACTGTTCCTGTGACTAGCCGTTTTTGTGTATATAGTCCTGTAGGGGTGTCCAGATGGAAGTAAATCAAACAGATGATGACCAGGATGCAACGGGTCCGCAACAATTTATAACCGTTAGTTTGAGAAGTTTGCATCTAATTGAGTAAGTTTGAAGAGGGAGCATAGGGCACTAAAATTGGTTCATCTCTCAGGGTTGGTGGCAGAAGGTGAAAGTTATCTACTTGACAAAGTAGAGGGGTATAGTATACTCTTGTCGTGTTTACATCTCTTTTGAAAGTTACCACTCCTGCCATTGCACGCTCCTTCCCAATATACCACCCAAGTTAACGTTTTTCCTCTCTCTGGTTTGGATGTGAAGTTGACAATTATTATTATTATTATTATTATTATTATTATTATTATTATTTTGTTTTACTGTTTATACCCTGCCTGGCCGGGTTGCTCCAGCCAAACCTGAAACACATCTGGACTTGATTATTTTTATATGGGGTCAGGTGTCTCCCACTTCCTTACGTTTTCTTCTGCATTCCAGTACTGCTCTTCAGACACTGTTGCCTGGTCCCTGGTGGGGACATCCAAGTGGTCCCCTCTGCCCTTCTCAGTTTTAGGAAGTTAAAACATGTGTAAGACTGACTCCTTTTAGGAATTAAAGCACTATCCAGACACTCAGTAAATATCCAAAAGCTTTCCTTGCAGAACAGATGACAAAAGGAATACATGCAAACATTCACAAGACAGGCGCTTATCCAAGATAGGCTCAGCTTTACTTAGAAATGCTAGAGCTTCTTGCTATAAATAAAAAACTGTCTCTCCCTCTTGCACCCTGTACTTTACTATAGGCCATGCAGTTCCTTGAAGAAAGGCCACTTTTTCTCCACTTTCCTTTCAGCCAAAACTTTGCGCTCTTCAAGTTGCAAGTGATGGAGCTCCCTCATCCTGCTGCTTCATTAAGTAGATATTCAACTGCACACTTGGCTTCTGTTATGTTCGTGAGGTTCTACCTGCGTTGCTTGGATGTAAAAAGTAGGATGTCATGTTTCCATCTACGTTGTCAAAATCATTCCTTAACCTTTCCCTAACGTTAAAAACCCTGAGTGTAGATCTGCCCAAGAAAATTGCAGTCGCCTTGCTGGACTGCCAGAAACCCGGCAGCAGGTTGTTATTTTAGCCTCTGTGGGCACAGGGTTTTTGGGACCGGTACAGCATGCCCAGCTTGATCAGGTGCCCAGCAGCATTGCCACATAGCAGCAATGTCACTGGATCCTTTGCATCTTTAAGTCCAGGGGCTGCCCTCTCTGCTCTGGTGATATAGGTGTGCTTAGGCATGTTCCAGAACATGCCCATCTTGTCTCTGTTGAAGGCCTACTCTGAAAGCCCTTCTGCAGCACCCGCTTCAGCTGCTCTCAATATGCTTCAACAGCCTCCGTGTTCACCAAGGTCTTGTCCTGCATGTGGCTGGTGACCTTGATGCTGATGCCCAGATCTCCTCCTCCTCCTCCTCCCAGATCTTGATGGCACAGACACTGGACTTGTTCCTGCACGCAGGCTCATGCTTTCCTGCAAACAGTCCAGCACTGCCAGTTTCTTCTGCAGTGTGGGCATCATTCACTATTTCTTGGGTTGTCAGTACCTGAAGAAGATGACAATGTCTTGTGTTTAGTTGCCTTTTTAAAAAGTCCTAACTCAAAAAAATTCTGTCTGGGGACCCCCCCCCCAACAAAATCATAACTAACAAAAAACCCTCCCTTTAAAACCCTTTAAAAGCTTTTAAAAAACTTCCACTGAACTGCAAAAAACCCAAGAAAACTCTAAATACCTATCTCAGACACTCCTTCAAAAAACTACCAAACTTCACCAAACTCCAAGACAATTGCTCTCTCACAGCCTCCTAGCTCAAACTCCATCTTTCCGCAGGCCTCAACAGTCAGTACAAGAGCTCTTGGGGTTACCATTACAAAGGCCCGTGGGATTGCTAGGCAATTTTTTTTAACCTTTTCTAATATTTCTTGGCTCTTCTGGGGCCATTTTGCCAATTTTTAAAATCACTTCTGGGTTCAGCACAATGAGTATTTTGCATCACATGGTGAAGGACAAAATACCGGTCTCGGGGGGCGCCCAGCGAGAGTCCAGGGCCAAGATTTTGTAGTCCAGGGAAGCCACGCTGCCGAGCGGAGCAGATTCTGTCGGAGGCTGTGCCAGAGGGGTTATGAGTGGGCATCACTTCCTCTGCTTTGCAGGGGGTGTGTTATTGCCCCCTGAGTCACAGGAGCCCTGGGACCGCGTCATGCCACCCCGCCAGCCAATCTGGCTGGCCGGGGGGGTTCGGGTTCTGATTTGCTGCTCTTCCTCTTTGCCTGCGTCCTTTGATCTCTCACATGCCGCCAGCCTCCCGGTCCCTGTTGCACGGAGGGTGTCTGTTTGTCGCTTGCCTCCTGGTCATTCCTGGGTGTGGTTGGGTGTGCTCCACTGCTTCATAGCACATTCCCTTGACCCAGCGCTGAGTGCATCAAGCCAGAAGCCCCACTTTTAAGGAAAATTATTCCACATTTTCCTGCCTCAGAATCACATCACTGTTATGCTTGGATTTTGAAATTGGTAGGCTCAAGTGTAGTTTATCACTAGTGTACGCTGCTCAGTGCGTAGAACTACCAGCAGCGGTGACCATATTGCCAACGTCTTGAAAGAAGACTCGAGAGGCAGAATAGCAATGGATTATATTTATTAACTGTATGAGAAGATATCGGGGAGGGGAGCCACTTAAGTAAGTGCAGTTAGGAGAAGGTTAAATCAAAATGCATGGAAGAAGCATTCTCCATACGTTCCTCGACATGTAAACAGTGGCTCTTGGTGGCTTCCCAACCAAAGGATTAGGAGAAAATTCACTCTCCTTCCTAAGCAAGCTTGTGTGCAGGGGTAGGAGTACACATACAAGCCTCACTTTCAATGTCCCTGAAAATATGCATCACAGGGCTCACATCCACAGAAATATATATATTAGCTTGCATTTCCCTTCATTTTGGTACTAAAAGCCACGAGATTCCCCCCATTAATTCACTTCTTGCTTCAAATGGTGGTGTTGGGGGGAGCGCAGGAGGTCACGCTGCACTGAATAGGTGTTAGCTCTCAGCCACCCCACAATTGATTGTGTGTGGTTTTACCCTAACCAAGCAGAATTTGGCCACACCAGAGAGAGAATGCATGGGAAGCACTGGATTGGAGCATTTCTTTTAAATATGTAGGAGACAGTACCGTAAACCTAAATGAGATCTGAAACAAGAGTTTTCAGTTGGACAAGTCCAACTCAGTTGGACTTCACCATATCTTGGTCTCTGGCTCCTTTTGACGGAGGGCACTCGGAGGTCCATGTGAGTTCTTTGAGCATGGGGAGAATTTGCATTGGCCAAAATTCCTGTTGAAGGGAACTTGGCTGAAAATGGGGTGAAAATTAGCATCAGGGGAAAGGGGCTAAAGGTCAAAAGGGAGGTAAAATAAAAAAGGGGGGATAGTATATCTCAGTAAAGTAGTGAACAGCAATTGTGGAGAACACTGCTTCATCAGAAGGCAGGAGCAACATCCTAACAAGCCCCCCCCCCGGCCTTGTCAGCATTGGGAGGAGTATAAACCCAACACATTGACTCCATAACGGCAGCAGGAAATAATATGTACAAACATCAAATAATGAAACCAGTGGATGAGATCCAAAGCTAACTACTGCAGTAAGAAAAAAACAAATATTTTGGATGGACACTGGTACCAGAGCCTGCAATAAACCCAGATGCCAACTTTGCTGCCACATACACCTGGACAACATCATTACTGGCCCCAACAACATCCAACATACCATCTCAGGACTATTTAATTGCTCATCTTCTAACATTGTGTATGCCATCAAATGCCAACGGTGCCCTTCAGCTCTCTATATTGGACAAACAGGCCAAACCCTACGCCAAAGGATAAATGGACATAAATCTGACATCAGGAACCATAAGACTGAAAAACCAGTAGGAGAACACTTCAATCTCCCAGGACATTCTATACAAGATCTCAAAGCAGCTGTTTTATTACAGAGAAATTTCAGGAACAGACTGGAAAGAGAAGTTGCTGAATTGGAAATCATTACCAAGCTTAAAACCATGGAAGCACCTGGGATGAATAGAGACATCGGATTCTTATCTCATTATGCATGATCAAGCTTTCTTTAGCACCTCAGCCCAGGACTAATTGCAGCCATCAGCAGCCATTAACAGCCATCTACAGGTTTACCACTCCCATCAGCCCATCACCCATTCCCACCCCCCCACCACCCTCTGTATATATATAGGGTCTGACACTTCTGTTTCTAGTGTATCTGAAGAAGTGTGCATGCACATGAAAGCTCATACCAAAATATAAACTTAGTTGGTCTTTAAGGTGCTACTGAAGGAATTTTTTTATTTTCCTTGATGAAATTGAGACTGTTCTGGAGATATACCTGTATAAGCTTCTTCACCTTCCCAAAGGTGCCATTCCAGTTATTGTGGGTGGCATTCCCCATCCCTAGGGCTGTTACTCAAAATGGGAAACGGAGCTGCTCAGTGGGTGGCTGTATCAGATGTTTAGTGCTTTCAAATACCTTTGAAGAGCGCTAGAGCAAGAACTAGCATGCAATAAACCTTTTGCAGTTTCTCTGTACCCCACCCCGCAATTACAAATGAATCAAAAGTGTTCTCCCAGCAAAATTAAGAGGTCTCCATGAAGCGGCAAAGAAACTAATCAAGATGACACCTTGTCTTGTATTTGATCAAAAAAATTGATTGTGCTATTGAATTTAAGCCTACTGCTGTCTCCCTGGGCTGTTTGCCAGAGGATCATCAGCCAGTATCTAACGGGCTGCTCTGCCAGCCATCTAGCGTACTACTTTGCAAAATAAATCTGGAAAATGTAACGCTAGGAACCAAGTTCCCCAAGCCACTCTCCAAATATTAGATTGCTTTGGAAACATTAAGAACTGGAAGCGGAGAGATTGAGAAAATGCGGTAAATAAATGTGATTTTGGGAAATGCTCTCCTAAGGCATTTGTGATTAAAATAACAAACTTTCAAAAATTAAATTTTGCTCACTTTAACGTGCAGATAGAAATAAGGATCAGTTGTTGCAAATGAATCCTTTCATCATAATTATGCAATGTGAGTGAAAAGAGAGATAAAATGGCAAAACATTTTCAATGCAGGCTTCCAAGAGTTAGAACTAGGTTTCACACAATATTTTGCTTTGCTTTTTAGTTGATTCAGATGTGCAATTGCACAGGAGCAGGGTGGATTTGATTTAAATCAATCTGATTTAAATCACGATTTAAATCACGATTTAAATCACTAGTCAGTAAGGCTTGATTTAAATCATAGTTTTCTACATAAAGACTAATTCTTGCTGGTATAACTTTAATATGCAAGTAGATGAAGATTTTTAGAATAACAACTTTTCATATTAGTTTTTTTATCCCCAGTTTAATGGGTTATTCATATTTGGACAACTTTACTGTTGTACTTAGGAAGGAGAAAAATAATCATTACCTTAATAATAACAATTTAAATAGATTTATTCAACTGAAACAATAACATTACAGCATATGTTATTTGCTTAAACAAACATCCATGTTTGTTAACTAATTTGGCTAAACAAAAACAATATATATATATATTTTAAGAAACTTAGACTCTCAGCCCAGCTTACACATGAAAAACGTAAATACTGTCCACTCCAAACAATCAGAAAAATATTGTTTCTATTCTATTCACTGAACTTCTTGAAACTTAGCACTGAAGGGGTTGTTTCTGTATTTATAGGTTTGTAGAACAATAGGATTAAGGTCTTTTTCTCAACTCTGTTCATGTTATAACATTTTTGCTGTGAAGAAGAGGCATGTGATCTCTGTTGAGTCAAATTCAGTTTTGAGAACTGCAAAAGTAAACCAAGCATCTGTGATAATATCCTGTAGGCAGAGATACTGCCCAATAATCTTACAAAAACCTCTGGAAGAGCATGACATTGTGAATGGATTAATGGAATTTATTTACCCAAAAAATTAAACATATACAACCTTATTCTACATAATTAAAAAACTAATCTTTATTTCATGATGGAATAACCTTTGGATGGTAATATATTTTCCCCAAAAAGCATTTTATTTTAAAAAATCCAATTTAAATCAAAAAAATCGATTTAAATCAAAAAAATCCGATTTAAATCAAAAAAATCCGATTTTTTTGATTTTTTTTAAAAAAATCATTGATTTTTATCCACCCTGCACAGGAGTATATTTTACTTGTTTATTAATGATATTTATGTGTCGCCCATAAGCCAGTGTCTTACAATGTATTAATATGTTCATTGTAGTCACGTTGTATGTTTGTGTGAAGTCACTGTTGTGTAGTGGGTCTTCAGTGATTTCAGCTCAGTGCAAATAAGAAGCGGGAGGCGAGGATCTGGTACAACATCTCTTTACTTCAAAGAACAAGTAAGAGCCAGAACACAGGGAATGGGGAAAACTGGGGCTTATATAGTAACAGAGAACTAGCAGGGAAAAGATACATTTTGGCGGGAACCAATGGCAAGGATTCCCTCCAGCGTAAACCAATCCAGCAGCGGATCCAAATCCTGCACTCTGAACCAGCAAATGATATATGTTCCCGCTGGAACTTATGCATTCAAATAAACTCTGCAATACAATACAATAAACTCCATACTGTATATTATATTACAATACATACTTGGCTGTTCTATTACTTTAATACACAACAGTCACATTATTGGCAGATTTATTTTTCATTCCTTTCCTAACGGCCCCCAACATGGAATCCAACTTTTCCGCAGCAGTTACATAGTGCCTCAACGTTTTCATTGGGCTACCCATCATATCCCCCAAATCCCTTTATTGTGCATTTCCTTGAACAACATTCACAATTCCAATATCCCCTTCCCCAGTTTGGAAAGAACCCCTCTGCTCTGTCTCATAGGGAAGACAGTTCTTGGTCATATGCAAAATGTAATGGCTTGTTCTGTTAGTACCATAGTATTCAGTTCTGATTTAGTGTGTCTCATAACATCCATTACATAAAGAAAAAGTTTTTGCATTCAAAACATTATCTGTAGGAAACATACCCATAATGGTTCTTTCTCTCGCATGTTTAAACTGTTTCTAATTACATGACCGATGCTGAATGAGCAAAATCTTAAGAACATTAATTTCCCTCTGCTTTATTGCTTCTTAATACTTTTTTTCCTTGAAAGCCTGCAATTTTCTCATTTATATGTTTCAGATATTAGGAACTGCTGCAGACATAAGAGCGATAAAATAAATTGCTGTTAGAATTAGTACTGTTAGGTGAGAACATTGGCATTAAACTAGATTTATTGCAGGCATTTTTGCTCCATCAACTAGCAGATGCCAGAGACCAAAAACCATAGCACTTTCTGTCACTTTGCTACTTCACATGCATTGGCCATTCAGCTGAGCAAATTGGAGAGCTCTGCTTTGGCACTGCCATGAGATAATCGGGGACAAAAGATTTCACAGTATTTAATTGCATGAGGATCCCCTGTCTTACGGAGGGAAGGAAGGAAATGGTATTTTGAGGGATTATGTTTCTTGAAGGCTGCTGTATGTGTGCACCATGCATTAAGAGCTTTAGCTTAGAAGCATAGTTCTAGCTACTCAGGTTCCCAGGAAAAAAAGTGGCTTGGAATAATATAAACAAGTTCAAATAATACTAGTTAATGAGTCTGTAGGTCTACAACCAACATAACTGACTGCTGCCGAATGTAGCTAGTTGTGACCTTTTATACCAGGAGAGGCTCTGTTCTTTAAAGGGGCAGTAACACCATCCTGACTTAGGGCGTGTCCCATGCAACTTAAATATAACAAACTTATATGGAACTTCTCTCAAACCATTTATAAATTGAAAAATGAATTTGGGATCATGCCACTGAGTCAATTGCAACTAAACTTTACCATATTCATACTTCTAGACATATTCATTCCTCTTTTTAAACTTCAAAAACCCAAAGGGCTTGCCTTATAAGGTGAGATCAAACCAAAACTACCTGTTATAATCCTGATATGTGTGATCTTATATATAATACTATTAAACTAAACATGTGACTTACAGAAACGGACTGAAGTCAATATTGACATTAAGGCCTGCAGGTGCCAAGGAAGCAAATCTATGAATCCAATAGGTTTCCTTCTGTAATAATTTTTTATGTAATATATCTGTATTTAATTCTTTCCGGGTATGTTTATAAATAATAAACCACCCAAAATCTGTAGACTTGTGGTTGGCTTTTAGGAAATGTGAGGTGAGTGGCGCTTCTAAGATCTGATTTTCAATGCGGCTTTTGTGCTCCATAATTCTCGTCTTTACCATCCTTATGGTGCTACGTATACACCAAAGATTACATTTACATCGAATAGCGTATACTACACCTTTAGCACTGCAATTTGTAAACGATTCGAGTTGAATTACTTTGTTGGTGTTAGGAATGGTAAATTCCTTTTGTTCAATGGTCAATTTACAAATGGCACAATGACCGCATTTAAAATGACCTTTGATTGTACTTAACTGAGAGGGGTTCTCACCTATCATGTCAACATGTACCAAGATATCCTTTAGGTTCTTTGTCCTCTGGAAACCAATACGTGGAGGTGTATTGGGACAGTCAGGGACGCCCCGCAAGATGTGCCAGTGTTTTCTAATAATTCTGGCAATGGAATTAGACAGTGGGGTGTAATCCAAGGACCATGTTAGTAATTGTTCTTTAGGTCTCACACGTTCTTCAAAGAGAGAGTGTCTAGGTCTGTTCTGTGCCCTTAGCTGTGCTGCTCTAATAATTTGTTGAGGGTAACCCCTATTAGCAAAATCACAAGCCGTTTGTTTACTATTTGTGTTGTAATCCTCCAGATTGGTAGAATTCCTTTTAATTCTTAAAAATTGTCCATACGGTAGGTTGCGTTTGAGGTGAGACGGGTGGAAAGACTTCTAATGCAAATAAGAAGGTCTGTCTGTAGGTTTTTTATAGGTTCGTATAGCCAGTGTTTTCTTATTATTCCAATATACCACTGTGTCCAGAAAAGTAGTGTTTTGGCTATGGTATGGCGGAGTGAATTTTATATTTGGATGCATTCCCTGACACCATACAAAAAATTCATCAATCTTATTAACATTCTTAAAGACAAAAAAATAAATCATCCACAAATCTCTTATAAAATAATATTTCTTCAAGGAAAGGATTGATAGATTGGTTATACAACAATTTTTCTTCAATTTTTTTTAATTTTAAAAAATAACTTTATTTTCATATTAAAAATACAAAATAATGAAACATTACAAAATAATATAACGTAGAACATAACATAGCATAATTACAAAATACTATAACGTAGAACATAACATAATTAAACATAAGAAAAGCATAATCTCCAATCAATACATGAAAGAACAAAAGATAAAGGAGAAAGGGGGGGGGACGCACCATAAGTAAGAAGACAGGAGGGGGAGGGAAGAAAGAGAAAAAAGGAGATATGTGAAAATGTGAAAAAAATATAAAATATATATTAAAAAGAAAAGAATAAAATTGAAAATAAAAATATCAACTTCCAAACATTTAAGATCGGTTCCCTCTCATAAATAATTTCTACTAGACTTTCCCTTGTCATTTGAAATCTAAACCATATCCGATTCCTTTACAATTTCCACTTATTTTACCAGCTTGTGCATTTCATTCTAAACATATCACCAACTTCGAATTCATACCTTGTTTGTAAAAATAATCATCTACGTATTTCCACTCTTCCTTAATTTTTTGTTTGGGTATCCTCCTAATTATCGCAGTTAATTTTGCTAAGGTCATATATTCAGCCAATTTCACCTGCCAATCCTGTATAGATGGGATTTTCTCTCCCTTCCAATTTTGCGCAATTAACGTTCTAGCCGCCGCACATGCATAAAGGAGTATGTTCTTTCTATCAATCGGTACACTTTCAGGAATCATGCTCAACAATAAAATTTCCGTTTTCCCCCTCAAACGTAAATCTGAACATTTTTTTCAATTCCTCATATATTTCTGACCAAAATGTACCAATCTTTTTGCAACTCCACCAACAATGGAAGTAGTCCCCCAATTTCTCCCTGCATTTCCAGCATTTCTCTTGATTATTTTTATATATTTTCGCTAATTTTGCTGGTGTTAGGTGCCACCTGTATACCAGCTTCCACATGTTCTCCCTTATCCCCATACAAGCTGTAAAATTTATGCCCTCCCACTGATTGATATATATTACTCTCCCTATGTCCTGTGCCCATTTTATCATTACGGGTTTAACTACTTCGTCTTTCATTTCCCATTCCAATAGAAATTTATAAAATTTTGCCAATGGTTTTATATGATTATCAATTAATAATTCTTGTAATTTATATCTTTTTTCCAAGAATCCTATTGCCTTATGTTTCCTAAAAATACTTTGCAACCAACTTTGACAATACTGTTCGATCTGTTGGTACGGTTTCAGAACATACTGATCATTAATTTTCATAATCAATTCTTTATATGTTGGCCACCTCCCTCCCTTAGGCTCATTATTCATTGCTGACATTTCCAAAGGCGAGATCCACAATGGCACTTTAGGCTCTAATAAATTTTTGAATTCCTCCCATATATCAAATAGTGACTTTTTAAATACATGATTTGCAAATGATGTGTACTCTCCTTTTCTCTCTTTTAGCAGGTAGGCGTGCTAGCCTCCAACATTCCTAAATCCTTCCAGTTTAAGCAGCTCTAGGTCTTCCAGTAGGAACCACTCCTTCATCCAGCATAGACAAGATGCGGCATAATATAATTTCAAATTGGGAACTCCCCAACCTCCCCTTTCCTTTGTGTCCGTTAGTATCCTATATTGTACTCTTGCTTTTTCCCCTTGCCAAATAAAGTTGCTGAGATCCTTCCTCCATGTCTCAAATGTCTCTTTTTTGATTCTAATAGGTAACATTTGAAACAAGAATATCATTTTTGGTAGCACCACTGCAGTGGCAGCAGTGAGGTCGGGGTCGGGGTTCTTCTTCCTCCTCCAAGGGCCCCCTCCTCTCCCTTGAGGCAGGGGCGATGGGGACGGCAACGGAGAGAGTGGACCCCTGTTCTCCTTTGCCTTGTTTTTCCCTTCTTTCCATTTGTGCCCAAGGAGATCCGGCGAAGGGGGCGAAAGAGGAGAGCTCCCTGGCTGCGCCACAGTTTAAATTTCATATGGCCGCGCCTTTCACTGGTGCTGATTGGCCAGCGGATGCAGCCGGGGTCGGCACAACTTCTCACCCCCAAACCGGATTGCTGCAGGGACCTGGATGCCTGGCTGCAACACCAGTCACCGAGAAAGGTGAGCGCACTTCTTGCAGAAGTGGCCACTGTTTCCCGCAAGGGAAATCGAGAGCAAATCAATCCTACTTCCTCAAGCTTGTATGCATTCCACTCCTTTGGATGCTAGCTGGTGATGGTAACCCACTGGGTGGAACATCATCCAGGGAGGAAGCGAGGATTGCAGGGCTGGATATGGGGAACCAGGCCTGAAGTTCCCCACCCTTTAGATTACTAGATGGGCATTCTTCAGTAGCATCTGGGCTACTTATTTCCCTGTCCACCACATGAAAACCCTCCTCTTCATTGCTGATCTCTGAAAACCAGGTAGTGCAGTTGCTTGTGTGCAGTAACTGTAGTACTAAGGAATGTGTTGAATAACTAGGAATGTGTTGGATAACTAGGTGAAAAAGAATCCTCATCTATCTCTTATGTTCACAGCTGTTGGGTTGAGTGTGGGGAATTAAAACACCCCTGTACAGATCAAGCAGCTTGACAAATTAGTGTTGGTTTCGGCAGCATTTCCTGCTGTTACTTTAAATTACGCCAGCCAGCAGCTAAATGTATCAGTAATCTCAGATATGACTCAGATTTCTCAATGTAAAATGGGAAGTGAGTCATCTGCGATAGATACAAAATGATCCTCTGCATATGCTCATCTAACGTTGAGTCATGATTTGAAAAACAATCTTTTTTTAAAAAAGTGTTGCTTCTTGAAATATGATTTTTTCATTGAAACACTTTAAAACAAAAGTCAGCTCTCGCTAGGTTTTCAACAAAATATAAACAAGTTTTCCCGTTTCCCTTCCTGTTCCCTTATCAAATCTTGCCATAACCTTGTTTGTGAACTCAGTGGATGCCAATTGTTGGAATGTTCATTAGAAAATTTTATAAAGTGGTACCATACTTCAATAAAGTCATCTGCATTTTTAAAACATGACCCTCTTTGTCAGTTTTTAAGGTAAAGCAAATTGCCCATACATTCTGTCACTATTGTGTGATGTGCGAATGTCAAAATCTTTTCCAGTTCAGTGCTATGAGAAATCATGGCTGTAGTTTTTTGTATTGTGTAGTTTGTCTTTTGTAGTTTGAATGTTTTTGTTGTTTGTTATAAAACTCTAATAAATAATTTAAAAAAAATTTTTTTAAGAAAAAGCATGGAAACATGGAATAAACTACATCTTTCACTGTGGGGAAGAATTTCAGTAATAAAAATGAATGTATTACCCAAAATGATGTTTCTATTTCAAACATTACCCATCCTTGGATGCAGGAATTGCTTTAAAAGACATAGCAAGGTTCGTTTGGAGTGTCAAAAAGCCGAGTTTATAGTTGTTGTTCTATGTAAAGTTTAGGGATATATTAATGTGAAGGATGTATACAAGCTCTTTTATATATGTGTGTGATTTTTTAATAATGTTTAATAAAGAATATTTAAGGAAAGAAAAGAAAAGAAACCCAAACTTGGGTTACATTTTATATACTGATTTGTAATATTGCTTATTTACACAAATACTCTTCGAGAATGGCTATACTTAATCATATAGCCACCACATATGGAGTGTAGTACCAACTGTGTTACAGTGTTACTCTCCAGCACAGTGGTGAGGATGTTTTGTCTATGTTGCATCTTAATGGGGTTAAATGAATGTATTTTTCCGAAAAGTGCACCTTGCCGAGATCTCTTCTTGACTCCAGTTTTGTTGCAAATTCTTGGCAAGTCATGACAAAGTTACTTAGGACCGCTAACATAGTTTTGATAGTGTCAATACCAAGTCTTGATCTCTGAGATGTGTCCACATCATGTTCATGGAATAAAACACTCTCCCCACTGCAGCATTGCTTCCTGGTAGACAGAGACAGAGTTGAACCAACTTTTGTAGCTGTGGATAGGGGATCATCTTCTGATAGAAGAATGAGGAAATCTCACTCCATCTTGAACACACACCAGCACCATCTTCATTCCATATAGTTATCTTTTCTTTTGATACATATTATTATTCTTTCATGTATTTGGTTTTTGTTCTCTTAGAGTTTCCACTAGTCCTACTCTTTTTTCCTGATGTGCTAAAAGCTCATTTCTCTTTAGAAATTGTATCCCTAACTAAAGAAACTTAATTAAACACATAAGAGACCTTATTTACTGGCTGTACTGACGAACATTCTGAAAGCTTTTCTAAAAAACTTCTGATTAGTTTTGCTCATCCTCGGAAGTCAGATTTATTAATTCTGAAAAATTTGTATTTCTTTGTTCTGGGTGTGTGTGTGGATACAAAATAAATAGAAATCCATATTATATATGGATATTAGGTCTGTCTAATAAATAAAAAGAGCATAATGCAAAGTGTCAAGTTTAATGGAATTTAATAGAAACAGCAAATCTAGGCAATAGTGGGTTGTTTTAAAAACACTCCTAGGAAGATAAAATACGTTGAATTGTACCAATTGGAAGGACTCCGCTTGAGTATTTGTCTAAACCCAGGGGTGTGCTTTTTTAATGACTTCCCTCCCCTTTATTTGTAAAAGAATTTCAGGGCAGAATAAACAGTGAACATCCAGCTTCCATATGTTCAATGTCCTAAAGGCATTTGGAGAAGCAAGCAGCTTTATTTGTTTCTAATTGCTGCAGACTTCATAACAGAACTTCCTCTAGTGTACCTTGTATACCCTGTGGGTTACAATTGTAATTCAATTCCCATATGAAGTACACAAAGCCAGAACTTAACAGCATCGTTTGCGCCATAATATTGTGTGCTAAGAGCCCAGATGTTGACTCTTTTTACATGTGTTCACGTGTGTAAGGCTCTTGCACATGTCAGTTTCTATAATCAAAGCCGCAACTCTAATCTTTGTATAGTCATTGTATTCTGTCTTTATTTTATTTCCATATAAAATGTATGCACCACTTGATAGTAAAAAACCCCCCAAAACCTCAAAGTGGTTGATAAAAAGCTAAAATAAGAAAATCACGAAAAAAACACAACCCCAAAGTCAGGTACTGCTACACGAAACAATTGAGTTCTTAGAAACTCAAGGTATTATGGGGCACCTGTGGTATTACCAAATCCACTGATGAAAGCTGTCAAGTGTGTGCATTATGTTTTCATTATATTAATATATGAGAACTGATATTTAAACAGTTATACTTTCATTCAATAGAGGTATGTTTTCTAAACTTGTTTTTTCAATGATTCTTCCCAAGCCAATCAGGATATTTACATATGGTTCATGAAGAGTTTCTTTATTTGATGTTCAGTTCTGTAATTATAAAGATTTTAAAATTGCAGATTTCCCTGAAAAAGGACCCAAATGGTTTGAAATGTGTTGTTGAAGTTGCAGGTAGGAGAAAGTTAATTCCAAGGTAAGCAACTCCTGGTCTATTAAAGACGGTGTTATTCAAGAAACTCAGTTTTCCTGCTGGACTTCTAGGGTGGGCTAGGGAATGGTGGAGATCCCTCCCATGGTATCCAGTAGCTTTCAAAACTTTCCAAGGACTAGGCGCGTTTTGCAACAATAATCTTCTGCAATAATTATCCCATACAGGGAAGCGGCATAGCGGAAGCAGCGAGAAGGGGCTTCTGCAATCTCTGCAGCCCACTGTCCACCTGGTCCCTTAACCTCTCCTGAGCCTTATGTTGCTGGCAGCTTTGGCAATGGTGGGGATGGGGGGGAGAGAATCATTGAAGGGATCTCGGCCCCTTTTATCTCTACAATTCTAATTTAATGACACTCCCTGGTCTTCCTCAGCTCTAGAGCACTGGGAAATCATAGTGCCTTCTTCCTTCTTCCTGCTGTTGTTTATAAGGCGGTTGCAAGTACACACCCCTCTTCTTACAGCTGTTTAGAATCATAGAATCATAGAGTTGGAAGAGACCACAAGGGCCATCCAGTCCAACCCCCTGCCAGGCAGGAAATACCATCAAAGCATTCCTGGCAGATGGCTGTCAAGCCTCCGCTTAAAGACCTCCAAAGAAGGAGACTCCACCACACTCCTTGGCAGCTGGTAAAAGCAAAGTTGCCCTCTCCTTTCCTTCCCCACCTTCACAGTATTTTAGGTTTCTAACATTAGGTTTCTAACATTCTGTAGTGCTTTGAAAATGGAGTCATTGAGCCTATAATGTTCAAAGCTAATTACCACATCTCTTGGAGCTTCCCCGGTTCTGCTTCTGCATTCCGGATCCCAATGAACTCTTTTTATATCACTGGGGGATCATGGTATGGTATATGCAGGGAGAGTATCCAGTAAATAATGAACTGAACTATGTCCCCCCTCCCCTTTCCTGGCTCTCCTCATAGAGTAAGACTCATAGACAATCCCCACCTCCTATCCCTATCCAATTGTTCCTCCAGCTTCATCGACAAACCTCCAGTCATTTGTAAGAGCTGGATCTCAGACTGGTTGGTTAGACTCAAGCAAGATTGTGTGTATCATTTGCTGTTTTAGAAATAGAAAATATGGTAGTTGGTTAGAAAGCACATCAAATTTAAGCTCAAATGATGTTAGGGCTGTTCTCCAAGGCCACTGTCTGCCTTCTTTTATTAATGTACTCATCTGAGTTTCTGTCCTCCTCTATTGTGGCAGCTACTTTCCCGGCTTTTGGGGCCTTCATGTTGCCTTTAGTCATGTTAGTGTCCAACTATTTCTTCATGAAGATCTAACTTTTCAAGATTTGCTTTTTGGTCTCCATATTCCTTGGATTATCACCTTGCTGAGGCTGTATTAAACTTTTTGATTAGATGTCAATAGGATCCACTCTGCTTAGATTTTGTCTTGGGGCAATTGGAGACACAGAAATATGCCGTCATTTAGTGCAAGTGCATCAGCTGCTTGTTGTGAGAAGAAATGCACTATTCTACACTGTAATAGCCTTTAAATGTATCTGTTCTCATAAATCTGGTTACAGGTAGGTAGCCGTGTTGGTCTGGATCGAAGTAAAATAAAAAAATTCCTTCAGTAGCACCTTAAAGACCAACTAAGTTTTTATTTTGGTATGAGCTTTCGTGTGCATGCACACTTCTTCAGAAGAAGTGTGCATGCACACGAAAGCTCATACCAAAATAAAAACTTAGTTGGTCTTTAAGGTGCTACTGAAGGAATTTTTTTGTTCTCATAAAGAGATTTTATTCGTTTACAGTTTAGCCACTAGGTGGCATGAACATTTGTTGTCCTATTAAACTAGTGTGTCTAACAGTCTAACTGCATGTCATGTCAATTAGAAATTAATGTTGTTGTTGTTTTTAAAAAATAACCAGCTGTGTATATGTGTGTGTACACATGTATACAGGGCCGGCTCTAAGGCAAGGCCAGGGGGGTGCTGCGCAGCTGTATGTCTAGCCCATACTTGGCATTCGGAATGATGTGTTTTACTGATCTGTGTTAAAGATAACTTTGTCTTCACTTTTGCTTAATGTTTACTGTTCTTTTGCAATGCTATCATTAATAGAAGCCTGCCAATAAACCAAACCAAAGCTCAACTTTGGAACTTGCTCCTTCAGGAAGGAGTGATGGAAACTTGATGGCTTTAAAACAGGATTGGAGAAATTCATGGAGCTGGAAGCTATCAATAGCTACTAGTAATTGCGGTCATGTTCAATGCTTCAAAATACCACTTGCTAGAGGCCACAGGAAGGGAAGAGTGCTTGTGTGCGCAGATCCTGCGCACGGGTTTCCCGCAGGTATCGGCTTGGCCACTGTCAGAGCAGGATGCTGGCCTACCGTATTTACTCGAAAGCAATGCACCATCACATCTTAACGCGCACCTCAATTTTCAAAACAACACCTTGAAACAACAAAAAAGTATTTGCTGGCAAATGTCATGTGCATCAGCAAAAAGTGCACTCTTTACAACAATGAATTTTTATTATGAATTTACTTTTACAAAAAACAACAAAAAATGCCACACCCTATTCATTGATAAACCTATCATTATTATTCCTCAAAACTATAGATGACTAATGATGAGTTACTGGATGGGAAAAGAAAGAAGGGGGGAAGGGGATTTAAAAAGAGAGCAAAACTGGGGGTTTTAAATCAGGAGTCGAACTGTGGCGTCAAACTGGTAGCGAAACTCCAATATAAAATTTTGTACTCTTTAGTAAATCCAAAAAAAGACAAGAAGTCATACTCTGGGCTTGAGTTAAGGTTAAAGATCAAAACAAAAAGAGAGGACATTTAAAAATTAAGTCTCGATTTTAAAAAAAATTAAACTTGAGGGCGTGCCAAACGGCAGCAGAAGCAGATTTGCAAGTCTAGGTCGTTCAAGGACAAAGGTGGCAATGTCCAGGAGAGGCTGTTCGGGGACCTAGGCCTGTTCAATCTTTCTCTCCTGAGAGCCACCATTTTCTGTCTCAAATACCACCTCTGCGAGAATGGGCCACTGTGCCCATGCCTGCAGCCAGACTCTTTTCTGTGGGACAAGGCCAGTTCAAGTCCTTGTTCTTGGGAGGGGGGGGCGCAATCTTCAGCCAGTGGCCGGTGTGCCAAGAGAGGCAAGTGGGATGTCCATGCATTCATATGAACAAAATCCCGCAACATGCACCAAACCCACGATTCGCTTCACCTGGCTCCCGCGGTTTCTGTACACCCACTTGGCTCACACACACACACACACACACACACACACATATATATATATATATACATACATATATATACATACATATATATACATATATATATATATATATATACTCATGCACGTGACCCAGAGCTTCCTCTTTCGGTGTGTGCATTTGGAACTCCCGCTCACATCTCCCTACTTTTGGGGATTTCTTGCGCTTGACCTTGCTATGCTATCGTGTGTCGTCTGTCGTTGGGACAGGGGCACGGCAGGAATTTTCCCCACTTGCTGATTGGCTGGTGCCATTTGGGTTTCGCCTGCTGCGTAGCAAATCGTCACAACTTGTAAGGTTGTGGATAGGGCACTGGTTCAGGTGATAGGGATGGGAGAACGCTCTCACCATCCCTATGTGAAGGGTATTCCGTTAAAGGAATACAGGGACTCAAATGGTTTGGTCAACCCCTGTGAGGGGGTTGTGCCCATGCCTGAGTCCAGGAGGACATCTGGGTGGTGGACATAGCCTGTTCCCGGCTTTCCATCTATTCAGGTGTTCACCCTTGGCTGGGAGCTAGTCAAACCAGAGCCTGTGCAACTACTCACTTTCTGTAATCAATAAAGTTGTGGCCTAAACCAAACTAAAAGTTGGGTCAAGTGTGAATTTATTTAGGGGGGAGGTCTCTGGGTCTGAACATGCAAGTGCTATTTTTATTTGTTTGAGGACACAGCCATGTACAGTGGTACCTCAAGTTAAGTACTTAATTGGTTCTGGAAGTCCGTACTTAACCTGAAGCGTACTTAACCTGAAGCTAACTTTCCCATTGAAAGTAATGGAAAGTGGATTTATCCGTTTCAGACGGGTCCGCGGAATACTTAAATTGAAAGTACTCAACCTGAAGCATACTTAACCCCATGTATGACTGTACGCCCAAGGAAAGTATGTTATCTGAAGGCTTGAGTTAGAATTATCTTTCAATAAAATGGCACTGTGCAGAATCGCAGAGCAGTTTGCTAAAGGATTGCAGCTTCCAAAAACATTAGCAGGCCAAAAAGTATGTAGCTCAGCAAAGCAAGTCTCCTTGAACCTCAGGATATTTCCTTTGTAGCTAATGTTTATTTCAGCTATCCAAAACCCACAAATAGCTGAACGGAGGCTAGCTTTATTCTGCCTTTGGCATATCTTTTAACTGAAATTACATCCTGCAGCATCTTTGTATTTGGTTAAAATCTCCTGGCGTGCGCCAGCTGCTTGCTTATGAAAGGGAACAGAAATAAAAGTGTCTTAAGAAGAAAACAATAGGCTTTTTATTTAAGCAAAATCCCAACAGGCCGAGACAATTGCATAGTTCAAGTTAGAATAATATTTAGATCCAGGGTTTTGTGGGGCTGAAATAAGCCATCATGGGCTTTTGGAGAATGGACTGTAAAGGGGCCACATCCTCCTTACCCAGCTGTGAACTCTAATATGAAATGTTTGCTCTGGTGCTTATACACACAGAGAAAACTATTATATGCAACATAATAATTTAAGTAGAGCCCTGCTGAATCAGGCCAATGGCCCATCTAGTCCAGCATTCTGTTCTCACAGTGACCATCCAGCTGCCTATGGGAAACCTGCAAGCAGGACTGGAACACAAGAGCATTCTCCAGAAACTGGTGTTCAGAAGCATTGCTGCCTTCAGCTGTGAGAGGCAGAGCATTGCCATCATGGCCAGTTGACATCGAGAGTCTTATCTTCCATGAATTTGTCTTAACTCCGTTAAAGTCATCCAAGTTGGTGGCCCTCGCTGTCTCCTATGGGAGTGAGTTCCCAGCTCTGGATGAAGAAGAGCTTTTTTTTTTTATCTGTCTGCCTCGGTACTTCCTGAAATTTTGCTTTAAAAAAAATGATCCAGATATTGCATCTATTTATTAACATCAACATCATGCTGTTGGCATATAGGGTGATCAGATGCTCTTTACCTTGAATATGTAGGTCTGTAATCTTTAGAGGCTAAACATGCAGTTTCTAAAAAAATAAAATAAGTAAGATTGGACATGGTGGGCATCCCTGTCTCTGTATAACTTGGTTGATTGTGAGTCCAGATTGCGTGCCGAGGCCCCCAGAAAATTCCCCTCCAATAACACAGACACATTATTTTTTGTTTGGTTTTGGCATAATTTTGGCCACAACTTTATTTAAATTACAAATTGTAAATTGAGTGTTGGCCTTAGGCTTTGGTTAATCTTCCGCCCCACGGTGGGACAGGACCAGCTCAGACTTTCCTACGGTAGGAAAGTCAAGTAAACACCCTATAGTGAGGAGATAGCTGTGTCCAGGCCGTCTCCCCACCAGAGATGTACCCCAAGGCTCATGCTCTATATTGGCCCCAGCCCCGCACCATTGCGGGGGTGTAAGGACGAGAGCCCCAGAGCCCCAGGATTCCTTTAACGGAATACTTCTATAAGAGCAACCCTGAGGGGCATGCACCTCCATGCGATACCCCTCCACAAATTTATCAACCAAAGCCTAACCGCCACAGAAGCCGCAGGCTACCAGCCAACACTCACTGACCTAGCCAACTTTTTAAACCCCCAGCAACCTCCCTCAACCACAGATCATTACCTGCAGGGGACAAATGAACACCATCGTCTCGGTAAAGAGAGGTGTTCTCAGATTTAATATCGGGGTATACTATTAACGACCCCCCCAATTCTATCACCTTTTTAGAAACTGCGCTGTTGATGCGCTTTCATGTGCGTTCAGAGGCAGCATGGCAAGTGCTGCCACGCCATTCGCGACGCTGGAGCAGTTGCGACCAGAAAAGATGCACCCCTGGCATCCAATCATGTAACACAATCAAATCATTTTGAATGGCCATCCGGAGCGACAGGCAGTCCCATTCTGGGAGATCATTTTCCCCCAACTGAATAACCAACACATGAGGAGGACCCTCCCTGAGTACCCTGCGCCGAAGCAGAGGGAGGAGTTCTCCCCAACACATTCCTCACTGACCCATCCAGGACACCCATACGTGGGGGGGGGAAGGCCAAGATGCCGACCGATGTCCGACTCGTCAGCCCAGATGCCTGCCCAGTGAACAATAGAATAGCCCGCCATCCAAATCCGCACCGGCGCAAATCCTGGATAAAAACAGTAATAAACAAAACAGCAGAATCAGCGACGCTTACGCACATACAACTTATAAGCCTCGGATTTCCAGCGACCCAAATCCTTTATCCTGTCAGTAGACAGGCCCCAATGAGCAGTGGTAGTGGCCGCCCCGATCCTGAAGGAGTGAGGGGCGTAATCAGCGGCCGTGCAACCGCAAGCTGCTATTGCCTTCCTCATCACCCTTGCAAATTGCTGCCTGGTCAAAGGCGACCCATCAATGTGCTTCAAAAATGGGCCATCCCCTGGGGGCCTGTCTGCCAAATACTTAGCAACATCCTTAACAGGGCAAGGGCCCTTCTGGCCCGTGGCAGTCAGATGCATAACAGCGCCCCTACCTGTCTGGTCTGTTTTGGAGCTTCTAATTGTCAGCCGCAACTCAGATGGCAATAAAAGCATGTCCTGCAAAAGCAGACCTCTAGAAGTGCCAGATCAGGGTTCCTCAAAAACCACCTCACCAACCCGTAAAGCCCCCCAAAAGGCCGGCGCAAAGGCGCCTCATATTTTGACCAGCAAACGGCCCGCAATTGCAAGCGCATACTGCTCAAAAGTTCAAAAGTGATTGGATTCCTCTTAAGGCCACGAGGGGGGCAAAGTCTGCACCATCCTTCCATGGCCTTACGAACTACAAATTTAGCGCAGGGGTCCACATTGAAAAATAATTTTCCAAAAAATGAGATGGCTGCAGATTGTAATTTTATGGTTTTGGCTGCCCTCCCCAATTGTAACAGGTGCACTAAATATTGCAACACCTGAGTGGTGGTGGGGCGGGCCGACCCACCAACCGCCGAGGACTGATACCTATGAGTTAAGAAATCAGCCCAGGCCTTCTTGTAAGCGCGCAGAGTAGAGGGAGATAGACGCAGCTACTCCCTGCAAGACTAGGAGCTGCCAAGCTTCCATAGACAATCCGGGGAAAAATCCGGTTAGATCCGGGCGTCGGGAACCAGGGACCTGAATCGCTCCATCTGAAAACGGGACAAAGCATCAGCAATATCGTTAGATAGTCCCGGAATAAAGCGCGCTGAAAAAGCTATGTTAAAGCGTAAACATTGTAAAACGAAGGCCCTAAGGAGGGCAGGACGTCGACAACTGCATGATTATCAGACCAAAAGTAAATGCGATGGTCCTTGAAGTCGTCAACCCACAGGTGGACAGCTACAACTATTGAAAAAAACTCAAGGAACCTGCCATTCCAATATAAACCGAAACCTAAAGAACCTGCTGCGTCAGAATTTACTTGAAAGTCGTTGTGCAGGTTCAAAATGTCCTGCCACAAGGACACACCATTGAAATCATGCAGGAATTCCAGCCACACCCGGAGATCGGCCTTCTCTCCCTGGTGCAAGTGCACATGATGATGTGGGGATCGTAGACCCACAGTGCGTTTGTTCAAGCGCGCGCAAAATGGGCGCCCAGGCGCCACAACCCTGCATGCGAAATTGAGGTGGCCAAGCAAAGACTGTAGCTGACGCAAGGTCACTTTCTCATAAGCTAAGACCTCCTCAATAACACCCCCTCAATTTTGCGATCTTATCAGTAGGTAAATAAG
Source organism: Zootoca vivipara (assembly GCF_963506605.1). Lineage (NCBI taxonomy): Eukaryota > Metazoa > Chordata > Lepidosauria > Squamata > Lacertidae > Zootoca > Zootoca vivipara. The sequence continues at coordinate 20,212,658 of NC_083283.1, read as the reverse complement.
AAGTCTGAGCCACAGTATCCAGTTGGATACCCAAATAAGTCAGCCGGGTAGCAGGGCCTTCCGTTTTGTCGGCAGCCAGGGGGACACCCAATTCCTCCGTAAGGGTGGCGAATGCCTGCATCAGATTGACACAATAACCCGTGTTAGAGGCCGATACTATTAATTTCATTATTTATTCATAGAACCTTTATCTGATATGAGATTTGGTTTCTCCACTTTATCCTTTATATATTCTATAAATGGTTTCCAATTATTTTTTGAATCTTCGAATTTTACTCCTTTGATTTGTTCATATTTTATTGCCAAATTGTAATAAATATATAATTTTTGTTGCCATTCTTCTTTATCTGGAACGTTAGTGGCCTTCCAACTTTTTGCAATCAATATTCTCGCAGCTGCAACGGCATAGCTTATACAACACCTATCCTGTGGTTTAATGTCCTCTGGTACCATTCCTAACAGAAATAGCTCGGGGGATTTCTTGAATGAATATTTCAAATTTTTCTTTAACGCTTTATAAATTGTTTCCCAAAACACCCTGATTTTGTTACAGTTCCACCACATATGTATATATGATCCGACTTCTCTATTACATTTCCAACATAAATTATTAGTACCTGGATATATTTTGGCCAATTTGACATGTGTTAAATGCCATCTATTTTGCATCTTCAATAGATTTTCCTTTAAATCATAATTTGGCGTGAAATTCGAATCCCTTTTCCATAAATTTTCCCATTTTTGCATTGAAATTGATTTCCCTAGGTCTTGACTCCACTTAATCATGGAGCTTTTTGTCATTTCTTCTTCTGTATTCCATTTTAATATAATTTGATAGAGATTTTTTATATATTTATCTTTATTTATCAATAATATTTCCTCTAATTTAGAAATTTCTTTTTCAAATCCAATTTTTTTATCTAATTGTAATCTTTGATTAATTTGAAAATATTGTAACCAGGTATTTAAATAATTTTTTATTTCTGAATATTCTTTTAATTTTAAAATTCCCTCTCTTCTAATAATACTTTATAAGTTGGCCAATTATTTTCCATGTTGATTCTTCTCACTGCTACTATTTCAAGTGGTGAAACCCATCAGGGTGTCTTGGGCTCAAAGAACCTTCGATATTTTTGCCATATCAAATATAAAGATCTTCTAACAATATTAAACATAAATACATTCTTTTTTTCAACCCTTTCCTTCCTTAAATAATAGTGCCACCCAAAAGCCAATCCTTGTCCCTCCAAATCTAATAAATCGGTGTCTTTAAGTTCCATCCATTCTTTGATCCACATTATTGCTGCTGCGTCATGGTAGATTTCAAGATCAGGCACTCCATACCCCCCTCTTTCTCTATCGTCTATCATGATTTTGTATTTTATCCTTGGCTTCTTACCATTCCATATAAATTTAATAATATCTTTTTTCCAATCTTTAAAAAAATTTCCTCTTCCCAATATCGGTAAATTTTGAAACAAATATATCATCTTAGAGACAACACACATTTTAACTAATGATATTCTCCCCAGGGTTGATCATGTCAATTTATCCCAAATTTCCAATTTTTTCTTGATTTTCTTCCAAATTTCCATATAATTCTCTTGTATCAAGTCAATCCCCTTTACCGTTGTTTGTATGCCTAGATATTTTATTTTATTTTGCTATCTTTAATCCTGTTTTTTCCTGGAGTTCTATTTTTTCTTTTGTTTCCAAATTTTCCACTAGCATTTTGGTTTATCATTTCGTTATATATTTCGTTTCATAATTTACTTTTAGGCCCACTAATTTTCCATACTCTTTTATTCTTTCAATAGCTCTAGGGATGCAATGAATTATATATAATTATATCATCCACAAAGGCTTTGATTTTAAATTTTTTCTTGCCAATTATAATACCTTCTCTTCTCTTATGTTTTTTAATAATATTTCCAAATTAATTATGAAGAGAATTGGAGATAAAGCGCAACCTTGCCTGGTGCCTCTCATGATGTTTATTTTATTTGTCAATCTTCTATTTATTAAAATATTGGCCTTTTGGACTTTATAAATTGCTCCAATTGCATTTCCCATCTTTTCTCCTAATTTTAGATTTTCTATTGTTTTCAACATGAAGGGCCACGAAACCTTATCAAATGCTTTTTCTGCGTCTATGGATAAAAAGCTGCCTGTTTATCCCTTCGATTTTCTAGACACTCCAGGATATTTACCACATTTCTTATATTATCTTTGGCATATCTCCCTTTGATAAACCCCGCTTGATCTTTATGAATGATATCCTCCAATATTGTACTCAATCTGTTAGCCAGGATCTTTGTAAAAATTTTATAATCGGTATTTAATAGCGATATTGGTCTATGATTACCCGGGACTTCTGTATCTGTTTGCGGTTTGGGTATCAATATAATTTGGGCTTCTGTCCAAGATTGGGGGGTAATTCCTTTCTTTAATATTAAATTCATTAATTCTTTGAGGGGCTCTAATATAATTTCTTGCAATTTTTTGTAATATTCTATTGGTAGCCCGTCCGGGCCAGGTGTTTTTCCTTTTTTCATAGCCTTAATTGTTTACATTATTTCTAAAGTTGTTATTTCTTTCTTTTGATGGGCCAATTTTTTGATTGGAATTCGTGGTAAACTATATTGATTTAAAAAATCATCAATTTCCTGATTGGGGATCTCTTTGATATAATATTTCATAAAATTTTTGAAAAACTTTCATAATTTTTTCTGTTTTACTAAAAAAATCCCCTTCCGACTTAATTCTATTGATTATTTTTTCATTTCGTTTCTTCTTTATTTGGCAAATCAATGATTTGATTTGATTTGATTTATTATTACGGTTCTTGACCAGCACACATAAATATGCAATACATAAAAACAATAAAAGAAAACAAGAATATCTAAAAATAGACAATAAGTATAAATTTTAACAATTGGTTAAAAGAAAACTAATTAAAGGAGTATTACTACTTAGAGAGGTAGACTACAGCAGTTAATATCACTGGATCCTCTTTAGCTAGTCCTGAAGATGTTCTGAGGATATTTGGACACTGCTAATTAGATAGATGGTCTGAAGCTCAACATCAAAAAAACCAAGATCATGGCCACTGGTCCCATCACCTCCTGGCAAATAGAAGGGGAAGAAATGGAGGCAGTGAGAGATTTTACTTTCTTGGGCTCCTTGATCACTGCAGATGGTGACAGCAGTCACGAAATTAAAAGACGCCTGCTTCTTGGGAGAAAAGCAATGACAAACCTAGACAGCATCTTAAAAAGCAGAGACATCACCTTGCCGACAAAGGTCCGTATAGTTAAAGCTATGGTTTTCCCAGTAGTGATGTATGGAAGTGAGAGTTGGACCATAAAGAAGGCTGATCGCCGAAGAATTGATGCTTTTGAATTATGGTGCTGGAGGAGACTCTTGAGAGTCCCATGGACTGCAAGAAGATCAAACCTATCCATTCTTAAGGAAATCAGCCCTGAGTGCTCCCTGGAAGGACGGATCGTGAAGCTGAGGCTCCAATACTTTGGCCACCTCATGAGAAGAGAAGAATCCTTGGAAAAGACCCTGATGTTGGGAAAGATTGAGGGCACTAGGAGAAGGGGACGACAGAGGACAAGATGGTTGGATAGTGTTCTCGAAGCTACGAACATGAGTTTGACCAAACTGCGGGAGGCAGTGCAAGACAGGAGTGCCTGGCGTGCTATGGTCCATGGGGTCACGAAGAGTCGGACACGACTAAACGACTAAACAACAACAATTAGATTGGACCGAATTTTTATGGCTCTGGCACAGAATTTGGCAATCTTCGCTGAGACATTAGGGTTAGCGTCGGAAAGAAGCCACTCTATATAAAAATTATCCGAGCGTCTAGGTAGCTCTGCCAGTATAGTGTGGATAAGCTCGCCTCGCACCTCCTCGTAGAAGCAGCATCGCAAAAGTATATGGCCGATAGATTCCACTTCTCCTGATCCGCACAGGCAGCATCTCTCACATAAAGGGATCCATTTGTACTTCCCTTGGAGAACTGCCGAAGGCATTATGCGGTTACGGGCCAAAGTGAATGCTCTTCTATGAGAGGGTATTTCCAGGTGGGATAAATATCTGGCTGGGCGGGCCAAGTATCTCCTTTCCTCCTCAATTAGAAAGTGAGGTACTTTACCTAAATCCTTCTGTCTTTCTATATCTATAATCCTCTGTTTAATAAGGGTATTTGCTGTATTAAGATCATGTGACATAAGGCTGGATGGATTGAGGCCTATACTCAGCATCTTATTCACTATGGTCTTGCTCCAGAGGGATTGATAGTTATCTTTCACTAGGAGCAGAAGTAGGCCCTGAGGATTCATGTTTCAGCCATAGATTACAAGCCTGCATCCACACTGGCCTCCACGCAGATCAGGCCTGTTTCTAATTGTATGGCCGCGTTTGACACACACAGGGGCATTTGTAAGGCTGCTCTAAGGAATTTGGACTGTACTCTTTCGGCTGTCGTCAGATTAGGTGGCGGGATGTTAAGGTTGGCCCCAAAAAGCAGCTGAGCCATCACCTTAGCTTCATACAGTTTTAAAGCCGCAGGAATATACTGTCCCCCCTTTGTTCTAAGAAAGCTTAGAATAGCTGCAGAGGATTTGTGGGCTGCTGTTACTGACTGTATTAAGTGGGCTTTCTTTAGCCCTTTATCGTGAAAGATGACGCCTAGATATTTTAGGGAGTGGACCTGTTCGATTTTCTGGCCGCTTATGCTCCATGTATGGTTCTTAGGGCGTTTGGCGAAAGACATTATTTTTGTCTTTTGATAATTGATAGTGAGATGGGCTTCTGTACAGTATTCCGCTAATGATCGTAGTGCCCTCCGTAGCCCAATTGGGGTCCTCGATAAGACCAGAGCGTCATCCGCATATAGAAGAATAGATATATGCCTATCTGCCAATTTAGGAGAGTGAAACTGTGGCCCTTTTACTTTTGATACAATGTCATTTATATAGTAGTTGAACAGAAGAGGAGCTAGCACACAACCCTGTTTGACACCTCGCTGAGTTGGTATCCGTTGTGTTAGTTGGCCCTGGGGGGAACAGCGGATCCGAAGATAGGTGTTCGTGTATAATAGTCTTATCAGATGAAAAAGGCGTTGATCTATTGAAGAAGATTTTAGCTTCTCCCAGAGTTTGGTTCTTGAAATAGAGTCGAAAGCCATCTTTAAGTCGATGAAAGCCGCATATATTGCAGAAGATTTATTGGCTGTATACTTTTCTACAAGATGTTGGAGGATCAAACAGTGGTCAACAGTGGCTCGCCCTTTTCGGAAGCCTGCCTGTTCATCTGCTATTAAGGATTCCATCTCAAGCCAGTCTAGCAGTTTATCTTTGAGGTGCAGGGCATACAATTTGCTCACGATGTTAAGTAGGCTAATGGGTCTATAATTGCCTGGGTCTGACTTGCTCCCTTTTTTGTAGATGGGGATTATTATGGCCATCCCCCAATCTTTTGGAACATGGCCCGTCTTGTCGATGTATGTGAACAAGGATGCCAAGGTTGAACCACCACTCTTTGTTTTCCTTAATGAGCTCAAGCGGAATTAAATCTTCACCTGGAGCTTTCCCTGTTCTAGATCTGGATAGTAGTGACTGGATATCCGTCGTGGTGACCGGGTTCCAGCTTGGGAGATCCAACATAATAGATGTGTCCCACATCTCTACGCAGTCTGAGCTTTCATACATTTGCCTGAAGTGACGCTCCCACTCTACAGGTGAAATTGGTTGTTCGGGCATTGTAGGACTGCTCTTGCTGCTGGACACCATTTTCCAAAATAGTGACCAATTTTTCCCTTTCGTTGCTTGAATGAGCCGGGCCCACATAGCCATCATTGCCTCTTTCTTTTTCTGTTTTAAGATACTTTTATAGTGCTTTTTAAGTTCATAAATTTGCATGGTGGCCATGTTTGATGTTATCAATTTGTTAGCTTTAAAGTTTGAATAATTTATTTGGTTTGTTTGCCCATTCGAAATTTTTGTATTTCCAGAATTGTATTTGTTGTTCAATTTCGTGGTCAATTTTTTTTTTTCAAATTCCAATCTTAATATCTTGAGTTCTTGTTCTACCTTTTTCGTATAACTTTTATACAATATTTTTTCTTTTATCCTTATTTCCTGTAACAACATTTCTCTCTTTAAATTTTTGGCTTTCCTCAATTTTGCATTTTGTTGTATGAAGTACCTGCGCATAACAGCTTTACCCATGTCCCAAAGTGTTAGGGGGGTCGACCTCCCCATTATTATTTAATACAAAATATTCTTTTAATAGATCTTTTGCTTCCTGGATTATCTTGGTATTATTTAACATGAAGACATTTAGCCTCCATCTTTTTTCTTTTTGTTCTTCTTTTAATGTTAGAATTATTGGGTTATGATCTGTCAGAGTCTGGGGTCCTATTTCCGCCTTATGGATTCTTATTGATAGTTCCTTTGGAACCCATATAGCATCTATTCTGCTCCCCGTTTGATGGCGTGCTGATATATGTGTATATTCTTTTGTTATGGGGTTTTTATATCTCCATGCATCTAATAAATTTGAATTTTCCATTATTTCCACAAATTTCTTTGGTAATGTTGCCCTTTTTTTCTTTTTCTTCTTTCATCTCCCTTGTTATCTAATTCTGGATCGATGATTCCATTCATGTCTCCCATTATTATTATCTTTTCCCCAATATAATTCATTAATTGGTTCTCCAAATTTTTTCAAAAAAACCCATCTTATTTCCATTCGGAGCGTATATACCCACCCAAATCCATTGTTGTTCTTCAAGCATTGTTCTAACCATTACAATTCTGCCTTCCCTGTCTGTCCATATTAATTCCGGATTCCATTTTTGTTTAATATAAATTACAACTCCTCTTTTTTTTTTTAAACATCCGCCGCAATAAATTCCTTTCCCAATTTATCATTTTTCAATACCCTCACATGTTTTTTTATTTATGTGTGTCTCTTGGAGACAAATTACATCCCAATTTTGTTTTTTTAGTGTGTGTCCCACTCTGTTTCGTCCTCTTCTTTACCCCCACACCTTTCTTCCTTCACATCTCTTAGTTGGCTCTCTGACAAGACCTTAAATGCTTTCTGGTTAAGCAGTAGCCAGGGAAAAGTGAGCTTTGAAGCAAGGAAAGGGTCCACAGATCAGTGGTAGAGCATCTGCTTTGCATGCAGAATGTTCCATGTTCAATCCCTGGCATCTCCAGGTAGCCATGGGAATATCTCCTGTCTGAAGGGCCACTGTGCCAGTCTACGTAGACAGTACATGGCCTGACATGGTTTAAAACACTTTCCTTTGTGATGTCCCCCATTGCTGCTTCAGGATTCACCAATTCTCCAATTGCATTCTATTAGGTAATAATAATAATTGTGAATTATTATTGAATAAAAACAAGGGGTTTTTTCCCCCCTTTTGGAGAAAAAAGTATAAAGTAATGCGGAGTAAGAAGATTGATTGCACAGTACAGGCTTGTCAATTTGTAATGTAAATAAGTATGCTTATTTCACACCAACAGCAAATACCTATATATAGCTGTCTATATGACATTTCAGGAACGAATTCAATTTCAAGGAGTTAAACATTGTGACTAGCTTAAAATTAATTTTTGGGACAAATAATTAAGCATCTCCCTTTAAGTGTCTCTGAAAAATCACATTCCCTTTTTTTTAGAAGCCACTTGGAGTAATAGATAGGGGAGAAGATTGCTGGCACAGCTCTGATTTAACTGCAGCATATGAAATGAGTTCTCTTACCGTTTTACAGTCAGCTGCTATGAACCTACAAGGCACGTAATAGTACTAGACATTAGTTGCAAAAAGTGTCAGTTTCTTCGAAAAGTAGTGAGTAAATACTTAAAATTGAAATAGACTTTTGATCGGAGATCTATAAAGACTTGTTTTGTTTTTAATGACGGGAGCTCAATTGAATACAAAATATGAAGCCAAAGCTGGCATTAAGGGTAATCATAATCTAGCACTTGCCAAACTCCACCCTTAAAAGTCCCCACTTAGTTGACCACCAGATCTTGCACCTCTCTGAGCCAGGAAAGCTGCATTCAGAGCAAGTAAAAGGAACAGGAACTGCTTTGGCTCTTCCCCCTTCCCAACTACTTCTTCCAGGAGAATGTTGGGCTATGCTGACTTCCTGTACACAAAAACCTGTGATTAATCGACCAGAAAGCCCTTTAACAGACTCCTCTCTATGATAACTACTGGAGAAAGATAATAACATAGGAAGTCAAACCCACTGGTCCCTCTTCGTTGAGTTTCCTGCATTGCAAGGGGTTGGACTAGATGACCCTTGGTGTGCCTTCCAACTCTACAGTTCTATGATTTTGTAGTCTACACTGACTGACAGTGGCTTTCCAAGGGTTTTAGTCAGGGGGCATTCCCAGCTCTAGGGACGCGGGTGGCGCTGTGGGTTAAACCACAGAGCCTAGGGCTTGCCGATCAGAAGGTCGGCGGTTTGAATCCCCGCGACAGGGTGAGCTCCCGTTGCTCGGTCCCAGCTCCTGCCAACCTAGCAGTTCGAAAGCACATCAAAGTGCAAGTAGATAAATAGGTACTGCTACAGCGGGAAGGTAAACAGCGTTTCCGTGCGCTGCCCTGGTTCGCCAGAAGCAGCTTTGTCATGCTGACCACATGACCTGGAAGCTGTACGCCAGCTCCCTCGGCCAATAATGCGAGATGCAGCAGCAAACGGACAACACGCCAATGTTAGCAAAACAATGAAAAGGTAAACCACCGTGAAGTGCAAATATATAAATGTATATGCACCAACAACCTTCGCATATACAAGGAGTTTCAAAAATGTGTACAAAATCTCACGTTCGAGGTCTTAAAAGTCCAGTATAAAGTGCAATAATCAAGTCCGATAGTAAAGTGCTATGATGTATCATGCGTTCTTATCTCTTCCCATGCGTTATCTCATCCGACAGGTGGCCAGCTTCTTCCCCATTTCACAGGAATGCTTTCCTCAGGGGGCGGACTCTTTCTTAAGTAATAAATTTGTATAAATTTATATGATGCACCGTACATACTTATACATTTCTTTAAAACATTGTACAGAAATGTTTAAAATACTCACCAAAGGTTCATGTGCAAAAACAAGACTACCGAAGCTCACAATCCTCAAAGATTGATGAAAATGCAACAGCTACTTACAAGGTTCAATCAGTAAATCATTTCAAATCAACCACTCCTTGCTAGAAGTACACCACCAGCAACTCTTAAAGATATACAACTGTTAATAATCTCATGAATAGGATAAAAAGTTCCCCACCAAATCCTTGAAATTCCTCATTTATAGAAAGGCACTGAATTCTGCTTGGAGATTTAACCCCGCGGGTGCTAATGATCCGAATCTATGTATCCAGTATGCCTCTTTTTGGTGTAGTTTCCTTTTCAAAACCTCAGCATTTATTCCAGAGTGTTTGTGCTTATAAATAATAAACCATTTAAAGTCCGTAGCTCTATGGTTTTGCTCAATAAAATGGGACGTAAGTGGCGCCTCCAAAACTCTATTAAGGATTCGATTTTTATGCTCCAAGATTTCTCGCCTTCACCGGTCTAATAGTACTCCCTATGTACCATAATTTACAATTGCATTGTAGGGCATACACAACTCCTCGAGAGTTACAATTAGTAAAAGACTCCAACCGGACAGGTTTGCAAGAACCAGGTATTATAAATTCCTTAATTTCTTGCGTTAATTCACAGGCGGCACACCTTCGACATTTAAAGTGGCCCCGTATACTGCTCTGGGTCTGGCGCGCATCGGAAATGGCCATGTGTACCAACATATCTTTAAGATTCCTCGTTCTACGATAGCCTATCTGTGAAATCCAGTGCATATGTAATGGGCTGGTTTTCCTCTCTTGTATGTTCCTCAAACAGACTGTTTCTAGGTTCGTAGAATGCTCTAGATTATGCCGATTTGACTATTTTCTGTGGATATCCCCTGGATAGAAAATCTTATGCCGTGTTATTGCTATCTCTGTGGTAGTCATGTGAGAAAGTAGAGTTTCGTTTAATTCTTAGAAATTGGCCATATGGTAAGTTCTGTTTCAAACTCATCGGGTGATATGACTTATAATGTAAATAAGAAGGTTTATCCGTGGGTTTTTTAAAGGATCTTACAGCTAACTTATTCACACTATCCCTGAATACAATAGTATCAAGGAAAGTTATTTGTTGTGTGTGAAAATGTGTAGTATATTTAATGCTAGAGTGTATCGTGTTGCACCACGAAAAAAATCCGGTTATGCTTTCCGATGATTCAAAGATTAAAAAAAAATCTTCCACGAAGCGTTTGTAAAATAATATTTTTTCATAAAAAGGGTTGGCCATCGAATTCATCCGGTACTCTTCCTCTATCTTTCCCATAAAAAGATTAGCTATGCTAGGGGCACATGCACTCCCCATAGCCACTCCCTTAGTTTGCAAGAAGAATTCACTATCAAATTTGGAAAAAAATATGTTCAAAAACGATGTCAACCAGTTCCATGAGAAAAAAATGTAGGTGGTTGTTGGATTTCTCTAGAGAGGAATATGTTTTCCACAATGCGTCGAGCCTCCTCTAAAGGTATATTGGTGTATAGTGATGTTACATCCATGGTAACCAAGATTGCAGATACTGGGATATGTATGCCCTCAACCTTAGATATAAAATCCCTTGCATCATGTAGAAACAATGGTAATTTCTTCACATTGGGATTCAAAAAATGGTCTATATACTTTGAGAGGAGTTCCAAAATAGAGCCTGATCCTGAAATGATCGGTCTGCCAGGTGGTGGAAAACCAATTTTATGGATTTTAGGTAGCACATAAAAATCAAGGATGCGAGGATTTTGATTCATAAGGTATCCTTTTAAATGGGAATCTATATGGCCCAATAATTCGGCCTCCTCTACAACAATTTTAACGAGTCTACCAATGTGTCCTGATGGATCTCCAGTCAATTTTTTGTAATATGAGGTAATCTGCCAACTGTCGCCTTACCTCTTTACAATAATCAACTTTATCCAAGATAACTATGGCGCCTCCTTTGTCAGCAACCCCAGAGTCGGTCACGACTGGACCTAATGGTCAGGGGTCCCTTTACCTTTACCTTATTCCCAGCTCTGCAAGCTCTTATATAGACATTATTATAACACCTGGACCCCTTGGCAGGCAAGACACATGCTCTACCACCAATCTATGATGCTTCTATGGCCTACAAGGGCCCTTTTATTATTGTACACCTTAGGTGTGCTTTGAAATAGTCCTGTGGATGCTGGCCCATGTATTTGCTAAGCCATAGCCTAGACGCAACTGAACCATAAAGTTCCAATGCCGAGCTACCATTTCTTCATTACTTTCTCACTGCAGATCGGCTGCTTGCCCACAAATCTGTGGTAAACCACTGGCTGTAACAATCCCCCATTTTTGAGGCAGAATTAAATATCCGTGAAATCCCACATGAGCCCACAGTGGAAATTGGCATGAGACACCCATCCAGCTTTTCAGGCTACTGCCTGCTCATTAATGTACACAATTTAGCATAACATGCAGTAGCCTGTTTATCTATTAAAGCTTGGCAGACAGACAGATGTTTAGACATCAAAAGTAATTTTGCTTGCTGTTTGCTGCCAAAGTCAAATTCCATTACAGCTAAATTTTCCCATTTGAGATTATTTTGCAGCAGTTTCCTCTTTCCCTCCTCCCTCGCTTCACCTTGCATCAGCAGAAAGCCTGGCATCGATTGTGCCATGCCTTGTAGGTTTAAAGTGGTTGTGCTGCTAGCATTCAGTCTTTTTTTCTGGTTTAGTGAAAACAGAAGCAATTTCTCTCCCCATTATCCACCCTTAAAATAAATGCAGTGCTCCTCTTCTTTAGCATTTTTAAAGAGCTAGAGGAATGAATGAAAGCTGGAAGCAAAACCTTTTGCCCTCCTCACTACATATAAGTACTTGGACTGTTCCATCATGAAGCCACCAAGATTTGCAATATAAAACACGGTATACTTAGAAGTCTGTTTTAAACATACTAAGTGGGGAATTCAAGTTGAGTTCTGTTAAATACTCAGCTTGGAAAGGAGACAGAGTCACCATTGGTTCCGAAATTCCATTTTATTTGCTAACACCAGGGTTTAACAACAACTCAACAAAACCCATACCTGTGTGTGTCTGCCAGAGCTCAACTGGAGTCACGCGCCAAAACTATCGTCATGAGAAACTGCCCATTGGTTAGCCTGCTTCTGATTGGAGTGTTCACCTCCCTAGCTCTTCTGTGATTGGTTGGGTCGCTCCAGGAGGCGGACCCTGTAAGGTGGTTGAACAGCTCCTAATGGTCTCCATACATAACAGCGCTTTCTAACATAATCAACAATAAAAATCATTAAGGTGTGTTGGCCATTTCCGTTCTCACTGGGACCGTCATGGTTCCTGCGACTGGGGAAATTCCCCTAGTACCTGTTTTCTAAGTGGTGTGGCCAGCGGAAGCGGTTCTGCAGGAATTACCGGTTGCGGGCTGCTGAGGACTCCGGCCCGAGATCCTTCTGTTGAGGTGTCTCGGTTGCCGGCAAACCCTGCGTTTCCCCATCTGTTCCAGTTGCCAAGTTGCTAGCTGTTTCTATTTCGCCGTCCTGTGGTTCCGCTGGATGGGAGATGATCTGGTTCTGAACTGGTTGAGGTGCCTTTTCCAAACCAGTCCCCCCTCCAACCCAACTTCATAGGAAACCGGGCCTGTACAGCGGCCTATGGTACCTGGAACCCATCCTGATCCGACCCTGCAGACAGAAATTGAAATACCCTGGCTGATGAGATTGACTGTAGCTCCTCCTCTTCAAGGGCCTCGTGAACGTGCTGTTTGGGTCGTGTTCCTGCGTTCTTAGAGTGGCAGACACGTACGATGTGCTCTGCCTTTCCACAGCCCCGACACGTGACGTCTCGGAACCGGCATGTCTTACGATCATGTTTCTCCCCGCAACTGGCGCAGGTACCACACGGATCGGACAGACGCTGGTTCGACGATGCGCATGCAGCTTGGGAGCGGTGGTTGCGGTCAGGTTGGTCCAGGGTTCGGTGGACATCCTCGTGGGGGGAATTGCCAGAAGACAACCAGTCTCGCTGGATGCGATGAATGCCTCCTTCTGCTCAGGAATTTGGGACCTTTTCGTGGGCACTATCCTTTTCAAAAGCCGTTGCCATGTTCATGTGAAAAGCTGCTTTGAAAGGAAGGGCTGGTATACGGTGAACATGAAGAACAAGAGACTTCCGAGTCATCTGAGCCCAGGGATTTCTTCACAGTAGCAGAACTGAGCTCCCTGTGAACCAGCTGATGTATGAGGAATTCAGTCTTGCTTTAGCTCAGGTATAGGCAACCTTGGCTCTCTAGATGTTTTGGAACTACAACTCCCATGATCCCTAGCTAACAGGGCCAGTAGTCAGGGATCATGGGAGTTGTAGTTCCAAAACATCTGGAGAGACAAGGTTGCCTGTGCCTGCTTTAGCTGCTTCCCTTACATGTCCTACACCTGTTTGGGGCATGAAAACTACCTCACAGGCCAAATGGGGAGGCCTGGTGGCTGAGGTTCGGCCTAGTGGTCGCCCTTGCGCTAAAATGTGCACCTGCAGATCTAAAGCCACACACTTCCTCCTGTTTTGGTGTTAATCCTATTTTTCTGTCTAAATTTATAATTTCTTCTCGCATGAAAGGTGCTTGGGGAGGGTCACAGTTGGCGGAATCTTATTAGTATATTATTTTTGGACTATCGGTTTTGTATCTCTCAGTGGTCAGAATGGTTGCTCGAGGCTATGAAATGTAATTAAATTCTTGTCCTTAACTTCACAGTTCACACAGCGGCAGCTAGTCCATGAGATGAGAGGCGAGAATTCAGCCTTCAATAATACGCTTCTTCCCCCATCTGGTTGCTTAAAATAGGAGCTTTTTTTAAAAAAAGGAAGTCGTCAACAACAAATTGAATGGTACCAACTGGTGCTGTAAATCAGGTAAATGAGTAGGATGACAAGGGAAATTTGTCAGGAGCTGATTAAATCATGACTGCCCGACATGATCCAAGGATCTTAAAAAAGAAGTGATTGTTGAAAAGTAGTCAGAAGTTCATGAGGAAGATAATACCTCAGGCCTATCACTTTGCATAACTAGGCATCTGTCTACAGTGGGTACCTTTTGGCAAAGTAGCCTACCCTTGGCAGACATTATTATTATCATCACTTATTAAATTTGTATACCACCTTTCGCCTGTAGATCTCAGGCATTTCACAACATAAAAATACAAGATAAACACAAAATACATAATAAAAGGAAAAAGAAACCTTAATAGACAAGGCGGCTGAGAGTTATTGTTTGGTTTTCATCTGGTGTGAAAGAGACTTTGCGTCCTTAGCTGCCCTCAGCAGCCCAGCAGAAATATCTCGTGTCATTTTGGGATGAAAAGCCCCATGGGAACAATACACTACGAAGCATCATCATTCCCAGGGGCTTTCTTGTATGTGGACGGGGTTGGCTGCCATTGGCTTCAGCTGACTGGCAGTATTCCTTCTGTAATTTTGGACACAGTGCCTCAAGAGAATGACCAGGCAATTTTTGAGAGGAAAATGGCCACTCCTATTTCTCTGTTTAAAGATTAGGCCGCTCAGCCAGAAGTTTGTACATTTAAACCATTCCAAACATTTATCCAATGTTTCAGGTAGTGTTTTTGCCTCATGCCGTGTGGTACAAATAGAATGCCATGGCTGATTACTGCATCAAGGACATCTGCTTTACCCCTTTCTAATTTGTTTTTCTTGAACACTGAGCCCTAGGAAGCGTTTGGGGTCCCCCAGAAGCTCACATAAACCTTGTTTGGTCCTGTTAAAGAAGCTTGCACGGAAGAACATTTAGGTCGGGAACATACTGTTCATTATCACCGGCTCTGGGAAATGATAACAACCAACTTTATTTAGGAGCTCCTTCAACTTCATGGCCTTCATGGTCTTTCGAAAGCCCTCAAGCCAATGTGGCTGGTGTTTTCAGCTACAGTTGAGCATCTCCCAGATTGTCTCATTCTCATCTTAACAGATGCCTTTTGTTGGGCATTTGGATTGACTACTTGCTGAAAGAAAGATCCATCGCTGCTGTCAAGCGGCGCGCTCTTGCATAACTCTTGGTATCAATAAAGGAAATAATAATATACCATTGCACAAGTGACACACACACCATGGACCACCAGGAGAATATTATTTGAGAGTGAATGTGATCTGCAAATGAAACATAATTACACAGCTGCAGAATAGGGCTCCTTGTTGCTTTGAAATGTAAATAGAATGTAACGTGCTGATTACTCCGCAATTACAAAAAAAGGGACTAGCAATAATCCTTGTCTTTGGCAAATGAAGCACTTCCCCTTCTTTTTACAAAGTTGGGAAGATGTGGCATGGAATGAATATAATGGACCATAAACATTTCAATTAGCATGTCTGTTGCTGCTGCACTGAATGGTGGAACAGACAGCCACGAGCATTTAAAAGATGGAGAGAACGTGCCAAGGCTTTTAGAACAACGAGCAAAAGCAACAACAGATCTATCATTAAAATGATACTGTGAGCTTTGTAAAGCATATGTTTAATTCATAGGGGAATAACTGGCTTCTCAGTACTTGACATCTCGCTCTATTTTAATATCTGAGCATTTTAGAACAACTGCGCAATGAACTTTGCATATTTTTCTTAGGTGGCGGGGGCAAACGGAAAGTGTGGCTTATTCTGCTTTGAAAACTGCCATATACTAAGTCAGACCATTGGTCCATCTAGCCCAATGTTGTCTACACTGACTGGCAGTGGCTTTCCAGAGTTTCAGATGGCTCTGTACCCTGCTTGGAGATGCCAGGGATTGAACTTGGGACCTTCTGCATGCAAAGCAGATGCTCTGCGGCTGAGCTGTGGACCCTCCTCCCACTGGAAGAGTAACTTCCTTGCCCCCATTGCTTAGCCAGGTGTAAATGAAATTAACACCAGCCAGTTACTGGCACAGGAAGGAAAAAAGGGGGGGAAGTGTTCTGGCCTTTTTTTAAGCCAAAGGTCAAGAGAGGTTGTACCTATGGACCTGAATCTTAAGCAATATTAAAATGCAGCATTTCGGCCTTCAAACATTTGGGCCTTGTTGCAATTACATTATAATTTACTATTCTAGTAGCAAAAGCCTTTGAATGTATATTAGTTTCAATGTGTCTGGTAGCTTTACTGCCAGTTTGGGATAAGAAGCTGCAATCTATATTACACCTGAGGCATGAAATTGCTTCTCTCCCTTTCCCCAAATTATCACAGTCTTAAAACAAATAGAAAAGAAGTTATCATCTAGAAAGTTAATGTCACAGTTGGAAAGTCGGTCTCAACACGCTGTTTGGCGCCCCAGCCTTCAGCAATTAGGCAGATCACAAGCCTTCATTGATCAATAGCAACGTCCCCGGATTAGTAGCAGCACCAGGAATGTTGACACCATCAGAATGACATTTCCACATCCTTTTCTATTGTAATTTTATTTTATTTTTATTGCAATTTATAGTTTAGCTTTTCCTCCAAGAAGCTTGACATAGCATACGTGGCTTTCCCCCTCATTTAATCCCCTCAACAACCCTAAGAGGTAGGTTAGTCTGAAGTCACCCAGTGAGAACTTCATGACCCGGTGGGGATTTGAACCCTGCTCTCCTGGGTCCTAGTCCAACACTCTAACCACTGTGGCACACTGGCCCTGTAGTGGATACACATGCCTGGCAATTTCCAAATATGTAAATTACTGGTAGATAGCAAGGTCAGTTTCACAACAACACTTTTGAATATGCATAACCGTTCATACCTTACTTCAGGCACCCCCAGACTCGGCCCTCCAGCTGTTTTGGGACTACAATTCCCATCATCCCTGACCACTGGTCCTGTTAGCTAGGGATGATGGGAGTTGTAGTCTCAAAACAGCTTGAGGGCCGAGTCTGGGGGTGCCTGTCTTGCTTGAACCACTGGCTTTTTGTTTTTGCTTGGTGACAGACACAAAGCTTTCATTTTCTAGATGATGGAAAGAAGGGAGTAGAAATGCTTCTTTCCTCCTATAGACACTTCCCACTCCTCCCTGCCTTACTCTTTGACTCGTGGAAGGGGGGGGGAGAGAGAATTTTGGTGCATAGTACCGTGTTTCTCATATTATAAGACACGTCTTATATTTATTTTTTCCTCAAAAAAACACACTATGGCTTATTTTCAAGGGATGTCTTATTTTTTTCCTCCTCCTCCTGCCGCGGCCGGCATTGCTGCTGCGCCTATCACTATGTCTTATTTTCGGGGTATGGCTTATATTCCTTGAATGCTTAAAAATCCTGCTATGGCTTATTTTATGGGTATGTCTTAAAATATGAGAAACAGGTAGCTAGGAAAGTTTAGTGCTTCTTAAACTCGTTCAAGATGTTTGAGTAAACATTTGATCAGTCGCCACATTGATTCAGTCATTTTCTTCTCTCTCTCTCTTATCCTGCAGAGGTTAGCATATACTCCTATATCGTAACACACACAGCACACATAACCGATGGGTATCAATGTCCAAATGCAAAATGAGTTTTAAAAAATGATTTAAAAAAATAAAATCCCCATTCCAATTATTAAAAGAGCATAGGTGGGAAAATGTCCAGTTAACTTCTAGTGCTCTTTGTCGAAATGCCAGGACTTACTCATGAAAGGTATTTAGGGACAACAGGACATTTAAAACTGGCCTTGGTTGACCTTGAGCTTGTTTGGAGGTTCTAGCAGGGGAGCGCAGCTATCGTATACCCTTGACCGAAGAACGGTACACTCCTTCTATCTGGGAAGGTCGTCCTCTTCCCCGAGCGCGCAGCTTCGGGAGGGACGCACATGGAGCGGTGAGGGAGGAAGGGGACACCCGCCTAGCCAGCCAGATCAGCCGAATCAACCCTGGCGATCAATGGGGTGACAGATGTCGCAGCCAGATCGCCCTCACAGAGATTAACATATGAAAATTTTTTAAGGAAATCAGAACAAGGATGGAAATTGAAAACATATGAAGAAATTAAGGACTCTTTGACCAGTTGGTTGCAATACCATCAAATAAATGATATATTTTCTAAAGACAAAAAGATAGGTTTTGAGGACAAAAAGTCCAAATTCCATATAGAACTGCTAGAAGGCAAAACAAAATTATTGTCTAGAATGTATGATTTGTTGTTAGAATGGAATACAAAAGATGAACTGACAAAAGAGGTGATGATTAAATGGGCAAAAGATTTTGGGCATAATATAGATTATGATTGTTGGTTGAAGCTGTGGAATCATACGTTAAAATTCACTGCATGTACTGCATTGAAAGAGAATTTTGGAAGATGATATATAGATGGTATCTAACTCCAGTGAAATTATCTAGAATGTATAGAATGAATAATAAAATATGCTGGAAATGTAAAGAGAGGGAAGGAGACTTTTATCACATGTGGTGGAAGTGTGATAAGGTTAAAGAATTTTGGGAAATGATATATAATGAACTGAAGAAAATCTTTAAATATACTTTCCCCAAAAAGCCTGAATCATTTTTGTTAGGAATGTTAGGACAAGAAATCAAAAGAGAGGATAATGTATTATTTTTATATGCAACAACAGCGGCCAGGACTTTATTAGCGCAAAAATGGAAGACACAGGACTTACCGACAATAGGAGAATGGCAGACAAAAATGATGGACTATGCTGAATTAGCAAGACTTACAAGTGGGATCCGGAACCAGGGGGAAGCAAGGTTCCTAAAAGACTGGAGTAAATATGTGGACTACATGGAAAAGAATTGTAGAAGTTTAAAAACTCTTGCAGGGTTGAAGTAAATCCTGCGAATTGAACTTAAGGGGAAGAAATAAAGAATCTGCGAGATAAGTTTTGGTTAGAAAACCTTATGAGGGGAAGGAGGGAAGTCACAATAGAGTATATGTTATTTGTTATTTGTAAATTTGATTGGATGTTTAAATGCATATTAAATGGAAAATTTAATAAAATGTTATTAAAAAAAACTGGCCTTGATTGATGAAAGACCAGTTTGTATCCTGGGATGCTGCACAACAGCACTAGTCAAACGAGGGGAGGGAACCTGTAGCCAGCACACAGGAAAGGGACCCCTGACCATTAGGTCAAGTCGTGACTGACTCTGGGGTTGCGGCGCTCATATCGCGTTATTGGCCAAGGGAGCCGGCGTACAGCTTCCAGGTTTACCACAGATTTGTGGGCAAGCAGCCGATCTGCAGTGAGAAAGTAATGAAGAAATGGTAGCTCGGCATTGGAACTTTATGGTTCAGTTGCATCTAGGCTATGGCTTAGCAAATACATGGGTCAGCATCCACAAGACTATTCCAAAGCACACCTAAGGTGTACAATAATAAAAGGGCCCTTGTAGGCCATAGAAGCATCATAGATTGGTAGTAGAACATGTGTCTTGCCTGCAAAGGGGTCCAGGTGTTATAATAATGTTATATGTCTATATAAGAGCTTGCACACCTTTGTTCTTCTGCATCTGTGGCCAGAGCTGGGAATAAGGTAAAGGTAAAGGGACCCCTGACCATTAGGTCCAGTCGTGACTGACTCTGGGGTTGCGACGCTCATCTCACATTATTGGCCAAGGGAGCTGGCGTACAGCTTCCAGGTCTTTTTTTTTTTTTAAAGATTTTTATTATTTTTCAAATAAAGCATACACAAACAAGACATATAATATAACACTGTCCCTTCATATTCCCTCCACACACCGGTCCACTTCTGCCACCAGTAGGACCCGTGTGCTTTAGGAAACAAAGGGGTCCAATTGTGAATTGAGTTCTGCTTCCCCCCTCCCTCCTCCCTCCATATCCCCCCCCTGCCACTGAGAGAACAGGGAGGAAGGGGTTATGGGGATCTGCATCCCCCAACTCTTTCATAATCATATTAATAAACCTAGAAGAAAAAGAAAGAAAGAAAGAAAAGAGAAAAAAAACAAAAAAGAACAAAGGGAAAATTGGGAAGAGTTCAAACTTCCCAGTTCTTATTATTTTAACATCTTAATTGCGACTCCCTCGATAGTCTTCCTCATGGTTTTCCTAACAAATTCTGATTACTAGTGGCGAATTTTCCAACTCAGTTTCAAAACTTAATCTTATAATATTAACTCAATCCTCCTCCTTTTTCATGCTGCTCTCCCACAGGTCCCCTCCTGCCACGAGAGGTGCCTGCAGAGCACAGCACTTCCAAGGTTCCATTTCCTCCTCACCCATCTGAGCACCCCCTGCCACTGAGTGCCTCAGAGTAAGGAGAGGGGGGCAGGCAGCTTTCTGCCTAAACACCTCACTTAACCTACAATAATTTACAGTAACTTAAAAATTCTCTCCAAGCCATTCTTATACTCCCTTAAGGAAACATAACTTTTTTTCCCCTTCTTATTTACATTCCATCTCCTCTCCCTAAGTCTTTTTCCCCCAATTGGTTCAGCATTTCCATTGTCATGCCAAGATTTCGAAGACCGTCTTTCAGAAACCAAAACAATACCTTTTAACTAAGGTTTTTACACCACACCCATTCTTTCCCAAATCCATCTCCAGGCCTTTGCCCCCCCCCTGCTCTTGTCCTTCCCATCCCACAAAAACCCCACTCCACATTTTAACCCCTCCAGGATCTTCAATTCCATTAGACTTCAAGTCCCTTTGTCTCTCATCTTCTTGTTCTGCTTGTTTTTCCTCCTTTTGGAGATCATATTTTGCTTCATCCCAAACAAATTTATCATAGTCCAAGTCCTCTTCCAGTTGTTTCTCCTCACACACAGTCTCAAAATCAGCAGTCTCCAAATTTAAATTATCCTCTAAGTCCTGGACTTGGACTTCAATCTCAACTGGTGGTAAGTTGGGATGTTGCCGTTCCTTGTAAAAATCTTCCCATGACAGCAAGTAGTTCAACACAGTCTCCTGGAAGGCTCGAGACAGCTTTGTTTTCATACCTCTCGTGACCGCAGATAAACAGGGGGTAGGGAACAATGGGTACTGGAAAATTCCTTTCTCAGACGATCGACTCCATTTTGGCTGTTCTTTTTCTTAATTCTTAACTCAGTCCCAAATCCATTCTTACTTCCAATTTAAATAGTTCTTTCACATTTTCAAACAATTTTTCCTGTTCACAGCAGTGCAATCAATCCACCCGGTCTTTTGACAGTTTGACAGCTTTTGACAGCTGTCAAAACACTCTTCCCCTTAATGCCGCTGTACCTCAAGGGGTGCCGGACTCAGGGGCTGAGATGGTTCCAAAAAGTCTTTTTTCCCTCTCGGGTCCACAGTTTCAAATTCTTTCGTTGTTCGGCTAAGGATTTTTTTTTTCCAAACGCCTCCCAGTTTCCCATTAGGAAGAGACCGGCTTCCGTTTCTTTAAAGTCTCTCCTATTTTCCAATCAGCAAATTTAGGATTCAGATCAAAGTTCCACTTACTTCTTTAAGGATCTTTAGTTTCAAATCGGAAGAATCCGCCGCTTGCCGGGTCAGGACTCGGAGCTTCGCTTCCCGGAGGTAAGATGTGGCCCAAAATGGCTCCCGCGGTTCAACCCCGCCGGCTCACGATCGCTCTATTGAGCTCTCGGGCGGCGGGGGATCCGCCAAACGGAGCAGCCGCTGGACGCCTGAGTCATCGGAACTCTCGATCCGATGCTTTTACGGGGAGTCCGCTCGCTCTGCGGACTTCCCCCCCCTCCGAGAAGCCAGGGACCTCGGCACGCGAAGTCCCTGCGTCCTTCTCACCGCCGCGACTAAGCTGCTTCTGGCGAACCAGAGCAAGCACACGGAAATGCTGTTTACCTTCCCGCTGTAGTGGTACCTATTTATCTACTTGCACTTTGGCATGCTTTCGAACTGCTAGGTTGGCAGGAGCTTGGGACCGAGCAATGGGAGCTCACCCTGTGGCGAGGATTCGAACCGCCGACCTTCTGATCGGCAAGTCCCAGGCTCTGTGGTTTAACCCACAGCACCACCCGTTACAACAAATTATAACAAATTAGTACCCAACGTGTAAATTGGATTCTTTTACAGCCAAAACCTCATGGGTTGGTTTACAACAAGAGTGCAGTAACCATCTTCACCATGAGATGGCTGCAGTTTACATTTTTCTAAGGCTCTATGTAAAAAAAAATAAAGTTACACCTAGTTGTTTATGAGGCCATTTCAGTGTTTCCCAAACTTCCTTCCTTGTTCTGCCACAGCCACTGCTGTGGCTTCCAATTGTGAGGGTTATACAGACATGCAAACTACTTCTTTTTTTAAAGCTTATTTATTTAAGTTAGTGTAAGTGAGAGAGACGGTGAGAAAAGTTTTGCTCAGTGTTGCATCCCAAAATGAGCTTAAGGTTTGCCTTCCCCAGACAAACTATATGTGGTAAAACAAGAACTGTGGCCACAGCTTGTGGTTTGTCTCGAGCTGTGTTTCCCAAACTTGGGTCTCCAGCTGTTTTTGGACTACAATTCCCACCCCTGACCATTGGTCCTGCTACCTAGGGATGATGGGAGTTGTAGTCCAAAACCAGCTGGAGACCTAAGTTTGGGAAACTGGTCTGGAGGGAAAAATGAGCCTGGGTTTGGACATAATGCAAAGCCAAACAAAAGCTTATCCCCAGGTAGCATGGCTGTAGCAGGACTAGGGGATGAGCCAAGCGGTGACCATCTTTCCTCTGAGAACCAGCACAGTTGCTCATTCATGCTGAACCATGGTTTGGATTAGTGATATGCGTGAACCAGGTGCGCTGTATAATCCCTGCTTCTCTGTACGTAGGAGCAGAAATGTGTGGTGCTGGTGGCTTTAATACCAAAGGAGCTTCCTAGTGTGGGAAGCTGGCTCTACAAAGGGGATTTTTCAGACTGTTTGATTATTATGAAGACTGGGAATTCACATGCACTTTGTCACTGCTGCTAGTTTCATGAAAGCACAGATGGTATTTTTGAATGAGTGGCTGCATGTGCCAACAGGTCTTCGTGCTCAAAGATGTGTTTTTGTTGACTTTAAGGGAAGCTGCTAGCAAGGACAGTTGTTTTTGTAGGGTGAGGGTTGGCGTAAAGGGGGCAGCCTTTCTCTTTGAACAACCCGTTTCCCTTGGGAAAACAAAGCTCTGGGTTTTGTTTCTACTTTTTAATCTTAATCCTTAAATGCAAATTATGAACGGTTTGCCTTCATCGTGCACAGGGCGATCTCCTGATAAACAAACACACACACCATTTTGCCCCCTTGGAGGATGCCAGTGGGCTCTGACGCCTAAGAAGGCGCCATTATACACCAGGAATAGGAAATGCCACACAAACAATCCTTGCACCATAGAGTCAACATGCTATGTTCCCGATACCAGACCTGAATGTGATTTTTATTGTAAGAATCTTTTGGAAGCGGTTTTGAGAGACTTTCAGGGCTAAAAAGTGTGTGTGTGTGTGTGTGTGTGTGTGTGTGTGTGTGTGTGTGCAGGGGGAAATATTCTAAACTGAAGGATGGACTGATGATTGTCTTTTTATCCCACCTTTTTTCTCCAAAGAGGTTGAGGTGGTTCTCCCGCTCCACATATAATTCCCACAACAATCCTGTGAGGTAGGTTAAGCTGAGAGGCTGTTAGGGGCCCAGGGCCGCTGAGTGGGGGATTTGAACCCTGGGCTCCCAGGCCTTAGTCCGGCACTGTGGACACTATACTATACTGCCCCACAACCCTTGGCAACACTGCCCTCCACAGGTAACACATGAAGAGAGCTGCAGACTCTCTTCATGTGGTTCAGGATGATGAATGTGGAGGAGACGTGGAGGTGAAAACAAACCGCATCTTTGTATGACATGAGGATTATCTGTGGTGTCTCCTGTCCGTTAGGAAAAAATAAAACAAATACTGACTCAGAACATTGCTCTGTGTAGCTCAGTATTGTCTGGCCCTAGTGTCATCCTATATTATCTCACAAAGATTTTGTAGTGGATATCATTCCCTCTTTCCATACCATAAGAACATCTGTTTTTGCTAGCATGCCATGTATTGATCCATATATTGAGGCGCTGCCCAGGGTTATAAGCGATACAGCTTACGACTGAATGCTCTATGAGCATCTTCTCATGATCAAGCTAAATGCTTTCGGTAAAGAAAGGATTAACATTTGCAGCAATTTATCGTCAATTCTGAACCAGATTTTTTTAAAAATAAATCTGCATTCTTCCATAGAAGACCATATTTCTGCATTTGGCTGCATCTGTTCTTGAAACCCCAAGCCTTTCTCCTGACTAATTTTAAGATTAATTCAGGTGCTGAAATGGCCACTTGAGGGAGCCTCTACATGCCAGGAGGAGAGAGAGAAAAAATCTGCATAAAAGAAATTGCTAATGGAAACGCGGCAAGTGAGTCACTTAAGGGTGATCAATCCAGTTCAGGGTATGGCGCTGAAGACCAAATCCTGTTGCTTCATGAATATATGCATGTGCTGTTTCTGCAGTCTTCCTTGCTTCAGAAAGTAACTGGGGAGTGACTGGACAACTTCTGCCTTCCTGATCATTACAATAGTTCTCTGAAAAAGGTAGAGGGGTGCAGGGGTGGGGATTGGATTAGATCCCTATTATTTCTCATATGAATTTATTATGGGCTTCTTTCACACATACAGATTCATTTCCTGGTTTCTGCCACAACATGGCAGAAATTTGTAACCCAAGAAAAGTCTTTAATAAAAACAACAATTAAAAAAACCCAAAATGGCAGAAGTTTGGGGTAGAACTTATCTATCTGTTTCATGAATTCATTCCCATGGCACACCACAAAGTGATTTACAATATAATGGTAGATATGAAAACAGTTAACGGTTGTTTTTTTTTAAAAAAGTTGAAAAACAAATACAGATACAGGCGACTTGCTGCTTGTGTGCGATCAGCATGCTGTGACTTGTGCACACACGTGCAGAAAGGGGGCGGGTGGTGGTGGAACGGAGTTGTGTGTATGGCGGCCAGGAACAGAACCCCCACATAAGCAGGTGTTCCCCTGTATAAAAACAACAGCAGCAAGCAGCGCATTCAGATAAGTTTGGATCCAAGACAGATTCCCAAACTGGGACAAATGGTCAGGGGTCCCTTTACCTTATTCTAAGAAGGGACACGGGTGCCGCTGTGGGTTAAACCACAGAGCCTAGGGCTTGCCGATCAGAAGTCACCAATTCGAATCCCCGCAACGGGGTAAGCTCCCATTGTTTGGTCCCAGCTCCTGCCAACCTAGCAGTTCGAAAGCACGAAGTGCAAGTAGATAAATAGGTACCGCTCCGGCGGGAAGGTAAATGGCGTTTCCGTGTGCTGCTCTAGTTTGCCAGAAGCAGCTTAGTCATGCTGGCCACATGACCCGGAAGCTGTACGCCGGCTCCCGCGGCCAATAAAGCAAGATGAGCGCCACAACCCCAAAGTCGTCCTCAACTGGACCTAATGGTCAGGGGTCCCTTTACCTTTATTCTAAGAAGACCTATTGAAAGAGGAATGTCTCTACCAGGCGTTGAAAAGAAAACAGAGAAGACCTTTGTCTGAGTATGGAATGGGAGGGAGTTTCAAAAGGTAGGTGCTGCCACACTAAAAGCCTGATTCTAACCGAAATCGTGTGGAATGGAGCTCCTGATTGGAAGGTATCTGCAGGATGGCCTCTCCTCCAGAACACATTGCTTGGTTGGGAGTGTAGGGGACGATTGAATATGATTGAATATTAGCCTCAGGCTAATAATAAGGAAACTTACACATGGACACACAGGTAATCCATTCACAGCATATAGTCTTCAAAGTTGCCACAATAATCTTCATTGTTTTTAATAGTAATCATGTTTACCTCCTTTTAGAAAGAGATTTAAAATAAAAAGTCTTTGCTTTTGGATGAATTGTTCCCTTTCTCTAATTTCCACAATTATCTCAGTTATGTATCTACTGAGCTTGACACACGCACTCGCTTTGTGAAGTCTCACAAAAAAGGTCATTGGTGAAAAATGCTCTGAAGCACGCATTTATTTATTTTATTTAGTTGTGTATTGCATTTTTGTACTCCACCCTTCCTCCCATGGGAGCTCAGGAAGGCATATGCACAGTCAAAAAAATCCAATCGAGTTAAAACATTTGAAACGGCAATTATGAAATGGTAGAATTGTTTAAAGATGCAAAGCGCAGCAGGTGAGGAATAACAGGGCATCTACTCTAAAGCTGCTTCCCTAAAGGACCAGACAAATAAAAGTATCTTTAGCTGTTAGCAAAACAATACTAATGTGGGAGATAAAACCCAGGGAGAGGGTGCTGCCTTGGAGAAGGAGCTACCCCATCTCAAGCTTCACAACAGGTAAAATAAGTATTTAAGAAATAAGGTATTTCTTCATGCAGCACATTTTGTATTTTATGTTGTGAACTGCCCTGTGATCCTTTGATGAAGGGTGGTATACAAATTTAAAAAACAAACAAACAAACAAAAACAAACAAGACCTCTCCTCTTTGCAGAGGGGAGGCGTTGCGAGCAGGAGCCGTTTCCCACACTAGTAGGGGGCATATTCGGCCCCCTGCCTCAGCCTATCCCTCTCAGCTGGCCAATAGGGCCGGCTGGGGGGGGCGGGGTTTGGCTGCAATTAAGCAGCCGCGGCAGTGTTCAAACCCCATTCAGTTTCTGTGCCGCATTGGATCAAACAAACAAACTATGGAACTTGCTCCTGCACCAACTTGGCCACCAACTTGGATGGCTTTAAAAGAAGATTCGATAAATTCTTGGAGAATGAAGTTACCAATGGCTACTAAGCATGATGGCTATGCTCTGCTTAGTTTGGAAGTGGATATTCTGAATCCCAGGTGCTGGAAATTGGAGGAGGGGAAAGTGCTCCTGATTGCCAGTTTCACACAGGCATCTGGTTGGCATGGGAACAGGATGGACTAGGTGGGCAGTTGGCAGGCTTTTCTTCTTTTTATGTTCTTATGCACCTTAGTGTGAAGAGGGTCATGCTCATTGGGTAGGACAAGTAGGTCAACCCCTCTCCCCTGAATATAAGGCACAAGTCAATAGGTATCAGAAAAGGCAGTCCTGCAAGTACCTTGACCCCAAGCCATTCAGGATCTTAAATACTAAAGACGAATAACACATTGAATTGCATCCAAACATTCCGAGATTTATGTTTCCCATTTACTGTCTGTTATGAATGGCCTGGCTTACCTTCCTAATAGTTATAGAAGCTGGTTTCAATTTACTGCAAGTTGGTGTATGGCCTTAACAGATTGGAGAACTGGGCCAGAACAAACGAAATGAATTTCAATAGGGACAAATGTTAAGGGTTCAGCGCTTAGGCAGGAAGAACCAGTTGCACAAATATTAAATGGGGGACACCTGGCTTGCCAGTAGTACATGTGAAAAGGATCTAGGGGTCTTAGTAGGCTACAAGCTTAACATGTGTCAACAAGGTGATGCAGCAAAAATAAAAATAAAAAATTAATGCTATTCTAGGCTCCAGCAACAAAAATACAGTGTCCCAATCAAGGGAAGTAATAGTACCACTTTATTCTGCCTTTGTCAGATCAGATCTGGAATCCTATGTCCAGTTCTGGGCACCACAATTTAAGTGGGACATTGAAAAGCTGGAACGATGATCAAGGGTCTGGAAACCAAGCCTTATGGGGAACAGTTGAAGGAGCCTGGAAAAGAGGAGACCGAGAGGAGATATGATGGCCATCTTCAAATATCTAAAGTGCTGTCACATGGAAGATGGAGCAAGCTTGTTTACTCCTGCTCCGGTGTGTAGAACCTGAACCAACGGCTTCAAGTTACAAGAAAGACAATTCTGACTAAACATTGGGAAGAACTATCTGACAGTAAGAGCTGTTCAACAGTGGAAGGACTCCCCTGGAAGGTGGTAGACTCTCCATCATTGGGGTTTTTTAAAGCACAGGTTGGATGGCCATCTGTCAGGGATGCTTTAGTTGAGATTCCTCCATTGTGGGAGTTGAACTAGATGATCCAATTCTACCGTTCTTGGAAATACGCATGCATTTTACAGTTTGGAAAGGTGAAACAAGTAGTTCGGTCCCATAACTAGCAATGTGATCTCCAGTCTTTATCTTACATAAAAACCTTGAAAGCAGCAGCCTAATCCTCTTTGATGATTTGGTGATATAATCTTGTGATATAACAATTTCTCTTGCACAGTCAAAAATCTGGAGCTCCCAATTCTACACTGCCTCTTATACCAACATATGGTTTGTAAATATAGACTTTTTGGTTGCATCTGATTGGGATAGTTATGTAGAACATTCACAGTTGCATTAATGATAATGGTAGCTTCTTACCTACAAAGTTATGTTGTAGGCGCAAATAATAAAGTATTGATGTGGATTTGTTCAAGCTTACATTTTAATGTTGCTGTTGGTGATGATCTGGAGTCATTGTCCTGCGGAGCCTGCTTTCCCATCAGACTGACAACTACTGCTTTGAACCCCTGCTGTTAGAAGCCCCAGTAATAATTCCAAGATTACTTGTTCGAGAAAATGATGGGTCACCTTCTTTTTTTTTAAATAATATTTTATTAGAGTTTTCACAAAAATAACAACAATATATAAAGAGAAACGAAAAAAGACAAAAAGAAAGGAAAAAAAGAACAAATAACAATAAAACAACAGTTCTCATGTCACTTCACATGGTATAATGGGACCTCCTCGGGTTTCCCTCCCTGTGGTTCTTTAACATTTATAGTTAGCAAATTCTAAATCATTTTAATCACCTTACCTAACCTTATTTTCTTTTTCATATCACATATTCCTAAATTCCACAGTTAATTTACAACTTAATTTCTGATGTAGTATGTTACTTTAGCATGTTTTTTTTTTAAAATACAGTTTAAAATCTCCATTCTTCTTCCATCGCTTCCTCTCCCTGGTTGCAGATTCTTCCGGTCATCTCAGCCAATTCCATAAACTCCATCATCTTCATCTGCCCCCTTCTGTGGGTGCATTAAGGGGAACCCAAGGTCCACTTCCCTCCCCAAACATGACTGTTTCACTTGGAGCTAACATGGTACCTAAATTAGAATTGCTTTAGAAGATAATTAGCTGAGGCTTCCAATCAGGATTATCTTGAAGATGACTTTGAATGTGATTAAGAGACATGTCCAACACAGCATATTCTCATATTGGCATCACACCCTGTATCCTATTTTTGCGTTAGAGGAGGTGGGGTAACAATCAGGATAGCTGCTTCTATTTAGGACATAAACAATAGCTGACATTGGACTGTATATTGACATCAGTTGTTATAATCTCCAGAAATAATGTTTCAAGCATTGGTTGCACAACAGAGGAAAGGATGAATCTCTTAATAGACTCTTGATGTGTCCAGACTAAGAATTGTGCTGGTAGTTCCATGTCAAAATTTTCAACAATAGGACTTGAAAAGCTTCTAGTTAGTTTCTGAGCATGAATTAATTTGGAAAATGCCTCCAAATCATTAACCAAATCTCTTGGGGCTAAGTCCAATTACCGGTAGACTCATCAGAGAAATTTCCTAATCAGTTATTACTATACACTTGATGGCCTTAAAAAAATAAAATAAAAGACCGAAAATTTCATTTTCACTGCTAAATATGCTTCCTGTCTCCTAGTTAAAACAATATTAAAATAGATACAGAATTAAGTCCTAAATAAGAAGAAATCCAGAGCACTGAATAAATACAGTAATTGAAAAACCCAACCTCCATTAGTTGATTCAGACTGTTCTCTTACCAGCATAATCTTCTACATATCAACTCAGAAGAAAGTTCTATTGAGTTGAGTGTGGCTTCTTCCTCGGGTTTAGGATTGTATCCCTAACAACAACAACAACAACAACAACAAATTTATTATTTGTATACTGCCCATCCAACTGGGTTGCCCCAGCCACTCTGGGCAGCTTCCAACAAATATAAAGCATAATAAAACACTAAACATTAAAAACTTCCCTATACAGGGCTGCCTTCAGATGTCTTCTAAAAGTTGTGTAGTTATTTACCTTGTGGTTTTCCACAAGGTGGACACCACTTACTTTACTGGCCAAACAGAAAATGAAGATGGTGATATAGAGATGATTTCATAGGCCTAAAGCTTAGGGTAGGTGTATTAACCCTCTGCTGTTACCCCTCACCATCTTCTACAGAAGGCTATGGGGTTCAGTTCAGTGAGATGGAATTCTCAGATATGATTGGAGGAGTAGATAAAAAGTTGCCTTCCAAGTACCAATCTCCTATGAATGTCTGAGTGGTGGAGCAAGACAGATGGAAGACAGCTTGGCCTATGGGAGGAATGAGGGGCCTGTCGCTTTCTAGATGTCTTTGGAGTCCATCTGCCATCAGCACCAACTGGCATGGCCTGTGGTAAGAGATCATGAAAATTGTAGACAACGTCTAGAGAGCCACAAGCTCCCCATCTCTGGTCTAAGGACCATCCAAATTCCTGTTGTGAAAATGCAGTGGCTTCGGCTCTACACACCTTGGAGGTGTCATTTCTTCATGTTCCTTAAGGCCAACTGGGAGAGCATTTTAATTTTTGTGTGTGTGGAATGGCAAAGAATTGTACATTTCCAGTGGCTGTTTTATAAATTACCTTTGACATGCCTCTAGAAGGCCCACAAAGTCATACGTGTGTAGCTCCCTTCCTGTACAAGTCCACCAAGACCCCGAATAACTTCCAGAAGTGCTCACATGTATGTTTTCACAGGGTTCTTCCCCTCCCATTCCATTTTATTCCCTTAAACGTCTGGTGCCTGCCTCAGACCCTTAGGAGGAGGTGATACAGAAACCAAGATATACAAGAAGGGCAGTTTCCTGGTCCTGGAAGATAGCCAGGTTATGGATAATAGGACCACAGCTGCAGTGTTGTCCGGTCTAATACAATACAGAGAATTAAAGCAAACAAACCCTATGATGATTACAACGCCTCGCTTCTGTATTTGTGAGTGCTGAGTCAAAGATTTAGCTTGGAACTTATTTTTTGTAATTTGGGGGTGAAACGGGGAGGGATTCAGGAGACTGAATAACACCTTCCTTTTTTTTTTCTTGGGGAGGCGCCATACCTCAGTGGTAAAGCATTTGCTTTGCAGACAAAAGGGTCAAGGTTGAAACCCTGGAGAGTTGATTTATTATTATTATTATTACTACTACTACTACTACTACTACTACTACTACTACCCTGCCCATCTGGCTGTGTTTCCCCAGCCACACTGGGCGGCTCCCAACAGAATAGTAAAAGCACAATAAAACATCAAACATTAAAAACTTCCCTAAACAGGGCTGCCTTCAGGTGTCTTCTAAAAGTCAGATAGTTGTTTATTTCTTTGACATCTGATGGGAGGGTGTGCCACAGGGTGGGCGCCACTACCGAGAAGTCCCTCTGCTTGGTTCCCTGTAACCTCACTTTTTGCAGCGAGGGAACCGCCAGAAGGGCCTCGGAGCTGAACCTCAGCTGATGCCAGCCATTGTCCATCATACAGGTTGCTAAATGGACCAGCTCTCTTAGTATACAGTACCTTCCTGGATTCTCCAGCAATGACTTTGGAATGCCGATGTGCTGTCACATAGCCTCTTTCCAACTGAGCCATATCCTTTGGAGGATATGGTTGGCCACCTGGCCGACAGTTGCATAAGCTCAGGGCGAACCCCCGGCCACCCTCCAAGTTAGACTTTATACACATTCGCTGAGAAAGTCGCCCAATCTCCTCCATTGTCACAGCCTGCAAATGGGGGCTGTGCAAATGGGAGGGCATTCTTTGCTGAACCCATCAAACAGGAGAATCCACAGTGCTGTTCTCCAGAGTGAAAAAGTCACAGCTGTTTTTAAGGTTCAACTCCCTTGAATTCTGCTGTGCTCCCACAGGAAGCTGTGATTGCATAAACATGGGCAAAATAGTTTTCATTTTGTGTGCCTCAGCCATTTTTTTTAAAAAAAGAAAAATCTTTTTTTCCAGGCCACCCTTTTGCTCCTGTCGATGATGACCGAGCAAAGCTTGCAAGGCTGAGCTCTATAAATACAATCTGTAGAGCTACTTCAGTGTAAATTACAAGGACGGCTGAGTCAGCTGCAGAAGCAACCTGGCACAGATGGCAGCACCGCCGCTAATGAAATGCCACAGTAATGCGGGCAGAGAAACACTGCGACCAACTGGGAATGGGCTCTTGCAGTGATCGGGTGGCTTAAATCGAATTGGATCAGCAGCATCCAGCATACCGAAGCCATTTAGGGAAAGGGGTGAGCTCTGCACTGTCAACGAGAGTGGAAGCTAGGGACTGGGAATAAACCCAGTTCACCCTGCAATTAAAGGCAGGTGTTCCTAATTAATCCACACTTTTCCAGAAACAATATGCAAACTGAGGCACAGCCATCCTTTAAATTTCCTGAAAAACCTATATTTGGCTCCCAGTACATTGCATAGGTCAGCCAAGGGTGAACACCTGGAAAGCTGGAAAGCCGGGAACAGGCTATGTCTGCCACCCAGATGTCCCCCTGGACTCAGGCATGGACACAACCCCCTCACAGGGGTTGACCAAACCATTTGAGTCCCTGGATTCCTTTAACAGAATACCCTTCACATAGGGATGGCGAGAGCGTTCTCCCATCCCTATCACCTGAACCAGTGCCTATCCGCAACCTTACAAGTTGTGATGATTTGCTACGCAACAGGTGAAACCCAAATGGCACCAGCCAATCAGCCAAGTGGGTAAAATTCCTGCCGTGCTCCTGTCCCAACGACAGACGATACACAATGGCATAGCAAGGTCAAGCGCAACAAAGCCCTAAAAGTAGGGAGAGGTGGGCGGGTGTTCCAAATGCACGCACTGAAAGAGGAAGCTCTGGGTCACGTGCATGGATATATATAGGTCCCTCAATCAGCTTGGACTGCGCCCCATTGGCCAGATTGAACCCACCATCGAGGGACCTAACAATCGGGTGTTGTGGCTCACCAATCTTACTCACCCACAACACAGGAGGTCAGTCTCCAGGTCTCACCGCAACATGTGCCCTCTTTGAGGGAGGACCCGATTTATGATGCAGACCAGCAGGGACAAGAAGAGGCAGTGTGGTACACGGCATCCCTAATGTATTGTACCTTTTGTTGGTTTTTAATTGTAACCTGTCTTTGTAGCCAAGCTAGGTAGGTTACAATATAAAGCTTAGGAGATTCAACCATTGGCAAACCTTCTGTGTACCCATCTTGGGTGCTTCAGGTCCCATTAAGGGTGTGGCACATGACACTGGATGGCATTGTGTTGCATCCAGATATAGTAAATTACCAATGCATTGTCCCCAAGAGTATTACCGAGTATCAGTTTAGGTCTTTCTCCCTCTTTCTCAGACTGGGACTACAACAAACTCTGCTGCAGGCATGTGACAAAAGGCCTGCCAGGAATCTGTATATAACACTCTTAATAATAATTCAGTTAGGTGTGTGGAGCCAGAATCCAGTAACTGAGGGTTGTTGTTGTTTTTAGCATGCAACATAATGTGTCAGACTAGGATGGCTTCCAGGTAGACCAGAAAGAGTTCCGCTGCTTTTGAAACTGAATATACTGCAGAGAATTGGACTGGAAGGACCAGAGTCAGATATGTGGCTGCCATCTACAGCCTTCAAAGATGCTCATTTTGTAATGAGCATTGGTCCAAGGGGGCGGGGATGCCTGCAAACTGTCAGTCTCCAATGGCAAGATTAGAAAATGGAGAGAAAAGAGCTAGATAGAGCACACTGTTCGAGTCCTGCTACAGTCCAAAGAAAATACGTCCACAGTGTGTGTGTGTGTGTGTGTGTTTCTTTGTGAAACAGACCAAGGCCCCTACTGAAATAACTGCAATTCGCTCTGAAATAACTGCAATTCGGACTACCGCAATGCACTCTACGTGGGGCTACCTTTGAAGGTGACTCGGAAACTACAACTAATCCAGAATGCGGCAGCTAGACTGATGACTGGGAGCGGCCGCCGAGACCACATAAGATCTACATGAAAGATCTACATTGGCTCCCAGTACATTTCCGAGCACAATTCAAAGTGTTGGTGCTGACCTTTAAAGCCCTAATTGGCTTCGGTCCAGTATACCTGAAGGAGCGTCTCCACCCCCATCATTCTGCCCGGACACTGAGGTCCAACACCGAGGGCCTTCTGGCGGTTCCCTCGTTGCGAGAAGCCAAGTTGCAGGGAACTAGCCAGAGTGTCTTCTCGGTGGTGGCGCCTGCCCTGTGGAACGCCCTCCCATCAGATGTCAAAGAGAAAACAACTACCAGACTTTTAGAGGACATCTGAAGGCAGCCCTGTTCAGGGAGGCTTTTAATGTTTAATAGATTACTGTGTTTTATTTTTCTGTTGGAAGCAGCCCAGAGTGGCTGGGGAAACCCAGCCAGATGGGCGGGGTATAAATAATAAATTATTTATTATTATGAGTTATTAACCCAACCACTGTTCATGATAGGGGATTGTTTCTCTGCAGCACAGATGGAAAAAGCTGTAGTCATCCAAGCATTGTTCTTCCATCTGCCCTGACCATTGGGCATCCTGCCTGGGGCTCATGGGGGTTCAGCTCAAGAATATTTAGAGGGCTACAGGTTCCCTAACCCTGCTTTTTACAGCTAGGGGTGGTATTCTTAAGGGGCAGGTTCTTATTGGAACCATAACTTAAAAGCAATACAGGTAAAACCATTAATAGAAGATGGATTGTTGTTGTTGTTTAGTCGTGTCCGACTCTTTGTGACCCCATGGACCACAGCACGCTAGGCACTCCTGTCTTCAGAAGATGGATTAACTCTGGACAAAGCTATCAGGCTCATGATGCATCGAAAGAGCATTCAAAATGTATATATGACTCCAGGAGTCAACAACACAATGCCTTGGGGGGTAGTGGCACCCTTGAGCTCTTCCTTTAATGCCCATTAGGCCTCTAAGGTCCTGCCCCCCCCCCAATATCCTTGGTCTTGAGGTGGTGGTGGGGGAAAGTGGTTTTGTTTTGTTACCTTTTCTCCCTTAAAAAGTACATCGAGATGAAAAAAGAAGTTGGAAGGGTGACAGAAGAATTACCATGTGAACCAGGCCTCCAATAAGGTTCAAACATTACATGGGACATTATTCCATAACTTTTTGTTGATACCGACTGGCCCTTCTGCAAGACAGTAGTTGGCCAAACCTCAAATAACTGTTTGCAAGATGTTTTCAAAAGCAGGGGCAAACTTTTGTTCTATATTGGTCCCCAACAGAAGAAAGAGCTGGTAATTATTGTCACAGGTTTATTTATTTCTAGAACGCACTACTGCTGATAAGCCATTTGCAGTCCCACATTAGCTGTGTGTTCTCAAATGTGCCTCAGCTCTCTAAAACAATTCCTTATAAAGACCTCATTAGTCCCAAATCAAGCAATTTCTCTAAAATATGTTACGGGGGCAAGTCCAAGAAGGAACCAAACCCAGGCTTGATTTACACCTCTTTTGAGTGCAGTTTATTTGATGCTTGCTAACGCAAGATTCCAAGGGGCCCAGATATTACCCAGTACGTAGTCAGAAAACAAAAAAAACACAGTAACAAAAAACTGGGCCCTGGGTGGTGTCATTATATCGTTTGACCATTAGGTTGCACTGGATTTAATTGATTCTTGTATGATCTAGCTTCCTGGCTGGTGCATCCATAGCCCCCAATGGTAATACAGTATGAGGGTTTTTGTTGTTGAGCCAACTACCAACTTTAGTCCTCCAGCAATAGGAGTTCACAAACCTGGTAGTTGGCTCTTGTGTATCCTCTAATTAGTCTGAGATATTTTAGCATCCTCAGTGTTCTTGCAAAGCTGAGAGGCATTAATCATCGAGCCAGATGATCTGTTCTTTTTAAAGAGACACAATTAATTGCAACAGATCCCCTGAGAAAAACAAGAGACTTGAGAGATTACCTAACCCGCAACCAAAATACTGATACCGCTCAAATGATTCCACAAGTGGCAGTGAAAACTATGCTTTATTGTCTTGGATAAAGCTCTCAGTTGATTTTCTGCACCATGAAGTCTACCTACAGAGGTTCACCACACAATTTAGAACTCTGGAAAACCACAAACAGAGAGGACTCGCCGTATACAAGTTCACCTCCCCAACAGATGGAAGGCAATGGCGCCAGAAATAGGGATGCAGTGGACAGAACAAGGGCAATGGGTGCACACCATTCAATAGTATTCATGTGTTGGCGGGCGACAGTCAAATCCCAAATCATTGATTTTAATCATTGCATTTGAACTTCCTTTTAAAACAACTCTACGCCTAGCCAAAATAGTTACTGAAGGTAGCTCTGAATCAAAGGTACATTCCAGGTTAGCATTAGACAAAGTGGGTGTGACCGTTTAGCACTCTAACCACACTGTACTGTAGTATTCCACAGTTTGGGTGCCACAACAAAAAAGGCCCGGTCCTGTGTCTAAGCCAAACGTGCTTCTGGGACATAAAACATGGACAGGCTGGTGGGAAGAAGCAGCCCTTCCAAGTACCCTTTAGGGTCTGAGAAATAACAACCATCATTTCAAATTGTTCCTGGAAGTGAATTAAATAAATATTGATGGGTTGGAATTACGTCCGGCTCCAGCTTTTGGGAAGTTCTTGAACAAGTTGCCCTAAGAAGGTCCTCCTTTCTGGATGCACAAGCCACCTCTCCACATTGTTCCTGCCACCTATGTGCTTGCCTCTCTTGGCCGAATCCATACTACCTCACATAAAGATGGGACAAGCTATAGAGATGTCCTTCTACTTCTCCAGGGATTGGTAGGTGGTCCCTTATTGGGGCATGGGCATCAGCAAATACAACAAGCATGCCCATCCCTGGCACCAGCCCTATTAAGTTCAGCATCATCGCCCCTTCATACAGCATGTTAAACCGGAATGTGTTCTAGCTAGTCTTTTATGTTCTGCCAATTTCGTTTATTTAATGTATGGGCATATGGTTTAGAGTTGAAGGAGGTAGCAGGAGAACACAAGGTTAGAAAGTGCAAAATACATCCCATCCAATTCCAGAATTTGCCAGCTGACTCCAGATGGGTCACTGAAAAAGAGGACAATGCTAAAGAGCCAAAGACAGCACTATAATTAATTTCAACATAGGCCTATTGTGAAAGAATACAGTCCTCTGGAAAAAGCTTCCGAATGGTTTTGAACATACCAGTGAACTAGTTCTCAAAGCCTTGTGGGTTTTTTCATTTATAAATGCTGCTGAATGAGGTCCCCCCCTTTTTTTTAAAAAAAGTGAAAAGTATAATATGAGCGGAAGCCATAGTTGGTTTTGAAAAGAAGATTATTACAGCACAGAGTGTCTTAGACAAGCACCTGTGCTCAGAGTGTCTTTGGTAATATGCTATAGAGGTTAATATATTCATTATTACTCAAAAAAATACAGATCTCCAGCTGGAGTAAAGTAGTTTAAGACCATCCTTTGCCTTCCAAAAGCGACACGAATCTCAGGCTGCATGCAGGAACAATTAATTGTAAACTGCTGCTAAATTACTTGCAAGGCACTCAGCAGCACTACTGTATTCTGCCGCTCTCATAACTGTGTTGTTATGAAGATGCTCCAGTTATTTTGTTGTTATAAAGATCCTTCTACAAATTCAGCAAAAAAAATTATGTAGGCGATCTCATATTAAAACAAACAAAAACACCTGAATATATGCAACCATAGCACTTGAGAGTGGGACATTTTTTAGCGATTTCTGCCCGGACACTGCTTCCGACTGCAGTATTCCAGCTATGTCCAGAAAATCCTGGACGTATGGCAACCCTAATCCAGGCTGCCAACTTGGGATACTGTGACCCTGAGGAAAAAAAAAAACGAGAAGCAGTTGTTTACTTCACGTTGCCGTGACCATATCTGAGAGACCGTCTCCTTCCCTACAGACCCTTTCAGGGTGCTGAGATTGGCAGGGGGTTAGTTCTTGGTAGTTCAGCCCAGGACAGGGCATTATCTGTGGTGGCCCCTAAGCTGTGAACTCCCTCCCCACAGAGGTGCACCTGGCACCTTCATTGTACTGCGTCCAGTGACTGATGAATATGCACCTCTTTACCCAGTCTTTGACACTTAAGGGTGTATGTGAGGACCCACTTTATTTTCGTGATAGGAGGTTGTCTGGGACTTCTTTTCTACTATTGTGCTTCAATGTTGTGATCTGCCCTGGGACCTTAGGATGAATAACTGCTACAACAAAGTCCACCCTGTTCTCTCAGGCATTTGACAGGATACGATTTACCTTTTACGGTGTTTGCTACCTGGTTTAAATGAATGATTGTTTTGACAGCCCCTTGGTTATATCACATTTTTGTTTTGTTTGTTCTGCTTTTTTGCTGATTTAGTCTTTTGCCTGTTTGCTATAGTGTTTCATTCTTCTGCTTTTTCTCTTTTACTTGAAGCCACCTTGAGATATTTGCCAAAAGGTGAGGTGCTATAAATCTGAAAATGAATAAAAATAAATTTAAAAGCTGTAGCTGAATGGAAGGTGACCTTCAATACATACAAATGTGCGCTGGATGTTTGCGTCAGTGTCTACGTTTTAATATTTTCCCGTTCTAAGGAAATAAGAAGAAACCTGATGGACTAGGCTGAAGGCCTGTCTAGGTCTCATCCACATCATACATTCAATACACTGATCCCACTTTAAACAATCATGGCTCCCCCAGAAGAATTCAAGTAACTATTTTATTTTATTTTTAAGTTTGCTGAGATTTGCTAGGAGACCTACATTCCTTTTTCCAGGGCTAAAATTCCTAGAGTTTTCTGTGAAGAGGGATTGATTGCTAAACCACTCTGGGAATTGTAGTTCTGTGAGGTGAATAGAGGTCTCCTAACTAAGCTATGGTTTTCCCAGTAGTGATGTATGGAAGTGAGAGCTGGACCATAAAGAAGGCTGATCGCCGAAGAATTGATGCTTTTGAATTATGGTGCTGGAGGAGACTCTTGAGAGTCCCATGGACTGCAAGAAGATCAAACCTATCCATTCTGAAGGAAATCAGCCCCGAGTGCTCACTGGAAGGACATATCCTGAAGCTGAAGCTCCAATACTTTGGCCACCTCATGAGAAGAGAAGAGTCCCTGGAAAAGGGAGTCCCTGATGTTGGGAAAGATGGAGGGCACAAGGAGAAGGTGACGACAGAGGACGGGATGGCTGGACAGTGTTCTTGAAGCTACAAACATGAGTTTGACCAAACTGTGGGAGGCAGTGGAAGACAGGAGTGCCTGGCGTGCTATGGTCCATGGGGTCACGAAGAGTCGGACACGACTAAATGACTAAACAACAACAACAACTGCTGTTATAACCCTGAACAAATTATAGCTCCCATAATTATTTGGCGGGAAGCAGTGGCATCGGAGTGCTTTAAATGTATGTTGTGAGCCTGTAGCCAACATTACTAGCAGCCCCCAGTATCCTTCTGATTGCCAACTATTGTTCTACTGAATTCCACTATGTGCTATTTGAATCCCAAGAAAAAAGGACATTCTGGGGTCCAGTCAGAAGCTGGGAATGGCTTCTGTAATTCTGGGATGTCTTGCTTAAATCGGGACAGTTGAGTGGTATACAAATTTATAGAACCAAGAGGGGGTTGGTCCCCAAAAGTTTGGTAACCACTGTCTTAGAGGGAATATTTCTGCTAAAGTAGGCCCGGTGAGGAATTGAGATACCCTCTCCCCTTCTTTCCTGTCACTTTTTCTGGGGTTGTGGGCATTTAACAATATCAGGACAGAGTGGGATGGAGAGGTAGGATGTATCAGAAGAAAAGAAAAAAATCAATATCAAGACCTGAAGTATAATAGATTTCATTTCTCTCTTTTTAAAATGCAGTCTTATTTTGAGATGAAACTCATCAGCTTTTTCTTTTTCTGGCTGGTCACAGTGGCACTTATATAAAAGAAAAAGTTATCCTGACAGCCGTAATAGAGAGCCAAGTCGCAGGAGTCTGCTTTTTTTTTAAAGGCAGTTTGGGAGATTTTATATAATACAAGGGGATAAAAGACAAGTAGAAAGATTACCGGCATTACAGCAGTGGTCTAATTAAACGCTGGAGGAATGCCAAAACCTAGGACTGTACCCTGTATTCTTTTTTAACAGTAATTTTATCACCCAAATTAGCTGACATCATATGGAGGCCTGCTGTTTTGTTTAGCAATCATTAGCAAGGCTACAATGAAAAGGGTTTATTACTGTTTTAAGTGTCTGAGTTCAACACCTCTTGGCTGAGATGCATAATAATTAGAACGCATTATAAAATGGATATCTAATGCGAAGAAATGCAGGGTTTAAAAATCACCTGGATTCAAGTTCATCCTCCAAGTACTTCTGGTTTCAGGTCAAGGTGTGACTTTTTTAAAATATTGGATCAGAATGTTGTTAGTGTTTGATGTTTTATTTTGTTTCTGTATGTATTGGAAGCCACCCAGAGTGGCTGGGGCAGCCCAGCTAGATGGATGGGGTATAAGTATTGTTGTGTATTGAGTCAAAGGATTTTATATCTGTATTATTATTGTCTGTATTTGCATTAGGATAAAGTAACTGCCTTTTGGTTCCAGAGGGTACAGCTACTATTGGTTCATTTAAGCTGCTGTATTTGGATCCTCTGTCTTATTGGTTTCCTCCAAAAGGCAGCACTGTGATTGCTTGATATTGTTCCCTCCAAAATGTATCCCTTCCTAGCTAGTCCCCTGTCCCTATAAATGTAGCTTTCCTCTCCTCAGTCTTCAGTCTTGTTCACTTTAATAAAGAGCTGTTACTAGAGAACTGTCTCCAGCATGTTTTGTCAAGAGAGCTGAAATCACAAACCCCACGTCACAACAACTGGCGACGAAGGTGGGATACGGAATGCTGAGGAGCGGTTAAACACAACCCTGCCTCAGAGTCCGGATTGCAGCTGAGAACAAGACTCACTGGCCAGCTGAGAAGACGACCCTGCCCGCTAGGACAATGGAGAGTCCAAGGGTATTGGAGCCCTTCCAGCCATCAGAGCCCCACACCTGGGAAGACTACGTCGAACGCTTCGAGTTCTTTGCAGTGGCTCAAGGGATCACCGATGCCAGCAAAAGAAGGGCCACATTCCTGAGCTACTGTGGGCCCGAGACCTTCAAGCTGGCCAAGGCATTACTTGCTCCAGCGAAGCTGAGTGAGACATCTCTCAAAGATATTCTTGCCTGCCTAACAAGCCACTTGGCGCCTACTGAGACCAAGATGGCCCGGCGGATGGAGTTCCATAAGAGGCAGCAGCATGCTGGGGAGTCTGTATCCACATTTCTGGCTGAACTCCGGAAGCTCGCTCAGCACTGCGGCTTCCAAAATCTGGAAGAGACTCTCCTGGATCGGTTTATTGGTGGTCTGAGCAGCAAGAAAGCCAGAAGACGCATCGTGGCTAAAGAAGAGGTTACCCTTGCTTCAGCCTTGAAAGAGGCCACCGCCACGGAGAATTATGAAAGAGAGGAGCTTGATGCCAGTCGCAAGGCCACTAAGCCACAGATAGAAGTTGCGCATGCCATGGACGAGCTAGAGGCTACTCCGAGCCAGAGCCCAGTCCGTGGGGTCGAGTCGGTGCGTCAGGCCTGCACAGTGCACAGAGATCGCCGAGGCAGTTGCCCAGGTTGTGGCGGAAACCATGAAAGGAAGAGTTGTCGTTTCAGGGATGCTATCTGCCGGACGTGCGGAAAGACGGGTCACATCGCCAGGGTCTGTAGATCGGCGGCGTCGGGAGCGACAGGAGCACCTAGACTGGAGCATCGCAGACCGCCCACAGCAACTCGTTTTCTAAAGGACTGCCACTACGTAACGGAGATCAACGGGAGGGCCGTGCAGTTTCCAGCGCAAGGCAAGGCACACGTCAAGGTGAAGATTGAGGGTCAGCAGTGCGACATGGAGGTGGACTCCGGATCCGCATTCACCATCGTGTCGGACCAGACCGCGAAGACATTCTTCCCCAGGGGTAAGTTGCCCCCTCTGGAGCCCTTTCCGGCAACCTTGCAGTCGTACTCAGCAGGCCGCATCCATGTTATGGGAATGTGTGCCGTGAGAGTACAGTTCCGGGACAAACAGGCTGTACTCAAACTGGTGATTGCGAAGGGCAGTCGCCCCAGTCTCCTGGGCACTGACTGGTTCCCTGCCCTGGGACTGAGTATCTCAGGGCTTAATTTCAATCCAAACCTGCCCTGAGATGAGTGAGGTATTATGCAAGGAATTTGCTGGTCTCTTTAATGGAAAACTGGGTTGTTATAAAGGGCCCCCAGTTGACTTCGAGTTGGACCCCGGGGTGGCTCCAATCCGACTCAAACCAAGGCGAGTGCCATTTGCACTGCAACCCAAGATCGAGGCAGAGCTGGATAAATTGGTCAAGCAGGGAGTTCTCTCACCCGTGGACTCTGCTAAGTGGGAGACTCCAATCGTCACACCCCTTAAAGCAAATGGGGAAGTCAGGATATGTGCAGATTACAAATGTACTATCAATAAGGCACTCAGGGGAAACTCATACCCCATTCCAGTCGTATCACATCTGTTGGCTAAACTGGCTGGGGGCAAGGTGTTCGCCAAAATTGACCTGGCACAAGCTTACCAACAGCTGCCAGTAACCCCACAATCAGCGGAAGCACAGACTATTGTCACACATAAAGGGGCGTTCAGAGTTAACAGATTACAGTTCGGAGTTTGTGTAGCCCCAGGGATTTTTCAAGGGCTCATGGAACGCCTGTTAAGAGGTCTGCCGGGGGTCTTGCCATTTTTTGATGATGTTTTGATTGCTGGAAAAGACCCACA
Source organism: Zootoca vivipara (assembly GCF_963506605.1). Classification (NCBI taxonomy): domain Eukaryota; kingdom Metazoa; phylum Chordata; class Lepidosauria; order Squamata; family Lacertidae; genus Zootoca; species Zootoca vivipara. Next base: position 20,169,865 of record NC_083283.1, on the reverse strand, counting down.
GGAACTGATTGCGCGTGTCCGTGCAGTGTTGCTCAAGTTCAAGGAGGTGGGGTTGCAACTGAAAAAAGAAAAATGCAGTTTTGGGGTGCCAACTGTGGATTTCTTGGGGTTTAAAATTGATGCATCAGGCATCCACCCCACAGATGCTAAGATTAAGGCCATCATCGAGGCACCACGACCACAGAACAAGACGGAGTTGCAGTCATTCCTGGGACTTATTAACTTTTATCATTCGTTCTTACCCCAGAAAGCTTCGGTAGCTGAACCATTACATAGACTATTGCAGAAAAAGAATGTGTGGCGATGGGGGCGGGAGCAGCAGAAGGCTTTTGACTCCTTGCGAGGAATGCTGAGTAGCAGGAGCGTCCTTGCTCATTATGATGAGTCAAAGCCGCTGGTCCTGGCATGTGATGCCTCTCAATACGGTCTGGGGGCTGTGCTGAGTCATAGGGAACCGGATGGGTCGGAAAAGCCCATCTCTTTCTATTCCCGTACGTTGTCGCCCACAGAGCGCAACTATGCTCAAATTGATAAAGAGGCACTGGCTATTGTGTCCGGAATCAAAAGGTTCTATGATTATTTGTACGGTCGCCATTTCTCCATTGAAACGGACCACAAACCACTGTTAGGGTTGTTCAACCCAAACAAACAAACGCCACAAATTCTCTCCCCCAGAATGTTGCGTTGGTCAATATTCCTGAATGGGTTCCAGTACACCTTGACCCATGTGCCGGGGAAACAGTTGTGCCATGCTGATGCGCTGAGTCGATTGCCCCTTCCTGGCGGGAGCAATGAGGATCCTGCTCCGGCGGAGCACATTATGATGCTAGAAACACTTCCGGGGGCTCCTGTAACAGCTACGGATATAGCTGAGAAAACTAGGAAAGATGCTGTTCTCTCCCGTGTGCTCACTTGGGTGGGGAGGGGGTGGCCAGGTGGTCCGCATGAAGAAAAATTCAGGCCTTATGCGACAAGGCAGCACGAATTGTCCATGCATAAGTGTTGTCTCCTATGGGGAGATAGGGTGATAATCCCAGCACCACTGAGAAACAGGGTTCTTGAGACGCTTCACATGGGACACCCGGGAATGGTCAGGATGAAGTCGCTAGCCCGATGTTATGTGTGGTGGCCTGGAATGGACCAGAACATAGAACAATGGGTACGAACATGCAAGGCATGCCAAGAGGTGCGGCCAGAAGTGGCCAGAGCACCAGTCCACTGGTGGGAGCAGTCCAGGACTCCCTGGAGCCGGCTGCACATAGATTTTGCTGGGCCATTCCAAGGGAAGGTCTTTTTGGTTATCGTTGATGCATATTCCAAATGGTTAGAAGTGGCGGTGGTCCCTAGCATGGCATCAGCTGCCGTAATCAAGGTGTTGAGGCAGCTGTTTGCTACCCACGGGTTACCTGAGACCATTGTATCAGATAATGGGGCAGCTTTTGTATCCCAAGAATTCAGGGCATTCTTGGCTGATAACTTTATAAGAGGGGTCACATCCGCGCCCTTTCACCCATCCTCCAATGGGCAGGCGGAGCGCATGGTAAGAACAGCCAAAGAATCCATTGCGCGCTTAATGGAGGGTAACTGGTCGGCTCGCATTGCGCGAATGTTATTTTTGCAGCATGCGACGCCGTGTACTGCGACGGGCAAGTCGCCAGCCGAGCTGCTCTTAGGTAGAAGACTGGTAACGGTGCTGGATTATGTCCACCCAGATAAAATGCCAAACCGTAATTCAAGAGCAACCCCCCAGGCTGAGACTGACACAACAAGGTATCTCGCCCCTGAAGATCTGGTCTGGGTGAGGAACTATTCACGAGGTCCGCGGTGGGTGGCCGGTGTGATCACCCGGGCTAGTGGACCTGTGTCCTATTATGTGACCTTGGAAAATGGGCAAGTTTGGAAGAGACATATAGATCAGCTGAGGCGCCGGGCGCTCAGCAGGGAGGAGTCAGATAATTCATCCCTGGCTAATGACGCACAGCTGCAAGACCAGAGTGAAAATGGTCCAGAGGTACAGTCACCAGGGGCTTCAGCAAATGAACCAGGGTCTGCTAGTCCTCATGATGACGAGGTACAGGTCGGGGACCCTGAGATGTCTGGGACTCCATCTGTTCCTGATGAAACCCCTATAGCAGCCCCTCCACCACAGGTAACACCCAATCCAGAACCTGCAACACCTGTTGTCAGGAGATCAGGTAGAAGTTGTAGGACCCCACAGTACCTGAGGGATTACGTCTGCTGTGCTCACTAGGGGGGGAGGGGTGTTGTGTATTGAGTCAAAGGATTTTATATCTGTATTATTATTGTCTGTATTTGCATTAGGATAAAGTAACTGCCTTTTGGTTCCAGAGGGTACAGCTACTATTGGTTCATTTAAGCTGCTGTATTTGGATCCTCTGTCTTATTGGTTTCCTCCAAAAGGCAGCACTGTGATTGCTTGATATTGTTCCCTCCAAAATGTATCCCTTCCTAGCTAGTCCCCTGTCCCTATAAATGTAGCTTTCCTCTCCTCAGTCTTCAGTCTTGTTCACTTTAATAAAGAGCTGTTACTAGAGAACTGTCTCCAGCATGTTTTGTCAAGAGAGCTGAAATCACAAACCCCACGTCACAACAAGTATTATTATTATTATTATTATCATCATCTCAAAATCCTTTCACTGCCTGATCCCACCTATGACTCTCTCTTCATATTGCCTCCCATGCCATGTCAACTTCAAACTTCTTAGGCCCTGTTTGAGTACCAACTCCGTTATGAGGTAATAACTGTCATAGGAAGAAACAAGCCTTTCACACCATTGCATCGCATAGTTGTGGCTCTTCAGCTATCTATTGAACTTCAGTTGGCAATGGTTAGCTATATTGTGGAACAGAATAACTCCGCTCTACATCAACAAAGAACAAGTTAAAAAAAACACAGGTCCCAATATCAGTATTTTGTGGGGGACCTCATTCTGCACCCCTCCGTTGGGAGAACTGCCCATTAATTCCTAATTCTGCAGTATCCCAATCTCCTCGCCTCACCCTGGTGGGCCCATTTTATACATGCCTACCAAAATGCCCTTTGTGTACATATGCATACACATGGCACAAATTCATTCTTCCGGGGATGTGACATCCAGCCTAAAATAAATAAAAGAGATTTTCAGAGGTAATGTGACATGACATATGATGTCTAGCTTACTGACATTTTAGTAAGGAAATGCTGGTCTGCTGTCTGCAAGTGCAGAAGTTTCAAACGCCTGCCAGTATGTTCGTTCACCCTAAGCTCTTCCTGAAGGCTCATTTGAAAATGTCACTGGTAGAGAATAAACAGACAAAAGGCTACCCTAATTATAGTTTGGTATTCTAGACAATTGGTTGCATATCCCATCCAAGTACTGTAGCTGAGACAAAAAGAAGGGACCACATACATAAACATTAAAGTAATATATGGCTTTGCTAGGTTTTTTTTAATCCCAAAAATCTTTTTAAAAAAATAATAATAATGATATAATATTCTATACAAAGTATTTTGGCAAACATGCAGCAGTTTTCAGCCATTTATCTTCTGTTTTTGATGCTGTTATTGATACAGATGAGCCATATAAAATTTGAAAGTAGGAAGGATCGTAATGAATCTAGTCTTGCAGAAATACTTTGCTTATTAAGATTTTGGAACACCACCTGTTGATATAGCAAGCATCCTTGTCCAGTCACCTAACTGATCTAGAACAATATTGTTTATTCCCTTTATTTCATACAGAATTGCTTACAGAATGGACACCTGCCGTTTGCAGACTTTCCTTGGATTCACAATCCATTTGAGGGCCCTGAATCATACAAATACATTACTTCATTTGAGGGCCCTGAACCATACAAATACACACACATATATATATATATATATATTATAATTTTTTGCCAATTGGCTTACTGTCTTACAGGATGTGATAAAACCAATACCACCTCCCCACTAGGGGTGAAAGGGTCAGCAAATGTAGAACAAATGATAAGAGACTTGCCAATGGACAAATACAGAACTATCAAACAACCCTTTCGGTGAGAATTGCATGAGTGGGTAAATTGGAAGGTGCCTATTGTCCCAGCCACCAGTGGATTGTTGCTGTTGTATGGCTCTGTGTTCCCCATGTAATTTAGTACAGTCGTACCTTCATTCTCTAATAGAATGCATTCCGGGAGTCCGTTCGACTCCCGGAACTGTTTGAAAACCAAGACACGCCTTCCGATTGGTTGCAGGAGTGCCCTGCAGCCAACTGGAAACTGCACCGGACATTCGGCTTCCAAAAATCATTCAAAAACCGGAACACTCGCTTCTGGTTTTTGATCGCTCGGGAGCCGAAATGTATGAGTTCCAAGGCATTCATGACTGTACTCAGCACAATCAGAGATCTAATTTGTGCTAGGAGCCTACATGCTGCAGAGATGACCCACCCTGTTCATGGATGGCTGTGGAGCTGGGTGATCCGGATGCGACAGAGGAGATGGGCCCAATGGGGTCCTCCTTTCTCTCTTCCCCATACAATTCATCCATCGGGGTTTAGAACTGGAGGGAAGAATGGAGACAAGACCCCCAGCGCTTGAAGATACTACACTTTTCACCTCTCCCTCTATGTCAGGGACTGGACCAGGAAGAATGGTGGGAGCCCACCCCCTTTTTCTGAACCTTCCTAAGGGCCAGGAGGACAGTATTGATTTAGAACAGTGATTTGCAGAGGGACATAGTCCAGAGGGGGAAAGCTGGGAAATACTGGGTGAAGAACAGCTAGAAGAAGAAACACCAGGAGAGAGACAGCTGGCAGATTCCCTGTCTGGAAAGCATTCCAGACCCTGCTTCATCTAAGACTATACAGGCTCTGAGAGTGGTAGAACAGAAAGCGCAGCGGCATCAAGCTCAGATTACCCAACGCTGGAGTGACATAGATTAATGGGGACAGAGGGGCAAACCTTTACTGGGAGCAACACCATTTTTAGAGAGATAGGCATTCCTTGGTCTCACGCTCTGATTATTAAAGAAACTAGTATGAACGCTCCTTTCATTTGATCTGCTTATTTACTTCCACCAGGGGAGGGATCTGATTCCCCGAAGCCTGACACTCCAGCCTCGAAAACCGCCAGCATTTTCTCGTCCTTTTTCTTTCCCCAAACCACCTTCCCAAATAATGCCAAAAAAGGTTATAACCAAGACTTGTACCATATACAGCAGGCATCCCCAAACTTCAGCCCTCCAGATGTTTTGGCCTACAACTCCCATGATCCCTAGCTAACAGGACCAGTGGTTGGGGAAGATGGGAATTGTAGTCCAAAACATCTGGAAGGCCAAAGTTTGGGGATGCTTGATATACAGCATACAGAGTCACAATTGGCCACACTGGACCTTTAGTCAGCTTTGAGGACAGGTGGTGGAAGCCAGTGTTAGTTAAACTGCGCTATGTTTGTGTACTGTAGGAACCTGATGAACCATGCAGTTCTGCTTGAGTGAGGAGGAATCTATTATCAGCAGCTGAATTCATTTTTTTTTAGCCAGCATTTTTCTCTCTGGGTCATGTTTCTTTCTGGATTTACCATGTGTTTGCAATATTGTATGGATGGTTCTGGGCCGCAAAGCACAACTGCTAACTACCATATGAGGTAGTCACATCTCCCACAGAGATTTGAATGAACACAGCCTGTAAGAGAGATTTATTGTGGAAACACCGTTAAAATAATTCTTAGAAGTACATCAGCTTCCCTCAACTTGGAGGGTCTCCAGATATTTTGGAATACCACTGACACCAGCCTCAGCCAACACAACAGTTGTTTTCTTTTTAAACATACTTTTTATTAATTTTACAAAATACAAAAAACAAAAGAAACGGTACATACATAAACACCTTTTCCACCTCCTTCCTACCCACCCACATGGGTCCTCCCCTGCCACAGAAGTATCCCATGTATGTGAACAGTCAGAGATGGTCCATTTTATGCTTGGATTTCTGTCCTCCTCCCCCTCCCCTGACCCCAAAGCCCCCCCCTGCCACCAGGGAGCTCCAGCAAACCAGGGCAGTACGCAGGAGGCCATCCATCCAACCATCTATTGTCATACCAAAAAAAGAGAAAAATAGAAATAGGAAAAAAGAGAAAAAAGAATAGGCAAAAAAAGAGAAAAAAAACAATACAAAACAGAAAATTTTTTCTTACATTCATAATTGTAAAACCATATTTTGTGGGCTTCCCCTCCCCCCCCTTCCCCGGTTTTCATCCCTTTTTTATCATCTGCAACAGTTTCTTACTTTATAAAAATACACCTTTGTATCTTATACAACTTATAAATCAATTATTAACATTTTCATCTAATATTCAAATCACTGAAAAATCAAACTCCCATTTTATCTTCCCGTGCCTAATTTTTCTCCCTCTATAAGCCTCCATATTTTCACATTTTTCCAAAACCCATTCACCTTTAAAACTATAACTATTCTCAAATTAACCTTACATCCCCGATTACCGGCTCCACCCCCCCAATCCAGCAAATTCCATAATCAGCAGACCAGTTATAAACCTGTTAATCCATCCTTATAATCACAACATCACTTTCCCTTCACCCCACCCCCTGTTTACAGTCTTTTGCCATCCAGGCCACCATACAGAACCCCTGAATTTCTTCTCTTCTCTGCATATTTTTTCCTTCTTCCCTGTGGGGGTTCTGGAGTTCCAATAATACCAACCGTGCCCCCCTCAAAGGCAGGGCACTCCATCCAACTTTTTGTAGAGTAAAGTCATCATTTTTTTCGTGGTGTGCTTCATTTTGTGTTGAATCATCACAGTCCTCATCTTCATCTTTTCCTTCCAAATCACAGTCACCATCACTGTCATTCTCACATTCATCTTTTTCAGTGTCAAAAACTTCATCTTCTAAAAAATCATATTCTGCCATCACCATCTGAAAATTTTGCTGTAACTCTTGCCGTCATGTCTCCTCTTGACATAGCTCTATTCTTGTTTCCCACATTAAAGTCAAAACAGACCGCTGGAACTCAGGGGAACACTTTTTTGTTGACATAATTCAATCCTGCCAAGGTCAAAACTTGTCACGTGGGGTGGAATATGATCACAGTTTATTTTCTCGACTCCATTTTAACAAGCTGGCTGCATTCTTCAAGTCTTATTAACAATAAAGTTCGAACTCAAGTTGTGACTGGGGCTGATGGGAGGGCACCAAGTTGGAAAAGATTCATGTATATGAATAACAATATATCCTAGCCAAAATAGAGAATTAGAAATCACACCCAGCAGTGGAAGCCGATTCGTCTTAGTCAGTAGAGCATGATACTCTTAATCTTAGGATCATGGATTTGAGCCCCACGTTGGGCAAAAGATAGGTATTTCAGGGGTTGGGCTAGATGACCCTTCCAGCTCTACAATTCTATGATTAGCTGGTCTGCCAGCTTCCTAGTCCCACTGATTTCATTGGGGCATTTAGGACTGCAACAGCATTAACCTAGTAACAGAGTATGGGTAGCCTGCCTGCAAAATAATATGGTTCTTTTATTGCAGAGACCCAGACCAATAGTTTTCATGGTTCCTTGGGAGCTTATCTGGGGTTCTTCAGTGAGATCAACTGTAGTAGTTGAATTTGCCTGGTGAAGAGTTGCGCATTGCTGTCCATCTTCTCTTTCACCTACATGGGATTATTGGACCTCACTATCATCCCCATGAGCTGAAATTGTACTCTAGAACAGGCACGTCCGACTCCCAAAAGACTGCGATCTACTCCCAGGTTAAAAAAAAAAAATCTACCCATTGTCATTGCCAAGAGTTGTTGAGCTTTTTGCAGTGAGGGTTGCCCAGAGTTGTTGAACAATGAACCAGGGACGGAGCAGTGGAGAACTTCTGAAACAACAATGGGACACTAGCGCTGCCCAAGGCGTGCTGGAGAACAGCAACAACTGACAAAAGATATTACAAGGGCAGGAAGAAAACACTACAGGCAGAATCATTGCCACACACAGGAAGGAGAGAGTTTGAGATCATTTAATGTGTCAGTACGAATGGAAGTCATTAAAACTGCAGTTGCGATATAAGGGATTGGAATTTTGACTGGAGCGTAATTGAATTTCCTAAGATTTTGGAATGCAGAAACAAAGTAACTCATCAAACCATCAGTCCTAGCATGCGGGGGGGCACCTAAATTGTATAATTTGGCATCAGTGATTGGTATTATTAATTGCATTATAATTTGGCATTGTTATAATGAGGCTATTATTGGACTGAAAACTTTAGAGAGAGAGAGAGAGAGAGAGAGAGAGAGAGAGAGAGAGAGAGAGAGAGAGAGAGAGAGACAGACAGACAGACAGACAGACAGACAGACAGACAGACAGACAGACAGACAAAAGTCCACCCCAGATCCTGGTCCAAAACTATATTTGTTCTTGGCAGACACATCCTTGAAAAAAGCATTTCATGGATGTAGATACACCTTTGGGTGGGTGGATGGGAAACATACTTGAACCATTTGGAACACACAGCAAAGCTTGCAAAGTACGTATTTGCATGCGCAGCTTTGTGAGACATCAGTAAACATTACTCCGTTGACATCCCTGAAGGCTCTAACTCCAGTTCTCCTTGCATCCTGTGGCAATTGTCTCTCTTTTGATTTATAGGATCCCCACTGCGTTAAGCAACCCACGGTTATTTATTATATGCACTATTTTAGCAGCTTGTGCTGCAGAAAATAAATGTGTCTGAAGCCCCATAGTTCTGTCGGGCTAGAGGCTATTTGTTACGTGAACATCTCTATTTGGTTGTAGTTTTACTTGTGATGTGTCTGTTTATTAGGATAGGGTATGATATAATGCTCTCGGGACCATATTGTACTCATATTGATTCTGGCAACCTTTGTTCTGTTATGCATTTTAAAAACAACAACGTTCAAGACAATACATCTGCTGGGATTAAAAATAGTATGTAGTAGTTAGAACAATTTATTTCTAACAAGCCTTCGTGGTATCTTATCATTGCAGCTGTTAGTCACTTTCTATGCTCACTATTGATTTGCTTTTCCAGATGATTTCTCCTTCTGCGTTTATTATAAATAATGTATTGATGACTCACTGGTGTATGACGCCAAGATGCATTTAAGATATATTTAGAAAATAGGCTTTTTTTAAAAAAAGAAACCAACCCGAAACAATATCGGAGCAGCAGTTTATAGGTGCAGGGACTAAAAATGATTAGAGGAACCGAGCATCCATGAACCAGCTTTCACAGCCAATGTGAAAACATTTCAGGAAGGGAGCCAGTTGAGTATACCAACTCGTTCAGTAGCATAAGTTCTTGTCTATATACATGCTAAACATAAGCCAAGAATGGCCAACTTTCAGGGGGTTGGGGAGGGCTGAATTCAGGTACCAGTAAAAGATTTGCTTTTAATATCCATTTAAGGCAGAGTTGAACTGACTGTGCAAAATAGGCAGCCCAGATGACTCTTTGGCACAATGTTCAAGGCTGGTACCAGGTTTGAGAATGCCTTGGGTAAGATGCCTTCTGGTGGGTCTCCTCTTATGGTTGGAAGTTGGCATTTTACTTCCTCACAGTGCCCCAGAGTGCCCAAAGTAGCACCATTCTGGGGCATTCTTGGACACGTAAAAGGTGGCTTACAGACCCAGTCACCTGGTATGTTGCGCTCAGAGTGAGAGTCTGTGCTGACGGGCCAGTACAACCTGACTAGGCTATATGGTGGCACCAGGCTTTACTGAATAGCTTGACTACTTTATCTCTCTCACACACCGCTCAATAACTGCCATAGACAGTTATCACAGAATCATAGAGTTGGAAGAGACCACAAGGGCCATCGAGTCCAACCCCCTGCCAAGCAGGAAACACCATCAAAGCATTCCTGGCAGATGGCTGTCAAGCCTCTGCTTAAAGACCTCCAAAGAATGAGACTCCACCACACTCCTTGGCAGCAAATTCCACTGTCGAACAGCTCTTACTGTCAGGAAGTTCTTCCTAATGTTTAGGTGGAATCTTCTTTCTTGTAGTTTGAATCCATTGCTCCGTGTCCGCTTCTCTGGAGCAGCAGAAAACAACCTTTCACCCTCTTCTATATGACATCCTTTTATGTATTTGAACATGGCTATCATATCACCCCTTAACCTTCTCTTCTCCAGGCTAAACATACCCAGCTCCCTAAGCCGTTCCTCATAAGGCATCGTTTCTAGGCCTTTGACTATTTTGGTTGCCCTCCTCTGGACTCATTTTGGTTGCCCTCCTCTGGACACGTTCAAGACTGTCTGTGAGCAGAAGACAAGTAGGTCCTGCAGCTGAAAGTTGCAGTGTACAATGCTTCCATTCAAGATTCCAGCCATGTCCTCTCCCAGGATGCTCTATTTTATTTCTCCTCCCTCTGATTTTCCATTTTCTCAAAAACATACCCATTGAACCAGGTCTGAGTTCACTGGACTGTTTTGTGTCCCCCTCCCAAAGTTTTTCTGCACTTCCGCAAATGTTGGGGTTCCCCTCAGCCTGCTGTTACATTTACCAGTATATATTTACTTGTTTGTTTATATTGTACAGGTAATATAACTAAACATCAAAGAAAAGAAATCAAAATAGTCAAGTTACCAGGTACCAAAAGTAAAAACAGAGTTACTGGTTGCACCAACTGTTAAAATCAGATCTGGGAACACCAGGGTTAGTGATATCTATGACTGTCTATCAATAATAAATAATGTTCGGTACATTATTTGGGCAGCCATGTATTTCATCCAAGAATTGCTGTGTTTTTGCAAACCTTTCAGCCTCAGGGCAATCCCAGGAGAAAGAGAGAAGAGTGATGCTTTGCAGTCAATCTGTCAGGTTGCCATGTTTGCAAGAAAAGTGGTGTTTTGTTTTTTTTAAGGGTTCCATTTTATATTTTTCATTTTTGTTAAAGTCCAGCTAGGACTAAACAAACATGCAAACTGCAACTAGATTGCCCTGCATTTTGTTGCATTTAAGGAAGCTGGGAAGCTTCAGCTGGCTGGGGCTGTGTGTGTACACACAGCGATAAAAAAACCCAGATGTGTGCGAGGTCTTTGCTCATTTTGATTTCTGCACCTGGGTTTCACATGAGTGTAGGGATATTGTATCACAGAAGGAGCTGTTAAGGGCTTGCTTATATTACTATGGCTAGGCATATAAATTCTGTATGTTTTGTGAGGTGTCATCCTGGGGTGAATAAATGCTTCCGAACATCTTGAGACTTTAAGCCAGCCCAAACATCCCTACTATTTATGGCAGATCACTGGGAGCTGAAGGGCTCATTCTGCTGAAGGGCTGATGGTATCGTACAAATTATGATCAGTAGCTTTGGGGTAACTATTTCTAAGATGGACAGAAGAACCCTGTAGGGTCACTAGCTTTGTTTTAGCTCACTCTGCTCCCATGCATCTATCAGCTGTTTTATAAACCCGAACGTAGCTGGTAAAACTTGGTTGTTGTCATTCACGGGGCAGATAGGGCTCGTCAGCCTGGGAAGGTAGCTCATCTAGGAGAAGGAAAACTCTGGTCCTAAACCTCCTTGTGGGATATCTTCTGGAGAAGGAAAGGGCAAAGGAATAAACCCTACATGAATCTGGATTGGAGTCCCTAAGATAGTTGGATGGCGCCTTGCCAGCAACTCCTGCAGCCAAGTTGGTGACAAACATATTACTCTGCTTTCCTTTGGACCACGTCAGCAAGGCCAAGAGATTGGGGGTCCTGTCATCTGGGCAGCCCAGGACTTCCATACACATTGCCCAGCCTTGCACCCTGGGAAGGTCACTTCAGTGCTGCTAACGCAGCAGTTTGACTTCAGCCCTGGAGTCGCACTCCATTGTCTCTCGAAGCAGATAGATACCAACAACATAGGATTATATCACACTTTTCAATGCAGACAGCAACGTTACTTCTAGCAATCAGTTAATGAATCCTGTACTAATACTGAACTCATTCTCCACCTATGGATCCTTATGGAATCAAAAGGGCGTTATCCTCACATTAGAGGACATTTGTGTATAAGGATGAATTATTTGGTACTGCGATGGACCAACAGACTTGAATACACAATTTAGAAAAGGGGGAGGCAACCTAAGGCCCGGGGGCTGGATGCGGCCCAATCGCCTTCTCAATCCGGCCCGCAGACAGTCTGGAAATCAGCATGTTTTTACATGACTCCTTTTATTTAAAATGCATCTCTGGGTTATTTGTGGGTCATAGGAATTCATTCTCTCCCCCCCAAAAAAAAAATAGTCCGGCCCCCCACAAGGTCTGAGGGACAGTGGATCAGTCCATGGCTGAAAAAGGTTGCTGACCCCTGATTTAGAACATAGTCCATAGCTGCCAAGTCTCCCGTTTTCCCCGGGAAATCCCCGTTTTTCCAGCTGTTCCTAGCTGAAAAAACGGATTTTTTTGTTTTTCCCCGGTTTATTCTGGCACGGCGGCCATTTTGGAACTGGGCGGAGCATGCTCAGAAGCGACTTTTGATGCTGCTCTGCCCAGTTCCAAAATGGCTGCAGCGCGACCTCTGGCGCGGCGGCCATTTTGGAACTGGGCAAAGCAGCATCAAAAGTCACTTCTGAGCATGCTCCACCCAGTTCCAAAATGGCGGCAGTGCTACTTCCAGTCTGCTGTTTCCGGCCCGGTCCCTTATTTCTCTGACAGCAACTTGGCAGGTATGCATAGTCTCTTCACGAGAGGTTCAGAGGGTGTCAACACAGGCCTTTTCTGCAGTGGCTCCTGATTTGTGGAATGCTATCCCCAGGGAATTGGGAGGTGAAAACACCCCTCCCCAGGCAGTTGGATAATTAAACAAACTGACTTTTTAGATTGTGGGGGGGGGGCGTTGTTATGACATTTCATGTTTTTATACCGTAAACTGCCTGGTGATCTTCGGATGAAGGGTGGTATATAACTCTAATAAATAAATAAACAAACTAGTCAAGCAATTTAAATGCAATTGTGGAATAATCAACCTCTTTCCACAGACATTATGCAGGCTACAATGCAAAGGAACATGATCAGCAGATTCTGTTTCTCCAGCTCCATACAAAGTAAGCATGAACAAGAAATTCAGTTCAGTTCACATTAAAGGCGGATCTTCCAAATCTGCACTTCCTGAAACAACATGCAAAGCAAAACACAACTATCCTTCGCAATTCACAATTATATGCATTTTGTGATGCACTTCTCCAGCCAAGCAACAATTACAAATATGCATACAAGCGTTAGGGGAAATTGTGCATTAAAATGAATATATTGATGAAAATAATATAGCAGTGGAAATTGCTTGCCAAAAAATGCTACATTAGTCAAAACTCCGTACAAAAATGTGCTTGTTAGGATGATTTTGCACTAAAATGCTAATGGATGTTCATGAGCTTATTCCCGCCCTTTAAAAATGGGGAACTGACGTTGAGGTGATAGGAACTGAATTTAAGATTGGAAAAATGGGACACAGAGAGAAACGAAATAGACAGATCCTTCATTCCCTTGTGGAAAGCCTATTTCAGTGTTGCTCACCAATTATTTTAGAGAAAAAAAGATTTTGCTCATCTCTGCTCTGGACTACTGTTTCCTATATATGCAAGCTCATCTGTCGTCCTTGTTCTCGTCTTTCTTGTACACTTGTGTGTCTTCTAGTGCCATCCTGTTTCCTGTGTCTGAAACAGCCGCCTCCTCTCAATCTGTGAAAACATCTCCTTTTGCTCCTTCAAATCCCCCCTTCACACGCCACAGTTTTTATAAAGTGTTATTCAGAAACACCATTGCCTTACTTCTACTGCTGTTCCCAGGAAGGATGGAGGAGAAAGTAAAATCAGCTTGCCTTTAAAGGTAATTCCTACCTAAATCATACTCTCCTAAATAAGAAGATACCTGAAACACACCCGTCCATTGAAATTCACACTTCTCCAAATTTTGCAATGCTGCTGCCAAGCGAGGCATACAAAATGCATATACTGGGGTAGAGTGCCACAAAACACCCATGTATCAGTGACAATAACATACATAATACATAAAAACAGCAACAATTTGTTGTTGACAAAGGACAGCTGGACATATAAAGGGACCCATTACCTTCAGTAGCTTAGGGCCTCATCAAACCTAAATTTGTCCCTGCATTGGGGCTAGGAAAAAACAATTATATGTAAAACAATTACACGTTTTACCGGAACTTCATTTAAGATCTTGGTATATAGTTATTACATGATGCAGGATAATTAAATGATTTGCTGCAAAACTGTACCTTTTTCTATACGCTGAGTAACTGACTGCATGCCTGTTTCCACCACAGGGTCATACCGACCAACATTCTGCCACGACACGGACTTGCACCTCTTTTCCCAAGCCCAGGAAGTGTTTGCCCAACTTAGGGAAGGAGTTGTGATGTTCTGAGGGGGTTTGAGAGCCCTCCCATCACCTTCCCCCTCATAAAGGTGACGGTACTGCATACCATTGTGCACCCCCAGAAAGAAAAGTACTGATATTACACTATGTTGAGGAAAATTGCTTTGCAAAAAATGTGTATATTTTGAGAAATGAAAATCAACATATTTACTCACCACTAGTTTCCAGCAAATCTAGTATCTCTCTACAAAATCACACAGCAGGGGGAACAGGGCATCAGACACCCAAGAAGGGAATGGAGACATAGCCACTTTCTTATATTAATTCTCAATCTCTCTCCCTTGCAAACCATTTAAAGTTCTGTACAGTGTTAAAATAGGCTGCCCTACAGACATGTTCCCTGTAATTTTATTTACAAGGCACAAAAGATGATCACAAAATACTTGACGCTTGTTCCTTTTATGCAAAATTACTTCTGCCCGAGAACCATAGCAGAATTAGGGCAACTCCAAGCACAAGTTTTTTCTTTTTTAAAATATAGTTTAGAGCAAATGTGTATAAGAGCTGAGTACTGATGGAGTCTTGAAAGGAAGAAATGATTTGATCACAGCAAAAGACTGGCAGCCCATACAAACCCTCCAAGAAGCATGACCTTGTTCCAGACAGTGGTTTGCCTGGAAATGCATTTTATAATTCCTTTCACTACAAATGAATCAATGTTATACTGGAAAGTCAAGTAAGAGGCTGTATGGAACCTGTGTTAATGGCAATGTTTAGAACAGCTCAGGGGCTCAGCAGAGTCTATAGATCTTCACTGGCTACTGGTTTATTTCTGAGCACAATTCAAACTTCTGGTCTAAATATTTAAAGCCTTAAATCTGGAGTGGTGGCCCATGGGTCTCATCAATGTCTCAAGCAATTTTTATGACATCCCAATACTCTACTGTGTTAAGTATAATTGGTTTAATGGACAATGAACTAGGAATGGCTTAGTTTATTAATGAAGACTTTAACATGGGGTTTTCCCATGTGGCTATATTGAAGGCAAACATAGGACTCTTAACTGATTTGATAATTAACTATTGTTGTTTTGTTTTGTATTGTTGCTAGCTAACACATGAGTGTTCAACCTTAGATCACATGAGAAGTATTGAATTGCAAATTTGCCGTCTTGGAAATGTGGTGGCTAGTTCTTAGTTCTCAAGACTCTGTGAAAAACAAGGATGTGTAAATGAAGCTCTCCAGAAAAACAGCCTAAGGCAGAATGCAGGCTGTGGGGAGAGAGAGACCTCTGCTTCTAGGTCTGTTGGAATTATTCCATATTTTGTAAGATGCCTTGGACAGGCATATGTCTTATAAAACTGTTCAGATGTATCTTTGATGTTTTTGTTTTGATTTGAAGGCAGTTCTGCAAGTAAAGTTTTGAATAACAATCTAATGGGTCTGGACAATGTTTCATTTCCCAAAAGGTGTCACTTTTCATGCATCCAGTTGATTCAAACTTTGCAGTATTAATATCTGCAATACACTGGTTATAGCAGAAGGAAAAAAATAAAAAATTGGAGTGCTTAGATACTTAGGGTGGGGCGGGGAAAGGTGGAGCACTAATGTCTTAAATAAATACATGTTGATGTAACATATCAACAAAGAAGCAGCTATTTGTATATTAAACAATATTCTCATGAGCTTCCTGAGATACAGCTGGAACACTTTGTCTTTTCATGGCATACATTGGGACCAAATCTTACAAAGGCCATTTGAGACTTCCCTAATTCACTTTGAATTATTTGACCCTCCTCTCTCTGCCTTTGCAGTTCCGAGGTACTGCATATAAATGTGCCATCTTTCTGGAGTGAAGCATTATTCAGTATTCCTGCAGGAGCATCAATCACTTTAATCCACCTGACCTATGCCTACTGCTGTCTGCATTCATTTGAGGCCATCCTGCAGAGCTTCATCTCCTCTGGTTCTCTCTTCTGGGTTGTCACCTAATCAGCAAAAACAAGTTTGAAACTGGAAGGCAGAGGGGTGTGTGAGAACTAATCCCTCCAGGATCGCTCTCCTAACAGCCTGGTTTTTAAAACTCATTAGTCTTTATGGCATGTCATCTTTTCCCTGTTTCTCTGGATAGATATAATTTGCAATTGGGAAGCTGTCACGGACCATCTTGTCTCCTTGGTGTTTATAAATTGTTGCCACATTTTTGACCTTTTTCAATGAGCTTTAATAAGAGGGTTGGCAAAGGAAGTGACTCCGCCATATGAAGTCAAGTGAAATAAACTTAACTCTTCCTGTCACGGTCCGGTCGGTGGGCGGTTGAAGCCCTGGCTGAGGACGTCAGGACCAGGGCAAGATCACCATCGTAGATGGTGTAGAAGCAGGAACTGGTGCAGGGCTGAGGGTCCAGCAGCAGGCAGTCGCAGGGTCAAGGGGCAAGGCAGAGACGAAGGTCTGGAAGTCAAGGAGCAAGGCGTCGGCAAGGCAAAGGTCCAAGGATCGAGGATCAAGGATCAAGGCATTGGCAAAGGCGAGGGTCCAAGGATCAAGGCGCAAGAGGGCAGAGGCAGTCAGGCAGGGATAGTGTTGCTGTGGCAAAGAGCTGAAGGGAAATGCTGAGCTTTTATCCCTCCCAGCTCCTGCCACCAGGTGCAGTGAGGTATCAAGTGGCCTCACCTGAGTGACCAGTCCTTGCCTCTCCAGCACAAGCTGAGGTCTTCACCTGAGTGGCCACTCCTTGCTTCTCCAGCACAAGCTGAGGCAGGCCCCAGTCCTGCAAAGCACTACAGGCCCCAGAGCCTGACTCCTGCCCATACTCCTGACACTTCCTGAGCAAAGTGTGGCTTCCCGTATTGCTTCCACAGAAGGAGGGATGCATAGCAATCTATTTTAGATCTGCTACTGGCAGTGCTGTGTGTATTCTGAATGACAACACTCAAATAATATGCCAGTGTGTACCAAATTTTAACCTGTATGAATAGGCTAACTGAGAATATTTGCAGATAGTAATTTATTTTACATAAATTATTACATTTGTATGTTGTCCTCCAAAGAGATTGGTGTTGAATACATGCATAGCTGCCAAGTTTTCCCTTTTCTCGCGAGGAAGCCTATTCAGCATAATGGAAAATCCCTTAAAAAAAGGGATAACTTGGCAGCTATGAATACATGGTTCCCCTGCCTAACAATCCTACTAGTCTTAGTTTTAGAACAATGGCACAGCGGTAACACATTGCAGAGCATGCACGAGGTTTATCAATTAAGAGACTCTTGAATCGGAGCACAAGAACAGTAACAGTGTGTGTGTGGGGGGGAACAATCCAGAACATTTCAAACATTAGTTAAAAGCAGCATAGAATATGAAGGTCTTCAAGGCTCATTTTTAAAAGTGACATGAGGTGGCAAAGGATAATGGTTGCAGGTGAGAAATGGAAGCCGAGATAGCATTTGACAAGAAGATTGGTACAATATCAGAACACTTGTGGGGAATGAGAGCCTGAAATAAGAGAGACAAAAAAAGAGGAAGGAAGAAAATAAAGATGCAGGGAACGTATGTTTAAAATAGAGCCAATAGGCAATGGGTGGCCAATGCAAAGGAAAGAATAAGGAGAAAGCAGAGGAACAGAGCAGAACGAATTAAATGGACAGTAGATTTAAAATGGAAAACGAGGAGTTCTGGAGCAGAGGCAGAAAGACCAGCCCACAAGGTATTACAATAACTGTGTTTAGTTATAACAAAAGAATGTGCTAAGATCTTGGTGGTGATTGCAGGGATGAAAGAATACCTTTTAGATATGTTAACCAAGGAAATGTTGGAAGATCTAATAATATGAAATATAAGGCCAAAAAAAGGGGAGAGGAATCAAAATATTACCAAAGCTTATGAAACATAGCACACTAAAAGGACCCGGCACTTATCCAACACATTACACATAATTAAACATGTAATTATACATTAGATTAAACATATAATTATTAAGAACGTAATTAAAGAGGGATGAAATTCCTATAACTATTTTTTTCACATTTGGCAAATGTGTTTGAGGTTTTGCTTTGTTTTTGTTCCGTTTTTTAAATGAAATTGCACCAAATAATAATTAATTACAGTATTTTATACCCTTCATTTCTGGATCCTCCTGCCTTCTCTTTGTCTGTTGCCAAGTTCCACCGCTTTTTACATCTGGTGGTTATTTTATTTTGTGTGCATTGCGCAAAGTCATGTAAACACCCCTTGGCTCCACAGGAATTGATGGCGCTACTAACAAGCACTCAGGACTGCAACAGCAAACAATACGTGGCCATCTATAACCCCTATTAAGTCAAAATTCTTCCTAACACTTGGCTTGTGAACAGAAGCGGCTTCAAAGCAGCATAAAGCTGTACAGTATTATTCTTTTTTTCCATCCCGTGCCAAAGCAGATGTGCAAGGATGGATTCTGACAGCTGCTGCCTTCCAGACATTTTGGACCACATCTCCCATCATCCCTCTTCCCTGGCCATGCTGGCTGGGGCTGATGGAAGTCATAGTCGAAAACATCTGGAAGGAACCGAGCTGGGGAAAATATGATTCTGGAAATAAGCAGCTCATTTGTGCCAATGAAGCTAGCTTGCTTTTAGCAAGTGGCTGGCTGTATCTCCATGCCTGTAAGATTACAAAACCTTTTGTTTTTTTCCTAAATGTATGCAAAGAGGCTTGTCTTACTAGCATCTCCTAACGTAAGGCAAGTAAATCTTGGCAACGGAAGGGGCATTTTCCATTAATGCTTTCAGCAAATAGAAAGGAGCAGATGAGTTGGGCTTTAAGATATCAGCTACGTGATCAAAGATCCAACATTGTTCTGAAGTTCCTCGGCTTCTATTCCTGCCCCCGGCACTTGTCCACCGGCATATTTACTGTCTACTTAAGGACTAAAGTTTCCTCTAGATAACAGATC
Organism: Zootoca vivipara; assembly: GCF_963506605.1. Taxonomy (NCBI): domain Eukaryota; kingdom Metazoa; phylum Chordata; class Lepidosauria; order Squamata; family Lacertidae; genus Zootoca; species Zootoca vivipara. Next base: position 20,150,591 of record NC_083283.1, on the reverse strand, counting down.
CAAGCCCTTGTGACAAGCTGATGTAGATAATAGGGAATAGATTCTTTCAGCACCGCTCCCTGTCATCTATTATTGACAGTCTTAAGTCTGTGCTGAAAGAGCTCACAAGAAACCCTTTCCAATCTCTTTGGATTGCTCCAGCTCCTCTGGTTTCTCAGGCCCGCCCGTTTTCAAACACGGCAGAAAGGAGGAGCCCTTAAGGCCACGCCGGCATAACTGTGCACTCCATTCAGCCAAATGTTATCCGTCACGTTATTTACCCATTTATGTTTATGTTTACCCATTTATCACATATATGCCAAAATGGCTTCTATGCCGTGTATATACCTAGAAATATATGTGATAGAGAGGTGTGAAATCACGTGTGGTGCAGAAAATGTGGGTATTTTTATACCTCTCTCATATTACAAGACCTCAGAGGACATCCAGTGAATGTTGGGAGATTCAAGATTGACAAAAGGATGTACTTCTTCGCACAGTGCATAGTTAAACAATGGAATTCATGCATGCACCTCCATGCCCAGTCATAGTGTTTTGTTAAGGATGAGTCAGCGGAATCACAACCTGCCATTGTTATGAGAAATGGCGGCAGCGGCGGGCGGGATCAGTTCTCCATGTAGAATATGTGCAGAAGGAATAAGGAGTAATGCTTCACTTGTATCTTGCAGCAAGTAGGGGGTTGGACTGATTATGTTTAAAGTTCCTTTTCATTTTTACTATTTTATGGGGGTGGGGGTGGGGCACCTTCAGTTGCTAATTGGCAACTTGTAAAGTTGAATGGCAGCTTCGATTGCAAGACTCCAGGCGTCTAGAACCAGTGAATAGACATATCTGAGACTGACAGCCACCAGGCTCCAAATTAATGATGAAGCTTGAATGAACCATAATATGAGATATCATAGCATCCCAGCAGGTAAGACGGGCATGTCCACTCACAGCTGTAGTTTCCAAGAACGTTGGGGAGTTTTGAGTGGATGTGGAAAGCCCTTAACACAACATGTTAAACCTGAAGGACTTTTGTTAATTGAATTACTATACACTTGATACCTAGTACCCGAGTTTGTGAGCTGACTCCACTGAAAAGTATTGCATTTGCTGTCACTGTTTTTGATTCTATAAAAATGCAAATGCATTGTTTTTAAACCTTGTGCGAATGACTTTCAGCCTTTGTTATAGCGGAGCCAAAAAAAATATCTGCAAATGTTCTTAAATGCATGAAGCTGATAGAAAATCATGACATTTATTTATGTTGTGTTTCGACAGCTGCATAGCTAGCTCTTTAGAGAAACAGGCTCCGGTGGTGGAGGTTACTTCAGATAAGTTGTTGGGTTTACAACTTAAGCGGAAACCTGAACGCAAAACAGCTCAGCTCCCATGGGCTCAGCTTTACAAAATCCCTTACAACGATCAATAATGTTTTAAGTCAGATATCCCTAAACGTCTTGCTCTTGAGCAGGGGCCAGAAGAATCCAATCAGCTTCCATTTATTGCCTGTAGCTATTCCCAGGAACATTTGGCTGATGTAGATTGCAGCACGAATGGCCACAAGAAGCATGCATCAAGAAGCATGCATCAAAGCTGATGGAAGACACTCCACGCCACTGAGGCCACCTGAGCCTCAAGCAACAGCAATGAATCCATAGGTACCCCCAAGCTGCAGACACACTCCTTCGGAGGGAATGTAACCCCATTAAGAGCAAGCAACTTCCCTTCCATCTGATCTAGGGAACCACCCACTAACAGTGCCTCAGCCTTATCTGGATTAAGCTTCAGTTTGTTGGCTCTCATCCAGTCCATTACTGAGGCAAGGCATCGGTCCAGCACTTCCACTGCTACAGCTGCAGATGTAGAACTGAGTGTCATCAAAATATTGCCGACAATGCACACGAAACTGCTTTGGGTATGGCTTCTGCCTTATCCCGACACTGAGGCTAGGATGCACACACACACACACACGTGCTCTGGTGACTTTGCACTGTGGGGTTTTCTTAAATGTTTTTAAGCAGGACTGCAAATATTTCATAGTCTTTGCTACTGTTTTAGCTGCTGTTGAACCTAAGACCTGCAGTATCAACACTGGGTGGCTGCCAAACCTGCAAAATGTCAAAGGATATATGCAAGAGTGTTAATCTGAATGCATGCCCATTTGCAGTACAGGCATCTTCTTAATTTGATACAAAGGCCTGTCATATTCTGACTTCAGCCTGAACCTAAAGACTGAGGTTTTTCTTGCTGAAAATGCTCAGTGGGTACTGGAAACCGTTGTGAAGCACCCTGTGAAGCTCAGAAGGTCTGTTGTCTCTTGTAATCAAAGCTTGCTGGAAGTTGCATTAAGTTGACAAGGTCTCACTGCCTCCCGAAGAGAGTTTTCAGGCAAAAGCTGCTGTCTTACCTAACCACTAAAAAGTTTCTACTCATTGGGCTCATTAAGCCCTGTACAACAGGCATAGGCAAACTCCGGCCCAGGGATGATGGGAATTGTAGTCCCAAACACCTGGAGGGCCGGAGTTTGCCTATGCCAGTGTTTCTCAACCAGTGTGCCTCCAGATGTTTTGGGACTACAACTCCCATCATTCCTGACCACTGGTCTTGCTAGCTAGGGATGATGGTAGTTGTAGTCCCAAAACATCTGGAGGCACACTGGTTGAGAAACACTGGCCTCTGCCACTGTACAGAATGGATAGCTCAGTTGGTTAGAGCATGGTGCTGATAACACCAAGGTTGCAGGTTTGATCCCCACATGAAACATCTGCATATTCCTGCATTGCAGGGGGTTGGACTAGATGATCCTCAGGGACCCTTCCATCTCTACGATTCTGTGTTTCTCAATGTTTGAACTGTGTTTCCATTTAAATATTTAGTCCACTTGGACCAGGGATGGGGAACCTGTGAATCTCCAGGTCAGGCATCCCCAAACTGCGGCCCTCCAGATGTTTTGGCCTACAACTCCCATGATCCCTAGCTAAAAGGACCAGTGGTCGGGGAAGATGGGAATTGTAATCCAAAACATCTGGAGGTCCAAAGTTTGGGGATGCCTGCTCCAGGTGCTACAACTCCCATCATGCCTAGCCCTTGGCTCTGTTAGCTTAGGTTGATGGGAGTTTGACACCAACAACATCTGCAAGACCCCAGGTCCCCCAGGTTCATCCATCAAGTATTTTTTTAAAAAAGTCAATCAAAAATTTGTTTGTTTCTTAAAAGCTCAGGTATGTAATTGTCCTATATCACTTGAAAATGGATTCATGTACAGGCTACAAGGTGGTGTTAGAAACATGGAAAACTGAGCATTGTCTTCCTGTGCAATATAACTGTCTGAATAAACAACCCAAGTTTCTCTGTACCATCTCTGTATGCTTGTCTCTGTGTGTGCCTCTCATATGGAGGAAGTCCTGTGGAGGGCTCAGGTTGCCCGAAGGACCTAGATTAGCAATGGGAAAAAAGCCCCCATCTCTGTATTGTACTTGACCACATGATACCCCAGTTGTACCAGTAGTTGGTTATATCAAAGAAATTGCCCTATTTTATTTCAGTTGTCTATAAAATCTCCCTAAGGGATTGAAGCATACAGTAACAGAATAAGGGAGGGGGGAGGGAATACCTAATCAAAGTTTTATTTCAGGCTCAGATTTTGGTGAATTCGCTACTCGAAGGGAGCTTCACATATGCAGCCTTGTTGGCTTCCGAGAGGCATTTGGTTGGTCACTGCAGAGAGCAGGAGGCTAGACCGGACTATCTTTCGTCAGATCGAGCCACTGAGAATGGGTCTCTTGCCATTCCATGCTATGCAAAATTAGGATACAGGTGGCGGCTCAAAAATAAACTCTTAGTTGGTGTTAAGGCACATGATGAAATGAACAAATAGAATCTCTAGGGTATGTAAACTGATTAGAGGGTTTGTTTGTTTTTTTACAATCAAGTGGAATATAAATTTTATGAATCAGATAAGCATAAATGGACGTTGGGCCAAAGCCACTATATTTTAACAGTGGGACTTTGCATGATCTTTAGGCCAGGGCCAGGGAGACTGTGCTGCCCCCGTTGCTGGACTACAAGATGCTGTCAAGTCAGAGCTGATGCCAGAGGAGAAGGAAAGTGGAAACAGCTGCTGCCAGTTGACTGGTGTTCCAACCCACGGACCAGACAAGAGGGCCACTGAGAAGATGCCAACCTGTTTTGTCTGTCTGTTGCTGCTGGCAAGAGTCCCTAGGACAAGGGAGAAGCCATTCCACTTGTCTGCCCCCGGTCCCTCTTTCCAGTTGCCCTGTGTGACAAATTGAAGCACTTTTAAAATGTTTATTCCTACCCGGCTGGCAAAGAGTTAACCCACCTCCAGCCTGACTGACAGAGAATTCTGATGGGGGCGGGACTGTGCCCAGTTTAAAAGGAGGGAGTGTCGGTTTGGTCAGTTAGGAGGGAGAGGGAGGAGGGTGTGGTGGCTTGTATGAAGAAAGTGAAGAGGCTAGGAAAACTTAAAGTTAAATGTTTGACTGAGTTTTTTTTCTTGTACAACTGGAACAAGGCAAATAAATACATGACACGTTAAAGAAACACTTATGCTTTTAACACAATAAAACTTCATCTCTGTTTTGCCAAAAAAAAGGTCCGTCTTCATTTTTCCAGCGAGGTACCAGGACTCACAGCCGTGGTGGCTCAAGAGAGGGCAAAACTCACCTCAGGCAGGGAGGTGGCAGTTTGTGTCCTGAAGTTACATGGGGGAGGCTTAGAAGGGTAACCTGAGGTGCCAAGAAGTTGCCAGAGTGCATAGGGCAAACTTTTACAGTGGGGGAATCAAACTGAGGGAGACCCTTTACTGTAGGCAAGAGGTTATTCCATCGGACAGCCTAGAGTTTCTTAAGGTACCAGGTCACGCAAGCTGGAAGGCTCTCCTTACTAAGAAACCCATTAGTAAAAGGGGTTTATTTTTGAGGCGGCAGGAGAAGAGGGTGGGTGGGTGTTTTCCCCTCTGGATTCCTGTGTCGCAGTGATAGTAAGAGAGAGTGGGACACCGGTCGTCACACCCTGCCAGCCAGGACACTGTTGCTGAGTGAGTCAGAGCTGATTCCGGAGAAGAAGAAGAAGAGACTGCCATTCCAACTTGCAGCCCAGAGAACAGTGCCCCTGGATCATGGCAGGGTGCCTCTGGCATTGGCCCTTTGGGGTCATCCTATTTAATTTTGTGTTTTTGAAGTTCATTCTCCGGTAGGAAAAATAAAGGACACAGTAAGTGATGTACTATTGGGTGATAACAGGAACTGCGTGTGGGTTTTGCTGCCCAGAGTGAGAGTTGAACTTGCAACTGTTCCCGTGTTCTAAAGTTGCTTAATTCTGCTCACTGAACTGGTGTAGAATTTGGCTCTAACGTGGGTGGGTTATGTTGCTGTTTGCATAATACTGTGTTGTCCTAGATGGAGGTTGGGAGAATGAGCTGGTTGTAAATTATGCTTAAAGTGCTTTGTGGGATGGTGGGGGCAGTTCAACTGTGGACACAGCTTCTATTCCACTTATTTTGCTTTGTCATTACTTATGTGTAGATGTAGAACTGTTTTTGCATTTATCTTTGATTTCTATTTGCAACGTTTCCTTTTTAGTGCTTAAGGTGACGTGCTGTTTTCCTGTTGATTATGCTGTTTTTTAAATGTGGCTCATTACTGCATTGGTATCTGATTTCTCATTTGCAATGTTTTATTTTGATATCTTGCAATTTTCTGTTTTATTATTAAGACAGGTTGTACACTGCTTTGAAATTCCTTTGGAAAAATGTGTATTAGTATTAAAAAAACAGTAGTAGTATTTAAAAAAATCTGAGCATTGGGCATGTTGGCAGGGGCTGATAAGGATTTGGAACCTAACACCCTCTTGATGGCTGGCCACAAGCTTCCAGCCTCTGCCCTATGCTACCAGAATATACCCCTCCTCCTCTTTTCCTACGGGGAGTAGTATTAGTATAGAAAAAGCAGTATCTTTTGAGTGTTCAGTGAAGGCTGATATTCTAGAAGAAATTCTCAGCATCTAACAATTAAGTTCAGCCCACAGCTGTGACCTGGCCCTGACCTACATCTCACATGCTGCTTCTGCATGTTATAAAATAAGGCACATCTCTTCACAACAGCACACTCCCTAAGTTAGCATGATATTTCTGAAGGGAATCTGAGAAGGGACTGCCTTTGGCTCTCTGTTGGTTTTCAACTTCATTTGTTTTCATATTTAAAGTCAGCAACATATTCCAAGTCAGTGAGGAAAAAAGACAAGGTATATTATGCCCTACAATTTTTGTGCCATGACTCCCAGCAGAAACTATTCTTATTATTCCAGACTCATCCTATCAATCAAATAAAAGGACTTCCTGTGCATTGTGCCTATTGCCAGGCCATACCATTTCAAGTCCGTTGCATCCTGTATCCAAGCCACAGAACATTTAAGTAAATTGACTTTTAGTTGACCATAGGAAAAAAAACCAACAATATTGATGGGCAAACTGCTACGACAGTAGTAGGAAGAGACTGCATTTTGCAACACCTGCTTTCCAAATGTAATCTCAAAGCCCTTGTAAAGTGGGTGTTACAAAATGGATGCTTTATTAATTCAGAAGACCTTCACTATAATATTTTTAGGGTGTTATTTGCACAGAGAATACAAAAGGGTTATTTTAACAGATCTTTTTTAGTAGGTTATTAACTAGGTCGTTGTGCCCTTTGGAGGGGCAAATATATTTATTCCCAATCCATTGAGTAATGTTGATACGGAGGATTTAGTAAATGATTGCCAGCTTTTTTAGAACTTAAGTACGTTAAACTCCTGGTGGATCAAATCAAATATCAATCTAGTCCATCTGTTCCCAATCGCGGTGAGTCAGGTGACTGCATAGCCACAAACAGAGCAACAGAGGGCCAGCAGGTAATGGCTTTTCCCACCTGCCTTGCCTTACCCTCCAGCCCTAGGAGCCTTCATAAGGGAGCTGTTTCCAGAGGAAGAAGTGTGATGGGAAAACACTCTGTTTGCTATCGGGGTGGTTGGTTTCACCTGTGTTTCCCTACCTCCAGCCTTCAGAAGGGAGTTGCTGCCATGGACATTATGTGTATGTGTATTTTAATGAGTTGACTAGAATGAAATATTAGGAGTCATTGGGGCATGGAGAGAGTGCGTATGAATTTAGCAGTGCTCATGCGTACTGACCAGAGGTTAGGCCGTCACAGTGATGCACCCCGTTTTTTTGGATGCTCTCCCTAAGTCTGAATGAACCTATTATTTTATAAGGATGGGGTGCCTTTTTTGCACCATGTGAAAATGTTCTCTTTTAGAAATTCTAATGCTATACCTTTAAAAAAATCTGCTAGAAGGCTAGCTCAGCATCAGTGCCTGATGAATGCAAACTTTTTGAGATACAGTATTTCTCTAGAAAGAGGTAACCCTCCATGCACTAGTCTAATGCTTTCTTAAAATCCAGCAAAGCTAGACGGCATCATCACATGCTGTGACAGTGAATTTAAAAAGTTAGTTATCTATTGTGTGATGGAGGAGGAGATGATGCCATATGGATCATTGTGTCATCTGCCTGATTGAGTGGAGGTGAAGGAAGCAGATTCATTGGAGTCTTCTATTGACTTGTCCTTGGTACACAGGAGGAGGACATTCAACTATCAAAGCTTTTTGGACTTCTGAGCTGTGGCCATAACAATGAAGGCTAAGGGCTGCGACCTCTGTGGTCTACTTCTGCTCCAAGTGTGGCATAAGTTGCAGGATTTGGGCAGTCACGAGTTAAGACTGGATGGAACTTTTCTATTTTTGTCATGCCTCGAGAGACTTCCTTTAGCCACACTTGATGAATATTGATAGTGAAACTTAAAAACTTATATAACCATTGTAGCCTGTCAAATTGAAGTAGGATTATCCCCTTATTCTTCTTCAGTCTTAAGCATTTCAGTATTTCCAAACTGTTCCTTTGTTAGGATCAAAGTTGGGGCTATGCGTCTATCAGAACTCCATGCTGGTTTTTACACTAGGAACCAGTGCTGAAATTAATAGGGGAATACAATCGTGGCCCCTTTACGTTTATGGCAGACTTCTTAAATACGGGTTTGAGAAACCTGGAAGCAAGGTTTAGATTATTATTATTTTTAATGGAGAGACTTGGCCCCTGTTCCTTCTTCCGCAAAAAAACTGAGTATGGCTGGAATCACTGCCAGGAAAAAAACAGATGTAAGGTGAGGCTGTTGAATCAAGCCAGTGGCACATCAAGTCCGCCATCTTGTTTTTACAGTGGCCAACAAGATGCATACAGGAAGAGAAATACATAAATCCATGTAGTGTATGTGGAAATAGATATGTAGGTTTTGCTCAGTGGTTCTTGAGACAGAAAGGACACACACACAAAAAATTGGAACCTGCAGATGTTGCAATGTGGAGTGTTGCTCTTCAGCAGGCATAGGCAAACTCGGCCCTCCAGATGTTTTGGGACTACAACTCCCATCATCCCTAGTTTACAGGACCACTGGTCAGGGATGGTGGGAGTTGTAGTCCCAAAACATCTGGAGGGAGGGCTGAGTTTGCCTATGCCTGCTCTTCAGGATACCAGTCCTTTCCATTTTGTTTCCCCATCTCCCAACAGGCAGTCAACCTTCCCCAGCCAGTGAGCATGCTCAGCAACCCTTCAGCTGTATCTGAGGTTTCCCCCATGTTAAGGATTTTGAAAGGCTGGGGTTTTTTTTTTTTTTGTAATTCTGCAGAAGGCGGGCTTCTCACAAGCCTGCCTGCCTGCTGACACCCAACAGCAGGGTGGTACTGATTTGGCTACATAATGCCCAGCATGAACATTTGAAATTAGATGGAGCTCTGATCCAAGAATGCTTATGCCACAATAAATGTGTATGTATTTAAGGAGCCATAGGGCTGTTCTTGCTGCCAGAGACTTGCTCAGCTACGCCTCTGACATTTAAAGATAGTTTAGCATTGTGTTGTTTTTGCTAGAATACTGCCTGGAAAGAAATAGGCTTTTTTTTTTTAAAAAAAAGGTAGAAATTTTCAGATCAATAACCGTTCCCTTGTGTGAGAAAGTGCACTGAAGACTTCTGTAGCCTGTAGAAATATACATTCATTACCAAATGTATGGGTTGACAGAGTGGGGCACACATGAATAGAAACAGTGCTAGCTAAGAGCATGTCCAGGAATCCATCTAGTCTGAAAGAAGCATCCTTCTTCCTGAAGCACATGCCCCTAGGAAATCCTCAAATAGAGGATGAAGGCAGTAGTCCTCTTCTGCTTTTGCTTTTCCACCAAAAGGGTATTTGGTGCTATGCTGCCTATGAAACTGGAGGTTTCATATAGCTACCAAGGCTGTATGGCTCCATCCCCTTTTAAAAGCTGGCTAAATGCATCAATTCATCCTATGGCCATGAATGCTATTAGGAAAGCACAGAACTATTCCATGGTCCATTTGTTTATTTAACAAGATTTATATACTGCTTAATCAACAAAAACACAAGTGGTTTACATATAACTATATTGTATATTCAGTAAAAAATACAGACAAGATTAAACTTTGGAAACAAATAGGCATAAACTGTGATGAAAACCAGTAGTTTTAAAAGCAATTAGTTAATAAAGCTTTTAGCAGGTGCTGAAAACATTACAGTAAAGGCAATACAGTTCCCAAAGCAGCAGCTCCAACCCACAGCAGTTTACTTGCCAACTAGATACCCCCCCCCAAAAAATCTTCAAACCCTTGTCAACCAAAACTTTCCAGGTAGAACTCAATATGCTACACCAGAGCACACAGCTTTGCAATGTCTAGACTCTAGACTTTCGGAAGAAAACTGAGAATAGGCTCAATTTTCAGGTACTTCGTGATGCGCCCATCATGTCCTCCGTGAACAATGAAATGGGATGATTGGAGTCTAGCTTGAAAGCCCAATAATTTCATTGCAGCATTTCAAGGGTGATTTTGAAGTGACTTCTTTGTTCAGCGTACAAGAGATCTGAAAGGTGACTTTGGGGCATCTAGAAAACGAAAACTTTACTGCCATCTCAGAGCTATTATAAGATAACATAGGCAAGCTCCTTCATACCAAGAGATTTCTCCCTCTACCTTAGCATAGTCTACCCAGATTGGAAGCACCTCTTTTCAGGGTAGCAAGCAAAAGAAACGTCTTTTGCATCACATCACTCCTTGATACTTTTAACAAAGAGAGCAGGTCAGACCTGAACCTGGATTTCCTTCTGTGTCCTGTTGGTTGCAAGCATGCCTTAGTATTCTATCCATGCTCTGATGGTGAATAATTGTTCTGTTCTTTCTGGAATCAGAAAGCTGCTGACCCAGTGCTCAAAAGGCAGCACAGTGCATCAATAAATAAAACCCAAACCACAAAATGTTGCAATTTAAACTGCAATTAACTAAAAATACAAGCCATTCCTCTTGTCTCTGGCCATTAAAAACAGCTCTTACCAAAATGACTTGTTGTGGAAGTATACCAAGGGCATGGGGGTTATCCATATGAGCTTAGAAAAGAAAGTGTTCTGTGATCTGGGAGTTAACATTGAAAATGCCACTCTACATGTCCTTGGTGAGGCCTGACTTGGTACACAGATGCTGTTTGCAAGAGCATTTCCAGTAGATTTCAAGGACTGTGATGGACACCCAAGAGAAAGTGCTTTTTCCAGTTATGCAGAAACACAGCAACTCTTGGGCTGATGAAGCTAAGTCTGTTGTTATGAGTTCCCCAGTTCTCTGAGTAGTAAGAAGCTTCAGGGTTCAGTATTCACCAGGCTTGTGTCCTTTGGAAGGAGGTCACAGGAGGCTTCTGACATTTTGTAATATTTTCTGTTATTTACAAATGTACAAACCACACACAGTTTAAACCAGGCATCCCCAAACTTCGGCCCTCCAGATGTTTTGGACTACAATTCCCATCATCCCTGAACACTGGTCCTGTTAGTTAGGGATCATGGGAGGCCAAAACATCTGGAGGGCCGCAGTTTGGGGATGCCTGGTTTAAACACTCCAAAGTCTGCTACTCCCACATCAGGTCTGGCAGGGAAGAGTTTGCACCCTTTGATGCTTCCAGCACTCACTCAACTCTGTTCTCTACCTGCCTTTCTCAAGAAAACCTCCTGTTTATGCACACAGCTTTAAGGACCTTGTCCCAAGACAAAGGTAGAGGCAGAAAGAACACGAGAAGAGCCTCCTGGATCATGCCAATAACCTATCTAGTCAAGCATCCCGTTTTCACAGTAGTCAACTCGGAAGCCTGAAAGCAGGACTTAAGCACATGTATCGTCCTCCAAAAGGGCAGTCCCCTTTCAAAACATTTCCTAGCAATTGTGGTTCATCTGCAGAGAGCAATCAGTAAACCTCCCAAATATAATGGATATTCCAAAGCAATGTAGCCAAACCAGTGTTCATGTCTCAAGCGAAGATGGGGGACACCTGACTTACCAGTAGTGTGGGAATGTTAGGGATGTGGATTAGGATATATTATTAGATAGATCCTATCCAAGCTTGTGTTAGCAAGCTTCCAATATCAGCAGAGTGACATTCCCCTTTTGTGCGCAGCAAAGCGTGAGCGTTAGGTTTGTTAGAACCTCTGCAACAATATTATACTTCAATATTATACTTCCTGGCAAATCCCCGTTTTCCCTCTTAAAAGAAATACACGACACAATAGTATTCAAAAACATAACATCCTGAGTTAACAGCATAATCTCAGAAAGGCAGGCTTACGTAGAAAAGTTACAAATATATACATGTGGAGACTACTTGGTAAAGTAAGGCTCCATCTGGTCTCTCTCTTGGCAGCAGGCCAAGGGGGAGAACCATCCTAATTGTAGATTCTCTGGAGATGCGTTCCCATTGAAGGAGAAATGGCTAAGAGAGAGAATGGCTGCTGGCTAGGGGCTTTTCTCTGCCAGCTAATCCATCTCATCTGCATATCTGGAGGAACAGGAACTGAGCTTAGTCAGGTGTCCCTCCAGGTGAGTTCCTCTTAGTGGACACTCTAGGAACTGTTGTGACTTGTCTGCCCCAGTATTCCATCCCACAAGTAGTACATGTGAAAAGGATCTGGGGTCTTAGTGAACCACAATGAGTCCACAGTGTGATGTAGCAGCAAAAAAAGCTAATGTTATTCTAGGCTGCATCAACAAGTCCCAGTCAAAGGAAGTAATAGTATCACTCTATTCTGCCTTGGTCAGACCACACCTGGAGCCCTGTGTCCAGTTTTGGGCAGCACCATTTAAGAAGGATGTTGACAAGCTGGAACGTGTGCAGAGGAGGGTGACCAAGATGATCAAGGGTCTGGAAACCAAGCCTTATAAGGAACAGTTGAAGCAGCTAGGTATGTTTAGCCTGGAGAAGGGGAGACTGAGAGGATACGTATGATAGCCATCTTCAGGTATCTAAAGGGCTGTCACGTGGAAGACTGAGAAAGCTTGTTTAATCCTGCTCTGGAGGGTAGGACTCGAATGAATGGCTTTAAGTTACAAGAAAGGAGATTCCAGCTAAACATTAGGAAGAACTTTCTGGCAGTAAGAGCTGTTCAACAGTAGAACAGACTCCCTCGGGAGGTTGTGGACTCTCCATCATTGGAGGTTTTCAAGCAGAGACTGAATGACCATCTGTCATAGATGCTTTAGTTGAAGTGGCTTTCCTGGTTACAATCACAACGGAAGACCCCTGCTGGATCAGGTGCATCTAGTCCACAATCTGTTCTGAAGGTGGCCAGCCAGTTGCCTCCTGGAAGCACCCAAGCGGGGCATAAACTCCAATGCTTTTCCCCCCTGGGGGTACTCAAAGGTATATAGTACCAGCACCTTTTTTTTTCCTAGAAGAAAAGCTCTAAATAACTCTTATCACACTATCACATTATCAGTGGTTACTAGCTGTGGTTATTATATTCTACTTCCACGGTCAAGAGACATGCCTCTGGATACCAGTTGCTGGGAATCTGGCGGAAAGAGTGCTGTTGGGCTCATGTCCAGCTGGTGGGCTTCTCACAGGCATTTGGTTGGACAGAATGCAAGACTAGATGGGCAGTGGGCCTGATCCGCAGGGTTGCCTTATATTCTCAGCAATGGAAAGGAACTCTAGGAGGTCATTCAGCTGGATAACCTATCTTATGACATCTTTGGGCAGATGAAACTAAGATTTGGCCTATGTAATAGAGGCATCTCAAGAGGATAGTAGTACCGGTAGCAGTAGTCCACTGGACTTTGCAGTTTGCAGAGTGTGACCGGTGTCTACAATTTGGTGTTAATGGAGCACTGCTATAGAGCTAGTTCCTAGCATGGGGCCGTGATCCTTTGGCTGGCTCCATCTTGTGCACCTGATACACAGTGAACATCCAGAGGCCACACTTTCTGTGCCATTGTTACCTGGGGTCAGGGTGGCCATGAGAAGCAGAGGGTGCTTTTTTAATGAATTTCTTTCTCCCCTTAGTTTTAATGTATCTATGTGAAGGGTTTTGTCGGTCGGTCGGTTGGTTTCAAGCACTGGTGGAGGAAGAGGAGTGGGGGGTGGGGGGAGCGCACTGCCCCCGGCAGCACAATCCGGGTGGGGTGCCATTGCGGCTGCCCCCCCCCCCCCCGCACTGGGAGCCATGCCCCCAGGATGTGTGCCACGCCCACCTGCTTTCTGCCCCCCCCCCCCCCGTGCCGGAGCATGAAGCGCTGCCAGTGGTTTCAAGTTGCTTTGGGTTGCCCTGGGCAAGATAAAAGTAACTTAACAAATTCAACAAATAATAATAGCACCCCACAGAGATCTATGCTGCAGCAGCAGCAGCAGCACCACCTGTTATGGGCCTGTGACATTTGCGAAATGCTAGTGAGTTAGGGAGAGGGTTGGAATCGCATTTCCCAATGACCAAAATATCTCAGCTGAGAAAGGTTGCCCGTTCAGGCAAATGAACGACATCTGCACCAAAAAGCTCATGATTTGCAAAGGCCGTTCCTTCCATGTAAGAGGTTTAAGACTGGGGTATTGAGCACAATTCAAACCTTGCCTGAATGCGAGCAAAGGCAGGGGATTAACTGTGCCGTGACAACTGTGTAGCAAAGCACGAGTGCATCTACTTTGCACGCACAATGTCCTGGGGTTCAATCCCCAACCCTGGAGAGCCTCTGCCAGTCAGTGCAGACAGTATTGGGATCGATGCCCCGACAGTGTGACTAGGCAGCTTGCTATGTGCCTGTGAAGCTGACTGAGCTTCAGACGTTCTAGTGAGCTGCTAATACTTAATACTAATACATCTTGTTAGTAGGAAATACCTATGGCCTCTGAAGCCCCTTTTCTGTTTAAATAAGGGGAGGAAAGATCGAATAGAATAGAACAGAACAGAACAGATTAATTTATTGGCCAAGTATCAACCATACTTGGAATTTTGCTTCTACTACATTGCAATGTAAATAAAAAACGTACCTCATACATATATTGTGCAACAGAGAAAGAGAGGGGGGGTATTATTCGATTTAAGCACAATTTCCCTAACTTGCAGCACCAATGCACGAGGTCGTTGTGAGTGCCCCATTTGTAGCACCCCCCATGGGCCGTGGCTGTGTGTGTGTGTGTGTGTGTGTGAGAGAGAGAGAGAGAGAGAGAGAGAGAGAGAGAGAGAGAGAGAGAGAGAGAGAGACGCGCTCCTTTAGACCGGCTCCTGCCTCTTTAAGCTCCAGCTGTTCTCGTTCTCCTCCCACCCATCTTCGCCTGCGTCTATTTTTAGCTCGCCTCTCTCTCTCTCTCTGGTGGTAGCATCCATTTCGCCTCTCCTCCTCCTCTCCCCCCTCCCTCCCCGTCTTCCTCCCGCAGTGGTACTTCCCACACCGAGAAGGTCAGCCGACTGAGCATGCCTGAATGTTGCTCGGCGGCTCCGGAGCCCCGGCTGCGCGCTCGGCTCATCCCATTCGCCGCGAAGGAGCCGGCCCGCCGTGTGCTCGCGCGCTCGCTCTGACTGGCTGGCGGCGCCCGGCTAGCGAGGGAGCGAGCGATTGCGCCATGCTCTGCGGGACGCAGTGAAGCAGCCGCGGCGAGCGCGGCCGGCTCTTTCCTCCTGGCAAGTAAGTTACTTCTCTGCTTCTTCAGGGTCCCTCCATCCTGCCTTCCTGATGCCCTGCAGTCCCCGAAGCTCCCGGCGCTGGGGTGCAATGGACGGGGACTGGCCGCCAGCTCTCCAATCCGCAGGGCGCAGCAATGCCCCGGCTGCTTCCTGCTTCTTCGGGACAGGGGCGCTCGCTCGGAGCGTCCTTCCTGACGGTGCCTTGCGACGGTGGCGCGGGGTTGATAATTTCTTTCAAGTCTGGGCTTGAATATATATATATATATTATTTTGTCAGGGAGGAAGAGGAGAAAACTCCCTATCCTGCCGCCGTCCTTTCCTTTCCTGCCTGGAGGAAGGGAAGAAGGGATGGAGGGGACTCAGGACGGATGGAGAGAGAGAGAGATGGGACTCTTAAGGGGAAAGGGGCAGAGGGAGGGATGTAGGACGGCGGGCCAAGGGGAGAATCGGGGCAGAAGCAGAATGGGCCAGGATTAGAACCTGGGACTGAAGGGGGGGTGAAACGGATTAATGGTGCTGATCTGAATTTAAGGCTTGGGCAGTGGGAACTTGCTAGGCATTAAAGGGAAGAGTCAGTCTGGTTGAGTGGTGAGAGGTTGACCGAGGGGGCCAGGTTGGAGAGAAAGGGGCGTTTGCAATGTGATGGCTCTTGTCCTTGTGCGCTCTTTCTCTCTCCCCGTTTTGGAGGCTGAAGCTGGTTTAAACCCACAAGCCCACACATGTGCACCAAGAGAATTAGGGGTGAAAGGCAGGGACGAATTACTGACACTGCTACCCAGGCACTGCAGTGTATAGATCAGCAGCCCTGCACTTTTTCTTAAATGTTTCTAAACACCAGCACAACCTGGATGGGCTCACAGAGGTGCCGGCTTTTTGCCTTTCTTTGCAGGGAAGTGAGCGTGGCAGCCCCCTGCTTAATGTACCTGTGTGTCAGCAGTGCTTCCAAGGATGGGTTTGGGAGTCAGGCTGGGACTGCAGAGGTGGTGTGCATGAGGAAGCTTCTGATTTTGGCTCAGAGGCTTGGCGTTTGTTTATTTTTGCACATCTCTGCCAGGCTGTGGGTGTCTGGAAAGCCTTTTGGTGAGACATAGGCAGCAGCATGTGTTCCACTGCCATGGGTTTTTCTCTCATGGCTTTCTTGGGGAAATGTCAAGGTTCCCCCCCCCCCCAACGAATAAGAGAGCATGCAGGTCTGCCTTCCCTCATTCCTCCCTTAATATTCAGCCAACGCTGCCATTCACAAACCAGCCTAATTCCCTTAAGAAGAAATTAGCATGCTCCAGCTTTCTGCAAGAATTTTTTTTGGGGGGTGGTGGTGGTGGTGGTTTTGTCTTTTCTTTTTTTGAATCCTAATTCATTTGCCATCTGAAGCGGTCCCTTGGTTATTTTGCTGTTCCCCCGGAGTGAGGCTGCTTTGCTTCTGTGCCTTGCTCTGCCACTGGAAATGCACTCCTGCACCGGGCTCATTCTTTCTCCATTGAGCAGCCTCTTGAAATATGCATATCTGCTGAGATGACTACACCAGTGATGCTATTGTGCCTTAGCTGTCATTACTGAAGGCAGACTTTAACATCATTAATGCACTGAAGCTGTTTGGGAGAAGTAAACTCCGGTGGGAAGAGGCCAAACATGATGTCACCCATGGCACAGTGAAAGATGGATTAAACAGCTCTTTGAATTCGAATGAAGTTACAATAAATATGTGTACGTATGTTGACAGTATACCTGCAACGCAGGATAATGCACTTGAGGAAGTGGCTTGTAGCCTGCGAAAGCTTATGGTGCAACTCATTTGTTAGTCTTTAGGATGCCACAAGTCTCATTGTTTTCGCTGCATAGGATTAACAGATACCTGGGGGCAGTGGTTGGCAGAAGAGAGAGATAGGTATACAGTGGTACCTTGGTTTACAACCATAATCCGTTCTAGAGGTCCGTTTGTAAACCAAAACAGGTTATAACTCAAGGCGCGCTTTCACCAATGGGGCCTCCAAATTTTTTTTTGTCCGCAATAATAATAATAAAGGGTCGTAATCCCCAAAAAAGGTTGCAAACCGGGACATGCACTTCCGGGTTTGATGTGTTTGTAATCCAAAACGTATGCAAACCAAGGTACGACTGTAAATATATTACACATACATACATATATGTGTGGGAGGGTATAAGCACATCAACTTGGGTGGTGAGTTAACCTGAAACTTTCAGAGGGGATGACTTAATATATTTTTCTAATTTGTTCAGGGAGAGGGTCGAAGTATACTTATTAACTCATCACTTTGCTTGTCAGTGTAATGAAATGGAGCTGTTTCAGCCAGGAAATAAACATTGCCTATTTAATAGTGGTAACAGCATGATTAATTAACTGTTAAATATGTTTTCCAACTATAGCCGTGGGATGGTAACATTTAACTTAAAAAAAAAAAGTATTAACATTCAACGGATATACAGCATCACATTAAATAGCATACATTATCCAGGCAAATTAAGCCCCCCCCCTGTTGTTGTTGGAACTGTAATTACTTAGTAACTAAGGTTGACAGGCTCTTTATAAAATGTGGTTGTCTTTGATTAAGAATGGCATGTCTGGTTTAAAATGAGGTGAATCCTCTTTTTACCTTTGAAATATGTTTGGTTTTTTGTGTGTGTAATGCTTAAAGTATCTGTCTCATTAAAGAGCAATTTAATGGTGATGTGCTCTTTGTAAAGAGAATTGCAGGATGTTCCGTTTGCTGCTTTGCTAGGAGTGTGTGCCTTAAGAAGAAATGCCTGTTTGGAACTCCCAATTGTTCTGCTTCATCCAGTCCTACCTGTACTTGAGATCTCCAGCTTTTTCAGAGCACTTGCTCCTCCTATAAGCAGGTGCTTAGATTGAGCATTTTTGGATTTACAGGAGCTACATTTAATAGAGCTCATGCCTCTGTCACATTCTGATGTTGTACCAGAACACGGAATTCCAACATGGGAACATGCATAGGAAAGTGCGTAAACTGCACATGGGAGATTCGCTTCAGCTCCCAGTTGCTGCCTTTGAGCTCTATGGAAGAATAGTGGCAGAGGTCACACTCGAGGGGGGATATCTTGACTCGCTTCTCAGACTTTGAAGTTGTAGGCAGATTAACTTTATTATTTTAACTTCCTATCCCAGTGGCATTTCTAAATGTGGCTCTGTGCTTCACTCATGTGGCTCTGTGTATGTGCTTCACTTGGAGACAGTGTTGAAGCGTGGAAACATGCTCGTGAAATGCAGAGACTGACGGCCCGGCTTGCATTGACAGAGGCACTTTGCCCCCCTACCGCCAGTTCTCTGGGATATTTAGACACATTGTGGTCATCACATTGGTGGGCAATCTGCTGGAACCTGGAGAATAGCCTGAGAGGTATATGATGCAATTCCAATGCTGAAGCAAATCAAATTTGGCCTGGTAAGTTGTTTTTTTTAGATGAGAGGTCAACTAGTTATCAACATGTTATAAGTTAATCTGATCTCAGTTTTCAGGGTGTTGGTCGTTGTGGAGTGAAAATGAGAATGGGGTGCCACCAGGCTTGGGCGGAACCAGAAGATTTATAGAAATGCAAAAAGAAAAGGAAGAAGATCAGTCCTCAGTGCTCAGGAATCCCAATGCGGGCCAAGTGCAGACTGGGCATGTTTAGTGGGAATATAATCATAGAGTTGGAAGGGACCCCAAGGTTCATCTAGTCCAACCCCCTGCAATGCAATGCTGACTAAAGGTGGTAGGGGGGGATTGGAAACCATACAGAAGGCAGGAATTGAATAGAGTATCCCTGGAATAGAAGAAGTTGGAAAGTAGGCACTTAAGAATGCAGTATGTTGTTGTAGGTCCCACTTGTAATAATAGTGGTGAATTAGAAATTTCACATGCTTCATCAGTTTTGGAGGCCCCAACTATATCTATAAACACATCCACTTTGTATGAATCAGTGTCAGTTTCAGAGTCTGATTGAATATATTTCCGCCCCTAAGGAGAATAAAATAGCTGAGCTAGGTAACACTAGATTTTTTGAAATGAGAGAATCCTTCCCTTACTTGCCTACTCTTTGCCCATAAAAATCTCAAAAGCCAGCTAATGTTGAATTATTTTATTTATTAAATTTGTATATTGCCCTCTACTCTGTAGATCTCAGGGCAGTACACAATATGAAATTACAAAATAAAATAAAAAACACATGAAAGACGTAACTAAAAGTAGGAATGAAAACAACATCAAAGCGGTTTGCAAAAAAAAGAAAGCGATAACATCAAGAAAAATCCACAGCCAATACTTTAAAACAGGGGTCCCCAGACTTACCGGGCTTTGGGCCGGTACCCGCCGCGCCGAACGCGCGGCGGGCCGGAGGGCAGGGGAGTGCGCGCGCAGCGGGCCGGAGGGCGGGGGAGTGCACGCCCGTGCGCATGCGCACACACACTTACTGGCGCACTGGCGCGCTTCCCGGTCGGAAAAAATCACCAAAAATCGCTTGTGCGCATGTGTATGGGCCTCCCCCGACCCGGAAGTGCACCGGAAATGACCTCTTCTGGGTCGGGAGAGGCCCATACGCATGCGCACAAAGGATTTTCGGCGATTTTTCCCCGATTTAGAAGATCGTCGCCGCGCTGCGCGCCGTAAGAGCGGGCAGCGGGCGGCGGGCACTAAGCACTTGCATGAGCACCTTCAGTTGGGCCTGAAAGTTAGCTCTGAAAACTTAATAGCCGATGGCTGTTTTAAAACAGGGTTCTAAAGACAACCCTAACCAGCAATCTGTTCTTTGTATATTGAGTCAGTTGATGTTTCTGAATCATCTTATGTGGCAGCCCCACATAGAGCGCATTGCAAAAAAACCACAATTGAATCTTGAAGTTACCAGAGCGATGGGGTACCATGTCCTAGTCATCTCTGTCCAAAAGCGACTGTAGCTGGAAATGGCCAGTCCTAGCCACTGAGGCCACCTGGGCCTTAAGTGCCAATGTTGGATCCAGGAACACCCACAAGCTATGAACCTGCTCCTTCCAGGGGAGTGCAGGTCCGTATATTACAGGCCATCTTATTACCTCCTGGACTTGAGAACTTAGAAGACGCAGCACCTCTGGCTTTTAAGGAGTGCACTCTGGCAATCGTCACAGTGTCCTATTGCACCAGAAGTGGTTTAGTCATGTTGGCCACATGGCCCGGAAAGTTGCCTGCAGACAAACGGCGGCTCCCTCAGCCTGAAGCAAGATGAGCGCCACACCCCATAGTCAAGTTAACTGTCTGGACTTAACTGTCCAGGGGTCCTTTACCAAGAACAAGAAGAAAATTGTGTCCTCTTTAATGGAAAAAGAGGCATGGGTGCAACAGTTTCAGTAATGTTCCTAAATTAGGTGAAGGTACGTGATTCTGGCAGGTTAAATGGATGCTTCTCATAAAATAATACAATACAGTCATGTTGTGTCCGCTTCAGGTTGAATCTTTTCAGTTTGTGAATGCGGCAAACCCAGAAGTGTTTACTTCCGGGTTTCGCTGTACGCACAGAAGCGTTCTGCGCTCTTCGCACATGTGCAGAAGCGCTCTATCACGCTTTGCGCATGTGCAGAAGCTCCACTTTGGTTGAAGACTTTTTGGAACAGATTGTGTCCGCAACCAGAGGTACCACTGTAACAGGCACTATGTCGACTCTTAAAGAGTTAACAGCCCCCCTTAAATCCTCTTTCAATTAGCTTGCTGGTTGTGCTGCCCTATGGAAACTGAAGTCTTCATAAACCTTAATGAATAAAAATTGCTTCTGCAGGTTGCAATCCAGGGTGTCATAGCACTTTAAATCTAGCTGCCCTGGAAACAATAAAAAATGTTTATGTTCTCAATAGATTCACTCACCCCCATGGAAATGTTTAGCTACTACACTAGTATTGCTCTTATTCATTTGAACTTGATTTTGATAATAGCTAAGTCGTCCGTTCATATGAGAGAGTAGCTGATATTTCAGGTGCCAATTACCTGCGAAAATCTTGCTCATGCATAGGTTTCCTCCTACACAGTCTGTCAAACATAACTCTGATTTTTCTGCTTCTATGAACGCTTTCATTTTGAGTGAAGCTCTACACACACTCCTTTGCATTAAACCATTATTTTAGTTTCATTATCACAATGTTTCTTTTTTTAAAAAAAGTAAATAAGGGGGCATTAGCGCTCTATAACTATTTATTATAGAGCATTCCTAGTACTGGTTTGAAAAAATGGAGCTGTGGATTGGATGACTTAAATACAAAACAACCAGACTTCTTTTTCTAAGAAGGTCGCCTTGATTTATTTCCAACAGTAACTGCATCTGTATTATTACAGTTTGTAACCGGGTGAAGGGACCCAGGTGGCGCTGTGGGTTAAACCACAGAGTCTAGGTCGGCGGTTCGAATCCCTGCAACAGGGTGAGCTTCCGTTGTTCGGTCTCAGCTCCTGCCCACCTAGCAGTTCGAAAGCACATCAAAGTGCAAGTAGATAAATAGGCGGGAAGGTAAACAGTGTTTCCGTGTGCTGCTCTGGGTCACCAGAAGCAGCTTTGTCATGCTGGCCACATGACCCGGAAGCTGTCTGCGGACAAACGCCGGCTCCCTCGGCCTATAGAGCGAGATGAGCGCCGCAACCCCAGAGTCGGACACGACTGGACCTGATGGTCAGGGGCCCCTTTACCTTTAACCGGGTGAAAGGGAGCTGTGGGCTGTTGCAATCTCTGTCACAGGAACTGGTCTCCAGTGCTCCAGGTAGCTTGAAGGGGGTAGGTGTGTGTTGCAGCCCATTAAAGCATCTCATCAAACATATCCTAGGAAGAGGGATTGTTTGTGAAAGTGTGTTGTCAAAAGCAAACGTCACTCCCTGCAGGGTTGCTCATGGCTAGAAATTTTCAGTAGATAAAAACAGCTGACTTTTGTAATGCTGTGAACTAGAATTTCATAGCTTGTTTTTAACAAGGGGGCATGCCAGACCAGACCAGAGCACACTTTGCTAACTTAACACCTTCCACTTCTCCTATCTTCCCCATGAGCATTCTAAGAATTGTGCCCATCACACAGACTATGGAAGCTTCTGAGAGACAAACATCCTAATGGAATTACAGCCATGAGGATGCAACATAAAGGTTTGCATCAGATATATCAGCTGAAAAGTTTTCAAGCTAAATTGATGAGCCAATGCCAGTAAGAAGATGAATGGGATGTGTGCTGATGTATATGAATGGTGGGGAATTTGTGAATGGGGTGTGTATGTTGCTTTGGCCCTGCCCAGTTTTGACGGCTGTTCTCATGGGTGGTATGTGGCCCCCAGAAGGTTATATGCAAGGGAATATGGCCCTCAAGCTGGAAAAAGTTCCTTGTCACTGGTCTGAATAAAAGGGGTGTGTGTCAAAATGGGTTTAGTGAACAGGATTTGGTTTATTAAGGATTCAGTGTTTCTATGTTATTATATTAATTGTAATAATAAAGTCTGTATTTATTTATTTTTTGCTAAATAAAAGAGATCCCTTGTACCAGTGGAAAACCCTGTCAGATGAGAGGCTTGCCAGACCGAGGGGTTTTGGTTCCTCTTGCCTAGTTCCTTTGGAAGTGAGTGGGTGGCAGACTGATAAAGGACATTTCTGAGATCTTGAGAAGATCTTGTGATGGCTTGGGCTGCTTCTGCTCATTGAGAGATTAAAATGGAAGATTTCATAATGAGTGGGATTATGGTCTTTGGTTGATTCCAATTTAGGGGAGCAGGAAGAATTATTTTCACAATTTCCTAGTTGCCTAAGGAAGAGTTTGGTTTCCTTTGCCTGCCTTGGGATAATTCGCTAATGATAATGATGTATCACCTGCCTTTCACCTGCAGATCCCAGGGCAGGATGCAACAATTTCAAACCCAGAATTAAAAACAGTTAAAATGAAGTACAGTCACAGGAATACGGTGGCCCCTGAAAACACACGTCTTAGGTGTCAAAGGTCATATAAGCATGACTAATGATGCAATGCTAAGCCCACTTTCTTGGAAGTAAGGCTGGATCCAACTGTATGTATTTAACATCATGAAAACAAATAGCATGTTTTGCCCATTTGGTACGCTACTGTTGTGTAATTGGAGAATGTCGTGTACAGATATCGCCACTGCAAACTTAATCCAGTCCGTTGTCTGGCTTTGCAGGGATAACTGAATCCCAAGGTGCATTGTGCATTCATTTCAGATGGAATGACAAAATCTATGAGTATGTCAACATGCACGAGTGATACATTGCAGCTGCTATAGTTAAAAAAAGGACGAGTTAAAGTTGTTCTTAAGTTCATTACTGTATTAGGGAAGAAAACAAAGTATCGTTTTCTTCAGTGACTGAATAGAAATACAGTAGCTGTTTCAGTTCAGCAAGTAGCAATGCTACTCTGGATTTTGGATTTGAGGTTTGCAGCGCTATGCACACCTACTCTCAGTTAATTTATTGATTTACTTTCAGGCAAACATGCATGGGATACGACTTCATATATTCCTCCCCTTTTATAATCTATTCATTTATTTCACATTTAACTCTTATGCATATGGAAGTTGAACAAAAAATGGGGGTGGAGACTATAAAGGGCAGATGATATTATTCCTGAGAGCTGTTGTTGTTGTTGTTTAGTCGTTTAGTCCAGTGTTTCCCAACCTTGTGCCTCCCGATGTTTTGATACTACAATTCCCATCATTCCTGACCACTGGTCTTGCTAGCTAGGGATAATGGGAGTTGTAGTCCAAAAACAGCTGGAGGCACAAGGTTGGGAAACACTGGTTTAGTCGTGTCCGACTCTTCGTGACCCCATGGACCATAGCACGCCAGGCACTCCTGTCTTCCACTGCCTCCTGCAGTTTGGTCAAACTCATGTTCGTAGCTTCGAGAACACTGTCCAACCATCTCGTCCTCTGTCGAGATGCCCTAGTGCCCTCAATCTTTCCCAACATCAGGGTCTTTTCCAAGGATTCTTCTCTTCTCATGAGGTGGCCAAAGAGCTAGTAAAACAATATTAGCAGCATTTTATGTTAGATACAGCTAAGTCACTTTGTAAAACCATAGCTTTCCCAGGGTGGCTCGTATTAAAAACCTATACACTTTCATAAAAATCAAACATTTTAAACTGGCAATTCAAAACATAATAGTATTTATCTTTAAGATTTATAAGTTGTACTTCAGGGTAACTACTCTGCCAGCTTGAATAAGCCTAATACAATGAAGTTCAATTATGCCAACAATCTTCTTCCCCCTACATCCAGCAGCAACCTATACAATAAAAGCTTTAAATTTAAAAGCAAGAGAAAATAGATGGATTTTTAACCTTTTCTTATGGAGCCAGCCATATTTTAGGAAGGGAAATTCATTGAGTAGGAACCATAACAAAAAAGACCCTTCTGTCCTCTATCATTTATAGTTTCACCCCCCTACCAATTGTTCTTCATTTTTTGTGTATCTCAGAATTGTACTGTTGCATTTAATTTCTCTAAACCTTGGGCACTGTTTTAGTGAAAACTATTGTGCATCTTCTTAAAAACAACAGACTCCATTTTAATACAATGCAATATGTGTTTCTTTAGAAAAACATATGTCACACATTTTTACTAAAATTATGCTGAAGGAAGCTTACAAAGAAACAAACAAAAAAGCTCACAAAAGATGAACAACACTGGCTAAATCTATGAAAAGACACGTCGTAATAGTCCAGAGATCTGGTGAAATAACATTGGCAGCATTAATATTGTTTAAAAAAGGATGAATTCTGCTGCAGTACTTGAGAGATAGTAATGATGGCACCAGGCAAAGTTGAAGGGAGTTTCACAAAAGGTGCAATCACCTGCCTAACATTTGAAGACAGGGTTACCTGGAGCAAGGTGTCACTTGAAGATCTTAATGACATCACATTTATATCCCACTTTTCCGCCAACGAGCTGAAGGTGGTATACCTGGATCTCCCCCTTCCCATTTAATCTCCATAACAATGTTAGGCAGGTTAGGCTGAGAGACTGTGACCAACCCAAGGTCACTCAGTGAGGTTCATGACCCAAGTGGGGATTTGAAGTCCAGTCTCCCAGGTCCTAGTTCGGCACTTGAATCACTATACCACTTTAAATCCTATAGCAACTCCCTTGTCTCTTAAGATCTTTAGTTGAAGCAGTTCTCCAAACGACTTCCCTAGGACAGGTTTGTTATACTGTACAGTCATACCTTGGTCAGGGCCGTCTCAACCATGCCGGGTGCCGTGGTGCGGAGATCGCTCCGGCGCCCCCGCTCTGCCCCGTTTCTTGTTGAGGCTGGTGGGCAGTCGCAGGGCGCAGCACGGCTGCTGCGCGGCGCCCCCCTGCCGGGCCGGTGCCCCGCACCACCCAGCCTACCCCTAGAGCCGGCCCTGACCTCGGTTTAAGTACACCTCGGTTTGAGTATTTTCCGTTTAAGTACTCCGCGGACCTGTCTGGAACGGATTAATCCACTTTCCATTACTTTCAATGGGAAAGTTTGCTTCAGGTTAAGTATGCTTCAGGATAACAACCTGTATAACAAACCTGTCCTAGGGAAGGCAGACTTCCAGAACCAATTATGTACTTAAACCGAGGTACCACTGTACAGCTATAAAGGAGAAAGCTGGGGTGCCGTGCAAGATCGTTGTTCTGAAAAACGTGCTTTTTCTGGGGCGAGAATGCGTCCCAAAATAGCAGTGACCATTTGGGTTGCTGTCCTTTTGTGAGAAAAAAATTAATGAGATGTCCCTTTTTTCCAGGACAGTTGACAGGTATGCAGTAATAAACCTCACAACTTATTCAGTTCCATGACATTGGCCAGTACCCATAATGCATGTGGAGAAACTGAGAAGCTTAAGAGTGGAAGGAAATCCCCTCTTCCCACACATTCTGCTGCTACTACTATTGGATTGGGCTGGAGGATACATGCAAGCATAAAACGCTCTTCAGCTCTTCAGCAGTAAAAATAGCCAGGAAGAAAATAGTCTACAAGCACAAGTCACCAGTTCATTAGTCCCCCTGCTGCACTGCTAGCTCTGCTCTAAAGGTAAAGGTAAAAGTACCCCTGATCGTTAGGTCCAGTCATGGACGACTCTGGGGTTGTGCGCTCATCTCGCTCTATAGACCAAAGGAGCTGGTGTTTGTCTGCAGACAGCTTCCGGGTCATGTGGCCAGCATGACTAAGCCGCTTCTGGCGAACCAGAGCAGTGCACGGAAACGCTGTTTACCTTCCTGCCGGAACAGTACCTATTTATCTGCTTGCACTTGACGTGCTTTCGAACTGCTAGGTGGGCAGGAGCTGGGACCGAACAACGGGAGCTCACCCCATCATGGGGATTCGAACTGCTGACCTTCCGATCAACAAGCCCTAGGCTCAGTGGTTTAGACCACAGCGCCACCCGCATCGCAGCACTGCTCTAAGCAATCATGAATTCCCTTATATTAGAGCAGCCACTTGTAAATCATGAAGATAAGATTTTGCATCATCTTTCAATTGATGCTTCAGATAATGGTCACAAATATCTCACGTTTTAAAATCTTAATTATGCTTTCTGAAAGGGGGTTGTTTGCTTGCAGAGTTCCAGCTTTCTTCTATCTCCATCCTATTATTTCTGGCATTTCTTTTCAAATTATTCAGAACTGTTTTGAAATTGTATAAATTCTAATAATAATAATTTTTATAGCATTGAGAGTGATATTGCTTTGTACTAAGGTGTTAAGTAAAAATCAACTTTGATAGGAAGGTACTTGCTGGTACAGCTCAAATGACTTTTTATGATTAATTGATCAGCTTGGTTTGGTTAGCCTGACACAGCAGACAGAAATTAACAGCAAAGCCCCCAGCATAATCGTGTTAACTTGTATACTGCTTTTAATGCAATGAATTATTGGGTTAAGATTAGCTACTATGACAATAGAATGTGTTTCTGGACTTGCTTAATATCTGCAGATCTTGATTTACGGTGGGCTTTTATTATACTTTTATTAAATTCTTATAATTCCTCCAAAGGAAATAGTTCAGTTAATTTTGGCTCAGGCGCATCAGTTAAAATTACCTACATCTCTCCAGTCTTTCAGTTTCCCTATGTTCAAGTATAAATACTGTGCATGTGTTGTAGGCAAATATTCTTTGTCCTCAAAGCCACAGCATTTTTCCTCAATTTGCTTGTTTGAAAACCATCTTGGTTCAACTCATAGTTCAAAGGCAATCTATAAAGATATCCATCAGCGAAAAACAGTAAAAGCTGTTTTTAGCTTTCCTGATGTGTGTGCC
This sequence comes from Zootoca vivipara, assembly GCF_963506605.1. NCBI lineage: Eukaryota > Metazoa > Chordata > Lepidosauria > Squamata > Lacertidae > Zootoca > Zootoca vivipara. Next base: position 20,123,309 of record NC_083283.1, on the reverse strand, counting down.
TGACATTGTACATTGTAATTCTTAGCTTTAGAAAGAGACAGTGTCTCAGACTATGGGGTATTTGGTTTCCATGCAGGGATTAAATTACTTTCTGTTGTAGATCTGAGAATTTTTTGCCACAGTGCCCTTAAGAGTTCTTATACTGTTCATTTTTGAATTGAAAATGTTTGGGCATATTTCTTCACAGTTCTTTCTTTCTTTCTTTTTAATGGATTCTTCATTTTGGTATCATAAAAAACAGAAGTGGGCTCCTTTGTTTTCTTACTCAATCTAATTTGAGCTAACCTGTCTCTAGTTGTGAGTAGCAAAAGGTATTGCCCAACACCTCAAGATATACTGTGCCATTAAACAGATTTGGACTTTTAACTATTAAAACCTGCTTTCTTTTCTTTTTTTGCAAAAGTAAAACATTACAGATGAAAAAACTATAATCTTTGTTTTAAATTTCATATAATAGTCAACGAAACTCCAAATTCTCACCTGCAAACTAAAGCCCAAAGCCCAACTGCTGGAAATATTTTACAGATGATAAACCCTAAAATATGTCAGTGTGTGATTAGCAGGACAAAAACAAACAAGCCAATATCATGAGTCCATGCATTTAATTTTATGACAAAAACATTTGTACATTGATACCTAGCATTTTAGCATCTTTCGAGTTCCAATTAGTTTTGTTTGCATTTTTTTTTAAGTGCACATCTTACGCGCTAAAAGCAAATTTCCCTCTGCTTCTAGGCTATCCCCTTCCTGCTGCTCTGTCATTGGTGGAGTTGCTTTGATGCCATGGAAATGTATATACTTCTCTTCCACTCTTTTTACTATTTTCCCTCCCTCTGGAGACTAGGAATTGAGCCACCTTATAGTCACTTCAGACGTGTGTGTCCGAACACACCAGTTGAAGACTAGTGACCTAGAAACTCATATATATATATATATATATATATATATATATTGGAATACTGATGAACTGGCCATGTTAGAGATACAGTGGTACCTCTACTTATGAATTTAATGCGTTCCGAACGCACATTTGTAAGTCGAAAAAATTTGTAAGTCGAATCCCATAGGAATGCATTGGGAGAAAAAAATCGCAAGTCGAAGCAACCCTATCTAAAAATTCGTAAGTAGAAAAAATCCTATCTAAACCAAATCCAAGATGGCGGACGGAGCTCCATTCATAAGTAGAAATGTTCGTAAGTAGAGTTATTCGTAAGTAGAGGTACCACTGTATATTGTTGCAGTTCTGTTTTCAAAATACGGATGACCCAAATACACCCTTGCACTAATAACTCTTCCCATTATCTCTGGGTGCTCTTCTCTTCTGTTTCGTCACTGCTAAGGGTCACTGCTAAGACGGGCTATAACATAAGCTTCCATTGGCTAAAAAAAGAATCCTGCTACTAAGCTTCAGGATGAAACATAGAGACCGCCAGTGATCTTATACCTGGAACTTAGCGTATTCACTAAGCTGTCCTAGGAAATTCCACAGAGAAACTAAAAAATGACGTAAAGCCTATGTATGCCACTTATGTAAATCTGCATTTTGTAAACATAATGTGGTTTGATATGAATGCTTTTTATCATCACTGTTTCAGTATTTAAGGAATTTTAGAAATCTGCAGAATAATAGAAGGAAGAGGGGGAGAAGACTGATGGGTAGTCATAGTGTGTTGTGAAGGAAACCTGGGGAGTCCTGAAGGATTGGGAGCCAGTGTGGTATAGTGGTTAGAGCGTTGGACTAGGACCTGGGAGACCTGGGTTCAAATCGCTACTCAGCCAATAAGCTCAGTGGGTGACCCTGGCTAGCCACTGCCTCTCAGCTTAATCTACCTCACAGGGTTTTTGTGGAGGTCAAATGAGGAGAGGGCAAACCATGTGCAGTACATCAGCTTGAGCTTCTTGGAGAAAACGTAGACTATAAATGCAGTGCATGAATGAACGAACGAACCATCAGGTCTAGAAACCTTGATTTACCATCCATTTTATAGCCAAGGTTCACAAAATTGCCTTTAAAATACGCTGGGTCAGATAGCGCACCTTATCCCATAAGACACCCAGCATTGCTAGAACCATTCCTGCTTCCTTCTCTTTGTTCTACAGCACAAAACTCAGAAGTAGCCATGTCCTCTGCCTGCAGAAGTAAGCATTTCCATACAATGCAAATCAATACACTAAGAACAGGAACATGCTGAATATTACTAATCAACAAACCACCTAATCCCAAAGCACAGTAGACTGGGGCTGCTTTGAAATAAATGGGTTAATTGACAGAGAAATGTAACTTTCACTGTAATTGCATGGTGTTTGTTTGTTGCAATTGCATGCATTATGCATGATAGCATGGGTATTGGGTATCATCATTGTCATCTCAGATGCCTGCATTTGATGGGGAAATGGAGGTAAAATGTTGGCAGTGCAAATTATCACCAGTGTTGTTAACGTTTGGGTCTGTTTCATTCGTAAATGAATAGGGTTTGTTCAGGTCACTTGTATCCAAATCAGAGTATGTACCATTCAACTTCAATACGTTTCCAATAAATGCTTTGTCTTTCTCAAGGCTCCTGAGGAAAGTTTTGCAACGATACCATGAGTTGTTTGGTTAGGCTAAACCAGGCATAGGCAAACTCGAGCCCTCCAGATGTTTGGGACTACAATTCCCATCATCCCTAGCAAACAGGACCAATGGTCAGGGATGATGGGAATTGTAGTCCTAAACATCTGGAGGGCCCGAGTTTGCCTATGCCTGGGCTAAACAAAGGAGACTGCTTTGCACTGAATTGGGCTATTGGATGTACACTTACTGGTAGCAGCTCACCAGTGTTTCAGACACTAGCCTTTCCTAATCCTACCTGGAGATGCGAACTGAGCATGTGCTGTACCTTTGAGCAATGGTTCTTTTCCTGAGAGATAGGCGGACTGGCAGAAGTAAGGGCTGAGTGAGGATACCAACCAAGATCTAAGTCTTAACATGCCAGCCACTGCACCCCCCTAGCTTATTGGACTGCCACCTTATGAATGAGATAAAACTGAAGTTGCCAGTTGTGTTGAGCCCATTCACCACTCTGAGGCTAGCAGCCTTGGTAGTCTTGTGTACACCTTCTGCTTTTGGTAATCTGCTTTACAGTGAATAGGAATGATTTTAATATCTGAGTCATTTGTCCTCTTTTCCAAGTTAATCTTTGCAAATGCTTAGGCGGAGGAGGAAGGGTACAGAACATTCTATAGTATTTTTACTTGGCCTATTTGTTTGCAATCTTCCTGTTTTGAACAGCGGAATATTTTGTTGGCGCAAAAGAGGTTCCATGATATTCATAAACGATTGTGCTGAAGATTCCTTATGGAGATCTTCAGTTACCTGCTTTCTAGATGAAGATGCATCAATAGTTGGGTTTTGCTACACTCATTGAGGGCTGTGCGACAATCTGGGTTGTAATGTGTAGCTGAATGAAGATATCAAATCAGTGGGCAGCTGCTTTGAAAAGTTAATTCCATGTTAGGAAAGGGATTGAAAATAAAACTGCTGATACCATAATGCTGGCCAGCTCTGGTACAGGGCAATGAAAACAAAAAAAGATTGCAAGGAGCACCAAAAGTATCTCTCCAAACTGGTTGACTGGGAATTAAAATGGAAGAGAAGATTCAAAATTATGGTGCCTGTATTAGTGGTGACCAGCCAGAACAGATATATTGGGGTCATGGTGGATAGCTCGCTGAAAATGCCAACTTGGTGCAACTGTGAAAGCTAATCTCATGATGAGGACCATTAGCAAAAATCCACAAACAATAGCATACAGCAGCGATCCAGTGCAATTTGATACCATACACTGGAATCAAAACCAGCAAAAGCCCGCATCTTTAAGAGATGCTGAAACACCCATAGTGTTGACAGCTGTCTTGGCTGAATGGGGAGTGGCTTCACTACAGATGGTGCCACCACAGTGGAGGTCTTTTTCTGGGCCAGCATCAAATGCACTTCTCTGAAGCGTGAAATAACAAAGGAGCACCTCCACAGCAAACAGTAATGAACAAGTAGGACAGTACAGGAAAACACATACTGGTATTCTTTTCCGCTTGAAACCAGCAATTCTGCCTGGCCCCAAGGCTGGCAAATATGAATTAAGGGTTTCATCCAACACTGTGTGTATGGCATTCCACTCACACAAGGAGATTTCCCCTTTTCCCTGGGCGCCCTCAAAATCTGCTCCAGGGGATCCCCCTACCTTCTGTAGAAGATTTTGAGGGTGTGCAGGGGGTGAAGGGGAGGGGAGGGTAAAGCCCTCTGTGTTACTAGCGGAACAGCAGCATTGGATGCAAGCCCAAGATTCCAGGACAGAGATACGTACAGAATTTACAACATGAATCTAAAAACATTTAAAAACTAACCAAATGCTGTTAAAATTCTACATTAAAATCATAGATCAATAGAAACCCTAAGACAGCAGTAGCAGGCAAGACACTACCATTCCACAAAAGGAGATTAATTTTGGATAGAAATCCCTTATTGGGAGACTATGTTTAGGGAAGCCTTTAATGTTTAACTGACCATTGTATTTTAATATTTTGTTGGAAGCCACCCAGAGTGGCTGGAGAAACCAAGTCAGGTGGACGGGCTAATAATAATAATAATAATAATAATAATAATAATAATAATAATAATAATGTGAAAAGTTAGATACAACATGTAGCATAGATAAATAGCATGGGAGCTTAACTCCTATAAGAATACAGTGCTAGGAGCTGAGGAATAGAATTCTCTGCATATCTACACTGATGTAAAGCCTATTGAGTTCAATGGGACTTACTCCTGGTTAAGCATGCATGGAATTACATGCTATTGCTGGAAACCTATACATATTTACCTGGGATTCAACCCCCATTGGGACGCGGGTGGCGCTGTGGGTTAAACCACAGAGCCTAGGGCTTGCCGATCAGAAGGTTGGCGGTTCGAATCCCCGTGACGGGGTGAGCTCCCGTTGCTCGGTCCCAGCTCCTGCCCACCTAGCAGTTCGAAAGCACATCAAAGTGCAAGTAGATAAATAGGGACCGCTCCGGCGGGAAGGTAAACGGCGTTTCCGTGCGCTGCTCTGGTTTGCCAGAAGCGGCTTAGTCATGCTGGCCACATGACCCGGAAGCTGTACGCCAGCTCCCTCGGTCAATAACGCGAGATGAGCACCGCAACCCCAGAGTCTGGTCACGACTGGACCTAATGGTCAGGGGTCCCTTTACCTTTACCTAAACCCCATTGAACTCATGGGTGTAGGGGGCAGCTGCCCTCCCAGACCAAGTAAAGCAATAGAAATAACTAAGTGACCAATCATGTTGGTTCTTCCCCCTAACAAAAATTTGCGCCCCCCCCCCCACAAAATCCTGGCTACACACATGATTGAACTAGGTAGGATTTACTTCTGAATAGACGTGGAAGATTGGGCTGTAGGTATTATTATTAATATCCACAAAATTGATTCATTTGCTGCTCCTTAATTATTAGTTTCCTGTTTCACCAGGATGTTTTTGAAAACAGCTTCATTTAAAACAGAACAGCAGCGCTGGAGCGACACACTGGTATTGCAGGCAAATGTGCTGCTAAAAATCACGCGCTTGGTGCCAATTGGTTCGCTGTAATCTTTCAGGATTGGTTAAAGACAATAAATGCATTTGGAGCAGCCTTGTTACAAGATACATTAAGACTTCAATCCAATCTTGTGCAGGGTTAAGCTCCGATGAATAAGCAGAATGGCTTATTTCCAAGTATACACTGTACACATGATTACAGCAAGTCCAACCCATGACCTTTATAGAGAGAAGGTCAGGGCAAGTTCAGCCTTGCTGCTTCCTTCTGCTGGACCTCTCAGCAGCTTTCAGCACCACTGACCACATTATCCTTCTGTACTGATTCTGTGGGATGCATTTCGGCAGCACTGTAGTGTGGTAGCTCCATCTCTTACCTGTAGGGTTGGGGTCCAGAGAGTTGCATTGGGAGTGTGCTCCACACGGCACTATTTTGTCCCAACTGCTCTTAAACATCTGTATGAAGCCACTGGGAACTGTCTTTAGGTGTTTTGCAACAAGGAGCCATCAATACACAAATGAGAGGCAACTCTGTTTCTCAGTTACATCTGAGTCAGGAGAGGCTGTGCAAACTATGAACCAGTGCCTGGATGCAGTATTGAACTGGATGAGGGTCATTAAACTGACCTTGAATCCTGGAAAGAGAGAGATCTTGTGGTTGGGTGGTTCCTGTGTCTGGCAGATAGGTCCGCTGCCTGCCATGGATGAGGTTGTACTCCATCTGAAGGAGCAAGTAGGTAGTCTGGGGGTACTTCTCAGCCCAACTATGTCACTACAGGGCCAGGTCACCTCTGTGGCCAAGAGAGGTTTTTTAGCCAGATTATTGGTTTGTTTTTGTTCTTATTTTTATTTGTTCTTCTTATTTTTATTATGCATTTTCATGTTCTTTTTAATACTGTAATTTGACATTGTGAGCCTCCATGAGATCTATGGACGAGGGGTGATATACAAATTCATAATAATAATAATAATAATAATAATAATAATAATAATAATGCCAGCTGCAACCATTCCTGGTCTGTGACAGGCAGACCACAGCGGTCCATGCATTGGCAACCTCAAGGCATGACTACTGCAATGCACTTTATGTAGGGCTGCCCTTGGAATAGAGTTGGAGGGCACCCAAAGGATCATCCAGCCCAACCCCCTACAATGCAGGATTCTTAACTAAAGCATCCATGACAGATGACCCTTGCATCACCCACAAGGAAGGGGAACTTATCTCTTGAGGGAAAATATTTTCTGTCCACCACCAAGAGTAACTGCTCTTCCCTTCAAAGTATGCCCTGGATTCTTAGCTTTAGAGCTTTAGATTCTCCCACTCTACAGTACAGGCATTTGCAAAAGAAGGCTGTTAGAATGACACGGCTTGTAGTCCTGTAGATGTAATGAGAAGTAGTTGGAATTTTGCTTAGAGCATCAATTCAGCCAAAGCATTCCTCAACATATTAGTTTTTTGTGTGTGTTGCATTGCTGCAGGAGTAGTTATGATTCTAGTAGGATTTTAATATTTTATTGTACCTGGAAGCTGCTCTGGACACCCTGCATGGCTAGAAGCGGCAGAATATAAATAACATATAACATATATATGTGACGGAGATTTATTAGCTTGTCGCTCTCCCTGAGGTCATTGCTGATTACTGCCCTCCCCCCTCCCCAAGTCTGGTGGAAAGTTGTTAATTTTGCCCGTCTGTTGCTTGAACGCTTGCCATGCTTTGGGCAAAGATTGCTGTAGTCACAGCAAGTGACTCTGGTTCTGTGAACTGTGCTGTAATCCCTTGCGTAATTTTGTACTGATGAAAACAGGGAACCCGGTTTTCAATGTTTTGAGCAGGAGGCCACATCGCAATGATGAATAGAAACCCTCCTGTTAATCTTGCTTTGTAAAGAGCTTTTAGGGCTGCAGGTTACCAGAGCCCTAATCTGCCTGTTTGTAAACAGACAGAGCTTGTGGCTTCTGGTGCACAGAGCTATATTATGTATGTAGCTCAGCAACTGAGTTCTGGGGAAAGTAAAAAAAAAGGCCTGCTTTTCATCTTCAATTAAAGTGTGCAACATAATATAGGCAAGTGGGTTTTGTTTTTTTTACAGTCATAATAGGAAACATTTTTAGCTTCCCATGAAGGGCTCCTCATGATATAAGAGTGCTCTCTGAGCCTTTAAATTAAAACAAGAACAACTCCGTGTAAACATGTATAAAATGGTACATCTGATTCATGTTTTGGGAACACAAACTTTGGGCTGTTGCAGAAGTTTAAAAGAAGTAGATGGATGTCCGTTAAGCTAGCCAGTCAAAAATTCAGAGTTCTTGGATCTGTGGTTTTTTTTCATACCACCGAGTGTTTCTTCACTTGCAAAGGAAATGGGAGGCTGGTGGTATTGTTTTTATTTATAATATATATTTATATCATTTCCTCCAGGGAGCGCAAGGTGACCCATGCGGTTCTCTTAAAGCTATTTGTAAAGTTGAAAAAGAAACAGAGAAAGAACAATATATAGGTCAACATCAAATATCAAGCATTTTTTAAACTTGAAAATTAAAATAAACATAGAAAAAAGAAGAAAAGAAAAAGAAAAGACTTCAAATTCTCTGTCTAGCAGCTTTAAAAACATATGCAAAACTCTTACTCCAGAATAATATCCAACCCTTCTACTTTCCATAAACCTAGATATCATGAGCCCATTTCCCTTTTATGCCTCCGAATATGTCAATTTAAGAGGGATATTGAAAAGCTGGAACGTGCACAGAGGCAGGCAAGCAAGATGAGCAAGGGTCTCAAAACCAAGCCTTATGCGGAACAGTTGGAGGAGCTGGGTATGTTTAGCATGGGAAAGAGGAGACTGAGAGGAGATATGATAGCCATTTTCAAATATCTCAAGGGCTGCCACACAGAAGGTAGAGCAAGCTTGTTGTCTCCTGCTCTGGAGGGTAGGACTTGAACCAATGGCTTCAAGTGACAAGAAAGGAGATTCTGACTAAACAGGAAGAACTTTCTGACAGTAAGAGCTGTTCAACAGATGAATGGTCTCCCTTGGGAGGTTTGTTGTCAGAATTCCAGATGTCTCTCACCCCCCACCCCCGCCAAGCACGCTGCAAGCTGATGGTTTAATTGCACTTAGATTGCCTTTTGGGAAGACGTTGACCCAACTGAAGGGCGGTCCCTTCGCCAACAGGATATCCTCCACCGGCCGACCCGCCTCCTGTTGGCCTGGCGCCAAGCCTGGACTCTGCTCCGTCTGCGAGCCCGTGGGGACTCTGGAGCAGCCTGTCCCGCCTCCCCCAAATCCCAAATCAGTCTCCACCCTCCTTGGAGTGGTGTCTAAAAGCTGCAGTTCCTTTGCAGCCTGTCCTGTCTCCTCCGTCTGACCTACACTATCTTGGGAATTTACAGCCAAATGACTTCAATGGGATTTAAGTAACATACTCAATGTGCAGGATTGGTGCCAATCTTATTACTGCAGTGGTGGGCAACCCGTGGTCCTCCCAGATGTTTGTTGCTGGGTTACGGTTCCCATTAATCCCTGAACATTTCAATGCTGTCTGGGGGGGTGGGGGGAGTCGGAACCCTACACCACCTGTAGGTTAATACGTTGCACACCTCTGCATTAGTGTAATCACTATCCCTTAAAAATGAATATACCTCTAGGTACCACTTGAAGAAAACATTGAGGCCAACCTGTGGGAAGCCTGCAAGCAGGATCCAGGTACAGCAGCTCAGTCCACTGATAACTAAGGAAAACCTATGCATGTACAGTATTTTCTTTAGCTATCAGTGGCCGTAACCCATTCAGTGATCTGCCACTAGATGTAGAAGTTGCACTTTGGAGCTGTGCATGTGCATGCTTGCCTCTTGAAAAAAATGTTTGTGTGCAAGTTTAGGTTCATTTAGAACACTTGTTGTTTCCATGGCAAACTAGGATAAAAGTAATTCAGTAACATCCACATATGTAAACACTGCTTCTTCTGCATGCTCCAGGGACACCAAATTTATCTTTTATTAGTGATATTTTTTGCTTTTCTTGGCTGATTCTGCTCATACGGTGCTCATACGGTGAATTTCTGGAAGCTTATGAATGCTTCCAGTTTGGGATGGAAGCTGGACTTTTCTCAATCTATATCAGGCATCCCCAAACTGTGGCCCTCCAGATGTTTTGGCCTACAACTTCCATGATCCCTAGCTAACAGGATCAGTGGTCGGGGAAGATGGGAATTGTAGTCCAAAACATCTGGAGGGCCAAAGTTTGGGGATGCCTGATCTATATTCATCAGAGTCTGCCTTATACCAGATCAGAAGATTTGTCCATCTAGTCCAATAGTCACCATTGCCTGGCACTGCTCTCCAGGCCTAGATCTTTCTCATCACCTGTTAGTCGGTCCTTCTAACTAGAGATGCCAGGGATTAAAGATAGGACTTTCAGCATGCAAACCATATCCTCTGGTCTCTACCCATTACCATCACAGATGATGATGCTAGGAGCATCTAATATGGCACACAGTTCCATTTGACCAGGACTGAACATAGGAAGTTGCCTTGTGTCAGCACGCTAGGGCCCTGTCTACACTATACATTTAAAGCAGTTTCATTCTATTTTCAACAAGCATGTCTTCTGTCAAAGAATCCTGAGAACTTTAGTTGGTTAATGGTGCCAACTCTTGCTATGAGAACCCCATTCCCTTCACGGAACTTCAGTTCTTAAGAGAGGTTTAACCACCAATCCTTTTCCCCATGGACCTCTGGAAATTGTAGTTCTGTCAAAGGAATAGGGGTCCCCTACCAACTCTCAGCATCCTTAACAAACTACAGTTCCCTGGATTCTTTGTGAGGGTGGTGCAGTGACTGTTTAAAGTGGTATGATACAGCTTTAAAAGCATGGTGTGGATGGGGCCCAGATCTGCAAGCAGGACGACAGCTTGACCGCATTGGGCTGCATTTTCTAAGCTTTGGTTTTGAGCTGAACTGGACCACAGATTAATGTCCAAGAGTATTACGCAGCAAAATGACTTGAATTTATTTATATCACTGGTGGGGACCAATTGTTTCTTTTAATGGAATGCTGGTCTAGTCCCAAGCTTGTGGTTTTACCACTGGCACCCAGGAAAGCTGCACAGCTTTTATGAGAACTCCTAAGCGATGCCTAATTTGTTTTTCTTTTGCAAGAAGTGCTCCAAAAGGCTCCCAATAGAAACGAAGAGAAAACTTGGAGCTCGGCTAGATTGTATCTTTTCATGACACAGAACCAAGTGTTTGACGGGAACAATTCATTTTGCTAAAAGGCAAGTGGGAGCTGTTCTCGGCTTGCGTGTAGTGGAGGGAAAATAACTATTTACTCTTTGCTGTGTAGTTCTATTGATTTCTTTTTCTTGGGTTTAAATAGATATATGAAAGAGGTTATCAGAGGGTTTGTATGTGGTTCTCCAAGCTGTTCATAAAATGTAGTTAGTGAAAGCTGTTCATAAATCATTCTTTAATATGCAGTGGAATAAAGTGGAATAAAGCTTGATTTCTTTTTGCGCCTTTTTATTGCCTCGCAAGGCCTATGCTTAATTACGGCCATAATAAAATTTAGCAGTGTAAAAGTGAGCAATATAAAAGGAACACAACAGTTTATTCTTTGTCATGACTGCCAAGTATCCAAAGGGGTTTTCTTCTGATTCTCTTATTCAGTCGGAAGAAGGGGCAGGGAGGAACATGAAGTGCCTGAAACTAGTTTAGAACTTGTGGTTTTTAGAGGACTTGACCAAACTTTCATTAAACTGCCCCACAGCTACTTTGTGTCCTTGAAGGTAAAATCTCTCCCTTGCCTTGCTACATGTTCTTATGAATGATAGTACTTGGGTTTTTTTTTAAATGAAATAATAATTAATAAGGCCTAATTCCTGCCTTACCACAGTGATCTGAATGTTGCTTCTACATAGCGGCTTTGTTGTTTTATTCTGGTGCATGAGAGATTCACGCTGCTCATGCGGTCTTCCTTGCTAAATGCTTCTTTGTTTATTGTTGCTTTAGTGACATGCTATTACTCCCATTGTGGGACATGGGTGGCGCTGTGGGTTAAACCACAGAGTCTAGGGCTTGCCGATCAGAAGGTCGGCTGTTCGAATCCCCGTAACGGGGTGAGCTCCCGTTGCTCGGTCCCAGCTCCTGCCAACCTAGCAGTTCAAAAGCATGTCAAGTGCAAGTAGATAAATAGGTACCGCTCCAGCGGGAAGGTAAACAGCATTTCCGTGCACTGGTCTGGTTCTCCAGAAAGCAGCTTTGTCATGCTGGCCACATGACCTGCAAGCTGTACGCCAGCTCCCTCGGCCAACAAAGCCAGATGAGCGCCGCAACCCCAGAGTCGCTTGTGACTGGACCTAATGGTCAAGGGTCCCTTTACCCTTTACCTTTATTACTCCCATACCAATGTGTGGAGTGTAGGAACTGGGCCTTAGACAAGGAATTGCTTCACGACCAGATTATAGCTCCATTTTGCCACCAACTGTACCAACATGGCAACTTTGGGTAGCTCACAAATGAGGCATGAGAGAGAAGGACATCTCTTGTTCCTAGACATCTAAATGTATCATTCTTGCCCCCAGCATTCAGACACCCTTTCTTTTTGGTGTTACGTTTAACCTTAATATTTCTAGGCTTAAAATGAAGCCCCCCCCCCGCTCAGAAAGCAAAACAGAAGACCCTAATGAGGAAATTGGTTTATAAGAGGGACATGCTAAGAAAGTGACCCCATTGCCACAGTAGGGGAATTAGTGGTGACCACCACAAGAAGCAATGGGTGAGTGGATGCGATTCTTAATCCCTGTTCAATAGTATGCCATATTCCAGCCACACAGAAATTATTTGCATGCCTTTCTCACATTTCTTCATCCTTCATCCAGGCAAGCAAGTGGCGTTATCGGAGCTGAAGGACACATTCCCACCGGGCAAAAGCACTTGAGCAGGGTGCCCCGTGATTGGTGTGGCCAGGGGAGATAGAGAGGAGAGAGGAAGGCTGTGTTCCTCAGCCCTGCCCTACTGCCTCAGGCCATGGTCTTCAACCTCAGTGGCTGCCTGGCACTTTATTTTAACAGGAGACGGGAGGGATTGAATCTGTGTCTTTCTGTATAGAAAACATGCTTTCTAACCCACAGTCCCTACCCACAGTTCCTTCCACACACTTCTCTTGCTAATGGATCATGTTTGGCACCACAGCAGTGGGGGTGGGGAAGTGCCCCCTGCAAACAAGGAGCCCCCCCCCCGCGCAGTTGCTGAACTCCTGCCATTAACATATGTTCTTTCAGAGATCTTAGCATGTGGGACACAATTCTTCCACCTCTACTCATACCCTTTCTGTGCCCCCTCCTGATTTTCTTCCCCTGGTGCCACCACGACTCGGGATTGGAACTGATGGACAGAGTCAGGTTTGGATTGTACTGTTGTTTCCCAAACTTGGGTCTCCAGCTGTTTTTGGACTACAATCCCCACCATCGCTGGCCACTGGCCTTGCTAGCTAGGGATGATGGGAGTTGTAGTCTAAAGACTAAACTGTGTTTTAGACCTTCCAGCTGCTGCTCTCTGCAGTGGAGTTTGTGACTTTTCTAACAGAATTACGGATTTAAAATCCTAACTACCCCCCCCCCCAACTTCTTAGTGTTTCTTGAACTGGAGCTGGGTAGCTGAGGTCAGCAACGTGCTTCTCCGAAATAGGCTGCGTTAACCTGCCCTTTTAGGGATCTTAATTTTAACAAGGCATAGTGCATAAAAGTAAAAGCAGAGTGCGTGGGAGGAATAGCTGTGAGGATCTTCGGCGTTCTGTTTCTCTCACTTGGAACCACGTACGTTGCCGTAGCACACATCAGCTGCGTGAGCCTATTAGCCGGCTTCGGTGTCAAAAGCTTCAATGGCAGAAGATAATGAGGAGAGTTCATTCACTCTGTGCAATTTTGCATCTATTCATAACCTCTTTGCTGGAGGTAGAAAGTGCTTCCCTTCATTATAGTGTATAGTGTTCAAAAGTAATTTCATTGATAAGGTCTGCGTTTCCGTCATAGTGCTCCTACATATATATGAGTCATCCGTAGCTTTTATTATTCCAAGTCGTTTAGCGGAAAATTTAACTCTGGGATTTTTGATATATATATTTTTTTGCATGTCCCTCTCCCTGTCCCTCATTAGGTCTTCTTTCCTCACATGGGGGGTACACTGTCTCCCCATTTGGAAGTTCATTGTGATTCCCCCCCCCCCAAAAAGCATGTTGCTCTTTTCAAATTGCAAAATCTTAAACCAGCTGGATGAAATCTCAGTATACTAGTACATAGTATCCCCTCTTGGTTCTGGAGATCTGTGATTCTCTTTGCATTAACAACAGAGGTGATGTTTGTCCTTCTTTGCCTTTATCTTCAACTGCTGCCTACTTTTCCTGCTGTGCTTGAAAAGTGAATGAATAGATTTCCATTCCTAGGGAGGAACAAAATTGGTGGATCAAGTTCTGCCGTCCCTTTTTGCCCCACACTTTGACATCCTCTTGGACCTGTAGGTCAGCTCCTTGGAAATATAGATGACCAGTGGAAGGCTTACTCTGTAGTATGACTTGAATGGTCTAAGAAGGCACTGGATTTGAGGCCTCAGTCACTTCAGGGATATGGGTTTGAATCCCACAGCTGCCAGTCCATTGAGCGGGATAGGAAATTCCCCTGGACAGCTGCTGCCAGCCAGTGTATGCAATACAGACCTAGAAGAACCAGACTTGGTGCAAGACAGCTTCCTATGTTTATGCCAAAGTGGGATTTTTTTTTTTACTCTCACATAATAATAATAATAATAATAATAATAATAATAATAATTTATTATTTATACCCCGCCCATCTGGCTGGGTTCCCCCAGCCACTCTGGGCGGCTTCCAACAGAAGAATAAAACAATTGATTAAAGATTAAAAGCCTCCCCAAACAGGGCTGCCTTCAGATGTCTTCTAAAGATCTGGTAGTTGTTTTTCTCTTTGACATCTGATGGGAGGGCCACTACCGAGAAGCCCCTCTGCCTGGTTCCCTGTAACTTGGCTTCTTGCAACGAGGGGACCGCCAGAAGGCCCTCGGTGCTGGACCTCAGTGTCTGGGCAGAACGATGGCGGGTGGAGACGCTCCTTCAGGTATACTGGACCGAGGCCGTTTAGGGCGTTAAAGGTCAGCAGCAGCACTTTCAATTGTGCTCAGAAACATACTGGGAGCCAATGTAGGTTTTTCAAACATGCATTTGTTCTTTGGAGCTCACCATTAGCAGTGAGTGTGGCAGTTCAGCTTCTTTCTTTTCTCCTAGGGATTCTCCCCCTAGAGGTAGTGAGATACAGCATACTCAGAGTAAATTCTCAGAATATGTATTTTGATAAATTTTAGCTCATGTCTAGCTAAAACAATAGAATCCTAGAATGGTAAGTGGGAAGGGACCCTGAGGATCATCTAGTCCAATCCCTTGCGAAGCAGGAATTTGTAGCTGCCCCATACAGGAATTGAACCTGCAGCTTTGGCATCATTAGCACCACGCTCTAACCAACTGAGCCATAACATAAGCATGATATTGCCGACAGACCCTCCTGGATATTCAGATCTGCGGAGGGTGTGTGTGCATCTTGGTAGTTCTACCTTCCTCAGAAGTTCAGGGGGTGGAGGTTGGCCCAGGAGAACCCCCTAAATTGTGGAATTCCCTCCCCTCAGAGGTATATCTGTCTTGTTCACTATACAGCTTTTGACGAATGCTGAAGAGGCGATGCAGCTTTTTACTCTTTGACACCTGAGATGGATGTCACCCTGTTCTTGTGACTTTAATCTGTTTTAACTGTTCTTAATCTTGAATTCTGAGTACAGTGGTACCTCGGGTTACAAACACCTTGGGTTACAAACACTTCAGGTTACAGACTCCACTACCCCGGAAGTAGTACCTTGGGTTAAGAACGTTACCTCAGGATGAGAACAGAAATCACGGCAGCAGCGGGAAGCCCCATTACCTAAAGTGGTACCTCAGGTTAAGAACGGTTTCAGGTTAAGAACAGACCTCTGGAACGAATTAAGTTTGTAACCAGAGGTACCACTGTAGTTCAACCCACCCTCTAATTACCTCTAATTACAGTTCAAGAAGGATACTGACAAGCTGGAACGTGTCCAGAGGAGGGCAACCAAAATAGTCAAAGGCCTGGAAACAATGTCTTATGAGGAACGGCTTAGGGAGCTGGGTATGTTTAGCCTGGAGAAGAAGAAGGTTAAGGGGTGATATGATAGCCATGTTCAAATACATAAAAGGATGACATATAGAAGAGGGAGAAAGATTGTTTTCTGCTGCTCCAGAGAAGTGGACACGGAGCAATGGATTCAAGCTACAAGAAAGAAGATTCCACCTAAACATTAGGAAGAACTTCCTGACAGTAAGAGCTGTTCGGCAGTGGAATTTGCTACCAAGGAGCGTGGCGGAGTCTCCTTTTTTGGAGATCTTTAAGCAGAGGCTTGACAGCCATATGTCAGGAATGCTTTGATGGTGTTTCCTGCTTGGCAGGGGGTTGGACTGGATGGCCCTTGTGGTCTCTTCCAACTCTATGATTCTATGATTCTACCTGATGGTGAAGGGCAGGTAATAAATTTAATAAAGACGACAGTGATGATGATGATATTGATAATAAGATGCAGAACAATGATGGTCAGAGGACAGTGCTCTTTTCCCAGTGCTGGAGATTGGGGTAGATGTGCTTGTGTAAGACTGTCGTGATGGTGACCAACTTGGGATGGTCTTTTAAAGGGTGTTAGTGCTATCCTCCATCAATGACTAGCAGCCATGTTGACTATGCTCTGCCTCCAGTATTGGGGATGGCTTGCCTTGGGATTCCAGTTGCTGGGAATCATTTTTGGGAAGAGTGCTGTTGGGCTTGTGTCCAGCTTGTAGGTTCCCCATAGGCATCTGCTTGGCCGCTGTGAGAACAGGATACTGGACCAGATGGGTTCTCTTCGGCCTGATCCTACAAACCCTTGTTATGAATAGTTTGGAAATGGCTGTCCAGGTTACACGTGCTAAGATGAGCCTGGAAATTAGCTCATGTGTGGCATATGAATTATAGAAAAGTGCCGTGACTAGACAGTTTACTTCTTAATGGAGTCTGCTATAGCAATAAAGTTCCTGCAGATGGACATTTTGTAATATAGTCAGACAAATTGTATTGCCGTTTATTAAAGCAGATTCTTCCGCAGGCTAGGGACAAGTTCAACACATTGATATTCTTCAAATTTTAATTAATAAGTGATGCTCACATTTATAATTTATCCACCTTTGTATATTGCAGAATAGGCCATGTGGGAACCCATGGAGTTTTCCCTGTAAATAGGAAATTTATAAATAGCATTTGATAATTACAGACTTATGGCTGAATGTACAGGCTGTGGCACTTTTCTGTAATTATGGACATGTGGTAATTATCAATAGAATCATTTAATTAAATGACTGCCCTTTTTTGTTAGGTTCTAAATGGAGAATGTAAAAATGTATCAATATGGCCCTTGCCCTGCAAAATCCATTAGGCCCCAGGGGCTACTCGGAGCCTTGGATATGAACATTTTGAAAGACTACGTCTGTGCTACATATTTCATTTTCAGTGATGGGGAAACTGTGGTCTTCCAGCTGTTTTTCGACTACAATTCCCATCATCCCTGACCACTGGTCCTGATAGTTAGGGATGGTGGGTATTATAGTCCAAAAACAGCTGGAGACCCAAGTTTGGGAAACTTGGTGTACACAATACTTTGCTAGATGGACCAGTGCTCTAACTCTAGTTGGCCACTGTAAGACTAGGGGGCTGGACTATGTTCCTATGTTTGGCTCCACCCCCTGTGTGGACCGTGGTCTCTATGTTTACAACCTCATGCATACAGGGTTAAGATCTGTACATGCTTGCATATAACTGTACGTGCTCCAGATGTTCATGCTATACATGGTGGATGTCATGGAGCAAGCCAAGGCAATGTGCATGGCAAGCTGGTGTGTGCAGTGTTGAGAATGGGACTATTCAGAGCAGCAGTAAGCAGGTGCTAGGGTTGCCATATGCCCTCTTTTTCCAGGACACACCCTCTTTTTCATAGGTATGTAAAATGAGAGTTGTCATTATGATCCATAGTTAAAAGTAGAAGTCGGCAAATGTAAGCATAGCAAGATTCTAGTTTCTATTGACTCTGCCCAGAGCGGGAAGAAACCTCCCTTCCTCCAGAAGAGGGAGAAGAGGAAGAAGGACTAGGGGAAGGACTAGAAGAAGACGCATGCTGTGATTTGATTTTAGGGAAAATTCTGGAAATGACAGAGGAGAACTGCAATCCTGAAGGAAAGACTGCTGAACCAACAGAACTGAATTTTGAGACAGAAGAGGATGAAGAAGAAATCACTGTTTCACCGGTGGGAGAGGTGGAACAGGGAAGGGATCCGATTCAAAAGTCCCCCAAAAAAGGGAAAAACAAAAAGGTTGTTACCCCAGTGAGAGAGGGGGAGAACGAAGCATAGTGGGGGGCAGAAAGAGAATGAGATTGAAGATAACATGTTGGGAATACAGCAGGGGGGGAAGGGCTGAGCAAAGTTTAGACTGGGACAGAGCAGGAGTGGGGTGAGGAGGAATTGGGGTGATTTTTTATAGGTGGATAAAACACAGTTTGAACTCGGAAAGTATTAAGGAGCTGGCTGAAATCTCTGGAGACATCGATTCCAAGGAAAGGGGGTAGATTTGGTTTTGAGGGTGGGAATAAAAAGGGGGGAAAAGATTTTGAAAATTAATTATGAATATTTTTGGGTAGAGAATATTGGGTAATAAAGGTAAAGAGAAGTATGAAGGGTAAACGGTTAAAAAGAAGTTTTAAATTGGGAGAAAGAATGTAATTCTAGATTTGGAAACTGCAACAATGAGTTATTAATAAGGAACTCAAGAAGGGGAAATGAGGAAGTCCGAAATGTTTAGATTAGAAATTGGATAATATGATTATGTCTTTTTTATTTTTATGTGGTTTTCTTCTTTCTATTTTTCTTCCACTTTTCTATATAAAATGAATAAGAATTATTTAAGAATAAGGTCATGAATTGGGAGATAGGACGTAATTCTATGATGTTTAGCTAAGATCTAGAAATGGTAAGAGTTAATTATCAACAAAGACTGTAAGAAGGGGAAGTGAAGAAGTTTGAAGAGATAAGGTGTGATAATATTTTTTTTTTGGTTTTTGTATTTTTGTATTTCTTTTTTAATTTTTTCTTTTTCTCCTTTTCCTTTTTTTCTTTATGTAAAATTCAATAAAAATTATTCAAAAAAAGAAAAAGAAACCTCCCTTCCTCCTTTGTTTCAGTGATCTAGTTCTTGCATACCAGGAAGATAGGCGAATTCACTCATTTTTACATAACTACACAAAGAACCCCATAAAAAGCTGCTAACCACTTTCACTCAGAACCAAAGAACAGCCTATTGGAATGCGAGTCAATATTTCTACATGTGCCTTGTGATCTTCAATAAATCTGTGCATGAGAACTTTGTGGAGTTTTGTTCAATGCTATCCAGAAGTCTCAAAGGGACGCAGGTGGCGCCGTGGTATAAACCACTGAGCCTTGGGCTTGCCAATCGGAAGGTCGGCAGTTCGAATCCCCATGACAGGGTGAGCTCCCATTGTTCAGTCCCAGCTCATGCCAACCTAGCAATTCGAAGGCACGTCAGAGTGCAATTAGATAAATAGGTACCGCTCCGGCGGGAAAGTAAATGGCGTTTCTGTGCGCTGCTCTGGTTTTGCAAGAAGCGGTTTAGTCATGCTGGCCACATGACCTGGAAAAACTCTGTGGACAAACATCAGCTCCCTCGGCCAGTAAAGTGAGATGAGCGCCGCAACCCCAGAATCATTTGCGACTGGACTTAACTGTCAGGGGTCCTTTACCTTTTACCTTTTATCCAGATGTTTCAGGACAGAGTACGACATACGAGTCCCAGTTGCCCGGTGAAGGTGGCTAAAATTTATGAGAGATCTGCAAATGCACTTGAAATTGAATCATAGAATCATAGAATCATAGAGTTGGAAGAGACCACAAGGGCCATCCAGTCCAACCCCCTGCCAAGCAGGAAACACCATCAAAGCATTCCTGACAGATGGCTGTCAAGCCTCTGCTTAAAGACCTCCAAAGAAGGAGACTCCACCACACTCCTTGGCAGCAAATTCCACTGCCGAACAGCTCTTACTGTCAGGAAGTTCTTCCTAATGTTTAGGTGGAATTTTCTTTCTTGTAGTTTGAATCCGTTGCTCCGTGTCCGCTTCTCTGGAGCAGCAGAAAACAACCTTTCTCCCTCCTCTATATGACATCCTTTTATATATTTGAACATGGTTATCATATCACCCCTTAACCTTCTCTTCTCCAGGCTAAACATACCCAGCTCCCTAAGCCGTTCCTCATAAGGCATCGTTTCCAGGCCTTTGACCATTTTGGTTGCCCTCTTCTGGACACGTTCCAGCTTATCAGTATCCTTCTTGAACTGTGGTGCCCAGAACTGGACACAGTACTCCAGGTGAGGTCTGACCAGAGCAGAATACAGTGGTACTATTACTTCCCTTGATCTAGATGCTATACTCCTATTGATGCAGCCCAGAATTGCATTGGCTTTTTTAGCTGCTGCATCACACTGCTGACTCATGTCAAGTTTGTGGTCTACCAAGACTCCTAGATCCTTTTCACATGTACTGCTCTCAAGCCAGGTGTCTCCCATCCTGTATTTGTGCCTTTCATTTTTTTTGCCCAAGTGTAGTACTTTACATTTCTCCTTGTTAAAATTCATCTTGTTTGCTTTGGCCCAGTTGTCTAATCTGTTAAGGTCATTCTGAAGTGTGATCCTGTCCTCTGGGGTGTTAGCCACCCCTCCCAATTTGGTGTCATCTGCAAACTTGCTCAGGATGCCCTCAAGCCCATCATCCAAGTCATTGATAAAGATGTTGAACAAGACTGGGCCCAAATTGGTTAAACATTTACTTATATTTCCAACACAAGATATGAAATATAAACACATAAGTGAAAAACTGGAGGGAATGGACATCAGACTAATAAAAAGAGAGAGAGACTCTAATAGGACAGAAAAGCCCTGCAGTGTTTGGGGGTAAAAAATTAATTGTAAAGGCTTGCCTAGCAGGATGAAGTATACATGATTAAACTAAACATGCCGCAAGCCACAAAATAATTAATTCATAAAAGGGAAGCCACAGTGTAAGAAGATTATATTAACAAGCTTACAAACACAATCCCAAATAAACAATGATATTAAATCCCACACAACAGCTAGAAGTTTTTGCAACCAACTGTTGACAAACTTGAGATACCATCAAATTTTTAGAGATTTTAGATAACTTTAGTTAGTAAATGTGATCTGGATACCCCCCCCCTTCAAAAAAAACCCCCTCACTTCTGGAAGAAAGGCTTAAGATGAAGCTTAGAAGTTAATTGTGCTCCAAGCTGATATATATATATAGCCCCTCTGAGAATCCAAAATAAACAGCCTATCCCATCAGCACAGCTTCCCTGCATTAATACTGTTGAAAAGTACTAGGCAACTTGGACTACTGCAATGTGCTCTACATGGGGCTACCTTTGAAGGTGACCTGGAAACTACAACTAATCCAGACACTCTTTCCTGTCTCTTCTTACTTCCCCATATCAGACACCTATTATCCCTCTTGGCAAATTTTGTGCATCCTACTCGTCGTCATCCAAATTACATGACTTCAAACTACCCCTTATTTATTCATATCAATAAACTTGTTTGAAAGTAGAACAGGGTCTTCCCTTCATTTTCTTTCTTTTTTAATTTCTTACTTTCTTACTTTTAGTATCGCACCCTTCCCTCATTAGGAGTCTTTTTCTTTTTTTCATTTGCAGTTGTTGTGCCAGGCTCTCTAAATACAGCGGGCGACTTCTAGGGTAATTCATATGAGGGATACAATCTGCTGTTTTTGTTCTTGTTTTGCTTTCTCGCTGCATCTTGAAAAGGAATAAGTAATCATTTTATAAATTTATAGTTGTAGGAAAACATATATTTTAAATGCTGGGAACGGTTTCATAAGCTGAATTTCATGAGTCCTCCATGAGCTGGCTCAATTTTTAAATGGCCGAGTGATTTAAATGATTTTTGTCCTATCTTTCTCTTATGGAACTCAGGGTAGCACACATGCCAGACCCCTCCCCCCAGCAATTCTTTTAAAAAATAAATTAGACTAAGAAATACAGACTGGCCGAAAGTCACCTTCCCCCACCTTGGGGTTAAGAAAGTATTTAAACCCAAGCCTTGGTGATCCCAGATCAACACTTTAAGCCAGTGGTTTTCAGTGTAGCGGTCCTGACCCCTGGAGGGGGGCAGTGGGATTACCTAGGGGGCACGATGAGGCAAGGGGGTGGCACTGAAGTTGTAAATGACTGTCAGACTTTGAAAAGCTGGTCTCATTGGATCAAGTTTTGTTGATGAAATCCTTCTAATTGGATTTTGAATAAATGTGCAAATACTTTTTTATTGCTTTGAATTTATTCTTTTTTTCTTTGGCGGATCATGCAAATTGCTGTTTTGAATAATGATTTTTATAGACAGCACTGGGAATGAGTTTATGGAATCAAGGCAGCAGTGGCCCCCAAACGTTTGGGAACCACTGCTCTAACCACATGTACTGTACTGGGTCAAATATATGAATTAACCGCTGTTAATGCTCTTCCACCTAGTCAGCCGCATGAGTGGTAAAATGGCAAATAATCTAATAAAGCAATTTGGGACAAATCTCATGCCACATTTTGCTTCTCCATTAGCAGTGCTGTTGTCAAGTCAAATATGCCATCACCCAATTGAAAGTTTCCCCTATAAGGCAGGACGTATTAACGATTGTGTTGTTATCGGTGCTTTGCAAAGCTTTGTCTCACAAGCTGCCTTGAAATGCAACTAGATTACATCTATTGGCTACATCCCTGTCAGCTCTGATTGTCATCTTGTCAGGGGCAGTAATCTGATGGGTTAAGGGATGACCTGTTTCTTTATAAGCTCTTGTTATCGTTCCATTAGTCCAAATACTTGGCCAATAGGATGTGTTGCAGGGTGAGAGTGCTGTGTGTCAGTTAGTTGTGCATAAACACGTGCCCGGTATCCCATCAAGGCTGCAGTCCTGTACGCATGTACTTGGAGGGTAAGCTTCATTTAAATCAGACTAAGGAAGCTGCACCTCGCTCACTCAGAGTGGCAAGTCGTGGGGCAAGGTCTGGTTCTGAATTTGCATCTCTGTCTTACCTATCCGTAAGAAAGTAATGGGGATGAGCCTACCGATCTCTGATCTGTGGAGTGAAATACCAAAGGGCTCAACACACATTCAAACAACACAAAACATTGCTATGTTTCACCAGTTTCTGGAAACTCGATAACACAGCTGCTTAAGAAGCAAGTGATTCCAAACATCACAGACATTGCCTTGACTTGCACTCTCTCAATTGCCCATCTTCATGAGGGACCCCTGAGATTGGCAGAAGTACAGAAAATCTTTACTGGGATAGAAAGCTATGAAATGGCCTAAAAAGGACTTAGTGGTCTCAGTGACCGCAGAATAGATGGTACCTCGCAAGATGAATGCCTCGCGCAACGAAAAACTCGCAAGACGAAAGCGTTTTGCGATGTGTTTGGTGACTTGCAAGACGAAGTATTTTTTGCGGTTTGGGTTTTTTTTTGGTCACAGCAAACCGCGCTTCGCAAGACGAAATTACCACAAGATGAAGAGACTCACAGAATGAATTAATTTCGTCTTGCAAGGCACCACTTTACTGACTTAGGCCCCATCTGCAATGTACATCTAAAACAGTGGTCTTGAATTATTATTACTATTACTATTACTATTATTATATTAATAAATTTGTATACCACCTTATACCTGCAAATGCTTGGTTCTGAAATATTTTTCTCTGGGCCATGTTTTCAGAATAAAAATTTGCTCGTGTCACACCAAACTTTTTATTGATAAGAAATACAGTACATTAGAAAACACAACTAGGATTGTCCTTGGTATCGCTTGATGTTTATGCTTTCATTTTGAAAAGCTATCTATCCATCTCTTACAACAGATAGATAGATAGATAAATAGATACTAGGTAAAAGGTAAAGGTAAAGGACCCCACTTAAGTCCAGTCAAAGGCGAACCTATGGGGTTACGGTGCTCATCTCACTTTCAGGCCACAGACAGCTTTCCAGGTCATGTGGCCAGCATGACTAAACCGCTTCTGGTGCAACCGAACACCATGACAGAATCCACAATGCACGGAAACGCCGTTTACCTTCCTGCCGCAGCGGTACCTATTTATCTACTTGCACTGGTGTGCTTTCAAACTGCCAGGTTGGAAGGAGCAGGGACAGAGCAATGGGAGCTCACTACGTCGCGGAGTGATACTATTTTGTGATACCGTCGCGGGGTGATAGCATTTTGATACTACACTAAACTGAAATATTTAAATGTTTCTTTGATTGTCCTTGAGAATCTTCCTGCCACACTTGCCATCCCCTCCTGGTACGGCAGTGTGGTGCGCTGCATCCTTTGAGAACCACGGATTTCAATCAATATGCTACCACTTTAAGCAGTCACAGGTTCCCCCCGAAAATCATGGGAGCTGCTTTCCATTGGCAATTTTCATTTATGCAAAGAAACTAGTGTCAGCTTTTCCACAGACCTGTACACACCCATCTTTTCTGAAAAATTTTCTGGAGTTGGAAAATTACTCTCAAATCCCAGTTGGTGGCCATTGGGAGTAAAGGGTCTGAGTGAATTGGTGTTTCTATCTCCCACGTCAGCCCTGCAGGTACATAAGTAGAGAATGTCTCCGGAGGAAGAAAAGTAGGCACATTGTAATTGAGGCCACATGTCGGGGGTAAGAGTAGAATAATGACCAACACACAAAGGATAATTTCTGGGGAAGGAAACATTTAGAATGGGAGTTATGTGTGTGTGTGTGGAGGGTTAGGTTATGTAAGTAAGTATTAACAATATATGTAATGCACTGACCTTAATCTAGTGTGAATACTGGACAGCTTGCTTTGGTGTTCTGCATTTGTAGAGGGTGGGTCAGACAGGCAAATTCTGGAGGTAAAAATGGTGGGAGCCTACTTCTACTCCTTGCTGTGCAAGGATAATCTCTGCAAGGAGGTGCACATTTAATTTATTGATGGAGGGAAGCAGGAGAGCTCTGTATTCTCTTTCCACAGAAAGTAAGAGAAACTGTGACGATAAATCACAGAAAACTGGAGAGGCCAAGATGAAAATGTCACTGCCCAAACACAGAGTAATGAAAGATACAGCTGGAATTTTGTTCGTTTTTTTCTTTTTTTAAAAAAAAGAACGGCTGCTTCATCTGCTAGAACTAACAAGACATTTTACCTGGCATGACATCAAAATGGTTGTGCCAATGTCATGTTCCCTAAAGCGTTTCCCAAACCGAGGAAACTTCTTTCTTTAAGCCGAAATCTTTCAGTCAAATGTAACTTAATCGGAGAGTATTTTTAAGAAACAAAAAACCATTTGCTTAGAGATTCTGCATTTCTAAATGTCTTCTGATAGCTATATTTTCTTACAGGGAGAGGCCACTTGAATATATTTGTGTTGCGAGAGCAATTGACGTATGGGAGTAGAGCTGAGCCAGAATCTCTCGGTATTCTGAGAAAATTTCCATGAAAAATAAGGTCACGTAGCACAGCAGCATTACATGAGCAAACGGCTCCCAGGGCAGTTGCACGGACACTGAGGGGTGCATGTCCTGGAGGGGTGGGGTGCATTGGGTGAAGGAGCTGGCTGCTGGCGAACCCCACTGGCGAACCTGCTTCACGCCCCTTCAAAAATCTGCACTCGGGGCCATGGCCCCCCAGACACTGCCCACGCCACGCCCCTGACTTAGCAGAATCTTCTCTAAATATTCTCCACCATTTTCTCCCCATGATGTCACGGGATGACACTTGATCTGGGCTATTTACGGAGGATGCAGAATGATGGCCAGACTGTCAGTGCATAACTCAAAACTCAAACAAAGGATTGTGTTTGAACAGGGATTCATTCCCCGTGTGCAGTCATAGGTTTATTGTCTGTCATATGACTGTATGTGTTTTCATTCCACAGGAATGAGAAGTGACGTAGACAGGATGTTTGTCTTTCTGTGTTCCTGAAGTGGAACTGTTGTTCTTTGTTCTTTCTCTTTGCTGCCTGATGCTAGTGCTCCGTATGTGTTTATGTGTAAATAAAGTAGATTAGCCAAATGCTGGGCTACTGAGTTCTGTTACGCAACTGCGCAAACCTCTGTGGATCCCGTGAGTGTGCTGATGTCTTCTGGCATCAGGCGCTGTGATGTTCGGGCTGGAGAATGCTTAAGAAGCTCCCAAACGGATCGCCCAGAGGGAGAGAACATGCCAGCCGGGCATGTGTCTCTGCCAAGGTTCTACTTGTGAGTAGGATGCCTCCTGACAGGTTCCACCCTTGGTGTCTCCAGGAAGAGCTAGGAGAGATTTCAGCCTAAAATCCTGGAGAGCTGCTGCCAGTCAGTGTAGACAATACTGCCTCAGTATTGACAATGTAGACAATATTACCTCAGTATTGAGGTAGATGGACCAATGGCCTGACTCAGATTCCCATGTTCCTATGTGCTACTGTTTTGAATTGCATTGGCAATGAACCCCCCCCCACCTTTAAAGGAAAAAAAGAAAGTTGCTGGTCTATAGCCACTGCTAATGGCAAGCCCTGTTCCTGGGAAGCTATTGAAGAATATCTCCTCCTGCTGGATAAATTTTCTGAAATGGTTCTCAATCCCAAATTTATCTGCCCACAAAACAGCATACAGAATTGCGAGAGGAAACAACTGTGATTGAATGAATTTAAGGCTTCCTTTAAAGCTTTTTCAAGCTTTGAGTCTGAGCGGGCACATGTAAAATAGTTGAATCACAAAGCTCCAGCCGCACAACTGATACACACAAAAACCCTCAGTTTTTTTAGTTCAATTAGATGCTGAGCAATTGCACTACTGCCTGGCTCAAAGGTCGCATGTATCTTTGCAAGAGAGATGGGTTGGGAGAAAAGCAAAAGAAAACGGCTCTGCCTCGGGTGACACCCCCCCCCCACCCACCACCATTATAGCGCTGGCCTTTCTTAAAAACATCTTTGTAGTGATTGCTATGATTTTCTAAAGTTATAAGTATTGGCGAAGCATTTTTGAATACATGCTGTATAAATGTTACGTTTTATTATTATGTCAGGTTGTTTGAGTGAGGTCCACCCTGTGGGGGTTTAGATATTTAACACATTTACAGTATTTATTGATTCAGAACATTTGAAAACTGTTTTACTCCAAGGTTCTCTCCCAAGTTGCGTAGAAGTGCAATTTATACATAAACGATGAATGAAATACAAAAAAACCCAAAAAACCAATATGCATAAAAACAGTATTAAAACTAAGTTAAAATCTAAAACAAATATAACTGGTTATGTGTCTGGGTAGATTTGCTGAAACAGAAAAGCTATCAATGGGCATCTAAAAAAGTATAGCAAAGGTGCCTTCCTAATGACAACAGGCAGGGAGTTCCAGTGATCAGGTGCTGCCACACTAAAGGAATAACTCCTTGCAAATGTGGAATGAACATTGGGTGGCACTTGTAGAAATCCAAGCTCCACAGATTGAAGTGATTGAATAGGCATGTATGGCTGGGCTAACACTAAAAACCTTGTTTTTACGTTCATGGGTGTTAATTTTTTTGGCATCCATTGGATAAAATGTTTGACACTCATTCACTGTTTACCTTATTATCTTCAACCTCATTTGTCCACATTACCATTTTTTTTCTCCTTAACCTTATGCTCCATCAATTTATATGGCTGAAAACATTTTGCATGTTTTTGTAGAAATGCCTGGTAGGCAGCGTGACCTTACTCCTCAAGGTCGTGTAAACCATGTTTACTGGGAAATATTTATTCAAGGTGGTAGGTAATGCCAGCTTATCTGCTTAACCTGAAGTTTTCATGTCTTTCCCTCCCAACCAGGCCGCCAAGAACAAGACAGGTTTGAGCACAGATTCCCCATAAATGTGAAGCAAAACGCCTGACATTATGTTTAGCACTAAAAGGTGAGTACCTGTCGTTTCTCACCTCCCTCTGTCTTTTTTAATCCATCCAGACAATATACAATGAATGCATTTGTTCAGGAGAGCTTGTTGTGGAGCATATGAACATGTACACAAGGACTGCATTGCAATTGTTGTTGTTTGTCTTTAATTTGGGGGGTGAAAGAGCGCCCACTTGCTTAGTCACCAAAATGAACTGGGCTGCTTAAGAGTTAAAGTCAAACACTCAAAAAACTCCTGACAGTTTTTTAAGCAATCAACTGCAGCCCTTGAGAAATCAAAGCCCTTCTTTCCTTTTCTGCTCTTCCACCTCTGCTGGTTCTCTCCCTTCCCCTAGGAGGAAAGTTAATAGGTAACAGGCAGGTGATCAGGTGGGAGAGCCCCTCTGTAGTAGCATATGTACACCTAGCGCCATTGGCAGAGCGTATACGCCTGCTGCCTGGGGCGGGCACGCAGGGCGCTTCCCCTCGGGGTGCAGGGCACGGAGGGAGCTCACTGCAGCTCACTGCAGCCCAGCAGAGCAGCGGCAGTTCTCTGCCACTGACTCTTCAGTCCTCCCCCAGGTCAGACCTGACCTGGGTGCAGAGTGGCAGTGGAACTGTGGTTTGGTGCCAGGAAGCTGCCTTGACAGCTCCTGCATGTACGCCGCCCAGCCCAGCCGAGGAGAGAGGCTCTGCCGCCAACTCTCCTCCACTCTGATTGTGCCCCTTGACCACAGAGCCCATGGTCCCTGGCAGGAAATAATGTTCAGAGCCCAAAGCCTCTCCTCAATGTGTGCCATTTTCTTCCGAGCCTCGTAAGGACTTCCCCTCGTTGTTGGCAGCCAGTGCCATCCCTTGGAGAGGTTGTAAGAAGGCAAGTAGGTGGGAGGTGACCTGAGGACAGGCTTAAGGTTGCCCTAGTAGACCATCTTTCACGGGTGCTTCGGATGAAAAAGGCCATTTTAAGTAGAGCAAAATTAAAATGCTCTATAAAGAGAATTAAAAGTTTGGGCTTGCTCTCACAGGAAATCTGAAAGTGTAATATCATAGTGGCATTTACAATGTGAACAGACTCTACGTATCTCATCGCAATCCCTTTTTCCAGCATAGAACTTGTTCCCTATGGCCAGCTTGGCAGGCAAAACACTGTGGTATGAAGCATATTACCTGCTGGCCACAAGTTTGCATTTGGTGAATCATCTCTGCCTACTGAGACCTGAGAAACTTTGAGAATAACTCTGTCATACTTTGAGGTCATAATCAAGGAAAAGAGCTGGTTATATATAAAACAAATACATACAAACAAGCTGTAACAAAAAATAGGTGATGCGCCTATTTTTTGAGCTTTGTTTCTTTGTTAAACTCATAGTTTTAGGGCAGGTTTAAATGGCCCATGTTCAGAATACATATCTTGACTTAATAAACTCATATATGTATAAGCCTTAGGACCATTCTGTCCCTGCACCATCACCTCTTCCCTCTTTTTTCAGTGATTAACCCAGGAAGTTCACAGGTACACAGGAGGGATTGTGGGAGTGGCTGGGTGCAGGGATAGCAAAGAAGGATGTCAGAAAACACCAGAGCGATCAGTTCTGGTGCTTTAATAAGGAAAGGTGTAGACTTACAGCAAATCAGCCTGCCAGTTCTCCTAGCCTTTGTGAAGATGGCTTGTCCATGTCCAAGCAAACAGGCTTACATTCTTTATAAACAACGCAGCATATGTCACTTTTCCTAGGACTTCCCATCACTTCACCTGTCCAGATAAGGGCTTAGGTGGCGAATACCCAAGTCTTTCAGATAGCTCTCCTTTCTGGGCTCCCACCCCAGCGTGCCAAGCCCACAGATAAGGATAACATCAAAGCTAGCCAATTACCTTATCTCAAAGCTAATAGACTGGCTGGAGCAACCCAGCCAGGTGGGCAGGGTATAAATGATAAGTTAATTATTAATAATTATTATTAAAGCAATCTGAACATATATGAGCCCATTGCTACAACAAACACCAATTAATTGTGGGGTTGTCTTGACTACCGAGATGGCACAAGCAAAGCTTCTGGAACAGTCCACCTTTGGTTCAACACATCTTCAATGAACCACAGTTTCCCACGCGAAGAAACAATGCATACCAGAATAAGAACAAGTCAGGGGCTTAAACCAGCTTCAAACCCTGCTTTTATATCCTAGCTTTCTCCGCACTGGTAGCTATACCTTCCTGCTCTTGGATGTGACTTTACTACATTTAATTGAATCTAAAATAAAGAAACTGGAGATCAAGATTTTCAGCAGTTGGATTTGGGGCGCGATGTGTGATTCCTATAAACTGAGGATTGCATGCTTAAATTTGTCTCGATGAGATGAATGAGACTGAACCGTGCATTATATGTGGTCCTCTGTCAAACTCTGGCTGCCTTGTGCTCTGCATGTCCTTTTTTATCCTAGTCCCACCTTTTGCTTCCAGTTCATGTTCCCCCCCTCGATTGGAATTTCCCACCTCTTGAAAGCCAATTAACATGATAAAACAACAGGTAACTATTTTCTCATGTTTTCTGCAGCATTTTCCTCCTTCCTGTCCACTATTATATGTTTAGGATGCTTTACATGTTGGCTTGTTTCTAAATATTTTTGCCGTGCACAAGTGCCAAATTCCATGGGCGATGGAGTATGCTTGTTTTCTGCTGCTCCAGGGGGTCGGCGAACCAGTGGATTCAAATTACAAGAAGGGAGATTCTGGTGAAACATCAGGAATAGCTTTCTGACAGTAAGAACTGCTCGTCAGTGGAGTGGACTATCTCAGAAGGTGGTAAACTCTCCTTCACTTAAGGTTTTATACAGACTTTTGGATGGTCATCTGTTAGGGATTCTTTAGCTGAGATTTCTTCAGCTTGGGTTTGAATAGGAAGCTATTGCCATCACCTTCACAATTTCTTTAAAAAGATTCAAAAAGGTGGAAAGGGGTATTTAGTAATGAAAAGCAGCTGCATTCAAAAGTGACCTAGAAATGAAGGCTTGTTGACAACTAATTTTATTTAGAGTAGACCCAATGAAATTAATAGACCTAAGTTAGTCATGGCTTTTAATTGGATGCCTATATTTAATGCAGGTCTAGATTACTTATTTATGATTACTCAATTATTTCTCTCTCAAAAGTTTTGCATATTCTGTTTCTTTCTCTGTGGTTTTTTTTGTTTTGTTTTGTTATATATTGCTGAAATCTATTTCTGGAGTGAACTGGCAGTGCAATAGCTAATTAAAGCAGAATGTTTTTCATTTTATTCCCGTATCTTGTGCGTGGAACTTAGTGGTATTTCCTTACTTTTTTGGCACACAAATTGAATGATATTAAAACATGTGAGCAACAGGGCTTGTGCTTCAGTTGGTCTATTCTGGGTGGCAAGTATATGTGATGATTGCCACAGACAGGCTGTTTTGGTTGGGGTTTTTTTTGTAAATGTTAATTCACACATTTATCTATAGAATGGCTTCTTGTCTAGGATGGTCTCTTGCAGATCATCGACATGCTGTGCTCTTTTGCAAGTGCAAGCATCAACTGTTTAAACATTGGCTTTTATTTAAAGATTGTCCGACAGTGACAAGAGGGAGGCAAGTTCTGCTGTTCACGGCAGATGTCATGAATCCCTTGGTGCTTTTGGGCTCAGGCACAGGATGGCAGACTCTGGACAGAGATGAGAAGGGATGGAAAAGTGGGGCTGGAACAGATAGGAAGCCCTTCCCTTTCTCTGAACACAACTGGCTCCAAGGTTGGGGCAGGTGTCCCATATGCTCCCCCCCTCTTCTGTGTGGATGAGGGCCCTGCCAGAGTCTTGTGAAGGCTTCCAAGCACAGCCTGGGGTGGCCAAACGGAATTGAGAGAGGGAGACAGGTCCAGCACTCTCTCCCAGGACAAGGTAGTGCTTCTATCTACATTTAGAGTCAGCTTGCAGGTGAGACAGTCCTGCAGGAATATTCGCATAAGGGCTGCACTCTGCCTCACCTTTAAGCTTGCCAGGCGGGTGTGGAAACTTGTTTCAACAACTTTTCAGCCCCCATGCAGCCTTGAATTTCTTGTCACTGGGCTCATGAATTGAGCCAATGCTCATCCTTGCTAACATTTTGCCTTGTGAAAGCTCCAAGGCTGGATAATAATAATAATAATAATAATAATATAAACCCCACCCATCTGGCTGGGTTTCCCCAGTCACTCTGGGTGACTTCCAACAGAATTAAAAGCACAATAAAACATCAAACATTAAAAACCTCCCTTAACAGGGCTGTCTTCAGATGTCTTCTAAAAGTCTGATAGTTGCTTATTTCCTTGACATCTGATGGGAGGGCGTTCCACAGGGCGGGCGCCACTACCGAGAAGGCCCTCTGCCTGGTTCCCTGTAACCTCACTTCTTGCAGTGAGGGAACTGCCAGAAGGCCCTCGGAGCTGGATCTCAGTGTCTGGGCTGAATGATGGGGGTAGAGACGCTCCTTCAGGTATACTGGGCTGAGGCCATTTAGGGTGTTAAAGGTCAGCACCAATACTTAATTGTGCTCGGAAACATACTGGGAGCCAATGTAGGTCTTTCAGGACCAGTGTTATATGGTCTGGGCAGCCGCTCCCAGTCACCAGTCTAGCTGCCGCATTCTGGATTAGTTGTAGTTTCTGTGTCACCTTCAAAGGTAGCTCCATGTAGAGGGCATTGCAGTAGTCCAAGCAGGAGATAACTAGAGCATGCACCACTCTGGCGAGTGAATTAGCTCCTTTCTCCCTTCTGAGTCTGTACCATTACTCTGCTTTCGTAAAGATTGCTAACTTATGTACAAGTACTGTAAAAGCATCTGCTGTCATGTTTTGGGGCAGCCAACTCTGTTCCAGGGACTAACGTTTTAATGCCAAGGATCGCCTCTTGACATTTGCTGCTGTGAACACGTAGACCACTCTCTTTACAATCACAAACGCAGGCTTGCAAGTCGATGGGTGAAATAAAATGCAAGGAATCTTGCATGTCAGTTCCGTTGAGATGTTATCGCCTGTCACTCTGCTACCAACTTGCCTCAGGATGGAGAAATCAGCTTGCATTGTTTACTTATTCAATAAGGCTTGCTTTAAGCAGGACACAATCTCAAAGTATAAATGTGCTTTACACATAATTTATTTTATAAAACCCAACAGAGCACATGCCGATAAACTCAGCCTCACTGATTCCATACAGTATATTGTAGAGAATCTTTTTGTGGTGATGGGAGGAATGGAAGAATGTGTGTGATTTAGCTGCAAGCCCAGTATATGTATATATTTTTAAGCCAGGCTCCACCAGAAGAGAAGAGACAATACTGAAATTCTTGAGTAACTATTTCATATGACATTTGTTAATTTTGTTAAAGGAGGAAAACAAAGAGGTAGAACCAAAATGGACAGAGAACTGATGTCAAAAGCCTTTAAAAAAGCAGAGCAGGAAAGGAGTCATTATATAAAAAATTACTTTGTTTTGTTTTGAATCAATGTGGTGCCCAAATGTAAAAAGCTCCTGTACATTTGAAAGTTGTTCAGAACAGAACTTCCTTCTGACAAATAGAGGGTGATAATGAGAGAGGACCTTTTCAGCAGTGGCACCCCCTATCTGTGTCATGCTCTCCCCAAAGATGCTCCCCTGGCCCTCTGCATTAATGCAAAGGCCTTCCTTTCCCCCACACCCGTTCAATCTTTTGAAGTTTGGGCTGTTCCTAAGCTCTTTTATCAAATTGGCTGTTTTCCCTGTTAACTTCATGAGGATTCCTCCTTTGGTTTGGGGTACGGTGGTGGGGCAATACAGTATAGCTTGTTTTATTATTGGGCTACCTTACTTATAGTAAAACACCTTGCTTGTTTTAACTCCTTTGTTGTATGTAAGGGAACAACCCTATAGCAAGATATGACAGGATGAGTGAGCTAGGATCCAGCAGATCTCCGGCTGAGCCGGGAGACCCCAGCACAGCTGCGCAGCGGTGTCTTAACTCCTTCATCCTCAACACAGGTAGAGATATGCCAGCATATCCCCCCCTGACACTCCTATCCTGTCTCAACTGGTAGCCAGCTGGATGAGCTGAGCTCAGTGGATCTTAAACGGGCATAAGCTCTAAAAAAAGTGATGTGCCAGGGACATGGTGGAAACATAACCAGAGAGGAGGGACTTAGGCTGGATCGTATGCCTGTTCAGCTCAGTCATGTGACCTGGCAATTTCAAAATCTTGTTCAGACCATCTCAGTTAATTTTTCTCAGCTAAAATGCAAGTCCCCCCCAAAGTTAATGAATACTTTTCAGTTTTATTAATTCTTGCTTGAACCCAACAGCTTGCTATCTTCTTGTTTACAGATTTATTGTCAAAATCTGTAATCGTAAAAGATCAATGTATAAAAACATTGGTTTTCATTAACCAACAAAATAAAATCCCATACAATCTGATTGAGTATACAGTAGAAATATCTGTAGCTATAGGTGCATTTTTGTTCAGACTTGCTTGCTAGGAATGCCGTTGCCAGCAGGTAAAATCAAAGATCTATGGCAATCCTATTCTTTCTACAAAACTTTATTATCATCAGCATAAGCATTTTAAAAATGTGTTAATCCAACCATGTGAAGAAATCCCATTTGGACATGGTTAGAATGGTACTGTCAGTTATTTAGCCCGCAGTGCAAAATGGGTATGGTGCTTTTATCAGACACCATGAAATGCTAACAAATGGCTCTTGCCATATGTTGCCTTTTTATGGCAGTACAATATTTATATGTAACATGGCTATAAATCTCACAATTTGAGGGTACTTCAAGTTAAATGCTGTTGCCATTTTAGTTCCAGGGAGATACAGCTCTGCCAATTTTCGGGCGGGGAGTCTTAAGTACAATTTGGTATGCGTTGTGTGTCTTTTTTAATGACACTTGCCATTAAAGTTTTAATTAAGCACATGTCGCTGCATGCAGAGAGGTAATCAAAGGCTCCCAGGAAAGAAAATTTAACTCAGCTCCAGATGTACTGAAGAATGATTTCTTGATAATGCCCAGATGAATTTCAGATAAAGAAAATCTCTTTATGAAAATATTGCCAGCTTGAAAAAAAAAACAATACTTACAGTACTCTATAAATGGGTATTTTCCAGAGTTGGTATGCAGAAATTGCTTCCCTGCTGTTTCTTGTGCATATTTGGGAGTGGAAAGAAGGAAACGAAGGAAGCAAATTGGTTATATATACAGGGTACTAGCTATCGGGTCCTGTAAGAATGTGGAGTATTTTGTTGCTTCACTCCTGAAGCCTTCAGAAAGTCTCCAAGGGCAGCACCACATTATATCTCTACATCTGCCCCTGGTTTGTGGAATAGCCTTCCTTTAAAGATATGACAGGCACCCGCTTTCTAAAGACAACTGAAAACATTTGTGTTCTAACAAGCTTTCTCAGATGGATTAATGGGTCTTTGCCACGAGTGTCTATTTTGTATTGTTTTAGTTTTGTTTTAAATTTAATTGCTCTAGTTCTTGTGTGTACATATCTAACTGGGGATTTTACAGTTTTTTATGTATTGCCTTGAAATAATTGTGTAGAAGTTGATTAAAACAACAACACCAACAGCTCCTTCTCCTCCTCCTCCTCCTCTTCTTCTTCTGTTGATCATAGTTATAACCCAGATGTGGGG
The DNA here is from genome assembly GCF_963506605.1 of Zootoca vivipara. Lineage (NCBI taxonomy): Eukaryota > Metazoa > Chordata > Lepidosauria > Squamata > Lacertidae > Zootoca > Zootoca vivipara. The sequence continues at coordinate 20,087,992 of NC_083283.1, read as the reverse complement.
AAACTTTTGTCCCCCTGAATATTGTTGAACTACAACTCCCATCATCCCCGAGCATCAATAATTCTTGCTGGGGCTGATGGGAGTTTTAGTTAGCAACATCTGGAGGGCCAAAGGTTCCTCACCCCAATTTTGTCCAAATGGTAATCAAGCCAGTGAGCTAGTCTATCAGGATAAGGCACTGAGGAAGTCTGTATTTATATTTATTACTTAGAATATTAATATACCACATTCCCAAAAAAAGCTTCAAGAGAAGGTGGCATAACAAAAATACAATTTACAAGCCGACCATATAATATTAGACGCTATAACAATGGAAGACAAATGGCAATTGCGATAAGCGAATGCCTGATGTAAGTGGTGTGCTTTACAATTGTTTCTAAACTATCAAGAAGATAGCTTTCCTTTTTTAGGAATGATGCTCCACAAACATAGGGCAGTTGAAAAAGCAGCCTGCTTCCTAGGCACTACCACCCAAACTTGCCACAAAAAAATGGCGCAGGCTGTAAAGCCTGCTCACTCATCCTCACCTGATGTTGGATTATGCAAGGAGGCAGTCCTGAAGGTCATGCTAGGCTTTAAAGATGAGAAACAGGACTTTGAATGAGTCCAGAAGAAATGGCTCAATGGAGGTTGAACATTCACCTGCTTTTAAGTGTTTCTCTAGGATGGTGGCATGCAGGATTCTGCACGTGTTGAAGCTCCTTTGTTGCCTTCAACAGCCTTGTGCAGAATGTGTTGCAGTAGGAGCCTAGAAGTTACAGATCTGTCTACAGGATGGGAACGTTTCCTTAGTAAACAAACCAGCAGAACAATGGGTTTCTAAGCCTCTAGTTTTAGTGTAATTCACCACTTTTGCTGAAAGAAATAATTGACAGGACAGCTTGTAAACCACAAACAATCCCTGCTTCAAAAATGCATCAGCTTTTTAAATCTCATTAGGCCACTAGGAAGATAAAAGTGTGCAAACAGATGTTCGCTGCCACAACAGCTGAAGTAATTAGCAACTTAGGATCTTTATTAGGAAAATGGCAGCTTTGGAAGTTGCATTCATCTTTCTGTATTGGTTTCCACTGAATTTTGAACTCTTTAAAAATAAAGAAATCTAATGCTGTCTTAGAAGGCAAGTAATATAGTAGTAGTAGTAATTTTATTATTTATACCCTCCCCATCTGACTGGGTTGCCCCAGCCACTTTAGGTGGCTTACAACATACAGTACCGGTAATAAAAGCACAGCAAACGTCAGACATCAAAAACTTCCCAATACAGGGCTGCCTTCAGATGCAAAACAATTACTTCAACCTAAAGTGACTGGTTTGAAATAGTATACAGGCAGCGTGGAACTGTCCTTGGTGCTGAAATTAGTGTTCGTGGAATAAAAAGAGATTGAGTAGGTGCAGGGGAGGAAAAAGCCATGAAACAGAATCAAAAGTCATGTCACCTCAATGTGGCTAGTGGCTAACTGCCAAACCTAAATGAGTTTTGTTATGAAACTTTCTACTTTAATACTACAATAACTTTTTAAAAAATGAAAATAAAAATTACTAACAAATTTAAAGCTAGAATACTGTGGGGAAAGAGTGAAGTGCATTCTCTTCTGTCATTTAAAACAGGAAATTCTTGAATTGTACTACCAATGTTGTGTTTGAGGTATGTGTGGCACTGTACAGAATGAAAGATATGTACTGCTTTTATGGTAGGCCATATCTTATTGTATTCATTGCTGTATACCAGGCACCCCCAAACTTCGGCCCTCCAGTTGTTTTGGACTACAATTCCCATCATCCCTGACCACTGGTCCTGTTAGCTAGGGATCGTGGGAGTTGTAGGTCAAAACACCTGGAGGGCCACAGTTTGGGGATGCCTGCTTTATACAGTATGGATTGGTGGTAGATAGCTACCTTAATAAATAAACAAATACACATGAGACAGGAGCATAATTTACAACACCAAAAGTAATCTCTTTGGCCTCTGACAAACATGCATGCTCTTAAATGAACTCTTAATGTCAAAATAAGCACTTGGCCAATAATAATTGCTGTAATTCCTGGGGGGGGGGGTTACTTTTTGTGTGGTATAATGGCAACATTCACTTGCTAGGTTCTGCATTGACTACACTGAATTTAGGATGGGTGACAAAGGATGTGGTGAGACATTCTGCTGTAGCTCTTCTGGGAGGGCTATTATGATGAGATGGCAAAAGTATAATAAATTTAAGACAAAGGTTCTCTCCTGGGTGATTCAGATGATTTTTTTCCTTAGTAATCATATGGTCTAAAGTGTCTGTGTCCTTTTTAACAGCTGCTGCACATTAAATGAGTTTGACCTGCCATGGGAAAATTGCATTTCCTCTTTGCTGTTTCTTTGCAAGCAGATGGGTCTGCTTGCTAGTAATGTTGTTTTGCCATAAAGCCATTAATCCTCCCACATCCCTGCCAAAGGATTAGTCACTCATACCTCAAAAGTGATTCTCAACTCTGTAATTGCACAAGTTTTGGGAACAAAGTTTAAACAAAATACAAATATGAATGACCAGATAATCAGGAAATTGCATAAGCTATCAAAGCATTTTAAGGGAACAGTGTGGTAAGATTGACACGATGGCATCCTGCCCAAATATATGTCAGTGTTGTGTGTGTGTGTTTTTTTTTGGGGGGGGGGAGGTCCTGACTTCCTTTGTCTCCTCAGCCTGGTCCTCAGACCCCTGTTGGCATAAAAGAGTCCACGAGAAGAGTGTCCTTGCATAGTATTTTCTGCTTTTATTCTTAAAAGTCTTTATCTGCAAAACGACTGACCAACTGTACACACATCAACACTACCAGCTTTTCTCCAACCAACCAACCAACCCACACCCAACACTAACACTGACCACTCTATACACAGCTACAATTAGGTGAAAGGTTTCATGAGTCATTGTAGGCCTCTGACTCATGCTGACTTAATTCTTTTAGCATTAAAGAAACAGTGGCCAATTTTTAGCCATGAGAATATAAAGTCCCAGGAAAGGGTTTAGCAGCTAGGAGAAAGCAAGGGTTCCAAAGCAAACATGTATATGCATTTTCTTTTTAGATTCTACCAGCCCCATAAGAATAGAAGAATTGCTTTGCAGAATCAGATCAAGATAATGCAATTGCACATTTTTGTTTCCAGAAACATATTCCATAAGCCAGATGCACCTTTCAGGTGCTTTCAAGCAGGAACAAAAACACCAGTCTTGTGAGAAAAGCTACTGCAGCCGATTCTGTAAAGGGCAAGGCAAATCAAAGCAGTCCACTGGAGAAATATGTGGAAAATGTGAAAGTGATATCCATTCCCTGTTATTTTCTCCAGCTTCTGGAATTCCACAGTATAACCCTTAATCTACCTAGATCTACCTAGATCTAATCTTGCCTAGGTCTAATCTTTTTATTTAAGTCATCTAAACTGGAGCTCATCACCACTTTTCTCTGGTTAATTATACATTTCTTCTTGCTTGCCATTCACTCATTTATAATGTTATTTGTATGTCACTTCCCCCCCCCCACACACAAAATCATGCTCAAAGTGGCTTACAATAAAGAAAACAGGAATGCATTTCAGTGCAAAAACCATTTCATAATAACACAGCAAAACAACACAATAGCAAATATAATAATAATAATAAATCATCAGTGCTATAAATATTACATTAACAACTTTACAACTCCTGGTGATAGAGAAATAACAGGGAAACATCTAGGTCTGAGAAACATATCCCGTGCTGTTGCTCACAGCCTGTCTCCTGCAGCAGCTTGCAAGCCTTCCGAAAGGAAGGGGTGGGGTAGCTGGAAACACCCCTCCTATGATGTCCTCTACCTACCACCAATCATTAGGTGACACCCAATTTCTAATATCTTGAGTGTGGGAGAAGCAAAGCTCCTGCCATGGGGCACAAAAGAGGAAGCAGCATAGCTTCCTTGGCTCACCTTGGGTCCTTTACAGTTCCAAGGCTTATCTTCCCCCTTTGGTTTTTGGCTAGTGCTGGTTGTTTGGAAGTAGAGTTGGCTTGAGCTGGGGAGTTCTCATATTTTGAGAAAGGGAGACATACTTTCTCTCTCTTCCACTCGCTTTATATATTCCTGATTTTAAAAACTCTCTGCCATCGTGCCTTTCCCTGTGTTTTGAGTGAATCTTCATATGTGTTAAGCATATTGAGGTAGAGCATGGCAATGCTAAATGTTCTTTCTTCCCTACCCATCATTGGCACCAAAACACCAGCTCATATAAGAAATTATCTATGCCCCACCTCTGAAACTTGCCAATCCACAGAATCCTCCTTTTGGTGATGGGGATCTATTTTGGAGGGAATTGGAGCAGCTTTTCAGAGCTTTCTTCCAGATGTTACGTAGGTCAGCCAGAGAAAGAATGACTGCTTCAAGGCAGCCAATAAATTTTATGGCTGAATGCAGATTCGAACCCAGGTGTCCTAATTATTACACTTCACTGTTTAACTGGCAATACTAGTCTGTGTGTGCGCACACTGGACTACAGCTAAAAATTTTATTTTCTGCTGACTCTGTTAAGTTCTTTTACCATAATATCCTAGAACCTGATATACTAGATTATAGAATTTGCTTCCAATCTGTATTGTACTGTGCTCTAGGCTTTCCAAATAACCCAGGCTAAAAGTTTGAATAACACCACCACCACCACATGGGAGAACTGCTTAGTCATAGCTGTAATATTTCATTTAATTAATCGTCAGGAGCAATAGGCAGATAGATATATAAAGCTCTCTAATACGAATGGAGACTTTGCTGAGTGTAACTGATACATCCTATGTGTGAGAGTAACAGGACAGATCTTGTTACCTTTCTGTAATAATAGCTTTACCATGCTTCCTGTTTACATGACATAGGTGAAGTCACCTCTAAAGTCTTCCACTCAGTTTTGTACTGCAACATCCAGTTCTTAACAGGGCCAAAATTACAGCTGTCACAGGATAAGAGAAAACAAAGTAAGCAAAAGGGTGCAAAGCAGTACTTAAAATGAAATTGAATATGCCATCGGTATGTTCAATGAATTCTGTGTTTGGTGTATCATATTCTTTCTGTGCCTGTTGTCTTGCGCCGGTCCCAATAAGGAGAGCGTAATTCATGATGGAGCAAGGCAAACACCATGAATAGCTCTGCCTGAGTAAATTGCTCCAACCAAAATAGATGGAGGCCTTTAGGAACCTGTCTCTTGCCCAGTCTTCCCCATTCCTTCCACACCTTGTTGAACTCTTAACTCCCATAAACCCCAGCCAGTAGGGACAATGGGAATTGTAGTCTAATGACACCTGGATGGCCTGACGTTGAAGGCTGTTCACCTGTTCATCCCACCTGCCTTAAGTCCCAACCCCTTGCTTAAAGAAGACTTTAAGAGGGCCAGAAACCTGGCCTGGGCACAGGTGTTTTCTTTCTCCACTTTGGGGTCTCCTGCCAGGCATGCTGTTGGGCAGGCATGGTAGTGAAGGAGCCACTTGGCTCCTCAAGCTCATGGTAAGTTTCTCATGGGGCCCTGGGCTTAGTGGACTTTGGTTTGGTGGTCTCACAGTTTCAGGAGCCTGACTCACCACTACAGCCAGTGTCACAGCAGCCGTAGATCCAGCTAGGCTGTCATCTTCTTCTGACTCTGAGCTTGAAGTTTGGGCCATGGCATCTGTGCTTACTAAAGCTACAGTAGGACCAACACCATTGCCTTCTAAAAACACTTACGGAGAGTAATAGCAATTACCTGTGCAGTGTTGGGCAGGCTTACGTAATAAGTTAATAAATCTCCTTGGGGCAGAACACAAATCACTCCTGGTTGGAGCCTCCAGTGAGATTTGAGAGAAGATGGCAAGCATTAAATTTACTTTGTAGGACAGCTTTTCAATAAAATGTGGGATTAAGGATTGTGCTTTATATATTACTGTCCTTTGCCAGAGAGGCTGATGGGTAAGAAGTTCGCTCCTAAAATGAGCAGAGTGATAATTCTAGGGTTATATATATATTGACAGAGCTGCCATCAGAAATACAGACAAATTGTTCCCTGCTTGCTAAGGAAGGTTGACTCCCTTGCCTTGAAACATTCCCTTCTGCATTTTCATTTATTGTTATCTTGGATAGCCTAGTAAAATCTAAGCCCTGGGTAAGTCGTCTCCCTCTCCCCCCCCCTCTTATTTTTAGGCTTAAAGAGCTTTGGTGGAAAAAGCAGATATCTGTGACATTCCAATTGGAAACTCAGCTACTTCACTAATCCAAAGACACTGCCAAACTTCACACATAAGAGATTGTCAGATGAAATATGTCTAACTTGCCCTGGGAATCCTCCTCACCTTCATCACATGAAGAATGGTGAGCCAACTCAAGAAATGGGGTGATTACTTAGGCTAGATATACCACAGATTTATCACCAGGTTCTCTCACAATAAGAACGTAAGATGAACTGCTGGACCAGGCCAATGGCCCATCCAGTCCAGCATCCTGTTCTCACAAGAGCCAACCAGATGCTTGAAGGAAGTCTGTAAGATGGACATACGCACAACAGCACTCTGCAAACCTGCACTAACAGCTGCTATTAAGCTGCCTCTAACCAAATATTTTCAGCATACTGTAAAAAGCTCTCTTAAAAGGCACATTGTCACGATCAGTGTTGCATTAATCCTGTAGGGTGTTCAGGAACTGGTACTGAGAATCAACACATTAGCTGAACTCCCTGCATTCAGGATCCATTGAAATCGCTAACAATCAGGACTTACTGAAGAGCAATCTGATAAGACACGAATGCGTTATAATTCACAATCTCTCAATGAACCCGGGGTGGGGTGTGTGTGTGGGAATGCTTCAAAGCTCATGCTGCTTGATGTTGATCTTTCTGCTTTGACATAAAATAGCTGTTACGGAGAATGTGTGTTGACTATCAAAAGTGGCTTTTGAGGGGGATTTGAATGAGAAAGGCAGCTGTGCTAATGGAATGAAGGTTTTTCAGTCATACCTGAATGAGGCAAACTTGCTTTGTGCAAGTGAACTTGGCTCACTGAAGCCAGGAATTTAAACACAGAGTGGATCTGGGCAGGCACAGTGAAGAGGTATTTATTTTGCCTTTAGAGTTAAAAGCTGTACTGTACTTTGCTTTATTCTTTATTCAAGATAACTGTTGGGGAATGATGATAACAAATGTACTTGGCTTCCTAGACTTACCAGTACATGCTTTGTGTACATGTGTCATGGAGGAGGTGAAACTTGTTCATTTTAAGCCAGGTCTCTCTCTCTCTCCCTCCCTCCCTCCCTCCCTCCCTCCCTCCCTCCCTCTCTCTCTCTCTCCCTCTCCCTCTCTCTCTCTCTCTCTCTCTCTCTCTCTCTCTCTCTCTCTCTCTCTCTCGTTTACTGAAAATGAATTCGCACATGAAGGAAGTGAGAAGACACTTCAGTCAGTCACCAGTTCAAAAGGAAAACTGGAGTCAGAGTTGAAAATAGCTGCCAGTGGAAAGTAGCAAGTCAGAGAAAAGCAAAAGGCATGGTCCAAACAGGCCAGTGGTTGGGTTCTGAGCCTGGTAAACGTGGATCCAAGAAGCTGGATCTGGAGGACATTGGAGACAGGAGATTAGGTGACTGGGATCAAGAAGGCCAGATGTTTAAGGATGGGTTTGTGGTCCAAGGCAAGGCTAAAGTTTATTTGGCACCTTTGTGTATCCACAAGTTGCCCAGATAGATGCTTTGAGAGTTCTTAGATAGATAGGGCTGGAAGGCTCCCTAATGGCTCTCCAGGCCACCTGATTCCTTTTGGGCTGACTGCCATTGGCAGGACACCCTGAGGGACAGCAAGGCTCAGGCCAGCCAACCTCTCTCCCTGCAAACTGTCCCTGTGGCACGAGGAGTAAAGCACCTGGGCCCTGCTGCCAGATTTTGTAGTAGGCACATGCATAGATGGGTGACAAGGGACAGGGCAAGTGTAGATGCAGGGCAGGAAGAGGGAAACACAGAGATCTCTAAAAGATGCTTGGCTGAAGCAATGATCTGGGTTAAGTCCAACCTTTTGCCTCTAGTTCCCCCTCCCAGCCTCTCCCCAAATTTCCCCGAATGTCTTCCTTTGCAGTTCTGTGTTTCTTTGCTGCTTTCGTGAATCGGTACAGCAGCCATGTGATTTCTCTCGTCTTGTGCGGCATGGAGTATCGTGCAGTCTTAAGTGTTGTGTATTCTACGTGCAAAGCCAGCACATGAATGAAGCTGCACCAAGTAGCCACACATGCCTTCAATGTTGCAGACCGTGACTAGCTCTGCCCTTGCATCTGCATGTATAGCGCATGCACCTGCAGCACGGGAGCCTTGTGTAAAATTCTGCTGTGCAGTCTGAAGCCTCTGTTGCTCAGGTTCCCAGATCATTTGGATGCCTTCATGACAGCACCCTCCTTGCAGACCTTTGCACTGTACACACAGGTGCCAGGGATGTGGGGAGGGTAGTCAACATGTGCAATGGCAGGGCTGTGGCTACTCATTGGTCTAATGCAGTGGTGGCCAGACTTGGCCCTCCAGCTGTTTTGGGACTACAGTTCCCATCATCCCTGGCCACTGGTCTTGTTAGCTAGGGATGATGGGAGTTGTAGTCCAAAAACAGCTGGAGGGCCAAGTTTGGCCACCACTGGTCCAATGTGTGGTTATGCATCTGAATGGGCCTGATATCGCTATCCTCGCAGTGCAGATAATTAAAGGGCAGCATAACAGCCTTTTTTAAAAATCTGCTAAATATAACTTGGCATTTGGCCTTGTGTGTTGTGCACCATTTCCAGAGAAATAATGTACTTAAAGCCGTGAGACTCTGCATCCATTGAACAGGGACTTTTATGCCTTGCCAAAATCTATCCTCACTTTTTACTTGGCTTCTTCTAGAGGCTTTCTGGATGAAATGCTGGGTCACAGACAAGGATATGATGCAGATTGTGGCTTGGGGTACATTAGGAGTGGATTACAGCAGAATTCAGCTCTGGCAAGATTTTAAAGGCTAGTGTTTGGCAGCAGCTATTCTCTGTTCTCCAGAGCTGCTCTCTCTCTGCTACTTAAGGTATGTCAGTAAAAATACAAAAATGAAAGCAAATAAAAACATTTGGAGGCATGGAACAGCTCTGAAAGGGGCAGGCAAAAAACAGAACGGGATTGTCATTTTCCGAGCAGCTCTGATATGTTATTTGTTTGAAATTAGATCACAACATATAACAAAAGTGTCACACATATGTATATGAACATTGGTATTTTTGAAGTAATCAGTTAAGAATGTTGTTGAATCTTTATGCTTATGTTTTAATGGTCATGTTAAGAACATTTCTATGAATTATATTATTTCTTAATTATTTCCTGTGATCTATAGCAACTCTGTGCAAATTGCTCTTCCTTCCTTCTTGCATCCATCTTTACTGTCCCATGAGGTAGAACGTTATTCTTGCTTTTGCAGATGGGAACTGAGGCTGAGAGATAGCCACTCACCCGAGGCCACTCAGTGAGTATTAGATTCACTTTGCATGCATGCTGTGCATTTTAGGAAGCGTTGAGCTGCGTTTGTTTAGCATCCATGGCTAAAACCATTGTTTCAGTAAACGAATAGGTTTTAGCTGATGGACTGAAAAGAAACACAGCACCAGCAAAAGGCAGAGACCAGCATCACCAAAAGTGTGTGATCATATTCAATGTTTTGCTGAAAACAACAACAACAACAAGCACTTGTGGGTAGCCTAATAAGGAACTGGGGCAACTGCATGTGGGGAGAGGGCAAAACCTTTATGCCATGTCTGAGCCCCACCAAAATCACATGCACAGCTGCTATTATTTGCTATGGCAGAGAAGTGGTTATTGCTACCAACAACAGTTCCCCTCATGCATAGCTGCCAAGTCTCCCGTTTTTCGCGGGAAACCCCCATATTCTAAACCGTTTCCCGCTGGCAGCCCGGATTGGAAAAAATCCCGTAAATCCCCTGGATTTCCTACCTGCCAGGGAGGCTCCATTTTGGGTCCTGGCACTGCCCAATTTCCGGTGCCCAGACATGAGTAGCGCGGCACCGGAAGTGGCTTCTACGCATGTCCGGACATGAGTAGAAGCGATTTCCGGTTCCGCGCCGCTGCTGATCCCGCATTTTTCAGCGGGAGACTTGGCAGCTATGCTCATGGGATAAATAGCAGCTGAGTGTTGGCATGGGGAGCACGGCCAACCCAAGACATTTTGCTGCCTGAGGTGAACTGGCACCCCTGCGGGAATTCCTTATCCAGAAGCTGACCAGAAAAGCAGTGAAAACTTCTTTTGACACTGATAATTGGGCAGTATCCTTTACCACCCTTGCGGGCAGCAGAGCTCACTTAAGGGGCACAAGGTAATGTGACACTCCCAGCTCTGGCCTGCAGCATCTTACTGCTGCCCCCAGCTCTCTGTAGTCTGCCATGTGAGGCAGCTGCTTCACTCTGCCTAACGGTATGGCTGGTTGTGCCAGGATGTTGGGGATTTTTCACTAGGATTGCAGCACTCACAGCCCAAAACCTAATTTCCTCTTCCTCCGCACACAGTTGCTATTGGGGGAAAAAAGGGTGTGGGGAACCTTTTGGCCCTCCAGATGTTGCTGAACTACAACTTCCATCATCCATGGCCATTGGCCATGTTTGTTGGGGATAATGGGAGTTGCAGTTCAACAACAATTGGGGGGCCAAAAGGTTCCCACCCCTGAATTAAAGCAAACAAGAGACATTGAATGTGATCGCAAATATAATGCAATGCTTAGTTTGCCCTACTATGTCTCCAGTGAACACAGCCTCTTTGCTATTTTGTAAAAATTTATATTTTCCTATTGTTTACCTCGACTGACTTAACTTTTATGTTGCTTCTTGTATCCCCTCCACCATCAGTGTGTTTTAAACCTTTCAAACCTACAAATACATTATGACAAAAGTTAATGTTCGTGGTTTTTGTGTTGGCTTTTTCCTTCCTGCTCTACACCAGGAAAGATAAAAGTAGTCAGCATGCGGCAACTTCCAGCCTTGCAACTATAAGCTCTGCATGAAATTGCATGTCATTAAGTTTGGATACAGATAGGTGTGACAACCTAATTGAGTGCAAGGAGGTTTAAAGGACGCCTTACTGTAGTGACTTATCGGCATAAGCAACAAGAGCAGCTTAACTGTTGGGGAGGACCCCGAGAGGAGTTAATAATGCCTATCAGCTGCTTCTGCCTTGGGCTATTAGATATCTTAGAATGAAATAAAGTAGAACTCCCAGCTCTCCTCTCTTGAACTGCTGTGATTGGAGCCGCTGAAACAGAGCTAAGTCACTTCAGAGATTCTTTTGCAGTTTGGCAGCAGGGGTGGTTTTCCGAAATGTGCCTTGAGTGGTTGTACCCCTTTCACAAATGCCTATGTGATCATAAGCAACTCCTTTATTTGGTACCGTATTGCTGCTGTTCACACAACAACAGAAACCAAAGTCCACTCCAGTGCAAAAGCACATGATGGTGAGTTTTGTTGTTAGATCTATGCGCGGCGGGGGGGGGGGACAGCAACAACTTGGGATGAGTCATTGGTGCATCAAGTCCAGATTGACCCTGGGGCGAGGCCTTGCGCCTGTTGGGTGTGCAGGCCAAGTTAACTGGAATTCTGGGCACATCTCCACGACCCACTTGCCCTTCCTCATGCATGGGACAATGTTGCCACCATGAAACGTGAGTTTGGGCTCTAAACCAATACATCAGGCATGTCCAACAGGTAGATTGTGATCTACCGGTAGATCACTGGACGTCTGCGGTAGATCACTGGTAGAGCATTGGCTCCCCCCAAAGAAGCTGAACAACTGTGGCTCCCCTAAAAAAAGCTCAACATTTTACCTCCTCCCTGAAAAAAACTCAACAACTTTGACCCCCCCCCCCAAAAGGGGGTAGATCACGGCCAGTTTTTAACTCTGTGAGTAGACCGCAGTCTCTTGGGAGTTGGCCACCCCTGCAATACATTATGCAGTGCTGAGCTTTACGGTCTGCTAGTCTGTGGGCTAGGATTGTGATCATTGCAGGGTTTTATATTGTTTTCTATTTGACCTGTCTAGCCATAGAGGTCTACAGCATAAATGTGAACACAGGCTGGACTCGGGGATGGTTCAGTGGCTGGTGAAACTGGATGCCTGGTCCTCATGCCTGCAAGTGCCCACCTCAGTTTCTGTGTGCACAAGTGAACAGCCATCATTCAGTCTCATGGGACTATAGGAAGCTGCTTTGTACCAGGGCAGACAACTGGTCCATCTAGCTCAGTGGTCCTCCAGGGTCTCAGACATCACCTGCTACTTGAACCCTTTTAACTAGAGATGCCAGGGATTGACTCTAAGACCATCCTTCTAGAAAGCATGTGCCCTGCCACTGAGCTATGGCCCAAATCTATCTCCGGAGGAAGGGGAATTGAGGGCTCTCCACTCCTGACATTCAGCAGCGAAAAAGGGAGTGGTGGTGCCCCTTTGTGCATCTGCGCACAGTGCATTCGCCCAAATCCTGCAACAGTATTGCCCTTTCTTTGCTTCCCTCAACTGCACTTGCACAAAAATGTCATAAGGTGCTATGCAACATAAAATCACAAGACCACTGTAACATCCGAAAACAGCAACAATAAGGCAGCACTAGCTTCTGTCTGTAAAGACTGCGCTTTAATCTTGTGCTTTATGATTTTTTAATGCATTGATTCTGGCCCCTAAGTATTAAAAAAAACCACAACCCAACAACGTTCGGTTCTAAACAGGATTATGTGCCTTCTGCATTACATCAGCAACCATGCAGCGCATAATGATTTTTGAAAAAGTAGAGAGAGAAATGACATTAATATAGATTTCACTGTTCTCTTCTTGGAATACCAGAACAGAAAAAGAGCCATAAATATAGAGAAAGGCACTGATTTTTCATGCCTTCATATTATGTATTATTTTTAGGACACTCTTTACTATGAGACTGCGGGTTACAGTGTTCTACTTTACTGCAGAAAGCCATTAGATAATTGATATACTTGGAATTCATATTGGATATGAATTCTAGGCTATTTAGATTGTCTCAGTTACGTCATTCTCTTCAGAATGTCTTGAAATATAGTGTTCAGAGCTCTTTTCCCTGCCAGATAAATGATAATATGAGGTCACCTTGAGGACAGCCTTGTAGGACAAGTTACCCCCCCCCCCAATCTACACAGTGTACGATGAAACCATAACTGGAGCTAACCATGGTTAGCATCGGTGCACGTGTAGCACTAAATCGTAGTTAATGCCACCAAAGGAAGGGAAGAGGGAATTTGCTCTGCAATTAAGTAGAGTGAGGCAGCTGCCACGGGAAGTAGATTTGAAATGTTGTGACAGGGCCGGAAATGGTACGTTGCTTAATTTATAATTAAGCACTTGTGGGGTTTTCTGCTTTAGGAACCAAAATAAATTGGCAAGCTTTGGGTACTAGAAACCTTGACCTTGGGGGAGGAGTGGGCCTCATTTGGTGCTCTGCCTCTGCCAGAGCAATGGCCTGACGCTGGCTCCAGAGAGGAGGGAACACATGTTCCCGGCATCTGATCAGCTAGCTATGGCTTTAGGGATCCAGCAGTCCATTGGCATTAGACCTGTATATCTTGTTTAGATTTTCACATTGCCGTTAACTAGGTAGGGGCGCATCTTAAATGGAGAGACCTGACTTTCAAACTATGCATGCACCCACCAGCAAAGTGCCCTTCAAGTGCAATACTTTCAGTGTGAGGCTCCAAAATGCATACATTAGATAGAGCTGTAGGACCCATTTTAATTCCCAAGGCACATTATTTTTCCATGAGCCTTGGAGGGCTAGACAGTGAATGTAAACAGCCTGTGAACTGGATTCCAGTTTCCTCCTCCTCCACAGAAAAGTCAATGCTACTTTATTTAAAGAATGCAAATAATGAAATGTATTCCCCCCCCCCCAATGTCAGTGGTTAGAATTACGGCACAGGGGTTTGGAAGCTTCAGAGGTATTCATTTCAGGAAAGAAGGCTCTCAAACACAATAATACATCTTTCTGCATAAGCTTCCCTTTCTGATCTCTCTGTGGTGAGGACTGAGCAATACATCTCTTAACTTGTTTGCAAAGTGAAATATACTTTTCAGGCTTCTCCTGTCATTATCTCTGCTCTGCGGCTGGTGGCTATTTTCTGTTTATTTCAGGGATTGCGGAATGTGACCATTACCATAATAAATGATCTTTTATGCGTTTAACGAGTTTTGAGCGTTGTATGTAGGTTGGTTTGCAAATGTAATTGTGCATTCTGAGTGCTGGCAAAACAGCACTGGGAGGCAGTGACTGACAGCAGTAGAATTTGAGGTGACAAAGCAGCAGAATATATAGCACTCGCAGGCTCTTACCCATCATTACTTGGGAGTTCTAAGAAATGAACAAAAACCTCTGTGCGGTTTTTAAATCAATGGTTAAAATAAGTGCAGTATTGAAAGATTCAGTCCGCCATCTTGATTCAAAATCATATCCTAACCATAGCTGCCAAGTCTCCTGCTGAATAATGCGGGATCAGCAGCGGCGCGGCACCGGAAGTCACTTCTATGCATGTCTGGACATGCGTAGAAGCGACTTCTGGTGCCGCACTACCCATGTATGCGCACCGGAAATCGGGTGGTGCTAGGACCCAAAATGGAGCCTCTCTGGCAGGTAGGATATCCGGGGGATTTACGGGATTTTTTCCAATCCGGGCTGCCAGTGGGAAACGGTTTAAAATTTGGAGGTTTCCCGCGAAAAATGGGAGACTTGGCAGCTATGATCCTAACATGAAAGTCTGCTCATTGATCTCAGGGAACTTCATGCTAAATCCAGTTACTGTCCTGCTTTGGAGAAAACCTGATCCAGCAGTCCCAAGTCTACTCTCATGAACAATCCAAAGGTCTGGTCTGGTCACAGTCCAAAATCAAAACACAAGAGAGACAATGCAGTCACCAGCCAGGTCAAGAAGCTGGCTCAAGACTGTTGTTCCAGCACACTCTGGAGATGTTTAACCATGAACTTTCATTGCCCCACCCAGAGCATGGCTGCAGGCTTTCTGGATTGCCTGAGTAGCCTCTTGCTCCTGAGGAGCCCTTGTTCTTCGGATCAGCAGTCTTGCATTTGGCTGGGCCTGAAGTGGCAGCTGGACTCTGTGGCAGTTCAGGCCCCACCTCTGATTCTCTGCAGGGTTGCTCTATGCCTTCTGAAATAAGTTGTGGTGTTGTGACCTGAAAGGCTTTGATCCTGCTGCTCTGTCTCGCTGCCCACTGACACAGCCTGTAATGCTTGCTTTGGGGAGCTGCAGTTCCCATGAAGAGGAATTCTCCAGCAGGGGCATGACAATTGCGATAACTTAAAAGATGTCCAAATGCATGCAGCTTTGAAAGGTTCAGTCCACCATCTTGATTCAAAATGTCACCCAGTGGTATCCAAACCGAAACCTGCTCCTTGATCTCAGGAAACCATCGTGCAAAATCTGGTGAAAATAAGGGCACTTTATGATTTCGTCTACCATTTTGGTTGAAAATGATGTTTGATGGTATCCAAACTTAGACAAAAAAACCTGCTGTTCCATCTTGGAAACCCAAGGGGAGCCTGAATGCATAGAAAACAGACAAACAGACAGACATCTTTCCAAATATATAGGTATAGAAGATGCTAGACTTTACTGGCATCCTCAACAATGCATGAGAACACTGAGGTAAGCCAACACCCCCATTTGGTCCTGAAAACTGTAAAATAATGACAACGACAACAACAACAACAACAACAACAACAACAACAACATATTTATTTATACCCCACCCATCTGGGGTATAAATAACCCTGGGATAATAATCCTGGGTGTGTTCTACCCACCACTTTTGCCGGAAATGAAGCTTTTTGTAAAACTGAGGGGAAGTTTTAGTCCAGGACAATTGGAGTACCAGTTGGTAGCAGTTGAGCACCATCTGAGGCCCATAGCCACACAGAAGGAGCTCATTGTCAGCCTTGGAGAACCTTGATCTAGCTGCTTCTTTGAGTAAATTAGTAAGGAGGAGGAACAGTCTCTGTTTTGGCAGCTATGCAAATTGGATTTAGAAGCAAGCTCATTGTGTTAGATCACTTAATAGGATGTGGACGCATAATTTTTGTCATTTTCAACATGCAGTTTAGATAAAACTTCGCTTCTGGTGCTCAGTTACAGCACTTTTGGATGTCTGTTTTTAGACCATCAGCTTTGGGTGCCTCAATATCTCTTATATCGGTGGAGGAAATAATTGGATATTCACAGAAAGTTAAACATGTTTATAAAGGTTTATTGGAATGCTGTAAATCAGAGGTTTGGGGCCATAGAGATGAATGGAATAGTGTTTCCTAAGCCCATGGGCAACTGGGAAATTGCTTTGGGTCTTGGCGGACCACTTAAAGATCTTTCTGCCCGTTGCAGCAATTGTAATGCCACGGAATTCAAAGCGCAATGCAATAAAATGCAATGTAAGAAATAAAAGAAGCAATAAAAATGCAATTTAAAAATCAATATAAATATTCAGTGGGATGGATGTGTGACCTTTCATTTTCAACCACAAATTCGCAGACACACCAAAGAGACCTGAATGAAGCTTGTGAGCCTCTGGTGGTCCAGACTACAGTTTGAGAACCTCTGGTATAGGGAACACTCAGCTCAATCAATGAGGAGTTGCTTTGGTGTCTATATGCAGTGTTTCTTTAGACTTAAAAATGCCAATGATTCAACAAAAATGGCGTTCCAGACCTTTCTGACTCAGCAAGAATGTCATGCTGATAATGCCTTTTGCAGGCATACGATGTAGGCGCGCCCTAAACTTTCTGGGTAGAGGTTGTTGTTCATATTAACTGTGGTTTTTTTGGTGTGTGTGTGTGGGGGAAACCCTTGATATTTACAGATGCTCACATGCTTTTAAATTATATTTGGGTGATGTGGGAATTAACAGATGGACAACGAAATTGGATCCTGCAAGCTGTTATTGTTGCAAAGGGACTTTTGAAGTGTGAGTTTGGAAGGGCAAACACCGACCACCTATTGCTCGGCGGTCTGAAGGTCTCACTGTCCTTTCTACATTAGAATGTGTACGTTATCCAAATGAGACGGTTTATTGCATCTGTTTGGACATATAGACTGTATATATATATGTATGTCAAGAGAGATTAACTCTTTTCGTCATTGTTGTTGTTAATGTTAATGTGAGCTGCCACTGCTATTTTCTTTTTTTCTGTTACAGTTGCATTAAAAAATAATAATAAGTGAAGGGGCAGTAGAGGATACACTGGCCAGGAGCAGATAGACCATCTCAGGGAGGCAGGGATGGTCCCCAATAAGGATATCATTGCTCAAGGCCTTCACAAATGCTGGAGTCAGCACTGAAAAGATTGTCAATATGCACAGGTTTTGCAGACTGGGTTTGAATTTCCTACAACTAAACGTTCTGTGTATATATATTTGGAAAGAGGAACTTGAGGCAAAGATGTCCTTTAGCTTCCTATTCTGCTGAGTGGACTTTTGGAGCTAAATAAAGCCAAACAAAAAAGGCTTTCTTTAGGATTTCAGGAGAGGGGACTGGATTGCACTTACTCGAGTGGGTTTGTTATTCTAGGTCCCTATTTCTTCTGTGTTTTGTTTTGTTTGAGTAGCAAAAAAGAGAGAGCGTTAACACTGCTGTCATTTAAGTTGCAAGGGACTTGTTGCAAATTAATTGGTAAGATGTAGAAAGTGCATAGAAATCACCATATCCCCCCCCAAAAAAACTTAACTTCCCCATATGAAAATATATAATGCAGTCCTCTGGATGTTTACTCTGAAGTAAGTTAGATTGATTTCAATAGGCCTTACATCCAGGTATGTAGGTACTGCAGCGATAATCTGTGCCACCCAGAATGACAATGCGAGTTTGCAGTGCATAATCATACAGCGTTATAACAGCATCTTAAAAAGGACTGGCCATTCACTGCAGAATAGCCACACTATGTTCATTTATATGTCAGGATCAAAACATGTATCTTTCACGTTCAGTTTCTGTCCCCCACCCCTTTCCCCCCAGAGCTCAGAAAACCTTAACTCTTTTAAGCACATTGGAACAGCTTCACAATTACCCCAATTGTATATAGCCTATTTAATAGCTTTTCTAGCCATTTATAGCATGATTCCTCCAGGAATCAGCTCTATGATGTTACCCCTTCCATCCCCCCTCCAAATTGCATTAATGTTTGCCCTCTCACCCCACAATCCAGCAGCATCTGAAGGACTAAAGGTTCCCTTCCCCTGGCAAGAGGATGGGAAAGGGGAGATGCAACTTTAAGCTCCGCTGTGGGAAAATGGTAGGAGCAAGGTCCAACTTGCCTTTGGGCAATGGACCATTGCTCAGTAGTAGACAATATGCAGTGAATGAGGAAAGTCCTGGACTGAGTCAGTCTGATAATCTTGAAGAGCCACTGCCTGTCAGAGTACAGATTGACAAATAGCTTGACCTGGTATAAAACTATACCTTTGACAGTTACGGGTAGGTAGCCGTGTTGGTCTGCCTTAGTCAAAATAAGATATATATTTTTCTCCCAGTAGCACCTTAGAGACCAACTAAGTTTGTCATTGGTATGAGCTTTCGTGTGCATGTACACTTCTTCAGATACACTGAAACAGAAGTCACCAGACCCTTATATATAGTGAGAGGGTGGGAAGGGGTATTACTCAGAAGGGTGGTGGTAAACCTGTTGATGACTGTTAACGACTGCATTAGGTCTTACAGGAAAAAGCAAGGTTGTGAGATGGCTAAAAATAGCTTTATTGTGTATAAAGAGATAAGAATCCAATGTCTCTATTCAGACCAGGTCTCTCCATAATTTTAAGTTTGGTAATAAGTTTCAAATCAGCAACTTCTCTTTCCAGTCTATTTCTGAAATTCTTTTGTAATAAGACAGCTACTTTGAGATCTTGTATAGAATGTCCTGGGAGGTCGAAGTGTTCTCCTACTGGTTTCTCTGCTTGTGATTCCTGATGTCAGATTTATGTCCATTTATCTTTTGGCGTAGGGTTTGGCCTGTTTGTCCAATATAGACAATTTGACAGGTAGTGATGGTGGTTGTTACTGAGATGGTTTATATTTACATAATGAGAATGCTACTAAAAGATGTCCAGTTTTGTGAAGGAAATGTTTTGTTCTCACCAGATTTAAGTTTTGGCTGTGCACAGAATGTTTGCTCAGGCTAATGACGCCACATTAAACCTGCCACTATAGTTGCAAACCTTCCCATTTGTACAATTTATATTAAATTGGGGGCAGAGGCCGATTTGCACTTCCTGAAGCAAATTGCCGGTGTATATGCACAGCAGTTCTTCATCGCTACTTAGAGATTTTAATTCCAGGCACCGGCTTCACGAAGACAATCAGCATTTACAGCACCAACAGGTCACTAAAAAAATGGGAGGGGGGGAAAGAAGCTACATAAAATATATATTTCGAGTTGTTTTCCTGTGGTATGATTGGCAGAGCAAACAGACCTGCAAAATGTTCAGAAAGGTCTATCAACAAATGCAGCAATACTAGGGTGCTGTGAGAGGAAGGGGGAATCACAGCCGGGGGGGGGGGGGGAGATGGGCTGCTATAAATATGTATTTTGAACCATGTGTTAGCAGATTACCCAGCTACGGTGATATGTAGAAAAATCAATTCTTCATAGTTACAGACTTTTTATTTCATATCTAAGCGATAGAAAGTGAAATGTACCAAACTTGATCCATATCCCATATCAGAATTTCGGAGTTTAAAATTACAGCTCTCTCTGCTGTAGAGCAGATTTAAAAGCTATGTTAGGTATGCCAGGAGGGTCTCTTATTGAAAGGAGAGTAGGAGGAGGACTCATCTAAAAATGAACAGAAAATCATTTCCCGACTTTTTTCATTTTACCTTCTCTGGAACTTGGATAATTTTAACTATCTTTTGGAATATAGGAGAAGAAATGGCCTCGCCAGTTTAGCCACCATGAATTTTGGGCACATTGATAGATCCAGTTTTTTGTGTTGTTTAATATTATTTTAATATTGTTGGATGGAAAGACCAGACTAGGCACCTACCCCCTCCATTATTATTATTATTATTATTATTATTATTATTATTAATTTCATTTCTATACCACTTCATATTTTTAAGAGAAAAAGTGGTTCACAACTTACATTAAATTATCAAATAAAAAAATCCCTTAGAAAACATTACTGAAGAAAGTCAAGTATAAAGTATACCTTCAAAGCAACATAATTAACAGAAAACTAAAATATCTTAAAAGATTTCAAAATAAAACTTTACAAAGAAGGTCAAGTACAAAATGCACGCTCAGTGCTGCAAACTTAACAAAAAAAAATCTTAACATTTCACAAGAAAAGATTCCTAAAGGAAGTCAAACAGAAAATGCACATTTAAAACAGCATAATTAGCAAGAGAAAATAAAATGTTATCATAAGCATAGAACAGATCTACTCCTGTTGCTGCCAATCCTTGCAGTGGTGGCTCATGGCAGTCTGTACTAAAAGGCAGCCAAGATTGTCTCTAGCCTCTTCAGCAGCCTCAGCTACACTGGCCCAGGCCAGCTGGGAAAAGGTAGTAGTAGTAGTAGTAGTAGTAGTAGTAGTAGTAGTAGTAGTAGTAATTTATTTATACCCCGCCCATCTGGCTGGGTTCCCCCAGCCACTCTGGGTGGCTTCCAACAAAATATTAAAATACAGAAATCCATCAAACTTTAAAAGCTTCCCTAAACAGGGCTGCCTTGAGATGCCTTCTAAAGGTCTGGTAATTGTTGTTCTCTTTGACCTCTGGTGGGAGGGCATTCCACAGGGTGGGTGCCACTACCGAGAAGGCCCTCTGCCTGGTTTCCTGTAATCTGGAACTGACAATAAAGTTTTATTCAACATAGTGAGCCAAAATGGTTGGAGGAAGGGCTTACTTTCCTTCATGGGCACAAATCATGCCACATATGAGACAAGCCAACAGGCACAAGGTCAGCCGAGCCAGTTGCTATGGCAATGGCCTGCATCCGTCTATATAAAGTCATACCTCGGTTTGCGACTGCCGCGGACCCGGAAGTGTTTACACCCGGGTTCCGCGGCGCGCGGATATGCAGAAGCAATATGTGCAGCGCACGCATGCGCAGAAGCAGTCTATCGGCGCTTCATGCACGCGTAGAAGAGCCGCTCCATTTACGACATACTTGGGGAGCGACTGGCTCCCCGGAATGAATTGCGGTTGTAAACCGAGGTATGACTGTAAGTGATTAAGGTATGTCAGCTCCTTAGCCAGACAGTGAATCTTGTGAATTGAGTTGGAGTCTGTGTTACAACTGGAGCAACAGAGGTGCTTTGTGCTTGTATATATCCGTATCTGTATCTGCACAGCCCTACAGTCTGCATGTATATATCAACATCCAGAACCGTATTGCTGAAGCCTTATCTTCTACAGCAGCAAACTATTTTGGACCTTAAGCTGCCTCTGTGTATGGGGAATGGACCTGAGGGCCGTTTCCATCACGTGGGTATCTCACCTCTGATTCCCAACCAAAAATTTCTCCTCCTCCCCTATGTCAGAAAATGGTTTTTCTTCTTCTCCTGAACAGCTGGAGAACTTCGCTCATCCCTTGTAGATCATTTGGTGAAATTCCACACACACACCTACAAATAGCAAGGAGAATTTCTGCCAACCCTTTTCAAAAGCTGAACCGCCTGCATATCTGCTTCCTTCGGCAAGCTCAAAGAAGCCCTTTGAATACCAGCTTTGATGCAAGCCATTGTCAGTACCAGCAGTGGGAAGTATGAGAATCACTGTTGCTCCCAGGGGCAGATTGTTGCATGTTTCTAAGGACACAAGAAGAGCTCTGCAGGATCAGGCCAATGGCTCTCACAGTGTCCACCAGAGAAGCCTATGGGAAGCCGGCAGGCGGGAACTGAGCGCAGCTGCACTTGTGATTCACAGCCACTGAGATCGTGTTTGTTATAAGAAGCTATCCATATCAAGAAAATTGACTGCGTGGTAATTTTAAATTGCTTGCGATCGCTACCAGAGTTAGAGAGAAAGGAAGAAATAGGCAACACGCTTCTGCTATATCCAAGCAGAAGTTCTTCTTGAAACCTGCTGCTAAGAAAAACTTGTCTTCCACTTTTCTGGGAGTGAAGCCGATTGAACTCAGTGGGGCTTACTTTTTAGACATGCACAGGATTGTGCTGTAAATATGATTAGTTATACGAATAAAAAGGAAATTACACATTCTGTTCCGAAATACATGAATGCTGAAATAGCTCTGCATGCTATCCCTTGCCTTGTTAGAACAGTCATGCGAGGACACATTTTTATGCTCGGCGACAGTTTTGTGAGTTGTTAGTTCTTCAAGCCAGTGGAAGCCATTGTCATCCGACTGTAGAAATAAAAGAGTGCTTTTACTGGTGCAATACATTTAGACGTCTGCAATTATATATGAATGAATGAATAAGGTAAGATCCAGAGCATTCAGGTGAACCTCTGCCAGTGTAATGGAGATTCCCTGCTCCCTCTTCCACGGGGAGCAATAGGAGGTGGAATGGGCAAAACGGGAAGGGCTGGCTTTTCCACAAATGGAAGACACCCTTTGGATCCAAGCCCATTCAAAAGAAATATAGTGATGATATTTTCATCCCTTTTTTCAAACCCTAGGGCTGGATTGCAAATGGATAAATCAAGCTGAAGTGTACTACCCTGAACACACCCAATCTTGTCTGATCTCAAAAACTAAGCAGGATCACCAACTACCACCAACTACCACCTGCCACCAACTACCACCGAAAAGAAGTTACACAAAAAGGGACTCCACATGGACCCCTCCTGATGGACGCAATACCACACTAGATCTGTACATCGAATGCTTCCGCCACAGAATCCAAACGGATGTGACCAGAAAACACCATCGCTTACTACAAAATCTAAACCATGCTGAAAGGAGAGCCATAGAAAATCTCAGGAACAACCCAGACATTATAATTAAAGAGGCAGACAAGGGTGGAGCTGTCGTCATCATGAACAAAACTGATTACATCCAGGAGGCCCACAGACAACTTTCCAATACTGCCTTTTACATGAAATTGGACTCAGACCCCACACAAGCATACAAAAAAGAACTGAACAAGATTATTAAGGAGCTACCCCTACACATCCAAGAACAGATCCTCACAAACACACCAGCGGAACCTCGGCCAGGAACTTTCTATCTTCTACCCAAAATACACAAACCAGGAAACCCAGGACGCCCCATCATCTCAGGTATTGGCACCATTACAGTGGGTGTTTCCGGCTATATGGACTCTGTTCTGAAACCATATGCTATCAGTGCTCCCAGCTACGTACGTGACACCACAGATTTTCTGAGGAAAATACAATATTTGAACAATCTTCCTAACAATACTATACTAGCCACTATGGATGTGGAATCTCTATATACCAACATCCCACACAATGATGGTTTACAAGCCATAAGGAACACCATTTCAGATAAAACCACAGCGGACTTTGCTACCAAACTCTGCCACTTTGTCCTTACCCACAACCACTTCAAATTTGGTGATGACCTGTTCCTCCAGATCAGCGGCACAGCCATGGGCACCCGCATGGCCCCACAGTATGCCAACATCTTCATGGCAGATTTAGAACAACGTTTCCTTAACTCCTACCCACTCAAACCTCTCCTGTACCTGCGATACATTGACGATATTTTTATTATCTGGACACATGGACAACAGACCCTGGAAACCTTCCACCAGACATTCAATGACTTTCACCCCACCATCAACCTAACAATGAACCAATCTATGCAAGAAATACATTTTTTGGACACTACTATAAAAATACAGGATGGACATATAGACACCACCTTATACAGAAAACCAACTGACCGACAAACATATCTACATGCTTCTAGCTACCATCCCAAACATACCAAACAATCCATCGTATACAGCCAGACCTTACGTTACAACCGCATCTGTTCCAACTCTACAGACAGAGAATCTCACCTAAGAGATCTACAGCAAACCTTTTTAGAACTAAAATATCCACCTGATGAAGTTAAACAACAGATCAACAGAGCCAGACAGATACCTAGAGAGAACCTGCTGCAAGACAGACCCAAAAAAGAAAATAACAGAACACCACTAGTCATCACATACAGCTCCCAAGCTAAAACAGTACAACGCATCATCAGAGATCTACAGCCTCTCCTGGACAATGACAGCTCCCTTTCTCAAGCTCTGGGAGGAAGACCTTTCATTGCCTACAGACAGCCACCCAATCTTAAACAACTCCTCACCCACAATAATACAACCACCAGACTTAACATGGACACTGGTACCAGAGCCTGCAATAAACCCAGATGCCAACTTTGCTGCCACATACACCCAGACAACACCATTACTGGCCCCAACAACATCCAACATACCATCTCAGGACTATTTAATTGCTCATCCTCTAACATTGTGTATGCCATCAAATGCCAACAGTGCCCTTCAGCTCTCTATATTGGACAAACAGGCCAAACCCTACGCCAAAGGATAAATGGACATAAATCTGACATCAGGAACCAGAAGACAGAAAAACCAGTAGGAGAACACTTCAATCTCCCAGGACATTCTATACAAGATCTCAAAGTAGCTGTCTTACTACAAAAGAATTTCAGAAATAGACTGGAAAGAGAAGTTGCTGAATTGCAACTTATCACCAAGCTCAAAACCATGGAGGGACCTGGTTTGAACAGAGATATCGGATTCTTATCTCATTATACATGATAAGCGATCTTCAGCCATCTCAACCCTTGCTTTTTCATGCAAAACCATTTGCAGTCGTTTACGGTCATCAACAGCTATCAGTCAGTCAATCACCCATTTCCACCACCCTTCTGAGTGATCCCCCCTCCCCATCCCCTCCCCTCCCCACCCCTTCTCTACATAAGTGCCTGGAAACTTCCATTTCACTGTATCTGAAGAAGTGTGCATGCACACGAAAGCTCATACCAAAATAAAAACTTAGTTGGTCTTTAAGGTGCTACTGAAGGAATTTTTTTTATTTTAAGCAGGATCAGGCCTGGTTAGTACTTGGATGGGAGACCACCTGGGAGACCACCTGGGAATATTATTTCTGTAAGCTGCCCAGAGTGGTTGCGGAAACCCAACCAGATGGGCTGGGTACAACAACAACAACAACAACAACAACAACAACAACAACAACAACAACATGCATGCTTTTATAAAGCTTTTCAGGGGTCAGCAAACTTTTTCAGCAGGGGGCCGGTCCACTGTCCCTCAGACCTTGTGGGGGGCCGGACTATATTTTGGGGGAGGAAATGAACGCATTCCTATGCCCCACAAATAACCCAGAGATGCATTTTAAATAGAAGGACACATTCTACTCATGTAAAAACACCAGGCAGGCCCCACAAATAACCCAGAGATGCATTTTAAATAAAAGGACACATTCTACTCATGTAAAAACATGCTGATTTCCGGGCCGCCCACGGGCCGCATTTAGAAGGCGATTGGGCCGCATCCAGCCCCCGGGCCTTAGTTTGGGGACCTGTGCTTTAGATTTAGTAGTTCCATTACCATGCCCTCATTGGCTTGTTTTGTGCCTCATGACCCACCTATTGATAGGTGGCTTTTAGGTTATCTATCTATCTATCTATCTATCTATGAACCACTTAATATTTTAGAAATGTCTAAGCATTGTACAATATCGAAACAAACAATATCATTAAAACAAAGGTACAATGTAAAACCAATAAAGCTGTGGTACTAAAATAAAACATGCAGAACCAAAATAAAACAGGAATTCAAATGCATAAACCTGCTGGCTACCTCCCTAGTTTGGCAGCCTCCTTGGAATTTTGCCGTGATAAACTATTTGGCATCATAAGCAGACTTGGCTAACAGAGATTCCTAGAACACCCCAACGCCTTGCTTACTTAAGTTATGCAGCTGTCGGTTTCTTCTTGCCATTTACCTCTCAGGGTAACCCTTTGCAACCTGGTGTCCCACATACGTTTTGGACTATTGTTGTGTTAGCCGGGGCTGATGGGAATTGTAGTCCAAGATGTCTGAAAATAACTTTGTTGGGGAAGGGTGAGTGAATGTTATATAAGAGAACTGTTATATAAGACAGCCCGGCTCCTGCACTATGATTGAAAAAGCTTTTGACACAGCCCTCCACTTTGTATTGCTCAGCACACGTCTGCAAACGCGTTTCAGTTTAATGCAAGTTTAATTGCATGTTTAGACCTTTAAACCTCCCCCTTAAATGAATTCACACAAGACTCAAATTTTTGGTTTGGATTTTGGCAGAATTTAGGCCACAACTTTATTGATTACAGCAAGTGAATGGTTGCATAAGCTCTGGTTTGACTAGCGCCCTGCACCGTTGCAGGTACGTGTTTCCCCTTTTTTAAGACACCGTCTTATAACTTTTTTTCCTCAAAAAAACACACGGTGGCTTATTTTCAGGGGGTGTCTTTTTTTTTATTAAGTGCTGGTACAACTGGGTCCCACTGGCTCAGGACACTTGGCGCTCTCTTCCGCGCACATTTAAACACCACACTCTAGCCAACTGAGCTCTCCAGGTTTTACTGTCAACCAGGCTGGCAGCAGCTCTCCAGGATTTCAAACTTGGGGGTACCTGGGGGTTAAACCTGGGATCCTTTTGCATACAGATGCTTCCTCCAGCCTGGATAGATGGAACCAAGAAATGGACACAGCCAGATCATAGCTGTCAAATTCTCCCTTTTCTTAAGGGAAATTCCCTTATGCTGAATAGGCTTCCTCGCGAGAAAAGGGAAAACTTGACAGCTATGATTCCAGCGTAGATTCCAGCGTAGTGCTTAAAGGGTATATATGCCTATACCTTTTGTGTTCTCGTGAGGCTGTTTGCATTGTTCCATCCCTGCAGGTGATACACAATACAAATAATCTCCAACTAGTTGTATAACAGACTCTTGAAGCTGCATTCTCATTGGAACGGCTGAGTCTTTTAAAAATAGCACCCACCTTTGCGAATGCCCCTCTGGTGGTGTCTTCCCCATGGTCCAGTGGTTTGTAATATGTTACAGAACTGAGTTATGAACTAGGACGTCCACAGCTAAGATAAGGTGCACTGAACTTGAGCTGTTTGTTTGCTGGTGGTAAGGAGTGTGGGGATAGAGTAAAGGTAAAGGTAAAGGTAAAGGGACCCCTGACCATTAGGTCCAGTCGTGACCAGCTTGTGTTGTGGCACTCATCTCGTGTTACTGGCCACAGGGCCGGCTCTAGGTAGAGTCCCGGTGGCGTGAGGGGGCCGAGGCTTGGGCCATGCCCCTGGCGCGCGCGCAACCCCGACTGACGGACCAACTGAGGGAAGGGAGGGATGAAAGGGGAGGAGGGGGAGGGGAGCAGCTTTGGCCCTCAGTGAGGAGGCCGGGGCGGCTGAATGATGGAGCCAAAGCGTAACCTTTTCTCTGTCGGGGGGGGGGGAGACGCGCGCGCAAACACAGAGACGCACACACACACACACACACAGAGACGCGCGCGCGCACACACACACCGACACCCCGAGAGAGAGAGAGACGCATGGGGGATAGAGAAAGAGACGCGCGCGCGCGCGCGCACACACACACACAGAGACGGACGCACAGGGAGAGAAAGAAAGAGACGCGCGCGCACACAGAGAGAGTGCGGCTGCAGCGCTGACAAAGCACGAAGCAGCGCTGCACTTAGGGGACGATGGCCAGGGAGGGGGGCTGCGGGGTTGAGGCAACGTGTGAAAGGGAGGGATGGCGAGGAAGAAGTGGGGAGTGAACTGATCGGGGCTTTAACATGCCCGCACGCGCAAAAGGGAGGCTCGGAATGTGGAGATTGGTTCTGGCTGCTTCTCTTACAGTGCGTAAGCAACAAGCCTCTCTCTCTTTCCTCCTGCCGCTCATGCCCTTGGTGCTCCATGCGGCGCTGCTTCACGCTTTGTCAGCGCTGCAGCCGCCACCACTTCCGGGCACCCACCCGACCCCGCAGGCTTCCTCCTCCTGCCGCGGCCAGCATTGCAGGAGCTGGGTCCTGCTGGCTGGTGCTCCGTGCGGCACTGCTGCACACTTTATCGGCACTGCAGCAGCCACCGCCGCTTCCAGGCACTGACCCGACCTGGCAGGCTTCCTCCTCCTGTCGCGGCCGGCATGCTGGGTCCTGCTAGCTGGTGCGGAAGTATGGCTTATTTTCGGGGTATGTCTAATAGCTCTCAAATGGTTAAAAACCCTGCCATGGCTTACTTTCTGACTACGTATTAAAAAGGGGGAAACACGGTAGCACTGACCCAGGGCACTACCATAGGTCAGCCTAGGAATACCCGGAATGGCGGAAAGCCAGGGACATGCTATGTCCACCAACCAGATGTCCCCCTGGACTCAGGCACAGGCACAACCCCTCGCAGGGTTGACCAAACCATTGAGTCCCTGGATTCCTTTAACGGAATACCCCTTCACATAGGCATGGCGAGAGCGTTTCCCCATCCCCATCCCTATCACCTGAACCAGAGCCTATCCACCACATGATCCTCGCACTCACCGCCAACCACTCACACTTGTAACCAATCCCTTAACCCTGCTGACACAGAGGTCAGCCATAAATCATTCCCAATCACAGACAGATGAACCCCATCAAGCCTGTAAATTGCGATAGGTAATGCCTGGGTGACGGATCACCGTCCTGCCCAAGGCCAGAACCTTCTTGGTCACTGTGCTCTGGACGTGCCTCCTGGTGGCAGCTGCGCAACGACTTCCTCTCCATTCGTGTCATGGCAGCGGCTGCGACCAGAATATTTTGAGTCCAGGAAAAGCTGCATTCAACTCTTCCAAGTCCTTCTGCATGCGGGTCTTCAGGGTCGTTCTCACCCAGTTGCACCACCATCGCCGCAGGCGTGCCTTCCGCAGACACCTTCGCCCGCACCGTTGGAAGAAGCTCCTCCCAACACATTCCTCGTCTGGATATCCAGGACAGTCTCACATGGTCGGGGAGCCGGAGCCTATGTCCAAATCCAGACTCTGCCGCCCTCTTGCTGACCCAGTGGACCATGCTGTGCCCTACTATCTAAATGTGCAAGGAAGGTGGACCTAGGAATGAACTGAACAAAATAATGTTAGCAACTGCACCTCAGCACCGTTTCCGAATATGCTTTGGATTTCCAACGGCCCAGATCCTTAATCCTGTTAACGGACAGTCCCCAATGTGCGGCGGTAGTAGCTGCCCCAATGCGGAATGAATGAGGTGTGAACTTGCTGGCCGACAGGCCGCATGCTGCAATTGCCTTATGCATTACTGCAGGAAATTGATGCCTCCTTAACAAGGACCCATCCTCATGAACCAGGAAGGAGCCATCCCAAGGTGGGCAAAGTGCCAAATATTTCCTGGCATCCTTAACTGGACAAGGGCCGGGCTTACCAGTGGCAGGCAGCCTCATCAAGGCGCCTCTGCCCAACTGGTCAGTTTTTGAAACACGAATAGTACCAGCTCAGCATCAGACAGCTGACCTACAAGGGAAGGTCAAGAAATAATGAAAACAGATCACTGTAATCGTCGTAGGTAGGTCTCTCTTCCGGCTCGCAGTGGATACAGCGCTGGTGTTCCGATGCACTGACCAAGAGAGAAAGCTCAGGGTCATGTGCATAGGCATATATAGGTCCCTTCATCCATTTGGCTAGCATCCCATTGGTCAGATTAAACCCAGCATCAAGGGACCTACCAATTGGGTGTTGTGGCTATCTAATCATACCCACCCACAACACAAGGGTTTGGTTGCCAGGTCTCACTGCAACACATGCCCTCTTTGAGGGAGGACACGATCTGTCTTGGCTTCCCCCAAAAATCATGTGACTTGTAGCCCACCAAAAGTAGTGAAACTTCTGTGTCAGAACATCTCTTCCCCCCCCCTACTTTGAACTAGGAACCGCAACATCCTGATTTTTATCATGAGAGACCAGCGGCCATTTTGGTTGGCGTGGTCTCATGTGATTTCATGGTGCAACCCCCCCCCAAGTGCTTTTTCATAGCTGCGATATTGCGAAGTACCCCAAAAAGCGCTTTTCAAAGGGGGGTGGGGTGGGGACTGCATTGAGAAATCATGCCAGGTCACAGCAACCAAAATGGCCGTCATGCTCTCCCGAAAAAAACAGAAAGATGGAGTCTGGCCAGATGGCATCCCAGATTTTGGCTTCAAAGTGTTGGGAAGGACCATTGCTCAGTGGCAGAACAACCTGGGACTTTCTACATACAAAGCAGTTGTTCTGCCACTGATCAATGGTCCTTCGCTGAACTACATTTCCCTGGTAAGAGGGACTCGAGCTGCCGTGTCAAAAAACACCCAACCCTCAATATATACTGTACCGCTCCTGTCTGCATGCTTGTTATCACTCTCAAATAATTACGGAGCTTCTGGGGGCATGGGGTGTTCTGTTCACATATTTTTAAGCCCTGAGGAAAAACTGTTCCCTAAAGAAAACAAGGGCGATGTGAGAAAGAATCATTACTTTCAAACAAGCCTGGGAGACCACAGCTTGCTTCCTCTTGCTGGAAGAAGTGTGCAGCCACTTTGATCATCTATCAGCTAGCAACTGCTTAGGGAGGCCAATATCATGCTTGAAAAAGCTCTTGTGTCTTGAAATGAGAAATTTTCTCCTTCCCTGGATGCTTCGGGGACACGTCTTGTGGTTTAAGGGGCTGAAATGGAAGCTGGGATTGAGCACACAAGAATTTATATGGCTGCATAGGACAGTGGTGTTGGTGCCCCCCCCCAACCTGTAGGCCAGATAACAGTCCATAGTTGGACTTAATACAACGCTCTGGGTCCCTTTCTGCCCTTTGGCTGAGTGGTGAGCCTCTGAGAGAGAAGGGGCTTTGATTCTGTTAAATCGCACCTCCTCCTTCTGCAAGAAAATCAAAGCAGACAGGAATATATACCTTGAGAGAGACAGAGAACTTGTGTTCCTTGCCAATATTCATAAAGTGTCCATGCATTTAGTAATTGTTTCCATTCATTTGTTATGAATTCCGTGCAATTCGATGCAATTGCATTTTGCCATTTGATGATGATGATGATAATAATAATAATAATAATAATAATAATAATAATAATAATAATTTATTATTTATACCCTGCCCATCTGGCCGGGTTTCTGGGCGGCTTCCAACAAAATATTAAAATACAGAAATCCATCAAACATTTAAAGCTTCCTGAAATAGGGCTGCCTTAAGATGCCCTCTAAAGGTCTGGTAATTGTTATTCTCTTTGACCTCTGGTGGGAGGGCATTCCACAGGGTGGGTGCCACTACCGAGAAGGCCCTCTGCCTGGTTCCCTGTAACTTGGCTTCTCATGGCGAGGGAACCGCCAGAAGGCCCTCGGCGCTGGACCTCAGTGCCCGGGCAGAACGATGGGGGTGGAGACGCTCCTTCAGGTATACTGGACCGAGACCCTTTAGGGCTTTAAAGGTCAGCACCAACACTTTGAACTGTGCTCGGAAACGTACTGGGCGTTTGAATTGCTACAAAGCAGGGCTTGCAATTTAGTTGTGTGCTGACATTGTTTGC
The DNA here is from genome assembly GCF_963506605.1 of Zootoca vivipara. Taxonomy (NCBI): domain Eukaryota; kingdom Metazoa; phylum Chordata; class Lepidosauria; order Squamata; family Lacertidae; genus Zootoca; species Zootoca vivipara. The sequence goes on along the minus strand of NC_083283.1, from coordinate 20,056,401 downwards.
AATCTTCAGCTGGGATTATCGAGTCGGTTTCGACTTTTGCAGGACAGATAAAGGGTGTTGGAGAGCTTTTTAAAAAGCAAACAAGCAAGCTTGGTTTTGTGGTTTTGAGGAGAAAATGGAAGGGGAAATCGAATAGATTTAATAATAATAAAATATATTTCCATAAGAAGTAGCTACGGTATGTATGAATGTGTTTGATTGTGCAGAGGGTGGTCTGCCCCGGTCCTGCAATGTAGCGTCCGGCAGCTTTTCATGGTGGGTGGGTGGGTGGTAATGTGGCGCTTGTCTCAGCAATGTTTCCCCACCCCTGAAGATCCTGGAGAAGGGCATGCAGGGTAGCGAAGGAGTTCTGCATTGCATGGTTTCACCTGAAGTCTAGTTTAAAGCATCCCCATATTTTGCACATCCATTTCCAGCTTCACTACATTGCATGTGACAGGTGCTCGGATGTGTCCTGAACTGTGAGCCCCGACTTCAAAGGGAGGTTGCACATCCAGGCGATTCCATAATATTCCGTTAAAGCCGAGTTAAACTGATTCCACATGACATCAGTATTAATGAGGATCAGTAAGTAGTGCAGGCTGTAACCTCAGGCCAGGCAGTGAGCAGAAAATCGCAGGAACAGAATCCTGCCACAGAATTAGAGGCAGCCCATTACTGCGAATGAAGACGGATCCCGCCTGACTCACACACACACACCCCACAGAAGGGATAAAGCTCCAGTAAATACAAATGGATATCGAAGGTGACCGGTGACAACATCGCACATGGCTGGCTTCCTCTGATTTGACAGTGCCTTCGGAGCGTCTTGAGGCGCTCTCTGAGTTAGCAGCCATGTAATGGTTGGTTTTGTAAAGGATTTGCATCCCTGCAGACGTAGAGGGAGTGCTTGCATTCAAATGGGCATAAAAAATTAAGTCTACCCCATTGCTTTTTTACAGCGCTGGGTTTGGGAGGGTGCCACATTTCCAAACACGGACAGCTCCAAGAAGTATCTGGACAGGAGCTGGTTGGAAGTGCTGACATTTCGGCGTGGAATGTGGAATATAACATCTTGCCGTGTCTGTTTGCGTGTGCATGCACATGAGAGAGAAAACAACACAACAACAGTTCCTACATGTAAGCTTCTTAAACTTGCAATTCAATTGCAGGCCGGCGCATCTTTCACGGATGCTCATAGCACCCCCAAGAGGCATGCTGCCCAATCTTCTTGCTTTTCACCTTGAGTTGAGAATATTACTGTTTTGCTTTGTGAGAAGCAGCTGCTGTAAATTGGGACAGGAGCTTAGTATTGAAATGGGTGCTTTTCCTAAGTATGCACAATATCTAATTTCTGTCCTGTGTTTATTTCCCTTCCCTGCGGAAGCAGTGTGGACTGAGGGAGGGTCAAGATCTGGGCAAGTGAGAACCCTGATATACATATTGATCTACCTAATAGGAACAAAAATGTTCCCTCCCAAATGCTCTTACCTGAGGAGGCTGAGGAGCACATTCTGCCCAGTGCACTTCAGTCTCCAACCTCAGCCTGATCCTCATCGCCATCTGCTAATGGCAGGGACCTTTGGCTGAAGAAGCGTAGCCTCTCTTAACCATGACTGGGTCTAGGAATGAAGGAGCAAAGCAGTGATGGAGAATTGTGCACCCCTCGCCAGCACTGTAGTTGGCCTTCAGTTCCCATTATCTCTGACGACTGGCCTTGGTGACTGGGGCTGATGAGAGTTGGGAGTCCCAGAACATCTGCAGGGCCACAAGTTTCTCATCTCTGCTATAGACCAGATGTGACAAGTGTTGAGTGTGATCCAGACAGGGTTAAGGAGTTTTAATGATAATTGATTTCAGTGGGATGGATTATAGCATGTGTTCGATTGTTCTGCTTAAATCGAACGCAACTTTAAAGTGCTTAACTTTGGGTGGATGGTGCAAAAACATACCCCAAACCTTCTCAAAATAAATACATAAAAACCAAATATTGAAATTGTTGGGTATTTTGTTTTCAACAGCAAAACGATCTATCAGACTAGCATTCCCCCCCTCCCCTTTCTTCTTTCTCCTTCCCCCTGATTATTGTCTTCCAGGCCTGGAAGAAAATTTAACTCTGTTTTTCACATTGCAACAGAAACAGGATTTTTAAAAATGGAAAAGGAAAAGCAGGAGCCAAGGGGTTGGGGCAAGATGCTGAATCACGAGGTGGGGATGATTGTACTCATGTAAAAACACCAGGCAGGCCCCACAAATAACCCAGAGATGCATTTTAAATAAAAGGACACATTCTACTCATGTAAAAACATGCTGATTTCCGGGCCGCCCACGGGCCGCATTTAGAAGGCGATTGGGCCGCATCCAGCCCCCGGGCCTTAGTTTGGGGACCTGTGCTTTAGATTTAGTAGTTCCATTACCATGCCCTCATTGGCTTGTTTTGTGCCTCATGACCCACCTATTGATAGGTGGCTTTTAGGTTATCTATCTATCTATCTATCTATCTATGAACCACTTAATATTTTAGAAATGTCTAAGCATTGTACAATATCGAAACAAACAATATCATTAAAACAAAGGTACAATGTAAAACCAATAAAGCTGTGGTACTAAAATAAAACATGCAGAACCAAAATAAAACAGGAATTCAAATGCATAAACCTGCTGGCTACCTCCCTAGTTTGGCAGCCTCCTTGGAATTTTGCCGTGATAAACTATTTGGCATCATAAGCAGACTTGGCTAACAGAGATTCCTAGAACACCCCAACGCCTTGCTTACTTAAGTTATGCAGCTGTCGGTTTCTTCTTGCCATTTACCTCTCAGGGTAACCCTTTGCAACCTGGTGTCCCACATACGTTTTGGACTATTGTTGTGTTAGCCGGGGCTGATGGGAATTGTAGTCCAAGATGTCTGAAAATAACTTTGTTGGGGAAGGGTGAGTGAATGTTATATAAGAGAACTGTTATATAAGACAGCCCGGCTCCTGCACTATGATTGAAAAAGCTTTTGACACAGCCCTCCACTTTGTATTGCTCAGCACACGTCTGCAAACGCGTTTCAGTTTAATGCAAGTTTAATTGCATGTTTAGACCTTTAAACCTCCCCCTTAAATGAATTCACACAAGACTCAAATTTTTGGTTTGGATTTTGGCAGAATTTAGGCCACAACTTTATTGATTACAGCAAGTGAATGGTTGCATAAGCTCTGGTTTGACTAGCGCCCTGCACCGTTGCAGGTACGTGTTTCCCCTTTTTTAAGACACCGTCTTATAACTTTTTTTCCTCAAAAAAACACACGGTGGCTTATTTTCAGGGGGTGTCTTTTTTTTTATTAAGTGCTGGTACAACTGGGTCCCACTGGCTCAGGACACTTGGCGCTCTCTTCCGCGCACATTTAAACACCACACTCTAGCCAACTGAGCTCTCCAGGTTTTACTGTCAACCAGGCTGGCAGCAGCTCTCCAGGATTTCAAACTTGGGGGTACCTGGGGGTTAAACCTGGGATCCTTTTGCATACAGATGCTTCCTCCAGCCTGGATAGATGGAACCAAGAAATGGACACAGCCAGATCATAGCTGTCAAATTCTCCCTTTTCTTAAGGGAAATTCCCTTATGCTGAATAGGCTTCCTCGCGAGAAAAGGGAAAACTTGACAGCTATGATTCCAGCGTAGATTCCAGCGTAGTGCTTAAAGGGTATATATGCCTATACCTTTTGTGTTCTCGTGAGGCTGTTTGCATTGTTCCATCCCTGCAGGTGATACACAATACAAATAATCTCCAACTAGTTGTATAACAGACTCTTGAAGCTGCATTCTCATTGGAACGGCTGAGTCTTTTAAAAATAGCACCCACCTTTGCGAATGCCCCTCTGGTGGTGTCTTCCCCATGGTCCAGTGGTTTGTAATATGTTACAGAACTGAGTTATGAACTAGGACGTCCACAGCTAAGATAAGGTGCACTGAACTTGAGCTGTTTGTTTGCTGGTGGTAAGGAGTGTGGGGATAGAGTAAAGGTAAAGGTAAAGGTAAAGGGACCCCTGACCATTAGGTCCAGTCGTGACCAGCTTGTGTTGTGGCACTCATCTCGTGTTACTGGCCACAGGGCCGGCTCTAGGTAGAGTCCCGGTGGCGTGAGGGGGCCGAGGCTTGGGCCATGCCCCTGGCGCGCGCGCAACCCCGACTGACGGACCAACTGAGGGAAGGGAGGGATGAAAGGGGAGGAGGGGGAGGGGAGCAGCTTTGGCCCTCAGTGAGGAGGCCGGGGCGGCTGAATGATGAGCCAAAGCGTAACCTTTTCTCTGTCGGGGGGGGGGGGAGACGCGCGCGCAAACACAGAGACGCACACACACACACACACACAGAGACGCGCGCGCGCACACACACACCGACACCCCGAGAGAGAGAGAGACGCATGGGGGATAGAGAAAGAGACGCGCGCGCGCGCGCACACACACACACAGAGACGGACGCACAGGGAGAGAAAGAAAGAGACGCGCGCGCACACAGAGAGAGTGCGGCTGCAGCGCTGACAAAGCACGAAGCAGCGCTGCACTTAGGGGACGATGGCCAGGGAGGGGGGCTGCGGGGTTGAGGCAACGTGTGAAAGGGAGGGATGGCGAGGAAGAAGTGGGGAGTGAACTGATCGGGGCTTTAACATGCCCGCACGCGCAAAAGGGAGGCTCGGAATGTGGAGATTGGTTCTGGCTGCTTCTCTTACAGTGCGTAAGCAACAAGCCTCTCTCTCTTTCCTCCTGCCGCTCATGCCCTTGGTGCTCCATGCGGCGCTGCTTCACGCTTTGTCAGCGCTGCAGCCGCCACCACTTCCGGGCACCCACCCGACCCCGCAGGCTTCCTCCTCCTGCCGCGGCCAGCATTGCAGGAGCTGGGTCCTGCTGGCTGGTGCTCCGTGCGGCACTGCTGCACACTTTATCGGCACTGCAGCAGCCACCGCCGCTTCCAGGCACTGACCCGACCTGGCAGGCTTCCTCCTCCTGTCGCGGCCGGCATGCTGGGTCCTGCTAGCTGGTGCGGAAGTATGGCTTATTTTCGGGGTATGTCTAATAGCTCTCAAATGGTTAAAAACCCTGCCATGGCTTACTTTCTGACTACGTATTAAAAAGGGGGAAACACGGTAGCACTGACCCAGGGCACTACCATAGGTCAGCCTAGGAATACCCGGAATGGCGGAAAGCCAGGGACATGCTATGTCCACCAACCAGATGTCCCCCTGGACTCAGGCACAGGCACAACCCCTCGCAGGGTTGACCAAACCATTGAGTCCCTGGATTCCTTTAACGGAATACCCCTTCACATAGGCATGGCGAGAGCGTTTCCCCATCCCCATCCCTATCACCTGAACCAGAGCCTATCCACCACATGATCCTCGCACTCACCGCCAACCACTCACACTTGTAACCAATCCCTTAACCCTGCTGACACAGAGGTCAGCCATAAATCATTCCCAATCACAGACAGATGAACCCCATCAAGCCTGTAAATTGCGATAGGTAATGCCTGGGTGACGGATCACCGTCCTGCCCAAGGCCAGAACCTTCTTGGTCACTGTGCTCTGGACGTGCCTCCTGGTGGCAGCTGCGCAACGACTTCCTCTCCATTCGTGTCATGGCAGCGGCTGCGACCAGAATATTTTGAGTCCAGGAAAAGCTGCATTCAACTCTTCCAAGTCCTTCTGCATGCGGGTCTTCAGGGTCGTTCTCACCCAGTTGCACCACCATCGCCGCAGGCGTGCCTTCCGCAGACACCTTCGCCCGCACCGTTGGAAGAAGCTCCTCCCAACACATTCCTCGTCTGGATATCCAGGACAGTCTCACATGGTCGGGGAGCCGGAGCCTATGTCCAAATCCAGACTCTGCCGCCCTCTTGCTGACCCAGTGGACCATGCTGTGCCCTACTATCTAAATGTGCAAGGAAGGTGGACCTAGGAATGAACTGAACAAAATAATGTTAGCAACTGCACCTCAGCACCGTTTCCGAATATGCTTTGGATTTCCAACGGCCCAGATCCTTAATCCTGTTAACGGACAGTCCCCAATGTGCGGCGGTAGTAGCTGCCCCAATGCGGAATGAATGAGGTGTGAACTTGCTGGCCGACAGGCCGCATGCTGCAATTGCCTTATGCATTACTGCAGGAAATTGATGCCTCCTTAACAAGGACCCATCCTCATGAACCAGGAAGGAGCCATCCCAAGGTGGGCAAAGTGCCAAATATTTCCTGGCATCCTTAACTGGACAAGGGCCGGGCTTACCAGTGGCAGGCAGCCTCATCAAGGCGCCTCTGCCCAACTGGTCAGTTTTTGAAACACGAATAGTACCAGCTCAGCATCAGACAGCTGACCTACAAGGGAAGGTCAAGAAATAATGAAAACAGATCACTGTAATCGTCGTAGGTAGGTCTCTCTTCCGGCTCGCAGTGGATACAGCGCTGGTGTTCCGATGCACTGACCAAGAGAGAAAGCTCAGGGTCATGTGCATAGGCATATATAGGTCCCTTCATCCATTTGGCTAGCATCCCATTGGTCAGATTAAACCCAGCATCAAGGGACCTACCAATTGGGTGTTGTGGCTATCTAATCATACCCACCCACAACACAAGGGTTTGGTTGCCAGGTCTCACTGCAACACATGCCCTCTTTGAGGGAGGACACGATCTGTCTTGGCTTCCCCCAAAAATCATGTGACTTGTAGCCCACCAAAAGTAGTGAAACTTCTGTGTCAGAACATCTCTTCCCCCCCCCTACTTTGAACTAGGAACCGCAACATCCTGATTTTTATCATGAGAGACCAGCGGCCATTTTGGTTGGCGTGGTCTCATGTGATTTCATGGTGCAACCCCCCCCAAGTGCTTTTTCATAGCTGCGATATTGCGAAGTACCCCAAAAAGCGCTTTTCAAAGGGGGGTGGGGTGGGGACTGCATTGAGAAATCATGCCAGGTCACAGCAACCAAAATGGCCGTCATGCTCTCCCGAAAAAAACAGAAAGATGGAGTCTGGCCAGATGGCATCCCAGATTTTGGCTTCAAAGTGTTGGGAAGGACCATTGCTCAGTGGCAGAACAACCTGGGACTTTCTACATACAAAGCAGTTGTTCTGCCACTGATCAATGGTCCTTCGCTGAACTACATTTCCCTGGTAAGAGGGACTCGAGCTGCCGTGTCAAAAAACACCCAACCCTCAATATATACTGTACCGCTCCTGTCTGCATGCTTGTTATCACTCTCAAATAATTACGGAGCTTCTGGGGGCATGGGGTGTTCTGTTCACATATTTTTAAGCCCTGAGGAAAAACTGTTCCCTAAAGAAAACAAGGGCGATGTGAGAAAGAATCATTACTTTCAAACAAGCCTGGGAGACCACAGCTTGCTTCCTCTTGCTGGAAGAAGTGTGCAGCCACTTTGATCATCTATCAGCTAGCAACTGCTTAGGGAGGCCAATATCATGCTTGAAAAAGCTCTTGTGTCTTGAAATGAGAAATTTTCTCCTTCCCTGGATGCTTCGGGGACACGTCTTGTGGTTTAAGGGGCTGAAATGGAAGCTGGGATTGAGCACACAAGAATTTATATGGCTGCATAGGACAGTGGTGTTGGTGCCCCCCCCCAACCTGTAGGCCAGATAACAGTCCATAGTTGGACTTAATACAACGCTCTGGGTCCCTTTCTGCCCTTTGGCTGAGTGGTGAGCCTCTGAGAGAGAAGGGGCTTTGATTCTGTTAAATCGCACCTCCTCCTTCTGCAAGAAAATCAAAGCAGACAGGAATATATACCTTGAGAGAGACAGAGAACTTGTGTTCCTTGCCAATATTCATAAAGTGTCCATGCATTTAGTAATTGTTTCCATTCATTTGTTATGAATTCCGTGCAATTCGATGCAATTGCATTTTGCCATTTGATGATGATGATGATAATAATAATAATAATAATAATAATAATAATAATAATAATAATAATAATAATTTATTATTTATACCCTGCCCATCTGGCCGGGTTTCTGGGCGGCTTCCAACAAAATATTAAAATACAGAAATCCATCAAACATTTAAAGCTTCCTGAAATAGGGCTGCCTTAAGATGCCCTCTAAAGGTCTGGTAATTGTTATTCTCTTTGACCTCTGGTGGGAGGGCATTCCACAGGGTGGGTGCCACTACCGAGAAGGCCCTCTGCCTGGTTCCCTGTAACTTGGCTTCTCATGGCGAGGGAACCGCCAGAAGGCCCTCGGCGCTGGACCTCAGTGCCCGGGCAGAACGATGGGGGTGGAGACGCTCCTTCAGGTATACTGGACCGAGACCCTTTAGGGCTTTAAAGGTCAGCACCAACACTTTGAACTGTGCTCGGAAACGTACTGGGCGTTTGAATTGCTACAAAGCAGGGCTTGCAATTTAGTTGTGTGCTGACATTGTTTGCAATCTTCAGCTGGGATTATCGAGTCGGTTTCGACTTTTGCAGGACAGATAAAGGGTGTTGGAGAGCTTTTTAAAAAGCAAACAAGCAAGCTTGGTTTTGTGGTTTTGAGGAGAAAATGGAAGGGGAAATCGAATAGATTTAATAATAATAAAATATATTTCCATAAGAAGTAGCTACGGTATGTATGAATGTGTTTGATTGTGCAGAGGGTGGTCTGCCCCGGTCCTGCAATGTAGCGTCCGGCAGCTTTTCATGGTGGGTGGGTGGGTGGTAATGTGGCGCTTGTCTCAGCAATGTTTCCCCACCCCTGAAGATCCTGGAGAAGGGCATGCAGGGTAGCGAAGGAGTTCTGCATTGCATGGTTTCACCTGAAGTCTAGTTTAAAGCATCCCCATATTTTGCACATCCATTTCCAGCTTCACTACATTGCATGTGACAGGTGCTCGGATGTGTCCTGAACTGTGAGCCCCGACTTCAAAGGGAGGTTGCACATCCAGGCGATTCCATAATATTCCGTTAAAGCCGAGTTAAACTGATTCCACATGACATCAGTATTAATGAGGATCAGTAAGTAGTGCAGGCTGTAACCTCAGGCCAGGCAGTGAGCAGAAAATCGCAGGAACAGAATCCTGCCACAGAATTAGAGGCAGCCCATTACTGCGAATGAAGACGGATCCCGCCTGACTCACACACACACACCCCACAGAAGGGATAAAGCTCCAGTAAATACAAATGGATATCGAAGGTGACCGGTGACAACATCGCACATGGCTGGCTTCCTCTGATTTGACAGTGCCTTCGGAGCGTCTTGAGGCGCTCTCTGAGTTAGCAGCCATGTAATGGTTGGTTTTGTAAAGGATTTGCATCCCTGCAGACGTAGAGGGAGTGCTTGCATTCAAATGGGCATAAAAAATTAAGTCTACCCCATTGCTTTTTTACAGCGCTGGGTTTGGGAGGGTGCCACATTTCCAAACACGGACAGCTCCAAGAAGTATCTGGACAGGAGCTGGTTGGAAGTGCTGACATTTCGGCGTGGAATGTGGAATATAACATCTTGCCGTGTCTGTTTGCGTGTGCATGCACATGAGAGAGAAAACAACACAACAACAGTTCCTACATGTAAGCTTCTTAAACTTGCAATTCAATTGCAGGCCGGCGCATCTTTCACGGATGCTCATAGCACCCCCAAGAGGCATGCTGCCCAATCTTCTTGCTTTTCACCTTGAGTTGAGAATATTACTGTTTTGCTTTGTGAGAAGCAGCTGCTGTAAATTGGGACAGGAGCTTAGTATTGAAATGGGTGCTTTTCCTAAGTATGCACAATATCTAATTTCTGTCCTGTGTTTATTTCCCTTCCCTGCGGAAGCAGTGTGGACTGAGGGAGGGTCAAGATCTGGGCAAGTGAGAACCCTGATATACATATTGATCTACCTAATAGGAACAAAAATGTTCCCTCCCAAATGCTCTTACCTGAGGAGGCTGAGGAGCACATTCTGCCCAGTGCACTTCAGTCTCCAACCTCAGCCTGATCCTCATCGCCATCTGCTAATGGCAGGGACCTTTGGCTGAAGAAGCGTAGCCTCTCTTAACCATGACTGGGTCTAGGAATGAAGGAGCAAAGCAGTGATGGAGAATTGTGCACCCCTCGCCAGCACTGTAGTTGGCCTTCAGTTCCCATTATCTCTGACGACTGGCCTTGGTGACTGGGGCTGATGAGAGTTGGGAGTCCCAGAACATCTGCAGGGCCACAAGTTTCTCATCTCTGCTATAGACCAGATGTGACAAGTGTTGAGTGTGATCCAGACAGGGTTAAGGAGTTTTAATGATAATTGATTTCAGTGGGATGGATTATAGCATGTGTTCGATTGTTCTGCTTAAATCGAACGCAACTTTAAAGTGCTTAACTTTGGGTGGATGGTGCAAAAACATACCCCAAACCTTCTCAAAATAAATACATAAAAACCAAATATTGAAATTGTTGGGTATTTTGTTTTCAACAGCAAAACGATCTATCAGACTAGCATTCCCCCCCTCCCCTTTCTTCTTTCTCCTTCCCCCTGATTATTGTCTTCCAGGCCTGGAAGAAAATTTAACTCTGTTTTTCACATTGCAACAGAAACAGGATTTTTAAAAATGGAAAAGGAAAAGCAGGAGCCAAGGGGTTGGGGCAAGATGCTGAATCACGAGGTGGGGATGATTTTCATGACTTGTGCTGATAAGTCTGACTAGTATCATCAACAAGTTTGGTTCCATTAATTATTTTTGAAACAGACAACCCTTTTCTCTGCTGTGTTGTTTCTGTTGAGTCATTTCGAAAGAAAGGGATGCAGTAACATGCAAGAAGTAGGTGTGCGCAGAATAAAACACCTGAAATTCTTGTCAAGGTCAATTGTTGTAACTTGAAAGGCTGGTTGAAAATAAAAGGTGTAACCTTGACTGCGTAGGATGGCTGGGGGAATTCCTCTTATGGTCATTGTGGGGCACAGTGTTGCCCTATTCTAGAGGTGGGGGATCTTAGGACTGGGGAGTGGGGAATGCGGCCCTACAGACCTCTCTGTGTGGCCCTCAGGACTCTTCCCAAAGCACACCCCCTCACCAGCACCCTCCTTGAGTATTTTTGCCTGCCTGGAATGTGGCCTTCAAATCTGCTGATGACTCCTGATTGAGTGGATAGAGAGGCGGTGTAAGAATGTGTGTAGAAACTAGTCTGAGGTAGACAGCAGACATTCATATTTGTTGTGGGATCTCCTAGTCCAGGCATGTCAAATCTGTGGCCCTCCAGATGTTTTGGACTACAATTCCCATCTTCCCCAACCACTGGTCCTGCTAGCTAGGGATCATGGGAGTTGTAGGCCAAAACATCTGGAGGGCCGCAGGTTTGACATGCCTGTCCTAGTCCATACCTTCGGAAGAGCAACAACCCCACACTTACCAACAGGCTCAATCCAGACACCACACCAGTTCTCGTTGGTTATTTTGGGCAAGTTCCCCCTGCTTATATTTTTTTAAAAAAATATAAAAATGGTTTTGTACCTCTGTGAACTTTGAGGTTTCCCTAAGACTGCTGACGTCTCCCTCCTGCTCTCCGTTGACCTGTTTTTGCTCCAGTACTATCAGCACCCACTACCTGAGTCCTCTGTTAGTAGTGAGGAGGTCAAACGGTGTCTCTTGCGTACTGCTTGCATCACATTTCAAGTGGGATCTCAGGGGACCTACTAGCCCACCACAAAAATAAGGTGTCTTCCTATGGAAAGCTGATAATATGTCAGGAAGATGGTGAGGCTGGAATCATTTGCCCTGTTTTCTCCATGTTTTCCATGATCAGGAAATACTTTTGCGCACCCGCGTGCAGTTTGGTGGTGCAACCCAGGTGTTCATGAAAACTAGACCTCAGTGAGAATCCAAGATGAATTAATTGCATGTGATAAGCAGGTGCGCATTTCATTTGTCTAGCTCCTTTTATGTTTTACGGCTCTCTGTCATGGCAGTGGGAGAATTGTATCCCTGTTACGATTAATTAATCTTTCAAAACTTTGAAAGATTCACGTGGAAATGAGGAAACAAAGGATTTTTCAATGGCATCCTGAAAATGCTTCAGATGCTAATGGAGGATGCCTTGCTTTTCTGATCATTTCTGCTTCCCAAATGGAACAACACCCCCCCCTTTTTCTGGTGGTTCTCCTAATGCTCCAAGCAGATCTGAGGAAGGTGCAATAGTTGTGGGGGATGGGGGCGGGGAGAGCAGGATCCAGACCTTATGGCTTTATCCCTGCAAGAACTGGCAATATGCTATTTATAGAAATATAGGCTGGTAACGCTTGCAGAAGAAGTTCACATAACTGGAACTTAATGTCAATGAGAACAGGGTAGTGTTTAAAGTTTCTGACATGTATAAAACAATATCTTGAATTTAATGGATTTATGCTTGTGAAACATTGCTTTGAAAACTCCTCCTATTCTCCCTGTATCTGAGATTGAAAGTTGCCAAAGGATGTTTTAGGAGAAGAGGCATTATATAATTAGCAATCAAGTTACTTGACCATTATAATGAAATCTTCCTATGCCTAGAGTTTGATGTCCTTAGAGTGACATAAATCCAAGGGCTCACTTTCAGTGCGTTATATAATATGCTCTCAGTGGTTTGGGGCAAAAGCAAATTGAATACTGTTGTTGAAGCTTCTCTATATTACAGATGAATAGTGGGAGTCCATGCAGTTCTTAGTGAAGTTTTCTATGATGTATTTGGGAGAGGAATGGCAGGGTGATGATTGAAGCCTTATAGGAAAAAAAATTGTATAAAGCCCCTTCTCTCTACCCTGGAGATAGGTTTGCTTTTAAGTAGACTAGTAGTAGGACTAATATAGAGCATGAAAACAAATTAAAGGACAAAACCTTAATATTCTATGGCTTGTAGCAGCCTTCAGCTCACACAGGAAAATTTCCTCTTCTCTCCCCTGCAGCCCCTCATGCACCCTCAAAACTGCTCCAGAATATTGAGAGACCCCCTGACTCCCCTCAGAGCCAGGGGTGCATGGAGAACTCCCAGGTGTCATGGAACTCCAGAAATCCCTGGCCCATTTCCCTGGATCATCTCTACCCACCCTCCCAACTCCTCCGCCTACACCCCTTGTGCAAATTAATTGAAACAAAGCATGATTTCTATCTTACTCGTAATCCTGTACTCAAAACAAACACGAAAAGTCAGTTGATCATTATGGTGTCGGAGGCCTGCAGCCAATGGAAGGAATGATGCGCTCGCCACAATATATTGAGGTTCTATGAAAAAGAGGTATCCCGACGGTACTGGGATATTCCAGAAAGTGGTGAAGAAATTCATGAAAGAGCAGCAAATACAGGTATTTGATTGGTCAGGGAATTCCCCAGACATAAATGCCATTGAGAATTTGTGGGCTATATGCAAAAGTCGCCTCTGTGCTGTAGACTGTTACGACTATGGAGAAGCTCATTCAGGCACTGATTCAGGTGTGGTACAGGGATCCAAAAATCAACAGTATCTGTTTGAAACTAGTGGACTCCATGCCAAACCGTGTTCAAATGCTGCTTAAAAGTTGCGGAGGCCGTATCTGGTACTAATGTACGTATAAGTGAGTTTTGTACAATAAACTACATTGTTTGTTTCAATTAATTTGCACAAGGGTGTACATGTCCCCCCCCCCCCAACTCTCAGGCTCCTGGCTGCCCCTGACTGGGAGCAACAGTTGTTTAACATGGTATCTATTGAAAGAAATTATAACAACAAACTCATATACAGTACGTGAAAGCAGGTTCCATTGAAATCTAGGCTTTAAGATCAGGATGTTAGGGACTTACGGTGGATGGGAAACCCACCACTGGGGATACACAACTCAATGTTCTGCCATGGCCACTTTGAATGCTTCAAATGGGCTCTTCTGGTAGCATAAATAGACTGAAATATGAAACACTGAAGGTTAACAGCTCTGGCTGTATCAAAGTATTTTTCTCTTCCTTAGAGGGTTGGGACTTGACTGGGCTGAGGTTGAACAGTTTGGGGCAACTACAGCACTGAATAGCACCTGAAGGAATCCCAAATCAGCTGAAAAGCATCTGGGAGAGCAAATTGGGGACCCACACCGAGGCCTCAGCTCCATTTGGTGGAGCCTTTCAACATCTGCGGATCTTGGCGCCAGCTTTCAGGGCTCCCCTATATTTCCCTCTCCTTTAAGCTCACCCCTTTTCATATTGCTCCTTCCTATCAACATGCAGCTCTTTTTCTTGCGCTCTTAAAGGCAGAACTGTGCACTTAGCAGATAAGATTTTTATAGCAGGCACCTATTCAGAAAGGAAGAATTAATGGGAAATTGCCACTGTACTTTCAATACATGTTTTCCTTGCTGTGCCATACCTTTCTTAGGCTGAAAGGGAGAGAAATTGCCGCATTCTCGTATTTCCATTCCACTGTAAGCAATCAAAAATTTATCTCTCAAGTTGGAAGGGACATCTTTTCATGAAGCATGGCTTTATCCTAGTCTCAGTGTTACAAAGCCTGATGCTGAACGTAAGGAATCCATAGGAGCTGCAGCTTTATTATTATTATTATTATTATTATTATTATTATTATTATTATTATTATTAGCTTTCCCCTCCCTGACACACACATGTTCAGAATATGACTGAGGACAAACAGGCATGGGGATTCAGGCATGGCAATCAGACTTTACAGTTGTGGGGCTGCAACAAACTGTTCCAGTGTGGATGTCTTCTGTTCAGGGTTTCAGGTGCTCTGTTCCATTTCCCCCCTGCTTTTCTCCTGCCCACTCCCAACCACCCCCAGTCAGTATACCTTTGCCCTCTGTCCAAACTCAGTACCCATTGGACTGTGCAGTTTTCTCTCTTTCCAACCCCTAGGGGGAAATGCCTTTGGGTCCCCCCCCCATGGATGTTTTGCATTTCTTCAAACTTTGGAGTTTCCCCAACCCAGCCAATATCACCCTGTTGTGCATGGGAGATGCCATTTGGGTTACATAATGGCACTCACTGCTTGAACATTGGAAATCTCTGTCGCTTGGACTACTCCAGTGTGTTCTACGTGGGGCTACCTTTGAATTTGACCTAGAAACCACAATTAATCCAGAATGTGGCAGCTAGACTGGTGACTGGGAGCAGCCACCGAGACCACATAACACTGGTCTTGAAAGACCTGCCTTGGCTCCCAGTACGTTTCCGAGCACAATTCAAAGTGTTGGTGCTGACCTTTAAAGCCCTAAACGGCCTCGGTCCAGTATACCTGAAGGAGCGTCTCCACCTCCATCGCTCTGCCCGGACACACAGGTACAGTTCCGAGGGCCTTCTGGTGGTTCCCTCGCTGCAAGAACCAGGCAGAGGGCCTTCTCGGCAGTGGCACCCACCCTGTGGAACGCCCTCCCACCAGATGTAAAAAAGAAAAATAACTACCAGACTTTTAGAGGACATCTGAAGGCAGCCCTGTTTAGGGAAGCTTTTAATCTTTAAGAAATTAGTGTATTTTAATATTTCTGTTGGAAGCCGCCCAGAGTGGCTGGGAAACCCAGGCAGATGGGCAGGGTATAAATAATAATTTATTATTATTATTATTATTATTATTATTATTATTATTATTATTATTGACTAGGTTTATGCTTTAAAGTGGTGGTGTACTGTGGCAGACAGCGTAGCTTAGTTATCCTAGGAGTCATCACCTGGCTCCCTGCATCTCTTAAGAGACAAAACCTCATTCAACAACACCTGAACCCGCATCTCAACCCAAAATAGTTACAGCTCAACTTCGGAAGGCTCCAAAAGAAGGAAGCTGAAAAGGAACTTCAGTGTTTCGCGCCAGATGGTGCTTCCCAACAAGAAGTATTTTTCCCCCTTCCATGTGTGCTTTATAAAGCTTCAGTAATCCCAGCGTTCCTTCGCCACCTGTCTGTCTCCATTTCAGGAAGCAGAACCTGATGCTTTTTTGGCAAAGCGCAACGCCACGTCTGAGCTGCTGCTGCTGCTACTGCTACTTGCGGCAGTCAAACTTCTCTCCTTTAATGTCAGGCGAACAGAAGGGAAGCTGACTATTTATTTATTTATTTTCATCATCGGAGAGGCTAATAATACCACCCCCCCCCCAGCCAGATGCAAGATGCTTCAGGAGCCTGTGGTTACTCAGATGTCATCTGGCTGGGGAGGACATGCCTGTTCTCCTGGCACTGCCTTGTGGAACCTCCTCCGATGCAACCAGAATCATCAGAGTTAAACAGGATTGCCTGAAACGTTGCCACCTCCCAAGTGGGTCTGAGTAATATTTGATGCTTCGTTCCTTTGACAATTCACTTCAGGAAAATCGCTCTGTGTGCCGCACGACACCGAGGCTCATGGAACTATCACCCCACCTCTTTTTTTAAAAAGCAAAGCAACAGTGGACGCTGCTATTTTGAGTGGATCACCTGCAGGGGGAAAGAGGCTGCTGAAATCTTTCCTCTAGGGCAGGCATGTCAAACCTGTGGTCCTCCAGATGTTTTGGCCTACTACTCCCATGATCCCTAGCTAGCAGGACCAGTGGTTGGGGAAGATGGGAATTGTAGTCCAAAACATCTGGAGGGCCGCAGGTTTGACCTGCCTGCTCTAGGGCCACTTCCAGTCCAAAATTACCTCTCCCAGCTGCATGGGAAATTACCTCTCCCAGCTGATGTGGAGAGCCCTATCTTTCCCCCTGAGGTGTGAGGAAAGCAACACATAAGGGGAAAGGATTAAGCAGGAACCTCCCCATTTGGCTTGCCAGCCAGCATCCCATAATTGTTTTCTTTTTAAAAAAAGGAAAAGAATCGAGGATTGAGAGGGATCTTTATAAAAACAGTGTGTTGTGTCATGTGCAGTTTGGCAGAGAGAGGGGGGGGGAACAGGTAGAGGGAGGTTACAAAACTTTTTATATAATCCTGAGCAGGTGTTTTTGTTCTGTCTCACAGCACCCAGTACAGAAGAATTTGCGCCCATCTTTGCCTTGGGTAGCTAAGGTGGCTTCTCAGGGATGCAAGGTCTCAGAGCTGATTTTCTCATGTGTGAATTTCATGCGCAGGTGATGACATCACAAACAGAAACAGTTACAGAAACTGTGGACTAGCGTTCAATGCCACAGTGGCCTTCCCCACACAATAGCAAATATTTATTCCTATGTTCCTGGTTGAATAATACTGTTCCAAGAAACCCCAAGATCATTGGGTGGAAGAAGGTTTTTTATTTTTTTCCCCAAAAGGACGTTTTTGACCGAAAATGATTTTAGGTGTTTTTAATTGTAATTTTTGTTTTACAATCTTTTAATCCATTTTAGAACGCTTGCTTCCCCCCCCTTTTTTTTCTTTAAATGGCATATCCGTTTGCAGCCCTGGGCTCCTCGGAGAAGAAGAGTGGGACAGAAATGCAGTAAATAAATAACTCACAACTTATTCCCACTTCCTCCCCGTGATTGAAACTGCAGCGTGCTGTTTTTCATCCAGTAGATGGCAATAGCACACAAGCATGCTTTAAACTTGGAAGCGAATACTCTTCCATGTGAGCCTTGCAAGCAAAGAAGCAAACCAACACTGAAATGAGGAACCGATAAGCTAATTGCTCATTAGGTTACCAGCCTGCCCATTTTTTAAAAAAATGTTCACTATTTTTCTCATTTTCCTGCATGGATTTATTTTTTTTAACTTCTCATTTCCCCCTCCCCCTGCTTGGATGCAGTATTTTTTAAGCTGGGTGGTGGTAACTCGCTCTACAATTCCATTTGGAAAGCTCCCACCCCCCTCCCCCTCCCGCCTTTTCCTTATTTATTCATTTAATATGCCCATTTAATTATTTATATGCACGCGAAAGCTCGGAGCAGCTCAGAGCGTTTTAAAAAATAATGAATGCTAAACGATACAATATATGGAAATCTTAAACTGCATAATTCACAAATGAATCTGACATTCACAACTTTGATTTAAAATCAAAATCAAAATCCGCGTGTCGGCTACGGAATCAATCGGCAAGGATGTTGCCTGCAGGGATCTCCCTCTCTGCATTCTGTCCACACCACCTTCCAGAGGGACGGGATCAGGCATGTGAAGGTGACTGCCCAGTCTGTCCGCTCTTCTCATTCCTTGCTCTCTCAGATCAGCTGCCCAGGCAGAGGCAGACAGGAGCAACGGGGCCAGGAGACTGCAGGGAACAGAAAGAGGGTCTGTGGCTGGGATGTAGGCCTTACCAGGTAACTGATGAATCATTGAATTGTAGAGTTGGAAGGGACCCCAAGGGTCATCTAGTCCAACCCCCTACAATGCAGGAATGCAGGATGAAACTGACTCCTTGCACCAGCCCTGACGGAGGAGCCACTGAGGGGTGCCACATTGCTCTGCTTTCCTTTGGAGCACATCATCACTGGGCAGGCGCCACTACCGAGAAGGCCCTCTGCCTGGTTCCCTGTAACTGTATATAATTTATACCCCGCCCATCTGGCTGGGTTTCCCCAGCCACTCTGGGCGGCTTCCAACAGAAATATAAAATAATTGATTAAACATTAAAAGCTTCCCTAAACAGGGCTGCCTTCAGATGTCCTCTAATTGACAGCCCTGGTCCAGTATACCTGAAGGAGCATCTCCACTCCCATCGCTCTGCCCAGACACTGAGGTCCAGCTCTGAGGGCCTTCTGGCGGTTCCCTCACTGCGAGAAGTGAGGTTACAGGGAACCAGGTAGAGGGCTTTCTTAAGTAGTGACGCCTGCCCTGTGAACGCCCTCCCACCATGTCAAGAAACTAAACAACTATCTGACTTTTAGAGCCCTGTTTAGGGATTTTTTTAAATGTTTGATGTTTTATTGTGCTTTTGATATTCTGTTGGGAGCCGCCCAGAGTGGCTGGGGAAACCCAGCCAGATGGGCGGGGTATAAATAATAAATTATTTATTATTTATTATTATTATAAATAAACAATAATTATTATATTTATTTCCCCCCATGAATTTGTCAAATCCACCCTTAAAGGCATCCAAATTGATGACCATTTCTACATATTGTAGAAGTAAATTCCATAGCTTAACTCTGCACCGTGTAAAGAAGCCCCTCCTCTTTTCTGTCCCGAATCTTCCAACAGTTAGCGCCATTGTTCGCATGTGCTAAAAAACATGCTGTTCTTCGGTTGAAGCCTCTGTCACGGTTATCTGGCTCTCTCAGACATTAGCAAGGAAACATTCTATTTCTGAGATTCTGTGTGCAGGGCTTGGAGGCTGGGGGTTAAAAAAAAGGAATTTGGAAATGTATATTTGAAAAGCAGCTTTTGAGTTACTTTATAGAAGATAGTGGCCCCGTGTTAACATAATGAAACTCTGTGCAATTGGGAAGATTAAAGGATTAAAAATATGCCTCTGTGGAAACTGCCTGCTGTCCTGGACTTGACCCATACATTAACATTTTATTTCAAATAGCTTTCATGCTACATAAGAAATATTGTACATCTTTTCATGTCCTGCACAATATTAATCTTGTAATCTGGAGGACCTCTTTCCCTTTCTGTGTAAGGAAATGGAGTCCTGCTGAGCCAGAATGTGTGGGTGTTTGGTTTGCGAACATCTCCACCCCATTCCATGAAACATAGATATTCTCAAGGGAGTGGGTGGGGAGTGGGAAACAGAACATGCTCAGGGTGAAAGTGCTTAGCTGGTGTTGGTGGGCAGTGAAACTGCCACCAAGTGAGGAGGCATTAGCCCTTGTTGCATGGCCAACTGGGATGCATTCCCTCGTTCTCTTCCTGTTTCAGAGTGAGGGCAATGGATGGCTTCATTTGGTCCCAGCAATGGCGTCATCACTGGCCCAATGGATGTGGTTTCACAAAGGATCCCCGAATGGCTGGCTTCACGGGGATCCAGTGAAGAAGGTTTGGTAAAACAACAACATGGCGCCAAAGAAAAGCTGATGGAGCAAGCAGCATTTCTGAACAAATGTGGGGGGAAATGCACAGAAGAATGGGTGCTGAAGCTGAGGCTCCAGTACTTTGGCCACCTCATGAGAAGAGAAGACTCCCTGGAAAAGACCCTGATGTTGGGAAAGATGGAGGGCACAAGGAGAAGGGGACAACAGAGGATGAGTTGGTTGGACAGTGTTCTCAAAGCTACAAACATGAGTCTGACCAAACTGTGGGAGGCAGTGCAAGACAGGAGTGCCTGGCGTGCTCTGGTCCATGGGGTCACGAAGAGTGGGACACAATTAAACGACTAAACAACAATACCTGTAGATAAAAGCTAGCTGGTCATTCAGATGCTGTTGGTAGGAGTACACTAATGTGCACCTAAACACACATTAATGCTTTATGCCGACACAGTTCATTATTTAGCTCCATTTTCAATATGCAAAGGGCAGCTGTACACTTTGTTAGCTTATCTAGCTAAAAGTTAACAGCTCATTTCACTGTTTAAGCAAGCATATTAAAATGATTTCCAGTTCTTCTTCCTGCTTTTTCCCATGCGTAGTAAAGATTAGCAGCGATACAAATCTGTGAGTGAAGTACTTGTTGCAGCTAACTAATATATATGTGTGTGTTTATTTCATATTTCATGTTGACTGCAGTGAGGTTGCCTTCAGATATGAGTTGTTTCTTTAGCCAGGCCAAAATTTTGACATCCTGCAGAGATTTAGAGTTCTGTTTGCTTATCCGGTGTGGGTGGAAAGTAATGGCTCGCAGGAGCCATGAAAGGGGGTGGGGAAAGGGGGAAGTGTATATTGAAAATGCATGCCTTGAGATTACTATTCCCAACATGCCTGCGAAGCCTGTCTATCTATCCCTCTTTAGAATTCCACACACCAATTAGAGGCAGGTCTGCGTAATGCTACAGAAATTGCTCATCCATTGTGAATGAATACTACAGGGGTTTGCTTTTGGCTTAGTGTGGCACAACAATTTATACTTGAAATATCAAGGAATAAATTCAGAAACTTTTGCAGCTCTTAGAAATGCAGCTGCGCTTTGTTTTGTTTCCTTACACAGGGGGTTGCAAAAACTTGTGGAGAGAACGGAGAATAAACTTCCTGCTAGAGCTGTGTGAGACTTTGGCCAAGACCTGAGACTCAAGGTCCAAGGTCCAAGATATGGAAGGAAGATAACATGGTCAAAGGCAGCCTGGGGTTGGAGTCTGGATCAAATAGGCAAGGCAAGGCAAGTTGTGTGGCTACATGGAACAATAATATATGGCTGGCTTTTTAATTAAAAAGGGTTTAAATATATTAAACTCACAGATCAGAGAACAATCCTAGCTCCCTGGGTTTTTTGGTTTCCCCCCCGCTGCTGAAGGAGTTAGATCAGGGGTCAGCAAACCTTTTCAGCAGGGGGCCGGTCCACTGTCCCTCAGACCTTGTGGGGTAAGGTTACCAGATGTCCCCATTTCCCAGGGACAGTCCCCGGATTTACAAATCAGTCCCCATACAAAATCGATTGAAGTTGAAAAGTGTCTCCGGATTCATTGCAAAGAATGAATCTGGTAACCTTATTGTGGTTTTGAAAATATTATTATTATTATTATTTTGAAAAATAATAATGAACAAATTCCTATGCCCCACAAATAACCCAGATATGCATTTTAAATAAAAGGACACATTCTAGTCATGTAAAAACAAGCTGATTCCTGGACTGTCCGCGGGCCAGATTTAGAAGGCAATTGGGCCGGAACCGGCCACCAGGCCTTAGTTTGCCTACCCATGAGTTAGATTATGATGGAAGTTCTCATCCACTGGCCTCCATCAGTAGGGGGCTCCACCTCTGTTAACTACATGTTGTTTAGCTGCAATTCCTAGTAAATTTACTGGGATTCCCCCCCCCCCTAAGCATTATGTTGGGTTGTCCATATGGTAATAAAATTTCACCAAAGTGTTTGTCTCAAAGCCAGCTCGGGGAAAATCGTTGACATTTCAGAATTTACTTTAGTGGGTTTTGCAACACATTCAGAATCCAAGCAGTCAATGCATGAAAAATCAGCAAAAAGCCACTGCTTATATAACGCCTTGCTCCAGTATATATCCTTGGCTGCAGCAAATGTGTCTTCTTGCCAATTTCAGGAAAGAGATTTGAATGCATAATATTTTGAGAGGGTAATTTCATAGGAATGTTAATGTTGTGTTCCAAATGAATATTCCAATTATGTTCTTGAAGCATTTAAAGCTGTTGGCTACCCAAATATCCAAAGCAAGGTGGGGATTCAGCACATCAGTAGCTCCACATTTACATCTTCAGCATTTCAGAAGTTCTTTGCAATGCAAAATCTCGCTGCTAATTGGAATTTGCTGCATCTCCTTCCATTGAAGTTCCTTGAAGATTCACTGGGCCAACTTGTGAAGAAGATAAAACCATAGCTGCCAAGTTTTCCCTTTTCTCGCGAGGAAGCCTATTCAGCATAAGGGAAAATCCCTGTAAAAAAGGGATAACTTGGCAGCTATGGATAAAACTGCAGCTGAGAGCATCCATGTGAAATGGGATGTAAGATAAAAGAGAATCCCCCCCCCCCCAGTCCATAGTGCCTATGGAAATGGCAACTTCTTGTTTGCTTGTCTTGATGTTGCAATGAACTGACCATATGGAAGATTGTATTTGAGTGAAAACCATCAGGATACCAGCATTTATTATTATTATTATTATTATTATTATTATTATTATTATTATTATTTACAAAACTCCTTATATTGTGAACAGACTTAGTTCAGTTTTTCCTAACCTTGTCCCCTCCATATGATTTGGATTGCAACTCCGATCATCCCTGAACGTTGGCAACATCAGGAAGGCACAGGGTTAGGGAGGCTGACTTAGATCTTGTCCAAGTGATTCCTAGAATGCACCAGACAGACCCCAGGCCCTTGAGACTTAGGGACACTCAACATGGAGAAAAGGGGTGGAACAATCAGGGATCTAGCAGGGACATCTAAGTGTTTAGTTGAAGGGAGATAAGTTGCTTACTACCAGTACAAGTTTTGAGAATCTT
Organism: Zootoca vivipara; assembly: GCF_963506605.1. Classification (NCBI taxonomy): domain Eukaryota; kingdom Metazoa; phylum Chordata; class Lepidosauria; order Squamata; family Lacertidae; genus Zootoca; species Zootoca vivipara. Next base: position 20,033,538 of record NC_083283.1, on the reverse strand, counting down.
GGGCACTGTGTTTTCATATTGCTGTTGCTTTATATTAACTTATCTTGTAATGTACTAGGAGAGTTCTAGATGGAGAAGTATCTTTCAATGGCTGGAGAAACTTTTTTTTCTAATGGCACAGCGAGGCAGGATCGGCTTTGCTTATCTCATGATCTATGGATCTCTTCTGGCTGCCATTGGATGAGAAACTTAGATCCTATATGGGGTTTGCAGAAGGACTTACCTAGGGAATGAGGACACTTACAAGGCTGAGCTGTTGCGTCTTGGAGCACATACCTGCAGCACACCAGAGCTTCCTGGGGCCGTTTGAAGGCTGGCCGGCCTGATACCTCAAACCCACTCCGATAAGCTCCCTTGTTTAAAGGGACCACTGCCCTATTCTGTAGCTGCTGGCTCTGACAGCATGGGGGATGATGAGGGCTGCCTAGGAGGGGTATTCTCTGAGTGGCATAATTGGGCAAAGCTACATCCTCTGTCCTGGATGAACTGAGAGGAGAGAGTGATGGTTCCTGGGCCCTTCCTCTGAGTCCACCTCTGAGTAGCACTGTAGATTATGACAGGCAGTCCCAAGTGCACAGGGTCGGCAATGACCGGCAGCTGCAGAGCTGAGAACTGCATATTGAGTTGAAGCAGTCCTCTAAATCTTTGCATACAGTCCTCCAGTTCTGCCCCCACTCACTCTGCCACACGAATGCACCACTCTCTTGCTCAGTTCACGCACCTCCACAAGCCCAGCTCCCTCGATCCTCCACTTGCCTTTCTTGGATGGTTCTGTTACCCTGGAACATGCATGGTCTATTGCTAGGGTGGTGATGCACTACTGGAAATATAGTATAGAGCTATATTCCCCCTCCATAATTATTTTGTTTTGTTTTACTCTGCATCTCTTTGGTGCTCTCTTTTTGAGGATATTCAAGAACCCGGTGAATTTTGACCTTTTCTCTGTACCCCGTTCCTACACGAAAATGCGATCACATTCTGTTTATCTCCCCTGGTTTTGTTTTTTTGTCCAGATATGTCTCTGGCTGTTAAATTAAATTGTAAGCCTGGGCTTTCTTCCTGTTGTTTGCTTTTTCTGAGTCACTTCCCCAAGTATAATCCTTGTTTTCATTTGGTGTGCTGGGGGTAGAAAATGATGGGAAGGTGGCAGAGAGATTCCACACGTTGTGTGCATCTTCTAGGGATTCTGCTTTCCTTTGTTTTCATAGAATCATAGAGTTGGAAGAGACCACAAGGGCCATCCAGTCCAACCCATTGCCAAGCAGGAAACACCATCAAAGCATTCTTGACATATGGCTGTCAAGCCTCTGCTTAAAGACCTCCAAAGAAGGAGACTCCACCACACTCCTTGGTAGCAAATTCCACTGTCGAACAGCTCTTACTGTCAGGAAGTTCTTCCTAATGTTTAGGTGGAATCTTCTTTCTTGTAGTTTGAATCCATTGCTCCGTGTCCGCTTAACCTTCTCTTCTCCAGGCTAAACATACCCAGCTCCCTAAGCCGTTCCTCATAAGGCATCGTTTCCATGCCTTTGACCATTTTGGTTGCCCTCTTCTGGACACGTTCCAGCTTGTCAGTATCCTTCTTGAACTGTGGTGCCCAGAACTGGACACAGTACTCCAGGTGAGGTCCGACCAGAGCAGAATACAGTGGTACTATTACCATAGCTGCCAAGTTTTCCCTTTTCTCGCGAGGAAGCCTATTCAGCATAAGGGAAAATCCCTTAAAAAAAGGGATAACTTGGCAGCTATGACTATTACTTCCCTTGATCTAGATGCTATACTCCTATTGATGCAGGCCAGAATTGAATTTGCTTTTTTAGCTGCTGCATCACACTGTTGACTCATGTCAAGTTTGTGGTATACCAAGACTCCTAGATCCTTTTCACATGTACTGCTCTCAAGCCAGGTGTCTCCCATCCTGTATTTGTGCCTTTCATTTTTTTGCCCAAGTGGTAGTACTTTACATTTCTCCTTGTTAAAATTCATCTTGTTTGCTTTGGCCCAGTTGTCTAATCTGTTAAGGTCATTCTGAAGTGTGATTCTGTCCTCTGGGGTATTAGCCACCGCTCCCAATTTGGTGTCATCTGCAAACTTGCTCAGGATGCCCTCAAGCCCATCATCCAAGTCATTGATAAAGATGTTGAATAAGACTGGGCCCAAGACAGAACCCTGTGGCACCCCACTAGTCACTACACTCCAGGATAAGGAGGAGCCATTGATGAGCACCCTTGGTCCAGTTCCCCAATAATTCATTAGATGGGGATCTCACATTATACCAAGGAGTTTACCCTTATTATTATTTTTTTAAAAAATCTTTCTTTCTGACATCTATCTCAGATAGTAAGGAACTGTCTTTGTACTGGAACTTTCTTGTTCAGTTTTGTGACTTATTTTAACACTGGGAACCAAGTTTGGTGATGGCAGATTTTTATGCAAATAGCCCCCATGATCATTGCTGGTCAGCAGTAAAGTATTTGAAATCAGTGCAGTTTAAAAAATAATAATCTCTTACCATTATTTGGAAAGTATCTTTAATTAAGAGATAGCTGTGCTTCCTAAATTCATCTCGCTGGAGTTCAGGTCCTCAGGGGGAACTGCCTTATCTCCTCTGCGATATGTAAATTAGGAGTGCCTGTCAAGGGAGAAGAGGAACTTCAGTCCTTGATCCATCTCATTGAAAAGTTGTAATTATAATAATTGGAGATATTAAATTCTGCAGAGTGATGGCAGATGTTAGTACACTCCAGGACCCAGCCCCGAATATTAAAATCAAATTAGGCCAAGCCAGTACTTGAAAGAAGAAAATAAGAAGATCAGTTGAGGAAGAGACACAAGGTACTTAATGTTAGGTTAACCTATTTGTACATCTTGCCCATTGCTGTCTGCGCTGATGGCAACAACTTTATAGACTCTCAGGCGGAGAATCATTCTCACCACATGTTAACTTGTTCCTTTTAGAGACGTCATAGATTGAAACTAGGACCACCTGAATACAATGGTACCTCTAAGCTACCCTTAAATAAGCTAAGACATGCACACTTAGTCTTTGGGTCCTCCCTTCTTGGCAGAGCATGATTAACCCAGGAAGTCATCAGTCAACCCATAGTTTCACTTTTAATTTTGAACCAGGAATCTGGTTCTGAGCTTGTTGTCCATTGTTTCCTGGTGTAACATGAAACTATGGTTAACTGCTTTGAGGTTTAATTATGGTGGTGTGTCAAGATGGGAAGAAGAATGGACTGGCATGAGGACAGAGTATAAGACTTGTGTATATCTTGCACCTCCAAGCTGCACAATTATGTGTTCAGAATGGCCGTCTCAATACACTATTAAACTATAAAAAATATTTTTAGAAGGGAATTATTATCACCTATTCTAACTAGAACCTTTTATTGGCTATTTATTTGTAAACAAAAAACAAAACCCAACCCTCTCTAAATTTCTTCTTAATAGAAGGGGGAAATGACACAGCTCTAACAGCTGCTGAATTAAAAGCTAATTCTGTGAAAGATAGCAGGCTGGACTGCAACATAGAAAGGATAGAGCGATATAAACAACCCTCACATCTCTTTTAACTTCTGTTGTTCATATTTCTAAGGCAATGCATGAATGAATGACTTGATATTGCATGTCTCTTATTTCTAGCTTTCTTTTCTAACCATTTTTTCATCTTATTTTGTCCATGTGGGAGATGTATATACTGCTGGTGTGTGTCTCTTTCTTGGCATAGTACCAGCAATCCATGCTCTTGACATCATCAAACATTATACTGTGCTCTTGTCTGTGTTCCTTTTACCCACTACAGGGCCAAGTTTATGATTCTGCCACCGATTCTATTACTATTTTTTAGTGTGTGCATGTGCATATACCCAATGGACACATATATGCAGCCTTAATTTTTTTTTCTGCAACAAGGTTTTGCACAATTCATGCACTTTCAACTGCATTCTTCTTCTTCTTCTTCTTCTTCTTCTTCTTCTTCTTCTTCTTCTTCTTCTTCTTCTTCTTCTTCTTCTTCTGTGATCACTCAAAGCCAACTAAGATTGTCTTCCTTAAACACAGGCTGGACTGCATGAGTTTTAATCTGTGAGTCTGTAAGTGAATGTGGAGGCCAATTCTGGATCCACACGTCCTTCCACAGTGGGGACATTGGTTTCCAGACAGGAGTTGATTTGCCAAGTGTGCCTTCCTCTTAGCACGTTTCTCCCTTGCGTCCTGAGTTCGGGTGTCTTCAAAGCCCATGACACCTTTGGTAAAGGCTGTTCTCCAACTGGAGCGCTCTCAGGCCAGTGTTTCCCAGATGTCAGTGTTTATACTACATTTTTTAAGATTTGCCTTGAGACAGTCTTCAAACCTCTTTCGTTGACCACCAGCATTACGCTTTCCATTTTTAAGTTGAGAATAGAGTAGTTGCTTTGGAAGATGATCATCAGGCATCCGCACAACATGACCAGTCCAACGAAGTTGAAGTTGAAGAATAATTGCTTCAACACTGGTGATCTTTGCTTCTTCCAGTACACTGATATTAGTTCGCCTGTCTTCCCAAGTGATGTGTAAAATTTTTCAGAGACACTGTTGATAGAATCTTTCAAGGAGCATTATAGTGGTTCTAGGGGAACAATGAAGGTGCTCTTTTGTGTGATTAATTGGATTTACATGCCCCCCATTCACCAATTCCTGATCACACATAGGAAATTATCCCCTTGTACACATGTATTTTTTTGGGGGGGGGGTCCCTACACAGATGCTAATGATCACACATAGTTCAGAGGTGGAACCTGCCAATGTATTAGCTCACAGGTAATGTCTGAAAAGGGATGTGGTGCTGGTCTCCCATAGATGTAGCTATCTTTATGGTTTTCTTAAAGGAAAGTGTGATACTTTAAAGATAAACACGTGCATTGCATGGTTTTTGCTAGTTTTTCAGATACCACAAAACTCTTTGGTCTTTTTCTGCATAGACTAATAGGACTACCACTCTGGAAGGAGACTGTAGGTGATGCCAAGATGTACTTCCAATTGTTTCACCTCTGCTCCCTCAGAACAATTTGCAATACATTGCTAAAGTTTCACTGCTTTGCCAGTCTTCGGGGCATGGTTCTGTGTGCCCCAGTCATTTCCAGTTCTTGCTGCTGGTGGAATTATAACTGCTTGACAATCTCCAAGGGTCTGCGTGAAAAATGTTCCTGGGCAATTATGCTCCATGATTAGGGAAAAGTAAGTGGGGCCCACAACAAAAATACGACAGCATACCCTACCTTCCAACAGGAATGCTGCTGTTAAGGGCCTTCTCGGTAGTGGCGCCCGCCCTGTGGAACGTGCTCCCATCAGATGTCTAGGAAATAAACAACTATCTGACTTTTAGAAGACATCTGAAGGCAGCCCTGTTTAGGGAAGTTTTTAATGTTTGATGGCTTATTGTGCTTTTAATTCTGTTGGGAGCTGCCCAGAGTGGCTGGGGAAACCCAGCCAGATGGGCGAGGTATGTATGTATGTATGTATGTATGTATGTATGTATGTATGTATGTATGTATAATAATAATAATAATAATAATAATAATAGCATTTCCAGCCATTTCTTCCAAGCAGGGCATTCCAGTTCTGCTTTGCTGTTCTTCTTCTTCCTGGTTCACACTAAACATTCTGTGTGTACTGAGCATGTTCAGTTCTTATCATTTTGGAGATGTGTTGTCCTCTTAGGTTTTTTTGTTTTGCACTTGTTATGTACTGAGCTGAATCATAGAACAATAGGATCCAGAATCAGCAGTCTGATTGGTCCGCAGGAGCCACCCAATCCAACTCCAGGTGGAAGTGAATCCGCAACCTGATTGGCCTGCAGGAGCAGCCAATCAGGCGGCTGGCAGAAGTGAATCCGCAACCTGATTGGCCTGCAGGAGCAGCCAATCAGGCTGCTGGCAGAAGTCAATCCACAAACTGATTGGCCCACAGGTGTAGCCCTGAAGTAGCCAATCACGCGAAGCCCATTGTGTAAATAAGGTATATAAGCAGATGGTTTTGGGGAAAGGGCATTTTTCTCTTCTTCTCCTTGATTACTACGAGCTGAATAAAGAGCATGAAATTCACTCTCGACGCTGAGTTTATTTCAGCACTTTTGCAAACCTTGGCGTTCCCCCAGACATGCTGCTACCCCCTCCTGTTTCTCAGTGGCCCCATTTGGGTCTCGTTTCCGCAAGCACTCACCGCCTGAGTTCTCTCTTAAGAGTGGGTAATGATTCCAAGATACAATGTGCATTTCTTTGTGAAGTAGGTATGTTGACAAGTAGGAGTGCTGTGACCTTCTGGCTCCTCAAACCCCCCCCCCCCATTTTAGAAGGTTTTCTTCCAATGGCATACAGCCTGCAATTACGCCCACACATCTGCTGCAAGGGACACACTCGTTCCCCTTAAATTTGTTTGCAATGTTCCCATCTGAAGAACAATACGATGTCAGATGACCTTTTTTTAAGCAGCATGATTAATTGGGTCATTTGCAGACGCATGGTACTAATTAAAACTTACTGTCTTTAGCAGCATAGATGCAAATGAGGGAAAGCACACCCCAGTTTTGACTTCCATATATCACACTGTGAGAGAATTCATTGAATGGACAAATCACGAAGTGGCACTAATAAGTGTGTGACTTATTCTGGTGCAAACTGAGTTCTCGCCCAGTTTGGGGTCATTTGTACGATGCACCACATCGTTCACAGAGCAGAGTTCAACATGCAGGAACAGAACATCTAAGCCTCCCTCCATAAGACATAGGAACTCATGTTCGTCCATGTGACAAATCTTCCCTTGCCGCTAACTATCTATCACTGTTTACAGAGCACAGTGCCCTGATAAATAACAAAGAGGACAATCTCCAATCAGAAAAGCTTTCATCAGTTCAGATTGCTGTCCTGAGCACTCTTAAAAATAGCGCTAGTATGCTGAGGAGTTATAATTCTGCAATTTGAATTTAAAGCTTATCCTTTGTACCATCACAAGCCTGAAAGAATTAGGAGAGCGAGAGAATGAGCTAGCCGACATTTTTGGGGAAAGGAGCGGAAGAAAAGGGGTCAGCATGAACTAAAGCAACAAGCTTTAAGCGAACAAGTAATATGGTTGAAAGAGCTATGAATTCTTCAATAGGCCCTACCAGATGTGAATTGCTGTTTTCATCATTTTTTAAATTTATTACATTTATATCCCAACTTACCTCCAAAGAGCTTAAGGTAGCATACATATGACTACTCCCCATTTTATCCTCACAACAACCCTGTGAGGTAGGTTAGGCTGAGAGGCAGTGACTAGCCCAGTGGGCTTCATGGCTGCCTGGAGATTAAAACCCTGGTCTCCCAGCTCCTAGCCTAGCACTCACACCACTACTGGCTCTCACATGGTACAATATCAAAGTGTGACATGATCTAACTTTCCTAAGTCTAGAATCCTGACCACTGCTCCAGAAATTACTTTGTTCAAGGTTGTGTTGAACCACCATTAGGTAGCGCCCACCAAAATTAACTTTTATCTGTACTTATAAAACATTAAGGTCTTCCACAGCTTCACTGCAGCCTACTGTGTTTCCCCGAAAATAAGACACTTTCTTATATTTATTTTTTCTCAAGAAGACACACTATGACTTATTTTCATGGGATGTCTTGTTTTTATTACGCGCCCAGCCTCGCCTCTTCCTTGGCGCCCTCCAGAACTGCGCCTATCACTATGTCTTATTTTCGGGGTATGGCTTATATTGCGCAAATGCTTAGAAATCCTGCTATGGCTTATTTTATGGGAATGTCTTATTTTCGGAGAAACGGAAACGGATTGCTATGTAGTTTCCCAGGATTGAGGGCTCACTATGTGGATGTCTGCAAACGTTTGGGTTAGAAATTCTCTGTTAATTTGAGCTTTTCTTTTTTTGGAGTACTGCAGAGAACCAGCATCTCTAGGGGGGGGGGGTGAGAGCTGAAATATTCTATTAATTGAGCTGGAAATGTAAGGTGGATGACTGGCTTCCCAAATTGACCAGACGAAATCTCAGGCAGTTTAACAAATTTATTGGTTTGTCGGCAAAACAATATGGAGCAGTAGGGAAAAAACCATTCCTCATTCTGCCCGACCCTTGTCCATGTACAGAGAGCTTTTATACCTTTTTGACAGAGTGAAGCTCAGCCTTTCTGCAGTACTTCATCAACCAATCAAGAGAAAGCACCCCAAGATACAAAGTCACCCGCCCAACTCCACTAAGTGGCGTTATGTACCTGGTACTTTCATACACGTGTCTATCTGGAATTTTACAGGCACAATTGTGGTTGCGCCCTACTTAGAACTTGCGGGTTTGTGGCGGGCTACATCCTCTTCAGATGGAACAGAACATCTTGCGGTTAAGCTAACTTCCTTTTGCAATGGGTTACAGAGAAAGGTACAAACAGAGAATGCTGTCTAATTTACTTTCTATCAGAGACAGAGAGATTTAGAAAATGGAGTTCCTCTTGCTCTTGTGGTTTATGCTAGACAGGATGGAACAAAGTGTGGCTTAGCTAGAATTTCTTAGAAGTGCTGTGCCTGTCTCTTTGTGCAAAATGTTGCTCTTGTGCTGAAACAGAGAAAGAGAGGATTCTACTGGCTGCATAACATGGATTCCCTCTGGTTACTTAGGGCCTGTGTGGCCTGACCAGGATTATTCTGGCCCTGGTCATTGCCACCCTATAAAATGTTGAATTAACTGAGCAAGTCAGACTGTGGACAAGCCTGCTTGGAATTTCCATGGAATTTCCCCAAATGGAGTTGGCACATCATTGGATCTGGTCGTATCGATGAACCTTAAGGTTTACCTAGACATAGAAAAACCGACATAAACTATTTAATCATTGTGACCTCGTTTACTTAGATTGTAAATGTAAATGGAGAACAGATAATTCTGTTTTGCAGAAGAGATTGAATTAGACTTTCCAGTTGTGGGAGACGACTATTCATTCTGTTTTGCAGAATAGCTTAACGAACTGATATCACCGTTCTTGGATTCCACTTTGTTTTGTTTAATGGGGCCTGATGCTTCTTCAGCTGGAAATTTGCCTACATGGCAATAAAATCATAGAATTTTTTTTTAAATCATTACCAGAAGGGTAGAATGATTATCATCTTAGACAAGTTATTTGGAGAGTAAAAGAAGCTATAAAGATACTGTGCATTACTGTTATTGGGAGATATATTTTATTATGTGACTTTTTAAATAAAAAAAATAGTAATGGCTTCCTGACTTTTATTTAACAGTCTATTAAAATGAGCTCAGGATTTGTGCACTGGTATACATACTTTTATAATACAGTTGTATATAAATGAAATTATTATTCTAATACATATACAATTATTTATTTGAATTATAGAATTATATTGTAGAATTACAGTGATGAAGGGAGATATAGAAATTTAATAAATTACACCAGTGCTTTTTTCCCAGGGGGATGCAGGGGTACACATACCCCAAAACATTTTGTGAATCTAAGTTTGGCCTCATTGAGGGGCAGTATTTCAATATGAATAGAAAAATGTGAGTACCCCTGAACCTTTTTTTTTTAATAGAAAAGGCACTGGATTACACACACACACACACACACACACACACACACACACACACACACACACAATAGAAGTCACTGCATTCCACTCTGGACATGGCGTTTACCATGGCGATGTAACGTGTACAGTTCAGTTTCAAATCCAGAGGGAGCAAATTCTTCCAGCTGGCAGTAATGACACTTATGCAGAGTGCAGATTGGCTAGTGCCTGTGACATCAGAGAGTAGAATCCTAGAGTTGGAAGAGACCACAAGGGCCATCCAGTCCAACCCCCTGCCAAGCAGGAAACACCATCAAAGCATTCCTGACAGATGGCTGTCAAGCCACCGCTTCAAGACCTCCAAAGAATGAGACTCCACCACACTCCTTGGCAGCAAATTCCACTGTCGAACAGCTCTTACTGTCAGGAAGTTCTTCCTAATGTTTAGGTGGAATCTTCTTTCTTGTAGCTTGAATCCATTACTCCGTGTCCGCTTCTCTGGAGCAGCAGAAAACAACATTTCACCCTCTTCTATATGACATCCTTTTATATATTTGAACATGGCTATCATATCACCCCTTAACCTTCTCTTCTCCAGGCTAAACATACCCAGCTCCCTAAGCTGTTCCTCATAATGCATTGTTTCCAGGCCTTTGACCATTTTGGTTGCCCTCCTCTGGACACGTTCCAGCTTGTCAGTATCCTTCTTGAACTGTGGTGCCCAGAACTGGACACAGTATTCCAGGTGAGGTCTGACCAGAGCGGAATACAGTGGTACTATTACTTCGCTTGATCTAGATGCTATACTCTTATTGATGCAGCCCAGAATTGCATTGGCTTTTTTAGCTGCTGCATCACACTGTTGACTCATGTCAAGTTTGTGGTCTACCAAGACTCCTAGATCCTTTTCATATGTACTGCTCTCAAGCCAGGTGTCTCCCATCCTGTATTTGTGCCTTTCATTTTTATTTTTTTTGCCCAAGTGTAGTACTTTACATTTCTCCTTGTTAAAATTCATCTTGTTTGCTTTGGCCCAGTTGTCTAATCTGTTAAGGTCATTTTGAAGTGTGATCCTGTCCTCTGGGGTATTAGCCACCCCTCCCAATTTGGTGTCATCTGCAAACTTGCTCAGGATGCCCTCAAGCCCATCATCCAAGTCATTGATAAAGATGTTGAATAAGACTGGGCCCAAGACAGAACCCTGTGGCACCCCACTAGTCACTTCTCTCCAGGATGAAGAGGAGCCACACTTTCTCCCTGGAGCAGTCTTTCAATTTGTGGGTAGAGTAGACTCCAATATAGCATGAAGGCAGTAGTTTCATCAGCACAAGGAGTTCTGCTTGCCCAGTGGAAAGTTCTCCCCTCCTCTTCCTTCCATGCACCCCTAAATCTGTTCTAGGGGTTCCTCCAACCCACTTGAGCAGATTTGGGGAGACCACGGGAAAAGGCACAAATGGGGACAGGAGGGGAAAATTTTCTGTTGTAAAAGTGCAAATACTTCTGCTGATCAAACACATTAGCAGAACACCGCCCATTGTCAGTAACCATGATGGTTCAGATGCATAATAATAGAAAACACTACTTTAAATGAAATTCAAATAAATCGGACCCTGACCGCTCATATCAAGTAAAAGCCCAGCCAGTGTGAAATATCCAAGTAAGTTAGAGTAGACCCGCTGAAATCAAAGGACTTAAATTACTTGCATCTGTTGATTTAAGTGGGTCTGGTCTAAGCAGGATTAATGGCTATCACCCAATATCTCTAACAAAATTATTTATTATTTCAGTTTATGAGCTGCCTAATAAAAAAATATTCACTTGCTTACATACACAATAAAATAGACAGGCATTCAATTATTCAATAAAACCATAAATCAGTGAAACCAACCAGCAATTGTACAACAGTAAAATCCAGCCATAAAATCTGACACAGGCACAAATCAAATCCCAGGCACCAATCCAATTATCACAGCAACACTGCAACCTCAACTACAAATGCTAAAACTTGTCAAATTGATATTTTTAAAATTACGTTAAGAGATATTGGAGATGTTAAAAGATGTTAGCAGAAGTTAGCCCAGCAGAAGTTAATTTCCAAACTCCCCCCATCCCCTCCTGTCACCAGGAACATCTCAGTCCACCATCATTGCCCCCACCTTCAAAAAATAAAATAAAAAATCAGGTTCCTTAAAATAGAGTGGTGGTCCCATCCCTGATCCTATATATGGAAGGGCTCAATGTGCTTTTTCCGCCTTGAGAGGCTTCATCTGAGCATGCCTAGTTCATCTTTAATCCTCCTTTGCCAGGCATCCCCAAACTGCGGCCCTCCAGATGTTTTGGCCTACAACTCCCATGATCCCTAGCTAACAGGACCAGTGGTCAGGGATGATGGGAATTGTAGTCCAAAACATCTGGAGGGCCGAAGTTTGGGGATGCCTGTTCTTTGCTCTTTGTCCTCTAAAATGCCCTTTTTATTGTGCAGTCATAACGATTTGTGCTCATGGTGTTATTGGGGAGTGTCACACGTGATCCCACTTTCAATATTGCTTGTGCCTGTATGGGTAAGTCACACCGTTTATTTCCCAGTCAGTGCAGATAATTTAACTTCCTGCTGTAATCCCACAACTTTTTGCACCACAAATATTCTAGTTTTTGTACTGCTGTTGTTTTGTTATAGCCCCTCCAGACAGCAATCACGAGTAGCATCGAGGAAGCATTGCAGAACAAACTAAATCAGGATACATCTACTACGAATGCACTATATATTGCTCCAGTGCTATTTTTCTAGAAACAGAGGTGCCGGAACTTACCTTGAATGCTGGTGAGTTCCGACTGGGGGAAAAAAAAGGCCCTGTATTAAGCCAAGTACATATTGCAGGATACAGCTGCAATAAAGCATTGGTTTGGAGGCGGCCATAATTGTATATTGTTTTCCATGTGGGCGTCCTGCTCTTCTTATTGATTGACTTAGTCAGGTGATCAAGGGTCATCTCAGGTTCCTATCTCAGGTTTTAATTACTGTGGGCTGAAACACACTGATTTGCAAGGAAATGTGAATCGAGGTGGCCTCGTTTACCAATGAATCTCAGTGGCGTCAGCAATAACTCTCCGTTGCCATGGAGCAAGGTGGTTTTGTGCTCCCTTCTCTGTGCCGTTGACGAATTTGCATGATCACAGCTCCAGAGGAGAAGATGGTTCATTATCCTGATAAAAAGAAAAATAATTTCCCATCCAGTAATTTCCATTAACATGCAGAGGATAGTACAGGGATCGCCTAGCCAGGATAAAGTCTCTCGTGTCGTCATCTTCTTGTTGCAGGCAGGTGTGCACCATCCTCAATTATTAGCTCAGTTGATTAGAGTGTGGTGCTGATAATCCAAGGCTGCAGGTTTGATCCCCGTAAGCGACGGCGGCCTATTTCTGCATTGCAGGGGGTTGGACTAGAATTCAGGGGTCAGTAAACTTTTTCAGCAGGTCCACTGTCCCTCAGACCTTGTGGGGGACCAGACTATATTTTGGAGGGGGGAAATGAACGAATTCCTATGCCCACAAATAACCCAGAGATGCATTTTAAATAAAAGGGAACATTCTACTTACGTAAAAACACGCTGATTCCCGGACCATCTGCGGGCCGGATTTAGAAGGCGATTGGGCCGGATCCGGCCCCTGGGCCTTAGTTTGCCTACCCATCGACTAGATGATTGTCAGAGTCTCTTCCAACTCATAAGATTCTAAGACTAAGAAAGAGTATGGGATAGCGTTCTATCCTGCAAGTTTTTCCATATACTGGTACAGTAATTAGCAAGACGGTAAGGAGGAACAAAGCATTTTTGGGGTGCTGCGCTAGATTGGATCTGTTCCATCTTCCTATATGTGTGTCCTGATGCCGCCACCACACAACCTATGGCGTTCCCTGCCGTTTTATATCTCTCTTATATTTTGGGGAAAGCAGCGTTCAAGTGGTTTGAATACAGAATTGCACATACACCGTCCAACCTACAGGGTTTGGAACTAGGGAAAGAATTCCACAGATACAAAGTTTGATTATTATGCTCCCCGAAGACAAAATATCTTGCAGCTGAAGGGTTTACTTCCGCTAACAGGCAGCAGTTTCATAAGAATAATCGCTGCAGAACTAACACACACACACACACACACACACACACACACACACACACACACACACCCTCCCTCTTCTTCACATTGTACTTAAATCACACTGAAAATATCTTTTTGACTTTCATTAGGAAACAGCAGCAGCTATCCAGTGTTCCTTCCATATCACAAACCAATTTATGTTAAATCAGCCTCCATGTCCTGAGATCACAAATCAATTTGTGTTAATTAAATAGCCCTGTAAAGTCGGTGGCTTGAGGTCTTTCCAACGCACTTTGGCACTGTGGTGTTACAAATGAATTTGTCATGTCAGCTGGGCTGTTTCAAATCAGGAGGCAAGTTAGTGTTTGAATTTGTATAATTGCGGCAAATGCCACTGTCCAGAATAATGCGATGTTCTGGGAGCCGACTCAGTGCTCTTCATTCTCTGTTTGCTTCGGCTTACTCACGCTTATGACAAACAGGGAGCCTGGGCCTGCCCCCACCCTAAAAACATTATATATATGCAAGTCATGCTGTGGAGCATCCTCAAATGAATCACACTTCTAGTTTACAATAGGTTAGTGATGTATGGAAGTCAGAGCTGGACCATAAAGAAGGCTGATCGCCGAAGAATTGATGTTTTTGAATTATGGTGCTGGAGGACACTCTTGAGAGTCCCATGGACTGCAAGAAGAACAAACTGTGAGAGGCAGTGGAAGACAGGAGTGCCTGGCGTGCTATGGTCCATGGGGTCACAAAGAGTCGGACATGACTAAACGACTAAACAACAACAATCCCAGGTGTAATCTCCTTCTTGTAGTGCAAACCTGAGGAAGGGGATGCAAAGGGAGGGTTAGACTAGAGAATTTCCATTTGCCAGTTGGCTTGCAACAGCCAAGGCAGGAGGAGAGTGATGGCGGCAGGCTTAGCATCTCCTTCTCTGTGCAAATCTCCACCCCCACTCTTATTATGCACATCCATTAAGATTATTTCGCCCTTTTCTTCCAAACATTTCACCATATTCATAGATTTTCTTTTTTAAAAAAACAGAAATGAATTATTTATTCACAAACAGTTGCTGCATACACACGACCTTAAGCAAGAAATAACAAATATACAGGTCATAGATATTTTCTAACTAAAACAAGCCCGTTGGCTCACCTGGTTGGGCTGTAAGTGATTATGAAAGGTGAACAAGTCACTTCTCTACTTCTTTCTTAGCCACCTCTGGCATGATTATTGGCAGGGTCTGGATTGCTGCGTTCACCTTGGCTATTTTTGTTTTACGTCAATAGAAGTGGTTCTTCATTTCCCCCCCTCAAAGACGGTCCACCTTGGGGAAATTAGAGGTTTAGTGCATCCCTTTCAGACTCGACCTTCAAGGTCTGAAAGACTGCAATGAGGGGGGAAAGAGAGAAAGATTGAGGCTGCCCTACATTTCCTGGAGATGTGAAAACAGCTGTTTACTAACCACAAAGTCCAATAAAGCTGAGGCATATGTGTCCCGAGATGCAAAAGGGAGGAAGAACTATCTTGAAAATGTGGCCTCCATTCGAGATCCGGCAGTTTTTTTTTCTCCATCATCTGAGGACCACAGGGCCGTTTGCAATATAAAAACACAAAAATGCACAACATAGTAACAAACAAAATGATAACTCCTCTGCACAGTTTAAAAGACCATGGATTATTTAATTAGCCAAAGGCCTAGGACAGGCAGCCCCAAACTCGGCCTTCCAGATGTTTTGGGACTACAACTCTCATCATCCCTAACTAACAGGGCCAGTGGTCAGGGATGATGGGAATTGCAGTCCCAAAACATCTGGAGGGCTGAGTTTGGGGGTGCCTGGCCTAGGAGAAGAGGAATGTTTTTGCCTGGTGCCTAAAGATACCGGTATGTAACAAAGGCAAACCTCCCTTGGGAGAGCAGTCCATAAGTGGGAGCCATTGCAGAAAAGGCTCATTCTCATGTTGCCTCCCTCTGGACCTCTCAGGGAGGAGGCACATGAAGAAGGGCCTCAGATGCTTGCAGGGTCCGGGTCAGTTCATATGCCATGTAAGTGCAATCGCAGAAGTATCCCCTCTAGCATGTCAGAGTGCCTATATATGTTCTTTGTATTCTACAAACAAACAAACAAACTTATTTTCCAAGCATTGGAAAGTGCCTTGTTTTCCCCAAATGACGCCATCCACACTACAAGAAGGAAGTATCAGCAGTCTTGGCAGAATCCCAAGATTTGGAGAAATACAAAAACTGTTGGCTGGGTCGAACCCTGAGCATGATCATTCCACAGTGTAACACTTGTTAAAAATTAGTAGTATTTTAAACAAAACACATTTTGATTGATTTAACAAATTAATTGGCTAAAATTTTCAGTCCCAATTGGAAGCAATTTGCATGTCACTTTTGGATGGGTTTTGTAGATGGGGGAATGACTAGCACATGGTTGTGTGTGTATGAGCGAGAGAGGAACAGTCATAGGAGCATTTGAACATCATTGTGGTCACACCATGGTAAAGCTAAAACTAGGGCTGGAGGTGATTGAAAAAGTGGCAGTGGCACTTATTTGAAACCTGGCAAACTAAAAGCCTGCAGGATTTCTTGTTTTAGAAGTCTTTGCCAGATGGCAGAAGACAACCAGAGAAGGGACCACCCAGGGCCGGCTCTAGGGGTAGTCTGGGTGGCGCGGGGCGCCGCGTACTGCACCCGCCCACCAGCCGTGGCAAGAAACAGAGCGGGACAGGGGCGCTGGAGCGATCTCCGCACCACGGTGCCAGGGCGCCGGACTTGCTTGAGACGGCCCTGGGACCACCCAAGCTTTGTGGGGTAAAGTGTTCCATAGCATTGATGCAGCTATTGTGAAGGCCCCACCTCTTGTCAAACCAACTCTTCTTTTCCCATTTGTTGTTGTTGTTGTTGTTGTTTAATGTTTAGTCATGTCTGACTCTTCGTGACCCCGTGGACCAGAGCACGCCAGGCACTCCTGTCTTCCACTGCCTCCCACAGTTTGTTCAGACTCGTGTTGGTAGCTTCAAGAACACTGTCCAACCAATTCATCCTCTGTCGTTCCCTTCTCCTAGTGCCCTCAATCTTTCCCAACATCAGGGTCTTTTCCAGAGAGTCTTCTCTTCTCATGAGGTGGCCAAAGTATTGGAGCCTCAGCTTCAGGATCTGTCCTTCCAGTGAGCACTCAGGGCTGATTTCCTTCAGAATGGATAGTTTTGATCTTCCTGCAGTCCATGGGACTCTCAAGAGTCTCCTCCAGCACCATAATTCAAAAGCATCAATTCTTTGGCGATCAGCCTTCTTTATGGTCCAGCTCTCACTT
The DNA here is from genome assembly GCF_963506605.1 of Zootoca vivipara. NCBI lineage: Eukaryota > Metazoa > Chordata > Lepidosauria > Squamata > Lacertidae > Zootoca > Zootoca vivipara. The sequence goes on along the minus strand of NC_083283.1, from coordinate 20,016,571 downwards.
CCATACATCACTACTGGGAAAACCATAGCTTTAACTATACGGACCTTTGTCAGCAAGGCGATGTCTCTGCTTTTTAAGATGCTGTCTAGGTTTGTCATTGCTTTTCTCCAAGAAGCAGGCGTCTTTTAATTTCGTGACTGCTGTCACCATCTGCAGTGATCATGGAACCCAAGAAAGTAAAATCTCTCACTGCCTCCATTTCTTCCCCTTCTATTTGCCAGGAGGTGACGGGACCAGTGGCCATGATCTTGGTTTTTTTTTTTTTTTGATGTTGAGCTTCTGACCATATCTTCTCTCATAGGCAAGAGGAGAAAAGGTCCTCTCCACTCAGCTTTAATGAGCAGATAGGCACTCCCTCCGGTATCCTGGACCCAGGCCACTTGGGAGTTTAAATGCAATTAGCAACACTTTGACTTGCACCCAGAAACATATTAGTATTTGGTGCAGAGATGGTTTAATATGGTCCCATGGTTTCCTCAGACATTGGCTCTGTTCCAGTCATTCTTCTCCCCCTCCTTACAAGGAATTGCTGCAATGCATGGGGGAGAACAGGGGCGAAGCTGTTAACCCTGCCCTCTCCTGTACCTCCCAATCTACATTTCTGCCGGCCCCTCCCTGCATTGGGATCTGGAATTCCACTGAAGGAACCTTTCATTACTCAAGTAAGCCTCCTGCTTAGAATCCTGGAAAACATGGGCTCTAAATTGCATGAGGAGCCTCTTGGAGTAATGGTAGTCTCTCTGCTGCAGAAGCTGAAGCCCTCAACACTCTGCGAGGGGGCTGCAGAAATAGTGGCAGGAGAATGTGGGAAGGCGTCACAGAACAGTATTTGTATGGTGTGTGAGAGATAAAATGACTGAAGTAGGTCTATCCTTGCTGCTGGATCGAGTGGTTTCCAAAGAGTCTTCACAAAGGCAACTCCTTGTAGACTCATTCCAATAATTTAACCCCCCCCCCAGGTTCATTATAGAGAACTAGAGTAAGCCTAACGCATAGTCACTTCAGGGTTTTGAGACAGCAGAGACCCTCAGGTAGTGATCTACAGGAGAAGGCTATTTTCAGTGAGATAGATTTCAAGTGGCAATACATATTGCTGCTGCTGGAAAACTTGAGACACATTTTTGCCCGTTGTATTTTTCCAGGAACCAAACTGTTCATGACATCTTGGATTATGGTTCTGATTTAAGCAGAGACACAGATCCGGCAATACATTTTGCTGCACATCAGATTCTAAAGTTCAGGAGAGCCATAAAAAATTTCTAGAGTGATGGAGATGAGCCTTGGTTATGAAAGCCAGACGATGAGTAATGAGTGACGTCAGTGCCTAGGTGGCAGACTGCTAAGTGAATTGCCTCTACCCAAGGCTGCCTTATTTGGTATATTAAAGTGCCTTCTCTAAATGCCATGAAATGGAGATTTCCAGCAGCTTGTAATTTCATAATGTATGCCTAATTTAATAGGAGGGGAATAATATTTGTTCATTTAACTGCCTTTTTTCCATCACACAGGGTGACATGAGCAAATGGCACACATCTAGATAATACTTTAAAAAACAGCAACCTTGGATCTTGCATGAAATGAGTTGAGGAAGGACTGCAACTCAGTTGTAGAGCACATTCTCTGCATGCAGGAGGTACCAAGTTCAACCCTCAGCATCTCTTGTTGAAAAGGTGATGTGAAAGATCACAGCTTGAGATCCTGGACGACTGTTGCCAGGTGGAGTAGATAACTCAAAGCTAGATGATAAATAGTCTAACCTAGTAGATGGGCAGCTTCTTAAGGTACAATGCCCAACTCCCTTATAACCTTTACACTGTTATACTGTATCGGACAGCTAACACAAATGACTCTGTGCTGTTTAATGCTGTAGCAATGCCTCAATTAACTGACAAAAGAACACTTGAATGAATGTGATTGTTATATATTTTGTAAAGATAACAGCATTCTAAATGGTGGAAAACAAGGGAGCAGATGCAAGCCAGCATGGTGGGGTAGACACAGTCTCAACCTGGTTCAGATTTATTCTCAGTCATAAAAATCCCTCGATATTTGGTAAAGGAGCTGATAAAAATCTCTGTCGTAGCTTACTTTGCAATGTCGTTGTGAGCTCCTAGGAGTTGTGTCATAGCATTTGGAGATGGTTGCCTTTAGGATAATCACTCAAGGATGAGAAGAGAATAACATACAAGTCCAAGGAGGGAGGAAATTCTTTGGGGAGTTTAGACTGCAAACAGCCTTGTATTTTGTGTGTGTGTGTGTGTGTTTGTGTGTGTGTTCGGCGACTCACTCATCCCCATCTAATCCAGCACTTGATTTGCCAACAACAGCCAGACAATGGTCTCTGGGAAGCAGACAAGCAGGGAATAAGGGCTACAGTATTTCTTTGTGTGCAATATTCCTGGAGCTACTACAATTCTAGATCAATGCATGGAGTAGATGCATGGGCGTCAGTATTAAATTTGGTGTTTGGTATTCATGGGTATGCTGTCTCTAAAAATAGGCAATCCATTCAGCTATTATGGCAGAGTTGGGATGGAAGAGGTGAGAGGGGCTTTGCAGAGATGAATCCAAGGAAAGGCATGATGGGAATGGCTTGGAAATCCCATACACACACTTTTTAGAGGAACCAGCACCCCTGGCTAGGGCTGTGTGAAGAATGAAGATGCTAGCTGCATTTGGGCAGTGATGTGGCAGGTCCCAAGGTGTTGCATAATTTCATCACAAAGTTTTAAATGTCACGGGAGATTTAACCTTCAGTTACTGATGAATAAGAGAGCTTGCAGGCCACAATGTGTATGAGCCAAAAAGCAATCTTCTCTTCCCTTTCCCTGACATTGAAAACTTTTTTTTTTAAACTTCAGTCTTTTTCTGGACTGCTTTTATGTTTTGTTAGACCTGCAAAAGGCACTTTACATTTTTAGCCTTCGGAGTTGTATTAAGGATGGATTTTGCAGATGAAGGAGAAAATGTGTGAGCAGCGGCAAGAAAGTTGATGGGACTCATTGATCCTCTCCTTTTTCACAGGGACCGCATGGCAGCAGTGATTGACAAACTGGAAAATCAGTTATGAGAAGGGTGAAATATGGCTAAAATGCTGCCTTCCTGCTTCATGTAAGAAGGCAGTATTCACCCACAACCTGGGGGGGGGGGTCTTCAGTCTCCAGGGGTTTCCAGCCTGCTGTTCCTTAGAGCAACATCTGTATTTAAAAGATGAATGTTACAGATGAGATATATGATTCTGTGTGGATGAAATTTGCAAGCCTGCCATGCTGAGACTGAGATCCTGAATAAAAGCCACTAGCACCAAAAGAAGCAAACATTAGCTAATCTTCTTATTTGTAAAGGCACTCACAAAGTTCTGGGACTAACCTTTCTGGTTTCAAAGGTAATAATGTTGCTTCGATGTGAGCGAGTATCTCAAAAATGAGGAATTTGCATAGGAATACAAAGCAAACACTTTCAGAATTATTAGATAAGTCTCATTATACAGCACATCTTGATTGCTAGACTTTTTAGGGCGCACATAACTTTATGATCATTTGTTGTTCTTGCAGATCCTCCTATGAAATAGACCAGTGTTTCCCAAACTTGGGAAACTCCAGATGTTATCGGATTACAATTCCCATCAATCCCTAACCACTGGTTCTGCTACTTTGGGGTGATGGGAGTTGTAGTCCGAAAACAGCTGGAGTTTCCCAAGTTTGGGAAACATTGAAATAGACCATTAGCCCAATTTAGAGATGTGGAAGTAAGGAAAGTTGGAGGAATTTGTTGTTGTTTAGTCGTTTAGTCGTGTCCGACTCTTCATGACCCCATGGACCATAGCACGCCAGGCACTCCTGTCTTGCACTGCCTCCCACAGTTTGGTCAAACTCATGTTCGTAGCTTCGAGAACACTGTCCAACCATCTCGTCCTCTGTCGTCCCCTTCTCCTAGTGCCCTCAATCTTTCCCAACATCAGGGTCTTTTCCAGGGAGTCTTCTCTTCTCATGAGGTGGCCAAAGTATTGGAGCCTCAGCTTCACGATCTGTCCTTCCAGGGAGCACTCAGGGCTGATTTCCTTCAGATGGATAGGTTTGATCTTCTTGTAGTCCATGGGACTCTCAAGAGTCTCCTCCAGCACCATAATTCAAAAGCATCAATTCTTCGGCGATCAGCCTTCTTTATGGTCTAGCTCTCACTTCCATACATCACTACTGGGAAAACCATAGCTTTAACTATACGGACCTTTGTAGGCAAGGTGATGGAGGAATTTAAGAAGATCCAAAGGCCTATGTATTCCAGCATCTGTTACACCACATCTTGTGGCAGAAATTCCATAGTTTAATAAGTGTGCTCTATTTCTATCAGGACTAAATGGTTGTTTTTTAAATTTATACTTCATTGAATTTTTTTCAGTTATAAAGCAATAAAGTGATACAAACAAAGAAAAGAAAACACAACTGTGTAAAAGGGAAAGAAAAACATTATATGAATATATACAAAAATATAACCAAATGTTCATTACTCCACATTTTAATGATTTTAACAACCCTCAGACACATGCAAGTAGTGTGGTGGAACACCCCTCCTCCATACTTTTTTTCTAATGTATTTTATATTCAGTAAGATTTGTATGCATCCCAGATGTAGCTCCCCGTCTCACCTTTGACAGGGTAATAAAAGTAGCAGCAGCAGTAGTAGTTGTTATTTATTACATTTATAATCGGCACCAATTATTTCCTCAGGTTTCATCAGTGATGCTCACATGAACCCCCTCTCCTTCTTGCAACTTTAAAGTAATAAGCTCAGATGACAACTTCAAAATTAACTGAACATTTTTGTGCACCTAAGCTTTTCCGAGGTGCTGAGTTATAGAGAAGAAGTAGTAAGTGTGTGTGTGTGTGAGAGAGGGGGGGGGGGAGGGAGAGAGAGAGAGACGTCTATCTGCTCCCCAGTGTTATAGTAATAGTAACAGTGATTTGATTTACTACAGAGGACTCTTCAATAGTGCACAGTGAGTGATGGGCCATCCATCCTATCCGTAAGCTGAGGAAGACACAACTCCCCTTTCCTGCTAGGCTATCAAGCTGGTTTGAAGAATTAGCTGATAGCAGCATTTTGTTTAATCCAGCATTTGGTCCTTCCCACTTCATCAGTTGGCAGAGATGAGCAAGACCTATGCTAACACACACACACACACACACACACACACACACACACACACATATGGAGGGGATATAATTCATTGATTGTGATCCATTATCTAGGGCTTCCATATGTCATTCTGTGCGACCTTGGATGGTTGCATAATCAAAAGAGAGTTGCTTTGATATGGGGCGCCATGTGGAACAGAAAAATGGGTTACAACAAAGGATTTTAAAGGCTGCTCCAAGGAGGTTTAAGAGTGAAGAGGGAATTTTTATTTGTATACTGTAGGAAGTTGCAACGCAAAGAGAGAGAGATGCTTTCATGAAGCGTTGGAGAAAATGAAGGGTGAGAACGGAAATGAAATTGCTTGGGTACACCATCAAAGCAGCATAATATTGCTGATGTGTGGCACTTGAAGAGAAGCATACTTTCTGTTTGGAAGAATAGGTTTTCACTTTCCCTAGATTTGCATTAGCTTAGCTTGGAAGGCCAAGGCCGGATGCCATAGAGAGAAAGTGCTGCAATTGTGACATTCTGCAGTACCTTTCCCTTAACAAAGTTCAAGGTTTCTTTGGGGTTGTTTCCTTGAGTTACTGGCCCATGGCAACCTGAAGGCTCAGGAGGGAGGTGAGGGGGGGGGGCTCTTCTCTTTGTTCCTCCTGTTCCTGTTTGCGTGCTTGGAGAGCACAAACAAACCCGCAGTGGTAGCAAGAAGAAGGAGCAGCAAAGGCCTCAAGAGGGTGGTTTTTTTTAAATCACCCAGGGTATGAAGGCTATCTGCGGTGAAGATTAGTTTGGCTCCAAGGTAATTCACTAGCCAATACATATTGGCAATGGCTATTTCAAAGCAACCAGTTTTCTCCATGGACTATTACCTCAGGTTTTATCAAGGATGTTCACATGAACCCTCTTTCCTTTTTGCTGCTTTAAAGAATGTTTTGTGTTGTTGTTGAGGAAGTTAAGAAGCTTGCATTCTACACGTACTGTGTGTTTCAATGATGAGTCATGGAAGGGTAGGTTGTATTCAGCCAAGCAACCTAATCGTTTTATAAGCTCCGCAGGAATCCTTGCTAAATATTCATTCTCTTCAACAAACACCTCCTTAGCCATGATAGGGCTGGCCAGCAGGAGTCACAACTCATTGCTCATTCCACTCTTATTCTTATTTTATGATGTTCCTTTGTATGAAATAAAGATGTGCAACCGCTTTAAAAGTGGAGAGCAAGATGGAACTCTTGAAGCTAGGAAAACTTTTGTTTTGGGCTTGTATAATCCAAGGATGCATATGTTATTGACTTGGGCTTGCAATTTTACCCAAATAGCCTTGAGGCAGCCAGGTAAAGGGACCCCTGCCCATTAGGTCCAGTCGTGACCGACTCTGGGGTTGCGCGCTCATCTCGCATTATTGGCCGAGGGAGCCGGCGTATAGCTTCCAGGTCATGTGGCCAGCATGACAAAGCCGCTTCTGGCAAACCAGAGCAGCACATGGAAACGCCGTTTACCTTCCCGCTGTAGCGGTTCCTATTTATCTACTTGCATTTTGATGTGCTTTCGAACTGCTAGGTTGGCAGGAGCTGGGACCAAGCAACAGGAGCTCACCCTGTCACAGGGATTCGAACCGCCAACCTTCTGATCAGCAAGCCCTAGGCTCAGTGGTTTAACCACAGCGCCACCTGGGTCCCTCAGAGGCAGCCAGGGTGGAGCTGCAAATCCCATCATCCATGGCCAATTGCCAAGGATGATGGTCCAAAAAATCTGCCGTAGAGTGAGATGGGCAATAAATCACATAGTTCAAAGTTCTAGTTACAGGTAGGTGGCCGTGTTGGTCTGCCGTAGTTGAAACAAAATAAAAAATATTCCTTCCAGTAGCACCTTAGAGACCAACTACGTTTGTCATACCAATGACAAACTTAGTTGGCCTCTAAGGTGCTACTGGAAGGATTATTATTATTTATATAGTTCAAAGTTGACATTGACACTTTATTAGCAGAAGCAGGATCTTCACACATTTGGCTGAGTGTCAGGTCTAATGAGCACAGCAGCTCATTCCCTGTAGATCTTACTCCATGAAACCAGTTACTCCATGAAACTAAAAGTCCCCTCCTCCCCACAGGCCTCCCCACAGGCCTCCTCATCTCTGGGGCTTTTTCCAAGCAATTGGAGACTGTGCCTGCATGCCACCTGTCTTTGCTCCTCCTGTCGCTTGCCTCTTCGGTACTGGGAGTGGGGGGAAGGGGAGGTTGTCCTAGCAGGGGCATGACACACGTGACTTGTCACCAGCCTGACTCATCTCTGCCTCTGGACTTCCCTCCTCCCACTCGCCTCAGCTTCTGCCTCTGATTCTGGACTTCTCTCTGCCACAGACTCTCCCTGTTCACTAAGCCTTGTTATCCCCTTCAGCTTCCAGCACCTCCTCCCAGTCTTCACCCTCTTCTCCCACCAGCAGTCCCCATGCTCTGAGCCTTCTTCCCTTCGTAGTTCACCAGCTGGTTCTCCCACCATTCCTCTGTGTCCAACTTGTTCATAACAACATCTAGAGGGCACCATATTGACTACCCAATGTGGTTTCCTCCAAATGTTGTTGGACAACAACACCCTTTTGCCCCTGACAGTGTGGTCATCAGCAAACTGTATTTTATTGCTTTCTATGAGATTTCAGACCTATGCCAATAGTTTCTGAAATCTGAACTGAAATTACTTTCTCAGCTGAGATTTTGATTGCTCTAAGCCACTTTTCTGATCTTGGCTTATTCCTCCTGACTCTCTCCTTTTTCGCCCCGTCACATCTGTATTTGTTTATTATGTATCTCTATTACATTGCTCTTCTTCTTCCAAAGGATTCAGTGCACATGGGGAAGGTGGCAAGTTTATCTGTGACACATGCACAAAATTACTTCAATAGAGGGGTTTTTTAGCACAAAAGTATCAAACAGTGGACTTGTTTATTACTGTGGAGGCAATCAAATAATTTAATCTACCATGTTTGTTAGACAACCAAGAGAACAACTTTAATGCAATTAATCTTTGCAAGTGAAGAACAATGTCAAGAAAGGGGAAATTAATTTACTTGATTCAGTCCTTGTACAAAAGCAGAAGCTGAATGTGAAAATTGAAAAGCCACCAGAGGGGTGGGTTGGGTTTTTTTTTTTGGGTGTTAAGAGTTTATTTGCCAAATATTTCTTTTCTCCTTGGTGGGCTTTTGAAAGCTTTAATGTTTAAGGTGTAGAATAGTAGAGCTTAGCATCATAATCCATGAGTGACATTTAGGAAATCTAAGATGTGCTGATGAACACAATTTATTTGAAACTAGAGGTGTCAAGTCCCAGAAAAGAACTTCAGGGACTCATTAAAACCCACCATAAAGAAGAGGCAAGCAGTACAAGTCCTGGAATTATTTCCCTCTTGGATTAAAAACGAAGCAGGATAAAAATTACTGGCTCTGTTCCTCCCTATTGAATGTACTGGAGCTATGTCACTCATTATATTCAATTTGGACCAGTGTTGAGGATTTGGACCAGGGCAGGGGAAGTACATGGGGATGTGGGTGGCACTGTGGTCTAAACCACTGAGCCTTGGGCTTGCCGATCAAAAGGCTGGTGGTTCGAATCCCCACGACGGGGTGAGCTCCCGTTGCTCGGTCCCAGCTCCTGCCCACCTAGCAGTTCGAAAGCACGCCAAAAAGTACAAGTAGATTAATAGGTACCGCTCCGGCGGGAAGGTAAACGGCGTTTCCATGGACTGCTCTGGTGTTGGTGTTCCGTTGCGCCAGAAGCGGCTTAATCATGCTGGCCACACGACCTGGAAAAATTGTCTGCGGAGCTGACAAACCCCGGCTCCCTTGGCCTCTGAGGAAGCAGAAGCTTTCTTTCTATGCTATACAGACTGACTGACTTTCTCTATTATTTTGCATGGGGAACAGGTAACAGATCCTGCAGGAGCAAGGGGGCGGGAAGGGGGAGAAGGAAATAACCACTGAAACCCCCTGTAGAAGACCCATATGGGTAGCCTTTTCATCCTCCCAATGTCCACCCCCTGCCACAGTGATTACTTTGCATGAGGGTTGGTAAAAGTTGTTGTAGGTCTCCCATGAGAGATGCCCTTCCCCTAAAGGTAAAGGGTAAAGGGACCCTTGACAGTTAAGTCCAGTCGCAGATGACTCTGGGGTTGCGGCGCTAGGGCGGGGTGAATTTTACATGCCCTTGAACAAGGCTTGGAAAAACAAGCTGAGGTAATTTCTCGACACCCCCCCCCTTTTGAGGTAATTTATCAGTTACTCTGAGCAGAGCTTTGGAAAGCTCACGTATTCCAATTTGAAACCAAAGGTTCTGGGAGTTAACATCATTGGTGATGATGATGATGATGATGATGATGATGATGTCTTGAGGAAATACAGCAATTGGAAAGGTCTACAAATTTATAGAAGTAAATAAGTGAAATGATGTTGAAAATCAAAGCTATCATTAAAATAAAGTTTAAGGACTCCAGAAAGCACAATGTTTCTTGTGTCCCATTTCAAAGATACAAAAATCGTGTTCTCCCTGTGCATTTACTTATTCGGGATTGTTTATTCCATGAATGCAGAATTATTGCATTTAAAAATGAGCATGCACAACCAGAAATTTGGGGAGGAGACCAATAGTAGCTCATGTGATGTATGCACTTTATTGCAAATAGAACACAAACATCTTCAATTGAAGATATTCTCTCTCATATGCTCCATGTATATCAAAGCCTTTATACATTTAGGAGAATAGAGAACTCTCTTAGTTCTGCAAATAAAATAGTATAAAGTGTTGTTGTTGTTGTTTTAATTTCACATCTCTGCGGGCGCTGGGTGCTCTGACAATTTTACAGCAAGCTCATATTTCAGTGTGGTATACACTGTTCCTGTCTCCTGAGAGATGGTTTTCTTTTCACAATAAATGTTTTAAATCCTTTTTTCTTTTCAGCAGCTAAACTGCTGGCTGTTTGATACTCCTGTATTTTGATGGTAGGGTTTTGTTTTCACTCTAAAACACACCACAATCTTAGCATTGTGGAGCCTTTTTTCCTCAGAGAGCTGATCCAAAACCAATAAATTCTACTAAGGAGAAAAGAAACCACTTTTGCATTTAAAATACAATGCAGTTCATTGATTGACACATCCCCACTGACTTGATGGGGATTGCCTTCATATATATATATATATATATATAAATATATATATATATATATATATATATACTGTGTATATATATATATACACACACACACACACACACACACACATATATATATATATATATATACTAATCCAGATCTTGTTAACTAGTTTCTGCTGCAGTGTGTGTGTGTGTGTGTGTGTGCCTCTTTGAAAAAACCGAATCTGAATTAGCTATATTTTCTCCATCAACTTTCTACAACGAAGATGTTAATAGCATGCTATCACCATTTGTTTCCAGGCTAAAGAAAAAGTCACAGTCTATCGATATTTCTGCATCAAGTTATGAACCTCTGGCACCCGCTGCTCAACATGCAATGCAACCACCTAAGCCGCCGCCTGTCACAAACACAGCTACATCCGAAGAGGAGCACAACAACACTGCGAATACGCAACGGCGCAACCCACGGAGGGGTGAGCTGAAGAGATACTACACCATCGGTGAGCCAAAACACACACCCCGCCATATTTCCCCTTAAAAACGTGTAATCTCCTTCAGTGAAAGAAAGCTCTCGCTGTGGAACAATCAATCATATGTTCATTGATTGGGTGAATCAGAGCTGCTGGGTTTCCTGTTGTTCGGTACGGGTTGTTTTCTCATCTGGTGTGGCCATTAAGAGTTTGCCCTTATGGCAGGTCACTTCAATAAGAGATATAGGAGTGCCTTGTCATTGCTTTTAGTGTTGTGTTGTTGTTTTTTAAAAAAACATTCCGTTCTGTGGTCTATTACTTCCTATCGCCACTGTTGTTACTGTTGTTGTTCTCCTTGCTGTTCCTTAGCAATACATTCCAAAGGGAGCAATAGTCATTACAAAAACACACACACACACACACAAAAAACACAGAGCAAGCAATGTGTGGCTCTCTCTTGTCTCAGGGTAGTGGTTGCTGGCTTAAAATGGTGTTTGTCTGGTTCTGATCCTCTTCATGGTTCTTTCCTGACCTCTTTTTATGGAATTATTTCCTATCCTTTGCTTGTCCAGAGATCCCTGCACTGATCTCTGGTTCATTGCTGGGGATCTGGGGTCAAGATGTTCCAAGACGTGTCCACCTACAGAACTGCCCAGTTCTGTTAAGCCTTGCTGTTGTCCTCCATTAGCTGAAAGTGTGACTTCCAATCATAGCTGCCAAGTACCCCGTTTTTCCTGGGAAACTCCCGTATTTTCTTACCATTTCCCGCTGGTCTCCCAAATGGATTTATATCCCGTAAATCCCCCGGAAAACAGCTCCTGCCGGTGGCCATGTTTCTAGTGCCGCTCTGCCCATGTAAGGGCACTGGAAATCAGGCGGCGGCGGAAGTCGCTTCTACGCACTTCTGGACATGCGTAGAAGCGACTTCTGGCACCGCAGCCATTTTGGAAATGGGCAAAGCGGCACCAGAAGTTTATGTCCGGAAGTCGCATAGAAGCGACTTCTGGTGCCGCGCCGCTGCTGGTCCCGGATTTTTCAATCCGGAACTTGGCAGCTATGGAACTTCCAATACACCCGACATATTGCATGGGGAGCACACTGGTGGTAGGAAAGCTCTCTGTCAGGGAAGGACCACAGCTCTGTGGCATAACATCTGTTTTGCCTGAAAAAGGTCCCAGTAGACTCCTGCCTAAGACCCTGGAGAGCCTCTGCCAATCAGAGTAGAGAATGCTAAGCTAGATAGCCCAATTTTATCACTCGGAATAAAGCACCTTCCCATGTTCCTGGGGAAATTTGTTCTCTTCCACTGTTTCTTCCAATTCAGGGACCCCAGAACCTCATGGCTCCTTGGACCACTGTTTTGACTAGTGTAGCAGGGTATGGCATCTGTAGAACCATTTTATTTGTTAAACCTTAAACCACAATACTTGTGCGACTCCACATTCATTTTAGAATCGCCATAGTTATTAGATCGGTTTGCAGCTCACCAGTTTGCCTCTCTGTTGTATTTTAACCTGGTGGTTCCATCCAAACCTAGTCTCAAACATGGACGAAGGAGGTTGCTAATAAACTGTTCCGCCTCCTTCATGCACCTGTCTACAGAACAACAGAACAAGCAAACTGTACAGGCCCGTGAAAGACTCTCTATCTTGCAAGCAGCATCCAAGCCTTGTTTGTCCATCTCAGTAACCAAAGCAAACATTTTGTAGAGCCTCCAGGCCTTGGTCTGGTAGTAGCTTGCAAGGCCTCTGCTTTGTCAACCGCCACTAAGACTCTGGCTGTCCCTAGCCCCGTCTCCCTGGCAGAGGTATTTATTAAATTTATATCCTGGCTTTCCTCCCAAAGGAGTTGATTGCATCAGTATTCTTCCATACAGTGGGAGGTGAATCACCGGGACCCTCCTAGCGGAAATTTAAAAGAAAATTGGCTTTAAAAATTTTATTTTGAAAAGTCAGGTATTCAAGTTGTTCGTAACGAAGCTGCTAAAGTTTGAAACAAGCTAAATTTCCTCGATTTCTTTTTAATAAACTTTTTGTGCTAGTGTTTAAGCAATCCTTTAAGACCACGAAACGTTCAAAGAACTTCCCGTGAGCCATAAATGTGAGGTGCCATTTCAATACCAGCTGAGCATCCTTTATTACTTTCGGAACTCTGCACTGGTAGAGAAATGTCCTGAGGTCCAACTGTACCTTAGTGGGAATTAGGTTCCAGCTTTTGCGCAGAGCAATCATAAAGGGCAAAAAGTAATTTTTATTTTATTTTTGGTCTGGAGCCAGAAGTCTGTCTGGCACTGTGTGACAAAATTGCCAATCAACGGGAGCTACATTTGACCATTATTAGTTACATGAGGAACATAGATCAGTGTTTTGTGATGGGAGTCCATTTCCATTTCTGCCACCCCCGAAAGACACCCCTGCAGAAGCAAGTGCTACTCAAACGAAAGAAAACAGCAAATCTGAAAAACTGTCTGTCTCTGCAACTCTTATGAGCTAAATATCCATTGCTCTTATTCATAGGATATGCGTTGAAAGAGGGCTTGTTTTCTGCAGAGATCAAGAGTGATCTCTGGTGACAGAAACACATAGTCCCATCTTCTCAGTTGCGGGCAACTGGGCCAGCCAGGTTTCTGACTAACGGGCAAGCTTTTCTCCTAAGCACAAAGAAGGAAGTTACCATATTATTCCATGTATAAGACGCCGCCATGTATAAGACACCTCCTATTTTGGGGGACTCCGATTTAAGAAAATGGGGGGGGGGAGAGATGTATCCATGTATAAGACATCCCCAAATTTTAGACATTATTTTTTAGGAAAAAAACTATACTTATACACGGAAAAATACGGTATGTATTTATTTATGTGAGAGAAAGTAAATGGGTGCCACTGATGATAAACATTAGACCAGAGGCTAAAACTGTGTCCTGAATCCACATGTCTGGGTATGATGAAATTCCCCAGAAACTGCCTTCCAAATTACAGTCTACACCACGGGTGTCAAACACAAGGCCCGGGGGCCAAATCCGGCCCGCCAGACCTTGTCATGTGGCCCGCCGAGCGCCCCAGCCAGCGGGACCCAGCAGTGGGACCTTGCTGCTGAAGCGCCGATCCAACAAAGCGCCGACAAACAGCTGGGGCCGGGGAAATGCTTTTTGCCCCTGGGTCCCTTCGCGCTCTTTTCTGGCGCTGAATCAAGGCGGCGACCCCCCCTTCCCTTTCTTTCTTCCTCTCTCTCGTTCTTATTCTTTCTTTCCCTCTCCTTCCTTCCTTCTTTATCTCTGTCTTCTCTCCCTCTTTCTTTTTCTTTCCTTCTTTATTCCTTCTTTCCTACTCTTCTTTCTCTCACCTCTTTCCTTCCTCTCTCCCTCCTGCTCCCTCTTTTCTTTCTTTCTTTCTTCCTTACTTCCTTCCTTCCTTCCTTCCGTCCTTCCCAACTTTCTTCCTCTCCCTCATTCTTATTCTTTCTTTCCCTCTACTTCCTTCCTTCTTTCTCCCTTTCCGTCTTCTCTCCCTCTTTCTTTTTCTTTCCTTCTTTATTCTCTTCCTTATTTCCTACTCTTCTTTCTCTCCCCTCTTTCCTTCCTTCCTTCCTCTCTCCCTCCCACTCCCTCTTTTCTTCCTTCCTTCCTTCCTTCCTTCCTTCCTTCCTTCCTTCCTTCCTTCCTTCCTTCCTTCCTTCCTTCCTTCCTCCCTCCCTCCCTCCCTCCCTCCCTCTCTCCCTCTCCCTCTCCCTCTCCCTCTCCCTCTCCCTCTCCCTCTCCCTCTCCCTCTCCTCAGAAACAAGGGATGCTGCTTTATACTTCTGGCCCATAAACCCTGGAACCAGAGCAGCTCCAGTGAGTCAACCTCAGCCAGTCCCTTTGGTGAAGGGTGGTGGCTCACTGGCAGAACATCTGTCCTGCATGCAGAAGGACCCCAGCATCTCCAGGTACTAGTAGCTCTGCAAAGGTCCTGCATGAAACCCTAGCGAGCCTCCACCACCCAGTGCAGTTACCAAAAATCATTTTTCAATAAATTGTACAAGAATTGTACATTTGAATATCTACTTGCCATTATTCTGACTATGTTTCTGCTTTCAGAGCTAGTTATTACTTACATTATTACAAAAAACAGTAATAATTGAATGCAGTGACAATAATTTATGATAATAAAGAGTGGACACATATTCCTACAGATACAACCGGCCCTTTGAGGGTGACCAAACTGCTGATGCGGCCCCCGATGAATTTGAGTTTGACACCCCTGGTCTACACACTTCATGAAACCTTCTCTATATCTGCATTGCCTCTGATGTTGTGATCGCCAACTACATGACTTGTCCATTGATTTCAGTGGGTCTGTGCTGAGCATGACTAACATTGGCCCATTTCTTTATTAGATTTATATGACTGCTTAACAATAATTGGGTGGCTTACAGACAAGACTTTATTTTAAAAAATACGGCGTTTTGTATTTGCCTTGTTAGTAAAAGGCTTATTCAGATCCAAAATCTGTGCAGCAAAACAGGGTTAAAACCATTCCTTGTCTATTTAATGTACCTTTTAAAATAATTGCGCCCACCTGAGAGGTGCCAGAACTGAGTTCTGGCAAGTTCCTGTTGAAAAAAAGCCCAGCCTGAAACCGTACAGGGTTACTGCCAGTCAATATTAAGCAATACTGCAGTAAATGAACCAATGGCATGACTCAGTATGAGGCAGTTTCCTCTATGCAGGGTTCTTTGACATCTGAATCCACATTGAAGGTTTCATTGAAAGTATGAAGTTTGAATGCCTAAAGCAAGTGTATATTGACTAATGTGCACACCTCAGCAGATTTTGTGGATTGGTGGTAATTAGTGTTTTGAACCCAAGTGTTTGATGTGTTTAGGCTCTTTAGAAACTTTTTGCAATTTCCTGCATTTGAGATCCTGCTGAAACCCCCGTTTATTCAAGGAGTTTTATGGCTGTTTCTCTTTAAGGTGTAAAAAAGTGAAGGTTATTAATTGGCAAATTGGCCAGGGCTTGGTTTTTTTCAAAAGAGAAGGAGGCACAGAGATGGCAGTGAAAATGATTTGTTTTACATAAAATGCCAAACTGCATAATTATATGTTTCCTTACTCCTAGCAAATCTGTAAGCAGCCTTCTGCAGCTGCCTAATCGCTTCTCTGCCTAATATGTGAGCAGTTCCCAAGAGGCAGTATCAACCCAAAATGTGACATTCTATCTTAAATCTTTGTTGATAGACTAGAAAGCACAGAATTAAATGTTAGCTGTAAGGTTCAACCACCACATCTGAAATGCTTAACAGCTCCCTTATGTAGTAGAATATATCTGTCTTGTTTTTTGTGGCTTTTCATATGCATTTTACTGCGTGTCATGACGAGCTTGTGAACCGTGTTGTATCGCTGCTGAAGGGAGGATGAGCAATGAAATATAGGATGCCGTTGGTTGGAAGGAGAAGTCAGCTCCTGGAATATATTTACAAATACTACTTCTAGATTTCCCATTCCTGGCTAGCGAGAAGAACATGGGAAACTCCCAGTAAGACAGCAAAGATTGTTGCTTTGAAACCATTGAGTCTAGTTGTTTTTTGCATTAATAACATTAGTTCATGATGGGGTTCAAGGTGCGTACATAGTGGATCAATGTTGCTTCCCATCCCGGCATTGATTAGACCTAGACTTCCTTATCTTCCACAAGGGGAAAGGCTGTCATAGCTGAGTGGCAGAAAATTTGCTTTGCACACAGAAGCTCCCAGGTTGAATCCTCTTAGGTAGGAATGTGAGACTTCTGTCTGAAACCCTGGAAAGCTGCTGCCAGTCAGTGTCACCCATACTGTGCTAGGTGGGCAAATGGTCTGAGGTGGTATCAGGCAGCTAGACACAAGGGGAATGAACCAGCTTCTTCCCTTCAGTGTGCGATTTAATTCACAAGATGTTGCACAACCAAAGTGTTATGCAGCCTCTGTTCATGATTTTTCACAGTGATGATGATGATGATGATGATGTATTATTTATACCCCACCCATCTGGGGCTGAGTTTTCCCAGCCACTCTGGGCGGCTCCCTACAGAATGTAAAAAAATACGATAAAACATCAAACATTAAAAATCTCCCTTAACAGGGCTGTCTTCAGATGTCTTCTAAAAGTCTGATAGTTGTTTATTTCCTTGACATCTGATGGGAGGGTGTTCCACAGGGCGAGTGCCACTACCGAGAAGGCCCTCTGCCTGGTTCTCTGCAACCTCACTTTTCACAGGAAGGGAACTGCCAGAAGGCTCTTGGAGCTGGACCTCAGTGTCCGGGCTGAACGATGGGGGTGGAGATGCTCCTTCAGGTATACTGCAGCAAGGCCATTTAGGGCTTTAAAGGTCAGCACGAACACTTTGAATTGTGAATGGTCTCAGATACCTCTGCTATACAAGCAGACCTTAAATTACTGGCTTAAATAGCCAGGAAATAAATTTAAAGAATAAAAATTGATTCTGCCCCACCCCCATTCTGATTAACTAGCTCTTCTAACTCTATGCCGCAGACTTAACGCTGTTTTTCTAGCTGTTCCTTCTCTTCAGGGAAACACGGTGATTGTAATTTAGTGTGTGGAACAGAAATTAGTAATAATAACAGAGAATTCTCAACGCACAAATATACAGTTGCAAGAATTATTTGGAGAAGACATAACTGCTGAACTAGAGGTTGCGGTGTGAACATAGGCCCTACCATTGTATAGCCAGATGCATACCCTCCAACATTTCTCCGATAAAAATAAAGACATCCTCAGGAAAAGCGGGATATTCCAGGATCAAACCAGAAACTGGGATGGCTTCTGTTAATCTGGGACTGTCCCTAGAAAATAGGGATACTTGGAGGGTCTGCAGATGGCATAGTAAAGTGGAGGAAACACACATACACAACACCACAAAAGTACCATCTTCTAACACTGAGTTCTTTATACAGGAGGCAATGATGTAGTTAACAACTGTCTCACTTATTTAACTAGGCCAGCAAGAGACTTGACATGAAAAGTTTACCTTCTTCCGACCTTGTTGGAACATTGTTCTCTGCCAGAAGCAATCAATGTCTTAAGATCAAGCAACACGGGCTAATCGTTACCATGATAAATGGATTAAGAAATTGCATTAACACATAGCGTAGGTAGCAGGTCCTCTGCCCCCACCAGTTGTCTCAACTGGATTTGCTTCTTCCTGGGTGCCATTAATTTGTGGCACACTAATCCCAAACCACATGGTTAAGAGTCAATATTTATCTGATAATGAGCTGCATAATCAAACAGGTTCATGCTGGGCAAATGAGAGGAATAATTAAAGCGGACATCATCATTCGGCCCTCCAAAGCTTAAGCTGCATTTCAAATGGCAGCTTAGCAGAGTTTGCTTCTTGTGCCGTTCGTGGCAGTCTGGAAATGTGCATGATAGTGCTTCACACACACACACACCATAAATAAACTCTTCTTGCAGCAATATTAATAAACCTCCTGCCTGCTGGCCTGTTTCAACAAGAGAGGTCAGTACATGGAAGCAGCTTTCCTCCTGCATTGCTAATGGGGATCTGGATGCACATCTCCACTTATAATTTAATCTTTATCTGAGCTGCCTGCATGCATCTTCTGCAGCAAAGTGAGACATGTATCTGCCTCCAAAGCCACTGCTGGGTACATGCAACCAGTTGGCCAAGACCAGTGAGATGTGTATCTACAGTCAACACAGAGACAACTGCTAATCTCTCTCTGGTTGAAATAACACCTGTTGCCTCATCATAGTTATTTCCTGTGCTTTCTTGCATTCTCTTAAACCATCAGCTGCCAGGGACCAAAGGACTCTGCCAAGCACTGTAAGGATTTCTTCTGAGTTGGCATCTTTATCATCAGTTGGCTCCTATCCGCAACTCCTTCTGCCCACTCAGCCTCAAGGGAAGAGCCTCAGCCCTGGACAATGGCAACCACCAGCTGCTCTAGGACCAGCGGTGGTGCTCTACGATGGGACATCCATCATTAGGAATAGGTTCCCATTATTAAATAGTACAGGCTAGTGCAGGTATGGAGAACCTTTGGACCTCTGGATGTTGCTGAACTACAATTCCCATCAGCCCCAGCAAACATGCTTAATGGCAGCAGTAGTTCAGCAACATCTGGAAGGCCAGAGGCCCCCCACACCTTGGCTAGTAAGCACACCATTAACATTTTGAAGGAAAAGAAATCACAATTCAGGCACAAAAAGGGTAAATAGTGGCAACATAATCAATTGAATGAATGAAAATATTTATTTCACAGCTTTCCTAAACATTCAAAGAAGCTAACAGTAAAATATAAAGAAAAAAATATATTAGCAGTTCAGAAGTCCAAAACAATGAAACATCATATTGAAACCAAACGAAGCAGATAAAACCAGTGAAGAACAGAAGCTATAAACCATCAGGCTTACTTTCATGAAGCTACTAACAGCCAAAGCTTCATTCTGAAGCAAATGTCCATGGGGCAGGCCTTCCTAAGCAAGGAGTTCTGGAGCCTCAGTGCTGCCACTAAGAAGAACCTCTTCCATAACAGAGGAAGATGCCTTATACCAAGTCAGGTCCATCTAGCTCAGTATTGTCTAGCTCAGGCATGTCAAACCTGGGGCCCTCCACATGTTTTGGACTACAATTCCCATCTTCCCCAACCACTGGTCCTGCTAGCTAGGGATCATGGGAGTTGTAGGCCAAAACATCTGGAGGGCCGCAGGTTTAGCTCATTTTGGGCTAAGCCTACCTGGAGATGCCAGACATTGAAGCTGGGATGTTCTGCATGCAAGGTGATTGCTCTACCACTGAGCTAGGCAAACATAGATTTTGGACACAAAAGAGGGATGCTGTTGGTTATCTTAATAGATTAGTAGGTTTATATTTAAGAACGTAACCCTTCCATAACATAAAATAAACCCCGAGAGAAAGGAGCACACACAACATATATTTATATTTGCACTCATCGGTGAATTTGCATCGATTTTGTTCTACTTTTGTCATGCCCCATTCCAAAACAAACACCCAGATACCTCCAACTCTAATTAACACAACACAATAAATTAGCACACTTATACATTCCCTACCAATGCACACTGCTTTTATAGATAGATTGTTCCAATTATTTTCTTTTGAATGTGGGCTCACAGAATCTGGAGAGGGAGAGAAATCATCTCTGTTTCCTGAACACTCGTCTACCTGTTTGTGAGTGATAAGCCAAGTGAAGCGGACTTGGTGCAACCTGTGGATAACAAAAGTAGTTTCCTTGGTAACAGTAGGGATGCAAAATTCTGTGCGGGTTTTTTTGTTTTGATTTTTTATTGGTAAGTGCACTTTTTGTGCACTTGGGGTTCCTAAATGAGTAGTTTACATAAGAATCTGTACCTATTTTGTTGTTAAATCTTTAAAAAATTAACAGAAACCCTTTAGTGTCAATTCCAAAGTGTAACCAAGTTTAAGTATATGTAATTGTATTTTTTAATAATAATAAAATAATACCCTGGTTTCCCCAGCCACTCTGGCCAGCTTACAGCATATATAAAAACATAATAAAAACATCAAGCGTTAAAAACCTCCTGGTACAGGGCTACCTTCAGATGTCTTCTAAAAGTTGTGTAATTCTTTATCTCCTTGCCATCTGAAGGGAGGGCACCACTACCAAGAAGGCCCTCTGCCTGGTTCCCTGTAACTCGCAGTGAGGGAACCAGCAAAAGACCCTCAGAGGAGAACCTCCAAGAGATTGGGATGGAGAGGCTCCTTCAGGTATACTCGGCTGAGGCTGTTTAGGGCTTTAAAGGTCAGTACCAGCACTCTGCCTCTAAGTCTGCCTTCCTTCCTGCTGTGTCTTATTATGTTCTTATACCTCAGTCTGCCTAATGATAGGGCCAACCTTGCCTTGGTGGCTAGAGAATAGAGGCGCTGCTCAGTGGGGCTGATACAGCAGAAAAGCTTATACTGAATTGCTGAATGGCGGCATCTTGTGTGAAGTTCCCTCTGCTCTCAGAAGCATAGCTGTCAACCTTTCCTTTTTTTGCTGGAAACTCCCCTATTCCAAGCCACAGCTGTCAACCTTCCCTTTTTTTACTGGAAATTCCCTTATTCCAGCGCCGTTTCCCGCTGCTATCCTGGATTGTTAGATATACCGTAGACTGTCCCCGGGACAGGTGAGGCTGCTGATCCCTTATTTTCAAATCCGAATAGGGTTACCAGACTCAATAGAGGACAGGACTTCTGTGCCTTTAATTGCCCTGCTCTATTTTGAGTCTGGAAACCTTAAAGAGAAACCAGCAGACCCTTTGTTTAACTTCCAAGCAAAGGGTCTGCTGGTTTCTCTTGAAGGTTTCCAGACTCAAAAGAGAGCAGGGCAATTAAAGGCACAGAAGTCCCATCCTCTATTGAGTCTGGCAACCCTAAATCCGAAAGTTGACAGCTCAGGCTGCAATCCTAAATGCATTTACCAGAGGAATTTCCTTTGAGCTTTGTGGGGCTTGTTTCTGAGTAAACCTGCATAGGATAGTGTGGCAAGTCTCAAAGCTTTCCCATCTGCTTAAGGCAGAGGTTTTCAACCTTTCTGAGTCCATGTCTCCCTTGACCAACTACACTTTTTCTGCGGCACCCCTGTGGGGCTCAGGAGCCCAGTTATGTCATCCCTTGCCTGCAGAGCTAGCAGCCTCTCGCCCTTTTTCGATCACGCTCCCTTCTGGAGCGCTCCCTCAGCCTCCTCTCCTCTCCCCTATCCTTGGGAGTCCTCCAGGCAGCCTCCACAGCACCCCCGGGTCTCTGAGCTGCCTCAGCTCCTGGCAACCAGCACCCCCTGGCCAGCCCCAGAGGCACCATTCACCTGGGGAGCTTGTAGCCAGGGCTGTTGCATCAAACAGCTGTGCAAGCCTTTGCGCGGCAGAGACGCGAGAGGGCATCAGAAGAGGGAGGGAGGGAAGGAAGAGGCTAGTGTTGCCTGCAGCAACCCTGACCATCAATCACGGTACCCCTGGGTGCCACGGCACACTGGATGATAACCACTGGGTTAAGGGGAAGCTCTGACTCTTAGCCCTTTTTTTTTTTGCAAACGGTGGTGATTATTTCACAGCCTATTCTTTCATGTGCATTTACCGCTTTTTAGTAACATTTAGGATTCTATATTGATTCGAGGCAGCCACATAGGAGCGTGTAATGACTTCAGGCCATCAAATATTCAACATTTATGACAGCTACCGTTTTGTAAATATAGTTGCTAATTGGCCAAATAGGGGTGTTTTTTTGGGGGGGAGGACTATATAACAGTAAGCAGCAGCACCACTTAGATGGCTCTAATTGGTATGCCAGAGCGATTTTAATATTTAAAAATCTGTTTAATTTGCATAAGATAAAATGTGCATCCTTCTCCGGTGCTGAGAGGGGGGAAAACAAAACAAAACACAGGCAAGAATAATCCACTGCTGGAGTTGTTGATATAAGATGTCAAGGCTCTCACTGACAATGTTTTTTTGCTAATGGAATATGAGCATATGTGACTACTTAGGTATGTAATTAAAAACTTTTGTGATCTGCTGACACTTTGAATTATCTTGTTTCCTTTTAAAAAAAACACTACCCAGAACAGTAAGGAAATTCATGGTATGCTTGTTTACTTACATTATTCTCATAGTCATGCATTTTTGAATGATCATAATTTGGGGGGATTTCTTCAAAGGAGGGTGTGCCTAGAACAGGCACCCCCAAACTCGGCCCTCCAGATGTTTTGGAACTACAATTCCCATCATCCCTGACCACTGGTCCTGTTAGCTAGGGATGATGGGAGTTGTAGTCCCAAAACATCTGGAGAGCCGAGTTTGGGGATGCCTGGCTTAGAATAACAATATTGGCCTTCTGTGGGTCACATAAAGCTCTAATAAAATCAACTGTGTCTTACTATTTGCCCTCAGCTTTCTTGAGCTAGAATTTTACTGTTCTTTTGCCACATTTAAATATGTAGGCATGATGCATATAAAAGCAACTTCCCCTTTTTCTTTTTTCCAGTACATTTTTGTGCTGGGGCTTTCATATTCTGGCCTTTGAATAATGTCAACCAAGATCTGATCCCCAAAACATATAATTTGCTACATCAGAATATGTCCAAATGGACATATGTGCACAAAAAGGGCATGTCCACAAGCCAATAAAATTAATATGGATATGTTGCCTATAATCCCTTCAGGTTTTAAACATTTCTACCATTTCCTTGTTATAGATACTATAGCACGCCTATGCTATGGTTCATATGCCTTTAGAGCTGTAGACAGTATAAGTTATGTTAAATAAGGTTATAGGAATCAAGCTATTTGAATTCCAAGCAACCAAGATGCATCAATTTAAGGTCCAAGGTACGGGATGTGCCATCAGTGATGCTCCACTTGAAATGACTTAGAAAGTTTCAAGAACAGGAATATAATCAGGCAAGCAAGAAAAAAGCATAGAGTCATAAAAGAGGAAGGGCATGATCCAGCCAACATGAAGCATATTGAAATTTGTATCATCTGGTTATAAAGTTTGTATTCCGGAAATGTGTAACTGTAAAGCATTGTGCATCAGTGGGAAGCCTATTTGCAGAATTGGGGTGGGGGGGAAACATTTATTATATATTCGTCCAGTAGTGCATGGAATAAAACCTAAAATCAAAATTCTCGAACTGCACAATGCATTCAGGCATGATAAAGATGACACAAAATGGGTACACTGTTTTAAACATTTTTAGCAGTCTTTCTGTCTGTTATTAAAATGGGTGGTTCTATTGAAATACAGTTCATTTCTAGAG
The DNA here is from genome assembly GCF_963506605.1 of Zootoca vivipara. Lineage (NCBI taxonomy): Eukaryota > Metazoa > Chordata > Lepidosauria > Squamata > Lacertidae > Zootoca > Zootoca vivipara. Next base: position 19,993,054 of record NC_083283.1, on the reverse strand, counting down.
GCAATCTGCCCCAAATGCACACCATACTCAAAGGGATGCTAAAAGTCACTGCACAATGTGGGGAAGGGAGGAACGAATCAATCCTTGTCTTGATCTTAATATTTTGATTACCATTTCATATTTTGCTGGGGATTTGAGGCCATTAGAATTTAAATAACTGTTGGCAGGGCAAACTTGAAAATATGTTAACGAATCGATCATATTCAGTTCAAAATTAATCATTTTTAGAATTGTGTTTCAAAAGTTATTTCCCGCAACAGTCAGTTTTGCATTTGTTGCTGTAGCCTTCCAGATGTTGCTGAACTACAACTCCCATCAGCTCCCACAAAGATGGCCAGAGGCAAAGGATGATGGGAGCTGCCGATAAACAACATCTGGAGGGCCAAAGGTTCCCCATACAGTGGAGCCTCGGGTTACATACCGTCCTCCTTACGAACGCTTTGGGTAATGAGCTCCATTAACCCAGAAGTAGATCCTATTGGTTGCGAACTGGTTGCGAGCGGAAGTCATGCACCAGCGGCGTGGCGACAGCAGGAGGCCACATTAGCGAAAGTGTGTCTCGTGTTAAGAACGCTTTCGGCTTAAGAACGGACCTCTGGAACAAACTATGTTTGTAACCAGAGGTACCACTGTACTGGTCTTTTAGCATTGATATAGGATCAAACGAGGTGCAAAGTGTTAGAAAAACACTCTGGGGGTCACATCATACTCCCCAATACTCCGGAGTGTCTTTTCGTGGCCCTCTCTGGCTGACATGTCCCTTTAGTCCAGAGCGCCAGTAATATGCGACCCTTTCCTCATGAAAAGAGCGTGCATGTCTTCCAGCATCTTGTAGTGAGAAGAAAGACTCATCGGTAGTTCTAAACTACTTTATTTGCAATCTATGTACCGATCACGTCTGTGTTCTCCGAACAACAGTACAGAACTGCAACGCATCAGAAGTGAAACTAACATTAAAATAACAACACTTAGGCGGAAGAGATAAGACAGACTTCCCTTCCCACACTCTCTCAGACACTCATGTGATTTACACTAATCACAGTAGTCCTTGCTGAAGCAGCTAAGGATGGCTAAAATACTAACACAAAGCAGGCACGATTCACTTATGAACTTGTTTATGTGTCTTAGAAAGTGATCAAGTACACTACATTTTTGAGACCTGTGTACATTTTGAGTGCTGTGTAGGGCCATGTGTAAAAAAACGATCATCCACAATGGATGCTCTTCTCCCATATTGGTGCTCGTCTATCCTCTGTATGTTTTGCTGTGGGAAATTTGAGCAGAATCGAGACACAAGCCACTGAATTTATTTCTGTTATGCCAGAGCTTAAGGAACACACAAACACCACTGCCATGCTAGGAACCGCACTGTTTGCACTTGGCTACTTCTGAAAGTCAGTGATCCCACGCCTGCTGCCTGATCAATACGATGCTCAGCTTGAAGATCATCTCTGAATTTCTAATAACTTTGTGAATCAAGATCTGATGACTGGGGGGGGGATGTCTGGGGGGGTCATACACTGGTGGGAATTAGTTTCTGCTTACTGAACAACATAATCGTTGCCAGACTTTTCTCCAGGCATTTCTAGAAAAGAGTCCACAGCTGTCAATTTGTTTACCAAGGACCCATCTGTACTGGACGAGTGACTTTAATATGAAGTTTGAAGGTGGTCTAATAAAGAGAGTTTCTTGGCTTGAACATACTTAGTCACTGAGTGGTACTAATCTAACAGCAGAGGGGGAGAAATAGATTGGATGCCAGGCACTGCAGATAGGTAGGAATTCAACAGAGTTCTCTGGCAATTCTTCCATGAGTGCTGCATTTCAGCTTGCCAGACCAAACAATCCCCTCTCCTCCCCTGGCACACTGCTCTGGGGGTTCTCTCAGCTGCCCTGAACCAATTTTTGGGCACACGAGCTGGGTGCGAAGGTGGAGAAGGGGAAAAAAAACAAAAAACTAAGTTGTTTTAGTGGAAGTCCTTCTGCAGGCTTCCTCTAGCACAGGCATCCCCAAACTGCGGCCCTCCAGATGTTTTGGCCTACAACTCCCATGATCCCTAGCTAACAAGACCAGTGGTCAGGGAAGATGGGAATTGTAGTCCAAAACATCTGGAGGGCCGAAGTTTGGGGGTGCCTGCTCTAGCAGAACTCATTAATTGAATCTGCCGCATAATAATTATAGTGTTGCATGCGCCCTGATCTCTGCACAGTTCGAGATTCCAGGGGTCCTACCACTTACCCAGAGTTTGGTTTCCGTGGAATGAAGGCCAATGGAGACTGTGGTATCATTGGGATATATGGTTTTATTTTCATGTATATACAGCCTGAGCACAGGATGGAAGGGCTCACAGCCTTAGCACTCCAACGGATCTTGCGTCTCCATTAGGTTTTCTGGGAAGCCCCAAAGGCCTTGGCTTTGGTTCAGCACACCGAGAGAGGCAAGCCTCTCTCCCCAGCTTCTAGCCCAGCCAAAAACACCCCCCCCCCAGCCCTCCTGGTTTCAAAATTAATCTGTGAGTCAGGAAGCCCCTGTTCAAATCTCATCCCAATTAAGAATTCGTTAGGTTGCCTCAGCCCAACCATCTACAGAATGGGCATAATAATGATGTTGCCTGACATGGTAGAGTTGTTGTAAAGGTCAGGACACAAAAATGTACATGGAGCATTTTGAATACTGTAATGGTGCAATCCTAAATATGCCAGGTCTAGAGTATGTCCCACAAAGTTCAATGGGGTTAACTTTCACCTAAGTACCTATAAGATTGCAGTCTAAAAATACTACATAAATGCTACCTATTAAGCACCATTAGTGGCCTTTGATTATTGTAATGCATCCGATTTTCTACAGTACTGCTGACACAATTCTCTTTTACTCAGTATAGATTACACATTCCTAAAGCAATAAAGATTTTTTTAAAAAACCACTGGGGTTTCTCCCCTGGAGTTTTTTGTTGTTGTTGTTGTTGCTTTCTTATGTGCCAGCAATGTATTAATTCTTTCGCGTGTGTGAAATGTGTTTTCAGATATTAAACTAGACACTCAAGTGGTTAAATCTGATAGTGAGAATCATAGAATCATAGAGTTGGAAGAGACCACAAGGGCCATTCAGTCCAACCCCCTGCCGAGCAGGAAACACCATCAAAGCATTCCTGACATATGCCTGTCAAGCCTCTGCTTAAAGACCTCCAAAGAAGGAGACTCCACAACACTCCTTGGTAGCAAATTCCACTGCCGAACAGCTCTTACTGTCAGGAAGTTGTTCTTAATGTTTAGGTGGAATCTTCTTTCTTGTAGTTTGAATCCATTGCTCTGTGTCCGCTTCTCTGGAGCAGCAGAAAACAACCTTTCTCCCTCCTCTATATGACATCCTTTTGTATATTTGAACATGGCTATCATATCACCCCTTAACCTTCTCTTCTCCAAGCTAAACATACCCAGCTCCCTAAGCCGTTCCTCATAAGGCATCGTTTCCAGGCCTTTGACCATTTTGGTTGCCCTCTTCTGGACACGTTCCAGCTTGTCAGTATCCTTCTTGAACTGTGGTTCCCAGAACTGGACACAGTACTCCAGGTGAGGTCTGACCAGAGCAGAATACAGTGGTACAATTACTTCCCTTGATCTAGATGCTATATTCCTATTGATGCAGCCCAGAATTGCATTGGCTTTTTTAGCTGCTGCATCACACACACCCCACAAGTCAGTTTAAAGCCCTCCTGATGAGGTTTTTGAGTTTCATGGCAAAAACATTCCTCCCAACCTTTGTGAGGTGCAGGCCATCACTTGCCAGAAGTCCATCTTCAAGAAACTGCAGACCGTGATCTAAGAATCCAAACCGTTCCTGTTTGCACCATTTGCGAAGCCAGTTGTTCACTTCCCCTATTTTTCCCTCTCTCCCTGGGCCATGTCGTTCAACTGGGAGGACAGAGGAGATGACAATTTGTGCATTTAATTGCTTCAACTTCCTGCCCAGAGCCTCATAATCACCTGAAGTTGTTGTTTAGCCTAATGATCTTGTTTCTTACTAAGGCCAAAGAGTCAAAGCTGATTACAGAATTTCTTTGAGAAACTCAAGCTGGATTGAATGCATTTCCTTACAGTGTTCTTACATTCGCATCCCAGCAATAAATAACTTTGAATTAGGTAGCGCAAAAGAATCCAAAGTGGATTTAAATCTAACAAGGCTTTTAGACTGCCAGGCTTACTTTCCTTTTGCATCCGTTTTCATGCTAATCCTCAAAGAGTCCTTATTAGACATTCCCTCTATGTAGGGATGAAGGAAGCAATATGGGTCTAAACCATTGCTACAAGGAATGAGGAAAGCAGGGGTGCAGGAGGGGTGCTGGCTAATATGCCTGTAACCTAATCGAACAGCCTTACAGATGGGCGGAAATGTCAAGCAGGCGCTGAGAAGTGACCCTGCTATTTATCAAAATCCTTCTTGCTTCTTTCAACAATTTTTCAGATGCAGGAATCTCCAAGCAGGAGTCTCATTTGAAATACACCAAATGTGGGCATAAAACTTACTGATAAGTTAGTTTAAAAAATATCCGATACCTTCACACCCCAAAGCACTTTTCCTTTCTGCTTACAGCCAGCATACAAATAATTGTAATTAATAAATAAAAATCTGGTCCCTAGGCCTATGTACAATGTATGCATGTTGGCTCATGCACAAAGCAATGTAACATCATCACTCTCCATACTTGTGATTCCGAGCAACAGGCATTCAGATGCATAGTGAGGGTAATACATGGGCATCACTGATAGCCTTGTCCTCTGTGAATCTGCCTGGTCCTCAGAGTCATAGAACTGTAGAGTTGAAAGGGACCCCAAGTTTCATTTAGTCCACCCCTCTTCAATGCAGGAATCTCAGCTAAAGCATCCATTACAGATGGCCATCTAACCTCTGCTTAAAAACCTCCAATGAGTTTCAAAGCCATGCAAGTTGGTGGTCATTACCAATAGGGTGCATGTTCAGGAAGACACCAGTTGATTCTCATGTTCCAAACAAGTTGCAACCTCACACCTTCTTCTTCTTCTTCTTTGGCGATCACTTGTAGCCGAGTAAGATTGTCTTGCATAAACACGGTTTTAACAATGGGTCCGTAAGTGACTGTGGAGGCCAATTCTGGACCCGCACATCCTTCCACAGTGGGGACATTGGTTTCCAGGTGGGAGTTTACGGTGTGGATTTGCCAAGCGTGCCTTCCTCTTAGCACATTTCTCCCTTGTGTCCTGAGATCGAGTTTTTTCAAAGCCCATGACACCTTTGGTAAAGGCTGTTCTCCAACTGGAGCGCTCACAGGCCAGTGTTTCCCAGTTGTCACTGTTTATACTACATTTTTTAAAGATTTGCCTTGAGACAGTCTTTAAACCTCTTTTGTTGACCACCAGAATTACGCTTTCCTTTTTAAAGTTCGGAATAGAGTAGTTGCTTTGGAAGACGATCATCAGGCATCCGCACAGCATGACCAGTCCAACTAAGCTGATGTTGAAGAATCATTGCTTCAACACTGGTGATCTTTGCTTCTTCCAGTACACTGATATTAGTTCGCCTGTCTTCCCAAGTGATGTGTAAAAAATTTCAGAGACACTGTTGATGGAATGTTTCGAGGAGCTGGAGATGGCGTTTATAAGTGGTCCATGTTTCACAAGCATATAGTAAGTTTGGTAGTACAATAGCTTTGTAAACAAGCATTTTGGTTACCCTGCAAATGTTATGTATTCTTGAATTTTTACTTTTTGCTATGAGAATTAAAAAATAAATGCATAGCCTGAAGAAAATCCAATAATAGAGTTTGCATGGGCTTATATCTGGCTTCCATGTGGCCAGTCAAATTGTACTGTAGATGCATACGATCTAGGTTAGTGATTTTACCTTTACAATTCCCATTAATGGTAGTTTGTAAAAACTGGCTTAAGCGTCCCCTTCTAGACAATTGAATAAAAAAGTTTATGCAAGCACTGAAAACTAACAGCTCCAACTTAGATTTGCATCTCAAATACCATTTATGTAAAATATTCTAAAAAAAAACTAAGACTGCATGTATTTAACATTTTGTTTGAAATGTTATGTGTACAATCTGGCAGGATATGTTATGTTCTTCTGACAGGGTGCAAACTCCACAATGTAAGTCCTTCCCTTTTATAATGTTTGATTGAAACATATTTAAGTGCATAATTCATGTGTGTTCTATTCTATTGTTATGTGCTGTGACAACTGAGGTTATATGTTACCACTAGAACTGTCCCAAAAATTTCAGCACAGGTTTTCCCCCTCAAAGAAAAAATAATAAGTTTAAAATGGAGAGAAGGCAGATAAGAAAAGGACAAAAAAGAAGAACTTGGGGAGTGAGGGAAGAGAGGAATACGTAAAACATTTGACTCCTGGAAGGGGCTTACATTCATCATAGAATTGTAGAGCTGGAAGGGACCACAAGGGTTAACTAATCCAAACCCCTGCAATGCAGCAATCTTTTGCCCAACATGGGGCTCGAACCCACAACTCTGAGATTAAGGGTCTCATGGTCTACCAGCTGAGCTACCAGAGAGATGTATGTTAATAGCAACATAGCTGTCAAATGTCCCCATTATGCACGTATCCTTTTTTTTTTTGGCTGTTGATTTTGCATACTATATCTCACCTATGTATGGACAGAACTGTAAAAGGTAAAGGTAAAGGATGCCTTGACAGCTAAGTCCAGTCAAAGGCGACTATGGGGTTGCGGCGATCATCTCCCATTGAGGCCGAGGGAGCCGGCGTTTGTCCACAGACAGTTTTCCAGGTCATGTGGCCAGCATGACTAAACCGCTTTGGGACACTGTGACGGAAACCAGAGTGCACTGAAATGCAGTTTACCTTCCCACCGTAGCAGTACCTATTTATCTACTTCCACTGGTGTGCTTTCGAACTGCTAGATTGGCAGGAGCTGGGACCGAGCAACGGGAGCTCACCCCGTTGTGGGGATTCAAACCGCCAACCTTCTGATCGGCAAGCGCAAGAGGCTCAGTGGTTTAGACCGCAGTGCCACCCGCATCTAGGACAGAACTGTAAACTCCCGGTATAAGAACCATGTCAAGAGGAAATGCTCAGCATGTATCGGTATACTCAGTTGGAGAATACATGCCTTTCTTTCTTTGGACTCTGATGGTGGTGCCTAGTTAACGCACGAGATGGCCTGACAGATAGAACCATCACAGCCAGGAATAGCTGTGCAGCTCCAAGCCCACACAGTGCAGAGGAAGAAGCACTGTTGTATTAGTCTGCAGATTGTAGCTGTAGATCACTTTGACAAATGCTAGGGCAACTATGGATCACTCAGTCTGCACAGCTTGGGCTATAGACTGCTGGCAGCTCGTGGGTGGGTGGGATCATGGTGATGAAGAGGACAGTAGCTAACAGCACTGTTGTTTCGGACTTTCCCCCCTGCAACTAGCTTTAAAGTAAATAAATAAATTTATCTGCAGAGCAATTGTACAGTGCCTACATATCTCTTGGGTGCTAAACAAACGTGGCTCTCCACCAGGTCCTAAGTGGTAGCATATGAGAGAAAGGTGCATACTGACACATATTTCTTAGGAGGGGGACAAACTGGCTGTGTAGTATCATCATCATCATCAGTTATTCATCACTTCATAAAAGTCTAAAAGCAGCTTGCAATTATAAAAGCATACATAACGCAAAAATAATGGGCTTGTCTGACCTGAATCCTCAAACAATCAGCTGCATTGGATCCCGACAAGTTCTAGTGATCTAGAACCTCCAGAACAGCACATGGGAGGAGGGAGGAGAAGGAGAGATCATTTTGTCTGGCAAGCTATAGTGCGATGTTGAATTCCACCCGAAAGGACAAACTTATTTCACTTGGAATTTGTTCTTTGGATGGCTTTCCTCGGGATTACCCATTATCCTGACATGCCAAAGTTAAGAAGCTCGGATCATTTGCTTCGGCAGATAAAACCGCTTTTTGGATTATGGAATCTAAGCTTGATTCAGTCGGCTGAGAGCAGTGGGGACAATTGGCTGCCCCTTGGAACAGTTGCTATTTCATGTCCTGCCCCCGCCCCCTTTTATTATGGCTGCCTATAGATTTTTTTGTGTTATTTCCCCCCCTTTATAATAAAATCATTCTTTTGTGATCTTTTAATATGCTGTGGTCTAAACCACTTAGCCTCTTGGGATTGCCAATCAGAAGGTTGTCAGTTCGAACGTGTGCAATGGGGTGAGATCCTGTTGCTTTGTTCCAGCTTCTGCCAACCTAGTTCGAAAGCACACCAGTGCAAGTAGATAAATAGGTACTGCTGTGGTGGGGAGGTAAATGGCGTTTCCATGCGCTCTGGCACTCATCATGGTCCTCTGTGCACCAGAAGCACTTTAGTCATTCTGGCAACATGACCCAGAAAGCTTTCTGTGGACAAACGCTGGCTCCCTCGGTCTGAAAAGCGAGATGAGTGCCACACCCCATAGTCGCCTTTGAGTGGACTAAACCATCCAAGGGTCCTTTACCTTTATGTATCTTGTCATAGATTTAGGGTATTAGAGTCTGTTAGTGAATGGTAAGAATTAATAAACAGTGATATTTAGATAATATTGGAGATATGAATGGAAAATGCAAGCTGTACCAGACAATAAATTGAAGGGTTAGCTTATGCAAACTGGCCTGGGCTAGCTAAGTGCAGAGCCATTGAGAAATAATGGGGAGCCTGGTACTGGGCCATTAAGAGTGATTACCTAAAGCAGGGGTAGGCAACCTAAGTCCTGTGGGCCGGATGCGGCCCAATCGCCTTCACAATCCGGCCCACAGACGGTCCAGGAATCAGCGTGCTTTTACATTATTAGAATGTGTCCTTTTATTTAAAATGCATCTCTGGGTTATTTGTGGGGCCTGCCTGATGTTTTTACATGAGTAGGATGTGTGCTTTTATTTAAAATGCATCTCTGGGTTATTTGTGGGGCAAAGGAATTTGTTCACCACCACCCCAAAAAAATATTCTGGCCCACCACATGGTCTGAGGGACGGTGGACCGGCCCATGGCTGAAAAGGGTTGCTGACCCCTGGCCTAAAGGGTGGGTGGATAACCTTTTTGAGCTGGCAACCAAATCCCATCCCGCATGCCAACTTGACATCATATGATTGATGGGTGGGTTGCTCCACCCACCTGTCGGAAGTCTGTTGTGCAGCACTTCCTAAGTGCCCCAAAGCCAGCTGGTTGTCCTAACATGGAAAGAGTACGCTCTGTTTTACCAGTGGTTCTATGCTCCCTGTCCAGCCACCAATTAATTGGAGGGTGGGGGGTGGGGGGCTAGCTTGGATAGCACCAAGCCATTTCAATTGAAACTGCTTCTAAAATAGAAGCAGGAAGCTTTGGAGAACTCATGGCTTCAGGCACACATTTTTCAAGCCTGATTCCACCCACCTCCCTAATCCTGTAACATTGTAAGGCAGGTTACTTCTTCACAGGTCAAATTAGGGCGGGGGACAGGTAGAGAACTTGACTTTCACACTCCTCAAAAGAATCCTGGAAACCTCAAGAAGGTGGTATCTAAGGGGTTTATGGGAAGGGATTCAGGAGCGCATTTTCTGAGCTCAAGTTTCCTCCGCTTGAAATCTTTTAATTATGTGCAGGGATGCTTTTTCATAGTTTAAAAACTCCAGTTGACGTGCTTCTAAGTGCAAAAATGGTCACTATCTGTGCTGCACGGCTTCTGGCACAATGCAAATTTGACATGCTTTCTAAATGTGTCTCCATCCCAGTTAGAATGCAGGTCGGGGCATGCATCCAAGTGCAACACCACTGACAGTAATACAATTTGGAGAGCCCACATCTGCACTCTAGAGTCCCATTCAGATGTGCCAGTTTTCTGTATTTGTAGGTGGTTGGACTAGATGACCCTAGATGACTAGATGCAGTTCTATGGTTCTCTGAATTTAAGGCTTGCCGTTCCTGATCAAGTGACAACTTGCGCAGAGATGGCTGTTCCGTTGGGTGTGGTGGGGAAAGACAAAAAGTGAAAATGTATCCCCATCTTTGCCATGCCTCCTCCCTGTCTCCTTCTGGGATTGGAGGTATCAAAGCAAAACAAGGTAGCCAGCAGCAGAATACATAAATTGCAAAAGAGAGCGAGGGTGGAAATGTACATGGTCACTTCTTTAGTTCTTTATCAAATCTCCAGTTCATATTTAGTATGCTGCTGCCCCCTGCTGCATGCTAACTGTGATTCTTTGCCATTTTATTCATTGCAGGAGCAACCTAGCTAACAAAGTGCATTGATGTTTCCTCGTTAATGGAGTTGTAATCTTACGATTGCCCAGTTTCAACCTTGTTTTCTAATTCTAACTTCCTTTTTATTTTCTTTCTTTCTTTCTTTCTTTCTTTCTTTCTTTCTTTCTTTCTTTCTTTCTTTCTGCCATTGATTATGACCTCCTCCAAGGTCAGACAGGTGTTTTATTATATTCATATCTGCGACAGAATCTACAGACATGACCCTGCACAATTATGGGTGAGGTGAAAACCTGACCTACAATCAGATACAGTGAAATGATAAATTAGGCCACTGCTATGTGGGATTTAAATTGCCTCACTGCATATTTATAGCCTCTGTCTGCAATGTAAGATTCCTTGCAATAGCAGGAAAGCAAGTTACTGTGGCCCGTTGACACTGTGGGCATAGCTGTCAAGTTCTCCCTTTTTTTAAAGGGAAATTCCCTTATGCTGAATAGGCTTCCTCACGAGAAAAGGGAAAACTTGACAGCTATGACTATGGGGCAGTTGTCAGGATAGAACAAAGTGCTGGAATATGTTCTCTGCAAGTTACGATGACAGGTTATCAGTAAATGAAGAAGGTTATGTGAGTACAAATCATTCTTAGGCTTTCTTTATTATTATTATTATTATTATTATTATTATTATTATTATTATTATTCACAGTGCTTTTTTTCTTAAAAAATGTTTAGGGGTCCTCTCATTTTCCTACTCATATTGAAATACTGCCCCTCAATGAGGCCAAACTTAGATTCACAAAATGCTTAGGGGTATGTGCCCCCCTGCGTTCTCCCAGAAAAAAAGAGCACTGATTATTCAAATGATCACTGTGGTGAGGACATTACTGGTTGTGAGAAATGAGAACGATGAGAGCTCAGTGGTAGAAGACACTTTGCATGCAAAATGTCTTTGGTTCAATCCTCAGTTATAAAGACAAAGGCCAACATTCTGGTCAGGAGGTCTCCAGTACTCCAAGCTTCAGCACTGATAACCACACACTTGAGGTGGTAGAGTTTTGCCTACCTGGGTTCCACCGTAACCAGCAACCTCTCCATCGATGCTGAGCTGGAGAAACATATTGGAAAGGCAGTTATGGCAACAGCTCGCCTCTCCAACAGGATATGGGAGAATGTGATGTTCTTGTCCAATACCAAGATGAAGGTCTACCACACTGCTTTATGGAAGTGAGTCGTGGGCAACTTACAACTGTCAGGAGCGATGCCTCAACACTTTCCACATGTGCTGCATTAGGAAGATTCTGGACATCACATGACAGGAGTCCAGAGTCTCAAACAAAGAAGCCTTCTCCCCAGCCTACGTTCCCAGCATATTTGCACTTTTGTATCAGCCATGTCTATTCTGGGTTGATCATGTCCACAGAATGGAAGATGGTCGGATTCCCAAGGACATGCTGGTTTCAGGCACCAAGCCCGTTGGTAGACCAACTCTGCACTACAAAGATGTCTGCAAATATGACATGCAGGCTGGCAACATCAGCCCTGCTGTGTGACTGCGGGTGACTGCAGGACCTGGAGACAGACACATTGTGCAGTGGCCAGAGGAGGCATGACAGCTGGGAGGAGCTCAAAGAGAAGAGAAACACCATGGTGTATTAGTAGCAGCACAACCAGACGCCTTCATCTGCCCCAGCTGCAACAAAACATGTCTCTCCCTTATTGACCTCTACAACCACAGCAGGTGCTGCAACCTTTTAACAGCTTGTCTGTACCCCAAAAGGCACATTCCGCCACTGTCTCCTGAGATAGATGGATGCCAACAAATTGGAATAGGATATGTGAAAGACTTTCTATGCGAGACCCTGGAGATATGCTGCCAGTCAGAGTGTACGATACTGGGCTAGGTGGACAACTAATGTGTCAAGTGTAAGGAAGTTTCCTGTGATAACCTTTAAGCCACCACTGTTCTCCCAAACCTAACATACATTCCCTTAGAGAGGGGGTAGGGATCCTGTTTCAGCCCAAGGGTCCCAATTCCTTCCTGACATTTTTTTCTGGAGGCCACATGCAGGAGTGAGTGGAGCAGAAATAGGGAATGGCACCTCTCTGCAGTAGGCATGTTTCTGCACATACTTGCACATGCCCTCTATCTTCTAACCTGGGAAGCAAGGGGCATTGTCAGAGTCAAGGACACATATCCAAAACGCTCAAGAAGGGCACAAACCATGACTGGCAAGGTGACCTGGAGTGACTGGGGAAGGGGTGTGGCCTGGGGAGAGTCCTAGGGGCCTGATAGAGATCCCACAGAGCTATATTTGTCCCCTGCTGTCTAAAGTTCTCCATCCTTGCCATATAAAGCATTAGTAGAAGTTGTCCTTAACTACCCTCCCCTGCATTTACCATCTCCTCCCATCTTCTTCTGCAGAACCTCAATGGTGCTTCCCATTTTTCTTTTGAAGCTCCAGCCATTGCACTAATCCCCCTCCCTGCTTCCCTGCCTGCGCTGCTTTCCGAATGGCTTTTTCTCTCTGTGTATTTTGACAGTTCCCATTCTTGCCTGGGCTTCTTGTCGCTCAGTCAGCGGGGGGTTCTCTGCAGTTCCTGCTTGATTACTGCCTTGCAGAGTTCCCAGCTGCTGCTTTTTTCACACTTAGTGTTTTTCTACACGAGATAACCAGCCCAGAGTTCCTTTTTTTAGTTCTTCAGTTGTTAGAAGATTTTATTTTATTTTATTATAATTATAAAAAGGTAACCTGAAGGATTCTATACTGCAGCTTTCCCAAGTACCATATGTGCCGCCAACAGATTGGCCCTACATTGGCTTAATTTGCAAGGCAGTGAAGCATATAGATGCTCACAGGGATACTCATCTGTGTGCCTCCCTCTTCCCAGTAACTGCCAGCGCCACAGTTCCAGCTGCCATATGGCTTTATGATACGACACACGTGGGTGGCATCATAAGGAGACCATGTGCTGGGTTGGCAGTAGCAATTGTGGAATATCCAGGTGTGCTGGTGGTTTGAGGGACCAAGATCCTATTTCAAGACATAATGGTGCTATGACAGAGTTGCAAGAGCAGCAAGGAGTCAGGGTTTGGTCTGGCTAGCTCAGTCCCAGAACCCAGAACTTGGATGCTGCAGAATCCAGGGAGACCTACTGGCCTCAGGCTATTTGCATAAGCAATTGGTGTGGACTCTGGGGCTATATGCACGGGAGGGAAAACTCATTATTGGGAGCCAAATACAGCCCTACAGGCATATCTGTTTACCCCTCAGGATACTGTCCAAGTCATGGAACTTCCCATACCACCACATCAGTGTTCGAAATTCACCAGGCGCCCACTTTCCCCGCTTGAGATTTTAAGCAAATCCTATTCTGATGCATCCTGCCTCCAACAGGGAGGGTAGAACATAGCCAGTGGGGTTAATGAAACCCTTGCCCTCCTGTGCCATCTTCCCAATGAGAAACTAAGATTCAACTGCCACTCCAGTGGGATTTTGTATGTGTAATGGAGAGGGGACCCATCTTTTCAATGGGCAGCAAAATAGCTCAGGATGGAGAGAGAGAGGATTGTACAGTATCAAAAGTATGTGAATATTCCATCAGTGTGAGGAATTCTGTGTGCACAATGGGGTCCTCTCCTTCCCCCATATGCCCCCTAAATCTGTCTTAGGCAGATATGGGGAGGGCACAGGCAAGGGGAAGAGAGAGGGAGAAGTTTCTTTGCACAAGGGTAAATAATTGCTGCACAATTCTGCAGTGCTGCAAACTCAGCACAATTCTGGCTCTGCTTACCATCTGCTCTGGGTGTCAAGCGCTTGTCACAGGAAAGACGATTCCCCAGCCCTGCTTTAAAACCTAGGCAAGGTGGGCTGGATTCTCTCCATCACGAGAAAAACAGAGACCATCCCTTGATGGAGTGGCCCGTCTCATTTATCCCTAGCTGCCTTGCTTTAAGTGATCAGCCATAAACTGTTCTACCCTTAAAAATTCCATAACAGCAATGGTAAAATGATGTCTGTGTCCAAGACAAACGACTGGATGTTCACCAGACCATCTAGAAAATCTCAGCTGGTTCATTGTGGTCTGGTACGTACGGATTTCAAGGTAATTATATAGCATGCTGAGGTCATTGCCTTTTACACTGTATAATCTGCAAGATGCTTGAGAGCAACAATTTTTTTTATTTGCTGGACCATAAAATGCCTGGGCCATTTATAGCTGCTATGTAAACAAATGATAATAACAACAAACACTGCACATGTTGCGTGCCTCCAACATATTTTCTCAGAGGAAAGTCACGCATTTGTTTCATGCTTTAATTGGGATACTGTCTCCACTGCAAATCTCTTGGATATGGGGGAACTCGAAGGTGGTGATGGCAGGAGGAGAGGTTGTTTGAAGAATGTGAAGCAATATATATGAATAACTGGCATATTTTAGGATGCAATTGTTCTTGCAAATAATTCCACTTTTGCAAAGGTCTCGCCTGGCCTTGCAACCAAGATCTTTGCCAAATATGGGTACCTGCCTCTTGCTCAGATAAGGCACTTTCTACCACCTAGGTAGGAAAATAACATTGTGTTAGGAGTGAAACATAAATTAGGTTGGAAACACTGGAGCCAGCGGTAGATTATGTTGACGTCTGGTAAATATGTTGCAGTGGTGTGCAAAAAGAAATTGCCTGGTTAGACTGCTGGTCGAAAAGGATAAAGAAAAGTTAAGGCCAATAATAATAATAATAATAATAATAATAATAATAATAATAATAATAATAGTAATACCGTGTTTCTCATATTATAAGACATGTCTTATATTTATTTTTTCCTCAAAAAACCACACTATGGCTTATTTTCAAGGGATGTTTTTTTCCCCCTCCTCCTCCTGCCGCGGCCGGCATTGCTGCTGCGCCTATCACTATGTCTTATTTTCGGGGTATGGCTTATATTCCTTGAATGCTTAAAAATCCTGCTATGGCTTATTTTATGGGTATGTCTTAAAATATGAGAAACAGGGTAATATATGATCATGTGCAGATTTTTACAGTCTGTACCAGTTTACCATGTTTAAGGTTGTACCATTCCACTGTCAAAAAAGCTTATTTCAAAACGGAGCAGACTGCCTCAGGGAGACATGGATTTTTGCATTCAGAAAGGTGTGTCTGGCATTAAACAAGACTGTCAAGTGCATTAATTTTAATTTGGTGAGTTGGAACCTGCTAACATAGCCCCCCTCTCCTCTCTGACCTTTTATCCTCCATGTACTGGTCTTTCACCTAGCAGCAAAAACTTAAGATGATGTTTTGGGTCACATTGTCCATCACAATCTAAGTCTCTGAGGTTGTGATGAATAAACTATAACTTATATTACTGATTATATCAAATGAACAACAAGGAAGGGTGAATGATTAGTGTGGAAGTGATTATTTTGGCCAGTGAAACTTGTTGTGTGTCTGCTGTTGCTATTTATTTCTTGATGTGTTTATAAAAGTATATATTCTGCCCTCTTGCAAAACATGAGGGTGGGGTAAAGCCATGTAGGTTAAGGACTCCTGGATGGTTAAGTGTGGCGCTCATTTCAGCTTTCAGGCCGAGGGAGCCAGTGTTCGTCTGCAGAATGAAGTCCTGTGGCTGAAGTGCAGTGTAAACGCCTTTAAAAGCAATGCTGAATGATCGTTAAAATGACCAGCAACTCACACACACACACACAAAATTATAGGCTGGTTAGCATAAAACAAGTCTTCAAGTTCAAGGGAAGTAATAGTACCACTGTATTCTGCTCTGGTCAGACCTCACCTGGAGTACTGTGTCCAGTTCAAGAAGAATACTGACAAGCTGGAACGTGTCCAGAGGAGGGCAACCAAAATGGTCAAAGGCCTGGAAACGATGCCTTATGAGGAACAGCTTAGGGAGCTGGGCATGTTTAGCCTAGAGGAGAGAAGGTTAAGGGGTGATATGATAGCCATGTTCAAATATATTAAAGGATGCCATATAGAGGAGGGAGAAAGGTTGTTTTCTGCTGCTCCAGAGAAGCGGACACGGAGCAATGGATTCAAACTACAAGAAAGAAGATTCCACCTAAACATTAGGAAGAACTTCCTGACAGTAAGAGCTGTTCGACAGTGGAATTTGCTGCCAAGGAGTGTGGTGGAGTCTCCTTCTTTGGAGGTCTTTAAGTGGAGGCTTGACAGCCATCTGTCAGGAATGCTTTGATGGTGTTTCCTGCTTGGCAGGGGGTTGGACTGGATGGCCCTTGTGGTCTCTTCCAACTCTATGATTCTATGATTTCAAAAGTCAAAATCTTTGCTGGGAGAGTGTTCTGCAGCATGGGGTCAATGACACCAAATGCCCAACTTCCAGTTGAGGCAAGTCAGGTCTCTATAACATGGGAGATAACTAACACCTCTCCTCCTGATAATCTCCTTGATCGGGTCGGGATATAAGGGCTCAGATGATCCCTAAGACATCCTCAACTCCAGTTTTACATGGCTTTGTAAATAAACACAAGACTCTTGAGCCTGGCCCAATAAGATATTGGCAGCCAGAGTAGATGTTTTTGCAGAGGGACCATATTCTGTTGGCTGTCTGCCTGCATCAAGAGTCCACCCACTGCATTCTGCATGAGTTGGAGCTATTGGACCCGTCTCAAAGGCAGCTCTACCTATAGTGCATTGCAGCAATCTAGTCTCAAGGTTACTAAAGCATAGACTACAGTGGCCAAAAATTATCCTGATCCAGGTACGACTACAGCTGGTGTAGCATCTTCTGTCTTCTATACCACTATTTCAGGATAGCAGCTATACCACTGAGCTAAGGCCCGGGCACATTGATCAGTCACTAGGAAACACTTCATCTTATTTAGTTGGGCTTTTCTTATGTTCTTATTCTGAAATTGTTTCCGCTTCCCTTTTTTTAAAAAAAACTTTCAGGCTCCTCCTACCATTGCTTAAGAACATAGTCACAACCATGGTGCAATAATTCTTTGAGAGTCTATTAATAAAGAGCAGCCACTTGAAACAGCCATTGCATAAATCCACTGCTAATCATGTTTAATTGTACCCAGCAGATTACAGGGATGTGTACTTTCTTGAACAGCCTTCCCAAGGCTCATAGAAACATTTGTGTTTGTTGCAGGAAGAGGAAAGTAGCACAAGAGGTAGGAATTCTACCTGATTAGTGTTGACTAATCTCATATATATAGTTATTCAGAAGCAAATTCCACTTGGTTCAATGGGGCTTGCTCCCAAATACAGTAACTGCAAATGCAATTGCACTGTGTATGTCTCTGTGAATCAGATTTATTCCAAATCTGAGCTTTGCATGAAACAGGCAGGTCATTAAATCATTGCCCCTAGTGGTACCCTGATTTGAAAGATCTATGCATCTTTTAAATTGAGGAAGTAGGCCTTTCCTGCGCCCTGCCTGTGCAACAGACAGTTTAACCACACATGGGTCTGCAGGCCTGATAAGACCAGGCACCGGCTGTGTCAGTATATTTTCAAAGAAGGGACATTCCATTTTAGTGCACCTCTGCCTCTGATAACTTCTGTTTACCTTTGCTTCTGTTCCAAAAACGGCAGTTTTAGTACACTGGGTAGCCCATCACTGAGAACACCTCCCTTGTGTGATGAAGATGATTGTTGGTTTTATTGTAAGTCTGATATGACTTGGTCAGTTTTCTTCGGAAAGATTGTTCTGCTTGCAGCCCCCCCCCCTCTATTTCGCCTTCAGACTGCAGCTTCCAAACCCACCTTTTCGCTGCCTTTCCCCATATAAACATCTAGAGCTCAGCAAGAGGCGGAAACCTGTTTTGCAGGCTTCTGCACTTCAGCTTGTGGGAAAGGGGTGTGGAATGTTTACTGTAATTAAAGTCCTTCTACTATCCACTTGCGTTTGTGTTGGAAAGTACAGATGGTTTATTAGTAAGTGTTTGCTGGCATTTCTTTACTCATTTTGTTTATATCCCACATTCCCTCCAGGAGGCTCAAGGTGACACACACAGGGCTCCTAAGAGGGTTTTCATCCAAACAGTGACTAGGCCAAATTATCAGGTGATAGTGGGAGGGAGAATAGGGTGACCACTTATGTTGGTAGAACATCTGGCCCTCCAGATTTTGACGCACTACAACTTCAGTCATTCTTGACCATTGGTCATGCTGGGTGGGGACCTCCACAACATCTGGAGGTCCACTGGTTTCCCACCCTTTATGCATTGCCATTTTTTTTTGTTGAGGAAATACATAACCTGAAAAGAAGACAACAAATTTGCAAAAAGTTTGACTATATAATCTTGCCGATCAGTTCTAGCAATGCTGTGTCCTTCCTGCTGAGGCCACAAGTCTGTCCCCACATGACTTCTTCTCATGGCTGGCTGGTTCATCATATGATGACATGGTGGCAACGTGACAGCTACCATTGCTAGGTCTTGCAGGGCTTCCCTGCCATTGGTCTCCTTGGTTCCCAAAAATCACATTTTAGCTGATGAACAAAAATTCAGCTCCTTAGCATAACCTTAAGACATGGTGGCTAACAGATTGAGGTTGAATCCTGACAAGAAAGAAATACTGTTTGTGGGGGACAGGAGGCGGGCAGGTGTGGAGGACTCCCTGGTCCTGAATGGGGTAACTGTGCCCCTGAAGGACCAGGTGTGCAGCCTGGGAGTCATTCTGGACTCACAGCTGTCCATGGAGGCACAGGTCAATTCTGTGTCCAGGGTGGCTGTCTATCAGCTCCATCTGGTACGCAGGCTGAGACCCTACTTGCCTGCAGACTGTCTCGCCAGAGTGGTGCATGCTCTAGTTATCTCTCGCTTGGACTACTGCAATGTGCTCTATGTGGGGCTACCTTTGAAGGTGACCCAGAAACTACAACTAATCCAGAATGCGGCAGCTAGACTGGTGACTGGGAGTGGCCGCCGAGACCACATAACACCGGTCTTGAAAGATCTATATTGGCTCCCAGTACGTTTCCGAGCACAATTCAAAGTGTTGGTGCTTACCTTTAAAACCCTAAATGGCCTCGGTCCAGTATACCCAGGCATCCCCAAACTGCGGCCCTCCAGATGTTTTGGCCTACAACTCCCATGATCCCTAGCTAAGAGGACCAGAGGTCAGGGATGATGGGAATTGTAGTCCAAAACATCTGGACGGCCGAAGTTTGGGGATGCCTGAGTATACCTGAAGGAGCGTTTCCACCCCCATCATTCTGCCCTGACACCGAGGTCCAGCACCGAGGGCCTTCTGGCGGTTCCCTCATTGCGAGAAGCCAAGTTGCAGGGAACTAGGCAGAGGGCCTTCTCAGTAGTGGTGCCCACCCTGTGGAACACCGTCCCATCAGATGTCAAAGAGAAAAACAACTACAAGACTTTTAGAAGACATCTGAAGGCAGCCCTGTTTAGGGAGGCTTTTAATGTTTAATAGATTACTGTATTTTATCTTTCTGTTGGAAGCTGCCCAGAGTGGCTGGGGAAACCCAGCCAAATGGGCGGGGTATAAATAATAAAATTTATTTTTATTTTTATTATTATATTTTTGAAGTGGAGCCATCAGGTAAACAGCATCGGCTATGAATCCAAAGAATGTTAGTACAACTGTCTGGAGAAAGCTCTTAAAACCCATAGCTTGCCACTCATGTGCAGTTGTTTTTTTAAAGAAGGAAAACAAGCTATTAAAACTATACAGATTAAGGATGGAATACAAAAATACACAGAAATTGATCGGATATTAAGCATCTGCTAGGTGCCATCTGTTCTGTGCCATCTCTCTTCCCCTTCCAAACAGGAAGAACATAATTTTGTTAAGATATAATTTTAGCTTAGCAGAAGCACGTTGATCTCAACTCTTAACATTCAAGCTATTTATTAACTACATTTATACCTCTGATACAACCGAATCTTTTATGCACATAATAATTCTGAGAGGTGGGTTGCATTTGAGAGATGGGGGACTGGCCCAAGATTACCCAGTGAGGGTTCATGGCAGAGTTGGCATTTGACCCTAGTAGTACACGGTAAAGGTAAAGGTAAAAGTAAAGGACCCCTGACAGTTAAGTCTAGTTGCAGACGACTCTGGGGTTGCGGCACTCATCTCGCTTTAGAAGCTGAGGGAGCCGGCGTTTGTCCGCAGTTTTTCTGGGTCATGTGACTAAGCCACTTTTGGCGAAACCAAAGCAGCACACGGAAACGCCCTTTACCTTCCCGCCGGAGCAGTACCTATTTATCTACTTGCACTGGCGTGCTTTCAAACTGCTAGGTTGGCAGGAGCTGGGACTGAGCAGCAGAAGCTCACCTCGTCGCGGGGATTCGAACCGCTGACCTTCTGATCGGCAAGCCCAAGAGGCTCAGTGGTTTAGACCACAGTGCCCTGCGTCTCAGTAGTACACTGTAGGGTTGCTATATTTCCAAAAGTGAAAAACTGGGCAAAGTTGTTGACCTGTTGCGGGGGGGGGGTCAAAGTTGTTGAGCTTCCCCCCCCCATAAGTAGTTTTCCCAGACATTCTGCCGATTCGGTGAAAATCCACCTGGACGCCATTTTGACCATCCAATTCCTGGGAAAACCTGGATGCATAGCAGCACTAGACAATGATATTTATCAGGGCCGCAAAATAACTAATGGTATAAATCAGGGCTGCGAATTACAGAGCTCAGCCCTTATCCTTGCCAGTGTCATTTGGTTACTGGTCATAAAATGTAGGCAATGATATCCACTGCCACAAACAAGAACAATTACTTACAACATGGATATATGTACCTGGATCCTATTCATGTTCATATGGATGTAAGGTTGCCATTAATGAAACTTAATGGAACACTGTCTTAAATGGAACTTAAGCATGCCTAGGATTGCAGCCTTAACTTTTTATTTTTCTTATTTAGGGGCACTGTCCAGGGAGAGACACTACAGCTTCTTCCAAATTTTTTAGTTTCCTATAGACTTCTAGTAAACCAAAGGCACAGTAAGGAATCTGTTGTACTTATAAGCTTACATTCTCAATACATCATTGATCTTTAATGTATGTTATCAGAGAATGAGTGATCTGACTTCTGCAAGGTCTTTGCCGTTGAATTTTAAAGCATCATACATTTTGACAATGAGCTTAGGTTGTCTGTTCCTACATGAAACATTTTGCCTGATAACTACTCTTGTAAAATATAGTGGGAAGCAGATGATAACTAATTTATGTTATGCCAGAATGACATTATTCTGTAATGTTACAGAAGCCTATCCAAACCTTCGTATTTAGATGACTCGATTAATACTGAAAAATGTAATGTGTGCCAGTGTGCAAAAACAAGTAATTAATCTAAAAGAAGCATCTTTGTTTCTATGCATGAAATTAGATTTTAAGTAAGCAGAATGATTAGAGAGATGAACAAGTGAGCAGTTATTGTCCATAAATGTTATCAAGTCATATACACTATCAGAGTTGAGAGCTTAGTCTTCAAAGTGTCTGTATTCATAACATGGCAAAAAAACAAACAACTTTCTAAGTATGTATAGCCCTTAAAAGACCTAGATTTAAAGGGAAGATTTCTTATACCCCTAAATCTCAGCCGTGAGCTGATGGCTTGCTTATTAAGTCAACGTGGAGTCAGATTACCACTGGGCAACTTATCTCATAGTAAACTCCTGCCTGCCAATGGAATTTTATACTCTCTCTCTCTCTCTCTCTCTCTCTCTCTCTCTCTCTCTCTCTCTCTCTCTCTCTCTCTCTCTCACTCTCTCTCTCTCTGTGTGTGTGTATTATTTTGAATTTAACTTGTGGGAGATATTATACATATTATACATAGCTGTCAAGTTCTCATTTTTTTTTAAAAGGGAAATTCCCTTATGCTGAATAGGCTTCCTCATGAGAAAAGGGAAAACTTGACAGCTATGATATTATAATTGATGGATGGTAGTAATTAACTGAAGAGGAATTGATTACATTTTAAAGCAGTATCTGAGTTTGAAATAAATTAGGTGAAAAGTAATTGAAGACGAACTATTGATTTGGAGTGATTTAAAAGTTTTATTTTATTTGGCGTCATTTGGATGGGAAATTAATTGGCTTGGCTTCTCCTGTGTGGAATTTAAATAAAGTCCACACACACACACACACACACACACACACACACACACACACACATCTATGCAAATTTGTTTCCTCTTTTTTTGTGATGCTTTTATTTACGTATTTAATAATAATAATAATCATAATAATAATTTATATATCACGCCCATCTGGCTGGGTTTCCTCAGCCACTCGGCGGCTTCCAACAAAATATTAAAAATACAATAAAATATCAGACATAAAAAACTTCCCTATTTATTTGGTTTGGACTGAGGTATCCCTTCATACTTTGCTTGTAGTATTTTCATTTATTTTATATCTATATATCTATGTAGATATGAATTTGATTTTACTTTTATAAATTTACACATGAGTATACAGTAAAAATTCATAACAAAACCTAACCCATATTTCAAGAACTCTGCATCCAGTTGATTTACATTCTTTCTCTTAACTCTCCATTAATTTTAATCCAATTCATTACTCCAAAAACAAATCTTTGCTATGCTTTTAAAAACAAACAAAATACATAACTGCATTTTAACATCCCTCCCCCTTTCTCCTTATTCTTTATCCATTAAGTTAGCTTTTCAAGACTTTGGCAATGCAGAAGGAACTGCTGTGCATATCGAGGCAATATCAAGGTGTTTTTTTAAAAAAACAAAACCAGTGATGTTGGTCACAAGTCCTTTGCATAGGGTCACAGGAACATTGTTCTATCATTAGATATATCTAACTTCCTTCTACTCTGCTTCAACCACAAAACTCTGTTTCCTCTTGTCGCTCAAAATATAGTCATTTGAATCACTTAACATTTCTTCTTCTAGTGTGGCTCTGAAATCTTATCTGCTACCTAATCTTGCATAACTCTGCATTAGGCATAATGTTCACTGTGTAGTATTATACATTCACACCATTAGTTTTCTACATTGCAAACAAAAAGAAGGCACTTCACAATGTGCTCTGAGTATTTATTTTTAAAAAGAGAATAGGAAAACAAGCCAATTTATATTTATTGCTAGAGGCTCTCCTTGTCCTGATTAATTAGTTAATCCCCCAGATCTGTAGCTATCTCATTACTAGTAATGTCTGTGACCTGGTGTGACATGTTGGCAAGTTAAGAGTACCAAAAATTAGACCACGGGTTCATGAACCAGTTTGCTTAGAACTAAATTGTAGAAAGATTCAACATTTTATATCCCAGTGATTTTGACAGAAAGTAAAGCATGTGCTTAAAATCAATCTCATCAAAACAAATGAGACTACAACTCCTACCTTTCTCTGCATTGTAGCCCAATCTTCATATATTGGGACATTATATAGGTTGTTCTGGTCATTCTAGTGGGTGGGTAAGCATACTTAGTGGGATGGAACTCTCACTGAAATCCATAGGACTATTTCCAGGTAAACATGCCTTGCATACTGTGAACTGTTATAGGGCTTTTCACAAGTGTTTCTCCATGTGTTCTGTAAACACATGGAGTTGTTGTCGTTTAGTCGTTTAGTTGTGTCCGACTCTTCGTGACCCCATGGACCAGAGCATGCCAGGCACTCCTGTCTTCCACTGCCTCCTGCAGTTTGGTCAGACTCCTGCATGGCTCCCCCCCCCAAGTGTGATTGGTGGCTGCATCAAGGGCTATTGCTGACTGGTTGTTTCCGGTGATCATTGAGACTATTGTTGGCTTTTGGCTCGCATGCAGAAGGAAGTGTTGTTCAGGAGTATTTTTCTGCGATATCCCCCCCTAAAAAGGTCAGTAACTGTGGACAATCCCCCCCCCCCCAAGAAAGCTCAACAGCTCTGGGCAATCCTCTCTAAAGAAAATAATTCCATTTTCTAAATTTCGAGTCCCAAAAAATCATTATTATCCCATATTAAATTGCCATGTTGGCAGTTTGCGATACATAAGTGCGCTTTGGGTTGTAGTTCCACTCTGTCTCTAAAAGGTTTGCCACCACTGCACTTTCATGCCCTGCTCCTGGACCTTCTAGTTATTTCCCAGCCATTCAAAATGCATCCACTGGCTTCCTCCCCAATAAAAAACGCAGCTCGCATCTTTGCTACTATTTCTTGAAGCCTTTCTGGCTCCATTAACCCTCTCCTACCCAACCCATCCCCACTAAATCTCTCAGCAACTGACATATATCATGTCAATTATGTGAGCTTAAAATCCACTGGAGGATAGATTTTGATTGGTATCTGGAGAACTCTTAAAGTTTCTGCTGTGAAGCCAACAAGGGCTTTGCAAATCCCATTACAGTATATTATATTGTCTTCCCTACACATGGTTGTATCTGTCTCAAGCGTCCCACTTCCCTTGTGAGAGCACATCCAATATGTTTCCCTCTGGAACCCATTGCAGCAGCTATAAAATACTTTGCTATGTAAAGCAGTGCCATGTTTTGATAAGATATTATCACTGTCCCTTGTTGCTCATCGTTTTCAGTTGCTAACCATTTGAATTGTGCAAGCAAGTAAACCACACGTTCTTCATGCCTGGTGGAAGATTAATGTTCAGAGCTTAGATGAGCAAAATTATAGAGAAGGAAAACAACAGGTTTGTTGGGTTATTTCAAATGACTGAAAAAAATATATATCTGTTGCATTTAGATGCTCATATATTGCATTTAGAGACAATGGAGACACAAAGCAATTGTATTTTAAACATGTTAAATAAGTAGTGTGTAGCAGACGAGGCCTGATATGGTGATGCAATTGCATTTTGCATTAAAAAATGCCCTGGGGAGAATAGCAATATGCTCGCAAGAAGGCATAACAACTTTGATTTCAATTAGATTTTTGCTCTTTACAACCAAGGCTGAATTTAGAACCATAGAATAGAATCATAGAGTTGGAAGAGACCACAAGGGCCATCCAGTCCAACCCCCTGCCAAGCAGGAAACACCATCAAAGCATTCCTGACAGATGGCTGCCAAGCCTCTGCTTAAAGACCTCCAAAGAAGGAGACTCCACCACACTCCTTGGCAGCAAATTCCACTGCCGAACAGCTCTTACTGTCAGGAAGTTCTTCCTAATGTTCAGGTGGAATCTCCTTTCTTGTAAGTTGGATCCATTGCGCCATGTCCGCTTCTCCAGGATCTTTAATAAGAAACTGAACATAGGTAATTTGCAATGAGATCACTGCATGTTTTTTTTTTTTGTGGAATTAGCTTTTCAGACTTTGGCCCTGTGCATAGTTTAGAACAAGCTGTGGTTTAGTGTGGACGAGCAGTGCACACCCTGCATAAAAGTTCCTCTAGTGCTCCTTCCCCTGCCACAGACAAAACAAATCAGAAACTGGCTTGACATGTCCAAATCTGAATCTGCCCCCCACTCTCCTAATCGTATATACATAGAATTTAATTTATAGATCACTTGCTCAAAATAAAATAAGATAAAAAAAATCCCAAGCAATGTGCAATGCACCAGGAATGCTTTTTGGAAAGGGAAGGATAAAAGTTCCTAGAGAGAAAGGAGGCAACATACAAAAAGGAAACAGCTAGAGCACAATCTATTAAATGGATAATGCACCCTTTGCCATATGGCCCCAGGGCAGAAATATATAACAGAGCAAAATAATATGAACAGCAGGATAAAATTCCACATTAGAAAACACTAATCCAAAACATGTAGCGGTCCTGATGAACTAAGCATGTTTTAGCTGTTAACAACTGGACAAGCTAGGGCTTATCACACAGTAAATTCCCAAAGTGGAAGCTGTGGGTGGTTATCTGAACCCAGCACAATGCCGTCCCTCATACCTAGATCCAGCATAATGGCTCCCTAGTCCTTCTTTAAGTGCTAACATTGAGATGTGTGTCCTTGAATTATTAAAATGGTCTGAAGACTGTCTGTTTTGCTTCTGCTTAGTTTCAGTAACGGACCTCAAAAAGAGTTTGCTGTGCCAGTGTATTACAGAACTAACTGTAACCAATTCAGTTAGTTCTATAACCACACATTTCCTGTGGCTACTGTTAAGAGTCATTCCAGTGGGGTGACTGAATCACTATAGCAGCGAGGGCCTGTTTCCTAAGAAGGAAACAGGCACCCCACTCCTCGAAGCACTTCACGTGAATGAGAGCCAATCCACAGCAGCAAAGCACTTTGTTTGCAGCTCGGAGCTCGATCCATTATAAAAGCAGAGCTGCCTCTGCTGAAGCCAATTCAGCCCTTGCTGTTTCTGATTCCGCAGCGATCTGAAGACATGCTCTACTCACAAATGAAAGGTATGTTCAGCTTGGGCTTCTAATGCAGAACTAAAGGTGATAGTCAGCTAGGTCTTACTCAGAGTAGACCCGTTGAAATGAATGAGCATAATGTTCAGTGCGTCTACTCTGAGTTAAATATCACCCATAGATCACTTTTTATATTTAACCAAATGTTTAAGGTTGTAACACTATGCACACTTACTCAGGTGTAAATCAGTGGGTAATCTGTGGCCCTCCAGATGTAGTTGGACTCCAGCCCCAAACCAGCACAGACAATGGTTATGAATGATGGGATCTGCAGTGCAGAAACATCTAGAAGTCTACAAGTTCCCCATTGCTGGCACAAGTCCTATTGAAATCAGTGAGATAGGCTTCCAAACATATGTGCACAGGATTATTATTTCTTCTGTTTTGCAGATGAGGTTGAAACAAAATGTATGTGTGAGACTTGTGGGTGGGTCTCCAGCACTCTGTCCGATGACAGATTGGAGCTCAAGTCTCACTCTGCTTTCCAGTTTTTCAACTTCTAACCCCTGCCATGGAATCCTTGTGCATGACTGAGGGTTCTGGGATACATACCAAGGTTAACGTGGGGCAGTGACCTTGGTCTATTAGACCCCATGCCAACCCATCTGAACATAACACTTCCCCATGGCTGCCACTGCAGGATAAAAGTCAGCCTGATGAGCACAAGTTAAGGAAGTTTTCCAAGCCGTCAGCTAAACACACGAGGAGCCTTTTTTGCTGGGCTCCACAGAACAGCTTGAAAAAGTATCGCTCTTATCGCCAGATCCTCATCCTATTCTGCGGTACCTATTCCGACGGCCACCACTGAAGGTTGGTGGAGCCGCTTCTGGGGAGCAGCATTCTAGGGTCTGGGAGAGCAGCTCTGGTTGCCTTCTGAGAAAGATGAAGAGAGCACCCTTGGAACTGAGACCTGCTCCTTACCTAGCCCAGCCCACTCTGCAGATCTTCATTAAAAGATAAGCATTCCAACCAAGTGGGGTGTTAGAGGAGGGGCAGTAGTACATCAACTCTCCTTCTGGGGTAGTTGATCATAGGGTCTGGGTCAGTTCATTTGGAGAGAACCAGTCCCTGAGTTATTGTGGTCTTGAGAGACTTAAGGCTTTATAGGTCAAAACCAGCATTTCTGAGATCTATGGAACTTTCAGAAGAGAATCTCCCGCAGACTGAGGCCAGGTGTGGTTTTACGTTGGCGCAACCACCCTAAATGTCTGGGCACTGCATAGCAGGGGGCACCAAATCAATGCTGTAGAACAGCGCTCAAGAGGAGTGGGGGGGGGAGCGCTGAATTTTAGCATCACACAGAGTGCTTCTATAATTTGAGTGCTCAAAGTCTGCCACTGCTGCAGCTATGTACTGGGTGTATAAGGGATAATAAGGTGGTCTCAAGTAACCTTGTCCTGTCCTGAATAGGCATGTGTATCTTAGTTAGTACCTACATCTTGAACTTGGCCCAGCAGCAAATTGGCAAATACTGCAATTAATGTGTGATATTCTGCCACGAGTTTGTCCTCACAAGCTAGCTAGCTGCTGCATTCCGCACCTGCTGCAACCTTCAGGCCAGCACCGAGGGAAGCTTCACATAGAGCACATTGCAGTAATCTAACTGTGTGGCTGCCAATGCTTGAAAAACTCTGGTCAAGCTTCTCCCGGATGCACTCATGGGAGTGAGTTGGCAGAGACGTTTTGGCAGTGTTGCATAGTACCACTGCCCCTCACCAGTCACCACTGATTTAAGTGCAAAACTTGTACTTTGTTAAGAGGTGGAATACAGGACACATGTGAAGCACGTTTAATTAGATTAGTCTATAATACTGTGCATATATGCATTATAGTTTTTTATATTAACGAAGTTGGTGATTAATTTTAGATAACAGGAACAAAACTGAATAGTAATTTGTATGGTACATGAAAAGAAAACTACCCGAAAAGTGTATCACACACACACATTTTAGCGCCTACTTGCCGATCCATGCATACAAGGAATGTATTGTTACTGACAAACTGAAAACAAGTAGGAAAAAATATTTTCCAAGCCAGGCATGCAAGTTTAGCTGTCCAGGGCTGATCCAAAAGTAGGTATGGACAAATATTGCATGTGGCAAAAGAGTTATCAAAAAGGCTGCTTGCCGTTTGTTGAAATAGTTCATTGGCATAAATTAAAAAAAAAATGCACTTCCAGAGGCTGAAGGCAAGCTGTGTATAATCTGCAGATCACGTTGTTGATATTCAGATTGAGGCTAGTCATACGGTTATGAGAAATGAGCGTATGATTACTCTTGACGCATTCTTTGTCTCTCAGGTTGCCAGGCTCAAAGACTTTTTACCGACCACGTGTCTTAATACTGCTCAGCTGTGCACAGTATTTTGTTTATTACTAAGGCACTCTGGGAAATCTCAATTTCTGTGCTCCAGGAACTTTTCATACTATAATTACATGGAGGCCCCTACTCTGAATTAAGCACCAACTATGTACCAGGGCATTATATGGGCAATCAATTCAGTTATTTAAGTGCCACAGCAAAGTCATTGTTCTTTAGATAAACATCAAAGAAAGGAGGGTGACAAAAGCTGGAATTTATTGTATTTTTATCTTGCCGTTCATTTATGATTATTCCCCAAGCCCACTTTTATCCTCACAACAACCCTGTGAGGCAGATTACGTAGAATTAGGTTTATGGTGATAGGAACTTGGGTGTCCCAGTACTAAACTGACACTACAGTCATACCTCGGTTTAAGTACGCCTCTGTTTGAGTACTTTCAGTTGAAGTACTCTGCGGACCATCTGGAACGGATTAATCCACTTTCCATTACTTTCAATGGGAAAGTTTGCTTCAGGTTAAGTACGCTTCAGGTTAAATACAGACTTCCGGAACCAATTGTGTACTTAAACCGAGGTACCACTGTACAAGCTAGAGTCGTAATCATGAATGCAAAATAAAAAGGGAATATTGAGGAGGCCTAAGCCTCATTTAACTCAATGGGGGCTTACTTCTTTGTAAACATGTATAGGATTGAACTGTAAGACCCACTAATGTAATGGGACCTAGTTTTCAATAAACGTGCACAGGATCAAGCTGTAATGGTTTTAGAAGCAAAAATAAATGTTGCTGTTGTTTAGTCGTGTCCGACTCTTCGTGACCCCATGGACCAGAGCACGCCAGGCACTCCTGTCTTCCACTGCCTCCCACAGTTTGGTCAGACTCATGTTGGTAGCTTCAAGAACACTGAGAACTTAACAGCATGTATTTCTCAGCTCCTATACAAGACACAGAGGGAGCAGGAGAGTTTGTTATCTAAGAAATAACATCTGACAGGCATGACTTTTCTGCTTTTAGGCTCATTAGACTTCATAAGATAACAGTAAAATCTGAATGCATGTTAAACATAAAACTCTTCTGAGATTGTTAACTGAAATTAAACGTTACACACACAAAAATGGAATCTAATTCTAATTATTGCTGTGCAAGCAGTCCTTCAACCTGCAAGAACAATGCAGCAAGATCTGTGACAGAAATGCCACAGCAATCCTTTGCAAAAGGAATGACTTTAAACTAATGGAAGTATACTTTCCAAAGAGGCTTGCTCATGAAAAATCCCTAGATTCAGCATTTGTTGAAAGCTTTTTACCCTGAGCTATGAACGGAAATATATTCATATACGCTCCCTCTAAAGACACAAGTACAAGCCTTGAGGGCAGGAGGGGATCCTGGAAACTCAACAAAAATGCCCAAGTGACCTATGTGGCTAGGAGTGCCTTCTACCACTTTAGTCTGGTACGCCAGCCTACAGCCATGTCTGGATTGGGACTAATTGGACAGTATGGTCCATGAATTAGTAACCTTGTTCCTAGATTATTGCAATGCACTCTATGTGGAGCTGCCCTTGGGACAGGTCCAAAAGCTCCCAACTGATGCAGAATGCAGTGGCTCAGACAGCCAACCACATGTGGTAAAGGTAAAGGGGCCCCTGACCATCAGGTCCAGTCGTGTCCAACTCTGGGGTTGCGGCGCTCTATAGGCCGAGGGAGCTGGCGTTTGTCCGCAGACAGCTTCCGGGTCATGTGGCCAGCATGACAAAGCTGCTTCTGGCGAACCAGAGCAGCGCACGGAAATGCCGCAGAGCAGTCCCTATTTATCTACTTGCACTTGGATGTACTTTCGAACTGCTAGGTGGGCAGGAGCTGGGACCGAGCAATGGGAGCTCACCCCGTTGCAGGGATTCGAACCACCGACCTTCTGATCAGCAAGCCCTAGACTCTGTGGTTTAACCCACAGCGCCACCTGGGTCCCTCTGCTAAAACAGCTGTGCACTGGCTGTCCATATGCTACCCGGGCAGGATTAAGATTCTTGTGTCCATTTTCAAAACCCTGAACAACTTGGGTGCAGGATACCTTAAGGACCACCTGAGCCCTTATTTCCCAACTTGATCACTGAGCTAATCCGGAAGAGCACTATTAGTGGGGAGGGGGTGTTAATCGGGTTGTTGCTGTTTCGTTCTTGTTTTTATTATGTATTTTGTGTTTTTCTCTTGCATTTTTATACAAGAACCACTCTGAGATCTACGGATGAAGGATGGTGTACAAATGTAATAAATAATAATAAATAATTGCCCTGTGTTAAAAAAAAAGGTAAAGGACCCCTGACCATTAGGTCCAGTCGTGACCGACTCTGGGGTTGCGCGCTCATCTCGCATTATTGGCCGAGGGAGCCAGCGTATAGCTTCCAGGTCATGTGGCCAGCATGACAAAGCCACTTCTGGCAAACCAGAGCGGCAAACGGAAATGCCGTTTACCTTCCCGCTGTAGCGGTTCCTATTTATCTACTTGCATTTTAGACGTGCTTTTGAACTGTGTTACAGAGGCCCAAATTCCCTCAATTAGAAATGGGAAGTTAATGTTTCCAGTCCACTGCTATGGAACACTCTTCCAGCAGAGATTCAGTAGGCACTTTTGACTTTCAGGCGACTCTTGGGAGATCTTTTTATGCTGACAGGCCTTTGTAGCTGTTTAAATTGTGTTCTTTATTTATTATCCAGTCAGTTTAATGATTATCTGTATTGTTTTTAAAGGTGTTCGGTGTTTTAATGTTGTATACTGCCCTGATACTTCATGATATAGTGGTATGTAAAAACTTTCATAAAATAGATAACCAAATATACTGTGACACTTAAAATTCATTTATTCAAGTTCAGTTTAGATTTCAGGAGTGGAGCTTGATTTCTGTACGTTAGCAATCTCAATTTTTTAAATATGTCCGCATAAAAAAGCATAATGGAATTTTTATATGCATGTTTAGAAGAAATGCAGTAATATAGTCTGAGTTTTACTAAACATCACGTGACTGAAGATGAGTTTCACATAGTGCTGCAATTTCTAGCCCATGTGGCATCTCTTGTACCTTTATGAGTTGTATAGGAGGTAGGCCTAATTCAACTGAACATTAACCACAGGAGAATAAATCACTTCTCACCTGACATATGTTGTGGACTCAGATGCACACTAGAGATGCAACTTCAACACCTATGCTCTGGAATTGGCCTGTGATGGGTGTCCTTCCCAGCATGTCAATCAATCTAGTTCTGTGTGTTTACTTATGCTATTTTAGGTTATGTACCAATAGCACGGGCCCTGTCTGACTCACAGGCAGCCTGTCTCTGCAGAGCTTTTATGATAGCTAAGGAAATTATAATTAGGCTTTGGAAAACAGCTACTGTACTTGGGATTCATAACTGGCTAGAACTTTCCTGTTTGACAGTCAATAAATGGATGACTTATTTTTTTTAAAAAAAACAGCAACTGGGTTGTGACTGATACTTTTAAGCACTATGTGCCTCTTGTTCTTTAAGTGTGTTAGTGAAGACTAACTGAAATGGTTTCCTCTTCATTTCCCCCCAGATATTATATCATTTCACGTAGTGGTCTCTGCATAACATGAGTTTTATTGGTCCTGTGCTGGAGAATGGAAAGGATGGGAGCATAAACGAGGGAGGGAACTGCAAAGTTTGTGTATCTTTTTGTTACGCTGGAGGTTTTGTTAAGCCACTGGATATTATGATTCATATTAATATTAAAAATATTATCATTAAAAACTCCAGTAGGTACAGGGTTGTTTTTCCCACCTTTCTTTTGTTCACTGCAGCATTCTGATGGGCAATTGGCCTTTGGCAAAATGTGCCCTTTTGTGCAGCCCTTCATAGGTAAAGGTTATTTATTAAGAGTTGTTGCGCTTCCTGCATGATTTAGGACTATCTAGGGCAACTGGGCTGCTGGTTCTCACTTGGGGGAAGGTTGATGGTCACCCGCTGTAAGCATTGGCCAGGCTCCTCAAAATTATATGCACCAGCCTATGCGCCAGATCTTATGCATGTACCCCTGAACAATATATAGAAGGGACATGATCACACTGTAGATTTTTCACATTTAAGAACTACAGTAATTCAGATTTAATCAACAACAGAGAAATAAGGCACCTTTTTGCTTGGCACATGTTTATCTGAAGACCAGAGTATTATGGAAATTTGGCAAGAGTGCCTCAGACAAGGCTCACAAGTTATTCAGCAGTCATTTGTGCAAGCAGAATTTCCCTGAGAGCTCACACAGCATCTACTGGCAGTATGCCTGGTATTCACTGCTACAATTAACACTTATTTTTATTGGCACCACATTTCCCCCCCCCCCCCGAGTAATTACAGGTCACTGCCACATGCTGTTCTATAGTTTTACCTTTTCCTACCTTAATCTTCTGGTGGTGGTTTTTTTTTATTAAAAAAAACACACACAACAACTTCCCCGTGCCTTGATGTTTTTGCTAATTTTGGCCTCTTGTTTCTTTGCCTTTTTATTGGGTGGTAAGTGATGGAGCGCTCAAATCTACCAGCAAGAGGGGGGGAAACTGTGAGCTGCCAAAACTTGCACAGAAGACCAATCCCACATTTCCCCACTTTTCCTGTAATACAGATCTTGAGAGAAAGCATGGGAGAATCAGCAGGCGAGAAGTGGATTATTATTTGTGTAATCCTTCCTTCAACTCACAGAAGGTCACTTGCAAAAGCTCCTCCCTTTCCCACCCACCATTCCCACTCTTTACAGTGATTTTCCTCACCCAGATAGGAATTTGCAGGTGAAATTTGGCAAGACCTTCGTGTCCTTTTTTCCTATTACAGTCATACCTCGGTTTAAGTACGCCTCGGTTTGATTATTTTCAGTTTAAGTACTCCGCGGACCTGTCTGCAACAGATTAATCCACTTTCCATTACTTTCAATGGGAAAGTTACAGGTAGGTAGCCGTGTTGGTCTGAGTCGAAGCAAAATAAAAAAAATCCTTCAGTAGCACCTTAAAGACCAACTAAGTTTATATTTTGGTATGAGCTTTCGTGTGCATGCACACTTCTTCAGATACCAATGGGAAACTTTCAATGGGAAAGTTCGCTTCAGGTTAAGTACGCTTCAGGTTAAGAACAGACTTCCGGAACCAATTGTGTTTGTGAACCGAGGTACTACTGTAGTTCTACTCTGCAACTGCAGGGTGGCAACTGTTGCTGTTATTACCAACCAAGAAAATAACTCTAAAAACCAAATCTTATTAATATACTGCATTTGTAAAAGCAAGCAAGCAAGCAAGCAACCAACCAGTAATGTTACTTGTGAAAATAGTACAAAATTATTATTTTATATCCATTTTATTTGCTATTGATATTATTATTACTATTGAAGGGGAGCGGGTGGCGCTCTAGTCTAAGCTACTGAGCCTCTTGGGCTTGCCGATCGGAAGGTCGGCAGTTCGAATCCCTGCGACTGGGTGAGCTCCCGTTGCTCGGGCCCAGCTTCTGCCAACCTAGCAGTTCAAAAGCACGCCAGTGCAAGTAAATAAATAGGTACCGCTGCGGCGGGAAGGTAAACAGTGTTTCCGTGCGCTCTGGTTTCCGTCATGGTGTTCCATTGCGTCAGAAGTGGCTTAGTCATGCTGGCCACATGACCCAGAAAGCTGTCTGTGGACAAATGCCGGCTCCCTTGGCCTGATAGCAAGATGAGCCCTGCAACCCCATAGTTGCCTTTGACTGGACTTAACCGTCCAGGGCTCCTTTACCTTTAAAAAACCAAAACCAAAACCTTTTTATTACTATTGCGCATGTTAATCACTTGTTACCCGAAGGTCTCTAAGCAATTAACAAAACATTTAAAACATAAAAATAAACTATAGGCCTACCATAAAAACAGAACAAAACAAACCCCTATAACACCCACAGGAAGACTTGGCAGCACACTAATAGCAAAACAGCATCACATTTGCCGTCTAAAGATACGTAATTCTTTACCTGGTGCCAAAAGGATGTCAACAAAGGTGCCTGGCAGAGCTCGTGGGGGAGAGCACTCCACAGACAGGGAGCCACAACTGAAAAGGCCCTCTCCCTTTTCACCACCCTCTGGTCTCTCTCAGCAGTGCACGGAGGGTAAGTTATCATACCTCCCAAAGTTGATTAGTAATGAGTGTGGTAAATTATGGTAAAATGTTGGTCTATACCGAAAAATGTTTCTGGCTTTCAGCCCTCCCTGCCATGACTCCAGCAGGAGAAACCAAAAGCAGAAAATATACTTACTACCAGTTGTAGTTCGACACAGTAGTCTACCATCGTTTCTCCACATTTTCCATAGCAAACAGACCATGAGGACCCACTCTCTTATTACCGCATGGTTTATTTGCTACAAGGAATGTGGGAAAATAATGGGCAATGGGTTTAATCAAGCATCGGAATGGATCCTTCCATTCTAGGCACTTTTTCACAAACAAGGGCTGCAGGTATAAGTCATAGCTGAAACACCCAACTATTTAAATTAGCTTTGGATAAAAATACAGGGCATCTATATTTTAAAATTATATTTCCAATACATGGTGTTCTTCCTACTGAAGTGACTGAGTCATTTGCTCAATGATTGAACTCTTGTTTACGTGATGTAATATATTTTTTTAAAGTGTGGCTCATTAGCCAGCTTTAAGCCTCAAGTAAATGGGTGTTGTGCTATTTACATCCACCCAGCGCATTGTATGAGATGTCGAACTCTTGTGTAAAGCACACATGCCAAAATTACTAAATAACTGAGTTCACTCCTGTACCCCAAACCTATGTGTAACTATAGTGCATTATAATGCATTATAACAATACTTGCTATTACCTGGCCTTAAAAAAAACTCCCACCAATACAGTACATACAAATGCTTTTTAAAAATCCTGCCATCATGAGTACGGTAAGTCACAAACAGCCATCACATATCTAAGTTTAAGAAAAAGGATTTACCGATAAGTGAATATTTTCAAGTGTAGAATTCTTGGGAGAATAAAAGTAAAACCATTCTTCAAACTAGCAGCCCATCAACAAATTGTCTCCCCGGAAATACGCATGACCTTGCATCACTTACTTCCTTAACAGACCTTCTTTTCTTTTCCTTTCTTTCCTTTCTTTTTTAAAAAACACCTTTTGTGTAAAACTTTTGGCAGGACCCCTTAACCCTCAATCCTTGCTGAAACAAAGCCTCAAGGCGCAATCCTGGGCACAGGTTTATCCATGACCTCACACAATACAGAACAGCATGTGGAAATATCAGCCACCCACACTCTCATATACAGTATAGCGCATGCACAGAAACTACACATGCAATAGGAAGGCATGTACTGTATCTACTTACAAATACACAAATACATAGTGTGTACATGTTTCACACAGAGGCAAGATCCCACTGACTACATACAATATGGTGTGTGTGTGTGTGTGTACACACACACACACACACACACACACATATTGTGTATATGTACAGTACTGTATATAAATAACACATGCAACACACACGTACCTACCGACAAACACACACGTAAGTAGTCTGCATACGAGATCTCTCTCTCTCTCTCTCACACACACACACACACACACATTTCTGTACGAAATAATAAACTGTTGTGCGGCCGCCCCGTGGCGCAGTGGGTCGGTGCGTCCGGTAACCAGAAGATCGGTGGTTCGAGCCCACGCCGGATCCCTGCACTGCAGAGGGTTGGACTAGATGACCCTGGGGCTCCCTCCTAACCCTACACACCCACGATATACTACGTAGACCCACGCCGCGCGGAGCGGCCCCTTTAAGCGCCGCAGCCTCGAGGCGGAGCCTGTCAAAGAAAAACTTTTGCCCAACTTTTCGCCCAGCGGGTCGAGCCCTTCTCGCCGGCCCTTTTGGCTTTTCGGGGCAGGCTTGCTGTGAGGCCACGGGCTCCGAGAGAGGCTCAAGAGGCCGCCTGCGCGACCACCCCCACCCGACCCCTCGGCCTTCGGGGTGGGGAGGAGACCCTTTCCAAGCGCCGCGCTCCCCGTCCGTGTCGCCTCATGGAGTACCTCACCACTTTCACGGGCAAGAGCAGCCGGCTGCTGAGGGGCACCGCCAGCCGCCTGTGGGGCTCCGCGCCCGGCTCCGGGGGCCCCCGCCAGGTCCACTTCCAGGACTCCCTGCACGAAGGGGAGCCCAAGCCGGAGCCCCCGATAGGTAGGATGGAGGCCTCCCCGTGGCGCTGAGGGGTCTGCTTGGGATGAGGAACTCCGCTTATGGGGCGGCAGGGAGGGGGTCCTATGGGATAAATTTTCCTCACCCGCCCCCACGTTTATTCTCTCCCCCCCCGCCCCTTGCACACGTCACGAAAGGTATAGGAATGCGGGCTTCTCTAGGGCGGGGGCTGCTTTGGGTCGGGGGAAAGGAGGCCTCTGGGGAGCCATGAGGAAGCCGAGGCGGAGCGGGCCTCCGGAGTTCAGCTCGGGTGGGGCGAGAAGTTGGAAGAGCCCGCCGCCCCCTTTCTCAAGCTTGGTTGCAGGTGGGGGTTGGGGTTGGGGTGTGTGTGTGTGAGGGGAGAAGGGCATCCTGGTGTGTGTGTGTGTGTTTGGGGGGCGAGCTCCCCATTCCCCTCCTCATCCCATCCCAGAGGTGGGGCGGGGGCAAGTAGGGAAACTGGCGCCTTGCGTTGCTGTCAGGAGACGCTCGGGCCCACAAGTGTAAGAAGGCTGGGTGTGGGCCCAGCTCAATGGAGATTGCAGAATGCACAGAAAAGTATACATTTCCTACAAAAGGGACACAAAAATTTGGGTCCCTGGGCTTGCTGAAGCTATCCAATATTAGAAGCGCTCAGGAAGGCAGCAGTATATATATCATTTTGGACATAAATGTGTGTTTGTGTGTGTCACATGCAGACTATGTACGTGTGTGTGTGTGTTGGTAGGTACATGTGTGTTGCATGTGTATTTTCTGTGCATGCAAAATGTACACACACACACAAACACACACACAGAGACACTGTATGTAGTCTACCCATGGTTTCCCTCCTCCTTCGTATTTTGTTGTTGTTGTTTAGTCGTGTCCGACTCTTCGTGACCCCTTCGTATTTGATGACACCCAAATGGAAAAGGTATAGGCTTGCTGGGTGGGTGTGTAGAGGCAGCTGTTTCTGCGCAAGGAGAGCCTGATCCTTTCAGCTGAGAAATCAGGAGGGCAGGAAAGAGGGGGTGGCTCAAGACCAATACAATCACTTCCCCAGTATGGGGGGGAGGAGCAGTAAAAGTTGTATTTGCAGCTGCAGCAAGAAGAGGCAGGGGCTGTGCCTTGCAGGAGTGGCTCCTGCCCCTGTCAAAGCTCAGCAGGGAGGGCTGGGCCAGTTTCGGAAAGCAGCCTGGTTGCTCACATGCCTCAAGCTGTCTTCATAGGAGCCTCTGCCATTTATTTGCACACTTGCTTTTTCTTGGGGGGCGAGGGCGGTTAGGGTAGTATTCGAGGCCTAGACCCTGCTGCACCTCTAGAGTGAGAGAACAGGAGAGGGGGATTGGAGGTAGCAGTGGCCATTCCTTGAAATCAAGGCTCACTTGCTTTCACAAACAAACAGTGGTTTGCTCAGTGCCTGTAGGTTGCTTGGGACCACTGGGAAGTGAAGAAGATCACATTCCCAATAGTCTTTGTAGGGAGGTCCTAGAAGAGCTTTCCTCAGTCTCCAGATGTAGCTTCCTAACATACTTGAGCACCAACAGTACTGCCTGGGACTTATGGGAGCTGGAATCCAACAACATATGGAGGGCCACAAGTAAATGCCAGAGGGTATAAACACTGGAAGCCACCTCTAGTGCTGGTTTTAGTCTGTGTGAAAGTTTTGAAGCCCTGCTTCCTCTCCCCCTTCTGTACCCATGGAGTAAGCATGATGTGGTGGGATAAGCCTACTCTTCTAACTATACATGATTAGGGTTTCAATGCTGAAACCATTAAGAGTAGGCTGTTGGCTTCTTTATTGGCCATTCACTTCTGAGCTTATAGGGTATGTTGGTAGTGAAAATGCTTTTTCATAATAGGCCCATTCTTGAGATTGCATCTCTTTCCATAGGCATTTTCTTCTGAAATGCACAAAGAGAATATTGATTGTGGCTCCTTATCTGCCTATCAAAATGCATATGCTATGAGGCTTGTAAATTACCTTATGTTCCCAATGGGCTGCACAACATCAGTACATTGTACAGTGGTACCTCTACTTACGAATTTAATGCGTTCCGAACGCACATTCGTAAGTCGAAAAAAATTGTAAGTCGAATCCCATAGGAATGCATTGGGAGAAAAAATTCGTAAGTCGAAGCAACCCTATCTAAAAATTCGTAAGTAGAAAAAATCCTATCTAAACAGCATCCAAGATGGCGGACAGAGCTCCCTTCGTAAGTAGAAACATTTGTAAGTAGAGTCATTCGTAAGTAGAGGTACCACTGTATATGGATTTATTTCCTAACCCACCTCACAGGGTGGTTGCATGGAAAATATGAAACTAGGGAGAGCCATGTATGCCACATTTAGCTCCTTGGTGGAAAGGTGGGATATAAATGCAATAATAAATATATTAAGAAACAAATTTTCAAATCTCCATGAAAGGACAACAGATGAGTTGGTGATAGTGTTTATTTTCAATTTCAAGTTGCTTTTCCCATTATTCACTTTTTAATGGTGTCCTAGTTTTTACTTTTTGAAATATGGGAACCGTACATAAAGGTACATTAATCAGGCAGCTTTCCTGTCAAGTGTACACTTGGTCATAAACTTGGCTTTACTGCCAACTAGTATGTGGAAAGACCTTGATCTACAGAGTGATGATGAAAAGTATAAAAGCGCAAGTGAAAAAAGGAAGAGTACCAGTACTTCTTGATGTCCTTCGTAATCCATTCAAGAGAACAGATATAAGTGGCAAAATAAGAGATTTAAGTGGGTAGTGCTTAAGCTGAAATGCCTAAAACTCCGTATTTCAGTTTAATGAAAATGTGAAGAGCCTTCTCCCCCATCCTTTAAGAAGTGCTTTCCAGAACTGAATGTGCAGTTTTTCCGAACCAGGGCAGAAAAGAATTGACCACTTGCGTGTTTATTCTGCTCATCTATTGCTCTGTATTTATTGACTTACAGGAAATTTTATGCTATCTTTCTAACCATGCCCACTGAAAAGCTGCATAGATCAGGGATGGAGAAACTGCAGTCCTTCAGGTGTTCCTGGATTCTAGCTTCCATCAGTCCCACCCAGTATTGCCGATAGTCAGGGATAATGGGTCTTGTACTCAGACATCATTCTAGTGTGCCACAAATTCCCCATACCTGTTATCGATACTTAACAGATACATCTTTATTTTCTCTATCATAATCTTCCCTTCATTCTCTTCTTTTAAGATTTGAAAATTGGAGAGTTTAGAATTGTTGCTACTTTAAATCACCTTTCTTAGCCTGAATAACATGTCTTGCTCTAATAAAACATAGTATTTCATTAATGGCTGTTCAGGGTAGTAAAGCCCTAGTAATTAGAAGTTTCTATTTGAATAAGTGTTGAAATAGCTTTAAATGAGAGGAGTTGCACACAGTTGTTTTTAAGCAAGGGGTGTTGAATGCTGGAGCAAGTGGTTATTTTGCATCAGCAATATGTGAGCTCACTTAAAATTAATCTGCTTGCATTTGTAGTTCAGTTAAATTGAAATTGGTGGCCTTATTCACATGTAACAATAATCCAAAGTATGGTTTAGCATGAGTGAGCAAGACTGCTGGCACACCGTAATAAAATTGTGGGCACATTACTTCTCTCCCCTCCCCCTCTCCCATGCTGCACTACCAGGAGGAAAACCATGGTTTGGCTTAGCATTGCATCTCCACCTGAGCTTATGGTTTGTCCTGCTCCAAACAAACCATCAGACTGGATTTGGACATGCTAACCAACCATGGTTTATCTCCCAGGAGTGTGGGAGGAGTAAAGTGACCACAGCGTTGCCAGTATGTACCAGCAAACTTGCTCATCCCGTCTGTCTCATAGTTTGGTATGTGTGAGCCAGTCAAATGAAACTCAAGTTTTATTTCTTCTGGGATAACAACTATTGAGCTTACATAAATCTTGTGTGTATGAGGTATGAGTAAGGCTGAAGTTGATGTGAGTCTGGCTTGCTTCAGTTTAGCATGCCATCTGTTGCTTACTGATAGGTTTGCAGGGGTTTGCACTCTCAGCTTTTCAGCCAGCATAAATAATTATCAGTCTGATAAACCTAGGAGTTTAGAATTTGAGCTGCAAGCTGAAAGTTCTCATTCAAATTCCAGTTCAGTCATAAACTCAATAGATTTTATTTCTCGGCATCTCTCTGGATGCAGTTCTTAGGAAACTGCAGAAATAAAGAAGTGATTATTAGTAATGACCAGGCAAAAGGACATGGGTGGCACTGTGGTCTAAACCAGAGAGCCTAGGGCTTGCCGATCAGAAGGTCAGCAGTTCGAATCCCCACGACGGGGAGAGCTCCTGTTGTTCGGTCCCAGCTCCTGCCCACCTAGCAGTTCGAAAGCATGTCAAGTGCAAGTACAGTAGATAAATAGGTACCGCTCCAGCGGGAAGGTAAATGGCGTTTCTGTGCACTGCTCTGGTTTGCCAGAAGCGGCTTAGTCATGCTGGCCACATGACCCGGAAGCTGTCTGCAGACAAAACCGGCTCCCTGGCCTATAGAGCAAGATGAGCGCGCAACCCCAGAGTCCTCCGCGACTGGACCTAACGGTCAGGGATAGCTTTACCTTTACTAGGCAAGTACTTTTTTTATTTCCTCTGGCCTATTAAATATGTTTTGACCAGTTAAATTTGTTTTAGTCCACTGTTTAGTCTCTGCTTCTTGATTTTTCTGCTGCACTAGATTTATTTTTGTGAAGCTTTTATTCAATTTTAAGTTTTTTGTGTTGCAAGCTGCTCTAACAACTTTCTGTTTTAGTGCCAGGCATAAATACTATAAACCAACTGTACCTTACAGAATGTTGACAAGTTTACAGAGATAATGCATTTGAAACACTTTCAGTGCTTAGCTGTTCATATTTTGAAGCTTTTGAAAGTGCCCTCTAAAACATGTCCTTCCTTTGACTTTCTCTTCACAAACACAACCTCAGCTAGCTGAACTAGCCAAGTTTTTTTGTCTCACCTTCACCTGTAGTCTATGACTGTTTGTAAAGATGTGTCAAATAATCATGGAAAATAATTCATCCATGAAATAGAAAGATCAACATAGATGCTTGTTTCTGGTACAGTATTAAGCTTTAATGTAGCTTAGTGGTGGAACACATTATTTGTTTGCAGAAGTTACAAGCTTCAAAACTAGGAATCTCCAGATTGGTCAGGAAAAGACTTGAAACTCTAGAGTGCCACTGCCAGTCAGTGGACAATGCTGAGCTAGATGGATCAATGATCAGATTCAGTATAACAAGCTAGTAAAAAGAATAATAAATGTAAAAACTAAAGTAAACGTGCTCCATGATGCCAGGAAATTGTAATTTACCCTAACCTTGTGTCTCTTAAATGGCTTTGGATGTGCTCTGGGAATGAATTAAAATGATAATTGCACTAAATGTAATATATAACTGGTAAATCTTGTCTCACTGGTTTGTGTGCATCTCTATTTGAATTACTGTAGTATTGTGTACTTCCAGATTCATAAGCAAATATTAATAAGTAATATACAGTTCTCCTTTTCATTTTTTTAAAGACTTGCTCTTCTGAAGGTTTTGTCATATATGGCTCTAATTGGTGGAGACTCATATAGTGCACTGAAGGGTGGATGCTGCACACTCCTGCCCTTTGACTTACCTCTGAATGCCATTGTTCTGAATGGGGCGTTTTCTGTATAGGACTGTAAAGGTTGCAGGGATTGGGCTATACCTGTAGTATTTTATTCAACCTAGGGATATCAAGCAGGCTTGGGAATGGGGAAGGTTTGCTGGGGTAACGTGTTGAAAGATCCCAGTTTCCTGCTGCTCATGAATTCTGCACAATTACCTTATCTGCGTAGATAACTTGGTATGTGGAAACAATAATGTGTATCTGAAGGCTATCTTGAACCAGCTGTTCAGCGGCTCTTGAAAGTACTTCTTATTGACTAGTCTTATTTAAGTTAAAGGCTCTAAAGGGCCCTGATTTTCTTCTGATTGAATGCTGTTCAATTATTCAGGATGAAGGTGAAAATAAGGATTTTAGAAACACTACATGATGACAATGCATTAATGTATCTCAGTTTTGTTAGCATCATAATGCTTCTCCTGTTTTATGTAGCAATTACCACATTCATATTGATAATTAAAATAAATTGAGGTATTTAACATACTTAATAGTAATGAGAACATCTAATTTTGCCAATTTTTATTCTATTAAACATTGCTTCTTTTTCATGTTTCAGAAATGGATTGTGGTATCCATTAGTGTGAACAAGTGAAGGAAGGGCCTCAGCATTGTGTAATTCTCCCTTTCTTCTCCTCCTGTACTGCTGGAAGGAGAGTTCAGAAGTACTGTATTTGCTTCCGCTTTTGATTAACCATAGCTTGCTATGTCCAGAACTAGAACCGTGTGTAATCTTGGTTGGTTTAAACAAGGCAACTTCAGTAACGATGTTTTGAATTGGTTTGTTTGAAACAAGTATAGTTAATAATAACCACAGTTTGTCACAGCTAGCGGGGTGGGGAAAGAG
Organism: Zootoca vivipara; assembly: GCF_963506605.1. Lineage (NCBI taxonomy): Eukaryota > Metazoa > Chordata > Lepidosauria > Squamata > Lacertidae > Zootoca > Zootoca vivipara. The sequence continues at coordinate 19,949,538 of NC_083283.1, read as the reverse complement.
GGTAGTATGCAAGTCTGAGGCTTGCTGTATGGCTCATTCCTGCTGATTCATATCACATTAAATTATGATTATTCTACAGGAAAAACTTCATTAATAGGAAACTATAGTTGAGACTTAAGCACTCAGATACCTCTATCCTCTCCCCCTGTTTATTGTGCCACTAGAGGAGGCTGAAGAGCTTCCCGATTTCCTTTTAAACTATCCACATTACTCTGTTATGTCTAATCTTCAGAACTGTGGTTTGTTTAAACAATGGTTAGAACAAGCCAGGATCAGACAGTGGATTCAGATTGTCTGTTAATTTTACTAACCATAGTTGAAACAAACCACATATCCTCAAATGTGAATGACAAAGGGTACTGTGTTTAGTTTCATTCTCTTCCTCTGTCATGTAAAAAAAGAGAGGAAAAGGGCTAATGGGCAAATCTGACATTTTCTCATGTTATGAGAAAAAACTCATTTTCCCTTATGGGGTACCCAAGAGTCCATATAGAGTCCTTTTGTAGGTTATCGGTAGGAGAAAATGACAGACCAACCAGAGAATATTGAAAAACAAAGCAGCTAGTAAGCCTGATCTTTATTAAAGCTGTTGCAACAAGGTGCTCACAACCACACATGGGGGGGGAGGTACCCAGAACAAAGGTGTGCCCGCCCTTAAATAGACTTTTGAAATTGCCGCCCCTCAACCTCTAGACCACCCCCAGAAACATCATACATATATCACAGAAGGGGTGTATCCCAGGACCACCTCTCCCAATGCCTCATACATACATCAATCACAGGAGGGGCTACAACGGACTACAACAGAAATCTGAGTGCGTTGTTTTTTCTCTTGTCTGGTAGGTTGCTTGATTGGATTACGTGGGCATCCTGGCCACTCTTGTTACTCAATTCCTGAATCCAGGTCACAGGCTCATCCCTATTCATATAAAATATTCCTTCCAGTAGCACCTTAGAGACCATCTAAGTTTGTCATTGGTATGAGCTTGTGTGTGTGCATGCACACCTCTTCAGATACACTGAAACAGAAGTAACCAGACCTTTATATATAGTGAGAGGGGTGTTACTCAGAAGGGGGGTGGGAATGCGTGATTGGCTGATAGGTGTGGTAAACCTGTTGATGACTGTTAACAACTGCAATTGGTCTTACAGGAAAAAGCATTGGGTAAGATGGCTAAAAATAGCTTTATCATGTATAATGAGATAATAATCCAATATCTCTATTCAGACCATCAGGTCTCTCCATGGTTTTAAGTTTGGTAATAAGTTGAAATTCAGCAACTTCTCTTTCCAGTCTATTTCTGAAATTCTTTTGTAATAAGACAGCTACTTTGAGATCTTTTATAGAATGTCCTGGGAGATTGAAGTGTTCTCCTACTAGTTTCTCTGTCTCTTAAATGTGCCCTTAAGACAGGATTTGTGAAAGAGACAGTGGGGAGATTTCCCATTTCCTTCAACCTTGCACACCTTGCAGAGAAATATTTAAGGTCATTTTGGGAGAGAGAAAATGGTTTCAGGACTTCTGTGGGTTTCAGACAAGTGGTTTACATATTTGTATGTGTTTGCTTGGTACATTTATGAACATCTATTTTATTTATAACACTCATAATATTAAATAAATGTATCCTGGTGTGGGTGAACCAGCGTTGCTTTTTACATAAGAAGTAGTATATCAAAGAACTGTTGGGAAATTACTCCTAATAAATACCCTTGTTCTGATAACACAATATGGAAGTAAGAACCTTCCAGTATGGAGCTAAAAATAATGGCACCTTTATCAGATGTTTGAGATTTAAGTTGTGGTTTGTAGTATAAGGTTGCTATCAAATGGTTTTTACTGAAAGGTAAAATTTTATACATAGTGAAGGGTTTTCAAACAATTACTTTTTCTGTCTTACTGGTTTGTCCTCTACAATACTTTTAATAACTTAATTGGAATAGTTACAACTTTCAGTGTTTCTTCTTGAAATGAAATTATTTTGATTCTCTTTTTAGCATCATTTAATCTGATGGTGGGACGCGGATGGCGCTGTGGTCTAAACCACAGAGCCTAGGGCTTGCCGATCAGAAGGTTGGCAGTTAGAATGCTCGCCACGGGGTGAGCTCCCATTGTTCGGTCTCTGGTCCTGCCAACCTAGCAGTTCGAAAGCACATCAAAATGCAAGTAGATAAATAGGTACCACTCCGGTGGGAAGGTAAACGGCGTTTCCGTGTTCTGCTCTGGTTCGCCAGAAGCGGCTTAGTCATGCTGGCCACATGACACGGAAGCTGTCTGCGGACAAACGCCGGCTCCCTCGCCAGTAAAGTGAGATGAGCGCCACAACCCCAGAGTCGTCCGCGACTGGACTTAACGGTCAGGGGTCCCTTTACTTTTAATCTGATGGCATCTATTGTTTTGATAACTAATCTTGTTGTGATATGACAGAGGAATGAGAATAAGTTTTAGTAGAAAGTATAAAATCTATGCTGATAAATCTGTTTATGAAGGAGGAATATAATTTCCTTGTGTTCCTTTCCGCCCCTCACCCCCATTTTGATTAGGCCATTTCCCAACACTTAGTATCTGAATGAATTTTGTGACCCCCACCTACCATCTCCCACATGTACATCTCACAGGCTGTATACATGTACTTCTCCCACCCACATCCTGTTTTCTTTGGTGTGCTTACTCAGATTTACTTAAATGTTCCAGGAATAAATAGGAGGAAAAGTAACTGAAAGGCATTTAAAGGGAGGAGGGGGATTGTCTGAATTTCTTTGTGAATGGGCCACTTCTGAGCTGAGTTCACAGCTCCTTTCAAATTAGCATTTGTGGTGCAAAGTATTTCTGAGTGAAACATGAAATGCATTACACTTGGACTATAATTTTTTAAAAGGACATGCATATAATCTGTATACAGAAGCCCAGCTTTACATGAAAATGTCCATCCTTTGTGTCATTGCTAATGCTTTTAAAAGCTGCATTTTAAAATTGTGTCTACTAAGCTGTGCACAGTCAGTTGCAGCTAATGGGCATATCCTGTGCAGTGTAGAACTAACTGGTGTTATAATTATTTGTTACAAATTATTTTAACCTTGTCCTATACAATTCTTGTCATACAGCATTTTTTTAAAAATTGATAACACTCTGAATGTTTTCAGGTATTTGTGAAACTAGGAAGATATTCCCAGTCACTGGAGTAGTTTATATTGGTCAAATCCTTAAAGCAAAACAGAGGAGTGAAGTCCCTGTTCTGGCAGCTAGTTGTGTTAGGCTGAGTTGAGAGTCACAGGGTATAAGCTGTGTAACTGGTGAAATAGATGTCTGCCCACGGGGCTGTAGTCAGCAGTCTGTGACAATACTGAAAGGGAGAGAAAAATGAATGTAACGCGTGCCTTGCCTCATTTTTTTTCAGATACTGGCCAGAAAAAGACCCTAGACAAGAAAGATGGGAGACGAATGTCTTTTCAAAAGCCTAAAGGGACTATAGAGTACACAGTAAGTAACTACTCACCTACATAATATGCAATAGAAATCTATAAAGATTTGGATATGTTTAATATTTGGATATTAGTTTTCTGAATGCTATTTAAGAAGAAAAGTGATGCATGTTACCTTTTTGTTTATTCAGTCCTGTAGCTCTGGCAGGCAGGTGATCACCTTAACAGGATTGACGAGTACTATTTTGAGTCTTTTCAGAAATGATGCAGCGTAATTCTGGAGAGGCAAAGTTAACCTTTCTAGTATTCCTGTAGAGGTTATCAAGTTGTGAATAATTGTAAATCAACAGGACATTCCTTTAGATGCACAAATTATTTTACTTCTAGGAAAGAACCAGATTTTTAAAATCCCTTACTGCCTTTATAGCTTTCAGCATTGTCCGGTGAATGCAGGTGATTGTGCTGTTAGTCCATCCTTGCAGTGCCTTTGAATAACATTCTTATGTTCTCAGAATTTCCATTGATCTATTGCTACTTGGAAGCATAGTTCTATTTTTTCCAGCAGTATCTGAAAATGGAGCCTTTCTGTAACTGTTACGTTCTTCAAATGACCCTCAAACAGTGCTGCAGTCAAGTGTTTCGTATTTCTGGTTACTAAGGGAAACTGAATTAAGAAATGTTTTGCTACATATTGCCTGTATAACTAGGACTTATAAAGTTATAATATTTAAATTAGCACATTAAACTGGCACATTATAAATAATTTAATCTTGTTTCTAAAATAAAAAGATGTGCTTTAAACTAAAATACTATTAAGTACATGGATAATTTTTGTAAATATTTTAACAGTAAGACTACTATGTACTCTGAAGTTGCACTGACAACTTGATTGGCTGGAATTGCAGAAATTCAGATCAGTATAAGCATGAAATGTAATTAGGAAGTAAAATTATTCTTTCATATTAAGCAAATTACTGGAGTAAACAAAGTGATGCAGGCTGATCTGTCAGCTCTCATGCTTCTGTGTTAACAAAATGGATTTCAGTATCTTGCATTAACCACATACATGCTGCTTCTCTGAACCTCTGCATTAACTTGTTAAGATTGTTTACCCAGTCTTTGCCATGTGGTTCCAGGGTGGGTTCCAGAATATTAACTACAGTATTAAATAACACTTACTGAATGTGATGTGTATTGTATCTGTATGAATAGGTGTAAAATATTGGGCAGTTGTCTATAATTTGGTGTATTGGGTAGTATGTTCAGTAGTATTTCAAGCACTTTCAGAAAGTCTTGTTGTAGAAGTTGACATAGCTTCCAGTGAACCATATACCCTTCTGTGTCATGGTCAGAATCACAATACAGTTGTACCTCACTTAAGTATTTCTATTGTTTCAGAAGCTTGTAGTATTCAGACTAAATAAGGTGCAGAACATATACCACTCTTAATTCATTGGCAGGGAGTTTAAAACATTGATTTAAATGTTTAGCAATAGTAATTTAGACCCTCACAGTTTCATTACTGCCAGTTCTACTGCTTCTTACTGCATGTTCCATCCTAGAGTGGTAACAGATTACAGAAGCGATTGAAAACCTTTCATCCAACACTGTTACAATTTTCTACCTTAAAATGTTAAATGTAGCTGTTGCATAATACTTTGGAGTTCATTTCCCTTATTCACTTTCCTCTTACTGACAAAGTATTGCCTCTTCTCCCTGTCCCCACCCATTTCCATGCACTGGTAGCTTGTATGTTTGTTTGAATTTCTATCTTACAGTATTTCCAAGGCAGGTAGCTAAACCTACACTCCTAAACCTGGGAATGTCACACTGAATTCAATAATATTTATTTCTGAGGACACATGGTTTGTAGCCAAAGTAGCACTATATACTACTTTAAATGTGTCTCTGGGAGGAGGTGGGGGAATGAGGGTTATTTTTTGTTTTTGTTTTGTTATGTATTTTGTGTTTTTATCTTGTATTTTTATGCTGTGAACCACCCCGAGATCTTCAGATGAAGGGTGATGTGCCAATTTAATAAATAATAATAATATGTGAACTTTTCATCAGCATGTGGAATTCTGCTTGTGCAATGGAACATTCTCCATCTCTCCCTGCAAAACAAAAAAACAAAAAAACTATTCTAGGGGTTCCCCAAGCCTCCAGAGAAGATATGTTGAGGAGAGGGGCAAGTTCTGTTGTGCAAGTGTAAATACCACCCTTGGGTAGGATTATTCTGTAACATAAATTTTAAAATACGAAAATGGAAAAAAATGTTAGGGGAATTTCTCCTCCTTCCATATGCTTACCTCATATAACTAAAAGGCATTCTTAGAAGGCTATAATAGGGCCTTAGAAGCATTTTTTGATCCTACTTTATTGGTACAAGAAAATGTCAACTTTCTAGGAAATTATAAAAAGGTCTTACTTAAGGAAATGCAAGAAAGGGATTATTTCTTGACACGGTTGGTGCCAAAGTCTTTCAAACAGACATCCATCTGCTGCTGGAGAATGTTGGGTCCTGTTAGCTCCAGAAATAGAGATGTGTAATTTCCTGTGATAACCATTGTGATAAACTGCTTTAAGTGATTGTTAACCAAGTTAGCCAGAATTTTAATTGCTTATAAAAAGTAAGGAAACATTTATATTCTAAGAGTTAGAGGTGCTGTTGTTGTTCAGCCTTGCACTCTATCCATTCCCTACTTTGTTGTTAAAGATCTCTTTACTTTAACAAAACAGTATTTTAGGCAAACATTAGAAATAACCCCAGAACTGGGCTTACTAAACATATTCCAATACAATAATGCTCACTTACACCACAAAGAACTCATAACCCACTTACTCTCAGCAACCAGAAAAACCATAACCAGACACTGGAGAGACCTGTCAGGAGTAAACTTGGATAGATGGCACCAAATAGTATGGGAAACAGCCCTACTAGAAAAATTAACCAATAAGCTGAAACTGACACGGGGACAAATAGAGGAAGACGGCTACCCTATGGCTACCCTTTATCACATACACAGCCCAACAAGACAATGACAAAAATCCACGAACAGCATACAAATCAATATGGCTAACCTGATCCAAAACACCCGTCCACCCCATTCACAAACGAAACAAAGACCACCACAACCAATCACAAATGAACAGTCATACCCTAGGCCAACTCCAACATCTCTCAGCACCAAAGGAACACAAGCGAACAGCAGAGAACCAGCACAAGTGACGCTGACAAAAAACCCCACAAACCACATATATTAAGTAAAGTAGAAACATCACCTGACCCCACCCTGACCCATCTTTCCCCCATCTACCTCTTTCCCCCTTTTCTTCCCAATGTCTCAACAAATGAAACTGATTTGTAAAAATGTTACGAGAGACATTGCACATACTTTTGTAAATCAAGAAAATATTTAATAATAATAATAATAAACAGTATTTTAGTAGACCTGGTACTCTAGGAAATCATTGAGCATAGTGGGAGGTCAGCCTTTTCAGCCAAGGTGGCTAGCATTTTCTCAAATGCTGTAGAAATTAGTACCTGTTGGATATCTGTATATTATGCAACCATAACAGACACAGAGCAGCTGTCATGAAAAGAGTGGCAATCCTGCTTTTCAGCGAGTTTATTATATAAAAAGTGATTGATTTGAACAATTATCCTTTACTGCAGTGGTTGCTAACCTTTTTTGGCCTGAGGGCCACATTGATGGTAACCACCCATCTGAAGGCCACATGCCAGTAGTGGGTGTGGCATGCACACACACACACAAGATGTGCAGGCACACAGCACACTCCCCCTTCGATAGCCCTGGTAAACTACGCATTCCAGCAGGCCACCAGGGAATCAGCTGAGAGGCCATCACCATGGGATAAAACATCCCCTACCACTCTTCGGAAACAATTTGGATGCATTAAGTGGTGGGGCCGGACCATCTGTATCAGTTAAGGCAGTATAAAGGCAAACTGCATAAATACTCTGGGTCCTTAAGGCCAGTAAGTGAACATGAAAATAACATGGGTAGGAAGCTCCTTAGGAACTATATCCAGGAGAAGCAGGATACAGTTAGTTATTGGTTGGCATCTGTCTGTCTCAAGAGACAATGGAAGAGTGTGCCTTCAGAGGTGAAGTCAAACCATTGGGCAGTTAGTGCCTGCTGTGGCTGTAGAGACTGATATGTGAGCGAGAGATGAGATGCCTTGTTGCAGCTAGGGCAGATGAAGGCGTCTGATTGTGCTGTTGCAGTTGTCCCATGGGGTTTCTTCTTTGGTCATTGCTGTGGATACACAACTTGACTGATGTCTCCAGATGCTTTGCTCATCTCCAAAAGATTCCCACATGGTGGGGTTGATGTTGCCAGCCTTCATATCGCATTCACAGACATCTTTGTAACACAGAGTTGGTCTGCCAATGGGCCTGGTGCCTGAGGCAGCTCCATAGAGCATGCCCTTGAAGATCCTGCCATCTTCCATTCTGGGAATTAGTGATAAACCTGTGCCGCGCTAAGCTTACAAGGGAAAGCTTGCTCATGTCAACTGGGTCTGCAAAGCCACTGCATGATCAAGAAAACCACATTCTGCCTGTTGGATTTAGACAAGAAAATTTTATTGGACAGGTTGTGAAGACCGGTAGGCTTTCGAATTGAAGCTAAATAGAACTTGAATACTGTATTTAAACACTAGTTACTTTTTCTTAACAGGTTGAATCAAGAGATTCTTTGAATACTGTTGCCCTAAAGTTTGATACAACACCCAATGAACTGGTCCAGTTAAACAAGCTATTTTCCAGAGCAGTTGTTCCTGGACAGGTACTTCCTTTTATATAAAATATGGGAGACTGAGCAACTGAGGCAAATATATTAAAATATTTTTAGGGGAATCTGATCACGGGCTGTCGTAGACAGTTCCTGCCTCTGCTCTAATTGTGCTATGGAGGAAAACTGAAAAAACATTGTTGAGATTGGTTTCCCCCTAACTTGCCACAAACCTCAGATCAAATACCAATCCCTTGTTGGTCTGGATCTGGATTGGTCTGGATCTGGATTGAAGTTGTGACTCCAGGTCCATTTCTTTGTTTTAAGTGGAAAGAAGACTTTGTACTAAACAATGGCAAAGCCTCCCGCTTGCTCACTCTCCCCTTGCCGCATCCTGCACGGCTGGGAGAAGGGCATTGCTAGCATTTTGTATTTCTTCCAAAGAATCCAGGCTTTTCATTACAGTACATATAATTAGAGATCATGATTTAAACCAAACAAATTAGCCACTTCAAGCCATGGGTTATGAAACTGGCTTGTTTAACTAGCCAGCATTTGTTTTAAACAATGATCTCTGGTTCTTGTATAACAAGTCAGGATTATGGCAGGCACTAGAGATAAGACATTCAACTGCATGCAGTGCAACTAAAAACACAACTACCACATCATTTCATCCACTCAGCTCTCAACTGACCAGTAATCATGTGCAGAAGTCTTTTAATAAGGCATCTGGTTGGCCACTGTGAGAACTGGATGCTGGAACTAGATGGGCCATTGGCCTGATCCTGCAGGCTCTTACGTTCTTAAGGGCCGTGGCTCAGTAGTATAGCCCCATGTCTGAAACCCTGGAAAGCTGCTGCTAGTAGTGTAGGCACTACTGAGCTAAATGAATCATTTGTCTGATGCAGGCATATACTGACACGTGACATGGAGATCAGAGGAACACAAAATACAAAAAAGAACACTGAAAATTTAGAGTAGTTACAGTGACAGTTCATAATTGTCTATTAATGTAATGAAGAATATCTTACACAAAGCCTCTGCATGAAATTTATTTCCATCTTAATTTACTTGCGTTTCAATCCTGGTGATGACATCTCAGTCAGAAGTATTTTTATTATTTTTACAGATTTTATATGTTCCTGATCCAGAATATATTTCCAGTGTGGAAAGTTCTCCTTCGCTTAGTCCTATAAGTCCTTTATCACCTACATCTTCAGAAGCAGAGCCAGAGAAGACAGCTGTAAGTGTAAGTACGTTGCTGGAATAAAGGAAAATAACTTTTTAAAAAAGTTTAAGAACATTCCTGAAGGGATAATGTTTGAAACTGCGCTGATCTGATTGGTGCCGAGGTGTCTTGAAATCAAAAACTGTGTTGGCAAAGATCTTGACTAGATTGTTTGAAAGAGTTATAAGGATTTTCTTTCAGACCTGGGGTGGCTAATATTTTTTTTTTGTCCAAGGGCCACTTTCCTCTTTGGCCAAGTCTCTGGGGGCCACATGCTAGCAGTGAGTGAGGCTAAAAATAGGTGTAGCCATCCCAGACACTCACATGTGCACATAACTGACCCAAGCAGATCAGCTGAGGAAGGGGCATTATTACCAGCTTGGTGTCTCCTTTTTTGTGGGTAAAAGGTAAAGGGGCCCCTGACCATCAGGTCCAGTCGTGTCCGACTCTGGGGTTGCGGCGCTCATCTCGCTCTATAGACCGAGGGAGCCAGCGTTTGTCCGCAGACAGCTTCCGGGTCATGTGGCCAGCATGACAAAGCTGCTTCTGGCGAACCAGAGCAGCGCACGGAAACGCCGTTTACCTTCCCGCCGGAGCAGTCCCTATTTATCTACTTGCACTTCGATGTGCTTTTGAACTGCTAGGTGGGCAGGAGCTGGGACCAAGCAACAGGAGCTCACCCCATTGCAGGGATTCGAAGCGCCGACCTTCTGATCAGCAAGCCCTAGACTCTGTGGTTTACCCCACAGCGCCACCTGTAGGTGGGACTTTTTGCTGTCGGCGCTAAATTTGGTAGGAGTTAGGGGTGGGGGCTAGAAAAAAATTGTTTAAGGAAGGGGCTGTAGATTCCTTCAATATACTATATAGATTTTTATGCCAATGTAGGGGTTTTCTATCCTCTTTTACCCAGAGAGATTGTGCAGTACCCATGGCTCTATAATATTATATTGTAGATTTTTTTATTTATAAATTTGCTGTGACTATCCAAGCTGTAAATTCAAAAAACTGAAAGCTGTGAGTTCTAGGATTTGGAAAAGAATGTACAGTGGTCCCTCGACTTACAAAATTTTGAGTTACGAATGAAAAAAAATGGCCGCACGCTTACGGTTTTTTGGACATCCGAAAGGAAAACTGTTGTGGTTTAGATGTGGTTTACTCGACTTACGAATTTTTCCGTTTCCAATGCATTCCTATGGGAAACCGCTTTTTTCGACTTACAAACTTTTAGACCTACGAATGTGCATTCAGAACGGATTAAATTCGTAAGTTGAGGGACCACTGTACAGTGTTACTTTTGGTCATCATAAAATAGTACTGTTTTTTCCCTTTGTAGGATTCAGATGGGGTGCATGGAAAAGAAGCCACACCCACACCAGTTTACCCATGTGTTCGGCCTGCAAGAGTTGTATCATCCACATCAGAGGAAGAAGAAGCTTTCACAGAAAAATTTCTCAAAATTAATTGCAAATACATAACCAACAGCAAGGTACAGAAGGTTCTAGTGTCATGCTTCAACTATTTATTTGAGGGTCTTCCATTTATTGAGATTCATTGGCAATTAAATCACACCAATTAAAATGCACCTTAATTTAAAATTATCAAATCTATATTTTTATAAATTGCATCCTGTAGTTCATATTCATACATTTTATTTATATGCCACTTTTGGGCCACTCAAAGTGGCTTGCAACAAGAAAAGATTTACATAATTACAAACACAACAAAAGTAGTCCTAAACAAGAAATAAAACACACCAAAAAGTACATAACCAACCTGAGCAATTTTCACATAAATAAATAATAAGGTCTAAAAATAAAGATGCAAAAAATTTAATATCAATAGCAGTAGCAAAACCTCTCAACAAAACCCCATAAACAATACCCCAGCTTTTTGACACAATACGATTAGGTTTTGGTAAAATAGAAGGAAGTTGTGGATTTGAAATCAACAGAGACTGCACATGAGAGGATCACATACAGATTGTGTGTTCCATTATTTCCTAGAAAAAAATACATTTTTGTGTGCACATTTCCACAGTAGTTCTGTATTTGTGTAATTCTCTGTTTGAATTATTTCATTTCATATACCAGTGGCTAGGAGGAGCAGCAAATTTCTCAAGCCACAAGTTTTATGTATTGCATTCTGAGGCAAAGTAGTGCAGTCGACTCACAACTTACATGCATTTAACTTACACAATTGCAACTTTACATGCATGACAGGCAGCCAGTTGAAATTTCACAAATTAAACACACCGAATGCAGAGAGCTTAACAGATCTTTTCGTGCTGGGTTTTCCCTGTGCAGAAAGTGCTTTTAAACTTCTCCACCTTGCTTACTAGGTGAACAAGACTAAGAGCTTAAAAGTTCTCTGCTTTTCTTGGAGGGTAAGACCGGTTCTACATGCTGGCTTATTAAGATAAGATTCCTTGTGCAGGGGCGGTTCCAATGAGTTGTTTTCACTATATGCAATTTCAGCTTTATGTGCTATCCCTGGAACATGACCCCTATGTAAGATACAAGTTGACTGTATAGACTTGTCCCATTGTCTTGCAGATCTAGCAGTAGTAGCCAATTATATCAGGAGAAGAACACTGAGGAAAATGTGAGAGTCATTAATGCAGTTTAGGCTTTGGAAAACTGAAAGCAGAATTACGCCTGCTTCTAAAAAATAAAATATGTGGGAGTGCCAAAATACTGTGCAGGAAAAACTGTCAAAACATTTACATCTTTCTTAAAGGCAGTGCATTCAGTATGGCATGTGAAATAACTTTCTCAGTACTTTCTCAGTAAAAATAATAAAGCAGTTTTCTAGAAGCGTGTGCCTGCTATTTTCAGCTCAAATCTTTCTTATTGTGTGTTTATATTTGATTTGATTCCTTCTCTTTCTGTCCCAAGACAGGTGGGTAGCCGTGTTGGTCTGAGTCGAAACAAAATACGAAAGCTCATACCAAAATAAAAACTTAGTTGGTCTTTAGGTGCTACTGAAGGAATTTTTTTTTATTTTGTCCCAAGACAGGTGAACTTAAAAGTGCACAAATGTATTTTTAGACTTCTGTTCATCCACAAACCTACATTGGTTTAATCCTGTATATTGATGAACACCCGCTGCCTTAAAAATTGGTCAAAGGCTTCCATTTGCTCTAAGCTTCGTTACTATACCATCTTATCTTTTGCTTGGCTCTTTTATTTCATTAGTAACCTTAGATTTTCAAAACTTATAATACGTTCTTCATATTCCTTGTTCAACTAGGCTCACACTGAATACCTCTTAGAGATTTCCTACCTTTTGCAAAAAAACTGTTTCCACATTCTAAAATTATAACATGGTGCTTGGTAATAAAAATAACTCGTGGATATGAATAGGTTTCTTTTGGTCCCTCATGCCACTAGCGCTTTTCGCCAAAACCTCTCTCCTTCCAAAAATAATAGATCATATAGGGAAAAATGCACTTCTGGTTATATAAATCATTAGATATCTTTTAAGAAATGACATGCCTTACATAAAGCCATTATTTAATAAGCAGAAAGGTAGTGAATTTCACAATCTATTTTAACAGATATTGCATGATTTGATTTCATTTATGCCCCAGCTTACATTAATTATATAATTGCTGCAACTTATTTGAGCTAGATTCTGATATTTTTTACCATATGTTGAAACTTTCATAAACTTTAAGTGCATACCAAGGATGAATGGAGCTCCAATACAAGACACATTCATCTAAATCAATGGATTGAATCCAGTTTTACCATTGCTCTCGGTGATCCAACAGAAGCCTGCTGACAGAAGGGAGCTGTGAGGCAGTTTTGCCCCCTCCTTTGCCATATAACCAAACACACCACCTTCCTGTTGTTTTGGAGGAGTGGATCTTTGAGGTGCTGTAGCAAGAAGGGGGAACCAGTGAAAATTGCCTCCTCTTCCATTATCAGAGAAAGGGCATAACTGAACCCAATCTAATATGTTTCTTATTGATTGATTGATTTTTAAGGTTCTTTTTTTAAAAATGCCTCTATTTACAGTGGTACCTCAGTTTAAGAACAGCCCTGTTTACGAACTATTCGGTATACAAACTCCGCAAAACTGAATGTAGTGTTCCGGTTAGCGAACTTTACCTTTGCCTACAAACAGAATCCGAATGGTGGAAGGGCACTGGTGGCGGGAGGCCCCATTAGGGAAAGCACGCCTCGGTTTAAGAACGACTTTGGTTTAAGAACGGACTTTCGGAACGGATTTAGTTTGAAAACCGAGATACCACTGTAGTAGGTTTCCAGGAGAAGGCTGCTTCTCTTAGCATGCATCTATGTTGCTTTATTTATGCAAAGAAATCAGAGGCAAATTAATGGGGTTTTCCCACCACCTCTTAGCTTTGGAACTACCGTAAATGCTTCAAACAAAGGTGATACTAGCCCAGTCCCATTCATATTCATGAAATGCTTTCATAAAGTTAATTTTTTAATTCTCTAATCTAGGTGGAAGAGAGTCTCTTCCCAATTGCTAGCACGCTGAGAGAAAAGTCTTACAAGTTAACAGACTTAAGAGAAAGCTATGTTTGTTTGTTTTCTAAAACAGTAAATATTGATTCAGGCATCTTTTTTTTTCCTACGGAAAAATGTTTTCCTCATGGATTGGTTTACCATACAATCCTTCACTGGCTTACAGGAGTGTTGAGTGTTAGGTAGCTTCTTGTACAAATGTTTAGTTACTTGTAGAAATGCTTTGAAAACGTTTGACTAATCTTAGGTCATCAAACATTTTCCCTCCTCCTTTCTTCTTATTTTAGGGAACAGTCAACGGTGTGCTGCTAGTGACGCCAAATAATATAATGTTTGATCCACATAAAATGGATCCATTGGTTCAAGAGAATGGTTGTGAAGACTATGGCATCATGTGTCCAATGGAAGAAGTGATGTCAGCTGCTATGTATAAAGATATTGTAGATGACAAAGTAAAGGATTCATTACCCATGTAAGATAAATTAGATTCTCTCTCTCTCTCTCTCTCTCTCTCTCTCTCTCTCTCTCTCTCTCTCTCCTCTCTCTCTCTCTCTGTGTGTGTGTATGTGTATAAATATATTTTTATAGATAAAATATATTTTTATAGATAAAAGTTTGCTTTTAAATTGCATGGTAGTGGTTTCTGTGTCATCATACAATTTGTCTTTTATTCAAGACGTAAGGCAACAAAAAGTACGTGACAGGCTCTAGCTTTTGTTTATGTGACGTAGGTTCTCTTTCCAACTTCAGCACAGCCTTCTCCCTTTTTGCATCATTGATGAGTGTGGGAAAAGCCAGTATCTTAATGCTGACTAGCTTATTTTTTCTTAAATTCAAAGGCATTAAAATTCAACGTTTTGGAAGAGGTAATCAGTATAAATTATACACAGTGGTTCATATTGTTCACCTTTTGTTACTTTTGTCTCTAATAATAAGATGACTTTTACAGAGAAAAAGAGCTGATCTCTCTCTCTCCCCCCTTCCTTTAAGACAGTGTTCCTTTTTGTTGTTTTAAGCTTAGTTGTGAAGATAATGTTCCTGGCTTTGTTTGCTTTCCCCACTGAACAAAAGAATTAGTTTCAGCTCAATTCAAGCGGGGTTGAAAACATGTTTTACTTCATGGCTTTTTGAAACATACCCTAGAAAAGTTTTTCATGTCACTTGATAGATTATCAGATTGAATACAATCCTAGCAAATTCTGAAAGTAGCACATCTCTATCTAATAATGCTGTAGGAAAGCTAAAAACATGCAGAGAATATTAGATGCATGTGCTTTTTTTATTTAATAGAAAATTAAAGGCAAGTTATTCTCTTGGGATTTAAATACAGTATGATATTAGTGGAAATATTTTCTACCCTGTTTCTCATATTTTAAGACATACGCATAAAATAAGCCATAGCAGGATTTTTAAGCATTCAAGGAATATAAGCCATACCCCGAAAATAAGACATAGTGATAGGTGCAGCAGCAATGCCGGCCGCAGCAGGAGAAGGAAGAAAAAAATAAGACATCCCTTGAAAATAAGCCATAGTGTGTTTTTTTGAGGAAAAAATAAATATAAGACATGTCTTATAATATGAGAAACACGGTATGCTTTTGGTGTCTTAGGAACCTGAAGAACAGAATTTAGACAACAGTTCTCAAGTTAAGATGCTGTAAGATTTTGTCAAGTATTTGCTCTGTGCCACATGCTACTTTTCATAGTCTTTGAAATAAGACTTAGGTTCTGAAAAGAAGAAAGAGAAACAGTTTAGCATCTTCTTATCTTCAGCATCACATCAGCATTGTTATTTTTCATTTGAACATTTGTATTCAGTTTTATAATATACTGTTTTAACAAAATATCAGTCCATTTTGTATTTGCAGTTGTAATATAATGTGTTTATCACTGTAGTATAGAATATCTCTTCTCAATCATCAACTGCTTGCCTCATTTTAAAATACTGGATTCATGGTACTTTGTACAGAAAATTGTTTGTTTAAACCAGGGACATCCACCTCCCAAGGGGGTGGGGGGTTCAGGCCAAAATTGTTGAGCTTTTTTTTAGGGAGGACAGTTCCGTTTTTTGGGGGTTCTGGCAAAAGTAAAGGGCAAACGGGATTAGTCGCTCACCAAAAGATCGCTATGAAAACAATCTGCTTCACTGCGATAACTTTGTCTTCCATTCCAGCAATCATGCGAAAATGGAGGGTGGGGCCGGGTGCTCTTAGGCAAAAGCAAAGGAAAAGGAGCCAGCGATCGACCAGAACCTCCCGGGGATTGACTAGTCGATCCTGATCGACCTATTGGACATCCCTGGTTTAAATCATTTATTGTGCAAAATTCAGAACTGGAGAAGATGGAATTGCATCTATTCCAACCTCTCAAATGTTTCTAACCATCAAATAAACAAGTAGGTAGAGCATTAATCTCAGGGTTGTGGGTTTGAGCCCCACTTTGGGTGAAAGATTCCTGCAGTGCAGGGGGTTGGACTAGATGATCCTCGTGGTCCCTTCCAACTTTAGAATTATGTGATTCTGTTAAATAAATGACTAGCCAACTGCAGATTGACAGAATTCCATCTCTCCTCTGGCACCTGCTTGACCCTTATGCTAGATAAAGAGGAGGGGGAAACTCCTATCCCTGCATTGAATTCCATGTGTCTTCCTGCCTGCAATTCCTTGTCACCTATGGTTGCCATGCTAGTGCTTAAATACACTGGCTGGGCACCCGAAGCAGCAAACATGACGCGCACCTGGGGGCGGGGCGTCGCTACGTAGCGCTACATATGACGTATGCATCGCCACGTATGTCGCATGAATCACTACGTAGCAATGCTGCGCATGCGCGCTACGTAGCGGGGTGCCCCGCAAAACATGGAGCTGGGAGTGGGCTGCCCCCTCCCCTCTCCCTTGCTATGCCACCGCTTAAATATAAGGCGTATCTGGTCCATCCTCCATCCATCTGTCATAAAGCAAGAAGCTAATCAGGTACATTGTAGAATTGAGTTTGATGGAGAGTCATATGCAACTGACACAATTAAAATGTGGCTAGTAAAAACATAGGTGTTGTCTACTCTTATTAGGTTATAACATAAAGCTCCCCCTCCTTTTTTCCCTTTTAGTGATGTGGATCAATTGTCTGTAAAAGATCTCTACCATTTCAGGAAAATCGCAAGAAGCAATACTGATGAAATGGACTCGAGGATGCGAGATACAGGGAATGATAGTGCCAGCACTGCTCCGAGGAGCACAGAGGAGTCTCTTTCGGAAGATGTGTTCACTGAATCGGAACTCTCTCCAATAAGGGAGGAGCTTGTTTCTTCAGATGAACTTCGGCAAGACAAATCTTCTGGAGCCTCATCAGAATCTGTCCAAACAGTAAATCAGACTGCCGCAGAACATGTAACAGCTATTTCAGACTCTGCCAGTGTACTTGGTAATGTAAACTCCAGTCTAGAACATCCTTTGAATGACGGCAGCAAGTCTGTTAGCGATACTGTGGGTTCAGAATCAGCAGACACAACACTAAAAGAAGTACAAGACACTGTAGAGGGAAATGGTGCTGATGTTCAAGAGACACCACATGGCACAGATCAGGAAAATGTACCAGAAGTTGAGGAGTGTTTGCATTCTGAAGAAGACGATTCTAAAAGGGATGCTACAAATAAGGGGCAACTTGTGAAAGAGCCAACTCAAGATTCTGAGACAGATATTGATATGCTACGGAAACTTTGGAAGAGCCATACTATGCAACAAACTAAACAACAAAGGGATATGCACCAGGATGCACATAAGGAAATGAAGCACAAAGTAGCAATAGCTGATGGAACAATAGAAGGTAAGCAAGTAAATATTAGAGTAATCTATCTATCTATCATCTATCTATCTATCTATCTATCTATCTATCTATCTATCTATCTATCTATCTATCTATCATCTATCATCTATTAGCAGTGGTGTGTCTGGAAAATATAGCCCATTCCTATACTAGCTGAGTCCACTGACAGATGAAGAGAAGTAGTTACCATAGCTAGAAGAATTACTTATGCCTACATTAAAGATGATTAAATATAAATTTGCATCATAAGTTTGTCTTTATTATTAAAAAAAATTAAATGAACACAAAATAGGTTTTTTTTAGCATCTTGTTATTTGAGGTAACTTTATCACACATCATTGAATAGCTCCCATTGTTAGCGATAAAATGTGTCTTGGAAGTATTTACCACGTTTGCATTCAGAACGCAGTTTGTAGATTATGAGCAACAGGTATGCCGGTTAAGGAATCATTTAGCATTTTTCTCTCATGTAACATTATTTGCATGAAACACTTGGGGATCCTTTAATGGAATGACGGAATAGAAATGGTTTTAATACATTAATCTTCTGAGAACAACAAATAGCTTTATCTAAAATGGGGCTGGTGCACTGTACTGGGTTCTCTCCAACTGTTGGACAAAACTCTCATGATCTGTTGAACTAAACTCTCCAGGGTATAGAAGGCAATTGAAGGCTACAAGCCATGATGACTATGCTCTGCCTCCGCAGTTGAAAGCAGCTTCTGAATACCAGTTGCTGGAAACCAGTGCGGGGGGGGGGGGGGGGAGTGCTCTTGTGCTCCAGTCCTACTTGCGAGTTTCCCACAGACATCTGGTTGGCCATTGTGAGAACAGGATGCTGGACTAGATGGGCCACTGGCCTGATCCAGCAGGCTCTTCTTATATTCTAATGATCCCTGACCAATGGTCATGCTGACTGGGGATGATGAGAATTGGAGTCCAACAACATGTAGACGCCACCAAGTCCCCCACGGCTAATAGAATATACTGTTATGTGCAGTGGGACTCTTAAAATTTATAACCCTTTTGTTGCAGATGCAACAGTCACTTACTTGTTTTTGCCTAGCCATACTAGATATTAAAAATCATAAATAAAAAAGCCATACTAGAATAAAAGGCCATGCTAGACAATAAAAGGCCATACTAGAATAAAAGTCTCAACTATTTATGATGGTAAACTTCCATAGTGTAAAATCTATACCCACAACAATAATGAAAGCAGCAGCAAAAGGGTAATTCATTGGCTTAGCCAACATATGTATTTCCATGCAAAGCTGTTGGACAACTGTATCTCCAATGGAAAGGAATGCCATAAGAGAGAAGATGTTGCCCTGTGTATGGCTTTTGATGGAATTACCGGTACAATCAGGCCATCTCCTGCAGCCCTTAAGGGCTGATCTAGTAGTGAGAAAGATGCTCTTTCAGGTACAGATTCCAAGCTATATTTGGTTCATACACCAAAGTCAGCTTTCAAATATTAGTTTTGGAAGAATGAAAGAGTGCACAGAGATAAAGTAATGAGGACAGTTCAGAAGGAGAAGGAAAACGTTTAAAGGAGTTTCAATAGAGGAAATGAGGAATCCTGTGAAAAGGGAGAGGGGAAGTATTTAAAAAGACAGACAGCAGATTTCAGGATACAGTACAAAGTGTTTGTAAGAAAAGAACACTGAGAAACTCAAGACACAACAAGAGATTAAGCAGGATTTTAGTTGCACCAATGAGGAGAAAATGACTCTTTATTGGGTGATTTCAAGCTATGAGCAAAGAGAGCAACTGGAAAGGGTATGCATATTTTTCGACTGAATGCAATAACCACAGGAACTGGAAGGGGACATTTAGGGGGAGAGGGGTGAAGTCAAACCACTGGAGAATCACAGCACCTACTGTGGCTGCACAGACCAGTAACTCATAACTGCTGCCTCCCATGTTGCATTTGCTGCATTAGTAAACTACCTGATCAAACTTGCCAAGAAAGATCTGACATTTTATATCGTCTTTAATGAAAGGTTCTCTAACGAAGGAGAAGAGAAGACATCGATTACACAAGTTCTTATGTCTCAGAGTTGGCAAGCCAATGAGAAAAACATTTGTATCACAGGCAAGTGCATCCATGCAACAGTATGCACAGAGAGATAAGAAACATGAATACTGGTTTGCTGTGCCACAAGAAAGGTAAGATGGGAAGGCTTTTCTGTAAGTATAGCCATCATAAAGGAGTGCCTTTTCACTTTTCAGCTTAACAATTGCTGCTTTCTTTCAGTATACCAAACTATTTTTCTACCAGACTCTGAAAGTCTTCAGTTCATAGGAGCCAACTCCTAGGAGCCAAGGTCCATTTGACCCCCCTCCAATAAAATATTTATTTTATTTAATAAATAGGCATTGCCATTAAAATGGTGTGTGTGCGCCACATCTTGTGACCGATTATGTGAGGCAGGGCTTTCCTGGGCTACCCCAATATTGTTGATGCCTGAGAAAGACACACATTCTTAATTTATGGACTTCACTGTCGCAAGTTGTGGTGATGGCTTAAAATTTGTTTAGACAAATTCATGGATAAGGCTTTCAGTGGCTACTAGTCAATATGCCTGTAAACAATTGAAAGATAGTTCTTAATACTACTAGTTTTATTTAGGGATGAGTGAGGAAAGAATGAAGTACAATACAATAGTTTTTCAGAGGGAAAAATAGTAGTCCCTTTTTATGCTTCTGAGTGATTGTATTCTAAATTTTCATTGGAATACATTATTAAAAATTCTAATGAACATTCACTCAAGTTCTTTCTTTTCAAAGAGAATAATGAATAAGCAACAGTGGAAAGGTATTTAGAAGAAATTTGAAACATGTATAGGTCTTTGTAAGTTTGAAAGTTCAGTAACCACTTTTCTCTTTTGCTCTCTCAAAGGACTGAGCATCTGTATGCCTTTTTTGTTCAGTGGAGTCCAGAAATGTATACAGATACAGAGGAGATAAGTAGAGAGCCTGGGTTTATGGTTGTAAAAAAATTTGAGTCTGAAACCAGTGAAGATTCAGTTAATGAAGCAGCTGCTAAGGAGTGGGAGGTAAGTGATTTTAAAGATTTCTTAATGACTGGAAGACATAGCTTTTGTTTGAAACATTTCAACTTTCTATATGAAGAATGTCCATGAGGAAAATATAAATTAGATGTTTTTAATGCAATCTCTATTTTTAGGATGCATTTTGAGCCAAACTATTGTTACATGCAGGTGTGTATATAACATGTAGTCTGGCACTGTTTAAATTGGAAAAGCCATTTCAGAGAGAGGTAATTTGCAATCGGAGAAGAGAAAGCATAAAACCTTTTCCTTATCAGACTTCCATTCCCAGCAGCTTTTCTTCTCCATGAATTGCAAGCTTGTTGAGAAGGAATCGAGCCCACCCCACACTATTTTACTTATCTCAATCACTTCCCACTCCTCACCCTGCTTCTTTTCCCAGTTTGAAAAGTTCTGTCGGATTACCATTACATTTGTTCATTGCTAAAGAAACTGATGAGCTTTTGGCTCAAGCAGTTGCTACCTTGCAAAAGATATGTGCAGTTTCTTACTGTTTTGCAAAAGGAAAAATAGGCGTGCATGTTAATTTGTACGTGTAATAAACCAAATGTTCATGTTGCCCAGGCTTAGTTTCTAGTATAATGTATGTATGTATTTATGTACATAAGCTTAACATGTTATTTTAGTTGTGTGCTGGTGTCCTAAACACACGCACTTATGTACTCCATAATATTATGTAACTCAGTGTATGCTTGTTTTGCTCATGAAGATTTGCTTGGTTCATCTTTTGTAGATGTTGTAGATGTTACAGTTGCTGGTCTTGATTCTAAACGTTACAGTGTACTACTCCTGGATTTGCATCAGAATCTGCTGTATTTTTTTTATTAGTTACGAAATCCAGACAGGAAAATATGAGTCAATTTTAATGTGACATCTGTGCAGAAACAGATTACGTATAAAATCAAGCACCTCTGGAACAGAAAACAACGAATTTTGCTTTATTAATTGTTTATTTAATGTACATTCGCTTTTCAGTATTTTGATATTGTCATTTTATGAATCTAAAATTGACTTTAGATAAAATTTCCATTTAATAGGTATATAGTTATATACTTTTTTGTTATGGGAATTCAGTGATTACTGAGAGGGTTTCATGAATATCCTAGCAAAAGTCAGTTTGCAAAGGTTAATGCTTTTAGTCTATACATCCTTCTTTTCTAAGAGATCAGAATCTCTTATTAGCAGTCTTTCGAGGTTCATTTTAAAGGGAAGGAGCTTAAAAAGCAGAGAAAGTTATGGTTTGAACATTGAAATAATGAAAACTGAGTTGCTCTCTTAGAACCCAAGGGACCATTGTTACATCCATTTCTAGTATACTCTGCTGTTCTTACAGGAGCTTTCAGGACAAAGATTCCTGAAGTCAACCATTTCATGGCTTTCTTGCGAGCAGTAGGTTATTGCTACTGGAAGAGTAGGCCTGTCTGATTTAGTCTGTGTAGTGAAACAGCAAAATTAATTCCCTAGTGTGTGTGTGGACAGTCTGTAAGTTACCTACTCGGATGTTGCTGGTGTACAGCTGTGGATTGTTGAGAGAAAAACATGCAGACTTCCGGTGAGCTGCGGACACGGAAAGGAGCGCGAAGTGACCGCTTCGTGGTCACTTCGGTTGAGACGGGGGAGTTTACCGGGTTCTGTAGGGCTTAACAAACCCGAGATTCAAGGGGAGTTACCTTGGAAAACAGGCTACCCAGCGGCGTCCTTAAGCCATTCTCCCCTCTTTCGGGGCCCAAATTAGTGGCCTCAGGGGGGGATTGAGTGGTGGACACGAGGGGGGAGCACCGCCAACCACGTCTCACGCAGCCTCAGGCTCCCGTGGTAAGCAGCCTGCCTCCGGGACATCTATCCTTTGCATATCTGGTGTAGAAAACCATTGAACAGTATTGTTGATGATAGACATGCCTCTGGTACTCATTAACACTCTTTAATCTTTTATGGGGTTTGTAGGTTTTGTGGGTCCCCCCCCAGTCTGTTTTTTTAAAAATTAAACTTATTATTCTAGGAAAAAGGGGGTCTGCTTTCAGCTATGATGTCAGCAACATACGATTTGGGTTATATGATTTTGATGTACAGAGCATTTGTTTTCTGGTCCCCAACTTTGCCATATACAGTGGTACCTCGGTTTAAGTACACAATTGGTTCCGGAAGTCTGTACTTAAACTGAAGCGTACTTAACCTGAAGCGAACTTTCCCATTGAAAGTAATGGAAAGTGGATTAATCCATTCCAGACAGGTCCACAGAGCTGAACACATGCATAGGTTTGTACTGTCAAGACTTTTTAAAAAAATAGGAATTCAGCTGCAGTGCTTACTGCCGTTGGTAAGGGTGTGGTTTGTTAATTTAACAGTTAGGCTTGTGTGTGATATACATAACGCAAACTTTTTTAAAAATCAACTTGGTGTAAGACAATTAACAAATGTGCATGCATTGCCTACTTCACCACAAAATTACTAAGAGTAATACATGATGCTGGTGGGTAAAGGTAAATAGCAAAAAGGTGAATGACTGCAAGCTTGTTGGAACTGCCTTTCCCATGCAAATACCTGTTCAGATTGTTTTCTGTTTAACATCAGATGCGATATATTTTTCTACATGGGAGGGGCCATTACCTTATGGACTGCCAGCACAATACAAGTTCTCTCAATACAGTGGTACCTCAGATTATAAACGCTTTGGGTTACAAACTCTGCTAACCCGGAAGTAGTACCTCGGGTTGAGAATTTACCCCAGGATGAGCACAGAAATCACGCGGCAGCGGGAGGCCCCATTAGTGAAAGCACGCCTCAGGTTGAGAATGGTTTTGGGTTAAGAATGGACCTCCGAAACAAATTAAGTTCAAAAACCCGAGTTACCACTGTACAACCCTTGAGAGAGGGTCACCTGCATTAGAGTTGCTAGTGCAGGCCCTCCAGTTCCAGTAACACCTGCACGCTGACCTAAAAATAAATGAATAAATAACCTGCAAAAGGTATTTCTAAGCTGCAGTAGAATAAAATCATCTTGACCTGTGTCCAGTTCTATTGGAAGCTGTTTCGAAGAAACCACATCCTGTATTGATACAAATAGCAGATGTAATGCTTATTGAAAAGATTAGGATTTGGATGCTTTCCAGTATTTGGACTAATTCCTGTTACTAATAAACTGTGGAACTTTCCCCCACCTTTCTTTAATAAGCCTTGAAATACGATTCTGCAGTCTCTAAATATTATTTTTAGTTTGTTCTCTTTACATTCATCTTCATGGCTATGAGAATAAAAATGCTTTGCAAGTCTCCCTGCCTTTTATGTCTAAGTTAAAGATATCAAGGTCAAAATAACTTTTGACAAGAGGCAGGATTTTTTAAAAAATGTGCATGTGTAAGTTGTAAACCATTCATTGCCATATATCAATTTTGAGGGCAAAATTGACATTTAAAAAGAGTATAAGCCTTGTAAGATGACATGTTGTCATAACAGTCAACTTTGCATATTCTTGCTTTCCCTAGGCGTACTGCTACATATGATTGTGTTTGCGAGAAACAAATCAAATATTTTTACATACTGTGCTGATTTAAATATTCCTATAAAGCACCTGGCAAAACTGTCACCTGACAGCAGCCATTATATCAACCTCCTTCAACAGCCACTTTGCAGTACCTATTATATCAGGTTGTGATAGAGGACAGAAGAGAAGGGATGCAGAGCCACTCTCCTGGTGCAGTTGAGAGACCACCATCTTTTGGCTTCTCCTCTTGAACTTTTTTCACCCCAGCTGGTCATTTGAAGAATTTGAAACTACTGTAAATACTAAGTTCTTAGTTTCTTCCTCTCACTTTCTTTGTGTTCCTAACAACTTTGCTACCTATCCTGTATCAAGGGAATAGCAAAATACATGAATCATTTCAAGGTGCATTGCACACAGCTGAAATAACTTGGCATCTGTAATCCTGAAATAGCTTTTGTAACAAACTAGAACAAAATAACTTCCCCCAGAGGCTCGATTTGAGATTAGCCATGTTGAAATAGGCAACATGATGTTTTTTAAAAAACAACTTAGGTTTTGTAAATATAGACTCCTAACACTAGTGGAACACTAGTATGTGGCTCTTGCCTTTAACCTGATGATAGAAGTTACCTTTACATAAGAGCCCTGCTGATTCAGATCAAAGTCCGTCTAGTCCAGCAACCTGTTCTCACACCAGATACCCATGGAAAGCCCAGAACCACAAATAGTGTTCTCATCAACTGGTATTCAAAAGCACTTTTTTCTGACAGTGGAGATAGAATATAGCCAGACTTCATGACTTTGTCTAATCTTCTTTTAAAGCCATCCAAACTGCTGCTCAGGGCTGCTTTAGGAAGAAGGCCAATAGATATAGATATGGTAAATAAGTTGTGGGCCACCACTGCATCTTGTGAGAGTGAATTCTTAACTCCCTAGCTCAGGGTTGCCAAACCTTTTGGACTAGTAGGCACATTTCAATTTTCCAAGTGTACTGGGAGTGCCATACTGACTGCTGTGGAGGAGATGTGGCATAATGCAGAATGGCTCCCATAGGCAGTGTGGCATAACACAGAACTGGAGAGACAGAAACTGCCAATAACTTTATGCTTCACAAGGGAAGTCAGCTATGTCTTGCTAGACCTGGTTATGGGAAACACACACACACACACACACACACACAGTGATGCCGTTACTATTCAATAATAGCCTGTTTGTACCGCATGCATCTTTTAGCTCTTCCTGTCATCCTTCCAATTTTGAATTCATTGTACAGGTGATGCTTTCCAGTCAGGATTGCCTGACAGCAAGGTGATCAGGTTTTTCTATCTAATCTTCATCTACAAAGCCAGCAAAATACCTGTCAAGATGGGTGTGTAGAGGAAAAGCCTGTATATTGCAGGACCTCAGACCAGCTGTGAAAAGTCTATAACTCTGCCTCTGAGGAACGATTGTGAAATGTAAGGGGAGTGAGGTAGACCAGAGCATAGCACGTCTCCTCTCCACGTAGAAGAGAGAGAAAGGAGGAGAATATACATATTTTCCACGTAGCAACCAAAGCTAATTTATGTGAGAAGGTTTGTCATTGCACAGTTTAAAATTATTTCAAATGAAATAAAGAAATTTACCTAGGGAATTGGCTGCAGTGCAAAGGTTTGAGTTTTGTGGTGACTTAAATCCTTTGTTCAGCTGTCTATATTTCTCACCCTGTCCAGCAATCTGGGGAAACCTCAGGTACAGATGAAACTTACTGGGTAGCATCAAACAATTCTTATTTTTTGGCCTAACTGTTGTTGTAAGGCCAAAATGTGATTCATTTCCATGAACAAAGAACTCGATACATTGTTTAAATATGGTTTTGTATCAAATCTGTGCTGCTCATGTAATACATTTTTTATTGGTACAAATCTTGCTTGTGCCCCTTCAACTAAACATCTTTATAAACATTATCGGGATGTGGGAAGGTACACTTCCTATGCTGTGTAATTCTTTTTCAAGGCTTATACAGGCATATTACAGTGGTGCCTTGACTTACGAATTTAATCCGTTCCGAAGGCACCTTCGTAAGTCGAAAAACGCCATTGGAAACGCGATTTCCCATAGGAATGCATTGAAAACGGAAAAATTCGTAAGTCGAAAAATCCCTATCTAAAACCACTGTGGTTTCCCCCCGGATGTCGAGACATTCGTAAGCGTGCAGCCACTACCCCCATTCGTAAGTCGAAAAATTCCGTTGTCGAGTCGTTCGTAAGTCGAGGTACCACTGTATCACTTTCTTCCTAGATGTTTAAGCTAGAGTAATGAGAACTGTGTGAAACTGCTACTTTGTGAAACATGTTTGTAGTACAGTCGTACCTCGGTTTACGAACCGCTCGGGTTGCGAACAGTTCGGGTTGCGAACTCCGCAACCCCGGAAGTGTTTTCGGCGTGCGCGCTTTGCGCATGCGCAGAAATGGTGCTTGGTTTGCGACCTTTCGGGTTACGAACTGCGACCCGGAACGGATCGTGTTAGTAACCCGAGGTACTACTGTACTATTATATGCCACTGCATACACAGACTGTATACTGCATATACAATCAGCTTTCTTGGGTATACTGTGTGTGTGTCTGTGAGACTGAGTTACAGGGTGTGCATAATATACATGTTTGTGTCTGTAATGCTTTACTTCTAGTCTCAGGTGCTCAAGGATCCCCCCCTCAAAATATTTCAAAATGTTATTAATATTGATGGCACTATTACTTCCATTTACATCTGAGAAACCTGGGGTTCAGGTTATCCCATGACACACTGCCCAGTTGTCTCCCTACTTCCCTAGAACTCCCTCTTTCCCTTTTGATACTTCTCAACTACACAATTGTATCAGACAGAACAGCTGAGATGGTTGGCTAGCATACTTTCAGCAATGTGTGTTACTTAAAAGCATATTTTTCTGCAAAGATTTATCGATCAGATTTCTTCCAGAAAAGTGTAGCTTATTAAAATTAGTTAACTGAAACAAATGGCAGTTTTGTGGATTAACACTGTTCTTGAATAGATGCAGTTCTGTTTTGACATAATTCTTACTAGATTCTAAAATACTGTTCTGTCACTTTAAACTATTCAGCCTTTTGAGCACTTTAGTGCACTACAACCTCCCTTGAATATAGAAACATTCCTGTTGTTCATTCACCAGGCAAGACACACCCCAGTGGATGCATACTATTCACCCATTAGCTTTCTGTCCTGTCAGTCAGTTGTCTGTGACTAGCACGTTATTCTGTCTTCTAGCAAGACTCTTCTGTGCCTGGAATTGAAAGCAGGTAGAGAGAATGTTGTGTGGAAATCCTCCTGTAAAGCTAAAATTGCTTTAATTTATTTTTCCAAGGGAAATGATTCGTTTCTGGTATGGCAAGAAAGGAAGAAAGCACCATTCAATGAAAAATAAATATACCCTGGTAATTCCTTTGAGAAATATTTTATTGATGTTTTGGCCGTCATTTTGATGATGATACCATGGCAAACTAGCAGTAGTTCCTGCTTTATTAATTGTAAGATTGCCTGCAGAATTTTAAATTTTAGATAATTGTTGCATTACAAAGATACTGTAATTCTGAACAGTACAATGTTTACTTAATAGTTGAACTTTGCAACCTGAGCATAATGCTTAAAAGTGATTTGGTTTAAACATAGAATGTAGCAATTTGTGTACCGGTAGGTGTTGAGGGAAAATGCCTTTTAGGAAGTTTCTTATAGCAACTTGATTGTTCTTGTGTATTTTAGCTAAAGATTATTTACCAACCATAGTATTAATCTAAAAATACACGCGTTTTTCCAAATGTTAAATATGAAGTTTGAATAATTGTATCCCAAGATCTTATATTTAATCTGAAATCCAGTGTGCAGAAGTTAGCTTATTTTTATTTTATCTTTATTTTATATGTTAGTATTTTGAAAATGACTCCTAGGAAGCAATTAGTGCCACTGAAGTTGTTGTTTTTAAATAAAATGGAGGATAGTCACTATGTGCCTGGCTTGTCACTGTAGCTCAGTGATTCCCTTGTGTAACTGCCAGAAACAGGAAGCAAGCAACTGCATGTGGAATTCTTGAGAGAAGTTCTGTAACCAAGTGCATTATAATAGCATGGATTTTCTGCTTGTAGTTGCAAGGCTCCTTTCTGCAGAACTTACTATGACTTGTATAAACTAATTCATCTTTCAGGGGGGAGGAGTGTTTCCTCACAGCAAGCAGTTGCTAACTGGAATTGTACTTCATGCCAAATTCTTTTTTTCTCTTTTTGTCATTTTGGTATTTCATGATATACTGATTTAAGAATCTGAAATTGGAAAATAGGACCAATTAAGGCAATCGGGGGGGGGGGCACACCACATTTTTTCTGTGTCTTGGTAATTGCATCAGTTTGGATCCTTTCTCTTTTGTTCATATAGGAAAGAAAATAATAATGATCTAACTTAGGGTTGCGGTCTGGGCATATTTTCAGGCACTATCATTTGCATTCTATTCTCTTTGTTTAGAGATAGACATAATATAATACATGCAATGTAATTGGAAATGAGGAATGGAAAATAGTTACTCATCAGTGGGGAGAAACTTTGCATGCAGGTGTAGAAATCATACTTAGAGAGATTTTTCTTGCTTGCACATCTCTTTCTGAGATAAGATGTCTCCATTACCAAACATTTTGACACATAATTAAAGTTAAAGCTCCTTTAAGTCTTACTTCAAGTTGAGGCCTGTCATCTCACTCTCACAATGCTCTGAAACCCAGAGTTTGTGAAATGTGAGTTGCGTCCTCAAAGCACTAAAGATGTGAGATAGCTCAATAAAGAGAAAGTGCTAGGGTGGGTGTAAGAATGCTGCCTGGAATCCTTTACATAGCTGAGATGTTTCTCTGGATTTGCACGTGATGGTGGTAAAAAAAACTAAATTATTGCATTCAATCCTGAATGTATTTGTGTGGTCATTTATGATTATTGCAGTGCAGCACCAGAAAAGAGTTCTTTGTGTAGGCCGTCTGAAAGTTACCCTCCTTGAATCAAAAATTATTTTATTTAATTCTGAATTCATTTGAAACAGCATTTTAGGGGTGTTGATTTTAAAATGTGTATCGTATTAGCAATTTTGAATCAAGTTTCCTTCTTTCTGTCTTCTTTGTTAACTCTAATTGTTTTCACTGGTTGAGTACATCCTCATTTAACTCCTGGTAATTGAAAACGGGTGGTGCTGTGGTGTAAACTACTGAGCCTCTTGGGCTTGCTGATCAGAAGATTGGCAGTTCGAATCCGCGCAACGGGTTGAGCTTCATTCCTCTGTTCCAGCTTCTGCCAACCTAGCAGTTCAAAAGCATACCAGTGCAAGTAGATAAATAGGTGGCGGGAAGGTAAATGGCGTTTCCGTGTGCTCTGGCTTCCGTCATGGTGTTCCATTGCGCCAGAAGTGGTTTAGTCATGCTGGCCACATGACCCGGAAAGCTGTCTGTGGACAAACGCTGGCTCACTCTGCCTGAAAAGCGAAACAAGTGCCACACCCCATAGTCGCGTTTGACTGGAGGTCAACCATCCAGGGGTCATAATACCTTTACCTTGCCTACTTGAACAAATCTGTAAAATGTTCACCCTGATTGCATAGATGATTGCATGAACTTTCCCAACCCCTTCTGCCCTTACATGTGACCATTTCTAACATGGATTAAAATGAAATTTGGTATGCTCTTAATTTCAGTTTGGGGACCCAGACTTCACCTGCCATTGTAACCATGTCCCCCAAAGGGTAGCTGTGTGACATCTTGGATGAGGGTTTGACAACATGCTGCCTGTGCAAATATGTGAAGAAGGTGAAGTACCCTGGAGAAATCTGGAGGGAGGAAAACTAGATTTTTTTTCCTGTGCCCCCCCATTCCCTCCTCCAGAGCAAGGGGGCTAAATTCTTCCCTTGGAATTTTTCCTCTTTTTCTGGACCTTCACATATCTACACCTGCAGGCTTGTGTGTATGTGTGCCAGTACCTCACAGTGCACAGGAAACTAGTTGCCTTTACTACTCAGTTCATGTTTGCACTGACTTGTTGGTTTCTCCTACATTGAAAGCACTTCCTCAAGCATCTCCATATTTCATTGAATGGAAGGATTGAGCACCCATCCTCCCTTCTATTCCTAGCAGAGGAGAAGTGCAAAGAGCTTAACCATTGTGAGCTAGCACAGTGATGCTTACATACATGTCTTGTTACTGAAGGGGGGGCATGCTGTATTTATTTGGGATCATGGCGCTTTCTGTGGCAGCAATTTGCATTATGCTATGGCCCATGGCTCAGCCATTTTGTGACTGTATCCCGCAGCATCTTCTCAAAATTCCCCATGTTCCTACTGTCCATTAAGGTTGGCAACCATTGATAGAAGGGTTAGAGTCCACTTTATCAGATATATTGAGTGTTATCCTAAGTTGGCAGCTATGTACACACGTTTGTGGAAGAGGGATGAGGATGGAGAGAAAATTGAAATTCAAAAGTTCAGGCAGACAGTTGTGTGAAAGTTTTTTTAAAAATGTATGTTTTTTAAAGGCAACCTTTCGCAAAGCCATACTATAAGGCAGGCATAGGCAAACTCCGGCCCTCCAGATGTTTGGGACTACATTTCCCATCATCACTGACCACTGGTCCTGTTAGCTAGGGATGATGGGAATTGTAGTCCCAAACGTCTGGAGGGCCAGAGTTTGCCTATGCCTGCTATAAAACATCCTGGCATGGGTGGGTTGTAGCGGGGTACAAATGCAGACAGCCATTATCTTGATTCAGGCCACAGCCAATAGAATTGAAGTTCCTTATTTATTATTTCATTTCATTTATTAAATTTGTAGACCGCCCTTCATCCAAAGATCATAGGGTAGTTCACAACATAAAAATGTAAAATAAGAGCACAAAATACATAATAAAACAAAAACAGAAGAATATCTCCCCCTCCCACAAACACATTTAAAAGGGCATAGAACGTTATAGAGAAACTTTTCCCTGACACCTAAAGATATGTAATGAAGGCTCCAGGCAAGCCTCCTTGGGGAGAGCATTGCACAGATAAGCAACCTGGTCGCCAAATTCTGCCCCGGCTGAAGTTTCCGAACCATCTTCAGAGGCATCTTACATATAACACATTGCAGTAATCTAACCTAGAGGTTACCATAGCATAGAGAACAGAAGTGAGCCTATCCCTGTCCAGATTGGGGTGCAGCTGGGCCACCAGCCCAAGCTGATGGAGGGCACTGCACCACTGAGGCCACCTGAACCTCAAATGACAGCAAAGAATCCTTCAGTAACCCCAAGCTGTGTACCAGCTCCCTCAGAAAGGGGTGGAGCTCCATCTAGGCCTAGGGGCAGGCAACCTCCCATCCATTCAGTCTAGGGAACCTCCCACAGACAATGTCCTCAGTCTTACCTGGATTGAGCTTGTTTGTTGGTTCTCATGCAGTCCATTAATGAGGCATTACAGTGGTCCAGCATATCCACTTCCACATCTACAGATATAAAGGATACGTAGAGCTGTGTGCCATCAGAATATTGCTGACACCGTACTGTTTTGGGTTTGCGAGAGGGTTTAATCACTGCCTAGGATGTTTGTAGAGAAACTGACAGAATGCCGTGTGGTCTCACCTGTAGCTCCCTGCTAAAACCATTACAGTGTATCACTGTTTTATGACTTAAGAATATATAAAAACCTATAACGCGTAGTCCTATGGTAAGCTTGCAAGCAGGAAATAGGCAATAGACCTTTTCTGTGGTTACCCAAATGCAGGCATTCAGAGACACATTGCTGCCTATGATCCTTGCAGGTAGGAAATACCCATGATGACTAGCAGCTGTTGAAAGCCTTATCCTCCGTGAAATCTTCAAATTTTGTTCTGTTTTTATTTAGTTTTTTTTAAAAAAATTTTTCCTTAATCTACGTAAATACTTAGAGATTTTTATATTATGCGGTATATAATTTTTGTAAACAAATGAATCTCTGTAATTCTATTTTAAAGCTCCTAAATTGGTGCCCGTCGCCACGTCTTCTAGTAGCAAATTTCACCATTCAACTATGTACTCTGTGATAAAATATTTCACTTTGTCCTGCATCTCCCACCATTTAGCTTCATTATAGGTGAGAGAGAAATGCCTCCTCGCTTTCTTTCTCTACAAGATGCATTATTTTATATTTCTGCTGTGTGTGTGCCACACAAACCTCCAAAGCCCCAAATGTTGTAACCTTTCCTTGTAGGGCAGTTGTTCATGCTAGTGCTTGCATGCCAGTGGTTGGAAGGCCCAGAAGCATAAGTAGGTAGAGCAAAAGATGTGACTCTTACCTGTATACCAGGCACATCCAACTCCCAAGAGACTGCGATCTACTCCCAGTATAAAATAACTGGCAGTGATCTACCCATTGTCATTGGAGGGAGGAGGAACGTGCATTTTGGGGAGGGGGGGTTGGCCAGGGTTGTTGAGCTTTTTTCGGCGGGAGGCCGGAACATTACTTGCCTGTGATCAACCAGGATCACCCAGGTGATCTACCTGTCGACTGATTGGACACCGCTGCTGTATACAATAGGCTGCATTCCAGCCACACCCAAGCCAGAGGCTTACAAATATGCACCCTCTCAAGGTATTATCATAGTTCACAGATACATTCCAGTCAGGCAAAATTCTCTGGGGGGAGGGCACGGAGCAGGGCCAGTGAGGCGTGTGGAAAAGGCATGGCCTAGTGAGAGTCACGAGGGCATGATAAGCACAGGGCGAGTGTCTTTCAGCCCCTAGTCCTGAGATTGTTGTATCCAACAAAGTACAGTGGTACCTCGGGTTACAGATGCTTCAGGTTACGCGTTTTCAGGTTACGGACTGCGGGAAACCCAGAAGTACTGGAAAGGGTTACTTCCGGGTTTTGCCGCATGCGCAGAAGACCAAATTGCATCATGCGTGTGCGCAGACGCAGTGCTGCAGGTTACGAACGCTGCGGGTTGCGGACGTGCCTCTGTCATGGATTATGTTCCACTGTAGCTCCTTTAGTGCTAGGACTTGTGTCTGTGCAACTGGACTCTTCCCCCCCCCCCCCCGCCCACTAATCTGCTCCAGGGGGCTGGGGAAAACTTCAGAACAAATTTGGAGGAGGTCTGCAGGGAGGGGAAGTGTTCCATTGTGCAACTGGAAGTTCTTTTGTTAACATAATGACTTTGTTGGATACAGCCCAATTTGGGGGCAATATTACTAGCATGAATGGCTTCTATGTTAAACAAAAAATATAGAAATTGGATTCTATATTTTCTTTCTTTCATGAAAACAAACAGCATTTTTAAAGAAGACTGTTTCTAATATATTAGAAGTCGCTAATGTACTGTTCCTATAATCCATATGAATTCCCATAATCCAACCCCTGGTGTGAGATTCCAGAAACATCCTTAAAGTTGGATGGAGCCAACCAGCCTCCCCAGTACTATTGTGCAGTGGGACTGACCTTGCAGTTAGTTGCTTTAAGAGCTACAGCTGCTGTATTTTAACAAACAAGAAAAAGTTAAGCTTACTGAGAGTTCTGCCTAGATTCCATCACTTTGGTTCATTCAGTCCCGTCCCCCCAATACTGTATACAGTATTTTGTTTTATAGTTACATAATGGCTTGCTCTTCTACAGACACAAATTATTTTGTAAACTGTATCTCTGCATACATTTTTCACAATTAACATTAGGCAATTATATTACTTATAAATAATCTGATATACTAGTGTTCTAAGAAGAATGCAAAACTATTGATGGCACTGCACTGTGGTCACCTAACATCTAAACTTTTATAGAATCTACTTGTTTTTCATCAGTTAGCATTGATGCCTAGCTAAAAATGACAGGCAACATTTAAGAAAGGAAACTATTTAGTGATGTGTATGCCTACATATTATTCTATAAGATGTACTTCTTCGATGAAAATATATCAGATTTCTGGTACTATTTTGTTGGGAACGTCTGTTGTTATATGTGTTCATTCTAAATTTGAAATGTGTCTGAGCATCACATCACTACAATGATAAACGTCTGATTACATTTTATTTCATTTATGGGTTTTTTTGGTATGTTGCTTGTCCTTTTTTTTATTTTTTTGTATGTTGCCCAATGTCACCATAACCTTGTCATTTATTTTCTTGCTCTTTATTTTTCTTTAACTATGAGTGGAATTATTGTCTTCCTGTCTCCATATTCAGGTAGTGTCAGTGGCTGAGTATCACCGCAGGATCGATGCTTTAAATAGTGAAGAACTGCGCACACTCTGCAGACGTCTCAAGGTGCTCTCTTAAGTAGTTAACCAGCCCTCGTCCAGAGGCTAGAACTTCTCTCTCTGTAGTGTCCTTGATCAGATTAGTCTCATATTCATTGTGTTTGTCTTGGTTACAACACTGCAAGAACCCAGCAAAAAATCCATTCCTCATGAATTTGTCTCCCTATGTAGTGGTATGGCTGAATGCTGTGACATTTGTGGCAAGTGGTTCACTTCTAGAGCTTAGCCAAACTTTTGCAACTTTCAATGTTCATGTCAAAATTGTAATGCCTGCAAATTTTGCATGCAAAATCTATTAAAATAAAGTGCTTTTTTCACATTTTGTCCAAATCCTGGATGCTAGTTACAGATCAGATAAAGCCAAAGAAAAGCTCCCCAAGGCAAGGCTGCTTTTAATGCTCATGGGAACTACATAGACCCTGAGCAAGTACATGGAACACAACTTGAGAATCTCTCTACTCTTCTGAGCAGAAGATGTGTACAGTTACTGAAGACTATTCAACCAGTTCCCGGCTCCCCTAAGCCAAACCTCATGCAGGATCCCTTTTTATACTCTTGGTATGTTTTTCTCCATCCTCTGTGGCTGTAGACAAGGTTGGCAGGCTTGCAGTAAAGGAACTCCGCATAAACTTTAGCTCTGGGTTGGGATAGCTCCCCAAGGTTCACTGTGGCTGGAGGGGTTGGCTGCACTGTACCATTGAGTCTTAAAAATCAGCACCTTTACTTTTTAGAATTCAGGACCTGGACAAAAAAAAAGGTGAAATTTGGGGATAGTAGGTGAAACCATGCCATAAAATGGAGGCAATAACAGAAGTGAAAATAGAACTAAAAAGACTGTTTTGGCTCAGCTCTAATTATTTTATACTCAGGGGAATTTTCTATTTATTTTTTGAAGTTTTGCTCTCATTGCTGCACATCTTTTCTAGACTGCTGGGGACTTACTTCACAGCTTGGGATGGAAGTTTGTGTTGAATTAAGAGCATTTCAAAAGAGAGTGCAAAGAGCTTGCTTTAGCCCCAATTCCCAACTGCAATATTAGTTAAATGTTTGTGAAGGATCATCTATATCATTGGCCACAAGTCAGAAAGCTTAAAAGAAGTGCCCTATTATGTGCCCATGTGTAAGAGGCTAGTTTTCCTCATACTTTGCCTTGGCCAAATGGTATCCCTTGTCTTGAGTCAAAAGAGCAGACTGGATGTACAATTTTATTCCCCTTTACTCCACTGCTTTAATCTTCTTGGGTAACACCAACCCTTTCTAAGCTTCTTGCCATCACTTTTGCATTCTCAGCAGATACACTTCTTTCCGCTTTGGCATATGTACACATGAAGATAGTTGTGTACATTGTTGCTGAAAGCATATCTTTAAAACTGCACGGGCATTTTCTAAAGCTTGAAGAAATAAACCATATTGAATATTATCAAATGAATAATAAAAAGCTCTCACCCAGAGCTTGGCTAAGCATTTGGATTTTAAGCTTCTATAATGCCATTCACTTCAGTATGAGTAAATCAGTATAAATCCAAATATGTTTCAACTTAACTGAGATATGGACTGAACTGAAAGGGTTTTTTTTTTTACAATCTCTGTCTTTCTGAGTAATATTTACAATTGGCTAAATGTGGAAGAAAATGCTTTCATTGCTTTTCTAATTCTGCTTACCAGAAAAGCTAATGTTTCAAGTGGTGCCTTATTGACCTATTTTATGCTATCTAGCAATGAGCTAAGGGACCCAGGTGGCGCTGTGGTTAAACCACTGAGCCTAGGGCTTGCCGATCAGAAGGTCGGCGGTTCGAATCCCTGTGACGGGGTGAGCTCCCGTTGCTTGGTCCCAGCTCCTGCCAACCTAGCAGTTCGAAAGCACGTCAAAATGCAAGTAGATAAATAGGAACCGCTACAGTGGGAAGGTAAACGGCGTTTCCGTGTGCTGCTCTGGTTTGCCAGAAGTGGCTTTGTCATGCTGGCCACATAACCTGGAAGCTATACGCCGGCTCCCTCGGCCAATAATGCGAGATGAGCGCGCAACCCCAGAATCGGTCACGACTGGACCTAATGGTCAGGGGTCCCTTTACCTTTACCTTTTAGCAATGAGCTAAGAGTCCTGATAATGTGAGTGAGGGATACTTTTTCTGCTTTGGGATAATGTCTTTAATAGATTCAATGTTCCAAAAGATAGCCTCTTATAATTGTGGATATAATTTAGTATGAGGAAAGAACAAATGGGGGAACCAACATTTTATTATATTCCTATGGGTAAAAATGTCACTTGGGCAGTTCAGCAAAAAAGCCTGTTTGCATATGAATTATTTGCTAACGTGGTTGGATGCTGAATTGCTTGTACTTTTCAGATAATTTGTATTCATTTTTCAGAATACGATCAGTAGATAAACTTGGGTTTTGTACAATAGCTGGAAATATATAAATAGCACCTGCCACTATACAGTAGGAAGGAGAGCTAAAAGGATGCTTGATAAACCTTATTGTTTCCTTCTCCAAAGAGAAATTGTGGCACAGCCAGTACAGGGGTACTCCTTAAACACAGTCAAGGGACTGCAAATTCTCTCTTCTCTTAATTGTAGTGAAACATTTTGCCAGCAGCATCACTGGTTAACATTTTTGAGACAAATGCACCACATCTTGCAACTATACTATTAACTTTCTCTAGCTTGTAACTAATGTGTATGTTTGGATTCCTTTTTGTTTTGTGTGATAATACTTATTTCTTAGACGAAGTGGGAAAACCTTTACATGGAATGGGTATTTAGCATTTTCGCCCACCTTGTTAACCACAAACTATAGCCAAGAACAAACCTTGTGGTTAGCCAGGAGGGGTACAGCTCGTGGTCAGCGAGGAGTGAGCTTAACTATGAGCCTGAGTTTGGATAACATGTTAAGCCAAACCATTTTTTTTACTTTACATGTCAACATCTGCAGATTCTGCTATACAAAGATTGCAAGAATAATAATAAAAGACTAGGAAGGGGATAAAAGAGCCATGAACTCAGTAAACTGTACAACTCGGTATGCTTGGGTTGCTTATGTGTTAAAGAATATCTCTGAAGTCTTTGTTACTTTTCCTTGAATCGAGAAGGTTTGTTTAGGGAGGATTTCTAACAAAGTTTTTTTTTTTTTTAAAAAGTAAAATCAAAAGTAGAGACAAAAAAAGAAAACCCACACAAAGTCACAAAACATAGGAGCAGTACAGATTTATTTTATAAATAAATAAATACAGTAAACACAGTAAGTAAGTAAGTAAGTAAGTAAATAAATAAATAAATAAATAAATAAATAAATAAATAACAAGTAATGGAGAAAAATAAAAGGAGCAAAACACATCGTGATCACCAAACTTTGCAATTTTGTGGGGAAGATTTGACATGAAAGAAATGAAATCCGACCAAACTGCATAGAAATGTTCTTGGTCTTCCTTATCCTTCGAAACATGTCGTTCATGTGAGTTATTTTCTCTGAGCTAGACAGAGCATACATATTGTTGTACCACATTGAGAGGTTTTTAAGTCCTGTAGTGTCTTTCATTTCTGAGCCACAGAAATTCTCACTGCAGCCAGCCTGCCACGTAATTCCTTAGGTCACCCCACAAGTTCAAAAGCGCATTGTGGGAAAACATGGATAGGACATTTAATAATAATAATAATAATAATAATAATAATAATAATAATAATAATAATAAATCTTCAAAAACCCTCGGTCCAATAAATGGATACCAGAGGGCATTCCCACCCATATGTGGAGTTTCAGAAGATAGTCATGTTGTTTCAGAAAATAACTGTGTTTTACACACACACAGAGAGAGAGAGAGACAGAGAGACATAATGGTTCTAAGGGGGCCAGGGATGCCAACTTAAATGAAATATTGCGGGGGCCCAGGTAAGCCCCTCCCCACATGGTCAATCACATGACACCGTGCATGCACACCATTTGAATTGCAACGCAATATTTTATTGCGAGGACTGAAGCTCACATGACCCCTATGAGTTGGCTCCAGAAAACAGTTATATCAACTTATATGATCATATGAAATGGAAACAGGAATGTGTCCAGGAAGATGGAGGAAGTCTATTTAAAGAAATCTTGAGCTGGACTACAAAGTGAGCTGATGTTTCTCACTTAATTTAATTTAGTCTTTCTCTGAGGGCCAAACAAGATATTCATTACTGGCCCATGAATTACAATATAGGCTCCCATGACAGCTGTAAAACAGGGGTGGGGATTCTGAAGAGAGAGGCAGTGACCCTAGATGCTTTTCTCCTACAATTCCCTTCCCCGTTTCCTTTCTCATAGTTGGGCATTGGCATCAGAAATGAGCCAGTCTTAATGGACAGCTGCTGTACTCTTAGGCAAAGGAACACTTCAGCATCACTATCCCTGTAGCCCAGGCATCCCCAAACTTCAGCCCTCCAGATGTTTTGGACTACAATTCCCATCTTCCCTGACCACTGGTCCTGCTAGCTAGGGATCATGGGAGTTGTAGGCCAAAACATCTGGAGGACCGCAGTTTGGAGATGCCTGCTGTAGCCCATGCTTCACATGAAATCTTTTCCCACCCTGCTGTTTTAAAGCTGTTTGGAAGATGTCCATTTTCTTGTTTTGGGATCTGCCACAGGAAGGTGTAATTGTGCCCTAAGTAAGTACACTGTGCCAGTCAGTAAAGTGGCATTTCCAAAAAAGAGAATAAACTCCTTTTTTTACTAAATTCATCAAGATTAGAATGGAAGCTTTTGGGTGTGTATTTACGTACTTAATTTGAGCACTGGAATGCACTCATCATGTTTTGTTCTGATGTACAATATTCAGAAATCAAGCTCGGGGACGGAAGGACAATTTTGCTAATTTGCACCAGACGTTGGCTATGCACGACACTTACTGACTGATACTCCTCCCTAAGATGTTTTTCAGCTTTTAAAAATAGTTTTCTTAAAGTGGCAAATATTATGCTGTGCTTAAAGGGAGGGGGCAGGTGGCCCAGTTGAGGCATTGCAGGGAGATAGGAGAAATACAGGTGTATTTATCAGCATTTGAATCACTGATGAGTACACTTGTCATTTGCATTTGAAAGGTGGGAAGAAGCTGCTTGCTGCTGCTTGCTACTTGGGGTGGAAGGTGAAGGGTACTGTGACTCCTGTTTGGGGGTCAGGTTCTATGCATCCTTTAAATGTAAACACAAATTAATGTAGTATTAGCTAGAAAAATATTAATAGATCATCTCTCCCCCCACCTTTTAAGAGCCTGGCTAAATTTGATGTTTGATGATTTTTGTGTTGGGTTATCTTTAATCACAGAAAGCTGGAGGTTGGAGTTCCAATTTTAAACAGTAAAATAGTCTCCTCCCAATGTGGTTTTCTCCCAGTTGGGCTAGCATGGGCCTTCACTTTTCTTTCTTTCTTTCTTTCTTTCTTTCTTTCTTTCTTTCTTTCTTTCTTTCTTTCTTTGATAGATGGGACTGGTGCAGACAATAATTTTCTACCATCTGTCACATTTGGCCCTGCGCCATGCCAGTTGAAAATATTCTGCAAGTTCCTATGCGGTTAAAAACTTTTATTTCAAATATTACAGGAGATACGTGATGAGAAGAGAAGCCAGAAGCTATTTTAATATGTCATTCAATGTACTGTATACTGGGGCACACTGTGGCTATCTTACAATAGGGAAGCGTATAGTTGTATAGGTCTTGAAAGCTTTAACAAGTTATTTTCAGATTTGCAGATACGTTGCATGGTATTTTGAATGTTTATTTAATTTTTCCTCCATCTTTGCAGATCACCACAAGGGAAGATACACCTTCAACACAGGGAACGATAAAGGCGACACTGGAGCCTGAGGCATTTCGGCCAAATCTTAATGACCCCAGTGAATTGTTACAACCGGAGCAAATTGAAAAGGTATGAAATAAGAAAGGTATGCCCGTCCTCAAAACGGTAGCTTTGACTTTTTATTTAACATTGCTGTAAAAAGCTGAAGTGTTAAAGTAAATATTGCACTCCTCCTCCTGAAGATGCTGGTATAAACAAGTTACCAAAAATCAATTAAGCATAAAAAGAGAAAATTGTTCATATGATTGGTTTAGTGAAGTAATACATCCTCGCTCCAAAATGCTTGTGGTAAGGTTCAAAACTAGTTAAGTTAGTTCCAGTCTACAATTCATATTTGTGCTCCTTCTCTCTGTATATTACAATAATTATATGAATAATCCACTTAGGGTGGATTAGAAATTGTATGTACTGTATCCGGTTGTTAATCCAGGATAAGGAGCTCGGTTAAAGGAGGAGGGGAGGGTACTATTTATTATGGCTATATCTTACCTCCAATATCAGAGGTGGTATCCCTCTGAATACAAGTTGCTGGAGAGCACAGGTGGTGCTGTTGGCCTCCCTGTCCAGTTTCTGTGCTTTCCATGGGTATCTGTTTGGCCACTATGAAAACAGGCTGCTGAATTAGATGGGCCTTTGTTTTTTCTCCTTATGCTGTTAATCTTTGTCAATTCCCCAGTTCTATACCCCCTCCCCAATCTGCTCTGGAAGGTTCCCCAGCCTTTTCTCAGCCTTTTCCTCTATGAAACTTTGTGGGTAATGAAGTGATCGTGACTGACCATGACTTATCAGTAACTCTGGGTGCCATGGGAATGTGTCCCACAATTTACAGTATGTCTAGAATGGTTCAGCAAGTAACAGGATATGAAAGGTGAAGTTCTTATCTTTACCGTATCCTGTTTGAGACCTGTATTAGTTTACAAAACATCTGCTGGACATTCAACAAAACAATTTAGGTCCCCTGAATTGTTTCTGATGTGGGCAAGACAGACTGTCCATTGTGCCTGACAACCCAATCCTAAATGCTTTTAGTTGGAAGTAAATTCCGGTGACTTTCGCGCAAGCAAGTAACTTTAAAAATACACCTTGTCCCATTTCTTGTTGTTGGTTTGAAATTAAATATTACGACTATTTTGTGTAAAGCAGTTTTAAGTGTTGGACTTGAAGTAATGAACTACAAAAAGTCTAGCAGAAGGAAGATAGGTCATATGTGTGTGAATTGTCTCATGCCAAACCTTTTTAAAAAAAAAATTAAAAAAATAATCCAGTGTATTCAGTATGTATGCATTATTTGCATCTGTGTTTTTTATTAGCTCACAAAACATCTTCCACCACGAACTATTGGGTATCCATGGAGCCTTGTCTACAGTACTGCAAAGCATGGCATGAGCTTAAAGACCCTGTACAGAACCATGATGGGGCTGGACACACCAGTACTAATGGTAATCAAAGACAGTGATGGACAGGTAAGGAAACAATGAGCACTATTATTTCCCCCTCTCCCCCATCAAACAAACCCCAAAGTTTAAAACCTTAAATTAGCCATCGTATAGCATAGCTACATTTTACATTAATCACAGGAGGAGCAATGAGTATTGTTTCTCTGCTTAACTTTAATGGAGCAGGGGGCTGGAGAAAAGTAGCCAGAAGCTGTTGCTTGCGTGTGTTTCTGCAATCCTTTCTATCTTCTTTTTCCTGTCTCTGGAGAAACTTCAGAAGTCTCAACAGGCAGAGGCTGGCTTACATGTGACTACTGTACTCTAAGATAGGAAGAATATGATATATAGCAAGGGTTTTTTGGGTATTGGGATCCTGTGGCCCTTTAAAGGCTGGCAAATTTATTGTGCTGTAGGAAGTAGTATTTTGTCTATGAAAGTACTTAGGTGTCAAGTTTCATAGAGCCTACCTTCATCTGCCACATTTTTTAAAACTTTTTTTAGGGTACTAAAGGAAGACTCTTGTGTTACAACCACATAAAAACCCCAAACCTTAAGACCTGGGTGCATATTGTATCTATAAAGTGGCTTAGAACATGGCTTGGCCATTTGCAGCAAAACATCAGAACTAACTTTCCTAATGTCACTAGGTTTTGTTTTTTCCTGATTTGGAAATACAGATCTCTGTGGTTCATAATGCTCTTCTTAAGCACAAGGTGAATGTTGGGCTCTAAAAGTACTTCTCCACCTCTAAGTAATCTGTGCTACGATTACTGCTTCTGCTTTCCTTCATTCTCCTGAGAAGAATTATACAGGGCCACAGGAGATAGATAGCACCCCAGAGTTGAATTTTATGGTGCTGCGTTTTGGCAGCTGCACATTTCTTGCTCTGAGCCAATAAAACAGCAGCATGTCTTGTACTGTAGCAGAATAGGAAAGCAGAGGTAGTGAGGTGGAGCTCGGTTGAGCAGGACAAGGCCAGGCCAGGCCAAGATTGTTCTATTGTGTTTTCAGGAAGCTGATTTGCTTGTATAAGAGGCACACTGAATCAGCATGCCTGCTGAAAACAAGCTAAATTAGTTGCAGTGATCCTAGTCTGATAACTGCTGCCCCAAATTGGCTAATCATCACAGACATTAACAATGGCAGTCAGTCACTGCTATTATTTTTATTTTATGTTTTTGCACCAATAAGTACCTCTTTTTGTGTTTTCTGAGTTGATTCTCTGGTTCCTAAGCAAGCTGCCATCCGGAAGTGCCTTGGAAAAATAGTTGCATTAAATACCTTCTTGAAGATAATTAATATTAGCTCAGCATTGTAAGTAAGGAGAAGTAAATTCATTTGATCTGAAGAGAAATTAGTGGAGGGATCTAATTTAATCTGGACATGAAGAAAGACCGTATCAGAATTCTATTTGTACTGCTTACAGATATATTAAGGAAAGAAATCTCATGAACACCAGATCATTTTAATTATTATTTTTCTAGATCTTTGGGGCACTAGCTTCCGAACCCTTTAAAGTGAGTGATGGTTTTTATGGCACTGGAGAAACCTTTCTTTTTACCTTTTGTCCAGATTTTGAGGTAAGGACTAAAAAAGGTTGGTTGATACAATACGGCATAATTAACGTGTGAATTTTATGCTTTTAAGTTGATATTCATCTTAAAAGCCCTCCTCAGAGAATATGTAGAGTTAAGTTTTTGTCAGCTTTCTATAACTTCCTAATGTTTTGCTTTATTTGTCTGTGGACTTCACGCTAATAAAGCAGTTCTTTTAAAAATTGCTCTAAGAAGGAATGTCATTGAACTGCAAGATCATTGTGTGTCATCTTCTTAAAATAAGATGAACCTGGTGTGAGTGTGCATATAATATTCTATACTAATAGTTGACTTAGGTTATTGCCCATAAGCCCCTGAATGACTTGGAAGGGAATTATTACTTAAAAGACCTTAAGATCTAGCTCAGAGGGTCTGCTTCAGTGAGCATATGTAACCGTGACTTCTCAGTTATGAAATTCATTTTCAGTGGCCATAGTATGCCAAATTTCAGGGTGG
This sequence comes from Zootoca vivipara, assembly GCF_963506605.1. Lineage (NCBI taxonomy): Eukaryota > Metazoa > Chordata > Lepidosauria > Squamata > Lacertidae > Zootoca > Zootoca vivipara. The sequence goes on along the minus strand of NC_083283.1, from coordinate 19,905,664 downwards.
CATTCAGCTATGTTTTACTTAGAATTGACCCACTGAAATTAATCAATGTGACAAGTTGTGTCTGTTAATTTTTATGGGTCTACTATGAGTAAAGATTTACTATGAGTAAATCTTGAGTTTGACCAAACTACGGGAGGCAGTGCAAGACAGGAGTGCCTGGCGTGCTATGGTCCATGGGGTCACGAAGAGTCGGACACGACTAAACGACTAAACAACAACATGAGTAAATCTTAGCTGAAAACCTCTGTCTCTTTGAGGAAAGATCAAGAAACAGAAACCTGAGAAGGGTGAATTATAGACTCATAGATAGAAGGGTTCCTGAGGGTCATCTAGTCCAACCCCCTGCAATGCAGGAATAGCATGGATATCCTGGAAGAAGGCATAGGAGGCTCATGCAGCAACATTTTGTAGCAGGTCCTGCTTATAAACTATTATCCATAGCACTCTCTGAAACACAAACCATTGATGTTGCTTTACTCCCCTCCCACCCCCGGCCATTTTTTTCCTGGGTTAGTAATTTCACATAATCACTGTGTCTGGCTGTTGTTTTTTCATTCTTTTAACATTAGACTTTCGCGTGGACTGGGGACAATATGTTCTTTCTTAAAGGCGACATGGATGCCCTAGCTTTTGGTGGTGGAGGGTGAGTGATGAATTTATTTCTTTTCTTACTAAGGATTGGTTTTTAGGGTGGGTTCCCCCACCACCAGATAAAGCCCTCAGATACATAAGTGTTATGCTGTTAACTATATTGAACCTTGTAGCTATGATTCTTGAACAATAATACATTACTTTGAAGGAATTATGCAGTCCTAATTATAAATACAACTCTTACAGCCTTTTTTCATATATATATATATACTCACTTTGAAGTGGTCTTCTTAAGACACTGTACTGTTTCTCCTCTTCTATCTGCTTCTAGACGTCTTAATTCTTTGGCTTCTTGATAAATTTATACACTTACCAGCATTTGCAAATAGAAATTTTTGGGTCACATCCAAGAATTAATCCCCTTTGTTCATGGCCATGTTGACTTCTTTTACATTAAATATTGTTTCTAAGCGATCATTTCCTATAGTATTTCCTTCTCTCCCATATAACCTTTCACAGTTTCAGTTGAAACTGAATATTCCCTTCATGTGAACAGAATGTCCAAGGACAGCGAGATACGGAGAGAAGAGTGGGAGGTGGAGCAATGTAGAGAGAATAGCTCTAAGGCAGGAATCTGATGCTGTGGGAGTGCAGTTCCCATCATCCCTGACCTTTGGCCACGGTCTTTGCAGCTGATGGGAATTGAAATTCCCCCCCCAAAAAAAAGACTTTTGGAGGGCCACCAGTTACCTATCCTACTCCCTTCTGCAATCTGGTGCCCTCCAGGTGTTAGATTTAGTGCAGGTATAGCACAACAGCTAGCAAACTGAGCTGTGAATTCGGAACCACATTTCAAACACTTGGAACTTGCTATGTAGCCTAAGGTGAGCCACTATTGCTTCAACTTCATCTTTATTCCCTGTGCAACACAAGAGAGAAGAATACTGACCATTGTCTTACAGATTGTTCTAATGATTGCCAAAAGATTGTGAGTGAAGCACATTAAACACACATAAATTCTATGTGGTGTTTGCATATTAATAGTGATGTGCTGATCCATCTTCATGCAAGCTCCCAAGTTTGCTTTTTTCTGCCCAGGACCTCTCATCTTCTGCCAAATTCTCTGAACCTTTCCCTCAGGTGTTTCAGTGCTGGATGAATACAAGGAAGACTGGATTCATGTTTTATTAGATCAAAAACTACTTAGTGAGGGACCAGGTTGCATTTCTGTTCTGTGCTCTCTCTGCAGGTGCCAAACTTCAGTAGTGTGTGTGTAACTGAACAGGTGTAACTGAACAGTCAAAATCTTAATGCTACCTGATTAGTGTCTGTTCACCCATCGGCTAAAAGGGATGCAGAAATATTTATGGCAAGGAAATAATTCCTAACAAAATATATTGGTTTCAAATGCAGTTGCGATTGTTTTTAGGGATGGAAAGGAAATGGAACATGCCTGTTCTTCTTGAGTTCTAATCATGTATGTGTTAATTCATGTAAGGAGGGTGGCTTTCTACTGTGGAGAAATAATTCTTTTTTCCATATTCCAGGGGTGAATTTGCACTTTGGCTCGATGGCGATCTCTACCATGGAAGAAGTCATTCTTGCAAAACATTTGGGAATCGCATTCTTTCTAAGAAAGAAGATTTCATTATTCAAGACATTGAAATTTGGGGCTTTGAATAAAATATAAACTGCTACTACAAAAGGTTGTCCCAAACCTGAAATGGATCAGTGCAGCTCAAAAAGCCCTTGAAGCAATATAATGCAGCAATGCCTTTCAAAATTCTCTGCATGGCCATCTAAATACCTTTACATAAAACATTATTTAGATTATTTTTAACCAGTCATAATTGGAGTTTTTACTTTATAGGGTAAGATAGGTCTCTGTTGTCATGTGGCTTGTCATCCCTGGTCGTCGCCCCCCCCCCCCATCCCCACTACTCCAAAGCTTTCTCATACTATTTTGGGCTATTTCATCAAGAAATCATTTATTTACACAAACTGTAGTGAAACATGTCCCTATGGGCCTAAATAAGAGAGAAATGGAGATTCTGAAATTTTTGACAGTGATCAATTTGGGCCATTTTTTTTTAACCATTCAGATGGTGCCACTTACTAGACAAAGTATTCATCCACATTCAACGGTGTCATTTCCTTTCATGCGTAGAGAATTCATGTCTGTTGTATTTTACAGTAAAAATGTAGCTGCCCTTATTGATTGTATTGACGTATTTTGCACAAGCTGTTCATGATCTGCAGGATTGGGACAAATGTTGGGTAATGATTGAGCTACATGGTCAAGAGAAACAAAATACCAATGCTCAGTTGGACAAAGTGAGCGCAATGCAGTGGAGAAGAATAGCTATAGCAGGGGCATTATATGTTCTAAGACTATGAAACAGATGCATTTTTTCCCCAAACAGCATAAAGTGTCAGATATATAGATATATATACTGTTTTATAGTTTTTCTGTTGTAGCTTCGTAGAACATCGTCTCCAAGAATTGCTCCTGTCCAAAAAAAGAGAAAAAAATATAGGTGTGGTGTTCTCTCTTTTTTCTTTTGAGTGGATGTATGTTGTAAACTGCAGTTAGCACCAGCTCTGATTCAATGAGGTAATGTACTCTAGGTAGACATTGTAACCCAGTAGACTTGTAATATGCAAACTTTACTGTTCCGTGACCTCAAAATGAAAAACAAGACAGGCTAAAATACAGTTAATCAGTAGCTCTCGTTCACTTTTGTAGGAGAACTGAAAAGCCATTGTGGCAATAATCGCTCAACAACAGTTTGTTTCAAAGCTTATATTCTATGTTTATGCAAAAGCAAAAATTGGAAAAAAAAGCTGTTAAGTGTGACAGTGAATGATTTTGTGCTGGAATCTCAGCTGTTCCAGATGAACATTGTATATATTTCTTTGTAAATTAATGTTTAAAAGTAGTTTTTGTTATTTTAGAGAGAGAAAGAGAGAAAGTGTTGATTGACGGGTTGCTTCTAGCACTTTAAATTATTCTAGAAATAGAATAAGAAGCCAAAGGGTTTGGCTTAAATCATTCGCTGTTGTTGTATTGTATGTCGCTAATATAAAGTTCTTTCAGAAGTTCAAACACTTTATCGGAAGGATGTTTACTGCTGTGGTAACGGGAAAGGGGATGTTCTATCTCAACAATATGCTCATGCTTAATACAACTAAACATACAGGGCGTAGTTTTCTGTCTCAATGTATAGCTCTTTACTCCTGTTAGAACATAGTACAATATATGTAGATTAAATGTTTACAAATGAAACTGTAAATAAATTAAATGGCTTTTTCTCCCCTTTGGTCTTCCACAGCAGTATTATTGTCTTTGTGGGTTTAAGACTAACTATAAACAATCCTGTAATGGATTTTAAGTACTATAAGGTCATACTGATATACAGCAAATAAATCTAAGTACATGTAACATGAAACTTGAGTCGGGACTTTATTTAAAGGTAAAGGTAAAGGGGCCCCTGACCATCAGGTCCAGTCGTGTCCGACTCTGGGGTTGCGGCGCTCATCTCGCTCTATAGGCCGAGGGAGCCGGCGTTTGTCCGCAGACAGCTTCCGGGTCATGTGGCCAGCATGACAAAGCTGCTTTTGGTGAACCAGAGCAGCACACGGAAACGCCGTTTACCTTCCCACTGTAGTGGTCCCTATTTATCTACTTGCACTTTGATGTGCTTTCGAACTGCTAGGTTGGCAGGAGCTGGGACTGAACAACAGGAGCTCACCCCATTGCAGGGATTCGAACCGCCGACCTTCTGATCAGCAAGCCCTAGACTCTGTGGTTTAACCCACACACACAAATTTCACGAAGGAAAGAAGGAATTGTTACCGGTATGGTTTCAATTTGGATGGGGGACTGCATGTTGGGATTCCTGCATTTTGCAGGGGGTTGGACTATATGACCCTCAGGATCCCTTCCAACCCTAAAATTCGTATGATTCTACCTCTTATTTTCCAATTGTCTGAGTGTGAATGCCGGAGCTCAGTAGCAAAAAAACAGCACCATCCATGCACAAGAGGGAGGTTTGAACAGATTTGGGATGATCCCAAGCTGTGCAGAAATAAAAATTTAAACCCCCCTCCTCCCAAAAAACCCCAAGACACCCAGTGAGGACTGAAAATCTTCAGTGGCTGCATTCATGGATGATGAACTGAAAACAGGTTGGAATGGCTATTTGGAGACATTGTCTAGGAATATTCCACATTGCAGTACAGTATTTTGTTCCAGGCCCCTCTTGTATTTTATTTACCAGTAGTTCCATGCTTCAAATTCTTAACCCCTTGTCAATGGTTGGAATCAAATGTATCAAATGGGAGGGAGGGGCAGGACACACGGTCCAAATTTTTGTCATCATGAGATTTGAATTGCATTGTGTTTCAGCTCCTCTCCCCGACACCCATGTGTTTATTCTACCAGTATTTGGGGACAATTGCATCCACATTGGAAGAACTGAGAACTGAGAAACAGTGTGTGGTATTCAATTAAAGTTTATACAGAGTAGACCCATTGAAACTAATGACCATGACTAGGATCCATTAAACCCAGTAGGGCTACTCTCAGTGAAACTTAATTGAATGCCACCCCATGTGATAAGGTTCTAGAAATTGGTGCCCCTGCAAAATGCTATTTGAATTTATTGGTTTTTCTTGCCCGTTTCTTCTGAAGTTGAAGCATAGAGGGTGAAAAATCCAATACTTTGTCTTTTCATAATAGACGAAATACTTTCCCTAGTATCATTGTAGACAGTATTAGGTGTCAATAGTATCTTTGTTGTTGTTGTTTAGTCGTTTAGTCGTGTCCGACTCTTCGTGACCCCATGGACCAGAGCACGCCAGGCACTCCTGTCTTGCACTGCCTCCCGCAGTTTGGTCAAACTCATGTTCGTAGCTTCGAGAACACTGTCCAACCATCTTGTCCTCTGTCGTCCCCTTCTCCTAGTGCCCTCAATCTTTCCCAACATCAGGGTCTTTTCCAAGGATTCTTCTCTTCTCATGAGGTGGCCAAAGTATTGGAGCCTCAGCTTCACGATCTGTCCTTCCAGGGAGCACTCAGGGCTGATTTCCTTAAGAATGGATAGGTTTGATCTTCTTGCAGTCCATGATCTTCTTGCAGTTTGATCTTCTTGCAGTCCAATAGTATCTTACAGGTTTATAAAGGCCCTTAGAAATTTTTACCTAGTTAGAATCTCCCTTTAACCCAGTGGTTCTCAACCTTCCTAATGCTGCGACCCTTTAATACAGTTCCTCATGTTGTGGTGACCCCCAACCATAAAATTATTTTCGTTGCTACTTCATAACTGTAATTTTGCTACTGTTATGAATCGTAATGTAAATATCTGATATGCAGGATGTATTTTCATTGTTACAAATTTGAACGCTTCGTCTGAGGCAACAGGAGGGTGGGCCTCAGGGGAACCCTCCTACCCCACAATGCCAGCGTGGAGCGCTCCCTGCCCCAGAGCCAAGGCGAGAGAGCTGTATATGGGCTTGAGGCACACGAGTCGCACTTCCAATTCCCACCATTAAGAGGGCAATGGTGACACATAAACAGTAACTAGTTTGTTAATCACAGGGGTGTTTTTATTTATTTTCTTTATTAAAAAATACTGTATATCCCTGAGCCCATCAAACATTCCCTGCAAAGTATGGTTTGTATACCTGTACTATGAATGGGCAAATTGTGCATGGATAAAATTACTATACTGAAGGGCCAAACTTTCCTTAAGTCAGGCACCACGGTAAGGGAGGGGGAGAGAAGTTGCAGCTGATCTTTCTTTTTTTGTGGGGAGGGGAGCAGTTTGAGTCGTGCCGGGTGCAATGGAAAGGGGGATTTTTGGTTTTATTTTTTCTAAATCTACCTCGAATCGTGCCTGGATCCAGGAGCAGAGCTGGTGTCACGCCCCGCCAAGTGTTCCATTCCACCCACATGCACAGGCCCCTATTGAGGATCCCACAGCGACTTTGCAATTCACGGCTTGTAACCTTCCCCCACCCCCCTGCTCACCAGCCCTCCCCTCTCCCGCATCATCGCGGTTGCATGCAAGCTGGAAACGGCGGGGGCCGTGAGAACCCACAATGTGGGAGAAGGGATCCGAAGCAAAGCCACCAAGCTTTGCACAGCCCACCAGCATCCATCCCGCCTCTTTAAAGTCGTTGTTGCCGCTGCTACCACCACCTCCCCCCCCCTTTACCCTCCCCTTTCTAGTGGAAAGAACTACACCCCCCAGGATGCTTTGCGGGTCTCTCCCTGGGGTTCCGGATGCTGCTCCTGCCGCTGACAAGCGTATCTGCATGTGGGCGGACCCGCCTGGAGACGGATAGAGGAGCGGTGTCTCGGTTCCTAAGACCATTCAAGTTTAACCCAACAAAAATATTTTTTTCATTGTAGCTGTATGCAGAGTTCATGTTGATCAATACTTACTGATAACTTTGACTACAATTGCATCTGCAAATCTTTTCAAGCACCCTCATCTCAGGGGGTTGCTGGACTTACGGTAACTTGAATCAAAGGTATCTGAAGAAGTGTGCATGCACACGAAAGCTCGTACCAAAATAAAAACTTAGTTGGTCTTTAAGATGCTACTGAAGGAATTTTTTAATTTTGTTTCGACTCAGACCAACACGGCTACCTACCTGTAACTTGAATCAAAGGAACTGAGATGACTAACAGCTATGATGCTTGCATGGATGTTTCATGTTCAGAGGTGATACAACTGGGTACTGCTCACGGGTAGGGTTGTTCCCTTCTGTGGTGCTTATAAGTTCTTAGTGGACATTTTGCTGGCCATTGCTAGAAAGGATGCTGACTGAGATGGATGATTCAGCATTTTAATCTAGGATTAACCCCCTGTGATTGTTATGGTGAGAAATTTCTGTAGTGGACCGTCTCCAGTGACTCAGGAGAAATAGGCAACAGTTGCTCTGCTTTCTGCATGTCGCCATATAGTATAGTAATCAATAAGCAACACCTTAATGGATAGCTTCCAAACAGAATAATGCAATGGAACCCACCGTGCGCGCGTGTGCATAAAGTTTTATCCAGTGCTAGTCCTATTCAGAGTAGATCCATTGAAATTAGGACATGACTAATTTAGGGGACACGGGTGGCCGTGTGGGTTAAACCACTGAGCCTAGGGCTTGCCAGTCAGAAGGCTGGCGGTTTGAATCCCCGCGACAGGGTGAGCTCCCGTTGCTCGGTCCCAGCTCCTGCCCACCTAGCAGTTTGAAAGCACGTCAAAGTGCAAGTAGATAAATAGGTACTACTACAGCGGAAAGGTAAACGGCATTTACCAGTGCGCTGCTCTGGTTCGCCAGAAGCGGCTTTGTCATGCTGGCCACATGACCTGGAAGCAGTACACCGGCTCCCTCAGCCAATAACGCGAGATGAGCGCCGCAACCCCAGAGTCGGTCACAACTGGACCTAATGGTCAGGGGTACCCTTACCTTTTATTTAGTTTATGATTTCAATGGGTCAACTTTGGGTTGGCCTAGCGTTGGATTCAACCAGAGAGAGAGTGTATAATGCTTTCTTGCTAATGTAAAAGAACAAGAAGTATTTGATGATTGATGGTTTTTGTATTTGGCAGAAATAGTATCCAACACATTAATTTTTGACAACTTACTCTTGCAATCTGCAGACTGGGGACACTTGTGACCCCATTCTAGAGAACTGCTGGTACCCAAGCAGCTTTAAAATGCACACACCTGTATAGAACCTAAACAAATAATGGCATTATAAAGGGCAAACAATCTTCAAAGATGAAATTGCATATAGAGAGAGATGAAGTAGTACATTAGAACTCAATCTTGCAGTCTCAAAGCAATCAATTTTTTTGTTCAAGGAGAGTATTGCCTTTTTTCACCACGTATTTCAAAACACATTGTTTTGCAAACAATGTTAGTATGCAAATCTCTAAAGTCTCATTCCATGCCTATATATGCAAGGAATTTATTCCTTAGCAAAATAAGGAATTTACTGCAAATAAATAAGTTTGTATTGTGAGTCAAAACATTTTCACCAACCTATCTGTAATGCCTGAAAAACATTTCTTACAATATTAGCTTTATGACTGAAAATAGTCACATCTTTTTTTCTTCTGTAAGAAGATGTGTGATCTTTCAGTTTGAAAGAGAACATGGGGGTAGGGGTAGGTTTTGTTTTGGTACATTTTAACATTAAACAGTAAAAGTATAATACTGTTTATCTGGAGGCTATCCCATATTTTTCAAGCACTGTCAATCAGCATAATAAATACATAGTTATAAAAATAAATAATTAAACACAGCAAAATAGTCCAGCTATACATTTTGAAGCAGCTACAGGTTGACTTACATAGTGTATAAAATGGATGCAATCCTGAAGTTTATAGTGACTTAGTAAATGTAAATGGGTATATTGCACAGTTTATATAAGTAATGCTAAGTTTATTAGACTTAGTCTAGGATTCCACTGATTTAGTTTTAAAACTGAGGTATCAGGGTACTTGAACATTACTTCCAAATATTAATAGATTTGCTGCTGTTATCCCTTTTAAACCCAACAAGCATACAGTATATATTGAACAGATGCAAAGCTACTTGCATTCTTATAGAATAATGTGAACTTCATTCCCATATATCAAGCACCCCCAAACTTGGCCCCCCCCAGATGTTTTGGGACTACAGTTCCCATCATCCCTGATCACTGGTCCTGTTAGCTAGGGATGATGGGAGTTTTAGTCCCAAAACATCTGGAAGGCCGAGTTTGGGGGTGCCTGCCTTATATGCTAGTCTACTTTGTGCAATTCAGCCTTATAAAACTGACTGAAGAAGCATGAACTTGCTAGTAACATGTAGGCATTACTTAACAGGAAGAGATTCTGACTATTTCTATGACAGAGGCATTCAACATGATGTCCTCTAGCTCTTACGGACTACAGGTCCCATGATCTGACCAATGGGTGTGCTGACTGATGGGAATCGTAGTCCAAAACACTGGCTACCCCAAGAAGAACTTGGATGTCTCAGCTGGAGTAGTCAACATAATAGTTGACCCGAGTTACCAGGAATCAATATGTTTTGGGTTATCCCATGAAGAATAGCATTATTCCAGCAAAGTTATTATCACATGGTCATCCTGGCCTTGCCACAACATTTCTCCTTCAAAGTCCAGCATCCCATGCTTCCTGGCCCTCATGAGTATTCCAACGACCTTATCCGAAATACGGACGTATCTGTCAAACAGGTCACCAAAAGTGACTTGGATCTTGCTATCCCGGCGGTGACGAGCCATCGTTCTGATGATGAAGCACATGTCTTTCATCTCTCGGTGGATATGGTCCTCCGCTCTCTTGGCCCTTTCTGCCGTTTTTGTGCCTTCTTTAGGACGGCCATAGCCTTCATCTCCTTTGCGCAGGCGGGTGGACATGGCCAGGTCATAATCAAACTCCTCACTGAAAGGATTGAGCTTTTGTGTGCTCATGTGCTCATCTGCCCACTCTTCCCATCTCCCTCTCAGATTGTGGACTGGGCTGTATTTCTTGGAGCCCTTGACGTTTCTGTTTGCACTGAAAGAACCAAGAAATAGATGGTTTTTTGAACTGCATTAAATGGCAACGGAATGTGTAGGAGTGCATCAGTGTAGGGAATAATGGGGTAAGGGAAAATAAAACAAATAATAATAATAACAATAATAATAATAATTTATTATTTATACCCCACCCATCTGGCTGGGTTTCCCCAGCCACTCTGGGCGGCTTCCAACAGAAATATTAAAATACACTAATTTCTTAAAGATTAAAAGCTTCCCTAAACAGGGCTGCCTTCAGATGTCCTCTAAAAGTCTGGTAGTTGGGTTGTTGTTTTTTTACATCTGGTGGGAGGGCGTTCCACAGGGCGGGTGCCACTACCGAGAAGGCCCTCTGCCTGGTTCCCTGTAACTTGGCTTCTCGCAGCAAGGGAACCGCCAGAAGGCCCTCGGCACTGGATCTCAGTGTCCGGGCAGAACAATGGAGGTGGAGACGCTCCTTTGGGTATACTGGACTGAGGCCGTTTAGGGCTTTAAAGGTCAGCACCAATGCTTTGAATTGTGCTCGGAAACGTACTGGGAGCCAATGCAGGTCTTTCAAGACCGGTGTTATGTGGTCTCGGTGGCTGCTCCCAGTCACCAGTCTAGCTGCCGCATTCTGGATTAATTGTAGTTTCCGGGTCACCTTCAAAGGTAGCCAGAGTTTTGCCAGCAAGACTCTGAGCATGCCCCGAGTGCATGTGGAGAGTGGAGTCCTCTCCTCGTGCCAGGTCGTTTATTACACACAAAGGAAGCATGACAGAATTAAAAAAAAAACCAATCACATTCCTCCAACTAGCCCATGTAACTCCCCATGTTCTCAGGTGGACAGAGAGTGAAGTTTCAAAGCAGCTTTGAAGTAGCAATAAACATAAACAAACTTCCCAGGCACAAACCTCTTGCATCCCTAGACTTCAAAGGTTATGCATATGAAAGAGGAGATTGGGAAGATAGAAAGACAACTTCCTATTACTGTATCACCTTGCCTTTGTCCGGAAAGAAAGAAACCTTATGGTAGCTGTGAGGGACAAGGGATACAGGGAAGTCCCTCCCATCTTAAGTTCCAGCCCATCCCCAAGCGCTGGGGAGAGCAGGGAGAGCTCTGCCTCCAGCGGAGAGTCAGGAAGGGGTGTCCGGGGCTCAGGCAAGGTTGCGGAGCCCATGCCCCAGGTGGGACAGGAAGGTGTGAGCACGGGGGGAAGGCCAATTCCCCCAACTCCGGAATTGCGACGCAAACGTAGGGGGAAGAGGCTGGGTCTCCCAAAGCTTCTTTGCTGGAAGAAAACGCGCCAATCTCCATTCGGAGGTTCTGACACCTCACCGTAAGCATGTATATAGATCGCTCTGACCACTGTAAATAATCAGCACTTAATAAAAGTCTAAAAAGAGTATGCTGCGAGGAGTCGTTACTCTAGAGTAGTCACATCAGCGCCTCTGACAGTAGCCATGAGTATGTTTGTTTGGACCTCAAAGAGATCTGGGCATCAAAGGAAAGTACTTAACAGCCATTTGGTAAAGCCAATTGTGATCTTAGGCAGCATCTGGCTAATGCATCAGTCCTGAGAGAGAGAAACTGATTTCTAAATGGAGAAATAAACACAGCCAATTGTGCAGCATCTGTAAAATTCATATCAAAAATCATTTCTCTATTATGATCCAGCCAGAAACAGTCCACTATTGTGAATAATGAATTTAAAAGCGTCCAGTTAGTTCAACCAACACGCTGATCATATAGTTTATGATTTCCTATATTGAATTTTTAGGATGCTACAGGAATGCTTTTTAGTGTTGCTCATCTTTTGCTTTAAAGGGCAGGCCACTAGGTGGCATGTTATCACCAATTCTAAAAGTTACATCTTTATAATAACTTCAGCTGAGCATGCTTACAACTGTCTTCTTGCCATCTCTTTTATCTTAGAACGCCAGATTTTGTTCAGGATTGCATTATTACTATTTTCCTGTCAAGAATAATAACCCTTTATTTAGCTTATTATTTGCTGCATCTGCATGGTTCTTTATCCCATGAGTTCAGGCGGGGGGCAACCTTACCTGATCCTCTCAACACACCTCTGAGGGAGTTTGGCTGAAAGTGAATGATGGTCACAAGGTCATTTCATGGAGCAAGCTTGTTTTTTCCCTGCTCTGAACCAATGGCTTCAAGTTACAATAAAGGAGATTCCGACTAGACTTTAGGAAGAACTCTCTGACAGTAAAAGCTGTTTGACAGTGGAACGGACTCCATTGGAGGGTGGTGGACTCTCCATCACTGATTTTTTTTTTTTGTAGAAGTTGAATTGCCACCTGTCAGGGATGCTTTAGTTGAGATTCCTGCATTGCAAGGGGTTGGACTAGATGACCCTCAGGTACCTTCCAACTCTACCTTTAAAGCCCTAAATGACCTCAGTCCAGTATAGCTGAAGGAGCGTCTCCACCCCCATCGTTCTGCCCGGACACTGAGGTCCAGTACCGAGGGCCTTCTGGCAGTTCCCTCGTTGCGAGAAGCCAAGTTGCAGGGAGCCAAGCAGAGGGCCTTCTCGGTGGTGGTGCCCGCCCTGTGGAACGCCCCCCCCAACAGATGTCAAGGAGGAAAACAGCTACCAGACTTTTAGAAGACATCTGAAGGCAGCCCCGTTTAGGGAGACTTTTAATGTTTAATCGATTATTTTATTTTATTTTTCTATTGGAAGCCGCCCAGAGTGGCTGGGGAAACCCAGCCAGATGGGCGGGGTATAAATAATAAATTATAATTGTTGTTGTTGTTGTTGTTGTTGTTGTTGTTGTTGTTACAGTCCTATGATTCTGAGTTCCAGGGCAGACATTGTAGCACTCTAACCACTATACCACACAGTGCTGTAGTATAATAAAACATACATAAAACCACACTTTTCCCGTGTCAGCACCTCCAAATCGAAATTTCTTCACAGTTCCACTGGAAGATCCCGAGGAAACAAATTTCACTGTTAACGGCACAGGAACCAAAAGCATCTCTGTGCCCACGGAATCTTAAAATTTGGTACATTAAGGGCTAAGATATGATACAGCTGGGGCCTTCCTTTCACACCTCCTCTAGCCCTGTAGAAAACTACACCTCCCATCTAGACTTCTATCTCCCGATCATCTTTACCCAGACTATGGGGAGTTGCTGGGGGTGGCATAATTCCAATGAAAAGGCTTTAATGCAGCTAGGGGTAGGGTAAGCTGAATGCAGCCCTTGACAGCAAAAGGGGCCCCTCGCTCCTAGTTTTGTCCATCCCTCCCCCCAGCTCCTATTTACAGCCATCTCCCTTCTGAAACCACTGCTTCTGTTTTCCGAATTCCTGGACAACCTTGCATGCTGCCATTCAGCTATAGCTCTGAATACTTGGAAAGGTCAGTCTGAACAGCATTGCATCTGCTTGAATGTCCCTCCGTTGTTACAAGTCCAATGATAACGTATGTGAAATACGTTAAGTGAAATGGTACTCCTAGGCTTCAGGGAGGGGGAAAACCCATTTTAGCACCTATATTCTGAACCAAAGCACCTATATTCTGAACCTTCTTTCTGATATCTTTGCTATCTGCTCAGTCATGCAGAGGGCGGATGCACATACAGCAGCAGTCCTCTCCCAATCTCCCGGTCTATGACCTCTTGGGCCTTGCATGCCTTCCCTTCCTCCTTGTCTGATTCCTGCAAAGTTACAAAGGCTGGAAGCGGTCAGGGAAAGGAAAGCAGCTGCAAAGATGCCTTAAGTTCCAGATCCTATTTTAAAACTTCTGATTGCTTTGTGCCTCTACTTACATTTTCCCCACCCCCACCCCCAATTCTTCCCACTTAGTTCTTTCAATCCTCCTTTCAAACTAAATACTATTATCACCTTCCCATTTTAATCTTCTCCTTAGTGGGCTAGATTAGCACCACTTATTTTGCTTTTGGTTTGCTGCTTTGACACACAAACATACTCTAACACCGACTCTCTCTTCCTTTCCCATAGGAATCTTCTGCTGTGACACTTCCTGCTTCTGTTTCCCTTTATTTATTCATTCATTTTTTATTATGAAGGGCCAGCTGAGTCCTCTGTCCTATTAGCAGCCGAATGCTGGGAAACATCAATTGATTGGGTCAGAAGTATTATCAGAAACAAAACTGGGACCCACAGAGCATCACCCTCGCTATGGCCACAGGCACACTACAGAAGCATCACAGAAGGGACCGCTTTAAATAGTCATGGCTTCCTTATTGTTCATTAAGGGTGCTGAGAGTTTTTAGGAGACTCATATTCTCACAGAACTACAATTCCCAGAATGTCTTAATGTTTACAGGGAACTCTGGGGATTGCAGCTCTGTGAGGGGAATAAGGGTCTCCCAAGAACTCCCTGGAAACGGATCAAACTCCTGTTCCCATAATTATTTGGGGAAAGCCATGGACTGTTTAAAGTTGTACCATCATGCTTTAAATGTACAGTGTGAATGTGGCCTATGCAGTGCCAGATTACCAAATAGGCACTGCCTTATGGGCCCTGTGCTTTTTAGGGGGATGGCAATAATAGATCAAAATAATATTGATTTGATCTGGAAAGAAAATTACAATCAAGATTTCTCAGTTCAATATTATCCCACTAGAGCATGCACAAGGGGGACCATGAGATTTTGACTGCCTCCACGGGGTTTAATCCAGCACTGGGCTTCTGCCTGAGGCTGGTAGCATTAACAGACATGGCGCCTAAGGGCATTTACCAGCAACTCTAGTCTACAACTTCACATGGTCTGAGAAAGAGGCAGGAACATGTGGTCCTCTAGCACATCCCTAACTGTTGGCCATGAACTGCTGTTCAGCAACATCTTGAGGGTCAGGAAAGGATCTTTGTGTTTCACAGCCCTGTGCCATTGAGAAGGGCACTAGGCTGCTCTAGACCTTGTGGTACATGTCAGGAGTGGATTGAACTGAATTCTGGTGGAGCTGGATGCAAACGTTCTATTCTCCATCCAAACTGCCTACAGTGAAGCCAATAGGGTATACCCATTACTACAGTATATAGCAGTGATCTTGTTGAGAGCCATTGTGGTGTATGTCAAAATAAGAACAGGGAGACCTGAGTTTAAACCCTAGTCATCCATAAAGCTCACTGGGTGCCCTTGGGGTAGCCTGGGCACCATCCCAGAAGCCCTTTTTAGTGCTCCCCCCTCACACAATTACAATCACATTGGAGGAAGAGCAAAGGTATGTCTGCTGGACTTTATCCTTACAACTCCTCAGTGAGATAGGCTATGCTGAAAAAGGGCGGTGGCGGCCGGGTGGGGTGGGGGAAATGACTGGCCTACCTAAGGTGACCAGTATGATTCATGGCTGACTGAAGATTTGAACCCTGGTTTCTGAGATCCTAGTCTACCATCCTAACCATTACTCTGTATTGGCCTAAGTCTCTTCATTCAGCTGCTCTTTAGATTTTAAGGTACATACTAATCCTTATTAATATATTTCTAGCACACTTTTTTAGTGCTAGGTACCTTTACGGAGGGATGTTAAAAACAAAAGAATTGACAGATATAATAAAAACAGCACCAGAGAAAATCCTATGTTGGGAGCCAGCAAAATTAAATTAAAATAAAATAAATCTTTATTGCTTCTGAAGAGCCGTGTTAAAGCGAAGCTCTTCAGAAAATATTTGAGAAGTTCATGTGACTCTGGCTAAAGGTTACTTACATCATCACCACAGTTGCATTTTATTTTTAGTGAGTAGTTCGTGTTAATCTCGGCTGGCTCCAGGATGAACTGAATGGGCTGTTTCGTGGAAATTGTATATGCATGGCAAATTTGACCCTCTTCTTTTCAGGAATAGTTCTGAATTAGCAATGGAGCCATCCAACATTACTGGGAATACAGAATAGAAATGTTGGGCCATTGCAAAATGAAGACTACAGAACTATATCCTCCAGACAGATTCCTCTGAGAACGGTTTCTCTCTTTATGCTTTCTATCCGTTTTCATCAGGGATGATCACTCAACATTTGTGAAAGTTAACTGAGGCATGCATACAAGTTTTTATATTAAAAAAAAATCAGGAAGCTTGCCTGCTTGGCAATATCCCACCAGTCTTAATTTTAGGTTTCTAGTTCAAGTGGGTGAGTGGACTGGCCATGATCCTTGACAGCTTGAAGGTTTTACAGAGTCTCAAGTGGGTGCGAAAGCCAGTACCCCACTTCTGTGATAGATTTACACCCTGTTTAAACAGGTGTGAGTGAGTATGCAGGGATACAGAAATGAGTGAAGAAGCCAGCTTGGTAATAGAATGGGGGGGGGTCCAGGTTGCTCTGGAGGTAAAACAGACTAGATTAGGAGCATTCCGAAATAGATAAATATCATTTGATTGTTCTCTCCCTGCCTCTACTGCAGGCATAGCTGCCAAGTTTTCCCTTTTCTCGCGAGGAAGCCTATTCAGCATAAGGGAAAATCCCTTTAAAAAAGGGATAACATGGCAGCTATGACTGCAGGACAAGGTGTGTTGCTATTTTATGTCAATTATTTAAGTTACAGTGAATGTCCAAAATTTGGTGAGTATTGTCAATATCAGACTAATATTTCATGAACTTTCAGTGAGGATATAGCCAGCCAATCTCACAAGGGGAATTGTGAGGATAATGTTTGGGGACTGGAGGGATGAACCCCGAGCTTCTTGTTTTATTCTTTTTGTAAACTGATAAAAGGAAACAAGCAAACTTGTTATAGCTATATCTCTGGGTACATTTATAATAACTGAATATGACATTTTAAAAAAGCAACAGTCAGTACAGGAATGCCTTGGGACTTTGGGGACTCCCAAGACTGTGATTTGGTTCAGGATTTCAAGGTCCAGCTGGTGAAAGCTAAAAAAGATAAAGGGCCCCTGGACAGTTAAGTCCAGTCAAAGGCAACTATGGCGTTGTGGCACTCATCTCACTTTCAGGCCGAGGGAGCCGGCGTTTGTCCACAGACATCTTTCTGGGTCATGTGGCCAGCATGACAAAACCGCTTCTGGCACAGCGGAGGACTGTAAAAAGTGCTAGAATGCACAGAAACGCTGTTTACCTTCCCACCACAGTGGGAAATATTTATCTACTTGCACTGCCATGCTTTTGAACTGCTAGGTTGGCAGGAGCTGGGACAGAGCAACGGGAGCTCACCCCGTCGTGGGGTTTCGAACCGCTGACCTTCTGATCGACAAGCCCAAGAGGCTCAGTGGTTTAGACCACAGCGCCACCCGCATCCCCTCCAGCTGGTAAAGGAGCATAGCTCAGTGGCAGAGGATCCATCTGCTTTACACGCAGAAGGCGCCAGGTTTGAACCCTAGCATCTCTGAGTGCGGAGAGAGAATCCTGCCTTAAACCCTGGAGAACTGTTGCCAATCAGTGTGGACAATACTGAGCTAGATAGCCAATGGTCTGACTCAGTATAATCCGGCTTCTAATGTTCCTATGTATGGAAATGATCAGCAATGCAAAAACCGAAAGGTTTTTCAAAACCACCACCCTTTCATCTATGTAGCTGTGTGAGAATGGTAGCTTAAGTTGAAGGGCACTGAATCTGAAAAGTAAATGTGGGGAAAGTACAGAACTGCAGGTGTCGTGAACCCATCCTATAAATCACTTCCTGTCCTTGTCATTATTCCTTTGGTGTGTTCAATTGCTACATGACACGTCTGGTGGCAGCTCATGTGGTTCTGCCAAATGCTTTTCTTTCTTTTTTAAGCAAAGAAAATGTTGCAGTCATTATTCTTCTATGCAGGGCAGGGCAGGGCAGGGCAGGTGAAGTGGCTGCACACAGCTATAGGTACTTTGCAGTAGTTTTTCTTCCGGCAAACAACAGATCGGAAATTGTCCCTCTTTCCAGATTTGCATTGTATGGATAATTGGCATTTCATAAAGGCCAGTTGTGAGGGAGGGGCAGGGCAAAATCCAGCTGTGTGCAGCTTTCTCCTACAGAGTGAGCTAATAAGCATCTCTTTCTGTCTCTGCAAGTGGCTAGTACAAACTTTCGTCCACTAGGATACTAGAAGTAGCTATTCTAACAGTTATGTATTAAAACAGTTGTTTTACTTTGTTTTTAGAGGTGAGTGGAGGGTAATTAATTGTAGAGTATTAGTAGTAACTATCTATCTATCATCATCAATCATTATAGATCTGTGATAGCCGAAGTTTGAGCCCTCTGTAATCTCTCTATACATGCAGTAGATTACAAAATAGGATGTTTAGCCATGTGGCATGTTAGTGGCCACTAAACTCATTGGCTAAAGAAAAAGGATTATACAAATTAATGGATGATAGATCTAGCAACAGTCCTTAGGTATGATAAAGCTAAATAGAACATTCATTTCCAGAGGCATGAATATCAGGTGTTGAGAACAAACAGGAGCAGTGGGCTGTTGCATCCATGCTTTTTGTTTGTACTTCATGGAGGCACCTAGCTAACAGATGGAAACATCTGAAAACTATAACACCAGTGCTAGAGTTACCCAAGTTGGCTGACCCCAAGTAATGTAGGTTCAGGGGTCTTCCAGATAACCTTTTCCAGTGGATTTGTTGCAGCAGAGTGTTTTAATCCACTTTAATTGTGCAAACCAATGTTTGCTGTATGCAACTGAACCTCTCCTGCAAAACTCTGGCAGTCTGGAGCAGTCATGTGACTACATTAGAACCCGCCAACCATAGCCTAGTATTTCCATTGTTGGGGTTATTTCAAAGATAGTTGCCAAACCTCCAGCTAACAACAGCTGCACCAAAATATGCCTATTCTTATGTTTCCTTTAAAAAAAAATATTTTACTGTGCATGTTAGCATCTGCTATACCCAAAGGTCACTGGGAACTGCTTCTGTGTGAGGACTCCTCACGGGTTCTTACATGGGCCATTGTGCTGACCAGGTCATCACACACCCAATGACTTATTCTCCATCCACTCCATCCACTGCCAAAATGTTCCTGGGAGAGACATCGCAGTGACGACTGAACATGAGCCCACTTCGCAGAAATGCAAATGATTAGGTGGTCTATAGATGCCTTAAATAATAATAAATGCCTTTAATAAATAAAGCATCCATCAGATGGAAGCAGTTTCAAGGGGGGGGGGTCCTCCACCTGGCAGGCTCATTGGGTGAAGCAGCCCTTTTGAAGCCCACCCAGACCTACACTTGGAAAACTCAACAGTTACTCACAGTGATGATGAAGGCCGTTTTATCCTCACGGTCCGTATTTCTTGACTACTGTTGTCAGCATCCAGCTTGTCCTCTGCGTCTCCTCCATAACCGCTGTCCTCGGTATCTAAGCTGTCGCTACGATAATTCTGTCGTTCTGGTTCATCGGCCTTTTCTTCCTGTTCCATCTGTTTCCACCCCTTAGTCAGCCCCGACACCAGGTTAGAACACTTCCTCCTCCTTGTAGGGGACATTTTGCCACTAAGAAGCTTATCAATGTCTTCGGCGCTCTTGTCTGTTGACGAACACCCATTGTCTCTTTCATACTTGTCGCTGAGGAGACTCACGCCACTGCCTCTTTCGTAGGCTTTGCTTACAACGGTCTTTGTCACCTCTTTGCTTCTGATGTTAAGTTTCTGGAGGGCTTCGCTTGATTCACTTGACGCCTGCTCTCCGTCTTCCTTTGGCTCCTGATGTACTGATGGAAAGGACACTCCATCTTTCGATTGGTCTTTCTTGAAATCGGTTGGTGGTTTGGGAAATACCCTCTCCCTTGGGGGGTTCTCCTCAGAGGGCACCCACCCACTGGGCTCCTGGACTTGCTTCGTATGGTGGTCAGATGCCCACTGCTGCCAACCCCGTGCCAAGCTGATGACGAGGCTAGCCGTCCGGATCTTTCTGATGGCCCTCTGGGCAGGCGTGTTCTTCTTCAGCTGTTCTTCTGGAGACATTGTGTTGCCTGTGGCTTCCTTACCCATCCCTGCATTAACACCACTTAGTTACGACTGCCCTGTGGCAAGTAACTGGCAGAAGGGAATGGCAGGGATTTAAATAGATGGTGGTGGGAATTTATGATGCTGCAAAGTATGGGAAGCATTTCTCACATGGAAAGAGGATCCTTACTCTGACAGAGTTCTTTTTTTAAAAAAAGCCCAGGCTTGCATTTCACCGCAGCAGATGGGACACTGGATATGGTAAACATGGGTGACGCAGGACAGCCACAGCTGTGGTGGAAATTAACAGCACCTGTATGTGCCCTTTCTAAAGGTACCTTTGTCATGCATTCGGTTTGACAGTAAAACGTGTTTTATGTAGTGGAATTTGCTTCATGGGGTGGTTTTTGCTCTTTGCATTCTTAGAAGAAGGCAAATCAGTAAGTGAAAACGCTTGGAATTGGGCAATGCCAGAAATAGCCTGGCTGTCAATCAGTTAAAAAGTCAATCACTCTTATTCATCAATAAAGGACTGCACACTAAGGCAGCTTTTTGCATGCACAGCTGAACTGAATACTGCGGGTTTGCAGTGACCACGGGATTTGGCTTGGGCCATGATTCTGTGCATTCAAAAATAGCCTGTCTCCACCCCAAGTGTGTTGCAGGCTTCCTTTCCTTCAGTTCACTTTTTGTTTACTACAATTCCCAACCTATGAATGGGAAGGGAAGCATGGTTAAGCATAAGACGAACCCTGAGGGATCAGGCCAATGGCTCATCTAATCTAGGATGTTGCTTTCCCTGTGGCCAACCAGATGCCTGTAAGCAGTAGCTGAGTGCAAGAGCATTCACCCCACTTATGATTCCCAGAAACTGGTATTCAGAAGTGTACTGCCTCCAATAGTGGGGGGTATAACATAGCCATTGTGTCTAGTGGCCATCAGAAGCCTTACCCTTAATGAATTTGTCTGAATCCTGTCCAAGCTGGTGGCCATCATTCATGACATCTTTTGGATGACTTAAAGCCTTACCTGTGCAGAATCATCTAACTCCTGAGCATTCTTTAGACTAATGAGATGCATAGCGTGATTTACCGAACAGCAATAGCTGGTTTTTCTTAGTTTACTTTGAGGAAGTGATTTATTATTTCAAGGTGGTCATTCATAAAATAGCTGCTTGCAAAAGCATATAATGAGCCAGTGTGGTGTAGTGGTTAAGAGCGGTAGACTTGTAATCTGGGGAACTGGGTTCGCGTCTCCGCTCCTCCACACGTGCTGCTGGGTGACCTTGGGCTAGTCACACTTCTCTGAAGTCTCTCAGCCCCACTCACCTCACAGAGTGTTTGTTGTGGGGGAGGAAGGGAAAGGAGAATGTTAGCTGCTTTGAGACTCCTTTGGGTAGTGATAAAGCGGGATATCAAATCCAAACTCTTCCTCCTCCTCCTCCTCCTCCTCCTCCTCCTCCTCCTCCTCCTCCTCCTCCTCCTCCTCCTCCTCCTCCTCCTCTTCTTCTTCTTCTTCCTCTTCTTCCTCTTCTTCCTCTTCTTCCTCTTCTTCCTCTTCTTCCTCTTCTTCCTCTTCTTCCTCTTCTTCCTCTTCTTCCTCTTCTTCCTCTTCTTCCTCTTCTTCCTCTTCTTCCTCTTCTTCCTCTTCTCATGTAATGAGAGAAGATTCCCTTGTTTTTTCCATGCTGCGTGCCTGAGGCATTTCAGCACGTCAGCCAGCCATTCCCAAATGACATCAACTGAGAGCGCAAATGGGGCAAATGAATCATTGGTTGCATACTAACTTCATTGTAGTCATATCAGAGCTAAATTTACACTCTGTGCGCTGCCCAAGAACAGACAGAACTGAAGGAGTCCAGGTACCCCCCCCCTCCAGCCCTTATAGGCTGCCATATAATAAAAAAGCAAGTCAGAGAAACTTATATGGTAGTAAATCAAGTTAAAAAAATTTTTTTTAGTGATGCAGCTAAAACTTGAGAACCAGTTAGCAACCTCACAGCCATATTCTGGACTAATTAATATTTCTGGACAGTTTTCACAGACAGCCCCATTTACAACTCATAGCAGTTATTCAAACAGGAAGTCCTGCTACTTTTAACCCTTTTGTGTTGTCATTCCTTTGCCCTGAAATGAATGCTGTGGAATAGTGTAATGAAAATAAAAAAAGAGATCACGATGAGCCTCTGGCCTGATCCAGCTGGGCTATTCTTATCATTCTTATTCACAGACTACATTTCTGTGAGGATGAAAACTCCTGTCCCACCGGAATATAATCTCTGAATAAGCCCTCTGTTTTCTATCATAGGGAGTCGAATGCTGTTAGTCAGCCAGTCACTTGCAATATGATTATGTCATTAGCTAGTGAATGAGGAGATTGTGGGAGAAGCAAAGGACTTTAGGGCTGGCAAAGTGTTTAGTGGTTTTATGCCTGTTTTATACTGTTTTCTCTTTCAGTTTGTTTGTTTTAATTGCATTTTATGCTAGTTTAACGTTGATTTTGGTGTGTCAAGTGTTTCAAAAGCCACCCATATAAATACATGTCTGAAATATGAGGATAGACATTCCATGCCCTCCAACATATTGAGTGCCCAAACAGTGACACACATCTTCCCACCTGTGCTTCTGTGCAAGATTATGGAGCCCAAAAGATATGCTTTGTTCGGGACCATGCGAGGTTGCAGTCCCCCCAAAAAGCACTTTTTTCCAGGGGGAAAAGCACTTTTTTCAGGCGAGATGTTCGCATGAAATTGTGTGAGATCACGGCACCCAGAGTAGAGCTCTCCATAACTGGACTTTTTGTCCTTTTCCAATCACATCCAAACTAATCTTATTAAAATCAACAAATTGTGCCTATCTTTGCTTCTTTCCACAAAGTCCCCCACATGCTCACACATTCACCTTTGGAAGTTTCTTGGTGTTTTGGCAGTCTCGTAAGGCTGATGCTTCCGAATCATTTACCTTTATTGCTGTGGACACACAGCCCCCCTTCTCTTGGCTAGGTGTAATGCACCCTGCTTGTGCTCTATATTTTTAGGGAGGCTTTTAGAACCAACAGCGCGTATGAACATCTGTTCACTCTTTGTGTGTGTAGGTATGCTAATTTGCTTTTAATACCATTAATCTTTGTTGTCCTCATTGATCCTTGAGGTGCCAGATTTTGGAGGCTGTTCAGATTTCAGTATCAAAAGATCCTAAAGTGGATGTGTGCCAGGAGTTTGGGAGGCTCCTGGCATTAACATTGTCAGTTTTTGGGCACCAGGCTATGGCATTTTTATTTCCTCAGGTCTTCTTGGTGCTTGAACACAACCCTGAAATACAAGCTTGACTATCTGCAAAATCATTAGGGATTATTGTACTTTCCTGTCTCAGTTTGTTGTTTAGGAATTAATTCGATTAAAGAAGAAGTTGCAAGTTGCGGCAAAAATGCAAATAGACTGGAAAAAAATCTAAGCTAGGAAATGTTATGATGAATCAGTCCACCTCTGATTTCTGTCATGGCAGTCCTATTTAATGAAGATATATCATGTTTGTCCTTGACCTGTACATGCTTTATCCCTCAGAACCTGTCTTTTCTGACATTCAGGACAAATCACCTCTGGTTCTGGAAGCTGGTCACTTAGTTGCGAACTGCTGTGTCGTTATTCGTGTTGTCTTCGTTCTGAACTCTGCAGTCATCTGGGGCGAAACAGGATAAATATCCTGTGCTGGGTGATATCAGAATAAATCATTTTGTTTGCCTCCACAAATATAACTCATTAAACGGATGCAAAGACAAACCCAATCATTCATTAGGAAGAAGCAATATGGTGTTTCCTGCTTGGCAGGGGGTTGGACTGGATGGCACTTGTGGTCTCTTCCAACTCTATGATTCTATGATTCTCAACATTTAGTTCATTTCCTTGTTTTAATCTCATTTGTAAATTGCTTCCCATGTAACACTCCAAAGCGATTTACAATTTAAAAAGCTATATAAAAGCATCGTTTCTAGTTAAACTCTTGTACAACTGAGATGAAAACCTCCAGATTATAATAGAGACAATGCCTACCTTGATATGCATCAGGAGGGAGTTCCAAACTTTAGATTCCTAGAGCTGATATCTGAACCTCCAGGTTGAAGTAAAGTGTCTCTTTTTCTCTGCCCTCCTCCATGTTCCCCCAGCTTATACAACGATTGGGGCAGAATAGGTCTGCCATTCTCAGAGCCGGTCAATGCAGCCCATTGTCAAGGCTCTGTCAAGGCTTTGGGAAAGCTGTTCCTCCCCCAGGTGCAGCAAGAGCAGACAAAACAAGGTAGAGTCCTTTTTAATGAGTTTTATTCAATCCTAATAGTGAGAGACAAAAGAATGCAACAAGCCTTAACAGTGGTGTTGCTCCAAACTGGGCTCCTCCTCCCTCCTTCCCAGCAGCAGCGTCTTCCCTTACGGTGAACCCCCTATGGTCAAATGTCTCTGATACCGTTGTTCCTGCACTCTTAACGAACGCCAAGTTCTGGGAGAAGGGGGATCAGAAATACTTTCTAGTGACAATGTGTCATCTGGCTGCCCTGCTGCAGCCCCCCCCCCACGCCCCGTTCTTCTAACACAGCCCAACTTCTCTGTTCGTCTATCTCTGAGCTTTGACTTTCCTCCAACTCCTCAAAGCCCTGCTGCAAATCAGGGCTGCCTCCCTCTTCTCCTTGTCACGGTCCGGTCGGCGGGCAGTTGAAGCCCTGGCTGAGGACGTCAGGACCAGAGGCAAGATGGTGGTGTAGAAGCAGGAACAGGTGCAGGGCTGAGGGTCCAGCAGCAGGCAGTCGCAGGGTCAAGGAGCAAGGCAGAGGCGAAGACGAAGGTCTGGGAGTCAAGGAGCAAGGCGTCGGCAAGGCGTCGGTCCAAGGGTCGAGGAGCAAGGCGTCGGCAAGGTGAGGGTCCAAGGAACAAGGCGTCAGCAAGGCAAGGGTCCAAGGAGCAAGGCGTCGGCAAGAGCAAGAGGCCAGATGCAACAAGGCAGGGATAGCGTTGCTGTGGCAAAGAGCTGAAGGAAAATG
Source organism: Zootoca vivipara (assembly GCF_963506605.1). Lineage (NCBI taxonomy): Eukaryota > Metazoa > Chordata > Lepidosauria > Squamata > Lacertidae > Zootoca > Zootoca vivipara. Next base: position 19,880,619 of record NC_083283.1, on the reverse strand, counting down.
CTGAGCTTTTATCCCTCCCAGCTCCTGCCACCAGGTGCAGTGAGTTATTAAGTGGCCTCACCTGAGTGGCCACTCCTTGCTTCTCCAGCACAAGCTGAGGCAGGCCCCAGTCCTGCAAAGCACTACAGGCCCCAGAGCCTGACTCCTGCCCATACTCCTGACACTCCTGCAGCATCAGGAGAAGGTGTGTGTGTGTGTGTGATCTCCACCATCCCTCCTCCTCCATCTTGCCCTCTTGAGTCCAATCCCTGACACCAATGCAGCCTAAGACTCAGACCACTACAATCATAGAATTGTAGAATTGGAAGGGACCACGGGTATTGTCTACACTTGTTGACAACAGGTCTTCATGGTTTCGGGGGGGGGGCATTCCCATAAGCTCCAACTGGAGATGCCAGTGACTGAACTTGGTATCTTCTGCGTGCAAAGCAGACACTCTTATTACTGAGCTACGGACCTTCCCTGAACCTGAGAACCTGAACGTTGCACCAGCTCTGCCCTAAGGCATGAGGAGGGATGTAAGTCTGTGATCCACTCAGACTAGCGGGAGTACAGCACAGAATTGTCTACTCAGCAGTCCACTGGGACTGAGGTGATTTGAGTGGAGAGAAACCAGTCAGGAAGAGGGTGGCTTTTTTCTAGATGCACAGGGAAATATTTTATGGCCATGAGCGCATGAGTCTTAGACTGCATTGGCTACTGTGGATCATGATGGCTGAGCAAAAAAATCAACACTGATCATGTGGAAGTAAAATCTTGACACATGTTTCAGACTGTAATCAGAGCAGGGTAGACATCTTATCAGGACGGATAGATTTTTTTTTTAAAAAAGTGTGAGAACTTGATATGCCACAGGATTCAGAACACATGCAAACCTTCCCAGCTGAAATTCTCAAACAGTTGCAAGTAATGAACTAGGTGAAAGTATTTCATTAAATAAAGCAGATGGACTCTCATGAGCTTGCAGGAGAGGACAGCTGCCAGGGCAAAACTCTCCTTCATTCATTCAAATCTGAGTTAAGAACATAAGAAGAGTCTGCTGGATCAGGCCAGTGGCCCATCTAGTCCACATTATCCTGTCCTGCCCCTCCCTCCCTGTGTGCTGTTTCAGGGGTCTCCCAACCCTCCAGAGCAGATTTGGGGGAGGTACAGAGGGGAAGAGAGAGGGGAGACCTGTTGCTCTGATGGGAGTCCTTGCACTAGCTTCTGCTAGTGCGCCAGGTCAGTTGGATCCAACCCTATGTCTTGCTCAAGAAAATATGGCTGCAATCCTATGCACACTTAAACTTAGAGAAGTGTAAGCACCATCGGAATGGGGCTGTAAAAGAATACCTACACAAGGGAGGATCACATATCCCCTGGTGGATGACTTAGAACACATTGAAAGGACAGTGAGCAACTTGTGGGGAAAAAAATCTATGTCTATGCATGTCTATGCATACCTCTCACAGTTCTTTGCTTCTGCAATGTGCACGGCTTGTCTGGATGAGATGCAGTCCAAGGCACAGGAACTAAGGGAGCAAATAATCTCTGCTCTATGGGGAAGGGCCAAGGGTCAATGGTGGATTATGTGCCTTGCATGCAGAAGGTTCAGTCTCCACATAGGTCTGGGAAAGACAGCTGCCTGAAATGCTGAAGTGCTAGATAGTGTGGACCATTTTTGGACTACAATTCCCATCATCCCTGACCACTGTTCCTGCTAGCTAGGGATGATGAGACCCATGTTTAGGAAACTCTGGTGTAGACCAGGGACAACCTTCCAAGGAACCACATGCCAAAGGCTAAAGTGGGTAGAGTGATGAAGTATCACCATCATCATCATCAACAACAACAACAACTTACCAAGGTACAGGGTGGGTTACAACATCAAGACACAAGATTAAAAACAGCTTTTCAAGTAACTTGCAAAAACAAAGTGGGTCCAAAAAATAGATACCGTACCTCAAAAGCCAAGGGTAATGAGGTGCTTCTTCAGTATCAATTGGAAGCTGCGCCAGACACACATCTGAAGCGAGGGAGTTCCACAACTCAGGGTGGGGGGTGCCCTCTCCTGAGCCATCCCACCCCCCCAAGCCTCTCAGGGTGGAGGAACTACCAAGAAGGCACCCTCCTCTGCATATGTTAACACCCAAGAAGGTCTGTAGGGAGGGAGGCAGTTGTTTCTACAGTAGGCTAGTTTCTACTCATCGCTTCAACCCTACATCTAAGCAATATTATTAGGGTTCAAGGCTCACATTGAGAGGTGTTGCTTGTGAGTGTGAATAGCCTGGATAATGTCCCACATTTGGTCTCTGGGTCTGAGGTTCTCCATGCTGAACTAGACGGCCAGCCTGGGTATGAGGCAGGTCTGCATGTTCCCATTATAAATGGCTGGAACTGAAAAGAGGGACTGACTTCAGAGCTGACATAGATGGATTTCTCTCCCATGGCTAAATAAATACATTACTCATGCAGCCAGGACGATGTGGAGCTCATTTCAAATTCTTTGGTGAGTTGGCCATAATTGAGAGTTCAGGTGTCCTCAGGGCTGATAAGGTCACACCACATCAGAGTGCGCAATAGGCTGAACACAGTGCATGTGAGACCTAAGGCCAGCCTGGAAAAAACACGTTTGGTTAACACAAGATAGCAGCAACCTACGGATCTGCTCAGTAACCCAAAACCATTTTTTTTAAAAAAGTCTCTCCCTATCTTGGCATTTATACCACAGGAAGACATACTGTGCCCTTACATCTGAAACCACTTAGGCATCTTTGCTTTAAATTCCTTCCAACCCTGTCTGTCAAGAAGCAAGATTTACAAGTGGAATTGTTGCTTTCCAAAGCAGGAGATGTACTGTCCACACAGAAATGTTTGCAGAGGGGAAAAGGCTGGCTCATGACACCAGACCCGACTAAAATTTATTTCCTAAGTTATATAACGTGTGTGTGTGTGTGTGTGTGTGTGAGAGAGAGAGAGAGAGAGAGAGAGAGAGAGAGAGAGAGAGAGAGAGAGAGAGAGAAAGAGAGAGAGAGAGAGAGAGAGAGAGAGAGCTTATGGAATTATCAATATTAGGAAAAGGCACTTTTGAACATGCGCTCCCATCCCATCCCTTTGCGTCACTGCTTTTGCTGTGCCACTGCTGCTTGCAATGAATCTGCCACAATCTTTCCAAATGTAGTACGCAATGCCGAAAACAGCTAGTTCGGTGCATTTGCCAGGATAGAGATCTAGGTCAGTGGTTCCCAAACTTTTCTCTCCTTGGACAACTTTAAAATTGCTGGTGGTCTTGGTGAATCACTGTCAGGATGCTGCCAGCGGCTGCCAGCTGGTTGCCCAGGAAAGTATAAAGACAAGGAAAAGTTTCTTGCCATCCTTTTTTATTTCAAACTTGACAGGGAGAGCCAGTGTGGTGTAGTGGTTAAGGGCGGTAGACTCGTAATCTGGGGGACCGGGTTCGCTTCCCTGCTCCTCCACATGCAGCTGCTGGGTGACCTTGGGCTAGTCACACTTCTTTGAAGTCTCTCAGCCCCACTCACCTCACAGAGTGTTTGTGGTGGGGGAGGAGGGGAAAGGAGATTGTTAGCCGCTTTGAGACTCCTCAGGTTAGTGATAAAGCGGGATATCAAATCCAAACTACTCCTCCTCCTCCTCCTCCTCCTCCTCCTCCTCCTCCTCCTCCTCCTCCTCCTCCTCCTCCTATTCTATTATAATAAATTTTGCACTCCATTTAATTCAAACTGTGATACAAGAAATGATCAAAGCAATAGAAATATGTATTAAAATCAATGTGGATATTTAATGTCATGCTGCAGACAACCTGAATGAAGCCTGAAGACCACTGTTGGTCCATGGACCAAAGTTTGGAAACCCTTGAGCTGGGTTATCCAGACAGCAAGAGAATGGTGTGAAATGTGAAGTGGAATCAGTGGGAACATTGCTCACCTTGGAAACAGAGCTCTGGGACTCCACCCCCCCCCCCCGAAGTGATGACATCTTCACAGAGCAGCTGGGTAGTTTATGGACCGTGCTGCCTGCATTTTTGGACACCCCTCGGAGGTGTGGCTATGGGGCTGCTATTATGAGCTTCTGTGCTAGATTTTTGACAACAGCTGCTGCAAAGGTCCTGCTTCAGTGACAGAGGGGGCTGTACAGGGGGCTGAGCAACTGGTACGGAGCTGTCATTCGATCTCCTTAACTCCACCTTGCTTACTTCTAACCTAATGTACTGCTGCTGGACAGTACAATGTAATACAACCGGGGAAAAAGGACTTCCAGGTGAAGCTCTCTGCTGGAATCCTATACCCTACATAATCAAGAGTCCATTTTTTCACAGGCCCACATACACCACAGGGTGTATTTTCATATAAGAAGAAGTTTCATCTCTCTTCTTGCTCTCCATCCTCCTCCTCATCTCCATTGGCAGATCTCAGCTTTCCTTGTTGAGTTAGGCAGCCAGTGCACACAAGCACACTCTCCTAGGAATTCACACGTTGAATGACATGGGTTGCTGCCTGCAAAAATAGGTACCCACTTGACTACCCCATGCCTCTGAATCCAGGGGAAGCAGTGACACAGGCATCTCCCCACTTACCCATCCATCAGGTTTGATAGTCTGAAGTGGGGCTTAGCTGTTTCCCCTTACGTAAGAAAGGACCACAAATTATAGTTGAATTCCTCCAGGAGATCCCAAATAAAAAGGGCAGGTCTGCTAATCAGCCCACAGATCTTAGGTTGTGCAGGCCAAGTTTTAAATGCTTCCTTTTAAATGGATGGATTTCACTGGAATTATAAAATAGTATGTGGCAGTTAAGCTTGTGTTTTATTTGCAGGGGAACGGATCCTGACAGGTTGCCACTTCACACTGCTTTACTAGTGCGGACAGCATATGTCACGGCGGCAGATTTATTCTGCTGTAGAAATAAAAATACCCATTGCATGCTACTATTTATTTAATTTAATTTATATGCTGCCTTCCAGGGGAGTTTACAATGAATTAATGCAAGCATCAAATGTGATTAAAGACTGCGCTGAAACCAACAAGATTTAAAACTAGCAGAGCACTAAAACTATTACCAGTAATGGTGAAAAATCAGCTCAGTTGACATACCAGGGCAGGTCAAAAGGTAATGATCGATTGACTGTATTTCTATGCTGCTTCCCATTCATAAAAATCCCAAAGTGGTTTACAAACAATAAACAGCAATAACATAACAGATCAGCAGAAAGTACAGTATAAATCGTATAAGTAACAAATCACCAGTAAAACAATTATAACCTATGAAACAAACCAGCAACTAAAAAATAAGCTAAACATCACTATTACAGCATGTCATATTATATGATTAGGAAATCAACAAGGCATTTATAATCTTCAAAACAATGTTAACAAAATAGCAACTAAAATAATAATCTAAACCCTATTAAACTGATATCCATATACACACTTGGACTCATAATCTTTCACCCTGTTCAGTTCATTCAAATACACATACAGACCTAAATCAGCCCTTACCAACCTGCTGCTGTCCAGATCCTTTGGACTACAACTGCCCACCAGCCCCAGCTACCATACACCTCACCTTTTCTCAGTGAGGTAAAAGTAAAAAGTGGAAGAACTGCTGTCCTCTCCCAGCCCAGCATGAGAGCTCGTGTGGTGCAAGGGCTGGAGCGTTGGACCAGGACCTTGGAGACCAGGCTTGGGATATCCACTCGACTGTGGAGCTCACTGGGTGACCTTGGGCCAGTCATCGACTTGCAGTGTTGTTGTGAGGATAAACAGGGAATTGGAGAACCCGTGCACACTTCGCTCTCCTTGGAGGAAAAGGTGGTACATAAACATAATAAATAAACTTGCCCTTGCCATTTTGGCTTGGTCACCTAGGCTTTGACGATGGCCAAGGTACATATGTAACACTAACCATGGTTAGCAATGAAAATGAAAGGGAGGGGAAGCAAGAGCGAAGAACTAGAAATGCAGTCAGTGAGGGCAAATGCAAGACCATCCCACCAGCCTCAGCCAGACTCCAGCCAGCACCTGCACCCATATCCCTGCCTCCTTATTTACAATCAGTCTAGGGGGTGGCACTGACTGTCATCTTCTTCTTCCTCTGTCTCAGTGCTGCCCTTGTAGACCTCATTGACTCTGGTGCCACCTTCTGCCAGCCTCCCTGTCATCCACCCTCCTGGTCTCAATGGGGCCCAACCACCAGTGCCTGCAGTGCCCTCTCACGACCGGTTAACCATGGTTACCTCCAGTGCTAGGTAAAGGTAAAGGGACCCCTGACCATTAGGTCCAGTCGTGACCGACTCTGGGGTTGCGCGCTCATCTCACATTATTGGCCGAGGGAGCCGGCGTATAGCTTCCAGGTCATGTGGCCAGCATGACAAAGCCGCTTCTGGCGAACCAGAGCAGCACACGGAAACGCCGTTTACCTTCCCACTATAGCGGTTCCTATTTATCTACTTGCATTTTGATATGCTTTCGAAGTGCTAGGTTGGCAGGAGCTGGGACCAAGCAACGGGAGCTCACCCCGTCACAGGGATTCGAACCGCCGACCTTCTGATCAGCAAGCCCTAGGCTCAGTGGTTTAGCCCACAGCGCCACCTGGGTCCCTTTTACCTCCAGTGCTACTTTTATAGAAAAAGAGGTGCCTGAACACACTGTGAACATTCTCTTAGAATGGCAAGGGCACCCACCTGAGAGGTGTTGGAATCCCCCTGAATGGTGCCAGAATTGAGTTCTCATGAGTTCCGGCTGGAAAAAAAAGCCCTGGTTACCTCAGTCTAAAACAGCAGTAAAAAACAAAACAAAACAAAAAAAACCTCTGGGTTGTCCTTGGTGGGAAACAACCTTAAGGATGGAGGATGACTTCATCCCTGCAAATAATGGCTGTGAAATCAGAGCCATTGCCTGACTTGAGCACAGTCATGTCACCTCCATAGTATCTACTGCTGCTGTGTCAGAAGCCCAGCCAAAGTTCACGGGTCCTTGGCACAGGCATTGTCATAGCTTGACTGGCAATCAATCACCACCACAGCGACCAGCTGACACTGTTCGTTCTCTGGTCTTAATGAAAACGCATTCCAAGGCCATGACACTCAGAGGGCCAGATCCTCAGTGGCTGCCTTTGGCATAAATGGAGGATAATGGCTCATGGTTTTCTTCGCAGGGTTTTTCTTGGGCTGCACTGAGAATATCTAACAATATTGCATTACTTTCTCTTCTAATCTGGCCACTGGCCTTCCAGATTTTTTGGCTTATGGACAATGTACACTTGGACTGAACAGTGTGTGTCCCATAAAGGATTGGATGCTCTTCCATATTAAGAACAAACAAAATACCATAGGCTACATACCAGAGAACCCTTTTGTTGATGAACTATTTGTGTGTGTTAGGGACAGGGGGATTTTCCTCTGCATTTTAATGTGAAACTATCTCATCCACACTGGGCATGAAGCAAAACCCAATTATCCTTCAAACTTCTCTGAATTTTGCAATGCACTTCTCCAGCTGAAGGATGGGTGCAAAAAATAAAAGTAAAAAAATCATATAGTATTACATAGAGCAATGCATAATGGTGGGTAAAATTATTTTGCAATAATGTGCTACTTAGGAGAAATGCGCCCTAAAATGCTGATGAAGGTTCAGGAGGATCGTTTTTTAATATATAAAAAGTGCAGATTGTTGCAGAGATGTGGGGAACTGAATTTAAGACTGGAAAAAAATGTGAAACTGAAACCCAAATTGTCAGATTTGTCCATCCCTATTCAGCACTTTCATGGTTGCAGGGACCTTTAGCGGAATACCCACGCCACATGGCCGTGAAGTTAGGAAGCATCACAGAGGCTGCAATGAGCTCTTTCAACAATGCAAGCCACTGCTTGTTATTGCAGCCATCGAACGCTGATCCTACCTCTGCAAACCCACAGGATGTCTCAGCAAGTGCCGAAGGAAAACACAGCACGTAGTGCACGACTAAGCAGACAGAAAAAAAGATAAAGGAATTGGATGACAAACCAAAATTTTGCAGCTCAGTTGTCTCTTTCCTGCATGTGTTTTGGTGAAATTCTGGATCTCTTAAACATTGGCTGGTTCTGCAGTTGTTTATCTGCTCTTTTCCGGCCTCTCTGTAAACCCTTTAAAAGTTGCTAGCTGGTAATTTTCCACTTCTGTTTGTGATTTCTTCTTTCCTGTCCATATTGTACAGTGTTTGATGTCATCAGCTGTTGCCAAGGCAACCCAGAATCCTGAACTCAGGCTAGTCAGGGAAAGTGATGAAGGAATAAATTCCGGGAATATTTTATTTGCATTTTCATTGATGCCGTTACATTTCAAGATACTCAGATTAATGTATATTAAAGGGAAGACAAAAGGGGCAACTAAACCTCTAAAATGAGGAAACAAAGAAGCAAAATAACAATAGGTTCGTGGGATGGCATGGATTTCTCTCAGCTCGATGGTGCTCAGGAACATCAGGCAAAACCTGAGTTGCTACAGTCAGAATCTGGACTTGAGTTTCTCCAGTAACAACACAACAAGCTATGCTTTACCTTAAAGACAGTCTGGTGCTAAAGAGACATTGTGGTGTAGTCGTCAGAGTGCTGGACAAGGGCTGGGGAGACTCAAGTTCAAATCCCTGGGTAACTTTACAATAGCCAAGCTCTTTCAGCCTAGCATACCTCCCAGAGCTGTAGTGAGGAAGGGGGAGAAAGCTATACATCCTAAGCTCCTTGGGGGAAAGAAAGAAAGAAAGAAAGAAAGAAAGAAAGAAAGAAAGAAAGAAAGAAAGAAAGAAAGAAAGAAAGAAAGAAAGACAAGATACAACTGGTGCCAGTAGGGAATCCCAATGGTTTGGATGAGCTAGTCATTCCAGGGATAGATGATGGCATTCATCCCAGGAATGGGAGAGAGTTTGAATTCCATCCTGCTTTTGATCAACAGGCTTTGTTGGCAGTAAAGGTTGTATATCCCTCTATCAACTTCACCTGCTATGTAGGTAGCACTGTTTCTGAAGGAGAGAGATGCTGCCCCATTGACACACACTTTTCTAACTTCCCAGGACTGACTGCTATAAATTCATGATATGTGTGACAGAAGTTTCAAATACCATTGCCTGTTCCTGCTGCATGGCAGGTGGCTGGAGGCATACTCAAATTGTTCCAGGGAAGCTGTACTACAGAGATGGTGAACCTGGGGCACTCCAGATGCCACTCCTGCCATCCTGACTATTGGCCATTGTGACAGGGGCTGATGGGAGATGGAGCCTATCAAGTTATGGAAGGTCATGTGTGTTGTACATGCTAACACTTGGCTCCAGGGACCAGATATGTGTGTACGTTTTGTAATTTTAGAATCTGTGTGGCTTGCTGCTCCATTGATCTTTCTTTACATGATATGTTGTGTTGTATGTATTGTGACTTTGCTTTTAATTTCATTCATTAGAATCTACTAACAATTTACTGGTTTGGGAGTGTTTTTTGTTTGTTAATTTTTTGTTTGCTTATTTTAAGAGTTGGTTTTATTATGTAGCATTACACTAAAATATTGAATATTACGAATTAAGCTGTTTATTCTCGTAGCTACATTTTCCACTATGACTTGTTTGCATTGGATCAGGTTGTTACAGGAATGCATGACCTTGATTGTATATTTTGTTGAAACAAAATAAAAAAATTCCTTCCAGCAGCACCTCAGAGACCAACCAAGTTTGTCATTGGTATGAGCTTTCGTGTGCATGCACACTTCTTCAGATGTATATTCTGTGGTTTCTGTGGTTTGTAAGCTGCCTTGGGTACAGCAATGTGGAAAGGTGATATACAAATGAAAAAATGAAATAGAATTGGATTCAAGGTGGTGGTTCCTAACTTGAAAGCCCATTGTTGAAAGCCCAAACTATTGCCTTATTGAAAAGCCCAAAACTATTGCCTTATTCAAAATAATGGTTCATGTATTCTGTCTATGTGTGATGTGTGAACTATTGGCTAGCCGCTAGCCCTGCCCTGACACAGGACATGCCATCTGGCCCCATAGCTGACAGACATGCACAGAGCACAAACATCTGCAGGGAAGGAGCCTTTGCAACTGTGGAAGTAAACATCACCGGGTGTTTGTTTGTATTATTAAGGCTGCAATCCAATATACACTTACCTGGGAGTCAGTAGCACTGAACTCAGTGAGGCTTATTTCTGACAACACAGGTATAGGATTGCACTGTAACTTCTTTCCTTCCAAGGCTGCTAACAATGCTAACAATCAAAACAACAGGAGGGACACCAAAACCCATTGAAACGACAATACAGCCACAATAAAATGGCAGCAGAACTGAACAGCGTCAATGAAATGTATCTCCGACAGAAGCTTGCCAGAAGGCTTGGGCTTTCATGGGCACCAGGGCTGGTCCTACCTTTAAGCAAAGTGAGGTGGGCTGCCTCAGGCAGCAGAACCTGCTGAACTGGTAGTGGCATCAAGGTGTTTGAGAGCAGAGCTTTGTCACTCTGCACAGCTCTTCAGGTAGCCTGCTGCCCTCTGGTGGAGGACACCATCTAATCCTTTAACTCAGGCAGCAAAGTGTTTTGGGCCAGCCCCGGTCGACACACATTTATACAGGCATTTCCTAACTGGTGTTTAGATGACAGGGAATGGCAGCTTTTGGGCTGTCCCAATTACCTTCCTTTCTTTTCTGCTACCAAGATGCATGTTGCTGCTAGTTACTGGATGTCAATAGTATGCAACCTGCGAAAGTCAGGGGTTTCTACAAGCACATGTGCCACCCCCCCCATCCAAACAAGCACCATCATATTCCAAGGAAACATTCCAGCTGGAAAAAAAGTTGTTGAGGAGGATGTCCAGGAGAGGGGTGTTGCCCAGAGAGAGCCCTAACAGTTGGAGAGACTTGGAGAGTTGCCCCAGGTTCCCCAACATCTCTCCTCTTCACAGCAGACTAGGTACATCATTTAAGGACAATAAGATACAGCTTCAACAAAAAATAAGCAGAACAAAGACCAGCTGCGTTTACAAAATCCGTGAGACCTCCCACCTACTTTTCCGAAAGTATCTGATGATATTATTTTCACCTGTCTTGTTTGCTATCTGCAACTGCAAAAGGCTTTTAGAATTAACTGAGGAGAAGTTGCAAAGTGGAATTTCATTTAGCTGTTAATTGGAGATGTCTCAACAAGCTGAGAGTAAATAAAACAGTCTGGACATTATGATTGGACTCCTCAGAGAAGCCAGTGGAAAGGAAGCTGGCAACCCCCCCCCTTCCACCGGTGCTCTAAGAATTTCTTATTTGTCCACAACAGAACATTTTTTATTAGCTGTGCTTCATGTCTTCCTTCTGACACCAAGCTTGGCCACCATGACCTTTCAATAGCTAATTGAAAGCAAAGGCTTTGCACGGCTTGCTTTGCACCCTAGCCTTTCGCCCCCCAGTTCTCCTTTAACAAGCTGCATGCAACTTGTGCCAAGACCCAGGGATCGCTGTGGGAGAGAGCATTGTTGAAGGGAGTTCATGATCCTGGCATCCGTCACTGAAAGCTGGAGGACTGCTGGCACACAGGCCTGTTCCATCCATTACCATCGTGGCATTGCTGTCTACAGGGACCTGTACCATTCCCAGAATCCTTTGGGGAGGAAAGCTATGCCAGTTTAAAGCATATGATGCTGCTGCAAATGTATGGTGTGGATGTGACCCTCAGCTCTTTGCTCATAAGATCAGACAAGAGAACCCACTTGTAAACAATGGCACTGTGAATATGGAATGAGAGTTCCATTGCAGCTTTGTCTACATTTAAACTGATTTATTTATGTTGTGGCTTTAAGTGTGTGCAATTAACCCCTCCCCCCAAAAAAAATTAAAAGCCAAATTTATACAATTAATCTGTCAATCATTATGCCAATCAATCCTGTTCCTAAAGTTCCCTGGATAAATTGACAGCTACTCTGCATTTTCTGTCTTATACTGACATCTAGTGGCTGCTATACAGTTCATCTGCTTTCCTAGCTGAGATGCTTACTGTGCCTATTACACGAATGTCTATTTGAATCACAGAATTGTAGAGTTGGAAGGGATCCTGAGGGTCATCTAGTCCAACCCCTTGCAATGCAGGAATCTCAACTAAAGCATCCGTAACAGGTGGCCATCCTACATCTGCTTAAATGCCACCAATGAAGGAGAGTCCACCACCTTCTGAGGCAGTCCGTTACACAAAACATATATTGGCTGAGTATATATGGAATTGTGCTGGAGGAGACTCTAGAGAGTCCCATGGACTGCAAGAAGATCAAACCTATCCATTCTAAAGGAAATCAGCCCTGAGTGCTCACTGGAAGGACAGATTGTGAAGCTGAGGCTCCAATACTTTGGCCACCTCATGAGAAGAGAAGACTCCCTGGAAAAGACCCTGATGTTGGGAAAGATTGAGGGCACAAGGAGAAGGGGACGACAGAGGATGAGATGGTTGGACAGTGTTCTCAAACATGAGTTTGACCAAACTGTGGGAGGCAGTGGAAGACAGGAGTGCCTGGCATGCTCTGGTCCCTGGAGTCATGAAGAGTTGGACACAACTAAACGACAACAACAGCAACATATATGTATTCCGCTCTGGTCAGACCTCACCTGGAGTACTGTGTCCAGTTCTGGGCACCACAGTTCAAGAAGGATACTGACAAGCTGGAACGTGTCCAGAGGAGGGCAACCAAACTGGTCAAAGGCCTGGAAACAATGCCTTATGAGGAACGGCTTAGGGAGCTGGGTATGTTTAGCCTGGAGAAGATAAGGTTAAGGAGTGATATGATAGCCATGTTCAAATATATAAAAGGATGTCATATAGAAGAGGGTGAAAGGTTGTTTTCTGCTGCTCCAGAGAAGCGGACACGGAGCAATGGATTCAAGCTACAAGAAAGAAGATTCCACCTGAACATTAGGAAGAACTTCCTGACAGTAAGAGCTGTTCGGCAGTGGAATTTGCTGCCAAGGGATGTGGTGGAGTCTCCTTCTTTGGAGGTCTGACAGCCATCTGGCAGGAATGCTTTGATGGTGGTTCCTGCTTGGCAGGGGGTTGGACTGGATGGCCCTTGTGGTCTCTGTCAACTCTATGATTCTATGATTCTATGGAATTGTAATTGTTAATTCTTATAGTATACCTCCCTCCCTCAAGCTTTTACATTTTATTCTTATTCTATGAAGTGTTGTTTTTAAATATTAATAACAATATTAAAGAAAAGTTGCTTCTGCTCCTTATAGAGATATTGGTGATATCTGTTTCACGTCTCAGTGTGTCGATGTGTGAAGCAAGCAAGAGAAAGATGGCATAGAATGATATCCTCTTTTGTTAAAAAGAAAGAAAAAAGGTGGCGGACTACATGGGCCTTTCACTTGGTTCAGCAGGCTCTACTTTTGTTCCAGAGCAGCCTGGATCAGTGTGTGTCTGTGGGTGGGTGTGTCCCTGGCAGCAGGTTGGGATGGCAGCTGCAAAGAAGTATCCTTCATGGAAGAAAGGAATATGGCAAGCATTTGCTGGGACCGCAGCACGCCTCTCTCCAACAAGCTGTGTCATCTTCGGAGCCTGAATCCTCCTCCTCCTCCTTTACATTCCTGATAAAATTTTGTGTTTTTATTACATTTTCTGGTTATACAAGTACAGATTTTGATACCGTTGTACATTGGTATCTGTTATCCGTTGGGGGTATGGGTTTTTAGGGAAGGGGTGGTACCTCTGGTGGTGAGGGGAACAATATGATCCATATGGGGTAGTTTGTCCACCTTTGGTCCCTACCCTGCACTCAGCTCTCTCACCTGCAGCTCCTAGAAGCTGTCAGTATGCGACAGTGGCCACACCGCAGTTAATGGCTTGGACTGGAGGGTTAAACCAGGTATGGGTAGCCGATGGGTCTCAAACCTTGGTGAGTTTGGGGCTTTCCCTGCATGTGAAGACAGGCTCTGGTGGATTGAGCAGATGAGAAAAATAGTGGGTCCAATGGCTAAGATTGTAGTTACTACCACCCCCCAGCTGGATCACTGAGAGGGTCACAACAACGGCCACTAGGGAAAGTGAGTGGACTTCCAGAGTATCTTTGGCTGTAGCCTCGATGCGCAGTGTGTGTTGCCTGTGGTGGCTGTGTGCAGTGCATGGCGGACAGCTCAGCAGGATCCTACCTTCGTCGCCAGTGAAATATAATCGGAGCCCTTCAAAGAGACTTCATGCTCTTTATTGCAGCTTGTAAAACAGTGAATGAAAATGCCCCCCAAACCTCAGGCTTTTATATACATTATTTACACAACGAGTCCCGCCTGATTGGCTGATTCTGTTTCCTTCCTGGAGCCTGATTGGTCTTCTCCTGCAGGGCAATCAGTTATTGCATTCTATGATCCTACCAGCCTAATAGGCTGATTAACTTCTTCCTGGAGCCTGATTGGTCTTCTCCTGCAAGCCAATCAGTTGTTGCATTCCAGGATCCTACTTGCCTATTGTTCTAGGATCCAAGCTTAGCACATAACAGGAGAAGAAATAGCTAAGGAGTAAACACTACACAAATCTGGAGTAGAGTCCTTTTTTTTGGAAATCATTTTTATTTGATTTTACAATACAAAATTATAAAAAATTCATATACAGATTCATATACAGATTCCTCTGAATCTCAGGACTTCCCCCCACTCCCTCCCTGGAGTCCTATTTTAAACATTTAGAACTGCATCTTCTTCCAAACTCTATTATATCAATCCGTATTTTCCATAGTAATTGTCACACTACAAGTGAAATAAAAATCCTGCCAATGTTTCCATCTGCTTACAGTGGTCTCTTAAATAACTTATATTTCCCCCCCCCCCATTCTTTTGTAAAGTTTCTGTCCTCTTGGTTCCTGAGTTTTCCAGTCAACTTTGCAATTTTGGAAGTACCGGATTTACGTATAAGCTAAACAAGCTATAGTTTTAGCGTCCCACTCTTTTGCCCCCCCCCAAAAAAAAACTAAAGAAAAAACAAACCTGGATGTACATTTCCAAAATATAAGATAAAAATAAAATAAAATAAAACCTACATACAGCAACAGTGTTTTGTGTTGTGTGGACTCCTATGATGTAAGTAATGGGCCGTGCCTGCTAGCCTGCTCCCTAAAATATCACTATCACTATTAATATACTTAATTGCATTTCACTATTAATATACTTCTTCTTAATTGTATTTCAGTTCAACAATTACTTTGATCAAATACATATTTTGTTATGCATTTGGCTTGCAGGAGAAGACCAATCAGGTTTCAGGAAGAGGTTAATCAGCCTATTAGGCTGGTAGGATCATAGAATGCAACAACTGATTGGCCTGCAGGAAAAGCCCAATCAGGCTCCAGGAGGGAAGCAGAATCAGCCAATCAGACGGGACTCATTGTGTAAATAATGTATATAAAAGCCTGAGGTTTGGGGGTGCATTTCATTCACTGTTTTACAAGCTGCAATAAGGAGCATGAAGTCACTACAGGACTCTGAGTATATTTCATAAACCTATGTGATAAAAAAACAAAGTACGCATTAGAAATATTTTAGGTTCTATCTCCACTTCATTTAGGAGAGATACTGCCTAGGTTTTTGGCTCCTCAGTTTCTGCTTCCAGATAAAGGTTTAGTTTTCTTTCCCAAACCAGGAAAAAAAACCTAGTATTGAGCCTCTCAGAATTCCCCATGTTATTTGTGAATGATTAAATGTGGGGTGCAGAGGCGCACATTTTGCCTAATATTCTTTGGGGGTGGTGGTGGTGGTGGTGGTGGTGAAATGATTCCATTGTTTCTCTCAGAAAATTATTTTCTCCTGAGAAATTTCAGTTTGAACCCCTTGCTTCTGCCATCTATATTAAAATAAAATAAAATGATATCAAAACTGGTTCCACATTACTGGTCAAAAATAAGGTATTGCTGAGAGGATGAAATGGGGAGGAAGAGTACAATTTATACCACCCTGTGTACATATCAATCAATCAATCACCTTTATTGGCATAGAGAAAATACAAAAAATATATGGATCAAGGTATAAAACTGGCATCTGTTCATAGAAGGAGATACTTTTAAGATACAACTACACAGATCTAATAAAGTTTAAAAGTGCCTCTCAAGTCTTATAATGACATAGTTTCATGGCAATTTTGCTACATCCTCCATAATATCAGCTATTCAGTAAGAAGAAAACCCTGTAGGAGTCAGAACAATTTAACCTTGTATGGGGTTTGAATATTTATCATGGATTTTTGCATAGAATGGACAGTAGAATAAAACATGCATGATGGTTTCGACCTGTTTTATCACCTGTGCACATAAATAAATAAATACATAAATAAGGGTGTCAGAAAGAAAATAAATATTTAACAGATAATTATATTCCGAGAAACTTTCTCTTGGCTCTACCTAAAATTCAACTCTTAGATTCCTACCCAGAGATATAAGCAGTGCTTTTTTTCTTTAAAAAATGTTTAGGGGCGCTCTCATTTTGATTCAAGAAAATCACCATTTTATAGTTCAAATTGGGAAAAATAAATACAGTAAATGGACAGAAGTACAAAGATTCACAAAATGTTTAGGGGTATGCGTACCCCTGCATCCCCCCCCCCCCGAAAAAAGCACTGGATATAAGTCACTCTGCATTCAGAAAGAAATGGTGGGCAGGGAGATGGTAAATAGTAAATAAATTACCGGTAGTAAATAAATGAAATTAGGAACAACCCCTCCTGCAATACTGCATGTCTGCCACTGTGTGGCACTGTGTCTAATGATAAGCTCTCAGGGCTTAGCTGAACTGGTACGTGATTTTTCTTTGCAAATATATTTGACAAGCACTGTCTGAAGGTGGGAGAGCCAAGAATTGTCAGCTTGAAATAATTCACTCCCAGCTGCCCAGCCTCTTTCTCGGTTATCTCCCCAAGCATAATAAATAGCAAACATTGGGAATATTGGGTGCATGCCTTCAGCACCAAGAAGTAAGCAGCTATAAAGTGCACTTCTTTATAAAATCAAAATCCACAATATACGTGGAAGTTGGAAGGATTGCATCTTGGGAAAGTAATAAAATAGTTGCTACAAACCAGAATGGCTGACCTTCCTAATCACGATCTGGGTTCTTGGTGGCTGGATAGCAAAACTACCTACAGCTAAACAGTCTCCTGGAAAGGCAGTCAAATTCTTTACTTTCTCGACTATATCAGTGACTAGAATTAATAAAGGGATGATTTCTGCCACCGATCCCTTTACCAGATGCAATAAATCATTTGTGGTTTGTCCCTGCCTGTCTTAATCTACATAACCCCCTTTAGGTCAAGTCAGGTGTGGGGAATATTGTGATGGCCTGGGACTCGGGCTCGGACTTGGAGATGGAGGAATCACAGCCTGGGGCATCGGCTGAGCCAAGTTTGGGGCCTGGTCCTGAGGAGACTCAGTCCACTCAACTTCCTCTGCAGCAAGCATCGGCTGAGCCGAGTCTGGGGCCTGAGCCTGCCTTGGTTCCAGATGCAGAGGGTACCTCGTTGGCATCAGCTGGGGCGTCCCCAGCAGCTGGCCCACTGCCGTTTGGGGCTGAGGCGGCTCCTGGCTCCAGTAACTAGGGTTGCTTGGAAATGAAACAAAGGGTCTGCTGGTTTCTCTTTAAGGTTTCCAGACTCAAAGGAGAGCAGGGCAATTAAAGGCACAGATGTCCTGTCCTCTATTGAGTCTGGCAACCCTACCAGTAACCCACCAGCGTCTCCTGAGCTGCAGAGACTCAGGGCTGATAGAAGAAGAGACCTGAGTACTCGCAGGAGGAGTGCTCGCCTCCAGGCGAGGCGAGGAAGTGAGTCACCAGGGGATCGGGGCCGTCCGTTACCCTATTCTAGATAAAAGGTAGCCAAACCCTGCCCCGGGTTGCAGGAGCAACATTGTTGGTTGCTAGACCCTGCCAGTGTTCCTGCCTTCGACCTGCCTAGCGTTCCTGCTTTGCTTTCCTGCCCGTGCTTCTGACCTGCCTTGGTTCCTGACCTACATACCTGTTCCTGATCTCACCTGACTGTTGAGTGATTTACAGTTTGAGGTTCATTACTGTTCCACAGAAATGTGTATCTCTTTAAAAGAAAGAAGGACATGTAGTGACCTAGTTTTGCAGCCGTGGGGCAGTACAGCAGCTGATGTTAAGTTTGTATTGATTTAAGGCGTGCCAGCAATCGCATACAGTATATGAGGAGGTCTGCGTGCCTCGCTCAGTACCCCAGGTGGTGGGTCACTGGGTGGATCATGTTTCTGTAATGTTCTTATGATTAGTGTAACTTCTGTTATTTTTCTTTAATTAAATCCACTCCTGATTATACTTTGCAGTCTCCTCAAAACGCTTTTTGTTGCGCAATAGTTACTCTGCTTAAATACGCCAACACTGACGCCCTGCCCTGCTCCCAGCTTCAGCTACTTCGGACTGTCTCGACCCTGAACCTTCGAACCTTGGACCGTACTTTGACTACGCCTCTTGGGTAACCCTAGGGACCAGCACAAACATGCAGCCTTGCAGATGTGTTTGGCTCCAACTCCCATCATTCCTAGCCCACTTGGCTATTGGCCAATGAGCAATGGATGATGGGAAGTGGAGTTAAACACTTGGAAGGTCACAGGTTCCCCATCTCTGGGTTAGGTGAAACTGATGCCCTTTCTAGTACAGCCTTCTAGTGCAGGTGTTTTGAAGGGCAACTCTCATCAGCCACAGACAACATAGGTATGCCAGTGAGGGATGATGGGAGTTGTAGTCCAAACCATCTTGAAAGCACCAGGCTGGAGGAGAACCAACACAGGGAACTAACCAATAGACCACTGTTTAGAAGATGGGCACCTGCTTTATATATGATTTTTTTAAAAAACCCACCTCCATTAGCAGAAGCTTTGGGCATGATAGGAGAGTACAAAAGTCCATCCTGATTACTTTTGTTTATTTTTAAAAAAATATTTTATTGAAAGTTTTCAATTAAGATCAATAAAAGCCAAACTAATCTAAAAAAAGAAAAGAAATACAGAAAAGCCAAAATAAGAGAAAAAAACAAAAATATATAGTCAATATATATATATATATAAATATATATATATATATAAATTGTCCAGTATCACCTTAAAGACCAACTAAGTTTGTTCTTGGTACAAGCTTTCGTGTGCATGAACACTTCTAGCAAGAACAAACTTAGTTGGTCTCTAAGGTGCTACTGGACAATTTTTTTTAAAAAAATATTTCAACATGGCTGCCGGTACCTACCTGAAAAAATATAGGTGAGAGAGAAATAGTTATAAAAACTCCCTATCACAATTGTATCATATCCTTTATCTATACACAGAAAAGTGATTAATGAGGTGGTTTGCATGGGACCATTGCTGGGGAAAAAAGAAATCATTCTAACGGTAATAAATAGTTGCTGGCGATAACGGGTCGTCACTCAGCGCTGAGGTAGTGAATTCGCTGCTTTTTATTTCCCTTTTCATCTTGGGTTAACAGATTATTATTATTATTAATGGCATAAGTGAGAGATGAAATGGATTAGCAGATAAGGCTATCTTGGTGAACTCCCGCAGAAGTGGCTGGTCTGTAGGCACCCAAAAGCTGTGGCTGCATTGTGCTGCTCTCAGTAACCTGGTCCTGCTGAAAATTGCTATGATGCTTATAAATTGCTTGCAATTTATAAGCATCATAGCAATAAGCACAGGGAGAAGAAAGCTTGCCTGGGGCATGTCTTCTGTGGCAGGATAGGGGAGGCAGAGTCAGAGCGGAGAGAAACTTTGACCAGGGGCAGCGGGTGGTCAAAATCTGGGCAAATAAACCCAATGGGAACAAGATGCTTTAAGACTGCTTGGCAGCCGAAGGAATCGCACAATTCATGCAGAGAAGTGGTCAGTAGGCCAGATTTGGACCAGGTAAACTTGGATTGAAAATCCACACCCAGCCATTCAGCCCAGTAGGTTCAGGAAATTCCATCCATTTTGGTTTCTCATTTTTCCAATGGCTCATTTTACTACAACGAGAAACCAAGCCTTTAATGGCACCAGCCTAGTCCTGACCCCCCACTTACCTGGAAATAAGCACTACTGAGTTCAATAGGACTACCTTCTGGGTAGACATGGTTAGGGTTTACACATGTTGCTCCACCTACTTTTGCCTTTGGCTCCACCCACCACGGACAGGTGGCCCTCAAATGGCTGCCCACAGAAGGGAATGTGTCTCTTGAGCTGAATAAGGAGGTTCTACATGGCAGCCCAGAAGCATCCCGAAGTGATGTAAAAATATAAATAATGAGAACACGCCTTAAAAACAATTTCGGTTCCAATCAACTGGGATTGGATCTCCCCTTGCAAGGGCTTGTTGGAAAAGGAACTAACTGAAGACAAAGCCTCAGACCTTGGCATTTCCATGCACAGCTACCTCTGAACTAGGCAGTTTTTTTGACATCTCAATTAGTCTCTTCCAAACTAGAAGCATGGCAGCAATAGACGGGAATCAAATCACTCCTCCGAAAAGTCCAGCCAGAGTCCCAGGCGTTAAGGGCAATAAACGTCTCACAAATGCATTCTTGGGACAATCTCCAACACCGCTTCATTTCCCACACCCCAAATCTGCGGGCCGTGCAATATTTGGGCGATAGCTTTGCCCACAAAAACCTTGGGGGCTGAATCCACCAAGCTGCAACTTCTAGAGCAGCTACATTTTAATGTCACCCCAGTGAATTTAGATACAGGGAGATATTAAAACGGATGGATGCTGTTCAATTTCATGTCCACCCCATGTCCATTTATGTCTCTGGGCAGGCTTGGCTCTGGTTTTACTTCTCATTGGCAAGTCACTCTTTCTCACGCTAGTCCAAAAAATCCTCCTTGAAGTCTTCTAAGACCCACCTGCGTCACCAAAGCCCCTGTCTTGTCGCTCGGCAGAGGCAGATTTAGGGCAGTGTGACCGGTTCCACCACATGGATGCTGAGCCTAGGGAAGACCGCAGGGCATTGCAGCTATGACATCGTGAACTGAGTAGAGGGGAAGGAGAGAGGTGGTGGTGGGGAACCAAATTTTGGCCTCGCACAGGGCGCTACTGAAATGAGAGATGCCAAGCTCTGCCCTTGCACTCAATCTGCACAGAGCAGTACAGGGTCTTTCCACCCCCTGGCAGGGGGAGGTTGGAGGCTAATCATAAGAGTTCTTCGGATGCACTGAGTTGTATCCAACTAAATCACTGTGCATGCGGAACAATTTCCACAAGTGCAACAGGACTCCCCTCCCCTTCCTCATGGAGAGATTTGTGACTAGCGAGAGCTGATGGGATGGTTAAATGGGATGCATCAAAATTATAGTTAGAGCAAAACTGCCCTCCATCGTTAATCCGGAAACGGACCCCACATATGGAATTAAAAACTGCTTTCTCTTCCCCTGAGGCATTTATCTGGCTCTGTTTCTTGTTTGTTGACTACTGGGGGAAAAAATAGTAGTGCCACTTACTCATTGCGCTAAGTTAATAAATATCGCCCCTCTTGTTTGCAGGAATGTCAAGTGAATAGCTATACTTTGCCCAAGAATGTGCGCTCATTCACATGCAAACAATGTTATTCACTCCAGTGTGAACAAGTGCATTCGCTTCCTCTTGGACTATTTGCTGCCTTGTTTTCACATGTCAGTCATTATTTGCCTGCATTAATGAAGGTTCTCGCTGGGAACTGAAAGTAATGAGGGGGGAGACCATCGGCAGAGCCATCCTTGGCTGTAGAGGAAGAGGGGCAGGACCATGCCATCAGGATGCGTCCTCAGGTTGCTCTTTGGTAGTTTCTCGTGCAAATGTTTCCAGGTCAACCTAGGAACCAGTTTAGTTCTCATCAGGCCTTCCCTGCCGGGCTCCACTCCTTTCTTGCCTGCCTCTTGCTCCATGCCTGGTGCTTCCCTGACTCCAGGTCCCTTTGGACAGACACCACAGGCTGTTGAACAACTTGGTTTGGGACGGCCTTATTCTGCACAATATCCTTAAACCAGTGGCTCATGGCTATGGCTGGCCTGTGATCCTTCAAGTGCTTAAGCTTGCCTCTGCCTTAGAGTTGAACTTGTATGTGTTGTTGAATGTCATGCATTTTACAAGTCTAGACCCTGTCCCACAGAACAACATCCATGGGAGAGCCTAATCAGGATCAGGGCAGCAGTGTGTGGGCAAGAGTGGGTGTCAGTGTGAATCACCACTCCATTCCCCCACCCCCTCAAAAAAAAAAAAAAGGTCAAAAGCTGCTGTTAGTTCTGGGAGAGAAGCTTTTAGTGGTGCCACTGGATTTCTCTTAAAGGGTATATATACAGAGATGCTTTCAAGTGGATAATTTGCAGGGTGAGAACAGAGGTGGTGCTGCCGTGGGGAGCCTGTACCACTTCGGTGAAGCATGCTTGGCTTGGTTGGACCTTAGCCACCAATTTTCCAAACCACTTTCTGTCAGCCTGCCTGGGTGCACCCATGCCGTTCCCTCGCAGGCCGAGACTGGAAGACGGCACTTCATCCCTCTTTGCCCTTCGCTCCTTGCGGCGGCCGGGTGCCTCCAACTTGCCACAGCTCCCCTCTTAGGCACGCACATCGTTTTTTCATGGAACATAAAACCTGATTAATGTGAAATATCATCCGCTTTATTCGGAGATTAGGAAGGTCTCTGTAGAAATAACGGGATGAAAGACTACCTCCCGGTGGACATATTTAAATGACACATTTGGAAACACATAAAATTGTTATGGAAATTTAAGCCCTCTGTTGGAAAGGAAAGTTGGGAGATACAAAATGACGACGTCTCGGTAACGATAACAGAACAATTAGGCACTGGGGTTTTGTATTGGGGGGGTGGTTGTACAACATATAACAAAATGTGAAGCTCCAGCTGCCTGGCTTGGGCCAGCTTCCCAGCTGCTGTAAATTGTTGTAGCTCCATTCAAGTTGGAGATGTTTGCCTGCGTTATATCAGCAGGGGAGCCTATATAACTTGTCTCCTGCTGGAAAGGGTTTTAATGAAGAGTCCATCTTAGTTATACAGACCATAAACACCGGGGATTTCAACTATGGAATAACGCCTGAATGAGGATTTCCTTGTCAATTTTGCTCAGCCCATAACTTTTCCCCCTTTGGAACAAAGGGATAGGAAGGTGAGTGTTTGCTATTTGAAATTGCCCTGTAATGTTTTGAGAATCCTCCCTTCAAATTACAGATGGTGAGGCTGATTTATTGCAATTCTTTTTTTCCTGTGGTGAGAAATGCATAAACTCTCATGTCATTGGAAGTAGGGGTGGCCCGAGACATTTTTCTGCTGTGGAGAGAGATAAGATGGTGTTCTTCCCTCTCTGTTCCACACACATAAGCCATATTAGAGTAGCCCCTGAATGTTAGGCCACATTCGCACCTTACATTTAAAGCGCTATTATATCACCTTGCAGTCATGGTTCTCCCCAAACAATTATGGGAGCTGTAGTTGGTTAAGGGTGATGAGTTGTTAGGAGACACCCATCCACCTCACTTTTCCCTCACATAAAAAATCGAAGTTCCCTTTGAAGAGGACTTGACTCCAGAATGTGGCAGCTAGACTGGTGACGGGGGGGTCACGCTGGGACCATATGACGCCGGTCCTAAAGGATCTGCACTGGCTCCCAGCACATTTCCAAGTCAATTTTCTGATCAGCAAGCCCTAGGCTCTGAAGTTAAGCTTATCAGCAGGCAAAATAATAACCAGAGAATGTGGTCAGTATTTTAGGAGGAGAAATGCTCAGGCAGCATTGCAGGTGGCCTTGGGAAAGAGAAGCTGGGAGGCAAAGGCATAACAATAATCCCATCTAGCAGGAATGCTCGACCTTCATGATGTCTAGCTGGAGTGTAGAGGCTCTGTAGGTGGGTGTTTAATTTAGCCAAAGCAACGAATTCCACACAGACGTAGCCTGCCTCTTCAGGAATGCAGTTAATAATAAAGGAGGTCTTCCCTTCTCTCCTGCCCCTCTCCAATAAACCCTCTTCCATGCCAACAAAATCCCTGCCTGAAAGTGGCTTTGCCCATGATGCATAGGCATGGAGAGAAGACGGTGGAGAAACTCACACATCTTCTTCCAATACTTCCAAGAACTTCAGATGCAGTGTAAGGAGATGTGTTTAGAGGAAGGGACAAAGCTCAGTAGAAGAACATTTCCTTTGCATTCAGAAGGTTGCCATTTCAGTCCCCTGCATCTCCAGGTAGGTCTGGAGGACACCCTTCCCCGAAATCTTGGGGAGCTGCTCCCAGTCATTGTGGTTGAGGGCTGAGGAACCTCCACCCTGTGAACCTAATCCAGCCCACCAGTCCTCTCTATCCTCACATTCATATTCTCTTCTCTGTTCTCCATCAAGGAAGCATCATCAGAATTCAAGGACACATTCGAGCCAGGAAAAAACATCCAAGGAGGGTATGAAGGAGGGTATGAGTTGGTGAGGGGTATGGCTTGGGCCGACAGTGTGTGACTGAGAAGTGAGTGTGGCCTGGAGAGAGTCTGGTGGGCCTGGTCAGCCTGGAAGGTACCCCACTCCATCCAAGATGCAGTTGCCCGGCACCGTCAGGGTTGAACCATGGGCACGTACAGACCCAAACCATAAATTGTTCTGGGCAACAATGGAGTGCACCTCTGGGGGTATAGTCAAACTGCTGTGTTAGCAGCACTGAAATGACCTCCTGTAGGTACAAGCCTGGGCAGTGTGTATGGAGGTCCTGGGCTGCCTAGACGACAAGGTCCCCCTCTTGGCCTCACTGATGTGGTCCAGAGGAAAGCAGAACAATACTGTATGTTTGGCTGCAGGAGTTGCCGGAAGGAGACATTCAAGACATCCAACCACCTTAGGAAATCCACATTGGATTTGTGTAGGATTTACTCTTCAGCCCTTTCTTTTCCAGAAGATAACCTGCAAGGCAGCAGAGGTTTAGGGTCAGAGTTTTCCTTCTCCTAGATGGGCTGCCTTCCTAGGTTGATGAGTCCCATCTGCCTCCCATTTCCCTCTACAGCATATGTAGAAAGCGCCTTCCTGATTGTTGGATCCACTATTGGTCTCATCTGCTCAATCCACTAGAGCCTGGCTTTGCAGGCAGGGGAAGGGCCTAACTCACGGAGGGTTTGAAACCCATCAGCTACCCTCACCTGGTTTAGCTGGCGAGTCATAGAATCATAGAGTTGGAAGAGACCACAAGGGCCATCCAGTCCAACCCCCTGCCAAGCAGGAAACACCATCAAAGCATTCCTGACATATGGCCGTCAAGCCTTCGACATATGGCTGTCAAGCCATTTTCCTGGGTGTAGCTGCTGTCGCATTCTGACAACTTCCAGGAGCCACGGATGAGACCAAAGGTGGACAAACTACCCCAAAAGGAGCATGACGTGTCCTCTGCCAAAGGTATTACCCCCTCTGACACCTCTGGCCCATAATACCAGTCTTGTATACACAACATTAGTGCTACACAGAGTTGCTGTATATTGCAAATATAGGATTCCTGCTGATCATGATTTGGCCCTGCTCCCTCAATCTCCTGTCCTCCTGGTTTCAGAAGAGCCCTACAATGTGGACACCAAGTTGAGAAGAAGGAAAAGGCTGTGTTTCAGACTTCTCCATCCTGTTTTTCTTTTGGTCAAAGCAAAGGTCACACCTTCACTCAGCGCTGTCAGCATTTCAAAAAGTTGTCGAAACTAATTAGACTGCTTATTTTTCATAATCACCAAGTTGTACAACGCTGCCCATCCACTATAAACAATTGCACAGCCGATTCAGAAAGGAAGTTTAAAAGAACAAATGGCTTCTTTTAAAGATATAAACACTTACCACAAAAGCAGCTTATTTTTCTAAAGGTCCACACCAATAACTAATTAGGACCCTATGGCCTATATGACGCTGTTGTAAATAATTAGCTGAGTGGTTCTTTTTAAAAACCATCTCTCTCTCTCTCTCTCTCTCTCTCTCTCTCTCTCTCTCTCTCTCTCTCTCTCTCTCTCTCTCTCTCACACACACACACACACACACACACACACACATTGCGATGCAGTACAGTGGTACTTCGGTTTAAGTACACAATTGGTTCCGGAAATCTGTACTTAACCTGAAGTGTACTTAACCTGAAGCGAACTTTCCCACTGAAAGTAATGGAAAGTGGATTAATCCATTCCAGACGGTCCGTGGAGTACTTAACCTGAAGCGTACTTAACCTGAAGTGAACTTTCCCATGGAAAGTAATGGAAAGTGGATTAATCTGTTCCAGACGGGTCCGCGGAGTACTTAAACTGAAAATGCTCAAACCGAGGCGTACTTAAACCGAGGTATGACTGTATTTGTATTTTTAGCAGATTTATACCTGCAGTTAAAGTAGTGGTTCAAAGTCAATGCCCTGATGCTTCTATATTCCTGGTGATGATAGCCGAGGGAGCAGTAAAGGAGAGAACAAGTTTCTGCATGAGATAAGAAGCTCAGGGGCAGGCTGGTAATATGGCGGCCTGAGTCAGGACAACATTTGGTGCCCTCCTAAATATTTCTTATTTTCATAATAATTCCTTTTGGTACAGTTGGATCTTCTCAGTAGGTATTTATATTAATATATGCATTCTTATTCTTATTCTTTCCCCTTTGGCTACTTGGCTGCTGCTCTAAATCCAGAGCGGAGAAGCTCATGATAATAATAATAATAATAATAATAATAATAATAATAATAATTTTATTTTTTATATCCTGCCCATCTGGCTGGGTATCCCCAGCCACTCTGGGCAGCTGTCAACAAAATATTAAAAATACAATAAAACAATAAAATACACAACCTACACGAGTGTAAATGTATTTACTCACAGCCACTAAGCCATTATTTCCAATGTTGGGTTTTGGCTGACATGTTCTACAATGGAATTTGTTGTGATTTCTACCCCTGCTTTCTATAAAGGATTGAGAGCATGCAATAAAACTGGGAGGTTGAAATATCCCTTCACTGGGCATTGGATGTTGCCACTACCGTCGCCTGATTTGTGTTCATGATTTTGTGTGTGTAAAGACTGGCCTGTTGGCCCTATGCAGAGTGCAGAAGGGGGATTGCTGTCGGATGATGGGATGTATCACATTGGTAGATGAGCAGGTGCACATTGTGGATGAAAGTATTGGGTTTTGTAATAGTGTTCCAGAGGCTGGTCCCCATTTCAGTATCTCTGTGATGCTGATAAGTGGCTGTTTTAGTTGGGCAAAATATGGACAAAACAAGGCCAGTGATTCACAGGGGCAGAGACCTGAAGATAGTGGCTGTCCCCTACAAGGAGGGAGCGCACGGACCAGTAGGTGTACTTTCCAAATGCCAAGACAAATGGATGTTGCAGAGCTGACAACCATTAAGTTAATCAGTGGTACAGTAGTACCTCGGGTTAAGAACTTAATTCATTCTGGAGGTCTGTTCTTAACCTGAAACTGTTCTTAACCTGAGGTACCACTTTAGCTAATGGGGCCTCCCGCTGCTGCCGCACGATTTCTGTTCTCATCCTGAAGCAAAGTTCTTAACCCGAGGTACTATTTCTGGGTTAGCAGAGTCTGTAACCTGAAGCGTCTGTAACCTGAAGCCTCTGTAACCCGAGGTACCACTGTACTTAAAAAAATTCTGGATTTGGGGGGATATTTATGGCATTGCTGCTAAAGGCAAGAGATTGTCCCCATATTATTGTCTCTGTAGTACAAACAGCCAGTCATGCAGCAGAGATTTTGCTTACAATCTGTGTTGCTTTTGCAGAAGGTTGTTCTTTAGAAAAAGAGCAGTGGTCTCTGCATTCAAAGAAACATAATCCCCAGACTTTAAACTACTGTCAATGGGAACTGGAAAACTACATTCCCAAGCACTTGAAATGTTTCAACTGTAACAGAACCCTGATCCTTGATTGTCCTTTCTTAATTACCTTTTTGGTAAACACCACCACCACCACCCATAAAGATTCCCCTTGGTTGAATCGCTGTAAGAACAGAATTTGCAAAGCAGCAGGAAGCTTCAGCTCCCTCCTTGCATCATTTTATTCTGTTATCACTAGGTTGGGCACGGCTTTCCCTTTGAGTGAAGACAGAGGCAAAGTAGGAGTTGAGCAGTTTTGCCTTCTGCAATCCAGTAGCATTTCTCTGTCTTCTCCATGCAGAGGGCATACTTCTTGCTTCAAACATAACCAAAGAAACCTTCTTAAATTAATTTTAACCTATCTTGCAAGCCTCTCTACAACTGTTGGCTACTCAGGTATATTCTTCCTTCATGATTTCCCCTTTCTCCCATTTCTTAGACATGCTCTTCTTAAATCTCAGCTCATCTGTAAGCTCCTTCTGCAGCCACACTGATTTCTTTAGATGCTTCCACTTTCCTTACTTGTTGGAATTGTCTGCACTTGTGCATTCAATTTCACCTTTAAGAAATTCCCACCCATCTTAGACTCCCTTCTCTTTGAGTATTTCTGCCTATGGGATCTCATCTCGTAGTTCCTTAAACTTTTTGAAATCAGCCTTCCTAAAGTCCCGAGTGCATGACCGACTACACTCAACTTTCCCTTGCCTGTGTATAATGAAACTCAAGAGGACGTGACCACTTCCTCCCAAGGTCCCTAGTACTTTCACTTTGTCAATTAGTTCCTCCCTGTTGGCGAGGACCAGGTCCAAGTTTGAAGATCCTCTTGTTGCTTCTTCCACCTTCTGGAAAATGAAATTGTCAGCAAGGCAATTGAGGAATTTGTTAGACCCTATATTCTTGGCTGAATTTGAGTTCCAACGGATATTGGGGAAGTTGAAGTCTCCCATGACTACTATATCTCTCCTTTATGAATGCTTGGTAATCTGCTGTTGGAAGGCATCATCCAAGTCTTCAGTCTGGCTTGGTGGTCTATAGCAGACACCCACAGTAAGCTCATTGCTGTTTCTCTCTCCTACAATTTTTACCCATATACTTTCAATCTGCTTTACATGCTCCAGTTGTGGATTTCTTCACAAGTGTACACATCCTTTACATATAATGCTGCTCCTCCTAACTTCCTGTTTGGTCTATTCCTTTTGCTTATACCCCTCAGTTTCTACATTCCAGTCATGAGTTTCATGCCACCAGGTTTAAGCAACACATATTGAAATTTGTAATAACCAGTTTTGAGTGTGTATAGGCATGTGTTATTAAGCAACCAAAATGTGATAAAAATCGAAGTTTTGGTTTATTTCTGTGTGCTAAATAAAAGTGTATGTGCATTTATCTATCTTCCAAACTCTCAATTGATCTGCATCATACTCAAATAATGCTCAGGTCGACAAATAGAATCCTAATAAAAACTATTTGAAAAAGAGCAATGAAACCATAGCTGTCAACTGTTCCCTTTTCTCGCGAGGAAACCTATTCGGAATAAGGGAATTTCCCTTAAAAAAAGGGAAAAGTTGACAGCTATGAATGAAACAACATCACAAAAACACAGCAGACACCAAAACGTGTGTATATGGGTGTCCATGGGTGTGTGTACACACTTCTATCTATCTATCTATCTATCTATCTATCTATCTATCTATCTATCTATCTATCATCTATCTATCTATCTATCATCTATCTATCTATATCATCATCTATCTATCATCTATCTATCTATCTATCTATCTACCCACCTACCAGGATCTGTATATTTTCAAAGTCTTCTTTTTTAAAAAGTGACTCCTTCTGTGTTAGAAAAACAGAAGCTGGTTTGGAATAAACTTCTGAGAAGAGTAAATGTTTGAAATAGAAAGTTACAAGGAGAGAAGGAAGGGTTAGTTGTTGCTGAAAAGATAACAATTTGGAATATCTACCACAACGCCCTACATGAGAGGAACAGGCCTTGGTGAGGTTAGGTCAGGAGGCACATGTTTTAAATTAGTGCTTTCTAAACAAGGAAGTGACAATTATTTGTTATGATTATTTGTCAAATAATCACATCTGTCCCTAATTACCACATATGCTCCAGTGTTTGTATTGCTCACTAGGCAAAATTCACGAGCAATAGGTTTTTTAAGAGGCAGCTCTTTGAGCCTTTGTTTTATTGGAAAAACAAAATAATTACTCCAATGATACCTTATGTTAGAAGTTCTAAATATAACCTGTCCCCTCTGGCTATAGGAAAATCATTCTTCTTAAAAACAACAACACCTACATGCAAGGGAGACTCCAGTCATAACGGGAACTGTAAAATTTGGAATGGTGTGAATTGTGAATGTTATGAGATTGGCTGTGTGTGTTTTGGTTCTGTTTTGCTTATACAATTATTGCAAAGAATTAACAGGTGAAATCCTGTGTCCTTTGTTGCATGAATAAACCAACATTGTGAAAGCAATCAACCCAGAGAAAAAGCTTTTCTCCAAACAAATCAAGAATTTTAATCCAGTTTTTGTAGCTGTGCTCAGCAAGTTTCTAAAATGCAATAATAATAATAATAATAATAATAATAATGCTTCAATGATGTAATATTTCTCTTCAGATAGTACAAGGATGAAGAATAGTAATAACAACAATGTTTGTGTAATATGTAAAGTTGTTGAATACCTTCAAATGGAAGATTACAGTGGTACCTCTACTTACGAATAACTCTACTTACAAATGTTTCTACTTACGAATGGAGCTCCGTCTGCCATCTTGGATGCGGTTTAGATGGGATTTTTTCTACTTACGAATTTTTAGATAGGATTTTTTCTACTTATGAATTTTTTCTCCTAATGCATTCCTATGGGATTCGACTTACAAATTTTTTCTACTTACAAATGTGCATTTGGAACGCATTAAATTCATAAGTAGAGGTACCTCTGTACTTCATAGCCAGCAGGTATTGTAAAGATTAATCATTATACAAACAAGGCTCATAAAATATAAAACCTGTTTTACCTGCTTGCCTCCCTTTCCATTTAACCAAGTGATCTGATCGTGCCATGCTTCCTAAAATTGTTTTCTATTTCACAATTTCCAGGCTACTTCATGAGCAAATGAAGTACAGTCGTACCTTGGAAGTCGAACAGAATCCCTTCTGGAAGTCCATTTGATTTCTGAAGTGTTTGACTTCCAAAATGCGGCTTCTGAATGTCTGCAGGAAGCTCCTGCAGCCAATCAGAAGCCACAGAAGTCCCGCTGGACGTCTGGCTTCCAAAAGAACGTTAGAAAACCAGAACACTCACTTCCGGTTTTTGACCTTTCGGGAGCTGAAATGTTTGACTCCCAAGGCATTCGGGAGCCAAGGTACGACTGTAATCTGCAACCTATGAAAATAAGGCCCTATTAGGCTTGGTCTATCAGTGACTGATAGCTGCTGGTGGCCAAAGGCAAGGCACCTTTGAATAGCACATCCTGGAGAACAAAAAAGGGAGGGACCTTCATCCTCGTGACTTGGGGACAAGGTTTGCTCAGGCCAGATGGACTGGGCACACATTTGTACATGCAAATGCTGGGCTCACAGGCAATATCATTTGCATGATGGCAGGCATTCAAGTAAGATTCACCTTCTGTTGTGTGGGCAGGGTGGTCCCTCCCCCTACCTGGCCGATCTCCTGGCAATGCCTCCCCAGGCGGGATTGGGCGATTGGCTGAGGTAGGCAGAGACCTCCAGGTATCCAGCCTGGGGAGGGCAAAGCCAGCCCGTAATACCGGGAGCCGCATTGGGTTCTGGGGGGAGCAGTCATTGCAGAACATGAATTTGCCAACTCAGACTCTATAGAGTCACTGCCCAACTGTGTAGACCAGGCATCCCCAAACTTCGGCCCTCCAGATGTTTTGGACTACAATTCCCATCTCCCCCGACCACTGGTCCTGCTAGCTAGGGATCATGGGAGTTGTAGGCCAAAACATCTGGAGGGCCGCAGTTTGGGGATACCTGGTGTAGACAATACTAAGCTAGATGGACGAGTGTTAGACTGACTTTGTTCCTATCCACATGGAAGCCTACACTTAAAATGAAGCCTTGCTTCCAAGGTGATGTGTAAATTGGGTCCCTCGTTGTCACTTCAATAAAACACGCCCATTTTGTTTCTTGGGGATTTCGGCTTTTACAGTGCTCATCTCTCTCCTTAACCCCCTTGCCTCTGCCTTTGAGCTCTGGTTTTAGATACACTTCTCTAAACACTGCCTTGTCCTTCCCAAGTTCTGCAATGTGTCAAACCTCTCTTGTGGAATTCTCTCTGTCCCTCTCTGTCATGCTGCACAGAGTCTGCCCACCTGACTTCCTGCCTCCTGTGCCTTTGATGGCATCCCACATTTCTTCAAAGCACTGTCCCTTCCTCCCACTTCTGTTACTCCTGAAAACTCTTCACTTTCTTTCCCCTGTTCATCTCTGTCTTCAGTTCTTGACACGTCTACCCTGCTTTCCCAGTGAACTATTCACCCCTCTCATCAATGGGCTTAGGTCACCTCCTCCATTTGATATCTCTGTTGTGCAGCTGAGCTCCATCTCTGGAGGAAACCAAGGAATTGGGCTGACTTCCTGCACAATAAATTGACCCTTTCCTCCTTCTCATCTGACATCTACAAGGCCAAGCAACATTACTTGACCTCCACACTAACATGAGGTGTTTTCAGCATGTCTTTAATGCCACCCCAAGGCTTGCTCTACCATGTCCTTCCTCATTATTCTCTGCTCAAAACTTTACCTCCTGCTTCAGTGCTAAAATTGAAAGCATCCATGCTTATCTAACCCACCCATGTCCACTGTTGATGCCTGCCCAATCCTGGCCACCATTTCCTCTTTGTTTCTATTCTTTGCATCGCAACACATGATGCATTAACCCTTGTTTTGACCACACAACTGACCTCTTTCTCTCTTTCTCTCTTCTGAATCCTTCCCTGTTTACAAGGAAGGCAAAATTGATCGCTGTCATAGATTGGCACAGGGGCCCTGTTATTATTTACTATTAGGCAAAGTTACTTGCTTTGTAGGTCCAGGACAAGGGGCTGCTTCTTGATGAACACACAACACACAACTCCAAAGGAAAGTGAAAGTAACCACAAGGACAAGCTGAAGGGTGGATTCTTAGCTCCAACCCATAATGACTGGAGACAGTATTTTACACTATAATTATCCATTACTACAGTCCCCTTCTAAATTGTGGTCTATAATTCTGTTGGGGAAAATAACATATAGAGATGCAGGGTACTGTTTAAATGGGTGGGAGCATTCAAACATGAAAGATTCTGCCAGCGATGTGAAGTGGAAAACTCCTAGCAGGGTGATGTTCTGAATACCGAGGCTGAGGCTAGCAACACACACACACAAAATCTAGACTTCCATGTACCCAATAGGTACAAATTTGGATGCACCTCCATTCATGCAATGCAAAATGTGCACAGGAGAAACTAGTGAAGGGACATGTTGGATCAGATAAAAATCTAGACCAAGTCCTGCCCTTCTAGGCAGAAATAATTGTATCTTCTCTGGCACTTATCTTCATTGGTTTTTTGCAAAACCGACCTCAAGGCGCCTTAAGGGTAAAACTCAAAATCCACAGAACCTACTTGGCTGTTTGTTATAACAAGATATAATTGGTTACATAATTGGATCTTGAACCACAGTCTGCTTAAATGTGAGATCCATAATTGGTTTAGCTGCTATGTGGTTGATGATATCCATTTTCTTCTCAGAGAAGAAATCGGAAAATAGATTGTTTGCTGTATTATAGCAGCCTTCTTCTTCTTCTTCTTCTTCTTCTTCTTCTTCTTCTTCTTCTTCTTCTTCTTCTTCTTCTTCTTCTTCTTCTAAAAAATATGCGTCTCTGGGGTAGGTATGTCCAATAATAATTCACTTATCATGATCAGACCAATGACAGGGCCATTGACATGCCTGCTTTTCCATTTGCAAATGGTTACTTATCCTTTATGACAGGAAAAAAAGAGAGAATGTCCTCTTGTTGTTCAGGTGGAAAAGATGCTTGAACACCTATGCTCAGGTAGTGCTGTCTGTAGCACAAAGAACCATCCTTTGCCAGAAAGTACAAGAACAAATATACAAAATTCTTACACCAGTCCTGAGCTGTGCACACATTAATGTTTACTCCAGCTTCCATTGCTGGTGTTGTTTGAAGCTGGATAAACACAATGTTAGGGACAATCAAAATATAAAGGGACTCCTGACCATTAGGTCCAGTCGTGACCGACTCTGGGGTTGCGTGCTCATCTCGCATTATTGGCCAAGGGAGCCGGCATATAGCTTCCAGGTCATGTGGCCAGCATGACAAAGCCACTTCTGGCAAACCAGAGCAGCACATAGAAACGCCGTTTACCTTCTCGCTGTAGCGGTTGCTATTTATCTACTTG
Organism: Zootoca vivipara; assembly: GCF_963506605.1. NCBI lineage: Eukaryota > Metazoa > Chordata > Lepidosauria > Squamata > Lacertidae > Zootoca > Zootoca vivipara. Next base: position 19,846,368 of record NC_083283.1, on the reverse strand, counting down.
CATTTTGACGTGCTTTCGAACTGCTAGGTTGGCAGGAGCTGGGACCGAGCAACGGGAGCTCACCCCGTCGCAAGGATTCGAACTGCCGACCTTCTGATTGGCAAGCCCTAGGCTCAGTGGTTTAACCCACAGCGCCACCTGGGTCCCAAATATATGCAGTAGCTAATTGGGAAATATTGCTGTTTGATACATTTGCCCTCAAATCAGCATCCACCCAGTTTGAAAATGTAAGCCACAGTTAAGCTTACTTGGGTACATTTGAGACGTCCATTGCAGGCACCCTGCTATTCCAATAACCAGTAAATAAACTCTGCTTCTCTATATACTTCCCTTCTCTTTCTATGTTTCTTAGCTTGCTCATATATCAACTCATACGCATCAATTTTAGGTGGGTACCACTTCTTGGGAATCCCAACCCCCACGCCCAATTCTTTTGGGTTTTCAAAAAGACACCAATTAAGCTTGCACCACTTGATAAATTTTGTTGATTTGTGTTTTTTAAAAAATCACAATACCCCAACAAGATTGATGGTGGATTGGGGTAGAGGAGGCATTTGAAATACAAAATAAACAGAGTTCTTGGGTCATTTTTGTCTCAAACACTTTCTATACATAGTGAGTATGTCTGTGTGTGAATGGACATTTTTTTATTACTACACCAATAGCTCAGTTGGTTGGAGCATGGTGCTGATAATGCCAAGGTGGCAGGTTTGATCCCCATTATGGGACAGCTGCATTGCAGGTGGTTGGACTAAATGATCCTCACGGTCCTTTCCAACTGTACAATTCTATGATTCCACTCTGAAGGTGACAGCGTCTTGTAGCTTTACTTCTGGGCAAATTCTGCAAGGAGCAGTGACAGCAAGCATGTCTTAGTGGTCATAGTGCCAGTATGACCCAGGGGACCAGGGTGGAATATACACACATATTAAAAATGCTGTGAAAATGCTTTTTTTAAAAAAAAAAGTTTTGAAAAATACATTTAATTTTGCATAGCTCACTTTCACCATCTACTGTCACATTTGTATATTGCAATCTACAACACATTGAAAACTTTTTGTTTGCACCTTTGTAGCTGAGTCCAAGGGTTCAAATCCCACTCAGCCATGAAGCTCACCTTGGACCAGGCATTGTCTCTCAAGATTAGGCTGCCCCACAGGGTACTTGTCAGAATTAATTGGGGAGGGGGAGAACCATGTAGGTCACATTGAGCTCCTTAGAAGAAAGGTAGGCTATAAGAGTAAATAAACAAATAATAAATTACTTTCAAACCCCCACCCACAAATATCTGGGTCAGAGTGTGCCAGGCTTATCTCTCCCACTGAAATCAACACAGCTCTCACGTCCTTAGGCATTGCTTGTTTCCTGCCTCAATAATTGTGCTGGATTCCCATTTAAAAGTGCACAACTCCACTGATGCCAATAAAACTGGCCGTGAACATTTGCAACACACCTCCTTGAGTCAATAGGGAGTTTCTCAAAGGTTGTAGATTCTGTCGCTTCTCTCCCTTCCCAAGGATTTGAAGAACCTCCCCAAAGGAGTTTCAACTTAAGAAGCAATAAAACAGAAAGCCCCTTTCTAATTCTCCCCAAATCTCTTCCATTAAAACAGGAATTCTTGAAGGGCTCGCAGCTACTCAAACCATATACTTTTAAATTTTTCAAAGACGGGGTTCTAAGTTCTGCCAGCTTTCGTAGAAGTCTTCTCCTATACAACCCTAGGACTTCCAAGGCTGATTCTGTGAGGTCATTGAGCCTCCCAAGGAAAGCATCTTTAGTGCCAGCTCTATTTAGGAGTGACTGGATGCTATTAAAGTTGGAATTTGTCATTTTTTATGATAGCACTGACAGCTTTATGTCAGGAATCAGAGTAAAAAAAAAAGTATTATTTGCATTTCATCCCTTTTTATTTCCCTTCTTGGCTATACTCTGGCCATCTTGACAAAAACATCTAAAGCTCCAATACAGCCAGCACAGGCATCTTACCCAAATAAATCTCTGGGGATGTTAAGAAGATAGAGACCTGCATGCTTTTCATCTATGCAGACAACCTCCTAGTGCAGGCTTCCCCAAACTAAGGCCCGGGGGCCGGATGCGGCCCGTGAGGCTCTTTTATGCGGCCCCCGGCGACCCTGCTGCCACCTGCTCTTAACGGCACGCTGCAGCTGCCCACTTCCAGGTCCCCGGAGCATCGGAAATAACTTGTGCGCATGCGCAAGCGTCATTTCCGGAGCATTTCCAGGCCCGAGGAAGTGCATGCGCACAAACTATTTCCGGTGAGCTGGCGACCCAAAAGTGCGCTGGAAATCACATGTGCACACGCGTATGGGCACACACTCCTGCACGCTCCAGCCCGCAGCACGATGAGCGCTGGGAGCACCGGCCCTCAGCGAGATAAGTTTGGGGACCCCTGTCCTAGTGGCTGCTTTTGACAATTGTAGCTGTGGGTTTGTAAGATGCTCCTCGGTTTGGACAAAGCTGTGTATATTGTTGCATGCCCCCACATCTCCAAGTGGTGTTAGATTTCAGGGGTTCCAGAAGGGGTTCTGTGTATTATTGATAATTGTTTTAGATTATTCCATGTACCTCACTTAGAGATACTTTTTATTAAGCAGTTTATGTGCCCCCCCCAACTAACCATCTAAATAAATTGGCTGTAGAAAAGCTGAGAAAGATCTCCTTTGCACTTTTCTTCCCAGTTCCCTCCCCCCCCCATCTTTATCTCCGGTGAATCTATCTTGTTCATATTTTGTCATTTCTTAAATGCATCTTTAAAACGTGCCTTGTCCAGCCTCTTTGTATTGTACATTTCCATCGGTTTGTGAACGTGCATCGTGCTCTGGTTACAATTTGCTTCCAGATTATTGCTAGTGCATACTCCCCATTTGTCAAGTACAACTCTAAAATTACATTTTCCTTGGTTGGTTTTTTAGGTTTCTGGAACGAGAGGTTGTGTCCCACAAAGTTCAAGAAGTGTAAGTTCTTCCTCTCCCATTTTCTTTTACTAAAGTGGGAACATCAGATTTGCCATATTAAATCAGACAATGTGCCTATTGTCTTTTCTCATGGCCGGTTCCCAGATGCTGGGCAGGGAAGTGAAGACCAGTTCTAGATTACTTCTCTGAAAGTGGAGCTGTACAATTGATCCCCCCCCTTTAAGCAACATGGCCAGAATCCAGGATTCCTCCTATCCAAGTCTCAATGAAACCTTAGAACCACAGAACTGGAAGTGATATCAAATGTCATCTAGTCCACTCCCATGCCAATGCAAGAAATCCACTGTCTGGCACTGCCATTATGATGTGCAGCTCCCATTCATCTCATTGGGATGTATCCTGGCATCCTTTCTGTTGGATAGTACACTTTGTATGCACTGACTTGTGGGATGTAATTTCCTCCGCTGATCTTAGAGGTTAAAACTCCAAACGTATGCACACTGTTTTGGGACTGAGCCCCATTAAATTCAGTGGGGCTTACTTCCAAGCAAACAGGAAGACCGTAAAAGTACAACTGTTATCTTGCTTTGATGCAGCAAGAGAATTCTTGTGGTGTAGTCTGATGCAGTCATTCAGCACTAGACTTAGATACTGGCCAAAGTAATCATTTTGGTAGAATCCTACACTGAATGTCATGCATTTCTGACCTATATGTAATGGATCCGAGGGACTTGGATGTCTGCTACATTGAGATTTTCACATCACTTTCAACAAGCTTCTTGCATGATACTACAGATTCCTTACTTTCAGCATGGTGGAAAAAAATCCACCCCGTGTGTGCACTGGAAGTTATAGTTCTATATGCTGGAAGTCCAGAGAATCTTTTCTGTTAAGTTCTCTCATTTTGCAAACTTAGTTTAGAACAGCAGATCTCAAACTGTTGAGCAGGCCTCCAGAAGGGGCAATAGAACTAGACAGGGGAACTGGATTCCTTAAAAAGTAGAGCAGAAATTGTCAACATGGCATTTCAATACTGTTGATTATTCTCCAAAGCAGTGGTTCCCAACAGGTGGTCCGCGGACCCCCAGGGGTCCGTGAGCTATGCCAGAGGGGTCCGCAAGATGCTATTAGAATAAAAACTATATAAAAAATATATTAAATATATTTCGTATGATAACAGTTTTTTTTGTTTTGGCCGCTTCCTGCATGAGCAGAGTCTAGCGCAGGCATAGGCAACCTTTGGCTCCCAGATGTTTTGGAACTACGACTTCCATGATCCCTAGCTAACAGGGCCAGTGGTCAGGGATCATGGGAGTTGTAGTTCCAAAACATCTGGGAGCCAAAGGTTGCCTATGCCTGGTCTAGCGCAAAACTAGAATTAGATAGAGTCAGTAGTTCTGCTGTATGCCGTTAGGTGGCGCTTTACAAACACTACTGTTTTGCAAAGAGGCAGCGCGCGCATTCTAAACGCTCACCTCCCCAATATGCTTTGCGCGCGTCGGCTTCATTTGTGCGCTACTGCGCAGGTACCCTGTCTTCTCCATTCCCCACCCTCCTCCCTGGCGCGCACTCACTTTTTAATTTTAGGATTAGGAATTAATGGGGGTCCTTGTCACAATAGCGGCTCGATGAGGGGTCCTCAAGAAAATTTTGTTGGGAACCCCTGCTCCAAAGCATCTAAACTCTCACCACTTCTGCTGCTTCCTTCATCATGAAGTGTGCCTCCCTTTTTCTCCCTTGCAAAGTACATTGCCTTGTCTGCTCTCGGGTCCAGAACTGAAAGAAAGAGAAGGAAAGTTCTCAATGGACAAAGGTTTCCAATAAACTCCTCTTTTTTGGAATGTGGATAATTTTTCTCGGCAGCAGACTTCTCCACAGATGGTTACCATTTCAGCATCAGATGGTCGAAAGCACCATATCCAAACAATTACAATGCCTTTCGTTACAGAACCAAGGAAACAGGCTGGCAGGCCTTAGTTCTCGTAATTTCACCCAAATCAGAGACACCTGGCTCAGCAGAAGGAAGGGTAGGTTGTTGTATTGGGGCATTTGTCTGCCATCCCAATCACTTTATGGGGTCAAGCAAGAGAAATCATTTTAAAATACCTTCCGTTTCACATTCCAAACATATCAAGGTGCTGAATACAAACCTATCAAGTCGCTTTAAGAAGAACTTAATAGGGCCTCCTTGTGTTGTGCTGTAATAATCCATTGCTAATTATCAGAAATATTTTTACTACTTTTTTCTTGAAGGAATGCTTTACAAGATAGGGTCCTTCTTGGATCCCTACTTTGTATTCTTTGGCATTTGCAATTGCTTGGACTTCGATATTCTTCCATTTGATTGTTGAGTGATCAGTTTGGGTTTCTGCGTACAAATTTGCCATGTTATGAAATAATTCTCATCCAGGTGCTCAACTGAAGCCTAATAAAAGCAAGACACTGGCTGTAGTTTAGTTATATCCCCATAAGATGGGCTCTGTATTGTTTGAGATGGAACTTTGGGGCAACAAGATGATGATGTCAGCTAATGGGCAGGGTGGGGTTTGATTCTGTATTGCCAGTTTCACAGCTGGGAACAGGCATGCACAGCCAAAACTCACAGCAGGGCTGTTTGAAAGCCCTTTTGCAAACCACCATGCTGCTCTTTCAGCCTCCAGATTTTGGAGGTTGAAAAGGTAGAGGGGCTGTTTGCAAAGGGCTTTCAAACAACCTTGCCTTGTGCTTTGAAGTACCAACAGTCACTATGACAACAGGTTATATAGGCAGGTCTTGGATGACAGGCTTGCTGGAGTTGATGGGAACTGAAGGCCAACAACATTTGAACACTCCCGATCTAAAGGTACAGGTGAGATGCAGGTTTGCTACCTCAATGAGGATGAGGCCTATGTTAAAACTGGGAAATTCCATCCCCATTATAGCTAAAAGACACATTTTAAAAGAACATTGTGCAGGCCTCAGTTTCCAAAATCCAGTGTTTTCATAAACAGGAGTTCTGAACTGGTCAGACTGGATTATGTTGGCTCAAAATGCGGCTTATTTTGCTCAACTGTGTCAGTGGCCAGGCCTTTTCCCGTGTGGCTGATTTTGTGGTTATCTCATCTTTATAGAAAGCACAGCCAAGATGTCGTCCGCGCCGCTCTCCAACTTGGCTACATATTCTTGTTTGGAATCAGATTTCAATTTCATGAAAATAAAATTCAGAAGAACTCCTTGTTCATAACCGATATAAACGTAGCAGAGGCGTCCATCGTCTTACTGGCTTTCCTTGTTCAAATTATATTTGACTTACCTTATTTTAAGTTATTCCATAAACCAGCCTTTTAAAATATATACATGGCAGAGAGATCCATCAGCTTGCATACAATAAACCGTATAATGTAATAATTTGCTTTTTGGTTTGAGATTTGGGAATTAACTACGTTTAAGTGGGCTGCCTTTAAAGCATGATTGATTCGGCGGCAAGCGTTTGTATATTCTATGTAGCCTGGAACAATCTCAATAACCACAGTACATCTGTGTTTAGTATTTGTAACTTGAGTTGCACATTATAATTCAGAGAAAGAAAGCAATAATAGCAGATGCATTTATGTAGATGTTCTTATTTTCATTAGGAAAAATGGAAGGTGCCACACAGCTGGGGTCCACCTGAAAAAACTCTTAATAATTGTGAGCAACTCCTGCATGAAGCCCTGAGGAGTCAGCAGCCTCGGCCCACCCATGAGGCAAGGTGAGGTGACTGCCTCAGGCAGCAGGATCCACAGGGGCAGCAGATCCAGATGTACACATTTCTTCCCTCCCCCTTGTGGTGGGGAAGGGGAAGTCATTTTGGGGGTCTGCCTCAGGTCCCTCCCCAAAATGCAGCTTCTTATGCGCCAATGAGAGGAACTGAGGGGCAACTGTTCCACAACTCTTCTTTTAGTGGCCTGCTGTCAAGTTGTAACCGAATGTCTTGCTTCCCCCCCACATCTTTCACCCTATTCCAAACATCCCTATGTACCACTGGCCCATTTAGTCACCATACTGTTCCCACAGTGGCCAACCAGGTGATGGTGGGGGAACTTGCAAGCAGGATCCCTTCTGTAGTTTCCTGAAGGAGTTTCTTCACCCATCGTTCAGCTCGGACACTGAAGTCCAGCTCTGAAGGCCTTCTGGCAGTTCTCTCACAGCAAGAAGTGAAGTTACAGGGAATCGAGCAGAGGGTCTTCTCAGCAGTGGTGCCCGCCCTGTAGAATGCCCTACTGCCAGATGCCAAGGAGATAAATAACTCTACAACTTTTAGAAGACCTCTGAAGGCAGACCTGAACAGGGAAGTAGTTAATGTTTTATTATGTTTTTATATTTGTTGGAAGCTACCCAGAGTGGTTGGGCAACCCAGTCAGATGGGGTACTTAGAAGTGGTCCTCTGACCATGAAGGCAGAAAAAATTATATATCCAGTAGACATTGAGAGGCTTATCCTCCATGAATTTGTCCAATTCTCATTTAAAGCAACCCACTTTGGTGACCATCACTGCCTCCTGTGGAAGAGAGTTTCTTTGCTGAACTGTGTGTTGCATGACTAAACTACTGAGCCTAGGGGTTGCCGATCGGAAGGTCGGCGGTTTGAATCCCCGCGATGGGGTGAGTACCCATTACTCGGTCCCAGCTCCTGCCAACCTAGCAGTTCAAAAGCACGTCAAAGTGCAAGTAGATAAATAGGTACCACTCCGGAGGGAAGGTAAACGGCATTTCCATGTGCTGCTCTGGTTTTGGTGTTCTGTTGCGCCAGAAGCAGCTTAGTCATGCTGGCCACATGACCCGGAAAAACTGCCTGCAGACAAACGCCGGCTCCCTCAGCCTGTAAAGTGAGATGAGCGCAGCAACCCCAGAGTCGTCTGTGACTGGACTTACAGTAACTGTCAGGGGTCCTTTACCTTTACCATTATATTAAAGATTGGGATATTTCTCTTTTGGAGAAATTAACAGAGAATTTAAGGACTGCCAAGGGAAAAAAGTAAAAAGGACAATTTTGTTCGGTTCAATTTAATCTCAGTTGTATTTATGGAAGAATATAGCCAAGAACCCCATCTTGCTTATGAGCAGATATGGTTAATACATTAAACAGAAAGTAAACTTAATGTTTTGATCAGTTTTCCTTGACATGGTAGGGTTTTATGATTCTGTTTCTGATTTCAAGCATGATGACAGAATCTGGATCACGTAGCCACCGTACAGCCCTAAGTAGAATCCCCCCCCAAATATTACACACCTTCGTTTTGTAATATCTTGTTATATGCTTTACGGTTTATTTTGTGTATGGCTAAGAACAACTGTTCATTTGACTGTATACTGTAGCTGAGAACTATTTGCAAATCTGGAAAAGGATAAAAACATTATTGTTGGTTCTCCAACCCCGACCCCCCCCCCAAAGAAGCATTTTCTTATTGAGGCTGATGTTGAGGGGGTGTTGGAGCCAGCCACTTCAGCGGGTAATTCCACATTCATATAGTTCCACACCCCCATGCTATAAAGGCAGTTTCCCATGTTTCAACAGTGGTTAGTGCTTCTTCTTCTTCTTCTTCTTCTTCTTCTTCTTCTTCTTCTTCTTCTTCTTCTTCTTCTTCTTCTTCTTCTTCTCCTCCTCCTCCTCCTCCTCCTCCTCCTCCTCCTCCTCCTCCTCCTCCTCCAAATGAGCAGACAGCTCAAAAAATCTTAAGCAGAGTCAACACGCTGGCATTTCTTCACAATCTTTTTTAAATATATAATTTTTTTTTAAATAAAACATTGTTGCATCTTCTACTTCGGACTTCCATGGTTTTGCTTTCAACCCAGCAGTTGCTTGAGATGAGATAAAAGTGATTTGATTTCTGTCCCTCAGGATTAGACATCGGAACATGGTGTGGTGTCGAGGCACAGGCGACGTTAACTGTTTTGTGCTGTGATTAAGTGCTATGATATTGCTGAGCCTGCGATTTAACTGCAAATGCCTATGCTTCCTGATGCAGCGAAGATAGTATTGTTGAAAGAAAAGCATTTGGAAATCCCTGTTAAGAGAGAAGGGATTAAAACGCAATTGGATATTTTGTTCTTTGAACGGAGTGCAGTTAATGGTGCGCGTACATCGAAAGGATCGGCAATGCTTTTTCTGGCTGAAGTGTCTGCATCGATACAATAGGCATGAGGAGAAGCAGGGGGAAATTGGGGCAAAAGGGGCTTATGAAGCAGACTTCTTCCCCCTTGGCAGCCTTGATAGATAATAAGAGTGAGCAAGAATGACAAGTTTAGACAGATGTCAGGGATTGCCAGAATGATCGATGCCTTCATTTGGGAAAATCAATGGAGGTTGTCATCTGGTAGTGAAAGATCAGCAAGGGGGCTGAGACAAGAATGGCTTGTGGTGAGATCTAGTTAAAAATCCCATTATTTTGAAACTTGGAGCAGAGAGAACCACAGGCCTCTTCTGGGCCAGAGACCTTCCCGTGTGGTGGCTACGCTGCCCGTAGTTAACACTGAATCTGTACTTGCAATTTGCTATAGAGCAGGGATGGTGAATCAGATGAGAAGCGTCAGAGTAAAAAACAAACTAATGGAGCTTGTCACACAGGGAACATAAGGAGAGCCTGCTGGATCAAACCAATAGCCCATCTAATCCATACCCTCCGACACTTCAGATGAAAATAGGGACATTTCTCATTCCGCCCCCCTACAAATGATCCACCTCGATCCCCCTTTTTCGTCCCCCTTCACAGAACATTTCCTGTCAGAAGAAGGGAAAGTACCACTTCACCAATGGGACACAGCGCACATGCCATTCACCATCCTGAGAATAAATCTTAATACCTATTTTATTTTATTGTTGGATAGATTTACACAAAAAAAGCACGCACCAATAAATATTTTTTTGAAAGAGACATGATTAGGTGTGGATGCCCAAAGCATTTTTAATAATAATAATAATAATAATAATAATAATAATAATACAGTCATATCTCAGTTTAAGTACACCTCGGTTTTTAGTATTTTCAGTTTAAGTACTCCGCGGACCTGTCTGGAATGGATTAATCCACTTTCCATTACTTTCAGTGGGAAAGTTTGCTTCAGGTTAAGTAAGCTTCAGGTTAGGTACTCCACGGACCATCTGGAACGGATTAATCCACTTTCCAGTGTGGTGTAGTGGTTAAGAGCGGTAGACTCATAATCTGGGGAACCGGGTTCGCTTCCCTGCTCCTCCACATGCAGCTGCTGGGTGACCTTGGGCTAGTCACACTTCTCTGAAGTCTCTCAGCCTCACTCACCTCACAGAGTGTTTGTTGTGGAGGAGGAAGGAAAAGGAGATTGTTAGCCGCTTTGAGACTCCTTCAGGTAGTGATAAAGCGGGATATCAAATCCAAACTCCTCCTCCTCCTCCTCCTCCTCCTCCTCCTCCTCCTCCTCCTCCTCCTCCTCCTCCTCCTCCTCCTCTTCTTCTTCTTCTTCTTCTTCTTCTTCTTCTTCTTCTTCTTCTTCTTCTTCTTCTTCTTCTTCTTCTTCCAATGGGAAAGTTCGCTTCAGGTTAAGTACGCTTCAGGTTAAGTACAGACTTCTGGAACCAATTGTGTTTGTAAACCGAGGTACCACTGTAATAATAATAATAATGGCTTCTTGTGCTCTGTTCCCTCTGTCTTCCTGCCCACGGCAGCCCTGCCCTCTGCTCACCCCTTAGAGTTGGCACATCACACAGGCCTGGGCCTTGGCAGTGGCAGCTTCTCGTCTTCCTCACCCAATCTCCAGCAGCTGCTATGAGCTGCCCAAGGGAGGAGGCCAGCAGTGGCAGCCATGGAGAGACCATAGAGAGGCAAAGGGGTGCTCTCTCACCACCGCTGCTTGGGACAAGTGCTGGCTCATCCTCCTCCCTGAGCTCAGTAGCAGCAGCAGCACTGGCAGGGGAAATAGGGACATTCCGTGAGAAAATGGCTTCACAGGTGAAATTTGGATCCATGCTGCGTTTATTACGGTCACAGGCGGAGGTTTGGAACCTGCGACCTAGTGGTTGGGGATCAGTATCGTTGACAATTCATGGTATTCATTCTTCTGGGTTTGGGGACAGGAGTCCTTCCCAGCCCTTCTTGGAGAAACCAGGGCCTTTACCTGCACCAAAGGCTGCGCTTGAATACAAAATGGAGCTCCTCTTTGTGAAGCAAACCGTTACGAGACATGGAGTTTCGAGCCACTTCAGTTTGAAGGACTCGGGTTTTTTTTTGCAACTGACAAGTACTCATTTGGCAGTGACCTATTTGTTTCAATTTGCTCTCAATAAGTTTTGGGGGTGGGATCCAAGTTGCTGTTAAGATGCAGTTAAAAATATACCCATCTTAACTTCTTATATAATAAGATCGTATTCCACTAGCCCGAAGGGAAATATTCTTGTTGGAATTGCTTGCTTTAGAACACAGGGGCCAATCAAAGCTTTGTAATATTTTCATTATAACATACAATAATATTTGCACTGCGCAGCAAAATTGAAGCAGGAGGGTGGAAACCTGCCTATCTTTTACGAGAAGCAGGTCAGGAGAGAGGCTGTTAAGAAGCTGCTCCTTTAATTGCTGCAGAATGCAACAGTATAAATCTTTCTCAGCCCCCCCCCTTGGATTTTCAGAGGCAATTGTTGGTATCCACAGCAAAGTAAAATTAAAATATTTTAATTATCGCCCCCCACCCCTTCTGTGGCTCTGGATTTATCTATCTATAAATCTTTTAACGGGTTTCATTTTGAATTATATGCCTGGTTCCCATAACCTCGGCAAAACGATTCGCATTGTGTCACTTTGTAAAAATGCATGATGGATGAATTATTTCAGGCATTCATTCAATATGTGTGAATGGTAGCATAAACCCAATGACATTTCCCTTCGAGTTTGGAACCAGGATCTGAGATAAGTAATATCACGATTTCCAGTAGAAAATCTTAAGATTCTGTAGGAACACACTAAAAAAGAATGAAAAAGTACTTTAAGCACAGTATACTTTATTGCAACAGATTTGGTATCAATACCATACCCTGAAAGTGTACTTGGAAAAAACGAGACATCCCATTTTCTCATGCAAGAGCGTGGTAGCCATTTTGAGTGCCGTCATCTCACACAATTTCACACTGAGATCTTGCCTAGGAAAAAGTACTTTTTGGGGGGAGGGCACCTGCAATCTCACACGGCATCCCAAAACATGTGTTTGGGGGGGGGGGAGTGTGATCTTGTGCAGATTACATAACGTGCATGGGAGCATGGGTGAGAAGACATACATCCTGATTCTGGGACTCAAGATGTTGGAGGGTTTGCATTACAATTACAGTGGTGCCTCGCTAGACGAATTTAATTTGTTCTGTGAGTCAATTCGTTTTGTGAAAAATTCGTCTAGCGAATCCCATAGGAATGCATTGAAAATGTTTTTGAAATTTTTTTGCCCATAGGAACGCATTAATTGAATTTTAGTGCATTCCTATGGGAAACCGCGATTCACTAGATGAATTTTTCACAAAACGAATTCGTCTTGCAAGGTAACCTCTGCTCGAAAAATCTCTTCGTTAAGCGAAAAAGTAGTCTTACAGGGCCCTAAATGGCCTCGGTCCAGTATACCTGAAGGAGCGTCTCCACCTCCATCATTCTGCCCGGACACTGAGGTCCAGCACCGAGGGCCTTCTGGTGGTTCCCTCGTTGCGAGAAGCCAAGTTGCAGGGAACTAGGCAGAGGGCCTTCTTGGTGGTGGCGCCTGCCCTGTGGAACGCCCTCCCAACAGATGTCAAAGAGGAAAACAACTACCAGATTATTTTCTGTTGGAAGCTGGGGTATAAATAAATTATTATTATTATTATTATTATTATTATTATTATTATTATCCGTCTAGTGAGGCACCACTGTACTTAGAGCAGTCTTGTGGATCAGCCGGGCATCTTCCGAGGGTACACATCTCCCATCATCCCTTGGCCAATGCAGCCATGCTGGTTGAGGATGGCGATAGTTGCAGCCCAAAATATCTGAGATGGCACCAGACTGACCTTTTTGGATGAGGTTAGCAGTGCACACAAAAGTTCTCATTCCTGTGTGCGGTGGCCTCAAATTCCACGAGCAGAGCAGATTACATCAGGTGGGTGGCATAACTTTGACCCCTGTACCTGACAGAGAGCTGTCAGTGGACATTTCAAAAGCAGTTTGTGCTGCAGCAAGGGGTGGGGAAAGTGCTCAAAAGTGTGCTCTGTTCTTAACAGAGGTGTCTGTCAAAGTTGCCCATCAGCCGTTTGCTCCTGGGCAAGTACACAGCTGACCTGCTCCCAAGCTTCACCAGGAATAATAGTAATTATTCCTGAATTAACATCTAGACATATAAACTAACTGATGCTAATCTGATTATTTTGTGCCCCCTCTCCTTTTTGGATGATAATTTCCCTTTTTTTAATGGTGACATTTCTGCAGCTGCCTGCATGTATGCAAGATACTCTCAGGACTGCTTCTTCTCAATTATAGAAGGGGGGTTGCTGTGCAAATGAAAAGCTGAGGACTAGAATATTGAGTCCAAGACACTGAATTCAAGAGTACTACTTTACAAAAAATGCTACACAGCGTGTGGTTAACAATTAGCATAAGTTGTGAAATAAAGAATTACAAGGAGGAACAGATGCTTCTCCTGACATGGGCAATGCTTTAAGCCCTGAAAGGCGGCACTAATTAAACATCAGTCAAAACATCCTGAACACAGTGGCTAAATCTCAATAAATTTAAGAAAATCCCTACAGGTATCTGGCAGCTAATTGCTTCAACAGGTGGGTTCCAGAAGGCCACAAGACAAGGCCTGCACAGTTTTAGTAGGGTTACAAGTTGCAGTAATTGTATTTTAATTGAAATCCTTATTAAATGGGTATTTAAAATATAAATCTTGTCAGCGCTTCATGCTCTGTTTAATGGTGCCTAATTAAAAAAACAAGATGCAGGGCATATTTTTTTGCATTCACTTACTTCCCCTGCCACTCAGCCCTCCAAAGATGTGCAAAGAAACATTTGAGCTATGATTCACAAACTTTGGAATGCTTCCTCCTATTGTAACTCTCGCCGGATAAGTTAGAAAGCTTTAATAAAAGCATGGCTAAACAAATGCTCGGTCGGTTCTCTATTCTTCCCTCAAGGGATTACTCACCATTCTGGTAGATGCTCATCCAAAAGCAATTGAAATCAACAGGCTGGCATGATCTGAAGCTGTATTTGCATCCCTCACTGTCTTAGTTTTTGATGCATTATTTCTGAATGATGAGAGTGTGCTCAACCAATTTTCCATGAAAGGGTGAACCTGTCACCAGCTGGCCCTGATGGATCCACTGACTTGGATCCAGAATAGGGTTCCTTTTGTTCTGGAAAAGGGCTTGGGTTTAGCAGATGCTCTTGCTCACAGAAAAAAAAGGAAGCAATTCTTGCTAGTATCCCCTTTGCACAGCAGCCCTTCTGTGCCATCTTTTGTCAAGCTGCAGCAAGATGCCAGGGGGTTCCAGGTGCTCGCCCGTGGTCTGTGCTCCTTTGAAAAGCAAGACATGGCAGGGCCTGCCATGCCCTTAGGAATATGGTTTAATTACACATATTTATACCTTTAGTCTGCATAGAGGGAGTGCAGATCTTACTATAGGGACACGGTTGGCGATGTGGTCTAAATCACTGAGCCTCTTGGGCTTGCTGATCAGAAGGTCAGCGGTTCGAAACCCCACGACGGGGTGAGCTCCCGTTGCTCGGTCCCAGCTCCTGCCAACCTAGCAGTTCGAAATCACGGCAGTGCAAGTAGATAAATAGGTACCGCTGCGGCGGGAAGGTAAACAGCGTTTCCTTGCGCTTTGGTTTCCATCGCGGTGTCCCATTGCACCAGAAGTGGCTTAGTCATGCTGGCCACATGACCCCGAAAGCTGTCTGTGGACAAACGCCGGCTCCCTTGGCCTGAAAGTGAAATGTGCGCCGCAACCCCATAGTCGCCTTTGACTGCACTTAACCATCCAGGGGTCTTTTACCTTTTACAGATCTTACTGTACAGTATTGTTATGTATTAGTGTATATAGTTTTCCCTCAGGTCCTCAGGTCCTTGACAGTTGTTTTAGGAGGGAACTTTGAATTATGTTTGATACATTGTTTGAGCCAGCCTCTGTAAAAGCAGGCCAGCTCGGCAATGCAGTTCAGTTCTGTTCCAGCTTCCAAATAAAGAGCTGCTTTGGAGAGATTGCTGTGTCGTCTGCTATGCTTACCCACAACTTAACAAGTACGATCATCTCAATAGGGAATTGTTCTCCACAGCAGTGCATCACTAGAGTCCAAGACATCTCTCCCCACCTTTTACAAACCAGCCAGCTCAGATCATTCTGGCATTTTCCCAGCTATTCCAAGCTTCATGCCAAAGAGTCCAAACTCTTCTTGTGATGCCACACCCAGTTACCCTGGCAATCTCCCAAATCTCCTGTCTCTGTTCACACCTCAGGGCAAGGATGGTTCCCTTGCATTGCCAGTGGTCCTCAATGGCCCTTTATTGTTTCTTCGTGGCCCTAGCTTGGCCAGGTCTTTCTGCATAGGCTAGCCCAGGAATTCCTCTGCAGCTGATATTTCTCCCTCTGTATCCCAAATCGTCAAAATCCTACCATTTATTAATTTCTAGGGTTTAGTGGGGTCTCTCCACTAAAACCTGTATTCAGCAATATATTCAGGGAGGGGGCTCAGAGGGCAGATCACTTTTCTTCCTTTCCATAAGTGGGAGTATTTTGTGAGCGTGTTACAAGGATCTCTGGATTCAATCCAATGGTCTGAAAACAGAAGGCATTAGTCACACCTAAGCAGAACCATTCAGCCCAAACCTGTGTAGAACTACTCAGAAGTCCTACAGTGAATTCGCCAAAGGGCAAAACATATGGCAGCCACATGAGTCCGTTAGAAAAATCCAAGCAAACACTGTTGCATAATGGGTTTATTAGAAGCAATTAAAATGGCAAAGCAGTGAGAAAGCTTTCAGGCTAGAGAAAGGGAGAAAGAAGGGAATCGGAGAGAAAGATGCTGCTGGTAAAGGAGATGCTGGAGTATTCAATAAATGAGAATGTTAGTAACATAAAAAGGGCTCTGCGGGATGAGGCCAATGGCCCATCTAGTCTTGTAATATCCACGAGCAGCAAGAGATCCACTTTTATTTTTTTCATCCTTTGTAATTACAGTTCTTCTTTTCTTTCTCCTGCATTTCTTCTTTTCTCTCTGTCCTCTTTCTCTTTTGGGGGGTGGGGAAGCCTTAACCAAATAAACAGAAAGACAGAAGACCAATCTCAGGCAAGAGGGAGTGAAGCGTGCTGTTGACTTTCTTGTGTTTTCCTGTAAGCCTTTTGTCTGGTGTTGTAAATGTTGGGATGGCTTAGATCTCTTTCAAGCCCTCACCTTCTGAAGCTACTCATCAGTTGTTTGTTGTCGCAGGCCTCAAGCCTACAAATAGAATCTAATGTAATTACAGCTTCTGGTCTTTCATCTCCCTTGATGGCCCAAGTGTTTTATTACTGTCCTAGTGGCCTTCATTGAGAAGATCTTTATCATCTGAAACATTATACTGGGGTCAAGAAATGAATAGCACCAGGAAAAAATGTTTTGCTGTGAAATGTAGTTTCTTTAAACCCCAAAATATTCTCAAAGATGCTCTGATTTCCCTTTAGATTTATACAGTCCTCCTTGTACATCACAGCTTTGAGGTTTCAGATCACACAAGGGAGGATTGGCTGCTTGGAGCAACCTAAATATTGTTGTAAATGTTAAGGTTATATATATATGAATATATATATACATGAATGTACAGGCACATGTCTGAAGCAGCACAGGAAGACAGGCCTGACTGACACCATTTTGACTCTCTCTGACCAGAATCACACACACATTTCCACATGACTTGTCAACTTGGGAGCCATAATCCTGTAAGCCGGAGGCTCTGCCAACTAGACATTTCCCCATAAATGGTGCCAGACTACTAGCCATCTCATTCACAATGGAAGACTCCTCCGAACAAAAGATAGTGATCAACTTTTAGGAAACTGTTAATTTCTCTTTGTGTTTAGGAATTCACACCTGGGAGGGGTAAGAGGAGGACTAGGAGAGGTGTCAAAGGTGCTCAGATTTCTACCTTGAACCCTCCCTTTTTGTGAGGTATTGATTATGTAGCTGTGATGTAGGAATGATGTATTTTGGGGGTGTTTCTTGGTGATGGGAAAACTGATAAAAGTGGAGGTTCTCTTTTGTTCTGGGTTCCTTCCTTGTTCTCCTGTGTGAGGGGAAGGACCCTGTTGCAACAGCAAAAATAAAAGGCTTTGCTTCTCAAAATTCTCTGGTTGGCCTCTGTTATATTCTCTGACTGATGGAGAACCCCATAAGGGCAGATTTTTGCTTATTACATAATATCCTGTTCCAACTGCTAGTTTGTTCATAACTTGGATGGCTCGATTTTCAACTTGTTTATTTTTTTAAATACAACAACAACAACAACAACAACAACTGCATTTAATTATCTGCATTTTATACTACATTCAATCATATTCCCAGGACAGTTTGCATAAAAAGATGACAAAACAATTAAAATATAAATACACAAGCCTAATGGACTACAAATATAACAACTTCTCCAGACCAATGTCAGAACAACAAGGTAGATTTTTAAAATGTGCCTAAAAGGCTTGAGAAAAGGCAAATCTCAAGGGTGAGGGAGGGGGTGGGAAGGGAAATTAAAAAATGGTACGGGAAATTAAACATTGGAAGGAGAGAATATAATGTATGTAAAAATTCTCGTACTTCAATAAAAATCTTTTAAAAAAAAGAAGAGAAAAGGCAAATCTCTTTGGGAATAGCATTTTGAAATCAGAACAACACCAGCAAGAAGACCCTCTCTCTGATAGCTATCAACAGAAACTGCCTAATTCGCAATTTCTGAAACAGTATGCAAATGGCAGCACAGCTACTCTTCAAAATTCATGCTGCTCTGAATTTTGTCATATAGTTATCCACTCGAACAATATGTACAAAAATACAAATATCAGTCAAAGCAACATAGAAAAATATTATTATATTAGTCAGAGTTGCATTTGAAATGTGCTTCTTAAGAGAAATGCACACAAAAATGATGGATTATCACGAGGATTAAAAATACAAAACCACAAATTCTTGTGGAAATCTGGAGAACCTGAGTTGAAGATGGGGGAAAATGAGGACCTAGAGGAGCAAAATTGACAGATTCATCCATTCCCGTTGTCCAGGGGTGGTTGATGCTTGAAACACTGATTTGCAAAATGGATTAAATAGTTCCAGACCTTTGGACAGCCTCCAGTCTGTCAGGAGTGACGTTAGTAATGGAGGAGACCCAGCTCCTTTTTCACATGGAGATGGTCCAACATTCTTCTGATCACACTTTGTCCACAGTTTGTCCACAGCCAGAACCCCTTTCTTTCTTATAGCATGGTAGGCAGCCAGCTTGGAATGTGGGCAATGATTGTGAAATCACTGACCCATCAATAGTTCCACAGGAGCAAACAGAAGCCAAAAGCATGCAAATTCTTGCAGATTGAGATCCTGGCATACAGCTGGCAGGGCAGTTGCCAGAATGCCCCCAGCTAATCATTCCTTCCTTGGCTTTCGAGAAGATGCCGTTGAAGAGGAGAAGCAAAGAGGCCGGAGAGTAGGATCCAGTCTCACTTTAGTCTTTGCCTTTCTGCATGCGCACAATTGAATTAACCAGTTTCACAGAGATGAGGTGTGAGATCGAAATAGCACGAATCCCCAGCCAGCTGTCTAGACACTGGTGCTGATACATAAACATGCAGGCTGTATAACTGAGCATCAAGATCAACTCATGAGCATGGAAGATGGATCCAAGTACATTTCCAAAATAGTGTTCACTCCTTCATCAATAACTCTTTTCCATGGGACTTTTTGCTGCCTGCTGGGATGGAGCTGGTGGCAGACCTTCTCGTTTTAATAATGAAGAAGTTGTGATGTCTAAGATATATAAATATATCACATCCTAGATGTGTATTTATTTTTTTAGTGAGGATGATTGGACTAATGTGAGCCTTATGTTCTCACTTTGAGCCTAGCCAATCATTGGCAAACACCCCTGCTTACATGATCTAATGCTTACATGCTCGAGTAGTATTAATCTGATACATCTGTGTTTGCCTTTAGCATGCAGATAGACACATCCTGGGGATGAAGGACACATCCAGGGAACTAGCCCAAAGGCTCATCGGTTCTGATGGGACTTTATGCATTTGCCACGCTAGAAACTTATCTGTTCACTTTAATAATAATAATAATAATAATAATAATAATAATAATAATAATAATTATTATTTATACCCCGCCCATCTGGCCAGGTTCCCCCAGCCACTCTGGGCGGCATCCAACAAAACACTAAAATACAGAAATCCATCAAACATTAAAAGCTTCCCTAAACAGGGCTGCCTTGAGATGCCTTCTAAAGGTCTGGTAATTGTTGTTCTCTTTGACCTCTAGTGGGAGGGCATTCCACAGGGTGGGTGCCACTACCGAGAAGGCCCTCTGCCTGGTTCCCTGTAACTTGGCTTCTCGTAGCGAGGGAACCGCCAGAAGGCCCTTGGCGCTGGACCTTAGTGTCCGGGCAGAACGATGGGGGTGTACTGGACCGAGGCCGTTTAGGGCTTTAAAGGTCAACACCAACACTTTGAATTGTGCTCGGAAACATACTGGGAGCCAATGTAGGTCTTTCAGGACCGGTGTTATGTGGTCTCGGCGGCCGCTCCCACTCACCAGTCTAGCTGCTGCATTCTGGATTAGTTGTAGTTTCTGGGTCACCTTCAAAGGTAGCCCCACGTAGAGCGCATTGCAGTAGTCCAAGCGAGAGATAACTAGAGCATGCACCACTCTGGAGAGACAGTCAGTGGGCAGGTAGGGACTCAGCCTGCGTACTAGATGGAGCTGATAAACAGCTGCCCTGGAAACAGAATTGACCTGTGCCTCCATGGACAGCTGTGAGTCTAAAATGACTCCCAGGCTGCACACCTGGTCCTTCAGGGGCACAGTTACCCCATTCAGGACCAGGGAGTCCTCCACACCCGCCCGCCTCCTGTCCCCCACAAACAGTACTTCTGTCTTGTCAGGATTCAATCTCAAGTCTCTGCTTCTTTTCTGGGCTGGTGTAGCATTCATGTTCTGTCTGCTTTCTGAGATCTAGGCTGTAAGTCTGTGCCTTCACAATATCTTTGCTTTAGAGGTCGTTTGCATTTTATGCATCAGGAATAGTCCAGTGTTCGTTTTTCTGAATTTTGTAGAAAGCGCTGCTCATCCACAATTTACTCACGTTTTTGGTTCCTCCAGTTCGTTTATGTTTTTATTTCCCTTACTTTATAAATTATTGAAGTGGATGTTCAGTGCCCTGATACAACACTGTAAGAAAGGGAAGGGAAAAGGAAAAGGAAAAGGAAAAGGAAAAGGAAAAGGAAAAGGAAAAGGAAAAGGAAAAGGAAAAGGAAAAGGAAAAGGTAATCTTGATGTGATTGTATTGATATTCTTTTTGTGTGGTGTTTTACCAAATAGCAGGAGAGTATTATATGGTAGTAAAACACTGTGAGAAAAGAAGATTAATTCAATTGTACAATGATAAGATCAAACATGTTATGTTTGTGCCAGTCTTTTATAAGTGTGCACATATGTGACATGAAAATAATGGGGAGAAATACACAAATTAATGAAAAGCTCCAGTAAACAGCTCCTGCTTCAGTTTTGGAATTTAGAATTTTTCTTAATTTAGCTTGTATTCTGTATTGGAAAACAGGTCCAAGTAAGCCCAGAAAACAATAAAATAAAGGAAGTGAGGACAACTTGTTCGTCTTAGAGTCACTGGTTTTACTCAGGTTAACTGCTTTTCTTTCAACAGAAACCAACTTTTGTTTTACCCCTTTGACAGATAGGGCTGGAAGGGAGTTTTTTTTAACATCAGGATAACTTCATGGGTACAGTAATCAGCTGTCAACCAATGAGAAAATGTTCTGCTCTAGAGGCCATTGTATTCATTGTTGAGCATATCTGTGGAACTCCTTCCAAAGGGAAATATATTTGGCTCCATCACTACTAGCTTTGAAACTTATTTATGTTTTCCAGCTGCTTTTAGCTAAGAAGCTGAGTTGCTGAGTTGCTGAGTTGTAATGGTTTGTATTGCTGCTCTTAAAAAAAATGTTTTCTCTAAAAACTAAACAACTTAAAAATTGTGTCAGCTGGTATTATATGAGTTCCTGGATTGTGAAATATTTTAAATTTCTTTTTTTAAAATAACTATACTTTATTGGAACGGGATATCGAATGGAAAGTCTGTTTGTGTTTTAAATGTAAATTGTACGGGGTGGGGATAGATCTGCCTTGAAAGGTGGCATAGACATAATTAAATAAATAAGGAACTAAGAAAAAGAAAAGAAAAAAGGATAAGGTCTCTTCCTCGAGATTCCCATTTGCTTTGGGGGGTCGTTTATTATTTTTTCCTTTTATGTTTTGTCTTTGGAAATATCAAACATATTTACCTTAAACCATGGGTTAATTCACTTTCCCATGAGGAAGTGGCTATGTCTCCAGCTGTATTTTGACTGAATGTTACTCACGGACCATTAACATTGTTTGAAGCTAAGCTTTATCTTTCGAAGGGCGAAATTTATGGCATTTTTTAAGGAAGAGGAAAAAAGCTAGGTGCCTTTCGAATAAAACATGGTGATGTGGGTGGGAGTGAGGAGGCGGTCTGAGCATGTTCCCTTTGAAAACTTTGGCTACTTTATTCAACAGATGCTGTTTAAATCTAGTTCTCAGTGATTTGTGTGTGTGTAATAACAAGCAGGGTCAAATAACCCAACACAGATTTCAATGTTGCATATGCCCATTCAAACACGTTGGCTGGTAACGAGCTCCCACAGTTGCTAAAATTGATTTAGGTTCTGCACATGTTTCGAATTGGGAGCTTTGTTTGTGCAGAAGGTTGAAATCGGTGAGTCGGTGAACCTGCAGCAGGGATGTCCTCAGATCTTCCCCTGCCCCATTCTCATCTTTCTCCTTGATCTTGATGCGAAGACGGTTATTATTTTACCAAATGCAAACATCTCTTGCATATCGTATGCATTCTTACACACATTAAGATATGCCTGTATTATATGCATAGATGCTCCAGGTTTCCTAAAGTAGCAACACATAAATAGATACATACAACAAAGCAAATAACTATAAAAATACCTATGTATTAATGGACATAAAATTGTGCTGCCTGCTTAAAACAGTTATGTTTAGGGAAGCCTATCTAGACATGCGGATGCTGACTTGTTTTATTTAAGCTATCCGTTTCACAGCTTATAAATGGGACTGTGTAATTAGTAGCAGGGTATTTTGGCCCAACCTATATAAACCTGTTTCCACAACTGCCCCCAAACCTAGCTGGGAAAAGGCAAAGAACACTAATAAAATAATTTAATTAAAACCATAATAAAATCATAACGTGAAAGCTATACTATTACTATAGTTGAAATTAATAAATGGTAGGATTATGATTATTTGGAGCATTGAAGGGAGAATTGCAGGCCAGTGGAAAAATGCAGGCTAAGCTTCCTTTCCAGGCCAGGACCTCACCTAGGACTAAGGTGTTAACATGAGTCATGACAAAGGTATAGATGGCCCCTCTAAGAGGAATCTTGGGCCTGGGCAGACGGAGGTGGCCAAGATGGTGCATGCTTGTGAGGTGAAAGGAGAAGAGTGTTTTTAGTGAGGTACGCTGGGGAGAACAAGGATGAGAACAAAGACAAATCTATTTTTGGCAGTCTAGCTGCAGGCAGGCTCGGAGAGATGCCGTTGCTGTGGCTCCTCCTCCCCCACATCCCTGTCCCCCTCCCCCCCTCCTCCCCCCTCCCTCGGGTCATCCTTGTGATTCCCCCCACCCCGTCCCAATCCATGAGTCATCCCAAACCTGTCCTGCCCCCACCCCCAGCCCAGGGGAAGCCCTACCTCAGGGCTGGTCCTTGGGGCACGGTGTGGTCTCCAGGGCCCCCTCCTCCCCCTGACCCATTGGCGCGTCCCTGTGACTCCCCCCACCCCCTCCCTGCATCCTCCCGTGGGCGGTTGGGGTTTTGGGCGGTGCCGCGGCCTCTGGGGCGGCCTCTGGAGCAAGGTGAGTCCATGGGCGGTCCGGATTTTGGGTGGTGCTGCGGCCTCTGGAGCGGCCTGGGTCCGTGGGCGGTGCGGGTCTCAGGCAGTGTCATGGCCTCTGGAGCGGCCTGGTTCCCTAGGCGGTGCGGGTCTCGGGTGACACCACGGCCTCTCGAGCAGCCTGGGTCCGTGGGTGGTCCGGGTCTCTGGCGTGGGCTGTGGAGCAGCCTGGCTCCCTGGTCGTTGTGGGTCTTGGGGGGCGGCGGGGGTCATGGAGAGGCCTGGCTCCCTGGGCGGCCTGGCTCTTTGGCGGCGGCGCAGTCTCCGGGGCACTCTGGGTCTTGGGGTGGTGTGGGTGTGGGTGAGCATCGCGGCCTTTGGGACGGGCTGGTTCGGGCTGACCTGCCCCACCCTCGGAGGAGGAGTTCCCGGCTAGAATTTCCCAGCACCCCCAGCCTTCTGAGTTTAGTATTCTGAAACACTGGGTTGTACCTGGTTTTCCTGCCACAGGTGTGACATGTGCCCAATCTAAGTGCATGGAAACACTCTTGTATTCCCATGTGATGTTGTGGCCAAATTTGAACACGATCGGGCAAGTGGTTTCAGAGAAAGGTGTGCTTTAACAAACATGGACCTTCTACATTTATTTTTAATTACATATATAGATATGTAATTTTTATTAAATTTTCTGTTTACAAATTAAAGTACTCATTTTTACATCCTTAAAATATTAATGACTCCCCTTCTCTTTCCATGGTTCATTTTACTTATTATAAATCGCTGCATATTTTACAAAAACTATACCATTCAGTATTCTATTATTACATCTATCAAAACTGTTACACTGTTGAATTCATCTTAATGCTGCCAGCATTTTCAGCTGTACAGAGTTATTTCCCATACAATCAATAAACGTTTTCCAATCTTCTCTACACATATGTTCTTCTTGTTCTCTTATTCTATATGTTAAGTCTGCAAGCTGCACATATTCTGTAAACTTAAATTGCCATTTTTCTTTGGTTGGGACCTCGCTCGTTTTCCATTTCGGGGCTAACAAAACACGGGCCACAGTAGTGGCATACATAAATGTCCTTTTTTACACCTGGGAATTTCAGTCTGAATTTTCCCCAACAGAAAGGACTCTGGTTGGGGAGGGGGGAAGTACTTTTACACATTTTTTTTTCAATTCATTATGGGTCATTTCCTTAAAGCTATGACAGTCTCTGCCATTTATCCAATTCTCCAAATGAGCATAGACACTGGGTGAGCACCTGGAACCCCCTGGAATCTTGCTACTGCTCGGCAAAGATTAGGGGTGGTAGCCAACTTTTGTTACAATACATAAATATTACTATGCTATTATATTTTGATCAGGGCCATCTTAAGCCTATCTGGTGCAGTGGTGCAGGGATCCCCCGGGCGCCCCCCGCCCTTCCCTCCCTTACGCCGCCTTGATGGAGCGCAACAGGAGGTCCCCAGCCTGGGAATCCGGCCCGTCTCTTCCCTCCAGCCCCAAAGATGGGCTCGTGCACCCGCTTTGGGAAGCCCCCCCACGCTCCTTGGAGAGGTTACCTGGCCCGGAGTGCAAATGGGGCCACCACGCCGCTCCTCCACCCCCCAGGCAGACAAGGCATCTCCGCTTTACGAAGATCACCGAGCTGGAGGTGGCAACGGCGGCGGCGGCAGCAGTGGCAGAAAAGCAGGCAGGGAGGCTGCTCGGCTGAAGCGGCTGCGCAGCGCTGCTGCCCAGGGAGCCCTGGCTGCCGCCGTGCCAACAGGAGGCTCACAGCCGGCTTCCCCGCAACAGCACCCACAGCCTGAGAAGAGGCGGGTGAGGGCAGCGCTGCCGGCAGCGCTTGAGGGTGGCTCCACCCACAGGGAGGAGGCTCTGGGCACGGCATGGCATGGCGGAGGTGCCCTCCAAAGGCCTTTGATTCATAAGGCCTTGTGAATGAGATAAACAGAATTTAGAAGGACACATTCACAGAGGCCAAAAGGTAGAAGAAAGGTCAAAACAGGCTCTTCATTGCTCTTCCCATGAATTCCTTCAGCTCCTTTGATTTCTTTATTATGCCTGAAATGAGTGAACCCCTCAAAAGGATTTATTTATTTTTTGAAATCAGCTTCTTACAAAGTAGGGACACCTATTGGTCTATGCATTGGGGACTTTGGGGTTTAAGCTCTGCTGGTTGCATTGCTTGCTGCAGAGTTATGCAATGAGAAGAAATTCTGATATCCTACCCCATGCTTTTTAAATATAGTGCTTTGGCACAGAGAGTGTAACTCTATCCATAAAAAGGAAATTCAAGCCTTCAGCTCTGATTCCTATCCCATACAAGATTTCTCATGCCTAAAACATCACATCGTCAGTCATATAAAATCATTTGCCATTCCAAGAGGTTTAAAACAACAAAGTGAGGTTACCCTGCATTTTATTGTTTTTTAAAAGCATATCTCTCCATTATCTTGGTTTGTCAGTTTGCGTTAGATCATTAGTATTGGGTTTTTTCCCCTTAAAATGTACACACACACACACACACACACACACACACACACACACACACATTAATAATGCTTGTGGACCCAAGCTTTGTTCAGGGCATTTCGGTTTTATTTGTGTTGCCATGATTGATTTGCTTGCTTTATAATATGCTGGTTTTAAATTTCCTGCAATGTGGATCAAGTTTATAATCTAATTTGAAATTTATCCTCTGTGTGTTCTGGTCCAAATCAGATAGCAGATAACATTTGATCTTACATTTGTCATGACGCTCCCCCCCCCCCGGCCCTACTTTGCAAGTTTTATTAGATATTTTAAAGTAAGTTTAATAGGACCCTTGGGGTTGCCAATTCCATGTGAACCCCTGAATCAGAAGACCAAAGAAGTTGTCATATCCCCCCTGAACTGACATACTTATACTTTTAGCTGCTTGTTGCATTGATATGATATATTTTGGCTTGCCATCCCCACAAAACACCACCGAACTCTTGCTTTCACAGCATCATAAGCTTTTAGGTGTTGCAGTGAACCTGAAGCATTTGATGGTCTTTTTTTCATATTATTATTATTATTAGGGGGTGAGGGTTATTCATGGACCTGAAGAAGTCTTCATATCCAGGTCAGTGCTGGTGCCAATCCTTAGCTTAGCTCATCAAGTACCTTCCTGGTGAACCAGAGGTGTAATGTTGGTCTTCTACTGATTCTTTCCAAAGACTGCTGGGAGGTGGTTACAGGTGGTTGCTCCCTGCACAGGTGTGGTGTGATGGAGATGGGCATGAGGGCATCTAGCTAGTCAGTAACCACTTTCTGGTAGAGATGGGGATTCCCAACACCACCCCTTGTTTGTCCCACATTTGATTGGTGGCCTAGTAGTGGAGCACTTCAGTGCTGCTGGTGGTGCCAGTGATGCAATGGTGGAAAATTCTAAAGCCAAGATATAATAATAATAATAATAATAATAATAATAATAATAATAATAATAATAATAATATATTTATTTATACCCCACCCATCTGGCTGAGTTTCCCCAGCCACTCTGGGCGGCTTCCAACAGAAATATTAGAATACACTAATTTCTTAAAGATTAAAAGGGCTGCCTTCAGATGTCCTCTAAAGGTCTGGTAGTTGTTTTTCTCTTTGACATCTGGTGGGAGGGCGTTCTACAGGGCGAGTGCCACTACCGAGAAGGCCCTTTGCCTGGTTCCCTGTAACTTGGCTTCTTGCAGCGAGGGGACCGCCAGAAGGCCGTCGGCACTGGACCTCAGTGTCCGGGCAGAGCGATGGAGGTGAAAACGCTCCTTCAGGTATACTGGACTGAGGCCGTTTAGGGCTTTAAAGGTTAGCACCAACACTTTGAATTGTGCTCGGAAATGCAGGTCTTTCGAGATCAGTGTTATGTGGTCTCAGCGGCCACTCCCAGTCACCAGTCTAGCTGCTGCATTCTGGATTAATTGCAGTTTCCGGGTCACCTTCAAAGGTAGCCCCACATAGAGCGCATTGCAGTAGTCCAAGCGAGAGATAACTAGGGCATGCACCACTCTGGCGAGACAGTCCGTTAGCAAAGATGTGCTTTAACATTTTAGCTGCCCTACCCTAACCAGCAACTAACAAAATCAGAAACTTTCCAGGTACCGGAATTTACACTCCGCGGCCAACTAAAAAGCTGGTTGTGTTGGTGGTCAGGACCACATGGTATGAAGCTGGGGAAAAGCTACTTGTAAATAAGAGATCAGTAATTGGATGGGTGAATGAGTGAATTGGGTTGTTGTCTTTGTGGATTCGCACCTGCAGAAGAAAAGGGTGTTCCACAAAAGTGTGGGAAGGATTGGATGGATTAGCTGTAAACCTTTGGCGAAGACTGCTATCTTTCTGATCCAAATGAGGCCATGATATGGAATGTAAACCCCCCCCAAAGAAACCCAAAGAAACATTGGAGGATTATTTCCCTTGAGTACAAAAAGATTTTTTCCAAATGTGATGCAGTGCAGTGCAGGGCTGGGCAGATCAGATCTCCTGGTAGTGATTTGTAGTAGACTGGCAATAATTGCCGACTCCAAACTGTTTAACAGTGACAACAAAATGACTTTACCACCTAAATTAGGCATCTGAAATAAAGCAAACTAATAAGGAGTGGAGTTTTGTGCAAAGGAATGATGTTCAGATCAGTTCTTTTACTGAGAAATGAATTCCTAGGCTCAGAATGAATTTTTCTTTTACTGAAAAATGAATTCCTAGGCTCAGAGGGTGAAAGAGGAGAGCGCAAAAGATGGTCTGAAGCTCAACATCAAAAAAACCAATATCATGGCCACTGGTCCCATCACCTCCTGGCAAATAGAAGGGGAAGAAATGGAGGCAGTGAGAGATTTTACTTTCTTGGGCTCCTTGATCACTGCAGATGGTGACAGCAGTCACGAAATTAAAAGACGCCTGCTTCTTGGGAGAAAAGCAATGACAAACCTAGGCAGCATCTTAAAAAGCAGAGACATCACCTTGCCGACAAAGGTCCGTATAGGTAAAGCTATGGTTTTCCCAGTAGTGATGTATGGAAGTGAGAGCTAGACCATAAAGAAGGCTGATCGCCGAAGAATTGATGCTTTTGAATTATGGTGCTGGAGGAGACTCTTGGGAGTCCCATGGACTGCAAGAAGATCAAACCTATCTATTCTGAGGGAAATCAGCCCTGAGTGCTCACTGGAAGGACAGGTCATGAAGCTGAGGCTCCAATACTTTGGCCACCTCATGAGAAGAGAAGACTCTCTGGAAAAGACCCTGATGTTGGGAAAGATTGAGGGCACTAGGAGAAGGGGACGACAGAGGACGAGATGGTTGGACAGTGTTCTCGAAGCTACGAACATGAGTTTGACCAAACTGCGGGAGGCAGTGGAAGACAGGAGTGCCTGGCGTGCTCCGGTCCATGGGGTCACGAAGAGTCGGACACGACTAAACGACTAAACAACAACAACAAGGCTCAGAATGTGCTCAGAGGCACCCAATTTGCTGACTGGTTGGTAGAGCTTGATGTTGTAGGAAAAATGCAAATTTGACCCCATAAGTCTGAATTCTGCATACTCCTCACATGGAGGATGCAATGTTGGGTTCAAATCCCCAGTTGGCCATGGAGCAGATTGGATGGTGTTGAGTCAATTGGAAGATCTCAGCTAATTCACTGAATAGGAATTAACGTGAGGATAAAATTGGGAAGGGCAGGGAACCCCACACATACATTGCTTTGGGATCACTGGAAGAGGAGGAGTTTATTGTTCTCTGCTTATTAAATAATAAATAAATAAAATTAAAAGAACAGAGATTCTATACAAGAACTTCTGCTGTCCTACCACAAAAGCTTCCTAAATGTGCTGACTTTGTAGGTTAAGATTCTGATTATTTTTAAATAAGCAGGCTTTGATTGGAGCCTTAGAATTCCTTAAGACCTCACACCTATCTGGATATAAAGTCATTCACCATCTCTGCCACCTTCAAGCCACCTAAATTTAAACCCACTTAGCCCTTTAATGTTAAAACATTTATCTTTCATTTGTTACCCATTGAGATCCAGTGAGTCTGCAAGACACTGCTGTATTGAAACATCTGGGTTTGATTGCTTGCATTCTTTTAACCGCAGCCACTTTGATCCATTCCAGATGTATGATAACTACAATTACATTTGAATTGTTAATAAGTGATTTTTTGAGGCTGGGGTAGGATAAGCCAGTCTTAAACTCCATACCTCCAAAGAAGAGAGACTTCTAGAAAGGTATGACTTGGAGCTTATGCTGTTCACATACCAAAACCTCCAAGGTGAGATGAGTGCAATGCAGATCACCTTGTATACCATAAACAGAAATAAAATGAAGCATACAATACTCATGGAACTCATTGCCACGATATGGCTTTTAAAAGGTTAGGTGGGAAAGGTCTTGGCTGCTAAAAACCCAGCCTTCATAATCAGAGCCATGTGCTGGGGGGGGGGGGGAAACACACAGGGGGCCTCCATCTTAAGTTATATTTCAACATCCTAAAGGCTCTGGAATAGCTGTTTTCGAGAACAAGGCTAGGTGGGCTTTTGGTCTGACCCAGCAAGCCAGTAATTATGGTCCTTTGCATTGCTTTATCCAGATGTTTAATTTAATTGATTTGGTTTAAATATTTATAAACCATCCTTTCCTCTAAATTTTTACAAGGTTTTATACACACTAAAAACCACAAAATAAAAACAAAAAACAATATAAATGTCAAACACATCAGTAAGAGCACTGGATCTCAGATCTGAAAGGCCTGTCTGAATAATACTTTTTTTTAGAAGGTGTATAAAAGCAAACAGGGACGATTCCCTGCTGAAACTCCATTGGAAAGGACCTGGAAGCATTTTTCCGCCGTTTACGCCTGAAGGAGTATTTTCATCACACACAAGAACAAGACAAAGTAGAACAAACTACATCCCCACAACACAACACCTCTCAACTTACTGGGGAACAACCATCACCCTCCAAACGCATCAATGAACAGAACATTGACCACCAACTACCACCGAAAAGAAGTTACACAAAAAGGGACTCCACATGGACCCCTCCTGATGGACGCAATACCACACTAGATCTGTACATCGAATGCTTCCGCCACAGAATCCAAACGGATGTGACCAGAAAACACCATCGCTTACAACAAAATCTAAACCATGCTGAAAGGAGAGCCATAGAAAATCTCAGGAACAACCCAGACATTATAATTAAAGAGGCAGACAAGGGTGGAGCTGTCGTCATCATGAACAAAACTGATTACATCCAAGAGGCCCACAGACAACTTTCCAATACTGCCTTTTACATGAAATTGGACTCAGACCCCACACAAGCATACAAAAAAGAACTGAACAAGATTATTAAGGAGCTACCCCTACACATCCAAGAACAGATCCTCACAAACACACCAGCGGAACCTCGGCCAGGAACTTTCTATCTTCTACCCAAAATACACAAACCAGGAAACCCAGGACGCCCCATCATCTCAGGTATTGGCACCATTACAGTGGGTGTTTCCGGCTATATGGACTCTGTTCTGAAACCATATGCTATCAGTGCTCCCAGCTACGTACGTGACACCACAGATTTTCTGAAGAAAATACAATATTTGAACAATCTTCCTAACAATACTATACTAGCCACTATGGATGTGGAATCTCTATATACCAACATCCCACACAATGATGGTTTACAAGCCATAAGGAACACCATTTCAGATAAAACCACAGCGGACTTTGCTACCAAACTCTGCCACTTTGTCCTTACCCACAACCACTTCAAATTTGGTGATGACCTGTTCCTCCAGATCAGCGGCACAGCCATGGGCACCCGCATGGCCCCACAGTATGCCAACATCTTCATGGCAGATTTAGAACAACGTTTCCTTAACTCCTACCCACTCAAACCTCTCCTGTACCTGCGATACATTGACGATATTTTTATTATCTGGACACATGGACAACAGACCCTGGAAACCTTCCACCAGACATTCAATGACTTTCACCCCACCATCAACCTAACAATGAACCAATCTATGCAAGAAATACAATTTTTGGACACTACTATAAAAATACAGGATGGACGTATAGACACCACCTTATACAGAAAACCAACTGACCGACAAACATATCTACATGCTTCTAGCTACCATCCCAAACATACCAAACAATCCATCGTATACAGCCAGGCCTTACGTTACAACCGCATCTGTTCCAACTCTACAGACAGAGAATCTCACCTAAGAGATCTACAGCAAACCTTTTTAGAACTAAAATATCCACCTGATGAAGTTAAACAACAGATCAACAGAGCCAGACAGATACCTAGAGAGAACCTGCTGCAAGACAGACCCAAAAAAGAAAATAACAGAACACCACTAGTCATCACATACAGCTCCCAAGCTAAAACAGTACAACGCATCATCAGAGATCTACAGCCTCTCCTGGACAATGACCGCTCCCTTTCTCAAGCTCTGGGAGGAAGACCTTTCATTGCCTACAGACAGCCACCCAATCTTAAACAACTCCTCACCCACAATAATACAACCACCAGACTTAACATGGACACTGGTACCAGAGCCTGCAATAAACCCAGATGCCAACTTTGCTGCCACATACACCCAGACAACACCATTACTGGCCCCAACAACATCCAACATACCATCTCAGGACTATTTAATTGCTCATCCTCTAACATTGTGTATGCCATCAAATGCCAACAGTGCCCTTCAGCTCTCTATATTGGACAAACAGGCCAAACCCTACGCCAAAGGATAAATGGACATAAATCTGACATCAGGAACCAGAAGACAGAAAAACCAGTAGGAGAACACTTCAATCTCCCAGGACATTCTATACAAGATCTCAAAGTAGCTGTCTTACTACAAAAGAATTTCAGAAATAGACTGGAAAGAGAAGTTGCTGAATTGCAACTTATCACCAAGCTCAAAACCATGGAGGGACCTGGTTTGAACAGAGATATCGGGTTCTTATCTCATTATACATGATAAGCGATCTTCAGCCATCTCAACCCTTGCTTTTTCATGCAAAACCATTTGCAGTCGTTTGCGGTCATCAACAGCTATCAGCCAGTCAATCACCCATTTCCACCACCCTTCTGAGTGATCCCCCCTCCCCATCCCCACCCCTCCCCACCCCTTCCCTACATAAGTGCCTGGAAACTTCCATTTCACTGTATCTGAAGAAGTGTGCATGCACACGAAAGCTCATACCAAAATAAAAACTTAGTTGGTCTTTAAGGTGCTACTGAAGGAATTTTTTTATTTTACATTGGAAAGGAGTTCCACAGGGCAGAGCCCATCACATTGAAGGCTTGGACCTGGTAAAGGCCAACCAGGGGCATACAGTATGCACCATCAGAAGACTTTGGCGTTCAAGGAATAAAGAATCAGGAGATCCTTAAAGTAAAGGTAAAGGGACCCCTGACCATTAGGTCGCGGGATTCGAACTGCCGAGCTTTAGATCGGCAAGCCCTAGGCTCAGTGGTTTAACCCAGAGCGCCACCCACGTCCCTCTGATCCTTAAAGTACTTTGGCCCAAGTAATTTAGAGCTTTATGAATTAATACAAGAACTTCAAACCTGTCCTGGTAGCAGATGTTAAGATTTGCAAGTCCTTTGATGGAGAGAAAGGAGAATAAAGTGGAGGTAAGAGATGCTCATTTGTGGGTCAATGGTAAAATGCAGCTCCACACTTGATAGCTTGTTGTTGTTTAGTCATGTCATTTAGTCATGTCTGATTCTTCGTGACTCCATGGACCAGAGCACACCAGGCAGTCTTCCACTGCCTCAGTTTGGTCAAACTCATGTTAGTAGCTTCGAGAATACTGTCCAACCATCTTGTCCTCTGTCGTCCCCTTCTCCTTGTGCCCTCCATCTTTCCCAACATCAGGGTCTTTTCCAGGGAGTCTTCTCTTCTCATGAGGTGGCCAAAGTATTGGAGCCTCAGCTTCACGACCTGTCCTTCCAGTGAGCACTCAGGGCTGATTTCCTTAAGAATGGATAGGTTTGATCTTTTTGCAGTCCCTGAGACTCTCAAGAGTCTCCTCCAGCACCATAATTTAAAAGCATCAATTTTTCAGTGATCAGCCTTCTTTATGGTCCAGCTCTCACTTCCATACATCACTACTGGGAAAACCATAGCTTTAACTATATGGACCTTTGTCGGCAAGGTGATGTCGCTGCTTTTTAAGATGCTATCTAGGTTTGTCATTGCTTTTCTCCCAAGAAGCAGGTGTCTTTTAATTTCGTGATTGCTACCACCATCTGCAGTTATCATGGAACCCAAGAAAGTAAAATCTCTCACTGCCTCCATTTCTTCCCCTTCTATTTGCCAGGAGGTGATGGGACCAGTGGCCATGATCTTCATTTTTTTGATGTTGAGCTTCAGACCATCTTTTGCGCTCTCCTCTTTCACCCTCATTACTTTGCTTTGTTTATAACCATGTAAATCTTTTCATATTGTAAGCCACCCTGAGCATTGTTTTAACTGTGGTGATGATGATAATGATGATGATGAAGCATGTTCACAGCTTCCCCCAAGGAATCCTTGGAATTTCATTCTATTAAAGGTACTGGGAACTGCAGCTCTGCGAAGGCTCAACTATAGTTTGGGGGCGGCCAAGTGCTTTAAATGTAAGATGTGGATTTGACCTGTATTTCTTCAAGTTGATCAATAAAAAATAACATGCATATAAACATAAAAAGATGTTGGCTCATTCTTCGTGTGAAATTTCTTGCTCTGTTTTCTCTATCTTTTTATTAAAAAAATACTATGTGAAAAATCACAATGGGTCAAGAGCATTTAGAATGGCATAAGCATCAGTTATACACAGCTACCATTGTGATAAGCAACATTTTCCAATACATACATAAATACATACGTAACAAGGGTGTGAACCACCATCTTCGGCAGAAGTGGGATATAGTCTTCCTTCTTTCTCTGGCTGCACACTGGCCATTACTTGCAATAGAAAGCCAGTCCACTCCTTCCATCACCCACCCTACAGCTGTCCCTCTCTGGTTCTGACCCACAAGCTGTCCGTTCTGAGCGACGTACAAGCAGCAGCTGCAGGTATAAACATCCAAGGGCCAACTAGGAAAGTGAATAGATGAAAGGAAGATTCACTGAGCCCTATGCTGATCCCTTCCATGAACATAGCATTGTATATGGAATGTGCACCAACTTTCTACTATTTATATCCTGTTGGCATCCACCAGTCTCTGGAGACGACCGGGCTGAAGATATCCAGCATTCAATAGTCCTCCCATCCTACCTTTTGAGGCTAAGAAGGAAGGGAATTCTCAGAAACGAATGATTCATGGATCGAACGGCCCGTCCATCAACACATCGTGTTGATGCACAAGAGGAAACAGGTGCAGATTTTAGGCTCTACGTGGTGATCAAGGCATACAAGGGTGCTAAGGAAAACAAAGGTTCATTTCTTTAGTGGCTGACTTAGCACCACTTTCAGAAAACAGTGAAATGGCCTAACTGAAAGAGCAGGGAGCTAATCAGATCAAATGAGTGCTAAGTCTGCAGCGGAATGCTTCACAAAATTGGAGGAATGTGGCGCTAATGTGCTAGCTTGTGTTACAAGCAAAGCAATGGCCTGCTCAGAACGCAGAGGGTGTTGCAGCCTAGTGCAAATAATTCCTTTGCCACAAAGATGGGGAGGATTTATTAGCAGGCTTACTTATAATTGAAATCTTACCCTTTTTAGGGATTATTTCTCACTGAGCTGAAGGAGAAGCATTGTGTTAAAACAAAATATTTGTTTTTCTCGCTGTTTTGCTAAATTGACATTGAAATTAAGGTTCAGGAAGAAAGGTTTCAGACAGATGTTTCTTAGAGCACCAGTGTAAAATACACAGACACAAACACACAGGTCATGGTGGAAACCAGAAAATGCTCCCCCCCACACACCATAGGTTTGTAAGCTTACTTTAAGCACTTCTGTTTGCCAGATCCTTCAGCGTTGCTACTTAAGTACCCCTGGCAGCATACTATTAATTCATTCATTCACTCATTCATTAATTGCATTTATATCCCACCTGTCCTCCAAGGGGCTCAAGATGATGTACATAGCCTCCCCCCATTTTATA
The DNA here is from genome assembly GCF_963506605.1 of Zootoca vivipara. Lineage (NCBI taxonomy): Eukaryota > Metazoa > Chordata > Lepidosauria > Squamata > Lacertidae > Zootoca > Zootoca vivipara. The sequence continues at coordinate 19,811,157 of NC_083283.1, read as the reverse complement.
TTCACAACAACCCTGTGTGTTAAGATAGGTTGTGAGGCTGTGCCTGGCTCAAGCTCACTCAGTGGGGGTTCAAACCCTGGTATCTCAGGTCCTAATTCAAAACTTTAACTACCACACTACCCTCTCGGAGAGCATTGGTTTCCCAAAGTGTGCTAGTTCCAGGTTGTGAAGCCCCATCACATGAAGGTGGGTTTATTGCACTAGGGCAACAGAGTGCTTTAATCCACTTTAATTTCACAGTATTTCTGGCATGCCTTTGAATCACTGTTGCAAAAATACATCTAGAGGTGACCTCTATGCACTTTGATAAGCATGCTCTTAGGGGCCTGCTATTCAAAGGGCAGAAGGCAAAAAAACTTCTCCCCTAAAATAAAAATCACACTTGGGCATGCTTAAAAGTTGATATTTGGATTGTGGCCAATATGTCTGCTTTCCACCTTAAGAGGCTAAGTGCCATCTTTTTGTGTTGCTATATGAGAAATAACTTGGAATGGCAATATCCTATCAATCCTTCTTAAGTAGTAATATTACACTGGGGAAACTGGAGTTGGAAAAAGTACTTTGAAAGTGCTTTAATTTGCAAATTCCCCATGGCCTGTAGCGCATGAACCCTTGGCACAAATGTGTTCTTTTTCAAGTGCAGTTTACAGCAGAGGAAGAGAAATTGCCTCACACTTTTCTCATCTCTTCTCAGATTTCCTTAGGATCGCTGATTGCAACACTCCAGGCTATTGTATTGCTCTGGGTGGCTGAGTGCAATGATCATTTACAGAAACGAAAGCTATTCCAGAGTTGAACCATAAACTGGTTTACTTTTAGTCACAAACCCTGAGTTACCAGTGGGCTCCAGCCGAGGGACAGGACCACAGGGTCAGGCGTTTTATTCTCTGCTCCATAAAAAAGAGCAGACTTAGTGGTTAAATATAAATATTAAAAAGGCTGTATAATCCTGGGCACTGATGATTGGACACACATGGATAAACATCATCTGGAGGGCACCATGTTGGCGATTACTGCCCTATGTTAGTAGATCTCCACCAATGCAAGGCCCCTTCTGCTAGCAGACAGACAAGTGTTGGATGGAACTCATGGTTTAAACAGATAATAGGGGTAGATAAACAACCTTGTCAAGAGCGTTCTACAGCAAGGGGGCCACCACCGAGAAGACAGTGATATATTTAGAGACGGTCCTTCAAAGCACTCTATATGGAAATGCAGGCAAATCCCCATTTACACGGGGGTTGAGTCCCAAGGCAAGTTCCAAGTGAAATCGCATAGATTCGAAACACTATTGGAAAAGCCTGCAAACACCTTCTAAACCTCTGGAAAGGCTCGGAAAACTCTTTAAAAATACCAGCAGCACTTACCAGACACCAAACTCCACCACAATCGCTCCCTTCGAACTCATAACTCACCACAGGCCTCAACGGTCAGTAGAAGGGCTCCTGGGATTGTATTTGCATGGGATTTCTGTTTTCATGATTCCCCCCCTTTCTATTTTTAAGGTCACTTCCTGGTTCAGCATGATGCGCGTGTGCCTGGCCGCGCGTCAGTTAGACATGTGTACATTGGGTGTTGCCCGTACTGGGGGCATTGTGCTGTTCTTAGAAGTTTTCTCTGAGATTTCCCAGTCATTTTGAACTTGGTGCTACCTGGGCCCCTTTCACACTTCCCCCCACAAAACGGTCTGCATATTGAATAGCAGCTAAAAAAGCCAATGCAATAGGAATATAGCATCTAGATCAAGGGAATTAATAGTACCACTGTATTCTGCTCTGGTCAGACCTCACCTGGAGTACTGTGTCCAGTTCTGGGCACCACAGTTCAAGAAGGATACTGACAAGCTGGAACGTGTCTAGAAGAGGGCAACCAAACTGGTCAAAGGCCTGGAAACGCTGCCTTATGAGGAACGGCTTAGGGAGCTGGGTATGTTTAGCCTGGAGAAGAGAAGGTTAAGGGGTGATATGATAGCCATGTTCAAATATATAAAAGGATGTCATATAGAGGAGGGAGAAAGGTTGTTTTCTGCTGCTCCAGAGAAGCGGACATGGAGCAATGGATTCAAACTACAAGAAAGAAGATTCCACCTAAACATTAGGAAGAACTTCCTGACAGTAAGAGCTGTTCGACAGTGGAATTCGCTGCCAAGGAGTGGAGTCTCCTTCTTTGGAGATCTTTAAGTGGAAGCTTGACAGCCATGTGTCAGGAATGCTTTGATGGTGTTTCCTGCTTGGCAGGGGGTTGGACTGGATGGCCCTTGTGGTCTCTTCCAACTCTATGATTCTATGAACAAGGTGGAGACAAAATAAGAGACACTGTGGCAAAGGTGGACTTCCAGATGTTGCTGGACTGCCACCTCCCATCAGTTTTAGCCAGCACAACCAATGATCTGGTTCCAGCAGCATGTGGAGAGCCACAGGTGCAGTACCATAAAAGCAGGACACATAAGCAACCTTGAGGGTAAAGCTGTTGACAGTTTATTTTAGTATCTTGTGGTAAGGAAGAACGTTAAGCGTTGAGGTGAAGGCCCGTATGTCCATAACAGAAGGGAGATTCAGCAGAGGAGTGGAGGGTAGGAATGTTAGTTCAGCTGTTTTGCCAAAGGAAGTCCCCTGAACACTGTAGGTGCGTGCGAAATCCGTGTTTCCTTCCTGCTTGCCATAGCCAACCACCTGTGAATTCAAAGGCCAAGCAGTTAACCGAAGCAGCAAACACCCGGGGTCTAAAAGTTCAAACAGAGTCTGGTCTCCTGCGAGCACAATCCTGACATCGTGTTAATTATATGCCATTTCTGACAGGCTTCCTATCAACAGATGATACGTGAACAAACTGTAGGCACGCTTTCGCATATGACAAACTTGGCCCAAACATCTGGGTTGCTGCAAAATGATTTCTTGGTGTACAAATTCAGTAAGCATACAGCAAGCTTGCAGGGGAGATGGGGGCATAGGTTTGTTTTGGCAAGCAGCGTTGTACATTATCTTATAAACAGAAAGTTGCTGGTTGGGTAATATTGGGTGCTTGAAGTCAATTTGGAGATGAATATATCGTCTTTCACTTCAGATGGCAAGCAGCACAGTGCAAAATCCCTAAAACAAATGCCACCTGCAAACTTTATCTAGTAACGTAGAACCCTAATAGCCAAAAATGTGCCCTCCAGATGTGGCTCATCTAACTGTCCAGTCATCCCTCTACACTGGCCACACTGGCTGGAGCTAATCATAGAATTGTAGAGTTGGAAGGGACCCTGAGAATCATCTAGTCCAACCCCCTGCAATGCAGGAATATGCAGCTGTCCCATACAGGGATAGAACCTGCAACCTTGGCATTATCAGCACTATGCTCTACCAACTGAGCTATCTCAGTGCTTTTTAATGGGAGGTGAAGTCTGGCAACTTCTAGAGGGAACCACTTGGAAAAGATTGAAATAGGATGTTAAATGTAGAAACTTTAATATTTGAGATTGACTTCTAATACACTGCAGACCTTATTGAGAAAAAAATTAAGGTTTCATCACTTTTGTTTGGATTTGAGCCAATTAAAGCCCCATGAAACAAACAAACAGCTGAGAAGATAACAAACCTGTAAAAGTAAGGAGCATTTCCTTAATGAGTTCAGATGACTGCGATTTTTAAGAAAGCCAAAGATCATGAGAATGAAGAAACATTCATAAAATCTCAAAAATCTCATTTTTAAAATCCTGAAGGGCTGCTGCCAGTCAGTGTAGACAGTACTGAGCTAGATGGATCAAGGGTCTGACTTGGCATAAGGGATTTTCTTATATTCCATAGTGGCGAATTTCAGTGTGGTGTGTGTCTGTGTTAATGAGTTTTTAAATATCCAAAGCAGAACCTACTAATCTCCCCATCCTTCCACAGGCAGGGAGACATGCGTCCTCCCCACAAGGGAAATGTGCAAGTTGTTCTTCTTCTGATATTACAAAACAAAGCATAAGGAACAGGAAGCATAAGTGTGAAATTGTGCAAGAGAACAGGAAGTACATCTGGTAATGATGCTTGAAAGCTGCAAAGGGGGCAAGATTCCATAAGTCTAGAATTACAGGTTCTGCCATTAAGCGGTTCACAGATGTTTCATTCTTAGTGTAACAGAAGAATGTGTGGGAGAAGGATTGACAGTAGGGGAGAGTGATGGAATGGTGGGTGGTGACTGAGTGACAGGTGGACCAAGACTTTGCCTTACAATTACAGTAAGGGTTCTAGATAGTTGGACAAAGTTGGAGGAAGAGTGGGAAGAAGATGGAAAGTTATCAAAGACCATGAAGAGCCAGGTAAAAAGATGGAGAGTTAGGACAGGTGATAAAGAGGGATGTCAGTTATCTTATGACTGCTATTTGTTAGTTCTTCACCAAATAATACACATTTTCGATTCATGAATGTGTCCTAGATCAATATCATGTATATCATATATACACGATAAAGCGATCTTCAGCCATCTCAACCCTTGCTTTTCTATGCAAGACCATTTGCAGTCGTTTACAGCCGTCAACAGCTATCAGTCAGTCAATCACCCATTTCCACCACCCTTCTGAGTGATACCCCCTCCCCACCCTTTCCCTACATAAGCGCCTGGGGACTTCTGCTTCAGTGTATCTGAAGAAGTGTGCATGCACACGAAAGCTCATACCAAAATAAAAACTTAGTTGGTCTTTAAGGTGCTGCTGGAAGGAATTTTTTTTGTTTTGACTAGATCTGGAGGATTATAGATTGGACAGGGGAAGCCAATGTGGGGCCCTCCAGTTCCCGTCAGAGCCAGCCAGCTTGGCTGATGGTTAAGGATGATGGAAGCTGTAGTCTAGCAACATCTGCAAGGCACCTGTTGGCTATCCCTGGGTTAGGGCATCATCCCCTGTGCTGGCTTTGAATGACACAGACAAGTAAATAAAAGGAGAGTCTTCCTCCTGCTCTCTGTAAATCAGTAGCACACAATATGTTGTTGAGGGAAGCCTGGACTCAAGGGCCAAGGTCTAATAAGGGACTAGAATGCCACTGTTACTATCCATCTATAGACAAAAGCCAAGAGAGGGGCAATGGATGTCGCTCTTACCTTTTTATAGTAAGCTGCATTCCAGCCATGCCAAAGCCAGGGGTTTCTGCAAGCACTCAAATACACAAATGACTCCCCAACTAGGCAAGCAGAAGGCCTTACCTAGGACACATTCCAGGTAGTCCAAAGTATTCAAGGAAGGCATGAAACAGGTTTGAGTGAGAAATGAGGCCTGTGGGGGAGGACTCCAAGGGCGTTCAACCCCCAGGGCTTCAGTTCCCCATCCTATATATATATATGTGTGTGTGTGTGTCTGTGTGTGTGTGTGTTCCATTGAACTTCAGACTTCAGTTCCCCATCACTGATTTTACACACACACACACACACACACACACACACACACACACACACACACAAGCCATTGATACTTCCATAAGTTACATATCTATCTGAGAGAGAGAACACACATACTCTGATTTCAGGTATACTCACATGGGTGCTCAGCACTCGTTTGTTGTTGCCCCTGAATCCTAGGAACCAGTCAAGCAAATGGGATTTTCTAAAGCTCTTCAGGGCTACAATCTATAAGCCATAAAGAAAGAGAGCTTCTTAGGACAGATACACACTCCTTTGTGTCCTCCATCCAGCAAGCAAGAGGTGTTATCAGACACATACCAGGCAGGCAAAAAAACTCTCAAAGGGTGCAAAGTAGCCGAGCAGGAGGCTTAGCTTGGTTGGGAAGGGCAAGACAGAGAGACCCAGAGGGTTCCCAACCCCTGATATAGACCTAAAACGAAATTTAGATATTGCCCTAGGAGGAGTGTTTGGTGCATGAGCATTATATTATAAATTCCTCCATAGTTTCTTCTCCCTTTCCCCACAGTAGAGATATACCTTGAACCATCTTATACGGGATAGTTTATCTTGCAGTCCTATGCCCACTGACTTGGAAAGACTGCCAATTGAAAGGCTTGATTTTTCTTATATTTAAGAAAAATATAAGGGATATCGGTTCTGCTGTTTACAGGGATTCTCATTTTGGAATCCGCCCAGTGCAACTGTTCCAATAGCCCCGGACACTCGTCACAATGTATAAACTCACATTAGCAAGCTTAGCACAGCAGTCACCCCAACTTGGAGCAGATGGGAAGCAAGCTAGATGTTGATTTCTACAAGTGAGAGAAAAATCTGACACCAATTTAAGAAATTTCCCCCCTGTAACCACATTTTGGGATCTTGAAGATCTCAAGGCACAGCTGCCTCACACATGACAAACACTGAGAGTACATTCAAGTGGTAAACAAGCCATTCATTTTCACTTGTGAAGAGCTGTGTGTTAATTCCCCCCCCTTTTATTTTGCAAGAGCACAATTCAATTAGGAAGCCTAGAGGGCGCAGTATCTCTTATTTTTCTTATGATGGTTTCAATTCTTTACAAGTTTAATGATTGGGATCCTTTTTTTCCCCGTTCTTTTTTCTGTTTAGTGTTGTCCTGTATGAAAATTCTGTATGAATGATTTAAAATTTTGTTTTATATATGATTTAAAATTTTGTTTTATATATGATTTAAAATTTTGTTTTATATATGATTTAATTTTTGTTTTATATATGATTTAAATATTACTTAATTTATTTATGATATGATTTAATTTATTTATGATTTGAGTATGATGTTATTTTGATTTATTATGATTATGATTTAGTTTGAAATTATTTGATGAATATGTGTTTTTTATTTCTGTGTTCTGTTTTCTTTTGTATGTTCTTGTATGTTTTTTTAAAAAAAATGAAATAAAGCTTTTTTCTATTTATTTTTTAAAAGGAAGCATAGATCTCAGGTCTCCCCTTTTGGCTTTGTCAGCACCATGTAGGCAATCACACACAGTTAACCCAGTCCCATGAAAGCAATAAACCATTTCCCCCCTCCCCATTTTATGGACCAGGAGCAAAGCCACTTAACTGATTGCAACAAACAATTAACAAGAGACTAAGACGGGTAGCGTTTTACTATTTACTACCTCTCGGGCCAGTCTGTCAAACACGTACTGCTGAGTAAGCACTTCGTTCCAGTTCCTGTCCACCTCTTCCCCAAGATGGGCATCGTCAGTTTGCTTAAGCTTTATGAGAGCTGAGACCTGTAAAACATGCGGCTCCTGTAGGAATGTCTCTGCTTTTGACAAAGTTCTGCTTCCAAAAACTGTATGTCTCGAAGCAAAACGTGCACGTTGCCATGAAAGCTTGTTTCTCCTTCCAAGGCGTGCACTCCTTTTTTATGCTCAGATCCAATGAACAGGCAGGCATAATCTGTGCCGCCAAGCAGCAATGGATAGGCACAGAGCAACAGCAATGTTATGGTGTGGCAGCAATCTAGTTGACCCTTATAGCTGAACTTAGGGCTTGTCCATTCTTCTGCTTGTCTCAGTGCTTTCCCCCAGGAAAACCTACACTTTAGCACTTTAGAATTAGAGCAAACCAGGTTTCCTGCAAATTGATGTTTGCTCTGATTCAGTGGTAAAGAGCAGGCTTTCCATGGGAAAGTGGTGGGGGAAATGGAAAACAACTCGGACCCAGGCATGGAAAGCACAGGACAAGCAGACAACCTCTTGGATCCATAATTCAAGGCATGGGGCAAGTATATGATCCCTTGCTGGTTGCTGGCATCCATCTGTTTTGAGAAACAATGGAGTATGCCTCCGGGGGTGAAGTCAATCTGCTTTGTTAACAGCACCGAAGTGACCTCCCTGGGGCGCAAGCCTGTGCAGTGTGTATAGAGGTCTTGGGCTGCCCAGATGACAACCCCCCCCACCTTGGCCTCACTTATGTGGTCAAAGGAAATCAGAGCAATATGCCTGACACTAGCTTGGCTACAGGAGCTGCCGGAAGGAGGCGTACAAGGTGCCATCTAACTGTCTTAGGAATTCCACTCCAGATTTGTGTAGGGCAGGCATCCCCAAACTTCGGCCCTCCAGATGTTTTGGGCTACAATTCCCATCTTCCCCGACCACTGGTCCTGTTAGCTAGGGATCATGGGGGTTGTAGGCCAAAACATCTGGAGGGCCGCAGTTTGGGGATGCCTGGTGTAGGGCTTACTCCTTTGCCTCATTTTCTCTTGGAGACGTCTCTTGGACAAGATGTCCAAGATAAATGCTCAGGTGCCTAAACCAGTCTCGATGCAATGCACAACGTAAAACAAGCCACGAGTCTTACCTGAGCAGAGAACTCATCTTCAGTTAATTTTCGGAGTTTTTCTTCAAAGTGCACAAAGAATTCTTCTATTTTTTTATCAACAAATTCAGTGCTAAAAGTTACCAAGGGCATCAATAAGAAGTTTAGTTATTATTGACCTAACCCCTTATGTGCCCACATGACCTCTTAGATCTGCGGAACTGGCACTTTTACAAGTGCCACAAGATATATGTACATTCTGCACTTCCAACAAATCGAGGGCGTGGCGGTTGCCACTCTTGGGAACTCCCTTCCCATTGATAGCAGGCAGCTAGCTGTCTTCGCTGTATTGTTTGCTTTCCTTTTCTTTTCAGCAAGCGCATTATTTTTGCATGCCATGGTAACACATAGTTTTTTAGTCGGTACAGTCATACCTCGGTTCACGTCTGCTGCGGTTTGAGTACTCTTGGTTTGAGTACTCCGCAGACCTTCCAGGTTCCATGGCGCGCGGATGTGCAGAAGCGATCTGCGCAGCGCACGCATGCACAGAAGCGCTCTATCGGTGCTTCGTGCATGCGCAGAAAAGACGCTCCATTTAAGAACTGCTCGAGGAGCGAACGGCTCCCCGGAACTAATTGCATACTTTAACCGAGGTACCACTGTATCATTGTTTTTAAATTAATGGCTTTTTAAAAAATGTAACTTGTTTTTAATGTTTGCTTTTATTGGCATTTAAAAAGTGAAAATTTTATGTTGTCTTTTGTAAGATGTGTCTTTATTTAATAAAGTTATTTATGTACCACTCAATTACTGAAGTTTCTATATGGTCCTTTGTTTTAGGAAGCAGTGCATGCATTTTGTTAGAGGAAATAAATTTCACATAGGAATTCACAAAGATTGAATTCCGCAGCAAGCATCCCAAAAAGGAAGCAAAGGGACCAACAAGAAACCAGAGTGTCCTGAAGCTTTTGGTATATCATGCACCTGCTAAGCCTGGAGAGATTGAATCTGACAGGCCTCAAATGAAAAATAATAGTAGCACTTATGTGGAATGTATTGCATTCAACAAAGGTAATATTTTACAGCTGCTTAATTAAGATAACAGTTTCTCTCAAGCAAACAATAGGGAACTCATTTGTTGCTTGAAGATTCATCTCAAATGCACTGCCCGAATATAAACATTCTCAGGTTCTTTATATTACCAGCAATGAGCATGTTTTCACAGGCAAGAGTTTCATAAAAAAGAAAGAAAGCAACATTGCTGGCTGGTGATCTTGGTTCAGCTAATTGATTAATTATGACAACTACTCAATTGAGACTTTAAAATCTAAGAATCATATTTACAGCACATAGAAGAAACAGGTGTTTTAAATTCTGGGGTTGACAGCTGTACACATCTGGAAACTGAAACTTGGTTTTTAACACGCTGCAATAAGACCAGGACAGGCAATCAAGCAGGGGGGTTGTGGAATCCAGGATTTCAATTTTCTAGCTTTGTTGCTTGAAATACACTGGGTCCTTTAGGTTAGATTCAGACTTTGCCTTTCAAGATCCTTCTGTGCCATGGAAGGCTTCTTCCACTGGAGGTAGGGGAGGCAACATTTGCTTATTAATTCCCCACCATACAGTCTGAGGTCTTCTACATTTGTTTCAAAGCAACATATGAAAAAAAAGGATTTTATGAACTATATAGTCCTATAAAGTCTACCTTTATTAGACAGGTCCCAATCCAGCTAAAGTCCGATATGCTGTTAAGGCAATTGACTTAAGTTAACCACAATGGCTGTGTTGGACCAATAACAGCTGAACTTAATAATCCAAGATACATATGAGTCTGATGTCCCCACTGTTCCCTTCACCTATCTCAGGCATAGGCAACCTTGGCTCTCCAGATGCTTTGGAACTACAACTCCCATGATCCCTAGCTAAGAGGGCCAGTGGTCAAGGATCGTGGGAGTTGTAGTTCCAAAACATCTGGAGAGCCAAGGTTGCCTATGCCTGACCTATCTGAACAAACAAGCCAGGATGTTTTCATTCTATCAGTCCTGAAAAATGGTTTGTGTGTCTGTTTTCTGTAGGTTGGGCAACCTCTCGAGATATCATCACCAAGCTTCTCACAAGGACTCCTGAAGTGGTGTATGTTGTTGATGTTTGGGTGCTCACCGCCAGTTTGAATCAAGATGGCGGACCCAAATGCCACTTTGTTGTGATATTGTCCTTTTTTTTTGGCATAGGTACATCCAGCTGAATCTTGAGCTATCATTGCCAAACTCATCGTTCTTTTGGTTTTTAGCGGGATTCATTGTACCTGCCTCAAGGCCACAGACGATTCATGTAGAAAGGCTTATACAAGGAAACAATGTATACATGAGCAAATGCATCTCACAAAAGACACTAAGATTCTCAAGCGCTTTGGAAGAGAGCAGTAGAAACATTATTAATGGGGAATTATGGGACATACAATGCACCTTGGCTGCATTTTATACTCTAAACATGTCATAGCTGTTTTGGAAAAGTGCAGGCCTATGCAGAGCCCTAGAAGGTTCAGATGGAAACAATAATATTAAATTTAACTGCTCTTAGAAAAAATATTAACAGGCGACTTACTTATATTTGGTTGCCTGTGTTGTTACGGTAACAGAGAAACCCAGGATCCCAGATGTATTTCTTGTGGAAGGGTAGACATGGTAGCTTAAATCAAAGGAAAAGAATAACATTCCACAAGCACAAGTCATTTTATTCTGATCATTAACAAGTACTAACTAGTATATGGGAGCTATCCATCAAAACCGGTTCTCCCACATGCTCAATTAAAGCGCATGGAAGCAATACTTGGTAGATGGTTCAGATTGCATCATTAGAATTAGTGCTTTAAACCAGTGATTTCATTACTGCCTTTCAATGTGCCAGCTGCCTAAATGGAAGGCACATTTCAAGATTTGTTCTAACTACGTGAGTTGTACATTTTCCCGGCTAATTCTGTACGCCTTACCATAACAGTTGTGACATTTGTGACTACAGCATGGCACCATGTATTAAAATGTATTGGGGATCTTGTGTTTGCATTGTGTCTGCACCAAAACTGAAGTTACTGAACAGCTGGAGAGGCAGGACTTCAAAGGTTTTGGTCCCTGGTTCTTGGTCATGGGATCATGAGAAATTTTGCATGCAGACAAAACCTAGAATGGGCTGGAGTTGGCCCCTGAAGCATCTTTATTTAACTTCCTCCTGCCGCTGCTATTTCTTTAATACCAGGTTTGAATTAGATGTAATAAAGGGTTAGCTCTCAAAATCATCCATTGGAAGGTGATATCCAAGTAAAGGGCCACAAAGGCTTTAAAAACCATGTAATCAGAAAATCGTTGTATAATGTATGGATTAGGTATAAAGATTTGTTAGAAAGGAAAACACCTAAATGGATTTCACCTTTGGAGGCTAAGGCCTTTAAAAGACGTAATATGGAAACCAGTTGGCCAAAGTATAGAGATATCTTGATAGAAGATGGAGACCAATTTAAGTTAAAAACATATGAACAATTAAAACATAAACTTGATGATTGGCTCCAATACCATCAGATTAATGAAGTATTCCAAAGGGATAGAAAGCTTGGTTTTCAATTCGAAAAGTCAAAGTTGGAAACAGAATTGTTAGAACCTAAAACGAAAATACTTTCCAGAATGTACAAATTATTGCTTGAGTGGAATACGAAAGATGAACAAACAAAGAATGTTATGATTTTATGGGCAAAGGATGTTGGACATAACATTATGATAGAGGAATGGGAAAAACTTTGGCAACAGACTATAAAATTTACTGCGTGTAGCACTCTAAGAGAAAATATAATGAAAATGGTGTATAGATGGTACCTTACACCAGTAAAATTAGCCAAGATCTATCATAACCATGATAATAAATGTTGGAAATGTAAGAAAGAGGAAGGTTCCTTTTATCATATGTGGTGGACGTGCCCATTAGTAAGAGATTTCTGGGAGAAGATTTACAATGAACTGAAGAAGGTGTTGAAAAACACATTCATTAAGAAACCAGAATCCTTCCTACTGGGCATAGTTGGCAAAGAGATTCCTAAGAAAAATGTTACCTTTTTTATGTATGCCACGACGGCGGCAAGAGTACTACTAGCTAAGAATTGGAAATCACATGAAATACCAACAGTTGATGAATGGCAGATGAAGATGATGGAGTACATGGAAATGGCTGAGATGACCGGAAGAATCCGCAACCGGGGAGAAGAAGCGGTAGAAGAAGAATGGAAAGATTTCACAATATATTTAAAAATATATGTTAAAATTATGTATTAAGATCAGATTTAGGACAGAAAGAAGCTGTGGAATGAGTGATTATGTAAAGTAGACAGAAGCAAAATAAGTCTAGAAAATGTTATTAAAAATGTATTGGAAATTGCTAAAAAATTTAATTGGTAAATAAGCATAGTAGGAGGGAACCCGAGGAGGTCCCTATATACAATGTGAAAAGAAAAAGATTAAGTATTTGGATTTTTGCCTTTTTTCTTCTTTTCTTTTTTTTCTTTTTCTCTGTCGTGTTTCTTATCTTTGTTATAATCTGTTTGTTTATTGTTGTTATTAATGTAAAACTAATAAAAATTATTTCAAAAAAAATGGAAGGTGATATCCAGCATTACTCATATTTAGAGTAACTTTATTCCATAAATTTCAGCGGGTTTACTCTGATAATGACTAGGATATTACTCACAGAGCTTTTGGATGCAATATTATCCAAGTCTTCTTGTACTGTTGCCTAATGTGCATTTTGGAAAGGGCCACTGCTAATTTTCCTATTTGGGGCATCTTTTTTGCAAGCTCATTTATACTTCATTAGTGACTATACAAGCACACATGGTGTATATCTGTAAAACCTTTATTGCTGGAATAATAGAATGATAGGGTCATCTCCAACTCCCTGGGGCTGGACTACAACTCCCATCATCCCTAAGGCTGATGGAAGCTGGGGGTCCAACAATATGTGCTGGATACCACATTAACAATCCCTGGGTTAGGGGATACCAGCTGTATTATAGAGCCTGTGCATCTCTGAGTTTTGAATTTTTGACTGCCCCCCTTCCCTATGACATGTCTGGACTGGTGAATGAGGGGGCCTCCAGGAATACAGAATTTGGTGACCCCTGACTTAAACACATTCCATTTTTCTATCTATTATTAAATAGCAGGAAGAACTCAGAGAAATCAAGTACTCTGAAATTCTTGCATATGAAGCAATATTTACTGCAAAGCCTTTCTTCAGATGGCAAACTCACCCCAGGGTATTCTTCGTTCGCAAGAAGTCAAAGCATGGCTCCTCCATATACATCTGAAATGGAACACTATATTTGCAGGGATGTTTTCTTTGACCCAAGCAACAAATATTCAGAATACAATAAATAATAAACCTCAACACGAGTGACTCTTTTTTTTTCCTTAAAAAATTACCAGGTATTGAAAACTTACCTTGGCTGACACTCATCATTTGAGAATATAATAGGGTGCATTTAAAAAAGAAATGATTCCATCATCAAGGAGTTGACACAATATTTTATGCCACGCCTCCTCTTTGGCAGCCATATGATGCTGCAGCCCAGCGAAGTACAGTAAAGGAAAAGGGAAGGCAGGGAAGACTTTAACTGGGGAGCTGTTGTAGGGGATGCTGTAACCTGGATCCCATCAGAGCTTGGATCATTGTGCCAAACATCTACATGGTATGATGTAGGATGGTGTCCAAACCACAAAGGATGGTGTCCAAACCACTTCACTGAGAACAAACTCTAATACACATTAAACATGAGAAAAGTACACCAGAATTATTATTATTATTATTATTATTATTATTATTATTATTATTATTATTATTATGCAATTGACTCCAGATCTAGTCTCTAGAGTTTACTTAGTCTAAAAACCTGGACTGGAGATGTTCCAGACTCTGGAGAACTGGAACACATAAAATGCAACTAGGTTCCCTAACATTACACCCCTCTTTTCTTGCCACTAAACAAAAACTCCCATTGCCATGTTGCTAATTCAACAGATTCACTGAACAAACTGCACTTTACATTAGTTTGTTCCTGGACATTGTGTTTACATAATCAGCAACTGGGCAGCATTCTGGGGAAGAAGAAAACTGGCCTTCCAACGTGAAGTGGGCAAGGTCCGTCAATGACTAATATGAAGGATAAACCAGCTTGTGTTGCATTTATATTTCACACTTTTCAAAGGATACACCGAAAACCTGAGGATACACATTAAGAAAAGCTTACCACAAGCAGTTCTGTGAGGGAGTAGTCTTTTAAATTCTTTGCACCAGTCTTAAGCGAGAGAGAGAGAGAGAGAGAGAGAGAGAATGAAACAGAGTCATGAAGTGGTCTGTGATTTCTCTATGAACCTGAGAGCTCCATTCAAGTCTCTTGAGTCGCCACAGCGAAAACTTAACAGTGAAGAATATCAGAAGTTTTCTAACTTCCTGTCTTTAGGGAGCCTTACCATACCTACCCCCGTTTTTGCTAAAGAAGCCCTGTCACGCAAAGTTGCCAGTCAACCTAGCTGAACTTGACTTTTGTCCCACCCCACACGGACTGTGTGGTTTTGAATGCATTCTGGGGGGGCAGCTGGTCATGGCTGCCAATCTATTTTTCACAGAAGCTTCTTTGTCATGACATACATTCTCCTCAATGAAAAGTTCCTGTCAAGTATCTGGGCCTATTTTCCTAGAAGCCCACATTTCCTAGAAACGGAGCTTGACAGTTACTTTCTCAGAACATTCTCCATGGATTTGCTGTGGCATGAATGCCTGTTAGGACACAATTTGCTGTGGGGTGAGAATTTGCCAGCCCCACTTCTTGAAATGATGAGAATGGCAACTAGTCATCCCCACCTTATATTGATCTGAAAGGAATAGGGTTGAAATTCATCAGATAATCCATCTCCTTTAGCCTTCTAAGTTTATGCAAGAGAATGTGGGTTAAATAGCAATTGTCTAGGTCAGAGGGTGGGCATTCTTTGGGAGCATTCCTTCAGGGCTAATCAGTGGGTGGGGGTTAGGGCTGCATCCTGGCAGTGGGTGAGACCAGAGTAAAAATGGATGGGGCACCCCATTCTCTTTCTGCTACCCTTTTCTTATTTTTCTGTCACCCCCTCTCACCTTTTTTCACCCCAGTCTCCTTGTATTCCCACATCCCTGAAATGAGTATGGTGGCCATATGCATCTCTCCCTGTCCCAAATTCTAGCTGGGCACTGCTATGTTTTAGAATAGCAAATGGTGGGGCTGGACTTCAGAACCCCACAGCTCAGGCCAGTAGTGGAGAAAGGGGGTGCGGTAGGGGCGGCTTGCCCTGGGTGTCATCCTGAAGGGGGGGGTGACATTCGGCATGCCACACGCCCGCCTGCGACTCCCAAGCCTCCCCCTTGGTAGAGTTATGGTTATCAGATTTTTTTTCAATGAATCCGGGGACAATTTTTTTTTTTTTGAAGCTGAGTAACAACAGGGAGTCAGTAGTGGGGATGGTGAGGCAAAAGACCCTGGGCCCGAGCACACATGCATATTGTAAAAAGATGCAAAGCCCTTCCTTCGCACGCTGTGAAACATAAATGCACAGAGTTTTTAAAAAACTGGGCAATGGCACGCCGCTCGCCCGTGGCTCCCGAGCCTTCGCTGATGATCTGCCTCCTTTGTTTTGACAGATTTGGGGAGGCTTGGGAGTCGCAGGCAGGGGGCGTGCCGTTGCCCAGTTTTTTTTTTAAAAAAAAACTCTGTGCATTTAGATGATATATTTGAACTTAGAGAGGAAGAAAAGGGAGAAGAGGAAAGACCAGAAGAAGACGCATGCTGTGATGTGACTTTTGGGGAAACTTTGGAAATGGCAGAGGAGAACCATATTTTTGAAGGAAATGCAACAATTACGGGAGAACAGACTGCTGAAGCAACAGAATTGATTTTTGAGACAGATGAGGATGAAGAAGAAACCACTGTTCCACCAGTGGGAGGGGTGAAACAGGGAAGGGTTGTGATTCAAAAGCCCCCCCCCCAAAGGAGGAAAATAAAAAGGTTGTCACCGCAGTGAGAGAGGGGGAGAAGGAAGTAGGAGGGGGGCAGAAAGAGAATGAGATCGAAAATAAAGTGTTGGGAATACAGCAGGGGGGGGGGCTCAGCAAAATTTAGATTGGGACAGAGCAGGAGTGGGGTGAGGGGGAATTGTGCAAATTCTTATTGGTTGGTAAAACATGGTTTGAACTCGGAAAGTATTAAGGAGCTGGCTGAAATCTCTGGAGACACTGATTCCAAGGAAAGGGGGTAGATTTAGTTTTGAGAGTGGGAATAAAAAGGGGGTAAAAGATCTTGAAAATTAGTTTGAATGTTTTTGGGTAAAAGGGTAGAGAATATTGGGTAATTAAGGTAAAGAGAAGCATGAAGGGTTAATGGTTAAAAAGAAGTTATAATTTGGAAGAAAGAATGTAATTTTAGAGTTGGAAACGGCAATAATTAGTGAATTATAAAGAACTCAAGGAGGGGGAATGAGGAAGTCCGAAATGTTTAGATTTGAAATTGAAAAAAAAAATATTTTATGACTTTTTATTATTTTTATGGGTTTTCTCTTTCCATTTTTTCTTCACTCTTTTATATAAATTGATTAAGAATTACCTATAAATAAGAGAGCTAAGATGTATCTTCATGATGTCTAGTTAAGATTCTGGAAATACAATGAGTTAACTATAAAAGAATGGTAAGGAAGATAAGTGAAGAACAATGAAGAAACAAGACGTGATGATATTGTTCTATATTTTTGTATCTTTTTCTTAAAGTTTTTGTCTTTTTTCTTTTTTCTCTCTCTCTTTATGTAAAATCCAATAAAAATTATTTTTTAAAAAAATAAAAAAAAAATCTGGTAACCAGAAGGGTGCAAGGTGCATGGTCTTTCTGCTGGGCAAGGTGCAAAGCCCTTCTTCCACACCCTGTGAAACATAAATACACAGAGTTTTTTAAAAAACTGGCCAATGGCCAGCCGGCTGTGACTCCTGAGCCCCCCCCCCCGATCAGTCAAAACAAAGGGGGCAGGGGGCAGGAGATCTGTACCGCCAGATGTTTGTGCAGTGCTCCACTCCAGGTGCTGAAGCACCTAGCTCCACCTCTGGCTCAGGTGGGGCCCCAAATGACTACCTAGAGATATGCAAATGATGGGGGCAGCATTTAAACGCAACAGAAACACAATGCAAATGCAGAGAAAATGGAATCAATTAAGAAAGTGAATATCAATCCTATTTGCAGGACTGGTTTCCATTCTGTACATAGGACAAATAAGCAAACACCAGCAATTTCTGATCCTTTTCGAAGTCAGGATTCTCCACCATCCCTAATGACTACAACACTCAACATAAAGGCACCGATCCTTTAACAGTTTCTGGGGAGTAAGTCCCATGGAACTCAATGGAGCTTACTTCTCAGTAGTAGCATTTGGGATGCATTGTAATAGGCCCGAGTCTACAATACCTGGTAGTAGACCGTCACATCAGAGTTTGGATTGCCTGCATGAAGGGATTTCACTTTACATAGAATGTGAGTGTTTGGCAGTTCTATCACCCGGAACTGAATAGGGCATGGGTGTATGAGAGGAACGAACTGTAATTTTCTGAAAAGAGAGAAGGGCAAAATGAAAGAGGAGCCACCGTTTCTCATCTTCATAATATGAACATATTTGTGAAGGAAGTAATCATCACAGATATGTTCATATGCACACTCTGGGCCGGATTTAGGTTTGATGAGGCCCTAAGCTACTGAAGGTAATGGGGCCCTTTATATGTCCAGCTGTTCTTTGTCAACAACAACTTGTCGCTGTTTTTTGTGTTGAATATATGCTATATGGTAATTTACGGACCTAATAGGTGCATACACAACATTAAACACTGTTGCTGTATGTAAAGGTAAAGGGACCCCTGACCATTAGGTCCAGTTGTGACCGACTCTGGGCTTGCAGCACTCATCTAGCTCTATTGGCCGAGGGAGCAGGCATACAGCTTCCAGGTCATGTGGCCAGCATGACAAAGCCGCTTCTGGCGAACCAGAGCAGCGTACGGAAATGCCGTTTACCTTCCCGCTGTAGTGGTACCTATTTATCTACTTGCACTTTGACGTGCTTTCGAACTGCTAGGTGGGCAGGAGCTGGGACCGAGCAACGGGAGCTCACCCCGTCGCGGGGATTCGAACCACTGACCTTCTGATTGGCAAGCCCTAGGCTCTGTGGTTTAACCCACAGCGCCCCCCCTGCGGCGTCCCACGTTGCTGTATGTAGGTTTTACTTTATTTGTTTTTTATCTTATATTTTGGAAATGTACATCCAATTTTTTCCCCTTTAATTTTTTTGGGGCCCCCCAAGAGACTGGAGCCCTAAGCTATAGCTTGTTTAGCTTATACATAAATCCGGCACTGTTCACACTTGTACTTCCTACCTATTCGATGCACACCAGTACTTAGCCTTAGGTGTACCCTGAAGTGGTAGACTGCTCCCATGAATAGCCAACGTTTGCCCCTCCTGACCTGGGCACAGTTACTTGAACTTCAGCAAACTTGCACCAAATATAAATTACCAATACTCTGGTAGCAGCTAGGCTTCACTACTACAAAGAATTACATAGATGTTTGGAGACCAGCACTGTTGAGACACAACCCTGATGGGATGGCAGTAAGAGTGTCCCTGTTCAAGTTTTGTTTGTTTGTTTGTTTGTGGAGTGCAACTTACGTGTGTTGAAATGTCTGAGGCTACTTCTTATTAAGAGGAACATATGATGCATGTGTGAGAGTGGAATGGGATGACCAATATTAAATGAGTAGCAAGTATTGTATGATTTGAGGATGAATGACTCAAGCATGTCTGTGAAAGTTCTGCTCCCTCACTTTTTTAAAAAAATTAACCACAACTTCCTGTGTGATCCAAACCTGACAAACTGTGGTTAATATCACTGTGGTTTGCTGAAAGAAGCCCAATTTCATTTTGTACTTTACGAAGTTGGTTTGTATGAACAAATTATAGTTAAGAGTAATCATTGCTTACATCTGATATATAAGAATTAGGTGTAAAAGGTAAAGGTAAAGGTAAAGGGACCCCTGACCATTAGGTCCAGTTGTGACCGACTCTGGGGTTGCGCGCTCATCTCACATTATTGGCCGAGGGAACCGGCGTACAGCTTCCAGGTCATGTGGCCAGCATGACAAAGCCGCTTCTGGCAAACCAGAGCAGCACATGGAAACGCCGTTTACCTTCCCGCTGTAGCGGTTCCTATTTATCTACTTGCATTTTGACGTGCTTTCGAACTGCTAGGTTGGCAAGAGCTGGGACCAAGCAACGGGAGCTCACCCCGTCACAGGGATTCAAACCGCCGACCTTCTGATCAGCAAGCCCTAGGCTCAGTGGTTTAACCACAGTGCCACCTGGGTCAGTTAATCTAAAACAGGAGAGGGACTCTCCAATTTTCTTCTCATGGCCTCATTGAAGGAGAAGCCTGAGAACCTGAAGTTCGCTGCAGCTCATCTTTGTAATGCTAATACGCGGTTTATTGTTACATCTAAACCATGACAATATATTTCATTCTTTTAAAAAATTAGGAGGAAAATCAAGGATGGATGTTAAGCATTTTATAGCATTCAGCAATGCTCATCAAAATGCAGTTTTCATTTAATAATAAACTGGGTGTTCAAAACAAAGAAACCTGACCATATGCATCACTCTTCACTCTCTCAGAACCCTACGTATATTTCTTAATAGTAAGAATCAATCCAGGATACTCACACAGCAATATAATTCATAAAGTCCTTTGCTTCCTAGGACATAAAGGGTAAAAGATCAAATGTTATTGAAATGAATGGGGTTATTTTCCAAATACGTACACAATGTAAATGGAACAAGGCATTTTTGAATACATGGAAATCATATTTAGTGCTCAACGACTATGTCTATTTTGTTTGCTTCCATTGCAGGCAGAACCCAAATTTCAGCTGTACAACTCAATACTCACATTGCTCAAAAAGTTTCCTTGGACAAGTCCCTCTACCCACAGTTTTGATTTGAAAGCTGTCACAAATGCTTGTAGATCTTCTATGGTAATGCCACTATTAATAGTTTGGTATTTTTCTACTAAAGACCACCTGCCATGCTCCAGAATCGAGAGTCGGATATCTCTGTAAGATGCATCAGTAAATGCACGTTAATTTGTTTTTTCACCATCTTGGGCTTTTAGTACCCCTAAAACGGCAACACTCAGAATAATTGGAAATGCAGCCTCAGCTAACAAAACTATACCAAAATAACAAATGCAAGAGGGATTGGTGACATAATTTTGCTGTGTAGCCTCCCCACACTCCCAAGACAGCAATGAGGAACCTGTGGCCCTTCATATGTAGTTGGTTTCCCGAGTCCCATCAACCCCAACAGGCATGGCTAAAGGACACATTTTTCTCCCTTCCAAACACCTTCTTTGTTAGATGGCCATGGGAACCTGTGCCTGGCAGTGTGGCAGCTCTGGGATGGCAAGGTAGGCAGAGCCTTCCTGTTTCTCACAACTCCTCGTGAGATCCTGCATGAGGCTGAGAGGGCCTTTAAAGAAAGGTGATATGAGCAGTCATTTAATGCTTGGCAATCATTTCGATTCTTGCAAGTGGAAAATCAACACGAGACTCATATCAATCTGATCTTAGACTTATTCTTGGCTATATGCGAAAGTTTCTTTAGCAAAGCAGATTTTCTACCACTGAGCTTTTCCATGTAGTCTCCCTAAAAGACACTCACTTTGCCAGCGAATCTGTTTGGAGGAGATAGTTAAAATATGTCTTTTTAAGCTGTTCAATTATCATCTGGAAAACTGAAGGCGAGACACTGAGGTTAGACAAGTGATCAATGATCAGTTGAAAGAGCAACTGCAAAGAAAAAGGAAAATTTGACCAAATGAAGAGATACGTGGTACATGAACGTTTACTCAAAAGTAAGACATGCTAGTTCTGTGGGGATCACCTTCAGGTAAGTGGGCACACAGTTGTAACCTAACAGACACCTCATGTTGGGCCATTGGCTATGCGCATCTCACCATTCTATAGTCAGACAAAACCCTCAACAGGAGGACCAGCCATGTCAGATGGAAAGTCCCCAGATCATCCAGGAACCCATCAGATTTCATCCATCTCTGAGGGAAGAACCTCTTAATGGGTCTCCCAGCCTTGAAGAGTGGAGTGAATGAATCTTTATTGCTAAAAGCTATACGCCGTCTTGAAGAATGGAGTAGCTACATTCAGCTCAAATTTCATGAGGGAATGGACGGCCCATGACAATAGATGCACAGTGATGCCCCCTCCAAACAATGGAGTATTACCAATCAGTTCTGTGGCAAAGACCAGGTCGAGGATACATCCATGCATGTGTGACCACTGATATACCAAGAAAGCCCCCATGGCTGTCATGGAGGCCCTGAAGTCCTGATCTGGCCATTTGAGGCAGCCTTGACATGAATACTGAAGTCCCCTAACACCACAATGAAAGGGTCTTCCAAGGACCCCCTTGGAAGAGGACCCCCACCAGCTCAGTTAGGGAGACTGTAGCACAGCTGGATAGATGCTACACTAACAACATCCCTGTTCTGGCTCTCTGGACCAACATCACAAATAATCCTTCAACCTGAGACACAGAGTAGATATGATACCATGCACCTAGGGCAAGGACTAGAGGAAAGATACCTTATTCTTTCACCTTATTTAAGGTTCCCAATATGATGACGGCATTAACATGTGCATGTTGACTGGGACAGACGGAGATTAAATTGACTAAAATATATGGACTACTCACAGGTAGTTTGTGGTTAAAGCCTTTCACTCGAATGACCAGACCGTGTTCTTTGGCTATTATTTTGTATTCCATCTGAGCAACATCTGCTTGATATGCTGGTTCAGCAAGGTTGTGGGAAAGTGTGCTTACAAAAGTATCAAAAAGCACCATACTGGATGGAGAAGAATAAGTGGAAATGTTTAAAACAGTGGACTCAGAGGAGCAGAAGTAATTCAGAGGCTACACATGAAAGTGGGTGTTAGTACAACCTTATCACACTTAGAAAGGATAAAGTTTCAAACAATGAAAAATCCTCTTTACATGTTCCTGAAATAACTGTAATATCAAGGTAAAGGTAAAGGGGCCCCTGACCATCAGGTCCAGTCGTGTCCGACTCTGGGGTTGCGACGCTCATCTCGCTCTATAGGCCGAGGGAGCCGGCGTTTGTCTGCAGACAGCTTCTGGGTCATGTGGCCAGCATGACAAAGCTGCTTCTGGCGAACCAGAGCAGCGCACGGAAACGCCGTTTACCTTCCCACCGGAGCGGTCCCTATTTATCTACTTGCACTTTGATGTGCTTTCAAACTGCTAGGTGGGCAGGAGCTGGGACCGAGCAACGGGAGCTCACCCCGTTGCAGGGATTCGAAGCGCCGACCTTCTGATCAGCAAACTCTAGACTCTGTGGTTTAACCACAGCGCTACCTGGGTCCCTTAATATCAAGATAGCAACCATATAAAGGCAGAGGTAATTAATTTCTGTGGATTTTCATAAAAGGCATCATTTGACGGTTGCTCTTTTTTAATTATTAAAAGATATGTAAAGTATATGTTCATGCATTAACCGCCCAGAGACTTCCAGGTATAGGACAGTATATTAACAACAACAACAACAACAACAACACACTCTATCAATCATAGCATGTCATAATGTACCACTATTATAAAAAGCACCTGTATTGTATTGTATGTAAACTATTGTATTATTATATTTAATCTACTGTATATACATTTTCCAGTATTCAGAGTTTCTTACTGTACATTACTCATCACAATAAGGTGATAAAGTGTCAAAGGAGGCTTCTTCTATTTTCCTTTATTTTTGGTCTGACTTTTTCAAGCTAAGGACATTGCTGTTCCCACATTAGCAGCTTGCACAAATGGGATGGGGAAACCTTCTTGGAGGATATCTGCTGCTCTTGGCATGCACTGAATCAAGCCAGCTTCCCTACTCTATCACAGGTGCTGCAATAGCTCAGTTGGCAGAGAATAATAATAATAATAATAATAATAATAATAATAATAATAATAATAAATTTATATCCCGCCCATCTGGCTGGGTTTCCCCAGCCACTCTGGGTGGCTTCCAACAAAATATTAAAATACAGTACAACCGTAATAAACAATTACATTACAGTAGTCCGTCAAACATTAAAAGCTTCCCTAAACAGGACTGCCATCAGATGTCTTCTAAAAGTCTGGTAGTTGTTGTTCTCTTTGACATCTGATGGGAGGGCATTCCACAGGGCGGGTGCCACTACCGAGAAGGCCTTTTGCCTGGTTCCCTGTAACTTGGCTTCTCACAGCAAGGAAACCACCAGAAGGCCCTCGGCGCTGGATCTCAGTGTCAGGGCAGAACGATGGGGGTGGAGATGCATGAGACTCTTAATCTAAGGGTCATGGGTTCAAGCCCCACGCTAGACAAAAATATTCCTGCACTGCAGGGGGTTGCACCAGATGACCTTCCAACTCTGCAATTCCATGATTCTATGGAGTCTGCTTTGGATTTTTTTTTTAAATAAAAAAATGCTATATTGTAGAAAAAATTAAAATAGTGTGGTCTAAAAGGTCAGTCTTGTTTTGTTCCTCTAATTTTTTTTTTGGTCTTACAAATATACTGTTAGCAGGGTAAAGAAGCAGAACTCAATGTTCTGAGCTGCAAGGGAATGCTAAATCACCACAGCGCAGACTGAGTCATTTCCCTCTCGCACAATTAGTAAGTGGAAGAGTGAGGCTGAATCTGCTGGACGTGTCGGCAGAGGAGAAGCTGGCTGAACATGCATATATAATTCCTTCTATTATGTGGAACCTTGTGCACAGGGCACAGGGGGAAAAACACATGCATATTCAGCATGCTCCTCCTCCTCAGACATGCCAATGGGGTGAGGGTAGGTCAGCAGTGAAGGTCATGGGGGGATCAGACACAGCCCTGCTCTCCTTATCATGTTACTGTTAATTGTAAGAAGTGGAAATGAGAGCCTAATGAGAGTTCCCTAGATCAGGGGTGGTCAACTCCGAAGAGACTGCGATCTACTCACAGAGTTAAAAACTGGCAGTGATCACTAATATGGATGAGAATAGGCTGAAATACAAAGACATTTTGATGGAGGTGGAAAATCAATTTAAGTTAAGGCCATATGAACAATTGAAAGATAGGTTAAGTGATTGGTTTCAGTATGTGCAGATAAATGAAGCATTCAAGTTAGATAAAAAAATAGGATTCCAATCAGAAAAATCGAAATTAGAAACAGAGTTAATAGAGGCAGACAGCAAGAATTTGTCCAGAATGTATAATCTGTTGTTAGAATGGCATTTAAAAGATGAGCAAACAAAATCGGTTATGATTGATTGGGCTAAGGATTTGGGTCATAATGTAATGATGTCGGACTGGGAAAAATTGTGGAAGAAAGGTATGAAGTTTACGGCATGTACTGTTTTGAAGGAGAATCTAATGAAAATGATGTATAGATGGTATTTGACGCCGGTTAAGTTAGCAAAAATGTACCACAAAAGTGATAACAAATGTTGGAAATGTAAAGAGGATATTGGATCATTCTATCATATGTGGTGGACATGCCCTAAGGTAAAAGGCTTCTGGGAAATGATCTATAATGAAATGAAAAAGATTTATAAAAATACATTTTTGAAAAAACCGGAAGCCTTTTTACTTGGAATAGTGGGGGAAGAAATTCCCAAAAATGATGTTACTTTGTTTATGTATGCCACCACAGCTGCGAGGATTCTAATTGCAAAATATTGGAAAAAAGAGGAATTGCCTTCGTTACAGGAATGGCAAATGAAAATGCTGGACTTTATGGAATTGGCAGAACTGACAGGAAGACTCCGGGATCAAACAAGTGACAAAGTTGAAAAAGAATGGAGGAGGTTTAAAATATATGTAGGGATTTTTTTTTTAAAAAAAGAAGTTTGAATATCCAGGGAAATAAAGAAGTAAAGGCAATAGGGATAAAAAGAGGAGTTTAAAATGCAAGAAATTTGGTATATGGTAGAAAGATGAGTATAAGAAAAATTAAAAGGATTACATGATGAAAGTAAAAAAGATGAAATAGAAACTGCTACAGATGTATTTAAAAAGGAAAATCAGATAGAGGGGAAGTGGGGAAGCC
This sequence comes from Zootoca vivipara, assembly GCF_963506605.1. Taxonomy (NCBI): domain Eukaryota; kingdom Metazoa; phylum Chordata; class Lepidosauria; order Squamata; family Lacertidae; genus Zootoca; species Zootoca vivipara. The sequence continues at coordinate 19,785,755 of NC_083283.1, read as the reverse complement.
AAAAAGACAATGAGTATAAAAAAACTGATTGAAGATGATATGTTTTGTTTTGTTTCGTTTGTATTGATGTATTTTTGTATTTTTGTGTGTTTTGAAATTTTGTGTTTTATAAAATGCTTAATAAAAAATATCTTTAAAAAAAAAACTGGCAGTGATCTACCCCCTTTTAGGGGTTCAGGTCAAAGTTGTTGAGCTTTTCTGAGGCGGGAAGAAAGCCCTGTTTTGGGGGGTGAAGGGCTAAAATGTTGAGCATTTTTAGGGGAGCCAAAGTTGTTGAGCTTCTTTGGGGGAAGCCAGTGATATACCAGTGATCTACCACAGACATCCAGTGATCTACCGGTAGATCACGATCTACTTGTTGGACGTGCCTGCCCTAGATGATGCCTTCTCATAGTAGGAACTACAAGCTGTTATGAAGCAAAAGGGTCAAATCCAGCCATGTTCAAAAGCCACAGATACTTTCCACTACATCCAGTATCTAGAAAAACAAACAAATAAACGTTGAGCACCGTATTATCGACTTGCCACTTTATACATTCCAGGCAACAGCAAATTAGGAAAAATGGAAAGTAATCTGAATAGAAATGTCCTCCTATCTCCTAGTTAAATTAATGTAATATATTGTATATCGCTACTTACTTTAATGCAGACTGTTGTATCACGGGAGTCACCAGATAAAAACAGATAAATGCTGGGCAGGAGGGAGAAGGGAAACAGAAAAAAAAAAAACAGAAGAATCAAAATTTCATGAACAAGGAGATTTAGTCAGGAGGAGGGGGGAAATACACGGTCCTCCTTAGACTTTTTGCTCCTGCTCCTCTAGGCTGTTGTACTTTTAAAAAACGCAATTCCTGCACATTTTGGTGCTCCAGTGAGCAGGCTGATGACACACCCTCTTTTTCAGTGGCCGCCTTTGGCACAATTTCTATCAGCACCTAGCTTTGGTAATAAGTGGTGATTAGCACTATTCTAAATGCACATCGATTGGACAGTCTCCAACTGGACAGTGTGCAGGGCAACACATTTAGGTAATAGGGTAGGGGTAAGGAGACACAGGAGGCAGCCATGCACCTAAACTCCTTTCACCTGGCAATGTAGACCTTCAGGTCCTGCCAGACATCAAGGGAGTGCAGAGCTTTCTCTAGAGAGTGAGAGGGATTTCGACAGAAGGTAGGAAATGGCAATTCCAGTTGCCTGTGAAAACAGGACGCTACCTTAGGAATGAAGGAGGGGCCAGTTCTGAGGGCTACTCTATCCCTATGAGAGGTGCAGAGATGTTTGGCTACTGAAAGGGCCCAAAGTTCAGAGAGACTGTGAGTGGAAGCGATAACTACAAATAGGAGATTCCCCACACAATTTCTTTACCCTTCCCTCTCCCCACCATGCAAAGCTGCAATCATGAGCTTATCTAGCTTTGAGAAGGTGGTGTGAGGGCTCTGGCAGAGTCCTTGAGTCCTCCTGTCTCCTTCTCAAAGCTGGGCAAGCAGACCTCTATCTTGCGGTTGGGGGCAGTTCCTGGATTTCTGCATTTCTGTGTTTGCAAGTGGACCCCCAGAACCAAACCCTTGTGTAAGATGTTAGCTGTATGCTTGGATATACTAGTGGGGTGCCACAGGGTTCTGTCTTGGGCCCAGTCTTATTCAACATCTTTATCAATGACTTGGATGATGGGCTTGAGGGCATCCTGAGCAAGTTTGCAGACGACACCAAATTGGGAGGGGTGGCTAATACCCCAGAGGACAGCATCACACTTCAAAATGACCTTAACAGATTAGACAACCGGGCCAAAGCAAACAAGATGAATTTTAACAAGGAGAAATGTAAGGTACTACACTTGGGCAAAAAAAAATGAAAGGCACAAATACAGGATGGGTGACACCTGGCTTGAGAGCAGTACATGTGAAAAAGATCTAGGAGTCTTGGTAGACCACAAACTTAACATGAGCCAGCAGTGTGATGCAGCAGCTAAAAAAGCCAATGCAATTCTGGGCTGCATCAATAGGAGTATAGCATCTAGATCACGGGAAGTAATAGTACCACTGTATTCTGCTCTGGTCAGACCTCACCTGGAGTACTGTGTCCAGTTCTGGGCACCACAGTTCAAGAAGGATACTGACAAGCTGGAACGTGTCCAGAAGAGGGCAACCAAAATGGTCAAAGGCCTGGAAACGATGCCTTATGAGGAACGACTTAGGGAGCTGGGTATGTTTAGCCTGGAGAAGAGAAGGTTGAGGGGTGATATGATAGCCATGTTCAAATATATGAAAGGATGTCATATGGAGGAGGGAGAAAGATTGTTTTCTGCTGCTCCAGAGAAGCGGACACGGAGCAATGGATTCAAACTACAAGAAAGAAGATTCCACCTAGACATTAGGAAGAACTTCCTGACAGTAAGAGCTGTTCGGCAGTGGAATTTGCTGCCAAGGAGTGTGGTGGAGTCTCCTTCTTTGGAGGTCTTTAAGCAGAGGCTTGACAGGCATATGTCAAGAATGCTTTGATGGTGTTTCCTGCTTGGCAGGGGGTTGGACTGGATGGCCCTTGTGGTCTCTTCCAACTCTATGATTCTATGATTCTAGGTCAACTAGCAAGTGTACCCTCAAGGCAACCTAACATCAACTGTGCAGGAGGACAGACACCAAATATTGCTTCACCTTTTGTTAGCTTCTTGTTAAGCACTCTTTTTAAATCCCTTTCTTGTCAAGTTTCCCCAAAGGGTACATTGGTAAGAATCTTTGAATGATAAGAACTCCCCAGAGTGCTGATTGCATTTAATAGTAAACAAATTTGAAGCTTTCAAGCAATATTTAGCTAGTCCTCTCCCAAACTTGTAAAGGTGCGCGCGCCACACACCTTGGTTGTACCCATTTCATAAATGCAATATATGGAGTTTTACCTTTTGGGACAATAAATTTATTGTCTTTCTTGTACCACAGACAACCTTGTTTGGTATCCAATATTTTGATTGGGTAGTCTGTTTTGTGCTCGGTTGATTTCTTCACACTGAAATCTGTAGCTAGCATGGGAGATAAAATAACAGATTGCTAAATTTGAACACCATTCATCCATAACACTTGGATGTAATAATAATAATAATAATAATAATAATAATAATAATAATAATAATTTATTAGTTATATCCCACCCATCTGGCTGGGTTTCCCCAGCTACTCTGGGCGGCTTCCAACAGAAAAATAAAACACAGTGATCTATTAAGCATTAAAAGCCTCCCTAAACAGGGCTGCCTTCAGATGTCTTCTAAAAGTCTGGTAGTTGTTTTTTCTTTTTGACATCTGATGGGAGGGCGTTCCACAGTGCGGGAGCCACTACTAAGAAGGCCCTCTGCCTAGTTCCCTGCAACTTGGCTTCTCGCAACGAGGGAACCGCCAGAAGGCCCTCGGCACTGGACCTCAGTGTCCGGGCAGAACGATGGGGGTGGAGACGCTCCTTCAGGTATACTGGACTGAGGCCATTTAGGGCTTTAAAGGTCAGCACCAACACTTTGAATTGTGCTCGGAAACATACTGGGAGCCAAAGTAGATCTTTCAAGACTGGTGTTATGTGGTCTTGGCGGCCGCTCCCAGTCACCAGTCTAGCTGCCGCATTCTGGATTAGTTGTAGTTTCCGAGTTACCTTCAAAGGTAGCCCCACGTAGAGCGCATTGCAGTAGTCCAAGCGAGAGATAACTAAAGCATGCACCACTCTGGCGAGACAGTCTGTAGGCAGGTAGGGTCTCAGCCTGTGTACCAGATGGAGCTGATAAACAGCTGCCCTGGACACAGAATTGACCTGTGCCTCCATGGACAGCTGTGAGTCCAAAATGACTCCCAGGCTGCGCACCTGGTCCTTCAGGGGCACAGTTACCCCATTCAGGACCAGGGAGTCCTCCACAACTCCCCACCTCCTGTCCCCCACAAACAGTACTTCTGTCTTGTCAGGATTCAACCTCAATCTGTTAGCTGCCATGTAAAGGTAGTTTCTTATGTTACTGCTGCATATGTGCTTGTTACACCTGCCTTTGAAGATGTTCAGAGACGTAAAGCACTGATCCACACTTGTAACAATACCGGTAGGTATCTGGCTTTTGTACTTTTGGTCACGATCATTAGAAGTTAAACAAAGACATGAGGGAGGCAGCGAGAACCACCATGCCAGTTCCACCTCCTGTCACTGTTCTCATTACTCTCCAACCTGTGGAGGACAATCTTCAAGCAAGGAGACTTCTGAATGACTCTGATGGAGCATCCTTGCAGCGCCAAGCTCACCACCATCCTGCAACAATGCTGGAAGGCAGCTCTGCATTGCCACAACAACTGCTCCTACAAGCATGCACTCATCAGCACTCAATGACCCTTAGCCAAAGGTGTGAATTGGAAATGCATTGTGTTTGAATAGACCTTTGGTAATATGAGTTCTTTCAGCTGTGATTGGTCCATGGAAGCCCATACAAGTCCATACATGGCTGAAAACACAAGAGTAGGTGACAGTGTACTGACACGTCAACCAAAATGTACTCAGGGTAAGGTCTAGAAAGAGTCTTCTGCATACAACTGTATTCATGGAAAGCTTGTTCTCAACCGAGGCAATTGCAAGACTGTTCTCAGGCAGGATATTCAGTTGGAATAGGATCCTCCTCTTGTACTGCTTACCTATAAATTGATTTTCTTCCGGCAGGTGTAAATCTGGATGCAGCATGAAATCAGTGCCCCACAGTGTGCTCCAGTATGCATCGATTTCTGTGGATATGACATAAAATGGAATTACTCTGCTATCACTAAATTTAAATTGGAGGGTCATCCAAGCCAAGTGTTAACCTGGTTCAACAGCAAGGATGCTGCACTGAAAAAACACCGGGCCTAAATTCAGGCTGGAGCAAGCACATGACTCCAGTTCTCACACCCATCCCAGACACTGTGGGACTGTTGGCTGGGGACTCTCTCGCTTCTCTACCTGGGGCTTCGGCAGCTGAAGGAGAGATTGTGTGTAACTCCTGTCTGGTATGCCATAATTTGTATTTTGTATGCCTGCTGTTATTTGTTGACCTTACGCAAATAAAGCATTGTTTTTTCTTCACCCACCGGCGTGCTTATTGGCTTCAGATCCAGAAAGAACCCTGCTCTTGGCAGAAGAAGAAGAAGAAGAAGAAGAAGAAGAAGAAGAAGAAGAAGAAGAAGAAGAAGAAGAAGAAGAAGAGTGTGGATTTGATATCCCGCTTTATCACTACCAGAAGAAGTCTCAAAGCGGCTAACATTCTCCTTTCCCTTCCTCCCCCACAACAAACACTCTGTGAGGTGAGTGAGGCTGAGAGACTTCAGAGAAGTGTGACTAGCCCAAGGTCACCCAGCAGTGGAGGAGCAGGGAAGCAAACCCGGTTCACCAGATTACAAGTCCACCGCTTTTAACCACTACACCACACTGGCTACACCAGTGAACAGGTGGCTAGAATCTTAAGAACCTAGGAGTCTAAGTGAATTACAGTAGACCAAATGTCTATCTAGTTCTGGTGTCCATGGTCACAGGCGGGATATGAGTGCAATATCACTCTTTCGCTCATCATCCTCCATCATTTAGTTATGCTCAGTGTTTAGGATATAGATACATTTTAGGATGCAGATGTATATCGAGTTAAAGGAGACATATCCCCTGCTTGTAATCACAATGAAAGAAATGGAGAGCTGCGTAATTCTGCACGCAGACACAAGCTTTAGGCACCTAAAAGAACATGAGAAGAAACCCATCGAATCAGATCAAAGGCTTGCCTTGTCCAACATTCTGTTGTTACAGTGGCCAACCAGATTATTATGGGGAGCTCACAAGCAGGATGTGAGTGGAATAGTACTCATGACACCCCAGGAACTAGTATTCTGAGGCATCTGACCTCTGGTGCTGAAGGTAATACTATCATCTAATACAACTACTTATACTGAGTCAGAACATTGCTCAATACTAGTTCAGTATTGTCCGCGCTGACTGAAAGCTGCTCTCTGGGGTTTCAGACAGGAGATGTTCACAGTTCAACCTGGAACAGCTGGAGGTGAACCAGAAAGCTTCTGCATACAAAAAGCAGGTGCTCTTCTGCTGAGCTACATCATGTGAAGGATACTGACAAGCTGGAACGTGTCCAGAAGAGGGCAACCAAAATGGTCAAAGGCCTGGAAACGATGCCTTATGAGGAACGGCTTAGGGAGCTGGGTATGTTTAGCCTGGAGAAGAGAAGGTTAAGGGGTGATATGATAGCCGTGTTCAAATATATAAAAGGATGTCATATAGAGGAGGGAGAAAGGTTGTTTTCTGCTGCTCCAGAGAAGCGGACACGGAGCAATGGATTCAAACTACAAGAAAGGAGATTCCACCTGAACATTAGGAAGTACTTCCTGACAGTAAGAGCTGTTCGACAGTGGAATTTGCTGCCAAGGAGTGTGGTGGAGTCTCCTTCTTTGGAGGTCTTTAAGCAGAGGCTTGACAGGCATATGTCAAGAATTCTTTGATGGTGTTTCCTGCTTGGCAGGGGGTTGGACTGGATGGCCCTTGTGGTCTCTTCCAACTCTATGATTCTATGTGCTTGCTGTGAAAATCCTTAGCTGTCAACTTGCTCTAAAAGCTTCAGAGGCATGTTTTAAATCACAGAAACTTTACATTGTTTTACCTGTTACACTGTATTGTGTCCCAAACCATTTCTCCTTCAAGGGACATTTTCCCTCATGGTATGGAGAAAAGACAACGAAGTTTGCCTTTTGAGGGATGAGATGGTTAAGGGCATCAGCAATGACCTATAAGCATAAGAGAACATATCAGTTTGTTTTCAACTAGTCATTCCTAACTTCTGGTCAGGGAAGTACACAATTCAAATGTCTGATAACAAGTATTTCTCCACTGCAAAAAGATTTGGAAATGTTCTAGTTACCAAAACACTTTTTAACTCCTATGTGGGAATTTCAAAGTGACTTCTACATAACAGCTTTCCTCCTAAAGACAGATGGAGATTACTTACTTCAGCATTATATTCAATCAGTAGCTGGTCTCCTATCAGGAAGTCCTCCTTTTGAAATATGTGCATATATTCAGAAATATTTTCTACATATTCAAGTGGATCAATCTGGGGAAGGAGCAAAATATGATTTGGAAATCATCACAATGTTAGGATTTCTCTTAGAGAGCAGTCCCTGAAACAGGAGAGGTTTGGGATGTGTGAACACCAGCATGCAAAACTAGTCACATATTGAAAATATCAGTATTAGTATAGATACAAGAAAATACTGGAAAATTGAATAGATAATACCTGTTCCTGGAAGCAAAATTCATTGCCTTCAATCTTCTGAATGTCTTTCCATATTCTGTGAGGGAACAAGTTGAGTCCATATTAATCCCTACCTCTGAAGCAAATAATCAGGCTGAATTTCTAGGTAAGATATCACGCTGAAGGTATTTTTTTCTGCATTAACTATTCATACTGTTGAAATGGGACTCCTGGACCACATTGGTTAAAACCTGCTGCACATATCTGTTTGCAAAGACTGGATGCATATTAGGGGATGGAATTGTGTCCCCCCCCCCTGATCTATATATGTTCAAGTCTCCTATCTGAACAGATTCTACATCCATGCAATTTCCATACGTACAAATGTTTAAGCTTTTTGCAGTTATATATACAAAGGACCTATTCATACTGATTGTAGCGGCAGTGAAGCTCTGATAAAATCTAAGAAAAATCGCATTCATTCACCTATATATTGGTCTAGGAGGTTATGCAAATATTTATTTTCAAATGCATAATATTTTGCATATGAAGCAACAGGCCCAGAGTGGATTGACCCAGAGTGATTTTGTGTGGTTGTATTGTTATTAATAATGGTTTTCTGAGTTGTCTTCAGCGTATTATATATTGGATAATAAGTATTTGTTGATCCTCAGAAACAGAGTATCTATTGTCCCCTTATTTTATAAGCCTAGAAAGTTTTGCTGATTAGTATAGTGTGTCTAGAAGCTTTCTTTGGTTCTAGCACTTCTTTTTTTAAAATCACCTTTCTACAGGTCCATGTTTTCGCAACATCTTCAAGTACTGGAAGATAATATGAATAACCTGAAGACAGAAAAAGGAAATGGTTCATCATTTGGTTACCATTACCTACAAGAAAATGTTTCACAGAATTTAGCAGAGGGTGCACGTTTTCTAGTACATTTAAATGTAAGACAGCACTGTAACAGAAGATGTAATGTATGATACTTTACCATCCTACTTTGGGCATTACTTGCATGAAGGGTGCATCAAAGGATTACTGGGCAGCAGGAATGTGCCCCTGGCCCTGTCTCTGAACATCAATGCCATAACAAGGTCATCTGCAGGGAAGAAGGGCTGGGCTACACTTCCGCATGTCTTGTGCCTAGAAAGCATGAGTCCAAGCAGTTTCCCACTTACCTCATGCTTTTTAGGCACAGGTCCAAGCGATTTTGCCTTTGCCCTGCTGCTTTCCCCGGGAAAACCCACTCTTTAGTGATAAATCAGAACAAACAGCAACCTGCAGAAAAGCTGTTTGCTGTTTGCTCTGATTCAGCGGCGCTAAACAACAGGTTTTCCTGGGAGGAAGTAGTGGGGCAAACAGAAGTGGGGATTAGCTTAGTGTAGGCATCCCCAAACTTCGGCCCTCCAGGTGTTTTGGACTACAATTCCCATCATCCCTGACCACTGGTCCTCTTTGCTACGGATCATGGGAGTTGTAGGCCAAAACATCTGGAGGGCCGCAGTTTGGGGATGCCTGGCCTAGTGCAAACAACTCTTTACATGAGAACACAGGAAGCAAACTTATATCAGCCTAATCCAGCTCAATATTGTCTACACTTTCCAGGACAGCAGTGGCAGTGGCTCAAAATCTGTTATATGCTCAATATACATTTAATATCTACAAATTATCTTTTTATAGTTATTGTTTTTACTATACTCTATAACTCCCCTTATAATCATATTCAACTTAGGTTCCATTCATTTCTATAGAACTACTCTGGGTAAAACCTAGCTGGCTACAGCCCTCTGTCCTTTGCACGGATAGTTATGCCTGTCTGTTTCAGGGCTGGATCATCCTTTGTAAATAATAAAAGTAAATAAATAACAACAAGGGGAATTTACCTCATACAAATGCTCAAAACCTTCATCAGTCAAAGTCACAGAGATGCTGAAGATGGAGTAAGTAGAGTTTTGTTCAAATCCTGTCTCACCATTTCCTCCAAATAATGAAAGAGCCCAAAATCTATTGCAAAATTAAAACCATGATTATGCCGATAAACCACATTGCATTTTAAAGCATCTTACCTTTGAGTGCATTACTTACAATGAACTGGGAACAGAGGTGGAATTAAGGATGCTTTGCTTTTAGAAATGTGTGCCATTTCAAAAATAACATAAAAGGGTAAATGATCTTCCATGACCTTGAATATCCTCAAAAAGGTACTTATAGGTGCTTGTGATTGGCAATGCATTGATTTGGAATGACTTTGTGGTTTTTAACAAAGACATAATCATTTGTAGGATCAGGAAATCAACCTAAGCAGCAAAGCGGGTAACTTGAGAGATGATTGCTATTTTATTTAAAAGCATTTCTAAACTGTTTGATAAGTAAAAAACAAACAAAAAACCCATAAGTTATGTACATTATTATTAGTAATCACATTCTACTTAGCTCAAGGTGATGTACAATAAAAATAGCAAAAAACTAGGCAAAAGCACAAAAAGCATTTGTGTTTTAAAAAAGCAACAGCAAAATAGACATCCATGGCAGAGATTCATTAATCAACCAAGAGAAGCTTGTAGGAATCAAACTATCTTCAGTTGCTTCTGTCGTATCTTGACAGGAATGCTATTCCACAGAAGAGGGGCAGCCACACTGCAAGCCATGGGGCAACCACACTGAAATCTCTGCTCTGTTCAGCAGAAGCTCTCCCGCAGACTGCAGTGACCTACTGGGTATATAAGGGCTAAGAGTGTCTCAAGTAACCTGGTTCTGGGCCTTATATGGTAGTACCAAAACCTTGAACTTGGCCCTGCAGAAAACTGGCAGTCAGTCAAATCTCCTGCAATGCAGGAAATATTATAAGCTGGCGGTAGTTTGCCCCCACAAGCAACCTCGTACTGTAATTGTGTTCTGTAACAGCTGCAGACTCCAGACCTACCTCAAGGGTAGTCCCACACAGAGAACATTGCAGTACTCCAACCATGAGATTACCAGTCCTTAGACAACTGTGGTCAAGCTACCCTGACGAAGGAACAGCTGTAGTTGTCTTACCGGCCAAAGCTGGAAAAAGATCCTCCTTGCCATACAAACCGAGTTGTGGCTCCAGTGACAGAGCTGGATGCAACATCCATTATGAATCCAATGTAAGAACTAATATCTATTAAAATTCAACACCCAATCAAAAAAATCAAACGAAAGTTTAAAAGCAAATAAAGCAGAGGGGGATCCACCAACAGCATACGAATCAATATGGTTAACCTGACCCAAAACACCCACTCACACACAAGACAAAGACCACCACAGCCAACCACAAAGGAACAACCATATCCTAGGCCAACCCCAACATCTCTCACCATCAAAGGAAAACAAGTGAACAACAGAGAACCTGCACAAGCGACGCTGACAACCCCCCCCACTTAGTAAGCAAAATGGAAACATAGTCACCCCACCCCACCCTCCCCCCATCTACTTTCCTTCCCCTCTCCTCACCAATGTCTCAACAAATGAAACTGATTTGTAAAAATGCTAAGAGAGACATTGCACATATCTTTGAAAACTAAGAAAACCCTTAATAGTTTTTTTTTAAAAAAAGAGCTCAAAGTGTCTCAAAATCTGTAAGTCTTCTTATTGCCTCTCAATATTCAAAAGGGATAATTTGACATGTTTAGCTGTTTCATCATGCAACATAAGGCTACCCCATTTCAGTGCAAACTTGACAAAGCAAAATCTTCAAGACATACTTTTTCCTAAGAAGCGAGAGCGCACTGCCATTGCCTTCATGTCCCACCAGCCAGGAGATGTAATGAAGAGGCTTAGTCCTACAAAGATTGGGGGAAACATTAAATAAGTTTGACATTTGCCCCTAAACTCCCAACTCCAATGCTTGTCTCCCCTTCTTTAATCACCTGTCTTTAACTTAACCAATCCATTCTTCAACTTTTAATACAGTTGTACTGAACCTCGGCGTTGCACTGCAACACTACTACTCAAGAGTTATTTGATCCTTTCCCCCTTTTTCTTTTGCACAGCAGATCATGGAACTAGGGACTCGGTGGGTTTGAACTCAATGGTTTTGCCAAAATGGACTTGTCACTGAAGAACACTACGGGCAATTCTGGTAAACTGGGTTGCATGGTTATGTGCTGAATAGCTTCATAGACAATAAAGGGAAGGACCATAGCTCAGTGGTAGAGCATCTGTTTTGCATGTAGAAAGTCGTAAGTTCAATCCCTGGCATCTCCAGTTAGGGTGGGGAGAGATTCTTGTCTGAAGCCCTGAAGAGCTATTGCCCGCCAGTGAGATGATACAGAACTGCAGAGACTGTATTTTTTGAGAATTTTAAGGAAAAACCATCTTCCACAAAAGCTGCTGCTTGCCTTCCATCACTGTGCCATACAGAGTGTGCTCACGTATGGTTTATGTGTGTGGTACGGAAGCTGTACTTCTCAGGATAGAGCAGGGCTGTGCAGAATTATTAAAACAGCAGAGAGCATTATTGGCTCCTCACTCTCCACCTTAGAACAAATCTATACCACCAGGTGCCATAGAAAAGCACTAGACATATCAAGAGATCCAACGCACCCTGGCCACCATTTCTTTGAGCTCCTGCCATCGGGACGGAGATATAGAACAATGCAGGCAAGAACGAGCTGTCTCAGGAACAGTTTCTTCTCTAGAGCGATTTTGGTCTTAAATGGAAATCCTGGACTTTGAAGTCATCTTATTTTACTTATTTTGTATTATATTTACTGTTTTTAATTAAAGGTAAAGGTAAAGGTAAAGGGACCCCTGACCATTAGGTCCAGTCGTGACTCTGGGGTTGCGCGCTCATCTCGCATTATTGGCCGAGGGAGCCGGCGTATAGCTTCCAGGTCATGTGGCCAGCATGACAAAGCCGCTTCTGGCAAACCAGAGCAGCACATGGAAACGCCGTTTACCTTCCCGCTGTAGTGGTTCCTATTTATCTACTTGCATTTTGACGTGCTTTCGAACTGCTAGGTTGGCAGGAGCTGGGACCAAGCAACGGGAGCTCACCCCGTCACAGGGATTCGACCCGACGACCTTCTGATCAGCAAGCCCTAGGCTCAGTGGTTTAACCACAGCGCCACCTGGGTTAATTAGGTTTCGTAATTTTGGATTATGCGGAATGCTTTATCTGAGTGGATGTAGCAACCGAATAATTTCGTTGTTCCCGCAAGGGGACAATGACAATAAAGATATCTTAACTAGGTAGCCCATTGGTCTTGCTCAGCATGAGGTAACTTTCTATAGACCCCGAGGAAGACAAAAGAGGAAAATGATGGCTACTGCGTTGTATAAATGGAAGTACAGTAGGTTTAAAAGGACCTCTTACCGATAATTCCTTTCTTGTGGGGGAAGACTCCAAGAGATGCTCAGAGAATGTATTTCTTTCACTGGAACAACTGAGGAGGCAGAAATGAGTCAATTTCAAGCATTCAGACAGGTGGTTATTCTTGCAGTAGACATTGAGAAAATGGGCAAGGGAAACGAAAGAGGTGGTGAGAGGAATAAACATGCACACATATTACTTCCAAAGGCTATAAGGCCATGTAAAAAAAAAAAAAACACACACAAACACAAAAAGTTGGCATCCATTTGTCTCAGGAGGCAATGGAAGAGAGCACCTTCAGGGGTGTAGTCAAACAACTGGAGAGTTACAGAGCCTGCTGTGGCTGTAGAAACCAAAACAGGAGAGACATATTAGAGACGGCTGAAGCTAAGATAGTAGTTTGCCTTAAGGTCACACTGTGACCTTTTGGCTGAGGTGGACTTTGAGGGGAGAACTTCCTCTTCCAATATGTCTTGTCAGTAGAGATATTTACCCCACATTGCACCTGTATTTGAACTATTTTAAACCATATGTAATTGTTTTAAATGTTTATATTGGTTTTTTAAAAAAATAAAAATATAGGGACCTGTTTTAAACAACTTTTACACTTTTCTTGTTTTTTAGCTGCAGTTGTTTTATCATTGTAACCCACCCTGGGACCTTACAGTAAATGGTTTTTTTTTTTTTAAAGCAATGTAGCTCTGATGCAATTTTCCACTGACGATGGATCGCTGCTCTACATCACTGTCTGGTGTCACATTTTTACAACACATTTTTAATGTTTTAACTGAACAGTATAGATTGGTCCTCAGTTTGGTAAGTGATATCCCTTCAGATTTCCCAACGGTTAAAAAATTGGGGTTGAGACTAACTACCTTTGTAAAGCTTGTGAAATGCAGGCGTGTCAAACGGCTGTGGCAGATGACCAAAAGTTGGTTTGGGCAATCCACTGAAAAACAATAAAGAAACAATAGTGTATTGTTCAGGGTTATAGCTTGAATTTTTTTAAATAAAAAAATTGCAATGCCCACTGATTCCTGCTCTCAGTTCTCCTCTCTAAATATTTATATATTTAGGCAGCAACCCCATATACAAGGGACTAAATCCTATTGAATTTAATGTTATATATTAACATTTTTTATATTTCTTTTATATTTCTGATTGATATGTCACAAAGTATCAGATTTTGTGAGCCATCAACAGTTCTACATCTTCTAGGATAAAGAACAACAACAAAATTTCTTACTTATTTGGGATCTGTGAGAAGATTTCCACCACCCATTTCTCCAAAGTGTCCAGAGTGTCTAATAAAGAAATATTGAGAGAGAGGGGAGAAGGAGGAGGAGGAGGGGAAAGAAAGCAACATGTTCTCACAAGGACAAAGTTAAGGTGATAATATTGAAGCAGCATTCTTAAAAAATATGAACACATGGGGCTGTATAGAAAGAAGTCATTGCACTGATAGAACGACTTCCACTCATGCAATGGTACTTCTCATTCCTCTTCCTCCTGTGCACACCATCTCAAATCTGCTATGGTGTTTCCCCCAAGCCTAATGAGCACATTTCAGGTGGGGGGGGGCAATAGGGGAGGCAAGGGAGGGGGATTGCCATTGTAGAAATGGAAGTCGTTCCACATGTGAGTTAATTTGTTTGATAAAAAGCCACAATGTATAGATGTTTGCATCAACTAAATGGCAAAGTTGCAGGAGCTCCCAACTTTTTCCACACTTTGTTTTGATGTTCGTCTTCAATGAACTTGTTGTTGTTGTTTAGTCGTTTAGTCGTGTCCGACTCTTCATGACCCCATGGACCAGAGCACGCCAGGCACTCCTGTCTTCCACTGCCTCCCGCAGTTTGGTCAAACTCATGTTCGTAGCTTCGAGAACACTGTCCAACCATCTCGTCCTCTGTCATCCCCTTCTCCTTGTGCCCTCCATCTTTCCCAACATCAGGGTCTTTTCCAGGGAGTCTTCTCTTCTCATGAGGTGGCCAAAGTATTGGAGCCTCTGTACTTCCAGTGAGCACTCAGGGCTGATTTCCTTAAGAATGGATAGGTTTGATCTTCTTGCAGTCCATGGGACTCTCAAGAATCTCCTCCAGCACCATAATTCAATGAACTACCTGGTCAGATTATCCCTAATAAACCTTCACTCTATGATTCACTTTTTGTATCAAACTAGCAACCTTGTCAGTTATTCTTATTCAGGCATTACTCACCAAATGAAAAACATTGATACAGCAGGGAACCCTTTCTGTGCATGGAATCTCCCTGTGTGATTAAGAACCCTGAAAGATACCCACTGAAGACATCGGCACCAAACTTGCAGTTCAGGAGACACTAAACATGAGAACACTTCAAGCAATTGAAGATTTGTCTGTTCCAGCAGACTTTCCCTAACTCTTACAATAATTTGAAAGTGTGATACTGTACTATGCTCTTTACCTTTCTTGAACTTTATTGCATTGCATGGTACTGTTGTGTTTTAGTTTTATTCTTTTATTTTGTGCAAATGCTTATACAGTGGTACCTCTACTTACGAATTTAATGTGTTCCGAATGCACATTCGTAAGTTGAAAAAAATTGTAAGTCTAATCCCATAGGAATGCATTGGGAGAAAAAATTCATAAGTAGAAGCAACCCTATCTAAAAATTCGTAAGTAGAAAAAATCCTATCTAAACCGCATCCAAGATGGCAGTCGGAGCTCCATTCGTAAGTAGAAACATTCGTAAGTAGAGTTATTTGTAAGTAGAGGTACCACTGTAAAATGAAACATGTACATTCTATATGCATATCTATCTATGTACCATATCTGTAAGTCTTTGTAAGCTGCTTAAATATCGTTTTGGTGTTAAGTGAATTGCATCATAAACGCAGGAAGGCCCGGGATGAACCATGTCTCAATTACATAAAATGGCTGCCACACTGAAAGAAATAGAAAAATAGACTGGACGACAAAATAGTGTAGATGGGCACACCTCCATCAATGGGAAAAAGTACATATTTCACCCACTGCCATGTTCACACACAGAGAAAAGCTCTTTGCACCTCTCTCTTCCCTTTCAGAACAGAAGAGGGGGTAGGTTTCCAATCCAGGCATCTCAAGAAATGTGGGCTTATTTAAGAGAGAATATTTGTTGTAAAAGGGGCTGAGTCAGTTTGAATATGATCTAAGCAGGAAGAGCAAACAGTCTCCCATTCACTGAGATATTTTTCATGGGTGCCTTAGGAGGTACTGGCATAGGTGACCCCCGAAGTCATAAAGTTGCTCCTGCATGCCAACTGCTATTTGCACCTTATCTTGGGCGCTGCATTGTCAGCAAAACAGTTCATGGTACGGGATCTTATGCCAACCATGACAAAATTCTTCCAAACATACATGCACCCCCAACCAACAACTTAACATAGCATCGTATAACAGGCATACATACTCACATATATATAACTTATAGTTCAGCACAGGGAGATTTTTATACCTCTAGATTGGACAACTAGATTCATATAGTGGGCTGAGTAGTGACGCGTCCTGAAATCCCTAAGCCTCTGATAGGTGTTTATTCTGTTCTTTTTCGGCGTATGTTTAAGTGTCTCCGCATTACCTGTAAATTTTTAAACGGGAAGAGGTTTGCTTTCTGACTTTGAAATCACCGAGGTTTTAAGTTTGCATGTTTGTGAATCAGATATCCTAGTCCTAAAAAGCTTCTCCAGGAGCAATCGTGCATTTATTTTTTTATTTTAGCATGATTGGCCCAAGTCATGAATATCAAACTTGACAGTTACACTGCATTCAGTTAGAAGTTCCACCTAATAAACAAGTCTCACCCAAATAATGGCAAATTATGGATACTTCCAGATGTCATGTCTCAGGAAGCTAAGCAGCTCTCTTATAATACTATATTTACCGGTACTCTAATGCTCACCTTTTTGGCCAAATTAGGTTGCCAAAATTAAGGTGCGCATTAGATTTGATGGCACATTTACATTCGCCAGCAAATACCTTTTTTGGTCTCAAGGTTCTGAAAATTGAGGTGTGTATTAGATTCGATGGTGCATTGGACTCGAGTAAATGCGGTTCGAATCCCCGTGACGGGGTGAGCTCCCATTGCTTGGTCCCTGCTCCTGCCAACCTAGCAGTTCGAAAGCACTTCAAAGTGCAAGTAGATAAATAGGTGGGAAGGTAAACGGCGTTTCCATGCGCTGCTCCGGTTCGCCAGAAGCGGCTTAGTCATGCTGGCCACATGACCTGGAAGCTGTACGCCTGCTCCCTTGGCCAATAAAGTGAGATGAGTGCCGCAACCCCAGAGTCAGTCACGACTGGACCTAATGGTCAGGGGTCCCTTTACCTTCTGAATATAGTAAGTCAGATTATCAGTCCATCTAGCACTTCGAAGGCAGAAACTCTCAAGGATTTCTGATAGGAGTCCTTTACAACCTTCCTGAGGAGATGCTAATGATTGAACCTGAGACCATTTTCAGGCAGAGCACCTGTTCCATCACTGAACTATGGCTCTTCCCCTATTTCAGGGGTTGAGAACCTTTGGCCCAAAAGCCTAATTAGGCCCACCAGGCCTCCCCATTTAGCCCACCTGGTCATTTTGGCCAAGCCTTGTCTGCCTATTCAACACCTGATGCTAACTGGACCAAATGGGGTTTGTAAAGGTTGGAAATCAGCTGATCATCTATCATGGGCAAAAATGGGACACCGCATGTCATTGGCCCATGGGTGATAGGGGAGATAAAGATTTAGTCTGTCATCCAGGTCCAATGTTGGCATGATGGGAACAGTATTTTTGTTCTTCAATGCCTAGTTGTTGTTATAGACCGTAAGAATGTGCCCCCACTACTCAATCACTCTGTTGTCTCATGTATACTGAGTTAATTTGCATTATGAAGGCAGGGCTGTGAGTAATGGCTGCCTGACCTGCTATTCTGCAGGGCTGACAGGCCAACTTCATGCAATCAGCTGGTCAAAAATAATCTGCTAAATTTGTTTGCCAGGGCTTGCATTTCAGGGCCATGCTGGGTTAAATCCCAAACTAAGCAGAAATGAAGCAAGGCAGGAAAAAAACAACGACCAACTACCAGCCAAAGATCTTTGGAAGGAACCAGAATTAAGGGCTTTTGTTCAAGTACAACAGCTCAAGAATTCCCTAATGCTTTTAAACTAAAACCCCCTCACTTTAAACGGAACCTCGCAACATTATACTTACCCCAAAAGAATTTTCTCATAGGATGTCCTTGTTTTGCAAGGCTTCCAAGGAGCAATTCTCTTCTGTTAGCATCAGAGGGCCTGGCTATTTGATATTCTGTTTGTTTTGAAGAACACATTAAGCAGCAGAAGGGAGAGTACCTTTTTCAGTGATAAGATCATTTAGACAAGGTGACAGCCTAATAACACACATACACGAAGCAGCGGTGGATGAAGTGCCCGACCTACTCATCTACAATGAGAGGGATGGAAAGAGACAAACCATTCTGCTGCGTACATCTGATGGGCTGCATCATGGAGTTCTCAGGGCACCAGGGAAGGGAGGCACTACCCATTAAATGAACAGAAATAGCCAGCATCACAAGAAAAATGGAACCTGTGGGAGCTGCGGTAATTGCCTTCTCCTCCTTTAGGGTCCATGTCAGCATGGTCAGGGCCGGCGCGTCCATTTAGGCGAACTAGGCAGCTGCCTAGGGCGCCAAAACGGAGGGGGCGCTGGCCAGCCTGCCCGCCGCCCGCTGCCGCCCCCACTGCGCCTGTCACCTGTTGAGTGGCTTCAGGCTGCTATCCTGAGGCATGTGCTTGCCTCCGGAGAGCGGCCTGAAGCCGCTCAACAGCTGACAGGTGCAGTGGAGGCGCCCCCAGCTCGTGCTCACCGTGCGAAGCTATGGAGGCGCGCGGGAAAGGCGAGCCAGGGGCTGCCTCCTCCGCGCCTGTCAGCTGTGCCTGTTGAGCGGCTTCAGGCACGCACGTGCCTCTGGAGAGCGGCCTGAAGCTGCTCAACAGGCACAGCTGACAAGTGCAGTGGAGGCGGCCCCAGGCTTCCGCTCCCCGCGGGGAGCACGAGCCTGGGGCCACCTCACCGCGCCTCTGAGCTGTTTTATATTTTTATTTATTTTTTATTTTATTTTTTATTAATGGGGGTGGCGCCGGAAGGTGATCTCACCTAGGGTGCAAAAAACCTAAGGTGTGGATGAGCACAATGGCAAGGAAAGGAAGAGGTCACAGTGGCCCTTTAATTCATAAGAAGAACTCTGCTGGATCAGACCAAAGGCCCACCTAGTTCACCATTCTGTTCCCGCAGTGGCAAACCAAATGCCCAAGGACTCGAGCGCAACAGTGTTTTACTACTGATGTTCCCTAGCGACTGGTATGCAGTTTCATAGTGGAGGTAAAATACAGCCATCTCCGATAGTGGAGGTAATATATTGACCAGCAGCTATTGGTCACCTTATTCCCCTTCTATTTATCAAGTCCCCTTTTAAAGCTGTCCACCAGTGACGTAGCGTCGGTTGTTGGCGCCTGGCCCGTGTGCACACTGAGCAACGGAGAGGGGTGCTAGCCCAGCCCTTGCCACTGACATCGCCAGAGCGACCCCAATGGAGCAAAGTAGAGCCGGCCTCAGCCGTGTGGAGAGGCGCACTGGGCTGGGCTGGGCTGGGGTTGCCTGCATGGGGTGGCCTGGTTTGTGTCCCCACAAGAATTGTGCACTTGGGGCCACGCCCCCCCCCAGCAGCCCCACACTACGCCTCTGCTGTCCACACTGGTATCTTGTCTATGGTGACTCCCTAATGGTAAGAATGGTACAGAAAGCTAACATTTGTGTATCTGATAACCAGCATCTGCTTTGACTCAGACCTATCCTCCATTTTGGCTTCTTTTGAATTGCTGAACTGCAGCTATATCCTAAGCAGGAAAGTGTGGTCGGTCCATCAAAAATCATCCTTTGAGCATGCTGTACACATCTGCTGGCACATAATGTTGTGTATGTAAGGAAAGGCTGTCCCTAAGGTGCTTGTGAGCATCTTCTTTCTTTCTACCCTCTCCCTGTCAAAGGTTCCCTTTTATGACACACCAGGGCCTTTTCCCTCCCATATGTAATGACTGTTCTTGTCACCTGCCACGCTCTTAACCACTTAACTGCTAGAGCCCAACTTTTCCCTGCAGTTCGGAGTATGACCATTTCTCTGCATCTCCTAATAAACACATTTTTGTAAGCAGTTTAGAATAATGTGCACATTTTTGAAAGTAATTTCCCCATATGTAATGTGCTTTTGTTATTTCACTAATGTATTCATTTTTAGGCATACGTTCCCCAATATATACATTTTTGTAAACACTGATTGGTTGGGAGAACTGCATCACAAAATTGGGAGAAGTGAAAATTCTGAGAAGTGGCTGTGTTTCAGTTCTCATATTGTTTCAGATAATTGCAAATTGGATAGATTCACCTTTAAATGCAAACAAGGTCTAATTTCTCCTCCATCCCTACTAGAAGACAGGCATAGATGTGCAGTGTAAAATAGTTTGCAAAAAAGGGAGCCAGATTCAATGCTCTGCAGTATGATATGAATGCAGGACAAAATCTGGGGTCAGGAACTGAGCCTGGCTCAGCAAAGTCTAGCACCAGATCCTGTCCTACGCTCTGATTGTACTGCAGCATGTTGAATATTTCACAAAGTGCGCAAGGCCAATTTTAAATGGGATTGCAGGTCTAAAATCCTATCAGACTAAAGAGATAGGCCATTAATAGTCCTGCTTTACAAATGAGGAATTGGAAATTAAAGAGAATATATCCACTGAAGATTAGATCCAAAGTTTGGAAGCACAGTTGAAAAATCCAGGATGCATGGGTTGGGGGGGGGGAATGATTTTTCCCACTGCAAGAAACCCACGTTGTCTGTTGTGCTTTGTGAAGCTTTGTATTTAACCTCAGACATAAAAGACTAGAGTTAGACAAAGGTAGTCACTCTTTTCCCCTTAGCCCGTCACCCATGTCATCCTCACAATTAACACACATTGTGAACTCACACCAGAAAGTGACATATCTCCACATTTTATAACTTATAGCCTGAACACATTTAAAGTCCCACTGAATTCAATGGGATTTATTTCCTGAAGATATGCTTAGAATTGCAGCCTTACAGTTAATTACCTAGTTCGGTATGCTCTGGGAACTGATAAAATTACAGTCTCAAAATTTATTGACCACGATCCAACATAAAGTTAAACACTCTTAAGACCATTATTTCAAAGGGCTTAAGGAGGCTTAAATATTTGGATTGTGGCCATTGTATCTAAATATTACTTTTATAAAGTGGTTACATAAAACATGGGTCATCCAAATTTCACGACAGGAATGCTATGTAGACCTGATGAGATCGTTTCTCTTAAGAATTGCAAGAATATCAACAATAAAAAAATTAGATCAAACCCATTTGTTTTACCACTATCTACAGCTTCAACTTCTCGGTCAATTGCATCCTTAATCATCAGTGGCTGGATGAAAAATTGTGCCCATCTACAAGAGAAATGGAAAATCGGGTTTCTGCTGTGCTGAAAAGCGGAACTATAATATTGTGTTCTCAAAGGTGCATATACAGTCCCTTTGAGTTGCATTCAAATAACTTACTCAGAGTAGACCATTTAAAATTACACACAGGTCCTGCTATTCAAACACTTGTTATACAAAAATTCACTCATCCAAACATGAGGAATTAGTACCCAAACCTTGCTATATGCCCCCCCCCACAGATTCAGATACAGTATCCAAACAGCCAGACATGAGTTTAGCACTGTAAACAAACAAACAGCCTCAAATAAGTCTTACTTCTTCTGTTCTGCTCATATGTGGCAGTCGTTTTGCCAGAAATCATGGTGGGTGGGTGGGTGGGTGGGTGGGGGGAATAGAAGAGATAGGACAAATAAGAGCATATTTTCCTTCCATGGTTGTCTTTTGCAAGATTTCAGAGGGTTTCCTGGCGTTTTTCCCTGCTCCCCCCCCCATCATTTGGGGGTCAAAATTCCCCATAAGAATCAGTGGAAATTGTTACTTGTTATGAGAACGCTCACCTAGCAAACTGTTTCCTGAGAATGCATTGTGTTCAGATAGTGGGAACTGCATATAATGACCATTAATAACTTTGCACATTGCTTCTCAGTCCCATTCCTCCCACTCCCACTCCTCCAACTTGATCTTCCTGACCGTTATTTGGTTTTGTGTTGCAAAGTTACCTGTCCAGGGCTTCCCTAAAATATTTTTTCTGGATATCAAATTGGAAGACTGTCCGCTCTGTGTCTGTCGAAGCGTTGTCTGAGCCTCCATGCTTCTTTAAGAATGTATCGAACCCATTCTCATCTGGGTATTTCTGGCTACCCATAAACACCACTGAAAGAAAACATTGGAAAAATTGGGTGCATGCCTTCCAATCCTGGGATACTTGTATGCTCAGAGCATGCGCAGATGTTGCTAATTTCAATGAACCCAATGCTTACCTCTTGCTGAATCTAAAAAGCTTTCACGATACATTAGAAGGAGTGCAAGGCTTGATCGCGGCAAACCTCAGTTAGGGTGTCTCCCCTTCCTGCTGTGACAAGCTCCCCTTCCCCCACATTTCCCAGAACCAGGAGAGGCATGAAGAGAGCGGAAGAGAAGTCAGTTTCATGCGCTTTCTCCCTTTTATCCCTGTCTTTTCTCTTAAATAGTTCTTCTTATTATTATTATTATTTTTAAAAGAACATGGCTTTCTGTCTTTTATGTTGCAGTTTCTTTGTTAATCCTACTAGTGTTTTCACATTTTTACAGTGTTCCTTTAAGTAATCTACAAATTTCCTCCATTCCTTTTGGAACCTCTGATCTTTTTGTTGCCTTATTCTTCCCGTCAACCTTGCCAATTCTGAATATTCCATCAATTTAGCCCGCCACTCATCTACTGTTGGAATTTCTGTTGTTTTCCACCTATCATTCTGGCAGCGGTGGTGGCATACATAACAAATCTTTGATCATTTTTCTTAATTTCACTTCCCATTAGCCCCAGCAGAAAAGCCTCCAATTTCTTGGGAAAACCCTGGAGAGAAGGGGCAGGGCCGCCTTAAGCAGGTCGAGCGCCCTGGCGCCGTGGTGCGCAGATCGCTCCGGCGCCCCCGCCCCGCTTCTTCCCCGCAGCTGGTGGTTTCCACGCGGCTTCGCTGCGCCCTCCTGGCGCCCCGCGCCACCCAGCCTACCCCTAGAGCCGGCCCTGAGAAGGGGTCTTAGGCAGCTGGTAGGGGGGCATGGAGCTTCCATCTCAGCAATTGCTTCACAGGGCAAGACCTGCTGGAGATGAGTTGCTGTGCTCATTAGGCCTGGCACTCCTGTGCAGATCATAGAATCATAGAGTTGGAAGAGACCACAAGGGCCACCCAGATCATGTTTTTGCTAATAGTTATCTCCAACTTGCTCAGTGTAATTTACTGCTGGCTCGATGCTGTCACTGCAGAGCAGGCTCTGCTCTGAATCCAAGGCCAATCTCAGCACTTGAAACCTTGAGCAGCTCCTAAGATCCAGGTGCTGTAGCAGAACCCACAAGCATTGCTTTGGTTTCAGTGATGCTGGCACTTGTTTGGGCCCTCCAGACTGCCTTTTCCCTCAGACATGAGTTTATCTGGGAAAGTGCCTGCCGTTTTAACACCCCACTGCAGTGCCACAGAATACCTAATGCAAGACTGGCAACATGACACCTGCTGGTGCACATGAGCACACAGAAGCCTTCTCCCCTCCCAGACCTCTGAAACATAGCTGCCAAGTTCCGGCCTGAGAAATAAGGGACTGGACCGGAAGTAGCAGGCCAGAAGTAGCGCTGCCGCCATTTTGGAACTGGGCGGAGCATGCTCAGAAGCTACTTTTGATGCTGCTCTGCCCAGTTCCAAAATGGCCGCCGCACCAGAAGTCGCGCTGCAGCCATTTTGGAACTGGGCAAAGCAGCATCAAAAGTCGCTTCCTGAGCATGCTCCGCCCAGTTCCAAAATGGCTGCCGCACCAGAATAAACCGGGGGGGGGGGAATCAATTTTTTCGGCTGGGAACAGCTGGAAAAATGGGGGTTTCCCGGGGAATACAGGAGACTTGGCAGCTATGCTCTGAAATGAGGCTCAGAAGAAGCTTTGTACTTCAGGATAGTTTGCTGTGTGCCCTTGGTTGTGAACTGTATGTGGTGGTGAAAATTTTTTGGGTTTGCAAATGTGCCCACGGGCCAAGAAAGGTTGGTGACCCCTGATCTAATGTGATGTTGCTCTGAGGCATTATGGGAAATTAAAAAGGTGTGTGGCTTCCAAGCATAGCTGCCAAGTTATCCCTTTTTTAAAGGGATTTTCCCTTATGCTGAATAGGCTTCCTCGCGAGAAAAGGGAAAACTTGGCAGCTATGCTTCCAAGACTCAACTGTTACTGCTAGGTAACTGCTGGAATGGTTCACTAGGAGGGGTTTTGGAAGGTCCCCCTCAAATGTGGAACTGCATATCACATGGTATCACAGAGCAGGTAAATAAAGCAGGCTTCCCCAACCACCCAAATGATTTCAATATACAGATATGTTCACAAAACCTTCCTCAAGCGCCTCATGTTTTGGAACACATCCCACCATCCCTGACCATTGGGCATGCTGGCTGGAGCTAGTGGGAGCCGGTGTCCAAAATAGCTGGAGGCACCAAGCCTAGGAAGGTATGAGATTATGGGAAGACATTTCTTTCTTCGGGCCATTAACTGCTAAGTTTATTCATTATTAATCAATTAATTCTTTTCAACCATGATTTCATCAACTTTTAAAATAAAACTATAAATCAGTTTCAAGCTGTGAGTAAAAGAAAATATTGATAATTGTGTTTTGATTCCAGAAAACTGTCTCCCTGGCCAATAAATTATCTTTTCCCTGGCTTTCTTTTTTGGTAAAAAGACATATAGAAGTAGCTACGTACTGTGCTCCAAAAAATGAGCTAGTCCAGGTAAATCATCAGGGTCACAGAAACTGCCAACACCAATAGCAAGGGCAGCTGCAGACTGTTATATATATATATATATATAGAGAGAGAGAGAGAGAGAGAGAGAGAGAGAGGATAGACATTATATCACAAAGAAAGCAGCATGTTTCACCAATATAAAAGAATTCCATCACAATGCTTCCCTGTCTAAAAGGAAACAGATCAAGACTTAGGCTGCATTCACACCATAAAATTAAAGCACATTGAATGCAAATTATTTTCCCCAAAGAATACAGGGAGCTGTAGCTTAGCCTAGAAGAACTACAGTTCCCAGGATCTGTTGGAGGGGCAATAATGTGCTTTCAGTGTATGGTGAGGCGTGTTTCCAGCTCCAAGGGCCTTCTGGTGGTTCCTTCTCTGCAAAAAGTGAAGTTACAGGGAACCAGGCAGAAGGCCTTCTCAGTAGTGGTGCCTGCCTGCCCTGTGGAATGTCAAGGAGATAAAAGAACTACACAACTTTCCGAAGGCTTCTGAAGGCAGCCCTGTGTTGGGATTTTTTTTAATGCTTGATATTTTGCTGTGTTTTTATTATGCTGGAAGCCACTCAGAGTGGCTAGGGCAACCCAGTTAGATGGGTGGTGTATAACTACCAGTAATATAATATGTTGTTGTTGTTGTTTACACCAAAATTCTCTTTGTAGTCACCTTGAGGCCTGGTGCGGCAATACCACTTCAGATTGCAGGAGAGTGCTTCCTTTTTCTCCCACCATGTAAAATAAATATATAAAAATAAAGCATTGCTACCGTTTTAAAAAATACATATATATATCAGAGGAGAAAAGTTCTAGTACAGTATTTTCCATATTGCGTAAGTAAAGTAAGTAAGTGTTAGCTCTATGCAAAATTTTAAAATGTTAGAAGTACAGTATAGCTCATTCTCCCCCTTTCATAGAGGACTCAAAACCTTATTCCAGCTTTATTCTGTTCTTAGTGTAGAAATGGCCTCAGGTGTTAGCCTGGCTCTGAAGGCAGCAGGTCCCAGGTTTTATTTATTTATTAAAAAATATTTGAATACCATCGCATCACAAAAATATATCACAGTGGTTTATAACAATATATAAACATGTTGTTGAACTTCCTCTCCAGAGAAATCAGACAGGTCTGTTCTCTTGCCATCTTTAGACATGCTGTGAATCCTTTATTGGACCATCTGGCATTCTGCAGGTAAGTCTCATTGGCTCTTTGCTGGCTCTTAGATGCTATTTTAAAAAAACCTTTCCGCTG
Source organism: Zootoca vivipara (assembly GCF_963506605.1). NCBI lineage: Eukaryota > Metazoa > Chordata > Lepidosauria > Squamata > Lacertidae > Zootoca > Zootoca vivipara. Next base: position 19,759,959 of record NC_083283.1, on the reverse strand, counting down.
ATGTATGCTAAGAACATAAGAACCTGCTAGATCAGGCCCATGGCCCATCTGGTCCAGCATCCTGTTCTCACAGTGGCCAAACAGTTGCCTGTAGGTAACCTTCACACAGGATCCAAACGAAAGAGCCCTCTCCCCTCCTGTGGTTTCCAGAATCTGGTGTTCAGAAGCATTACTGCATCTGACCATGAAGGTGGAGCATAGCCACCATGACTAGTAGCCTTTGATAGCTCCTCTCCTCCATGAAACGTGCTGTGATATTCCTTTTCCTCGTCCATCACTATTGCTTTTATCCATTTTGTAAACCGCCTTGGAAAGATTTCATTTTGAAAGGCAGGTTAAAAATGGAAAAATATATATTAATACAGGTTAAAAACGCACTGTCGTACGAGCCAATTCAAAAGATATATAGGTGTACACCTACAAAAAGTAAAAATGTGGCTAAAAGAGGCTTGCATAGAGATGTGTATTGTACAGGTATACTCACTGATTTGTTGCTCCGCCCTGTTGAACATACCTTACAGGTTTCCCTTTATGTTGTGTGTGAAATGGCCCTATATTTAGCTTAGGAAAAAGGTTGTCTGGTCAACATGCAGTTGTGCTGCTTGCTAACATACCTGCTTTTCTGTGCTTTCCATCTTATTTTCCTCTTCTTTCTTGACTAGCTGTTCATAAATTTCATAGTCATCGTTCTCGTCTTTGATTCTGCTTCCACGACGCTCTTTTTGTTTAGCTTTTTTACCAAGACCACTTAGAACTCCACCATAACCTTCAACAGTGGCCTCTCTTCCTCCAGGTACTTCTCCAGATTCTCCCACATTCCAATCTTTCTCGTCCTCAAAGCTGCTGTCTTTCCCATCGTCCGTATCAGAGGACATGTCTTCCTCTTCTGACGCCTCAGAAGAATTGCAGTCATCCATATATAAGTCAGAAATTAACAGAGCGTTCAGGCCATTGCTTAATTTTATGTACCTGCAAAAGTAATCCCAAGAGCATTTTTATCATTTCTATTTCTCTTTTTGCCCAATGTGGGCGTGCATTTACCAAGATGGCAGTCACCGCTACCTTCTCCGTTAACCTGGGGGTGTGCAGGGAGAAAAATGCAAGGATAATTCAGTCAAGGAGAGGGTTTTAAAATGCCTATCCAGTAACTAAACCCACCCTTTGTGGAAAGCAGCCTGTTGAGGATGAGCACGGACGATTCTGGATTGAGAAAAACTACATTTTTTGCACTATAGATGGGTCAGTGTGAGCACAGCCCAAGTGTCCAACTAGCACCATGTCCTGCTTGCAACAGTAGTCAACAGACAATCACAGGAAGTCCCTAGCAGAGCATGAGAACAACAGCCACTCCCCTCTTATTGCCCCCACCATCAACTGGTATTAGCTGCTTGCCTATCTCTGAACCTTAAAGTTCCAGTTAGCTAATACACTAAGTAAAACTGATCTGTCCTCCATAAATTTATCTACCCTCCTTTTAAATACTATGGTATATCTAATCCAGAGTCCATAATCATACCTTGTGTCAACAAATTGCGCTAGGTGATTAAATATCATTCAAATGTCTTCCTTTTTTTGTCTGTTTTGCATCTATTTACCCTGAGTTCTAGTGCCGTGAAAGAGAAGGAAAATATTCCCTTTGCACGATGTATAATTGTAAAGGTAAAGGTAAAGGGACCCCTGACCATTAGGTCCAGTCGTGACCGACTCTGGGGTTGCGCGCTCATCTCGCATTATTGGCCGAGGGAGCCGGCGTATAGCTTCCAGGTCATGTGGCCAGCATGACAAAGCCGCTTCTGGCAAACCAGAGCAACACATGGAAACGCCGTTTACCTTCCCGCTGTAGCGGTTCCTATTTATCTACTTGCATTTTGACGTGCTTTCGAACTGCTAGGTTGGCAGGAGCTGGGACCAAGCAACAGGAGCTCACCCCATCACAGGGATTCGAACCGCCGACCTTCTGATCAGCAAGCCCTAGGCTCAGTGGTTTAACCCACTGCACCACCTGTATAATTGTATAAATCTCTATTATGCCCTCCAGTTTGTCACCATCTCCTTACAAGCTCCAAGCATCTCCAACCCCCTGGTTGTTTTGGCTGCCCTTCCCTGCAGCTTTTCTAGCTCTGTTGTATCTTCCTTGAAGTGGGGTAAGAAGACATAAGATCACGAGAACAGTCTGCTGGATCAGGCCATCCTGCTCTCACAGGAAACCCTGCAAGCAGGAGCTGAGCACAAGGGCACTCTCCCCTCTTGTGGTTTCCAGCAACTGGTATTCAGAAGCAATTCTGCCTCCAACTGTGGAGATAGACCCTGGCTAGTAATCATTCATAAATCATAGAAACATAGAATTGTGCCCCCACGAGGGTGATCTAGTTCACCCCCCCCCCGTAATGCAGGAATCTTTTTGCCCAATGTGGGGCTCAAACCCATGAAGCCTGAGAGTCTCATGATTAAGAGTCTCATGCTCTACTGACTGAGCTGTTGTCTCATCCATGAATTTGCCTGATCCTCTTTTAAAGCCATCCAAGTTGGTTTCCCTCACTGTGTAGGACACCGATAAAACAGGAGATGTAGCCATGCATGCTCTGACCCCTTCCTCCCATTGCCGTTTTAACGTACCCTGCCAAATTATTTCAGGAGGGAGAAAAATGCAAGCAGAGCTCAAAAAGAACATGGGGGAAAATTCTCCACAAGACTGCAGCAAGCAATCTTCGCCTATTGTCACTGAGTTAAGCACAGCCTACCCCCTTCCCAATAATACGAATTCATGCAGATTTCCTGGAAGTCAAGTTCCCACCATTGCATTAAAAAAATAAATTACCACTGCTAGCCAGGTATGCTGGTGGGAATGCTTTGATATTGTTTAATTGCTTCTTAATTTTTAAACTTACTATGTGACTGAGTCTGTACTTTTAGGCTATTTACGTACTTGGGACACACTGTGACATTTACAGTGCTGTTTTTTTTAATAATATTTTTTATTAAGATTTTTCAAAATACAAAAGGGAAACACAAAAAGATACAACTACAACAATAACACTATACAGAAAAAAGGTAAAAGAAAATAAAAAATAAAAAAATAAAAATCACATAATTAAAATTTCTTATTCCTTTGTTCGTTCACATTGTATGTGGGGACCACCTTGGGTTCCCTTCCCCTGTGGTTCTTTGGCAAACTTATATTTTAGCAATTTCTAAACCATTTTAATCACCTTGTGCGATCTTATTTTACTCCTATCACTTAACATATTCATAATTTCCACAGTTTGTTTACAGCCTAATTCTGATCTTAATATATTACTTTTGCATATTTTTTTAAAATATAACTTAAAATCTTTCCAATCTTCTTCTATCGCTTCCTCTCCCCGGTTGTGGATTCTTCCGGTCATCTCAGCCAGTTCCATAAACTCTATCATCTTCATCTGCCATACATTTACAGTGCTGTTGGCCTCTTGAGGGGGGTTGTTCTTTTTCTCCAGACCCTTTATTCACCTGTATTCTTTGTAGTCGCTGGGGGACTTCACAATATCGGGGTCCCCTACATTTTTCTTGGCCCGGCGCTTGTGCCCTTCCTCGTCAGAGTCTTCCTGTCGTGCCTGGGTCCTTCGACACCCCTGCTGTCTCCTCTGCTGCGATGGGCGTAACACTGGGCAGTTCTCAGTCACATCAGGCTTTGTCCCTCTAGACATTGCTGTGGCTCTGAGGTGATTTGCAAGGCACTAGCCAGCCCCCCTGCTCTTGAATTTCCTGCCTAGTTACTGTCTTGCAGTAACTTCTTTTCTTCCATACCAAAACCAGCCTCCTTGCCAGGACTATACAATCCATCCCAGACCACATTGGATGCTTGGATTCTTGAGAGATAGCATCTGTTTATGACATAGATAAAGGAACAAGCCATGATTCTACAAGGGGTAGTGAGGGAAATAAGACAAGAAATGGAGAAAACTAAACACGTCAAATTCATTCATTCAGTCACCTTTGTATAAATTGGTTTGTTTGTTTTTTTGAAACCTTTGTATCCAGGTTTGTTTGTTTTTTTACTTATAAAAAGCCCTCAAGTTACTTCAAGAGAGATTTGGGTTTTTCTAAATTTTACTTTGAAAACTTTTATCCTGCCTTTCATCTGAAATAATCTAAGGGTGGGTAACAACAATCAAAATCACATAAAACCAGACAGGAAAATTAATACACAAGGCAGCAGCAAGCAGTATAAATTACTACAAAAAGGTTGGCATCTAAAAATTTGTCTGAAAAAAAGATCATAAATATCATTAAAAGCTTGAGTGAACAGGACATGCGCCATAGGGTATGTAAAAGATTATTTTGTTCTACCATACAGTATGCCTCATTATTTGTGTAATCAATAAAGTCACCCCAAGACTGCATAAAAATTGTTGTGTACCCGTAGTTTGCCATGCATGGCAAAAAATTATTATTATTTGTCCCTTCCTCTTGCCTACATATAAACTCTGGTAGTCTGATAAAACTGTGATGGTTTTGGATATACAGTACACTTTGATGTAACTTTGTTAGTATATTGGGAGACATTGTTTTATTTCCATTTTGTGTAATTGTTGCATGTCATATGTTCTAATAAATACGTTTCTCTAAAAAGAAAGATAGCAACCAAGGCGCCAGAAAACTAGGGCTGTGGAGATAGTTCCACCATTTGGACACCTGTACAGAAAAGGTCCATTCTTCTGTAGCCTTTGCCTAACCCAGTAGTGAGGAACCATTCTTCAGCCTTTGGGTCACGTTTCCTTGTGGGTCTGCCTTCTGGGGGCTGATTGCCAGGGATGAGCAGAGCAACAAATGTGGTTCTTATCTCTGTACAGTAGGCTTCAGTCCAGCCACACAAAGGTTTCAACATGTATATCTCTCTAGCCATCCATGCTTGGTGTTGGTTAGGTTATTGGAAAGAAGAAGACAACAAACTGGAGGACATAATACAAATTTATACAATTATACATGGTAAGAGTAAGAGTAACAGGGTTTCACTCCCCCCTTCCTCCCTCTCTCTCAATAAAGGTCATCCACCAGAGTGATCAAACCTGATTCCATTCTCAACCTGGAGCCAGATAATCAGTGTCATCCATGAACCCTTGAAGTTGCTCCACCACAACCCTGTCCACCACCTCCACCTATGGAACCAGACAGTATTGGCAACTGGCAAGCACTTATTGCAGACCATTGGAGCATGTTTATTATTTGCCTTGGAAATGCATTGTGTGTGTTTTAAATGACAATATCTGCTTTGCAAACAGAAAAAAGGCACGCTACAGTTGCGTGATGAATAGCAACAGATTCTCTGCTATCAGTTCTAGAAGAGAAGGAAAACAAGAGTGAGCAATCAAGGTCAGTAAGAAGCATTGGCAAAGAATTGCTGTAGGTTTATAGTGCCATTATCACCTCTATTTATGTCAAGGAATAAGCAGTGCTGTGGAAGAGCCAACTGAAAAAGTAGGAATGAGGGATTTGAGGTTTACAGGGTAATTTATATTCCTAATGCATCTTCCCATAGAAAAGATAATCCAATTTAAAACCTGATTTATCAGTAATGGATCACATTATATTTTGCTTACATTCTGAAAGTTTAGTATGAGTGCCTGGATTATGCAGTGCTCCGAGCCAAAGTTCATTTTAATGCAAACCCCCCAAAAAACAAAACAAACTTTTTTATATAGTTTTTGGATGACTATCCTGTTTGCATCCACTTGTGTTTAGTTTCAGTAAAATGGGCATGAAAGCAAAGTTGTGATGGTTAATAACACTTAACAGATATTAAAAAGAAGAGTGCAAGTAGCTGAGACTACCAGACAAAAAAAAAAGTGTATAATAGAAGTTCTGAAGGGCTCTGGAAATACTGTATAGACAACCCTTCCCTGCACAAGGTTTTCAGCCATGTACTAGGTTCCAGCTGCGGGGAGTGGGAGAGCAGTCATGAATCTAGGAACCACAGAAAGGCACCAGAATGCTTGTGGTTTCAACATAAGAATCTGGGTGGCCACCGTGAGACCAGGGATGCCGGACTAGATGGTCCACTGGCTTGATTCAGCAGAGTTAGAGAGGGTGACATGAGAAGACCCTTTGGGAAGAAGGTTGAGACAGAAATGAGATAAAGAACATGGTCTGTGAACACGGCCAGCAACATCATTTGGCTCTGGAGAAATGCTGGATCACATTGTCACCACCGCATTAGGAAAGGCCGTGGCTCAGTTGTACAGCACATGCCTGGCATGCAGGAGGTTCCAGGTTCAATCCTAGGTAAATCTGGGAGAGGCTCTTGCCTAGAACCCTGTCAGTCAGTGTAGACAATACTAAGTTAGATGGACCAAGTATCTGACTCCATGTAAGGCAGCTTCCTATGATCCTACTAACTGATTGTGGTAGAAATTGTACCTGTTACCTCTAGCTAAGTTGTCCTCAGTAGTGACTCCATAACTGAACGAAACAAATTTCTTAATATTTTCTAAATGGTACTCTTTCATTTCCTGTCGGGTGATTCTCAACCTTCTCCTTTACTCTCAATGTTTTAATTAAACCTACTGTATGTCGAGGGTAGCTATTTAATTCAAGCCTAGACTGGTCCATGAGAGGCAGCACAGTTGGCAACCCGTCAACACCAGCCCTCAGAGTGAATTCTTTGGACAGGTTTGCCCCTTAGATCTGGCTGTTTCCCCATGTGCAAGATGGCAATTCTTTTTCAGTGCTTGTAGTTGAAAGCATGAATGTACTTTAATTGTTTTTCTAATGCCTTCTATTCATGGAGTTATTGCTTTCCTTGTGATATGTCTTGAGGACCACTTGAAAGGTGGCTGGCGAGAGCAAGGGAAAGGTCACAGATATCAAAGAGGTGGCTGTTTTCAGAAAATCAATACTTTCAACCTGTTATTCCACATTGTAGTCTTGGGTGGCAGCCATAAGCCAGTTAAACTCTCAATATTTGGATGACATCGGATTGCCCTTCGACGGGAACCAACTGAGTTAAATCCCACTCCTTATTTGACAGTGTTGTCCCTAAATCCTATCATAATTTATATTTAGTGCACATTTTAACATTCTGTATGCTTCCTTAGGCAATTGTGCTTTGAAAGGCAGTTTATGGATGCTGAATATTAGTGATAGTATTACACCTTAAGTTATTTGTAGGCCAGGTTGCAAGAGATGTAATCAAAATGTTAAGGCACACAGAGTAGATAAAGATACATTCTTATCAGGCTTCTTTTCTTAAGGATGAAAGAAAGTTAATGGCAAGCACGTTTTAAAATTATCTAAGGTTTTCTTTCTGTGAAATTCAGGACTTGTGAATTTCAACAGAGGCTTGTGAACACCCGATTGTGCAACTGTGCATACTTCTTTCGAAATTATCTTTCTGCAGTCATACAAAGTATGGACATATGGACTTACTTCTGGATAGAAATTTATAGGACATGCACAAAGTTTGGAGCAGCTTATACTGTATATGGTTCTCAAGAGTCCCCTATCTAGACAGCTTATAGGCTCAGGAGCCCTTAGCTTCAGCAGTAGATCTGTGTCACATGCCTTCTGACTATTGCTTCATGTCCTTGTGGATCAGACCAAAGGCCTGTCTAGTCCAGAATCTTGTTTCCCACAGTGAGCAACAGGATGTCCCTGGGAAAACACACAAGCAGGATGTGAGGTCAGTATCCCACTCCTCTAGGGACTCTGCACCTGGGCTCTGGTTTGCTTCTCCCTAACAAGCCAGGATCTGTGGCCAGCCTCAAACCAGGGTTTGTTGCTTACTTAAGAATCCTTGATAGCAAAAAAAAACAAGCCAGGATTCTAGGTATGCTAAGCTATCATTTCCTGGCTTGTTTACTGAGGCTGCATACATAGCATCCATTTAAAGCACCACCCCAAAGAATTCTGGGAACTGCAGTTTATCGCTCGCAGTGCTAAAGTTCCCAGAGCCCTTAACAAACTAAGATTTTTTGGGAACAGGCATAGGCTTTAAATGTGGTTTGCTTCACCATGAAGCTGTCAAATCTCTGCTTGAAACCATTTAAGTTGGTGGCCACCATCACAACTTGTAGCAGCAACTGCTATAACTTAAATATATGTGAATAACTTTTGTTTAGGCAGAATCTGCTGCCACTCCGTTTCATTTAATATCCCAGGGCTTTGTGGTTTTGGGATGGGAGGTGAGGACGTGTTATATATTTTCTCCACACCATGCAACGCTTTAAGCTTCTATCATGTCTTTCTTCTAAACCAAAAACTCCAAACCTTTCAGAATTTCCTAGGAGAGAGGCCACCCCAAGCACGCAGATCATTTTGGTAGCCATTTTCCAGTTCCACAACATCCTTTTTGAGATGGAAAAAAGCACAGCTGTACACTGTACAGTATTCCAAGTGTGCATGTATTATTGACTTGTATAGAACTGTTACAATATTAGCAGCTTTATTTTTCAATCCCTTTCCTAATGATTCCTTAGTGCCCCTAGCAAACAGCTTGCCACTTGCAAGCTCACAAGCTATTTCGACCACACTGCCATCGAGCCCCACTTTATTTTGTACATTTGGGGGAGCATGGGGGCAAATCACCTGATCTGAACGATGAGCTGCTGCACATGAAGGCTGAGGACCGCCATATGAAGCAATTTAATGTAGCCGTCACGTAGTGGCCTTAATATGTAACACAAGCCCTAAGCTTTTGCCCACTGTGACCCTCCATGAGTCAATTATTATGCTGTAACAAAAGCTTCTCACAGGCTAAATTGGGAATTAAAAGAAATACCTAAAAGTTGCTCTCATGCACCAGAAAAAACTAATATAAAATCTAATCTAATCATTTTTCTGACATTTCTGGTGTTGCGGCTGAGACAAGACCTTAAAACATTTCTCAGCGATTTTGTAGACTTCCAACCAATTTCTTTCGTTATATTAATGATGGGCAACCTGCCGCCTTGGAGAAGTGCCGCTGACCTATCCATTTGTCCAGCACTCAAAACTCAGCTGAACCTGTGCCATTTCCCAAGAGAGGGGAGGTTGGGATTTGGAGTATTTTTATAACACCATTCATTTCATTTTATTTTTTTTTAAAAAAATATCTTTTGGGTGTCTCGGCTATTGCTGGTTCCAGCTGGGTTCGGTTATAGCTTTTCACAGGATTAGTTCTGTAGCAGTCCTGGGCTTTCTGAAGCACTGAATTATTATTTTTTATTATTTGTAGGCTTTTTTTTTAATACAGTGCTTGAAGGGTTTGCAATCCTTATGTCATTCCTCCTTGGGGAGTGGAGGGAACCACAGCTCTCTTGCGATCCTGGCCATTAATACCCCCTCTTGTCCAGATCACGAAATGAAAACGAGGGATTCTGCAATGCCAAAGGTCACTCGGTGACTCCGTAGATGCTCCCCTGGCCTGCAAAGGAGCAGCTCCCTGATTCAGCAGAAGATCTCTCAGCAATTCATGTGCAGTTATGTGAGAATCAAGCAGCCCTTGCATTTATTTATACCCTACCTTACCCTACCTCCAAGAAGCTAAAAGGTGGCATAGCAGAGTTCTCCCTCGCTCCTCTTTTATAATCTCAATAACCCACCATGGTTGATTGGACAGAAACAGGGGTGTGATATATCTTTCAGCTTGAGAACCACGGCTGACTTTCTAGGGTTGCAGGCCAGCAATGGCTGGCCCCAAAACAAAAGTGGGTGTGGCCAAACAAGGAAGGCTTTTGCACATATACAAGCAGATTGCATACAGAAATATATGCCACACACACATCCTCCCTCTCCCTCTCTGCTAGCATCAGTAGAAAACTGCTTTCAAGCCTAATTGCAGTGTGGGGCAGGTTTTTAATTTTCTCACCTCCCCGCTGAGAACAGCCTCCTGCTCAGCAATTAAACTTGCTAACTGGATGTGCCACAGAACAACAGGGTTGGTGGGTGCAGGACTCAATAACCCTCCCACCCCATCTCCACCATGGCTCTCCATGCAGCAATTAAGCTTGGAGCCAATGAGAAGCTTTCTTTTTAAAGCCTCATTTTACTGGTGGTGGGAGAGAAGTGATTATCCTGCCAGCTGGATAGGGAGGTTCTGTAGCATTGCAAGAAGGAAAAGGAAGAAGCACAGCACCACAGGGAGGGGCAGCTTCTCCACCAACAGGAGGAGGAACGCAAGCTGGAGGGGGAGAGTCTCCATCCACAGGAACAGTTGGGTGGAGAGACTTAACACATCCCAGACTTATCTCTGTGAGGTGGATGCTGCAATGTATAGGTACCTGAATCCAAAACGTAAAAGGGAGAATTGGAGATGCAGTGGAACAACAATTTTGGTCAGCGGCCATTCATCTATTATTGCAGCGGATCCAAGTGATTAAGTCAGACCCTGCACATTTTCATGGCTTGTTAACTCAGATTAAACCAGAACTGTCTGGTTCTGAAGTAATTGGAAACTCTGGTTTAATAAAAACTAGGAATGGAGCCAGGAAATCTGGTCCGTGAAGTCGGGATAGATTGTCCCAGTGAAGCCAGTGTGTGAAAAAAAAGGTTTCACCCCTTTAAACGGTGCCCAAGTCTCCATGACGTAATGGGCAAATAATGAAAGAAAACAAGAAACATGAGAGGAACAAACCCTAATGCCATGGAAGATAGAGAAGTGCCAATGAAATAGGCAGTGGTCTAGGATACTTAATCTATATAGGGTGGTTGAGTTTTTCTGTTGTAAAGAAATGAGACCTTCCAGTGTAACAGCTGACAGAGCTTCCATCTTAGCATCTATATAAATGAGTGAAAATCCAGGACAGAGAGCAGAGATGGAACCCACAATTTCACTTTCTTTACGGTCTTAACCAGAGTAGAATCTCAGTCCAAGCTATTGGGATTTCCACATGCCCAAACTGGGAATTCTCTGCACTTAGATTTTAAAAGCAGAATCCCTTGAACTTTTACAGATTACAGCACTTCCTGGGACTACTGTGCTTTACTTAGAGGTGCAGCAAACTTGGCTGGGTTGTAAATTTATGAATTAGCACAAAATAGGAAGGCATCGGTTATCTGCTCAGCTGATAACTCAGTTTCTGGTTAATGTAATGGAACCAATCAGAGCATTATTTGGGTGCTTTAAATCTGGTATATAATTTGTGTTATCCTTTAATGTTTCCTGCTTCTCTTTTATAAACTTCTATTAACCTAGAATATTATAAGCTTCTTCCATTAATCTATCAGTGAAGCATGACATAGTTGCATTTTCATTCAATGTGAAAAAAGATGGCTACCCTCTGTTTAGTGTCTGATTCAAGATAAAAGTTGACCTTTTCCTCTCTGTTTCAGCATGTAAAGCCAGTACGCAGTCTGCATAAGATCCTGGTGTAACATCTTTTAACTAAACACACTTAAGGTACAAGTCAACTGTTTGTAGTATATATCATGCTCTTATTTCCATACAAATACGTATATGTTTGTACCTTGGTTATCGAAACGTTATGCGTTTCCATGTGCTCTGGCACTCATCACGGTCCTCTGTGAGCCAGTAGCGGTTTAGTCATGCTGGCCACATGACCCGGAAAACTGTCGTTGGACAAACTCAGCCTGAAAGCGAGATGAGCACCGCAACCCCATAGTCGCCTTTGACTGGACTTAACCGCCCAGGGGTCCTTTTTACCTTTACCTTATCGTATGTTTTGGCTTCCGAAAATGCCGAAAAACCAGAAGTAAGTGTTTTGGTTTTTGAATGTTCTTTGGAAGCTGAACATCCGGCACGGCTTCTGCTTTAGTGCAGGAAGCTCCTGCAGCCAATCTGAAGCCGTCCTTTGGTTTTCAAAACAGTACTGGGAAGAAGAAGAAGAAGGAGAAGGAGGAGGAGGAGGAGGAGGAGGAGGAGGAGGAGGAGGAGGAGGAGGAGGAGAAGAAGAAGAAGAAGAAGAAGAAGAAGAAGAAGAAGAAGAAGAAGAAGAAGAGTAGTTTGGATTTGATATCCTGCTTTATCACTACCCGAAGGAATCTCAAAGCGACTAACATTCTCCTTTCCCATCCTCCCCCACAACAAACACTCTGTGAGGTGAGTGGGGCTGAGAGACTTCAAAGAAGTGTGACTAGCCCAAGGTCACCCAGCAGCTGCATGTGGAGGAGCAGAGACGTGAACCCGGTTCCCCAGATTACGAGTCTACCACTCTTAACCACTACACCACACTGGCTCTCACTGGGAACGGATTAAGTTCGACGACCAAGGTACCACTGTACATTGCTGGCGAATTCAGCATTCCAAAGAACAGGTATATTAATGGGCAGGGCAATCCCATTCTGACATCATAGAATCATAGAGTTGGAAGAGACCACAAGGGCCATCCAGTCCAACCCCCTGCCGAGCAGGAATGGACATCATTGGAATGGACCTCTTGATAAGATGTTAAGCCCACAGATCACTGGCTGGAAAGGGTTAGGATTACAAGGCAGTGCCTCTCCTGCCATGCCTACAATGCTTTCACCGGCAAGATGGACATCTCTTCCATGGAGGCTCTGCAGGCTTAGCATTGCCACTAGTGATGCTCCCACCAGGGTTGGCCCAAGACACCTGGCACCTAAGATGAACCACAAAATGGTGCCGCCTCCCACTGGGGAAGAAGGGAGACGTGACGATCTATATCAGAAACACTGGGAACAAAGGTGGGAAGTGACCAGCAGTGTCTCTTACTTGCTAAGAGGCCACTGTAGAGGTAGCTGGGGGGGGGGCTGCCACCAAGATAATGCCTCCACAGATTCAGCCTCCACAGAGCATGCCACAGTCATTGCTGCTACCATGGCAGCGGCAGCAGAAGATGCATTTCTTGGAGGGTGGATCTGCTGCTCCTGTGGATCTTGCCACCTTGATTCATAGGTGGGCTGGCCCTGGTTCCCACCAACAGTAGCTGGTTTTAGGCCCTGAAGTGGGGTATGCAGTGAAGTTGGGACAGACAGCCCTTCAGAGAGCTTTCAGATGTAATTTTGCAGAACTTGGCTATGAGCAAGATGTCCGTCTGTTCTGACTTACTGTATTTCTTATATTGACATAGGGAAAAGACTTTGATATCTAACTACACATTAGACCAACATTTCTAAAGGTCAGCAATCTAAAGGTCATGGCCCTGATCCAGCTAAATTTAGTCATAATTAAATTGAATTGAAAGCAGTGGAACTTAATAAAAGTAAGTCATTACTCAGTTATTCCATGTTTTCAATAAGATTAGTGACAACTGCCTTAAACTGGATCAGAGCTGGTGTGTGTCTACTTCCAAGCTCCATTCATATCCATTATAACCCCCTATCTTACAGACAACTCTCTGGATTTTCGATAGTCACCAAAAGGACGTGGGGGAGGCAACAGACCCTCCAATACAAGGAGCACTGTAAGTTGTCTTACTGGAAAAAAAATGGCTTCTTTTTCTCGTCCTCTTTATCTGGTCATAATCTTTTAAGTAGGCTTTTGTGAGAAAGTTTCTACTGTGAAACCAATCTGAAATGAAGTTAGGTTTGACTTTCAGTGGTACTGTAAACTTCTGGCTGTATTCTTAGATGTCCTCTTGAAGGATAGTTTCACACATGTCCTGCTAGTGATTAGATAAACACCCTTAGCATGTGTCAAACCACCAAGCCATATAGAAGAAGAGGAAGAAGAGTTTGGATTTGATATCCCGCTTTATCACTACCCGAAGGAGTCTCAAAGCGGCTAACAATCTCCTTTCCTCCCTCCCCCACAACAGACATCCTGTGAGGTGGGTGGGGCTGAGAGACTTCAGAGAAGTGTGACTAGCCCAAGGTCACCCAGGAGCTGCATGTGGAGGAGCGGAGACGCGAACCCCGTTCACCAGATTACAAGTCTACTGCTCTCAACCACTACACCATACTGGCTCTCTAGAGTTTTTGAATTTCTTCGTCAGAGAACACTGTTTTCAGTGGAATTGCTTGATGAGAGGCTGGCAGTCCAACCTATACTCAAGTTGAACACTTCAATTACTCCTTCTTATAGCAAATTCAGCTGGTGAGTGCCAACAGTAGTCAAAACAATATGACTTAAAAGGAGACATCAGTATGCATGCAAGCATAATGTGAGCGTGTTGTGTGGTGCTGGCCCCCTCAATTGCGGGGGCAAGCCGGTATGCCTGGTTGAGTGGCAGACACACAACTCTTAGAAACATGAGAAGAACACCTTGGAATTGGATTGATAACATACAGATAGCTCAGCTGGTAGAGCATGAGACCCCTTAATCTCAGGGTTGTGGGTTCGAGCCCCACATTGCGTGAAATATTCCTAGATGAGCCTTGTGGTCCCTTCCCATTCTGCACTTCTATGATTCTATGAATCGTCACTTTTATCAGATGGGGCAGCCCTTATCTTTCTAAGCCTTTATTGTCCATTGCAGCATCAAAAGGAAAGCAAGGCTGAGCCTATAAATGTCTGCAAACTGTTTCCAGAAGTAAAATGTGGTCCCACTTTGCCGTGAATCTAATGGAAATGCACTGAACTTTGGAATTTTATCACTAGTGACAGTTCATAAATTGAACTATCATTATTATAATAGGCCAATATATAGCGCTTTATAATTCAAAGCTTAAAAGCCATTTCTTCCCTTCTTCTCTTTGATGATTATGTCTGCTTCTATTACAAATGATTCAAAGGGGAAAAGCTGTAGTTTTATTGGATGAATGTTTTAAAAGGAACAGTCTTTGCCCTTGGCAGTTCTACTATGCAGGATTTTATAAGAAAACACCACACCGAGGAGGGAACAATAAATGTGCGTTGTACTAAAATATTTAGAGCCCCTGATTTCTAAAGGATAATCAACTTTTGCATTCGTATTGCTGGGAGTGTTTTCTTACAAAAATATTATGTAGTAAGATATACAAAGTCATTTAAACACACAGAGGAAATATCTGTCACAGACCAGATGTTAATGGTAGACTGCAAGCACATTTGACGGGTAAAAAGTACTTGATTAATCAAACTCTCGTCATCAACAAAACGTTAGAAATGCATAGCATTGCAACTGTGATTAATAACTGCTTTATGTTATACTTAAGGACAAATTGATTGGCAAGCTCCTTATTTGGCCTCCAACTCAAAAGCAGTATGTGAATTTCAGTCACATAAAGAGCAATTCAGGGCAAATGTTTGTAGTAACTTTCATTCCTACTTGACCTCCTTGCACAGAAGGAACGTCCTTGTGGACACCACTGCAGCCGGACGTCGTTTCTTGCCCTTTCAGCCAGGGGCTTAGCATTGGGGGTCCCACGGGAGCTGTGGCCCCAGGTGCACAATTTTTAAGGAGGCACGAACCAGGCGTACCCCATGCAGGGAATCCCAGCACGGAATGGCACTGTGTTCCTCTCTGCCCACCAAGGGCTGCGTCGACTGGCAGGCTCCCCCCTGCATGAAGTGGCTCAGCATAGTCCTGCTTTGATCTAGAGGGGTCACCCCAGAAGCATTGGCAGCGAGTGCTGGACTGGCACCCCCCCCCCTGCCTAGCGCGTGTCAGGCAGCAGAGGATCCAACCCCATGACAGGTTGCCAGGAATGGACAAGACAAGGGAAAAGTCCTTACCACCAGCTTTTAATCAATATTCACAGAGAGAGGCTTTTTGGAATGTAGCCTCCTGGGATAATGCCGTTGCCCCAAACGAGTCTCCACCCCCTCCCTCTCTCTTCTTCATGTGTCTTCACTACAGGTCATAGCTGTCAAGTTTTCCCTTTTCTCGTGAGGAAGCCTATTCAGCATAAGGGAATTTCCCTTAAAAAAAGGGGAGAACTTGACAGCTATGCTACAGGTGCTGAGCAGCACCCTCTGCCTCTGAGTTCTCTGCTCTCCTACTTTCAATGCTCACCAGTTCTGGGAGAGGGGGCGTCTGGAATGCTTACTAAAGATACTGTGTCTTTAGAGCTTTCCCCCTCATCTTCCTCTGAGCTAAAATACCTGGGCAAACAAGGTCATAACATGGCTCCACAAATATTGTTGGTTTCTGACATGCTTCTTTTCCAAATGTATGTTGCAAGGCCCCATATTTATTGACTGGGGTGGTGGTGGAATACCTTAATCAAGCACATAGTAAATTTTGGCAAAAGGGAATAACAAATGGTTTTAGGCCACCCTGCCTTCAAGATGGTTTCCCTTTTGTCTGCAACGTATTCATATCCTCATGTCATAAATTGGTGGAGATGATTTATTTCTTCAATAAAAATTAGAGAATAACCACATGTCAAGTAAATGGTAGGGCACTCTTGAATTACTCCTCTTTAACATCGCTATATTGTAAAAGTATGGAATTTTCTTCGTCTCCTTTGCTGCAGACATGGGTATTTTCATCTAGGCTCTTAAGTAGGGCAGACACTTGAGACACAGAGAGAGCAATCTTCCTGTGTGACTTGATGTTTGAAATATCCAGATGTGATAGATGCATGATGTTTAATGCCTGAGTTTATAGCCTTAGCCTTATCTGGAGATTAAAAAGTCATTTAATATCAAAGGTATTTCGGAAAACATAGACATGAGGTTCTTTGGAATCTGATTAAACCAATTACACAGAGAGAAATGGGAAAAAAAATAAGGTGCCTTATGCTGCATTCTTGACTTCAGATGTCAAGTTTGCATGTTGATCTTATCATCTGTCAAAACTGTCACATGTAATCCTCTTGAGGTGCACCCAACACTGCACAAGAGGTGCTCTACTTGTGCAACAAGAATTCCCCTTCCTCTCTTCTCCCCGTGTCCCCCAGATCTGCTCCAGAGGGTCCTCAAACCCTCTGGAACAGACTTTGGGGTTATGTAGGAGCTGCAGCGGAGAGGATAGGAGACAGAAGTTCCATTGCATCACATAGATTTACTGGAGTTTATTTCTAAATCATCGAAGCATGATGCTTCCAGACCATGTTCTCCTTTACATAAGAATTTATTGATGTAGTTAATGATATCAACATAGTTTTGTAATTAATTACATTAACATAGATTAATGATTAGGATACAGAGCAAACACAGTATTTGTTGGCTGCTCCCCCCCCCCGTGTGATGTGAAACTTGTCATTATCCCCCCCCCCACATCTAGAATTTAAAAAAGAACATCATAGCTACACAAAAAGCACTAGATGCCATTCCTGTGTTTTGAGTTGAGCCTAAACATTTAATTTAATTGTTTCCGAACCACAACCATCAGGAACACACAATCAATTTCAGCAGGTTTCAGCAATGGTAAAAAGTTAAAGGGATCCCTGACCATTAGGTCCAGTCGTGACCGACTCTGGGGTTGCGGCGCTCATCTCGCATTATTGGCTGAGGGAGCCGGCGTACAGCTTCCAGGTCATGTGGCCAGCATGACTAAGCCACTTCTGGTGAACCAGAACAGCACACAGAAACGCTGTTTACCTTCCCGCTACTTGCACTTTGATGTGCTTTCGAACTGCTAGGTTGGCAGGAGCTGGGACCGAGCAACGGGAGTTCACCCCATCGCGGGGATTCGAATCGCCGAGCTTCTGATAGGCAAGCCCTAGGCTCAGTGGTTTAACCTACCGCGCCACCCACGTTCAGCAATGGAGGTCACTGCAAATGACCTGGATTTCGCTGCCTAGTTTAACCAAGGCAAGCTGTCTCAATTCCTTATTTGACCGGGGGGGGGGGAGAATCTGATCTCCTTCCAGAGATTGTCTTGAACTCGTAAGGCAAACATTTCAAATTCATTTACATATAAAGAGCTACAACTGTCAGCAAACGTGTATATGCCCTTAGGAAAAGATTTAATCATATATGCTAGTAAAAGATTAACTACCTACAGAAGATCAGAGATTTCACCGGAATCTTCCAATAACTCTGTCTGCACAAAACCCTCATTGTCCCCTGGCAGTGACTGGCAGGACACTGGCAAGTGTGCACTGGGGAAAGGAGGGCTGGCATCTGGAAAGATGGGCAGTGGTTTGTGGGGACCTGTATTATTATTATTTATTATTTATACCCCGCCCATCTGGCTGGGTTTCCCCGGCCACTCTGGGCGGCTTCCAACAAATACCAAAATATATTAAAATATCACAGATTAAAAACTTCCCTAAACAGGGCTGCCTTTAGGTGTTTTCTAAATGTCAGGTAGTTGTTTATCTCTTTGACCTCCGATGGGAGGGCGTTCCACAGGGTAGGTGCCACTACCGAGAAGGCCCTCTGCCTGGTTCCCTGTAGCTTTGCCTCTCGCAGTGAGGGAACCGCCAGAAGGCCCTCAGCGCTGGATCTCAGTGTCCAGGCTGAGCAACGCGGGTGGAGACGCTCCTTCAGGTATATAGGACTGAGACCGTTTAGGGCTTTAAAGGTCAGCACCAACACTTTGAATTGTGCTCGGAAACGTACTGGGAGCCAATGTACGTTAGGACCAGTGTTATATGGTCTCGGCAGCCGCTTCCAGTCACCATTCTGGATTAATTGCAGTTTCCAGGTCACCTTCAAAGGTAGCCCCACGTAGAGTGCATTGCAGTAGTCCAAGCGGGAGATAACTAGAGCATGCACCACTCTGGTGAGACAGTCTGCGGGCAGGTAGGGTCTCAGCCTGCGTACCAGATGGAGCTGGTAGACAGCCACCCTGGACACAGAATTAACCTGTGCCTCCATGGACAGCTGTGAGTCCAAAATGACTCCCAGGCTCTGCACCTGGTCCTTCAAGGGCACAGTTATCCCATTCAGGACCAGGGACTCCCCCACACCCGCCCGCCCCCTGTCCCCCCAAAACAGTACTTCTGTCTTGTCAGGATTCAACCTCAATCTGTTAGCCGCCATCCATCCTCCAACCGCCTCCAGGCACTCACACAGGACATTCACTGCCTTCACTGGTTCTGATTTAAAAGAGAGATAGAGTTGGGTGTCATCCGCATACTGATGAACACCCAGCCCAAACCCCCTGATGATCTCTCCCAGCGGCTTCATATAGATGTTAAAAAACATGGGGGAGAGGACGGAACCCTGAGGCACCCCACAAGTGAGAGCCCAGGGGTCTGAACACTCATCCCCCACCACCACTTTCTGATCACGGCCCAGGAGGAAGGAGCAGAACCACTGTATAACAGTGCCCCCAGCTCCCAACCTCTCTAGACGGTCCAGAAGGATGTTATGATCGATTATATCAAAGGCCGCTGAGAGATCCAGCAGAACTAGGAAACAGCTCTCACCTTTGTCCGTAGCCCGCCGGAGATCATCAACCAGCGCGACCAAGGCAGTTTCAGTTCCATGATGAGGCCTGAATCCTGATTGGAAGGAATCCAAATGGTCTGCATCCAGGGCCGTCTTAAACGCCCCTGCCGCTGTGGTGCGCCGGATCTCTCCGGCGCCCTCCTGCCCCGTTTCTCAGCGCGGTGGGCGGGTGGGCGCAGCGGCGGGCGGGTGGGCGCAGCGGCAGGCGGGCGGGCACAGCGTGATCTCTCTGGCGCCCTCCCGCCCCGTTTCCCAGTGCGGTGGGCGGGTGGGCGCAGCGCGGCTCTCACAGGCGCAGCTGCGCGGCGGACTGGCGGATCAGCCGGCCAGCGGGCGGGCGCAGCTCGCGGTGCCTTTCTGGCGGGCCGGCGCCATGGTGCCCTGCGCCACCGGGGGTCTACCTAGAGCCGGGCCTGTCTGCATCCTCCAGGCGTGCTTGGAGTTGTTCAGCAACCACTCGCTCCATCACTTTGCCCAAGAATGGTAGATTCTGTACCAGGCAGAAGGCAAGAGTCAGAGCAAGGGAAACTTCAGAGCTGAAAGGTGGAGCACAGGATGGGTCGGAAGAAGAAGAGGACCAGGTAGGTCAAGCAAGTGAAGGGCCGGGTGCTTCCCCACCCTCTCCTGCACCACTGTCTCCCAGAACCAGGAGGGAATTGAAAAGGAATGAGCAGAGGAAGTTCCCAGGCAGGCACAGTCTCTGGCTGCGTCCATGAAGCTGGTTTGGGGAAGGGACATAGACTGGTGTTGTCCCCTGTTGCTGCAACTGTTCCACAGAGCTTGGACCTGGGAATAGCTATCTAGCCATTAGAACGGTGTGCATAGATATCCAGAGCTGTAGAAGGGACTGTATTTATCTTTAACAATAAATGCCTAACTATCTGCTGTGTACATCCCTTTGTCTGGAAAGCACTCTTGACCTGCACTGGGATGATGTCACTGCCCATATAGGTATGACCTACCCTCCAATATGACGCAGCCCAAATCTGGGATGCCATCTTCCAGCTCTGCACTCCCATGCAAGAGCACGGACCCGAAAAAGTGTGTTTTGGTGTGGCAAGTGAGATTGCGGACTGGAAAAAAACACATGCCTTTTTCTGGGCAAGATCTTGGCCCGAAATCATGCAAGAACAAGGCGCCCAAAATAGCTGCCTTGCTCTCGTGAGAAAAAAAAGGGATGTCTCGGGTTTTTTTCTGGGGTTGTTGATTGGTGTAATATGATCGGAGAGAAATATGAGCTCATTAGCGCTGCATGGGGCCTTTCTAATTCCTAATGGACATTGAGGGAACATTCAACATAGTGGTTTAATTTTACAAGGCACATTCAAATCCTTGTTGCACACAGTTTGGGAGTGTGAATGCATGCAAGCACACACAAATGCACATACCGCAGCTCAATGGCAGAGCACCTGCCTTGCAAGCAGAAGGTCCCCGGTTCAATCCTCAGCATCTCCAGGTAGGGGTGAGAGACAGACTCCCTGTTGAAAGTCCTGAAGAGCTAAATGGTCCAGTGAGTCAAACTCAGTATAATAAGGCAGCTTCTTATGTTCCACCCAAGAATGCTCTCTTGTTGGACCTGGCGGGTCACAAAACCGGCCAAAGCCAACTACCACCAAACTTCACCATCTGTCATCATGGCTTATGAAGCAGAAAAAATTAGCTGCAATTCTTGGAGGCTGCCCATAAAATGAAGGACAACTCCTCACATTTCATTGCCTTTGCACCCCTGCTTTCCATATTGAGAGTTTGTTTCCATTATACAAGAGTACACTTCAAGATGTCTCTCCAGAACTTATAGATGCCTCCTAGTGTTATTCTTCTTCCCCACCCTTTCGTTTAATAATTCCACAGCCTTTGCCAGATCTACCACAGATTGGCTTCCTTTCTGAAGAACCTGTCATGCTCTTCTTCAACCTTGTGATAAATCTTATTTGTCACCATCAAACTAATGATAATCTATTTGGCCTTCTTTTAAGGAATGCAAGTTTCAGCTGAATGACTTGCTGGCAAGAAAAGAGCTGGCAATAGCGTTTCACAAAGAATACTGTACTGATCTAAAATATTGTTCCCTACCCCTTTTGGACATTTCTTTTCTTCTTTTTAGAAATGTGCCTCTTATTTAGTAGATTTCATGTTTTTGATTGAACATTTCCAGTACAATGTGTTATAATCACTTAGCATGCATTCCTGTGCACATAAATGGTTCAATGGCTTTGAAGACTGGCATTCCATAGGGAGAAATTCAGCGTTCCCTAAACACACACCAATAATAATATTATTCCCCACAGCAGTGATAGAGCAGATTTGGTGGAAACATGGGGACCGAAATGCTCAGAGTGTTGCCACTTTCTTTCTTTCTTTCTTTCAAGGGACAGTTTGAGTGATGAGGAATCTGTCTGCAATAAGAAGCCTGCAACATTCTGGAATGTGATGCATGTGTATACAAATATTTTAATGTGTTTGTCTGTGCAATAATTAACTAAAGAAGTGTTTGGGGAAGATTTACAGGTGGTACTATATCGTTAAAATGCAATTGGGAATAAGAAATGCTCAGTTTTTAAAACGATCTCATTGAAATCATTCAAAATTTGCAATCTTTCTTATGTAGTCAGGACAGCTGGTCTACAGCTCAACTCACATGATCTGAAATATCTAAAATGCTTTGTAGTCTGATCTTAATCTTTGCTAGAAAATAATTACAAAAGTGTGTAAATTTGGATTGTATGTTAGGGTCAAACCACGTAAGATGCGGGAGATCCATGACAGGATCTCTTGACATTTTCATTTAATCTAATTTTTAAAAGGTGCAGGAGATTTCAAAAGGTGTGGCAATGACACTTCATGAAGGGCTGTTAATTGATGAGGCTTCAGAAATCATAACCTATTAATACCTGCACAATCAGTCCTGCAGAAGGGTGCAGCTGCTGAAGCAGGAATTGTCATTGCTTTGGCGCATTTACTGTGCCAAGAGTGGGTTGTCAAATGGCTCCTTTGAAAAGTTGTATGCTCTCAGTTTGTTCGTTCAGTGACACTACAGCCAGGCGGACTGGTCTTAAGCATGTTTTTCCAGAATTAGGTCACACAATTGCAGCCGGACATACTCTCTAGTAAGTGTGCTTAGAACTGTTGTCTTAGAACAGCACTGTGTCCATTGCTTTCCAATATGTACAGGACTGGACAGCCAACTGCTCTGGAAGCTGAAAAGATGATACAGCTTTGTTTGAGAATAGTGGTTTGTGCAAAATTCTACTTTCTTAGCCTAATTCTGCTGAATATAGCCCATTGGGAGGTAAACATTAGCATCTCCATGACAAAAAAAAAATCCCCAGGTGTACATTTATGCACTCCAGCATAAAAAGCTGAACTCCAGCTTCTTGCTTGATACATTAGTCAGACAAAAATAGAATTGTCATTTTCACGGAGAGTGATTCATCACATTCACCAAAATGTTTCAGACATCTGCTTTATGTTTCTGTGCAGAGATGATTATATTCCCCTTCTCTGGGTTCCGTGTATGTACTCTCCCTACATACCTATCCGTAGCAAGAATACATGGGAAATGAGGGACGCAGGGTGGCAAAGTCTCTTGCACACAGAGCTTGGTCAGGG
Organism: Zootoca vivipara; assembly: GCF_963506605.1. Lineage (NCBI taxonomy): Eukaryota > Metazoa > Chordata > Lepidosauria > Squamata > Lacertidae > Zootoca > Zootoca vivipara. Next base: position 19,737,209 of record NC_083283.1, on the reverse strand, counting down.
GGGAAGCCACTGGGATTTCAAAGCCCTAACACAGTCTAGAGAAGCAAAATCTCACTTCTGGTCCATGCTGAGCCTCCCATTGGCTGCCCGGCCACCTGGAATTTGTTTATTTATTGTATTTATGTCCCACCTTTTTCTCCAAGGAGCTCAATCCCCACACCAACCCTGTGTGAGGTAGGTTAGGCTGAGAGGCAGTGACTGACCCTAAGGCATTGAGCTTCATGACAGAAATGGGGACTTGAGCCTCGGTCTCCCAGGTTGTAGTCTAACACTCTGACCATTAGACCACACTGAATTGATTTATTTCGGTCTATACCACACTAGCTTCAATAATGAGCACTCACACTTTATATCCCTTTGCAGGATCACGCGTGGTGCTACAGTTCCCAGGGAGCTTACTGGCAAAGACTTGCCTCTCAGTGTTCATTTTTGGAGGTTCACGCCCAGCCTCAGTAATCAAGTTTCTTGCTGGGAGGTGGGGCCAGCCCCATTTATAAATAGGGGGTGGAGCCGACAATAGCCAGGCAGTTGGCTCTGGAGATTCACCCTCCCTCCCCTCCCTTTGTTTAATGTTTCTTGTTTGCAGGTTAACTTTTTCTTCCTGTTTAGCAGGTGCTGCTATGGTCTTTGACTGGTTGCTGTTGAAGGACCGGGAAGAAATTTTCCTGCATTGCCAGGTTTTGTCTTCCCCGTAGCAATTCGTCACAACTTTGGCGGTTATGGCCTTGGGTGTAATCCTTTAGTCTTTTCTTCCCTATATGGGGTGGGCAGGCATGAAGTGGTGATTCACCCCCCTGCGGTGGCGATTCCAGGGTCCCCTCTTAAAGGGGTTATATATATGGGTGTGACTGGCCATACACTGAAAGGTCGTCAGTGTGGGGATATGGGTTTGGCTGCCTGCTACACTTACATCTCACAGAGCACCCTCATATCCCATTTACCCTGATGAGCCCCAGTTTCCCCCGGCTGGGGGGCAGGGAGGGGATACACACCCAAGGCCTAAGCCAAGGTCTTCCTACATTCGGAAGTTTAATAAAGTTGTGGCCTAATTTTAATTCCGTATAAGGTTGTCAGAGTCTTTATTCTTTCCTTATGATCCCTGGGGGCTGGGGCTGTCACCACCTGGTCACGCAATGACTACCACCAATGCATACCTGCCAAGTTGCTGTCGGAGAAATAAGGGACCAGGCCGGAAGTAGCAGACCGGAAGTAGCGCTGCCGCCATTTGGGAACTGGGCGGAGCATGCTCAGAAGTGACTTTTGATGCTGCTTTGCCCAGTTCCAAAATGGCTGCCGCGCCAGAAGTCGCACTGCAGCCATTTTGGAACTGGGCAGAGCAGCATCAAAAGTCGCTTCTGAGCATGCTCCGCCCAGTTCCAAAATGGCCACCACACCAGAATAAACCGGGGGGGAACAAATAAACCTGTTTTTTCAGCTAGGAACAGCTGGAAAAACGGGGGTTTCCCGGGGAATACGGGAGACTTGGCAGCTATGCAGCAATTACCTGTGCAAGCAATACAATGGCATACCCTCCAACATTTCTCCAATGAAAGTAGGGATGTCCTATTCAATATTAATATTAATATTTATACGCTTCCCAGCCGACTGGGTTGCCCCAGCTACTCTGGGCAGCTTCCAACATATATAAAAACACAATAAAACACTAAACATTTAAAAACTTCCCTATACAGGGCTGCCTTCATGTGTCTTTAAAAGGTTTTATAGTTACTTATCTCCTTAGCTTGGGAGTCGCACAAGTCCAAGCCCTCCAACCTTTCTCTGATGAAAATAGGGACGTCCTAAGGAAAAGCTGCACATTCCGGGATCAAATCAGAAACTGGGATGGGACGGCTTCTGTAAATCAGGGACTGTCCCTGGAAAATGGAGGATCTGCAAAGGGTGCCCACTAAGGGCAACAAGCCTGGATTTCTGTAGTTTTATAAGTCTTGTTTATCATATCTCACTTGTTATAACCTTAGCGGGGAACCCTTAACAGCTGGAGAGCTTTGTTCCTTTCTGGGCAACCTTATGAGAGTCACATGCCAGTAGTGGGTGGGGCCAGAGATAAAAGTGAGCAACGCTCTGTCTTTGTACTGTAGGCTAGCTTCTACACACATTCCTCTCTATACTTCATCAGGGCAACTGGGAGGCATTATCAGAGCTCAAGGACACATTCCAGCCAGGCAAAGACACTTGGGGTGCAAAGCAGGTCCAGTGTACAGCATGGGGAGAATTCTCAGGGTCAGATATATAGACCTGAGGGCCACATTCGGACCCTGGGCCTGTGCCCCCCCCATTTTATAAAGACAAGGCAGGGGAACATCTTTTCCCATTGCTACAAGTCCTTGGAAGTTTGCAGAGAGCTGCACAAAAATGGCATGGAATGTCCTGCTTTAGCATGTCTCGTCCTTACTGAGGGATGTTGGGGAATTCCGACAAAAACAGAAACGGGACTGGAAATTGACCAGTGCTCACTTACGGTAGTTGTCCCATGTCCAGAATGGAAATCAGGCCAGCAGATACAACTGGTATTCACTGTGGCTGTTGTTGCTTTGAGTGTGCAAACAATAATTTTCTACCCATTGCATTTGCTTTGCATTGATGGAATGTTCTCATGACTCCCCCAGAGCCAGTTTTGGGCGACTATAGAGCATGTGCGGAAGGAAAAGCGGGGAAGCTCTCATGCAGAAGTCTTTGCATGAAGTCTTCTGCTGATGGGGCTCATGAGAGGAGGAATCCTACCCTATGTAAGTTACATAAACTATGCAATTTTGTCACGGTGGACAGTGAGACAAATACCGTCAGTTTGAGTGGCAGATGAACTGCAGCAGAATGCAAACAATGCTGCGTGTGATTAATCCAGGGCAAATGAAAAATGATACCTTCTTGTCTATCCATATCATCCAGTGGAACAGTGATTTACACAAAACTACTGGTAACAATCATTTACACAAATTTATATTATAATTAGCTCTTAGACAATCTACATGGCTTCTCAGACGTTTACTGCATTGTTCATGCAAAACTCAGTCTGCCGTCTGGAACTGTCCCTCAGTTTTCTTCTCCCTTCTAGCACGAGGCTTCTTGATTTTGCCTTTTATGAGGCATCCCTTTTATATTAACTTTCCCCTTAGTTTAAATGTGAGCAACTGCCTGCTCCTTAGGCCTGCCGTAAGAAGAGGAGGAAAGTGCCATTCAGAATTGTTTTTCCAACTTTGATTGCCTATTTCCAATCCCTCATTTGAATGGAATTTAAGAAATTACTAAAACGCAGCTGGAAATGAAGTAAAGGATACACAAGCAATCATCACCACTTACTCAAAGAATAAGCCATGTTTTTATATGAACTTGAATGCATACCCCAGGGTAATATCCATTCCTCATAACATCAGATTGGACCATAAGCATCTCTTTTAGCAATGCCCTAAAAAAACCAAAAAACCGAAACCTCAAGAATAATATTTTGCAAACCAGAATTTGTGTCATATAATCTTCTTTATCTACAAGAATTCCTCATGATGCAGGCCGTCACCCTGAACCTATCTGAGCCTTTGTCACACAGAAGCAGTGTAGCCAAGGGATGTCAAATGTAATGTCCCCTCATCACACTGGGGTCTAGATGAAGACATAGAGAGACGTCTAGCCATCTTAGCATCTCCATCTGTGTCCAAAGTGCATTGCTGAATTTATTTGGGATTCTGCAAAGTTTTAGTGGATCAGAATTCTACTTTCTGGCAGCCGTTTTCAGCAAAAGTTACCACAGCAAGGAAGTGACGGTTGGCGAGGGGGAAAGGAAAAGCCAAAATCTGCTCCATCTCAGATATGCATCTGGCAGGCATAGAAAGGGGATCTTCAAACATGCAGGGTTGTTGTTGTTATTATTATTATTATTAAAAAGAATGGCCACCATAGTCAAGTATGGGGAAGTATAATGCTTTCCTCTTCTTGGGAGTTATATAGGTAGAGATTGTACTTTCAATACACTACAGACCTCATTAAGTGGATTATGAATGAATTGACCTGAGTCTGTGAGGTCCAGTGACAAGTAATTTGGGTAGACTTGGAAACCTATATCTGGGTCTAACATCGGAGCCTTGAGACATCGTCGTCTATTTGTGAAATGAGATATTTATTGACCAATGACAAACTTAGTTGGTCTCTAAGGTGCAACTGGAAGGATTTTTTTTATTTTGTTTCCACTATGTCAGACCAACACAGCTACCTACCTGTAACTAGACCTGGGATAGCCACCCATAACAAGTGCCAAGGAATATGTCAAGAATGCTTTGATGGTGTTTCCTGCTTGGCAGGGGGTTGGACTGGATGGCCCTTGTGGTCTCTTCCAACTCTATGATTCTATGATTCTATGAATCTTTGGCCCTCCAGATGTTGCTCAACTACATGGCCAAGTGCAAGGGATGATGTGAGTTGTACCGGTAGTTCAGCAACACCTGGAGAGCCAAATGTTCCTCATGACTGCATTATAAGGTTGATACAAGAATGAGCATGGTGAAGAACATTAAGAACTTGGCATTCAATACATGATCAATCTGTCTATTGATCCAGTAATAACAGAGGACACATTCTGCTTTTCATGTGGCAGATACTTAAATGCTGAAGAAATCTGTTATAATTGTGTCCTGCATTGCTCTCAGACGTTTGCCTACCTCTTTGGCCTTGCCTGTAAAAGCTGCGAGAACCCAAGCGTAGTAAGAAATTCAGTACCTTAATACAAAAGAAGGTCTCATATATCAAGGTCTATTAAATTCTTTACAAGGTCTTTCAGAACTCCTTTACAACCTTATTGTGAGAATTATTTTTACAAGGCATGCTTGGTTGGCATTTTGCAGTCCTTAAATATGAAGACAACTGAGTATAAAAGTTGTCTTTTCATAATGTGGCCTAAGAAGGAATTGGTAGGAAGAGAAGAGATGTTTCTGAATAAACAGCTTGAAGAAAATCTGAAGGTCAGGAGAAAAGCACAAAACTTTGGGTGTAAATTGGCCATTCCTTTTAATATATAGACACATATGGTGCTCAATATTTTGTATCTTTCTTGACTTTTCACCTGTGATGCATAAAATAGCTCTTTTAACAATTGGCTTTTACAACAATAGACTTGCACATAAAACTATTTTACAAGTATGTTGAAAAGGAAAGGGGGAAAACTAAGTACTGGGTATTTGTGAGATTATATAGGGTTGCTATACGTCTGTTCAACAACTTTGTGCAAAACTAAAAAAAGCTCAGCAACTTTGCAACTTTGCCCCCCTCCCCCATTTCTGTCTGGGTTTTCACTTTTTGAAATATAGTAATTTATAGGAGGGGCAATCTTCCTTGTGAGTAAAACCTTACATGATTTACTGGAAAACCAACATTCTAGGATGTGCAAGCTGTAAAATGGTTGTGTCCCATCTGCACTATCCATTTGGAGAAGTATCATACCACTTTAACCATCTTGTCTTCCCCAAAAAGAATCCTAGGATCTGAGGTTTGTTAGAGGTTGAGAGTTCCCTGGGAAGAGGGACTAATTGTTTAACCACTCTGGGAATTTTAGCTCTGACAGGGGAATAGGGAGTCTCCTAACAACTTATAGTGCCATTAACAACTTGGGTTCCCAGGATTCCTTGGGGGAGCCCACGACTTTTTCAAGTCTATGATGCTGCTTTAAATGTATGGTGCCAATGGGGCCAAAGTTTATTATGATGGACAGCCACTACCATCATGTGGGAAAGCAGTACAAGAAGCAGAAATAAAAAGAAGAAAATCAACAGGCTCGCAGTGGAATATGGCATGCAGTGTGAACAACAGAGTGTTCACAACTTGCCAGAAACAACGGAAAGATCAGACAATTGATTGGTGGCTTGCCACCACTGTCAATGAAGCTACACATTCATCTTGTGTGTTCTGGAGAGAGGGGAATAAATCCAGATGTGGAATGAACATGTTCTCCTGGGTTCTGTTCCCAACCCAGATTTCTCTCTCTGATTCGCATAGTCAAGAAGGAACAAAGGCAGACTATCTGGGTGATAATACTTGCCTCGGAGAAGATTGTCAGCTTCAATTAATCTTTACAGAGTGCTGAGTTTCTTAGATTAAAAAATAAAAAACCTCTGTAAGTGCAAAGTATTTATTAATTGGCTGATTCCTAACTGAAATTCCTTTGAAATAAAGCCTTTTATACTTTCATAGACGTGGACTATTCTTCTGAAGAATAGAATACCGATATTCCCTCTAGTTTGGGCAAAAATCTGTTTCTTGTAACTGTCAGATATTATAGAATTCAAAAGCTCTTTAGCTGTTGCATTTGATTATCTAAAAATGTTTTCAAGTTCTGCCCCATGGGTACATTTTAGGGGTGTTTGTTAATGGAAAGGGGTGGGGATATTTAGACAGGTGTGGATTGCTGGTGTTGCTTGGAAATTTAGCTGTAGTCATCGGGTTTTGTTCATCACGTTTTGCTGCTTTAGCATGATGGCTTCCAAGAGCAACTGGGTGCCTAGAAAGGCCCACCACAATTTCTGAAAGGCTTATCTCATGAGGTGGGCAGTGGGGAATTAAAGGGCCAGAGCAAAAGAGTCACAGAAGCATAGAACTGCAGAGTTGCAAGGAGCTATGATGGGTCTTTTAGTCCAACCCCCTGTAATGATCAACATGGGGCTCGAACCCACGGCCCTGTGATTAAGAGTCTCATGTTCTACCAACTGAGCTATCCTAGGGATCTCAGGTTCAATCCTTGGCTTCTTCAGGAAAACATGGAAAGCTGCTGTTGACAATACTGATCTAGATGAATCTTCTGATTCCCACCTTCCCGTGGTTCTATAGTATGCACACACCTGTTCACTGCTCATTTCATGCTCCTGTTTATGAAATGTAAATGATACACTTTAAGGTATCACATGACACATGATTGTTGCAACGGTGTTATGTGGTTATTCTTCTGGAGAGAAGTTCATCTTTGGAAGTTGAATGGCCATGATGGTTATGTTCTGCCTATTCAGTCAGAGGCATAGCTGCCAAGTACCCCGTTTCCCCCGGGAAACCCCCGTATTTTCTTACCGTTTCCCGCAGGTGTCCCAAATGGCAAAATACCCCGTATTCACCTGGATTACGGAGCTCCTGCCGGTGGCCATGTTCTTCTGGTGACACGCCGGCACCGGAAGTCGCTTCTACTCACTTCCGGACATGCGTCGAAGCGACTTCCGATGCCGCTATGCCCATTTTCCAAATGTCCACAGTGCCAGAAGTCGCTTCTATGCATGTCCGGAAGTGCGTAGAAGAGAGTTCCGGTGCCGCGGCGCTGCTGATCCCGGATTTTTCAATCCGGAACTTGGCACCTATGGGCAGCATGCTGTCGGACTCATGTCCAGCTTGTAGGCTTCCCACAGGCCTTTAGTCGACTACTGTGAGAACAGGATGCTGGACTAGATGGGCCACTGGCTAGCTCAGGGATCAGCAACCTTTTTCAGCCGTGGGCCGGTCCACTGTCCCTCAGACTATGTGGTGGGCCGGACTATGTTTTGAAAAAAATATATGAACCAATTCCTATGCCCCATGAATAACCCAGAGATGCATTTTAAATAAAAGCACACATTCTACTCATGTAAAAACACCAGGCAGTTCCCAGAAATCACCCAGAGATGCATTTTCAATAAAAGGACACATTCTACTCATGTAAAAACACACCAATTCCTGGACTGTCCGAGGGCCGGATTGAGAAGGCGATTGGGCTACATCCGGCCCACGGGCCTTAGGTTGCCTACCCCTGGGCTAGCTCCTGCAGCCTTGTCTTATGTTCTTAGATTTTTCAGAATCTGAAATTGATTTAGAGATGGATAGTGGGAATCTGGCTGAAGTATCCATATTTATTGAACATGAATCTGCCCACATTTCTTGTGTGTTTTGTTTCTTGGAGTAGAGACTTTAACAATAGAACTGCAACTGTTTACTTACAGTTCATCCCTTGTTGAACCATAGAGGTTGAATGCAGGCTGAGCTCATAAGAAGGCAGATAATATCTACCACATCACCTACAGTTGGGCTTCCTGATCGTTAGCCCAATCTGTGCTTGTCTGCCATGAAGTAAGTCCAAATGAGTTTAATGGATCTCTTACTCCTGAGTTAAGTGTGCTTAGGATTGCAGCCTTAAATAATTATTTCATGCCTTCCTACTGTCATGGGGAAACAATTACCTGGGTCAAGGGTCTGCACCATAGGGATTGTTTTGGAAGGGGCCCACCCACATTCCAACCTGAGCAGGGTAAACCTGACTCTAGACTCCTGGCTGGAATGTCATGTTAACAATAAATCACGAAGCCATTTAGCTTTCAGCAGTCAAGTGTCTTCAGGTCTGCCTTTCTGGTTTATGTTTTTAATAAAGTCACATATCAAAGCTTTGTGCCCTGGTTGGAATATAGTTGGATCAAGAAGATTTAAATACCACATTTCAAACAAAGCATATTAATCCTGGAATCAAACACCCTGTAATTTATTGGGGAGAGACGTCCCAAAGGGCTCATTGTTATTTTATTGATATGCACAGATTAGAATTATTTCCACGGATGGATGTGAGGTTTCATTTTGAAAAGTTTCTAAAGGAGACTGTGAATTTACTGCAAACTCCTCACTTGCTCAGGCTGCAAACATTAAAAGCACCTTCTCACAAGAATCCTGGAAACCATAGTTTACCCACACAGTGAGTTCCCAGCATCCCTAACAACCTACAGTTCTCAGCCTGCATGATGTGTGTGCTTTAAATGTATGCTGTTCAGCCTTACAATACCTTATGCTTTCTTACACACATTTTCCTGGGTTTTACAAATGTTTATATGTTGCATTAAGAGGTTTTGCAAAATGGAGATGATATGTTCCTGCAGACTTAAACCTAATTACATCTTCACCATGAGGGTGGGATACCTTCCCTTCCCCTCCTTGGCACAAATGCTCCTCTCACTGTCTTAACCAACTACCTTGATGATAATCAGGTTTTCTGTCTCAAACAAGAATCGAAGAGGATTTGCAAAGAGTGAATCCGGTTAGTGTTAACTGTAGTTAGCATGCGTAAAGGTAAACCATGATTAAAGCCAGCAAGAGAAAGTGCTGGATTTACTGGAGGAAATATTTCCTCTAGAGGAGGGAAGAAAATGAATGAAGCAAATACCAGTTGACACGCAAGGTGGAGAGAAACTAGGCTACAGGGCCAAAGAGCAACCAGGGTTGGAGGGCAAATCAGAAGGCAGGACTACAGAATATCAGGACCAGAGAACAAGACAGGATAGGCAAGCCACGTTACAACTCTGGTTGACTTTGTTGCTCAAAGAATGCTCTGCTGGAAAAGGAAGTCCTTTTGGACAATCTGGGGTGGTGAATCCAAGCCATCTTTTAAATGGTCTTCCCTGAGAGGCTGCAGTTATGCAGCTCACTACACGGGGAAGTGGCCAGCAGTTCCTGACTCAGAAGCAGTGGTGTACAGGAGTGGTAAACTTGAAAATCAGGAGCTCGTCACGCTAGTCTCCATAGCTGCATCCTCAACAAGGGTCCAAAAATGTAGACAGTTATTATGTTGATCCATTATTATATAGATATTTGACACACACACAGCAGTACATAACATCCTAACACCATAATGAAACTACATTTGCATTTAAGTAAATTCCACATAAATAAGGCTGATCGCCGAAGAATTGATGCTTTTGAATTATGGTGCTGGAGGAGACTCTTGAGAGTCTCGTGGACTGCAAGAAGATCAAACCTTTCCATTCTTAAGGAAATCAGCCCCGAGTGCTCACTGGAAGGACAGATCGTGAAGCTGAGGCTCCAATACTTTGGCCACCTCATGAGAAGAGAAGACTCCCTGGAAAAGACCCTGATGTTGGGAAAGATTGAGGGCACTAGGAGAAGGGGATGACAGAGGACGAGATGGTTGGACAGTGTTCTCGAAGCTATGAACATGAGTTTGACCAAACTGTGGGAGGCAGTGGAAGACAGGAGTGCCTGGCGTGCTCTGGTCCATAGGGTCACGAGGAGTCGGACACGACTAAACGACTAAACACCACCAACAACAAAAATTCCACTGAAAAACATCTTGATAATCGTGCTCTTCATTTTTAATAATGAATGGGTCAATGCATGTATGCATAGAATTGTATAGAAGAGACCCACTGAACTCAATTGATTTACCTAATTTTTTGTTGTGTTTTATAAAGTTTATATTTATACAATCTACACACACACACACACGGCATGCAAAATTGCATGGTAAAATTATGGTACATACCTGGTAGTTTTGCTGGGGTGGGGTTGGAAAGTCAAGTTCATTGATTTCAGTGAGTCTACTCCAAGAAGGACTGGATACAACCCATAGCCTACAATTCTGAATTGTTTGCTTCTGTTGTAAATGAAAAAAAAGAAAAGAAAAGAAAAGTTGAGAAGACATTCTTGAAATAATTTTTTTTTCATGGGAAATAGCTAGTCTGGTGTTTTGTCAGAGATCCAAACTAAATAAGTATGTTTTGATGCATCGCATTAATCACCAAAAAGACAATGTTTGAAAGATTACAAATGTAAAAGCCCCCTGGGGGAAAATATACTTTTAATAGGCTTTTATCTTTTTTTAGTCTTTCATAAGTTCACTCCTCTTACAGGAAATCTGTCTAAAAGGATCAGCATGAACTGTGGAAGTGGCAGTGTTTTCTTCAGCTACTCTCCAAGGGCTTATACAATCTTCTGAAATATTAGGTACAGGGCAATCCCTCTGTTGCTGGTTGTAATCTGATTGCATTTAGTTCAGTGTACAAAATGTACTCATCATCTCCTTTTATGAAAGGTGTTAGTCACTTCTTGCTACTTAGCCCTTGAGGAATCATAAACACACTATCGTTTAATTGATCACGGAACAGCCATCATTTCCTCCAGCAATTCCTTCATCTCCCATAATAAAGATAACTGAGCGAAGGCGCCAGTGAAGGAACCTGGGCTTCTTAGATTTCAAATAACTTTCTGTTTGAAAAAGATGTATGAATGGGCTTGGCAGCTGCATCTTGTATGTTCTGATTAGGACTTTCAGATGGGAGAAAGGGTTTTGCTAGGACTTTGACCTGATGATGGACAGTTTGTGGTTGACTGTCAATAATTTTTCCTTCATTTTCCTTCCGAATAGTTGCAAAAAGCAATGAATTGGTTATTTATTTATTTATTATATTGCAACTATTTCAAAAAAGGACTGCAAAACAGATTTGCATTCCATCTTTTTTTAAAAAAAGACCTAACTTAGTTTTGAAGGCTGCAATCCTCTATGCACCTCCCTGGGTGTAAGTCCCATCGAATCCATTGGGGTTTACCTTGGAGTAAATACAGTGGTACCTTGCAAGACGAATGCCCTGCAAGACGCATTTTTCACAGGACGAATGCGTCTTGCGATCTGATAGTGACTCACAAGATGAATTCGTTTTGCGAAAAATTCGTCTTGCGAATCGCGGTTTCCCATAGGAATGTATTGAAATTTAATTAATGCGTTCCTATGGGCAAAAAAAGAAATTTCAATGCATTCCTATGGGAAACCGCGATTCGCAAGACGAATTTTTCGTGAAACGAATTGACTTGCGGAACGAATTAAATTCGTCTTGTGAGGCACCACTGTATTCATCGGATTGCATTATTAATCACCCCTGGCAAAGAATAGGCTTGTACCGCAATTGAAGTGTGTTTGTAGTTTCGACTCACCTATCAAAAGTTACTTCTTTAGTTATCATACTTATTTTTTTTGGGGGGGGGAACCTGTTCTAAATTATGCATTGCAACTTGGTACACATGATAGAAAATTGTAGTAACTGAATTAGGACTATCTATGTCACTCTGACTTCTGCTAATGAAGAGTGATTGGTGGCTCTCATAAGATTGGTGACTAAGATTATCATTCTTATTGGAAGACTGGGTTCTTGCAGAAGTTAACACCCTCCCGCTGTGTTCAGATCAACTTGTATTACTTAAGCTAAGGCAGAACAACTAATTGAATGGGAAAGCAAGGTCGGTAGAGAAAGCCCAAAGTACTTTGGAAAATCATGTTGCTTGGCTGAAAACGCAGGAAAGTGAGTAGTAATTCCCCCCCCCCCCCCGAGTGTTTTTTTCGAAGCGTTATTAGCTGAGAAACAGCAGGGACCGATCACAGGCCCTCCTGTGTTTAACTGGATAATCTGGGCCACCCAGATCTGATCAGATATAACAGAGCTCGTCACCTGCAGAGGAATCTCTTCTGTCTCTACAAAGCAGCGTTTTTTGTTTGCTTAGAAAAAAGGAACAGGTCTTTTGCGTAGCGTGGCTGAGACATGCAACAAAAGCCCCAAGTTGTTTTGCATTATGTTTGAAGCAGAAAATCCCAAAGGCATATCCTCTATGGTAAACACACACATCAAATTATACATTGGATTGTGCCTAAGTATGTCCATTTATCCAGTGAACATTTCTGTGAGCCGAAAGTAGGGGTGGGAGTCTTGTTAGAATATACCAGAGATCTACTGCATCCTAAGGTGATCATCTTCACAGATCCTGCCATAGGACTGTAGAAACAGGGTAAAACAGACTTATCAGTGAAAACAGGTAAAAGCGATGCAGACTGGAAGTAGGCGGACCTGCCTGTGCCATTATTATATGGCCATCCCTATATGTCAGCTGTTCTGAGCTGCCTAGAAAAGAACAGTGCTGTTGGCTATGATAGGTAAAGGTAAAGGGACCCCTGACCATTAGGTCCAGTCGTGACCGACTCTGGGGTTGCAGCACTCATCTCGCATTATTGGCCGAGGGAGCCGGCGTATAGCTTCCAGGTCATGTGGCCAGCATTACAAAGCTGCTTCTGGCAAACCAGGGCAGCACATGGAAACGCCGTTTACTTTCCCGCTGTAGCGGTTCCTATTTATCTACTTGCATTTTGACGTGCTTTCGAACTGCTGGGTTGGCAGGAGCTGGGACCAAGCAATGGGAGCTCACCCCGTCACAGGGATTCGAACCGCCGACCTTCTGATCAGCAAGCCCTAGGCTCAGTGGTTTAACCACAGCACCACCTGGGTCCCTGTTGGCTATGATACAAATCTCTATATGGTTGCGGCATGTTACTATGAAGTTATTTTTAATTCATGTGTAGGCATCATTACTACAATGTGCAAAATATAGAAACAATAATTTTTATTTCCTTTCTCGGCTTTATTTTACAAGTCAATGAAACACCTGATTGGGGAAATGACTGATTAGGCTCTATGTACATGGCTGGGTAACTCTACTTTCAGAGGATGGTTTCTGATAAAGCATGCCAAGATGGATTTCCATGTTCAAATATGTGCTTAATCCTCAATGTGCTTATGTACACTTCCATAATCTTTGCATCTGGGGAGTTATGTCTCGGCTTATTGAAGAGGCAGCTGCAAAAAGCAGCTTTGGAGGGTTTTTGTGTTTTTTTTTAAAAAAAACTTATTTCTGGTAAAAGGATAAAATGTTAGGTGACTTTATTGTACTGTTATGAAGTGGGCTGTGCAATTCTTTCAGTACGTACTCCTCTATTTTGCGAATAGACAAAGCAAAAACTGAAATGAATTTAAAAGCCTTTTAAAGACTTGCAGGCAGTAGTTCAGCAATGCCAAGCTTTATCCGCACTGCTGCTTGACCCAAGATTTATTGCTCTCTGGATTCAAATGATTCAGCTGCAGACAGAACATGAGAAATTATATGTTTTAAGCCAGCAATAATATGGCATGGGTCTACCATGGGCCAAAGCTACTACTTCATCTGTGAGTCTTCAGCCTCCAACAAGCTGCAATGAAACCTGTCCATGAGTCTGTAGCAAATTTAAAATGTGCATTGGAGCGGCTCCAGTGTAGAGCCAACCCATAGATTTGCATCAGGTTGCATGTGTTTTCCTGGTGGAGAAGCGACACACATCTAAATAAGTGCTTTGCAAACATGCTTACTGGCTGGTAATGCAGGAAGGACTGGGGATGGATTTTCAAGGGTGAAAGCTTCTATCTGTGGGCTGTTAGGCTGTTGAATGGAAAATAACATAGCACAATTGACTTCTGAGGTGGTGTGTTGTTCTATAAGCACACAGAGTGGAATGATATTGAGTGTTTGGGGGTTGGAGGGAGGCTCATTTAATTTCATAAAGGTACAATAAAGGTACGTATGACCTCTGGTCAGACTTCACCTGGAGTACTGTGTCCAGTTCTGGGCACCACAGTTCAAGAAGGATGTTGACAAGCTGGAACGTGTCCAGAGGAGGGCAACCAAAATGGTCAAAGGCCTGGAAACGATGCCTTATGAGGAACGGCTTAGGGAGCTGGGCATGTTTAGCCTGGAGAAGAGAAGGTTAAGGGGTGATATGATAGCCATGTTCAAATATATAAAAGGATGTCATACAGAGGAGGGAGAAAGGTTGTTTTCTGCTGCTCCAGGGAAGCGGACACGGAGCAATGGATTCAAACTACAAGAAAGAAGATTCCACCTAAACATTAGGAAGAATTTCCTGACAGTAAGAGCTGTTCGACAGTGAAACTTGCTACCAAGGAGTGTGGTGGAGTCTCCTTCTTTGGAGGTATTTAGGCGGAGGCTTGACAGCCATCTGTCAGGAATGCTTTGATGGTGTTTCCTGCTTGGCAGGGGGTTGGACTGGATGGCCCTTGTGGTCTCTTCCAACTGTATGATTCTATGATGTTGAATTGGTCTATAGGATTGTGTGCTAATGGCCAACGCTGTAAAAGTAGGTCTGATGGCACTATATTGGCACTGGAAACCAAAAGCCATTTGATTTGTTCGGATTGCTGCTCAACTAACTATTCCAACCACCCAATTATCCATGAGTGAGCAGGATATTGTTCTGAACCCAGGATGGAGAAATCACAGAAGGGACTTCCTATGTTTACCAAAGCCCATAATAAAACATCGATAGATCTGGCCAAATTGCTGTAAAACCTTTGATCTTTGGGTTTCAGGGGCTATGGGTTTCAAGGCTATTTGAAATATACTCGGAGTCGAGAGTGAATTTCATGCTCTTTATTCAGCTCGTAGTCATCAAGGAGAAGAAGAGAAGAATGCCCTTTTCCCAAAACCATCTGCTTGTATACATTATTTACACAATGGGCTTTGCGTGATTGGCTACTTCAGGGCTACACCTGTGGGCCAATCAGTTTGTGGATTGACTTCTGCCAGCAGCCTGATTGGCTGCTCCTGCAGGCCAATCAGGTTGCGGATTCACTTCTGCCAACCGCCTGATTGGCTGCTCCTGCAGGCCAATCAGGTTGCGGATTCACTTCCACCTGGAGTTGGATTGGGTGGCTCCTGCGGACCAATCAGACTGCTGATTCTGGATCCTATTGTTCTATGATTCAGCTCAGTACATAACACTATTCTATGGGGAAATAAATGTAAATGTGTTCTCCAAACATTTAGAAGACATTTTCCTAGTGCAATTCTCCATATGGCACAAGCAGATTAAAATCATTGGCTGACACACAGGTGTGTGTCACAAGATGAGTGAATGAGTCAGAGAAGCTGCCAGCTGGAAGTTGTTGGAAAAATTGTGTTCTCTGACCTCCCCTACAATTTGATGCAAGGGGAAACACATACATCTTTGAGAGTATTGTTTGCCCCAAGTGTAGAATGCTCCTCTATTAAACTGGTGATATGGAGCTGATCTGTACACTCTTCCAGGTGATACCTGATGCATATGGGGGACCATAATTGTTATAAGCTTATGGGTAGACACCAGTCAAATTGAGAAATATTACCCTACTTTCCCGTGTGTTAGACAAGGGTTTTTTACTCCAAAAGTAGGGTTGCCAGACTCAATAGAGGACAGGACTTCTGTGCCTTTAATTGCCCTGCTCTCTTTTGAGTCTGGAAACCTTAAAGAGAAACCAGCAGACCCTTTGCTTGGAAATTAAACAAAGGGTCTGCTGGCTTCTCTTTAATGTTTCCACACTCAAAAGAGAGCAGAGCAATTAAAGACACAGAAGTCCTGTCCTCTATTGAGTCTGGCAACCCTATCCAAAAGAAAGTAAAAAATGGGGGGGGGGCTCTTATACATGGGTAGTGCAGACGGGTGATTGGTTGCATCCGCAAGCAGGATCTAGCGATTGGGTGGGTTATTTGTGGATGTGTCAAGGGCTGCTTTGGATTGGCTGCCACTTCAGCAATTTGGCTTGCGTTGCTTGTGATTGTTAGCGTTTGCCAGTTGGGTGAGTGATATCTGGTTTGGCATTCACCCCCCCCCAAAAAAAATCGCTCATTTTTAAAAATTTGAGCCCCCCAAAATAGAGGAGGTCTTATACATGGAGGCGTCTTATAGACAGAAAAGTATGTCATTTTGTCAGATATCTAGATGTCTATGCCATGGCAACACAAAGCCTTTTGTTTCCATTCTTTACTGGAGTCACGAGGCTGGCATTAATCTCCCATACAGTGTATTAATTCTTATATGTGCACATCTATTAATGCAGACTTTTCTCCTGTGCTTTTTATTCCCCACCCCCTGCTTTATCCTACTGGAATGTTATATATATATAATATCTATTATTTATTTTTGTTATATGGGTAGTCATTGTGGAGTCCAAAACTCATTTCCCACCCCACTCCAAACAGTTTGCTTCCTTTTAATTTTCTTTTCACCTCAGGCATTTCGATAGGCTTGAGCGGGAAGAAACAGGCAAACAAAGACAAAAGACTCCCCACCCCTCTGCACCCGCTTTAGTCATTTAGAAGCATTATGGCTTTATCAATAGCAGACTTCAGCCAGAATACCTGCTGTTTTTCATCCAGACCAGAAATGATAGACAAGGCAAAATGTGTCAGTTTTCTTTGCATGGAAATGAGGGGTTTTTTTGAGAGGGAGGGGGTGGAGTGTAGGCATTTGCAAGAGGAAACATCATACCAGCAATTCAGGAAATCATATTCTAAGACACTGGAAGCCAAAATATGGAATTACAAATCAAGGCCCATGAAAAATGGGAAGGGTTGTTTTTAGGTCATGCTGGGGGAGGAAGCTGGCACTGCCAACCAGCAGGTTGCAGCAGTCCTGTTTGAACTCCTGGAGCCTGTCCAGTCTCTTTTAATAAATTGTTGTGTGAGGGGCTTTCATAGGAAGTCATAGGAACAAACATTATTCCAGACAGATTCCTGTAGTGTTCAGCTGCGTCCCGTCCACACTTTGTCATGAAGTAGAAATAATGCATTTTCTGCTTCAAAGTCATGCCCGATGCCTTCCAGCTCTCAGCTGGTATGTTAACTCTTGTCTCTGACTATCAATTATCATACACCAATGCACCTTGGAGCAATCAGGTTTCCTTAAAAGACACCTCCAGACTTAAATGGTATGGAGCCAGAGTTGGGCATTCATTTGCTTTTAAGGTATAACTTTGCGCCATCTGTTGAGCTGATAAGCCTATTACAGTGGACGCTCGGCTTGCGAACGTGATCCATGCAGGAGGGACGTTCACAACCCGCAGTGCCATGTCTGTGCACACGCATGTGCAGTTCGCGATTTGGTGCTTCTGCACATGCGCAAGGCGCGATTTAGTCTTTCTGTGCATGCGCAAGCACCAAAACCCAGAAGTAACCCGTTCGGGTACTTCTGGGTTCGCGCGGTGCGCAACCCGAAAAAATGCAACCTGAAGCATCTGTAACCCTGTAATTGTTTTTTTGTTCTGTTTTCCATTAAAGCCCTAAACCAGGAATATTGAAGTGATGTTATTCCAGGTGTTGTTGTACGCCCAATGGTTAGGAATGAGGGAAGCTCTGCTGCAATTGTTTATTTATAGGCTGTATTTTCAGGCATTTTGATTACCAGAGCAGTTTGCAACATTCTGAACAAATTCAAATCCTACCAAATAGTTGAAATCCACATAAAGCAATGCACCGTACCTAGTACAAATAAAAATACAGAGTGCAAAGGAGAAAAGAAAATCAACAAAAGGCCTGGGTGAAAAGGTGAGGTTTTAACTGGTGGTGGAAACTCAAATGTTATCTGGATGCCATCTAAACCAGTGGTTATTGCTCACAGTTTAAGAAGATAGGAAGGTGACTATGGGGTTGTGGCGCTCATCTCGCTTTTCAGGCTGAGTGAGCTGCCGTTTGTCCACAGACAGCTTTCCAGGTCATGTGGCCAGCATGACTAAACTGCCTCTGGCGCAACAGAACACCGTGACGGAAGCCAGCGTGCATGGAAATGCTGTTTACTTTCCTGCCACGGTGGTACCTATCTATCTGCTTGCATTGGTATGCTTTTGAATGGCTAGGTTGTCAGGAGCTAGGACAGAGCAATGGGAGCTCACCCCGTCACAGTGATTTGAACTGCTCACCTTCCAATTGGCAAGCCCAAGAGGCTCAGTAGTTTAGACCACAGCACCACCCGTGTCCCTGTTAATACAACTTATGGGTGAATGTGTCAGTTTTGCTTTCTCTCAGTTTCTCATTTATTCACTCTTGAGTTCTTCACATTTCCGCATCAGTTTGCAATTAAAATAAAAATGCTTAGGAAAATTTGTCTGTTTTTAATGCAGAATTCCCTCAATGCACCCATTATTGTGTGCAATGTTGCTCAGAATGTAGGTCTTCACAAATCAAATTTCCCTAATATAATGATTCCCCCCCCCTATCTTATTTTCATGAATTATGCATTTTTATACGCCTTGCTTGGCTGGAGATCTACACTGCAAAATTCAAAGAAGTGTGAATTTTGAATCATGGCTGGCGGTTTTTTTGGTTTGCATATTTTTTCAGAAAGTAGTAATTAGGTAGATTTGCCTTTCAGTGCAAAGTGAATTGAATCTCTTCCCCATCTCTGTTTACAGCCCTGCTTCAGACTTTTTCACCGGGAAAGATCAAACATAGATGAACAATACAAGTGGCCTTGCTCTTCCTGTATGGATAGAAATTAAGAGCACCTTGTGTTGGCTATTTCCTGGGCAACAGGTCCAGTGGGCCTTAATGCAGAGAGGTGACTCTAACAATTGTATTCCCCACCACTGCCATGTTGCTAGGGCTGAGGCTTTGTGCTGTACTAGCTTCACTCCTTTCACCCTGGAATAAATTACAATGCAGATGGGAGGCAGTGGAGTATTGCATTGACCACATCACTGCTACTGTCTTATCGTCTAGAAGATGAAATGGAATCCCTTCTGTGTGTGTGGGGGGGGGGGAAATTACGAGAGCACATTTCGTCTTGCTATGTAAGGACATCACCGTAACTTGCCGTTAATCAGCCTTAGGGTCTCTATCTCTTGGCATTTTGTGAGCTCAATGTCTGCTAAGAAGGCCACTGAATCTGGGCGTAATGAAATACATCAAACATCTCACTTGTAATCTCGAGGTTCTGCTTCTCCAGCCTGTCTGCCCCCTCCCCAAGATCCGAATGAACTTTTAGACGTTTGTTTTCTACTGTTTTGGATGTAGCCAGTGGTCTCCATTTTCCCATACATTACTGTTATATTAAAAAGGCTTTATACTTGCCCAAACTCTGTTCCACACTGTTGTTCTACGTTTATGATTCACTTCGGTGCCAAAAGATATGAAACTAGCTGTGTATAACGACCATATGTGTTTTGGCTTGCTATGAAATGGTGAGTGAATGAGCAAGTGAGTTCCAAAACACAAAAGGGATGCTCAGTTCCATAGAAAACAAGCCAGGATTGGACACTTCTCCGTGCTGCTGAAAAGCATCCAACATTATTATCTTCAACTATGGGAGTGGTTGCTTCTTTAATTCGCCCCTGCTGCTTTTTGGCTTGTACTATAGTGGAAGACCATCTGGATTGGAATAATTTTGGTAACCATTCTGGCAATGTTTGATCTGATCAATCTCTTTCATGGCTCATAGCTGGGAATAACAGTTGGTCACCCTCCAAAGCTAGAAATCTATCT
Source organism: Zootoca vivipara (assembly GCF_963506605.1). Lineage (NCBI taxonomy): Eukaryota > Metazoa > Chordata > Lepidosauria > Squamata > Lacertidae > Zootoca > Zootoca vivipara. The sequence goes on along the minus strand of NC_083283.1, from coordinate 19,717,313 downwards.
AACCTGTCCTTGGTGGGATTGATAGAGACAGGTAGTGGAACCATTTTTCTGTGGGTGTCCTTGACTTGCTTGGGAGGAATTGGAAAGAGGGGACATTAAAAGCAGAAGAACATAAGGAGAGCTTGCAGGATCATGTCAGCAACCCATCTAGTTCAGCAGCCTGTTTTCACAGTGGCCAGTCAGATGCCTAAGGGAAGTCCAAAATTATGACTCGAGCACCACAACACCCTCCATTCATGCAGTTTCCAATAAGTGGTATTCTGAAGCATATTGCCCCTGGCAGCAATGGTACAACATAGCAGAATGCACTGCTGAAGTTCTTCTGAAGATCACTGTCAGTTCCATTGTTCTGGAGACTGCCACTTGCACATTTCTTGTGTTTCATAAGAAGCCAACTTATACTGAGTCAGACCATAGGCATAGTTAGCTCAGCCTTGCCTACACTGACTTGGCAACAGCTCTCCAGAATATTAGGCCTATTCCTAACCATAACTAGAGATGCCAAGTATTGAACCTGGGACCTTTCAGATTCAAATCATGGAACTGTGACTCTTCCTCATAATTATCTCCCCATGGGAAAAAAAAAAACCTTTCCACATGTAATAAGATCTAATTGAGAACTGTGCTGAAGCTTTCCACCTGATATACTACTTTTCTAAGATGTTGTTTCAGGGAGTAGAAGGAGGCAAATATGTATGTGACTCCTGAAGTTTTAAGCCTTCATTTGCTTCTCGACCAGGATGGGCAATCTGTTACTAATTTATTACATCTTTTGTGGAGTTCCAGGAAATCATCCTTCCTTCTGTTGTCAATGTTCAGGTGTGAATACCGTTGCATATGAATGGCACCCTCCATGCACAAAGGGAAATTATTGACAGCCTTAAGGGGAACATCAATATTTGCAGAAGTACAACAAAAATCTTTAAGGAGAAGATCCCAAGAATGGCTCAATTTAGGAAGGAATGATTTGTTTTTTGGAGGGGGAATAAAAACTGGGTAGGAGGGGAATTGGGACAGAGTATGGTGGAAGTGGGCATGGCTGACTGAACAGGAAAACAGTGAACTATACTACAACACTTTGTGCAGGTGCCACCTGAGGGAAACAATTTACAAGTCATTTAAGCACAAATTCATAGCAATCAACTTCCGGATTGGAAAATAAGGGATCAGCAGCCTCACCCAGCGGCGCGGCACTGGAAATCGGTTCCGCACATGTCCAGACATGCGCAGAAGCAACCTCTGGTGCCGGGCTGCCCGTGTCCACATGTCTGGGCACTGGAAATTGCTTCTGCGCATGTCTGGACATGTGCGGAACCGATTTCCAGTGCCGCGCCGCTGGGCATGCACAGAGGCAATTTCCGGCAGCACTCGGCAAGTGAGTGAGCAGCCAGCCGCCAAGCGAGGCGTTTTACTGGGCGGCGGATGGCTGCTTGCTCACGGGGGGGGGGGGGGGCGGGGCGGGCGAGTGGAGCCTCCCTGGCCCAGGGAGGGAGAGGAGCTGCTTCCTTTGAAATCTGGGGAAATTACGGGCTATCTAATGATTCAGGATAGCAGCGGGAAACGGATTAAAATAAGGGAGTTTCCCGCAAAAAATGGGAGGGTTGACAGCTATGCAAATTGGACATTTTGTTTTTGTATGAAGTTGGCCATACCACAGCAGTTGCTGTCTCTGATATGTTGTGCCCCTTTCCATAATAGGGAAAGTGGTTTCCCTGTTTTATTCTCAAGGGGCACCAAGTCTCCTGATGGTTATTTGGCAGCAAATGTGATGACTCAGCCAAAAACATTGTTTAAAGAGTGGGATTCAGGAAAAGAAAGTTATTTGGGGGATGGGGGCACACAAGCTTACCAAAGGCTCAGGGTTCGAATGAAAGCAGGAGAGCTTTCAAAGCAATGAAGTGAGACAAGAATTCTCCACTAAGAAAATAATCAGGAATTACTATTTAGTACTAAGTTTATTTTACTGTTATCCTCTCTTGGATTGTGACCTTCTTTGCACTTGGAATGTGTTATTATTCAACCAATTCATATAAACATCCTTTGTGGCTTGGTAGCTTTATAACCACAGAGGATACGGTTTTGGGTTTTCATCTTGTCCCAGCTTGCCTGTGCATCTCTATAGGTTCAACACAGAGGAGGACTAAGTCAGAAGACAAGGAAAACAAAGAGAGGCGTTCATTTGTACATCAGTTGTTGTCTTGCCAAATATGTTGGCTCGGTGCAGCATCAGTTTCCATCCTGCTTTGCACTGGCTTCCACTTGTGGAAGTTGTGAAACATTTATCATAAAAAATGAGTCCTCTGGGATTATTCTTGGAAGGCAACCGCTCTCCAAACCATAGTACCCTGTTTCTCATATTTTAAGACATACCCATAAAATAAGCCATAGCAGGATTTTTAAGCATTCAAGGAATATAAGCCATACCCCGAAAATAAGACATAGTGATAGGCGCAGCAGTAATGCCGGCCGCGGCAGGAGGAGGAGGAAAAAAATAAGACATCCCTTGAAAATAAGCCATAGTGTGTTTTTTTGAGGGAAAAATAAATATAAGACATGTCTTATAATATGAGAAACACGGTATGTTGATTGAAATCCTTTGTGTCCAGATGTGAAGAAGCAAATTGCGAATGCCACTCATTCCCCATTCAAAAGTTAAAATGGAAACAGCAGAGCATCTGTGAAGAAATGGTGCCTATTGCTGTTGGGCCTGTGTACAATATGGTGCAGTGTTTGGTCATCTGCTGCTGCTCTTGCCATGAAGTGGACCAAACCAGCCAGGAGAAATTTCATCAACCAGAAACAACATGGACGTCCATGTTAATCTTGTAAGGGAACCACACCTGGGCAGTTTGCTGCAGCTTTCAGTTTCTTCAGCATTTTTGTGTCTCTCCCCCCCCCCCCCCAGTCCACATCAACAAAGTGCCCAAGCACAGTGCTAAATCAGTAGGTAAGAAAGCAGTCTTGATGTCATTGTGTACATATGTTTGTATCAAAATTATTTTGTGTGTTTTGTTTTGCCAATGAAGATGTGTGCTTGTGTGCGCTGATTAACGCATGACACAACTTTTGCCTCTCCCCACTAGCACCAAGGAATTACATAAGTTTCATAGGGATGGGGGAAGGAATTTAATTCAGGTTACATTCAAAGGCAAACATGCCTAATTACTACATTCTGAAACAACTACCAAATTGTAAAGTGTCTTAAAGTTTTCAGTGATGTACTTCTCAATTCTTTTTTCATCTCTATTGTTCACTTTCATTTTGTGTTCTTTTTGTTCTCTTTATCTGGGCAAGACTTACATTTTTAAAAAGGGATCCTCTTGCCTTTAATAGTTTCCTTGACGCTGCTCACGAACCCCACTGACATCTCCTTTACTCTGGTTGTGGTATTTTTTTTTTGGATCTGCAGTATACATTCTAGCCGAGCTGCTATTTTCATCTCCAGTTCCTTCCGCCGTAGAAGGAGGGGGGGGTTGTGGGCGCCACAAGGCCCTCACGTCCTGGGGGGATGCTGCAATCCGCCCAACCCATTGGCTAGTTCCTGGATGGGCACTCCCTTGCCGCGTCCAATCTGGACGTTCCAAGAGGGCATGGCTCGCTGATTTAAGCAAGCGCGGCCGGGAGTCTGCCTCTCTTTCCTGGACCCCCCAGCTGCTTTTTTTTTAGCTCGTCGTCCCCCAAAATGCTGAAGGGTACTCCCTTAAGGAGTCCGGGGGCGTGGCCATGTCCGAAGCCGTGGTAGGTGAGGGCCTAAGGCACGCTCCTAGTGGTGGCCCCAGGGTGAGTTCCTAGTTGATCTGCATCGCAGGGCTCACCCAACGGTGGTTAACCCTTCACAGACTGCCAGCAGAGCAGGCTGGAGTCGGATATAGACGGTTAGATCCAATGCCTAAGCCAATACCTCTCTACATCTGTAATCAATAAAGTTGTGGCCTTTTACGCCCATTAACCTTATGCAAAAAGCAGAGACATCGCCTTGCCTACAAAGGTCCGTATAGTTAAAGCTATGGTTTTCCCAGCAGTGATGTATGGAAGTGGGAGCTGGACCATAAAGAAGGCTGATCGCCGAAGAATTGATGCTTTTGAATTATGGTGCTGGAGGAGACTCTTGAGAGTCCCATGGACTGCAAGAAGATCAAACCTATCCATTCTGAAGGAAACCAGCCCTGAGTGCTCACTGGAAGGACAGATCATGAAGCTGAGGCTCCAATACTTTGGCCAGCTCATGAGAAGAGAAGACTCCCTGGAAAAGACCCTGATGCTGGGAAAGATTGAGGGCACTAGGAGAAAGGGACGACAGAGGACGAGATGGTTGGACAGTATTCTCAAAGCTACAAACATGAGTTTGACCAAACTGCGGGAGGCAGTGGAAGACAGGAGAGCCTGGCGTGCTATGGTCCATGGGGTCACGAGGAGTTGGACACGACTAAACGACTAAACAACAACAACCTTATGCAATGGGTCCTGTGTCTTTATTTATTCCGGGAAGGGTCGGGGTATCGCCACAAAATCCCCACTTCCAACAGACCAATCCAGCATGGCCAATGATTAGGGATAGTCGAACAGCATCTGGAGGGCATCATGCTGAGGTAAACGGTGCTGGACTAGGTGGTCTCTAACTGATCCTATGTACCTAGGTTAGGGATGACTAAAGCAAAAAATGATGGTGTTATAAACAGGAGTTTTCTTGCTCTACAGGAGACCTGTATTTACACTGGCAGTTTCTGCATATTTTCACTTGCAAAGAATGCAAAATCACCCTCTGAGGGCAGGAAAAGCATAGTAGCTTGGCTACCAGCTTTCATCAGAGTACCCATACTCTCTTGTGACTTGGAGTTGCCAAATATTCCTGTCTATAATGAACTTTATACGGCCGTTGTGCAATGTGGGCAAGGGTACAAAACTCTCCATTTAATTTGTTATGGCAAAATGACCTTTCGGCTGAATTGCATCATTAAGAACACCAAGTGGCTTACCCAGCCCTTCTCCACCCCTTTTCAAATGGAAAGGGTGGCTTCAGCTACAGCCGTGAATTCATCCAATCCTCTTTTAAAATCTCTCCCTATTTCTTGGGGGGGGGGAGTGAATTCCATAGTTTAATGGTGCCCTCCAGAATGTGCTGCACTATAACTCCCATAATTCTTGGCAATTGACCATACTAGCTAGAATCATAGAATCGTAGAATTGTAGCATTGGGAGGGACCCTGAGGGTCATCTGGCCCAACCCCTGCAATGCAGGGATCTCAGTTAAAGCATCCAAGACAGATGGACATCCAACAACACCATTCCTGCCTTAAAGGCCAGGTGGCTGAGGGTGTTTCTCCCCCCCCTCCTCTTACGTAAAAAAGGAGAAGATTCTTGCTACGACAGTATGGCTACATTCCTAAACAGGGAGAAATGTAAAGTACTACACTTGGGCAAAAAAAATGAAAGGCACAAATACAGGATGGGTGACACCTGGCTTGAGAGCAGTACATGTGAAAAGGATCTACCGTAGGAGTCTTGGTAGACCACAAACTTGACATGAGTCAACAGTGTGATGCAGCAGCTAAAAAAGCCAATGCAATTCTGGGCTGCATCAATAGGAGTATAGCATCTAGATCAAGGGAAGTAATAGTACCACTGTATTCTGCTCTGGTCAGACCTCACCTGGAGTACTGTGTCCAGTTCTGGGCACCACAGTTCAAGAAGGATACTGATAAGCTGGAACGTGTCCATAGGAGGGCAACCAAAATGGTCAAAGGCCTGGAAACAATGCCTTATGAGGAACGGCTTAGGGAGCTGGGTATGTTTAGCCTAGAGAAGAGAAGGTTAAGGGGTGATATGATAGCTGTGTTCAAATATATAAAAGGATGTCATACAGAGGAGGGAGAAATGTTGTTTTCTGCTGCTCCAGAGAAGCGGACACGGAGCAATGGATTCAAACTTCAAGAAAGAAGATTCCACCTGAACATTAGGAAGTACTTCCTGACAGTAAGAGCTGTTCGACAGTGAAACTTGCTGCCAAGGAGTGTGGTGGAGTCTCCTTCTTTGGAGGTCTTTAAGCAGAGGCTTGACAGGCATATGTCAAGAATGCTTTGATGGTGTTTCCTGCTTGGCAGGGGGTTGGACTGGATGGCCCTTGTGGTCTCTTCCAACTCTATGATTCTATGATTCTAAAGGATTTGATTTTTAAAGTTCCTTAAAGAGACATGTACCTAATTCTACACAGCAATGTTCTCAGCATTTGTCAGCGTACCTGTGCATTTTATAATCAGGCAATGGAGGTTGGTCCATTAAGATGAATGGGGCACTGCCCCACCAACCTCCGCCTGCCTTCTGTATTATGTACCACCAGTCAGGGGGTGGCTGTGTCTGCCATTGGCTGTGGTGCCACCTACTGGCCGTCTCCTTGCCTTCCACCCCATCAGTCCCAATGGGCACCAGCTGGGGATGCATTCAGGTATGCAAGTACAAAGGAGAAGGTGAAGGAGAGGTTAGAATTGATCCTGGGAGTGACAAAATACCAAAGATTCTAATCTTTACCTCCTGTTGACAAAATGTCATATTCCTGAGCGTTATGCAAATGATGCTAGCTTTCCGGCAGGAAAGCACCACTGCATATAGTCAAGTGTTGGTTCTTCCAGGACAGACATTCTGACTATTTCAAAAGACGGGAGAAAACATACCGTACCGTCTGGGTTTTGGTCTTGACCGAAATGTGACCTCGGTTACGTTGATTTGCCGATCTGTTAGTTCCACCTAAACTAGAACCACAGATTTGGAGCTTTTGAAAAGAGCAAGCCACTTTATTTAGATGCCTTGATGTGATAGTGGGAAATCTACCATTAAATATTCCTTAAAAAATAAATTTAAAAAAGCCTGAGGAAACAACATGACAACAGGAGGCAGACGGTAAAGGAAAGGGGTTTTGCATTTAAGAGAGGAAATGACATGGGGTTTTTGGCAAGCGCAGTTGAGACAGCTTGGATCCAAATGAAAGGTAGAAAGGGGGGAAAGATCACAGGGAAATATTAGCGAGCCTGGGCCTGTGATAAGGCAGACCTGGAAATCTCTATTTAGATAAAGACTGCACACACACACACACACACACACACACACACACACACACACACCCTGGCAGAACCTTATCACATTAATCCTCATCAGAAACAGATTTTTTAAACCTCTGCAACTGCCTTTTGGAATAAGTGTGATTTTGCTAAAGAAAAGGCAATGCTCTTTAAGGGAGCATTTGTGCTCTCTGGATTTTTAGAACATCGAGATTGGCACCAGCAATTGGCATTGTGGGGCAAAGGCTGTTATGGCCACAGGTCCTGGAAGGCCCCCTGCAGCTGAAAAAAATCTCCCTTCAATAATAATAATACATTAAAAATAATAATAGCCCAGCAATGTAAAGAAACACGCTGGGTGTTGCAGCTGCAGCTGGTTTTGCACTTCCTAGACCCAAACGTCAGGGCACTGCCCCTGACACATATGTTATTTATGTGTCTATTTTGAAGTGGAGATCTGTGCCCCGGTCTATAGGTTGGATATGAAACGGGTTTTACATATGGATTTGTTTGTAATTGTTTATATGTATGGAACTGTTATTACACATGGAACTGTTTTTAATGGGGGATTTTTTTTTACATTGGAATTGCTTTTAAATGTTTTTATTGGCTTTTTTATTTAAAAAAACTGTGAAATTGCTTCGAGATTTTGTGGGTAGCAATTCATACATAGGATCAAATCAAATCAAAATAAATAAATGTATAAATATGTTGGTCTACTGAGTCTATTCTGTCTTTTTTTGTGCACTATACTGAAATGTCTGTTGTCTTTGTCCATGGAGTTTTCTTGGCAGGGATACTGGAGTGGCTTGCCAGTTCCTTCTCCAGGTGGATCACGTTTAGTCAAAACTCTCCACTATGACCTGTCCATCTTGGGTGGCCCTGCATGGCATAGCTCATAGCTTCTCTGAGTTATTCAAGCCCCTTCGCCACAACAAGGCATTGATCCATGAAGGGGACAACAGACAACAGGCATATAAAAGTTATGACGCTGGAAGATGAGCCCCTCAGGTCGGAAGGCGTCCAACATGCTACTGAGGAAGAGCGGAGGACAAGTACAAGTAGATTCAGAGCTGATAAAGCGGCTGGGCCAAAGCCGAAAGGACGCTCAGTTGCGGATATGCCTGGAAGCGAAAGGAAAGTCCGATGCTGTAAAGAAAAATATTGCATAGGAACCTGGAATGTAAGAACCATGAGTGGAGGTAAGCTGGATGTGGTCAAAAATGAGATGACAAGAATAAATATCGACATCCTGGGCATCAGTGAACTAAAATGGAAGGGGATGGGCGAATTCAGTTCGGGTGACTATCATATCTACTACTGTGGGCAAGAATCCTGTAGAAGAAATGGAGTGGCCCTCATAGTCAACAAAAGAGTGGCAAAAGCTGTAATGGGATGCAATCTCAAAAATGACAGAATGATCTCGATACGAATCCAAGGCAGACCTTTTAACATCACAGTAATCCAAGTTTATGCACCAACTACCGGTGCTGAAGAAAGTGAAATTGACCAATTCTATGAAGACCTACAACACCTTCTAGAAATGACACCAAAGAAGGATGTTCTTCTCATTACAGGGGATTGGAATGCTAAAGTAGGGAATCAAGAGATAAAAGGAACAACTGGCAAGTTTGGCCTTGGAGTTCAAAATGAAGCAGGGCAAAGGCTAATAGAGTTCTGTCAAGAGAACAAGCTGGTCATCACAAACACTCTCTTCCAACAACACAAGAGACGACTCTACACATGGATATCACCAAATGGGCAGCATCGAAATCAGATTGATTATATTCTCTGCAGCCAAAGATGGAGAAGCTCTATACAGTCAGCAAAAACAAGACCTGGAGCTGACTGTAACTCAGATCATCAGCTTCTTATAGCAAAATTCCAGCTTAAACTGAAGAAAGTAGGAAAAACCACTGGGCCAGTAAGATACAATCTGAATCAAATCCCTTATGAATACACAGTGGAAGTGAGGAACAGGTTTAAGGATTTAGATTTGGTGGACAGAGTGCCTGAAGAACTATGGATGGAGGCTCGTAACATTATACAGGAGGCAGCAACGAAAACCATCCCAAGGAAAAGGAAATGCAAGAAGGCAAAATGGCTGTCCAACGAGGCCTTACGAATAGCGGAGGAGAGGAGGCAAGCAAAATGCAAGGGAGATAGGGAAAGATACAGGAAACTGAATGCAGATTTCCAAAAAACAGCAAGGAGAGACAAGAGGGTCTTCTTAAATGAGCAATGCAAAGAAATAGAGGAAAACAATAGAATGGGGAAAACCAGAGATCTGTTCAAGAAAATTGGAAATATGAAAGGAACATTTCGTACAAAGATTACCATAATCAAGGACAAAAGTGGTAAGGACCTAACAGAAGCAGAAGACATCAAGAAGAGGTGGCAAGAATACACAGAGGAATTATACAAGAAAGATATGGAGGTCTCGTACACCCCAGGTAGTGTGGTTGCTGACCTTGAGCCAGACATCTTGGAGAGTGAAGTCAAATGGGCCTTAGAAAGCACTGCTAATAACAAGGCCAGTGGAAGTGATGATATTCCAGCTGAACTATTTAAAATTTTAAAAGATGATGCTGTTAAGGTGCTACACCCAATATGCCAGCAAGTTTGGAAAACTCAGCAATGGCCAGAGGATTGGAGAAGATCAGTCTACATCCCAATTCCAAAGAAGGGCAGTGCCAAAGAATGCTCCAACTACCGCACAATTGCGCTCATTTCACACGCTAGCAAGGTTATGCTTAAAATTCTACAAGGCAGGCTTAGGCAGTATGTGGACCGAGAACTCCCAGAAGTGCAAGCTGGATTTCGAAAGGGCAGAGGAACCAGAGACCAAATAGCAAACATGCGCTGGATTATGGAGAAAGCTAGAGAGTTCCAGAAAAACGTCTACTTCTGCTTCATTGACTATGCAAAAGCCTTTGACTGTGTCGACCACAGCAAACTATGGCAAGTTCTTAAAGAAATGGGAGTGCCTGATCACCTCATCTGTCTCCTGAGAAATCTCTATGTGGGACAAGAAGCTACAGTTAGAACTGGATATGGAACAACTGATTGGTTCAAAATTGGGAAAGGAGTACGACAAGGTTGCATATTGTCTCCCTGCTTATTTAACTTATATGCAGAATTCATCATGCGAAAGGCTGGACTAGATGAATCCCAAGCCGGAATTAAGATTGCCGGAAGAAATATCAACAACCTCAGATATGCAGATGACACAACCTTGATGGCAGAAAGCGAGGAGGAATTAAAGAACCTTTTAATGAGGGTGAAAGAGGAGAGCGCAAAATATGGTCTGAAGCTCAACATCAAAAAAACCAAGATCATGGCCACTGGTCCCATCACCTCCTGGCAAATAGAAGGGGAAGAAATGGAGGCAGTGAGAGATTTTACTTTCTTGGGCTCCTTGATCACTGCAGATGGTGACAGCAGTCACGAAATTAAAAGACGCCTGCTTCTTGGGAGAAAAGCAATGACAAACCTAGACAGCATCTTAAAAAGCAGAGACATCACCTTGCCGACAAAGGTCCGTATAGTTAAAGCTATGGTTTTCCCAGTAGTGATGTATGGAAGTGAGAGCTGGACCATAAAGAAGGCTGATCGCTGAAGAATTGATGCTTTTGAATTATGGTGCTGGAGGAGACTCTTGAGAGTCCCATGGACTGCAAGAAGATCAAACCTATCCATTCTTAAGGAAATCAGCCCTGAGTGCTCCCTGGAAGGACAGATCGTGAAGCTGAGGCTCCAATACTTTGGCCACCTCATGAGAAGAGAAGAATCCTTGGAAAAGACCCTGATGTTGGTAAAGATGGAGGGCACAAGGAGAAGGGGACGACAGAGGACAAGATGGTTGGACAGTGTTCTCGAAGCTACGAACATGAGTTTGACCAAACTGCGGGAGGCAGTGCAAGACAGGAGTGCCTGGCGTGCTATGGTCCGTGGGGTCACGAAGAGTCGGACACGACTAAACGACTAAACAACAACAACAACATACTGAAATGTCAAGTTCCATATTCCAACAATGATTATCATCCTTTCCCTCCTACCAGTGAAGTCACGGTTAGTGTCAGAGCCTGGTACCATTTTGTAATATTATATTTTAACGTGTTCTTTATCTTTTTACTGCATTATTACTTGATTAAGGTACTGCCAAAGTTCTCAATCCACAGCCTAAGATGATTCAAATAGAGCTACCGTAGTAAGGATGAAAGGGTGCACTTTACCAGAGTCTCTGTTAAGTTCCCCTCAATACCTCAGCCTCGACACTGACCCTTTCTCTGGAGTCTCCTTCAGGTGGTTGAAAGGTCGTAGCTCAGTGGTAGAACAGCTGCTTTGCATGCAGAAGCTCCCAGGTTCAATACCTGGCTTCTCCAGGTTGGCTGGGTGAGTACCTTATCTGAAACCCTAGGCAGGCATGGCTAAAGTTGGCCCTCTAGATATTTTTGGGACTACAATTCCCATCATCCCTGACCACTAGTCCTGTTAGCTAGGGATGATGGGAGTTGTAGTCCCAAAACATCTGGAGGGCCAAGTTTGGCTACGCCTGTCCTAGAGAGTCTCTGCCAGTCGCTGTGGACAATATTGAGCTAGATCAGGCATCCCCAAACTGCGGCCCTCCAGATGTTTTGGCCTACAACTCCCATGATCCCTAGCTAACAGGACCAGCGGTCGGGGAAGATGGGAATTGTAGTCCAAAACATCTGGAGGGCCGAAGTTTGGGGCTGCCTGAGCTAGATGGACTAATGATCTGACTCGGTGTAAAGCAGCTCATTGTGTTTGTACGTTTTCTACCTGAGCCATCCGTCATCCTCTCTGATGGGCCTTTGTTTTTTTGTTTTTTTAAAATAATATTTTTATTAGTTTTTTAATAACAAAAAAGTAAACAGAAAAAACGAAAAAAGAAAACAATAAGAAAAATATAACAGGAAACAATAATATAAAAACAAAGCCATACAAAATCATAAGCGCATTTGATCATTAGTAACATAGAAATTAACTTTACATAATCATATATTGATCAAATACAATTATTTATCTCTATGGATTTCCTCCTATCCTCCCTTCTACGTTTCTATTAATAACTAACTCAGCACTTTCTAATTCCTTTTAACATTCTTATTCTAAATTACTCATTATAACTCTTATTCTTGACCCTTTTTTCTAACATTTCCCCCATACTTCAAAATTCTGATGGGCCTTTGAAGCTACTTATGAGATGGTCCTTCTCTCCTATGCAGCTCCCAGAGAGAATGCCTACCTGGTCAATTAACTGCAGTTAGCTCCATAACTCTATCTATTAATCCTATAGCAAGGTCAAATACATTTCAATTCAGGACATCATTTCAATGGTTCCCTTCATTAATCATTGATTCATAACATGCTCATTAATTTATAAAAATACTATCCAGCTCAGACCCATTCAATTCCTTTGGCACCAGCCTTTGAAGCAGACATTTTAGAAAGCCCCACAATGCTGAATTTATTGAATGAAATTATTCTGTTCATTCATCAACCTACCTTTATACTCCACTGACGAAAATGTTGGCTTATTTATTTAATATTTAAGATATACCGACTGTGTGTTCAGTTTGGACATTGGTAAAAGAGAACCTACGTGGGTTCATGTGGGAACCTATGTGGGACCCAGGTGGTGCTGTGGGTTAAACCACAGTGTCTAGGGCTTGCTGATCAGAAGGTCGGCGGTTCAAATCCCTGCAACGGGGTGAGCTCCCGTTCTTCGGTCCCAGCTCCTGCCCACCTAGCAGTTCGAAAGCACATCAAAAGTGCAAGTAGATAAATAGGGACCGCTCCGGCGGGAAGGTAAACGGCGTTTCCGTGCGCTGCTCTGGTTCGCCAGAAGCAGCCTTGTCATGCTGGCCACATGACCCGGAAGCTGTCTGCAGACAAATGCCGGCTCCCTCGGCCTACAGAGCGAGATGAGCACCGCAACCCCAGAGTCGGACACGACTGGACCTGATGGTCAGGGGCCCCTTTACCCTTTACCTTTAAAGGAGAACCTATGTGGGTTCAGTCATAGGCTTCCATATGATTGGCAATTCTGCATGATCAGGATTTCAAATTGCATGGAGACCTTCACATACATAGCTAAACATGTGTACACTTTTGTTGTCAGATGTCTGCAAAGAATATGTAGACAGTATGGAAGAAAGGGAAGTGGGGCATGCGTCGTATCCAAATTAGTGTTATGTGACTCGTTCCATCAGTGCAAGGAACACAGAACCTTCTTGCCAAGAATATGCTGTTCCTCTAGGTAAATGCACAAGTGGTGCAAACTACAGCTTGTGGACTTTATTCAGTGGATCTGAATGACAGTCCGAGGGGAGGGAACCTTTCCAAGACAAACTGGTTTTTTAAAACAAAACAAAACAAAACAAAACGATTCACTGACAGAAAGCATCTGTTGTCTGCAACAGATAGAAATTAAAAACAAAGCCCAAGAAATGCAGGAGTATTATTTTGCAATGGCATTCTAAAAGTGAAATGTCAGGAGAATTTGGCAGTAAAAACCACCCCAACTGAGATGGAGTTTCTCTAGGTATCAAACAAAGAATTAGACATTGTGCTAGCTTTGCCAACAACTTTGGCTGCCATTGCTACAGAGCCAGGGATATTATAGTTGTCAGGAGCCCAAGGCAAACAACATCCATCCAAGACTGATAAAGGAAGTTTGGGTGGAAATGAGAGAAGCTTTAACAGATATTTTCACAGGTTTGTTTGGTTCAGATGAGCTCCCTGTGGGACTGGAACATAGTTAGAATAACCCTCTAATGAAAAACTAGCCTGGAGACGTCCTTAGAAATTAAACATTAATCCATTTAACCTCTTCTGAGAGAAGGTTTTGTCAGCGTTTGAGTGATTTCAAATGCTGATACGTTTGCGAGGCTGAATGTCTCGGCTTGGCTGTGAACAGCTACAAGGCATCAGAAGATGACTACAGTGCTCTAAAAAGACCATAATTCCATATATATTTATATTAGTTATGAAAATACAAAGAGATAATGACCGTGACCCACCAGAAAAAAAGGGATCCTGGTGTTGTGGTGGATAGCTTGACGAAAATGTTGATCAGGTGTGCAGGCACTGCAAATCAAGGACAATCCCACATTGGAGATGATTAGGAAACAAACTAAAACTGTCACTATCACAGAACAATTATACGAATCTATGGTGAAACCACACTTGGAAAACTGCATACAGTTCTGACAATCACACCCCAGACTCACACCAATCAAAGGATTGTGTGGATATGAATGGATATGAATGAGTGAATCTGTCACTTTCAGTTTTTCAGTTTTCCATTCTTCAGTTTTCCACATTTCCACATCAGTTTGCAAAAAACTCTTCATGAAAATCCACCAGAATTTGAGTCCAAATTTTTGTTAATATTATCCAAATATACATTTCTTATGCCATTTTGCCTAATACACACATCCCCCCCCCCTGGCCCAAAGCCATTTCCCCTAATATAGTGCAGGTTATTTCCACTTATGCCTTTTATGCACCCTTGACGCCAGTATATGCATTTTGTTCACATTACTTGGCTGGGATGCTGCACTGCAAAATTTGGAGACGCGTCAAAGGATGGTTGTGTCACAGTTTGTGTATTGTTTTGGAAAGTGCAAATTGGTTATATTTCCATTTAATTGTGAACTAGATTGAATCCCCTGCCTCCAGTCTATGTAGAGCTGGAAAAAAGTGCAGAAAACAGCAACCAAAATCATCCTGTGAGGGAAGGTTACAACATTTGGGGCCTTTTAGCTCAGAAAAAAAAGTTGTGAAAGGCGGCAGCACCGTGGTTGAAGCCCCAGCTGACCAGAAGGCAGTAAAAAGAAAGAACTCAGTCTGAGAACTCCTATAACACCTGCTGACCTGGTTTCCGATTTGTTTCTTTTTATTTATTTATTTGTTGCATTTATATCTCACCTTTTTCTCCATGGTGCCCCTTTAAACCTACATGGTTGTCCCCCCCCCTTTAAACCCCACAGCAGCCCTGTAAGGCTGGTTATGCAGGGAGTGAGTGACTGGTCCAACGTCACCCAGTGAGCTTCACAGCAGAGTAGAGATTTGAACCCTGGTCATCCAAGTCCTTGTCCAACACTCTGACCAACACTCTGACCAGTGGCCCAATTGAAGGTGCTCATGTTCATATTTAAACCCCTAAGTGAGTTATCCCACAGTCATCTGAAAGGCAGCCTTCTTCCCTACAAGCTGTTAAGATAAGCAGAGGGGGGCCCTCTTGCTAGCTCCACTGCCCTCAGTGGTGTGGGGAATCTTGGGAAAAGCCCAGGAGAGGGCAGCTTTCCATGGGAGCCCCTACATTTTGGAACTCCCCACAGAGCTTCACCTAGCACCCTCATTGGACCGCTTCTGACATATGCCGATGACTCACCTTTTGCATTTGCCATCTGAGATATAATTATTAGGACCTACCCTATTCTTCTGATTGGCTCAGATACTGTATGTTTGAAAATGTGGCCATTTCTGGATGCCACCTCCTTGATAGAATAGTTTTCAGTGGGCTGAGCATGGTTATATATATATATATATATATATATATATATATATATATATATATATACACACACACACACACACACACACACACACACACACACACACACACATATATATAAACAGAACAGATGTTGGCCCTTATATAATTGAAACCAGGGTGGTTTTTTTTTTTGGAAGGTAGAGAATCTAAGGTAACAGAATTATTGACACATTTCATTGCTCCCAGTCCAGTTTGAAACACGGGACAATAAGTAGAGTAAATTCACAGCTTAGGAAATTCTTGGAACAAAGGGAGGCGGAATGGTCTTAAAGTCAAACATTAGATCTAATCATAGCTGCCAAGTTTTCCCTTTTCTCGCGAGGAAGCCTATTCAGCATAAGGGAATTTCCCTTAAAAAAAGGGAGAACTTGGCAGCTATGGATCTAATCAGCCAGCTAACACAACTTTGTGCAGAACTACAGATGTCAATTTTGGATTAGGTTGAGATCAGGCCTGTTTGAAGAAAGTGCAATGCTGGATGTGTTACTTCGTTACGGGAATCAGCTTGGGCTGCGGTACGACATTCGCTGTTGGAGGAAAAGCTACAGAGCAAACTCTTGGCTTCGGCTGTTCTTAAAATGGTTCAATTGTCTGATAGGAGCGGGGGGGGGAGCGGGGGAGGAAAGCGGCTGTGTAAAGTCTTTCCCAAAAACTGATACTAACTCCTGGGATGCCCAAAGGATTTATATTCATGCTGGATTATATTATCATGGAATTCATACAGTAATCATTTTATGTGTTGTCGAAATAAAGACCTAAAACCCCCAAAGGTGAAAAACACCAGAGAAAATCACTTTTGGTCTTCAAGGAATTCTCACAGACTTCCAGATCTAATTGTTATTTGGCAGGAATCAAACGGAGCGGACTTTTAAAGATTATTCTTCTTCAGAAGCCTCCATTAGGTCTTCTTTTGCTGTAAACATTTGACTGTTCCAAATCTGTATCTTACTTAAATACTTATTCTGTTGCGCTACCTGGTGTTTTTCACCTTTTGGATTCCTTGTTCCTTGTTGTTTTTTGTCCAAATTCAGGGCAAATGCACATCTACAGCCCGTCAGCTTAGAGGGCACCCAACCTGCCTTTGAGTGTCATTCCTTTCAATTTTTGTCTTCAAGTCTATTTCACACCATAAAAAGAACTCCACCAGAACTTCAGATACTTTGCTCAAATGACAGCCTTATCCCCAATGTTGCATGACATACTGCCTTTGAAATGCATATAGCATAAAAAAAGTTATTTAGTTTATGCATATTTTCCGCCCGGGGCCGTCTTAAGCATATCTGGCGCCATGATGCGAAGATCCCTCCGGCGCCCCCCCAAAGAGGGAAAAAGGGAGGCTCCCCACCCCTCCACCCCCCAAAAACAACTTAAGCCAAACCTGAGGAGGACAGGCGGCCTCCGCCTCAACAAAGTCTCTCAGGCGTTCCTCACAAGCAGCGCCGCCGCCGCCTCAGTTCCAAAGGCTCCCTCCACGCCTGTCCCACCAGCACTATCCCCGCAGTCCGGGGGGGGGGGGCGGCAGGCGGCAAGGGGCCTGGGCTGAGCTGTAGCCGCGCCAGCCATTCAGCGGGTGTGGAAGACAGGGCTTGGGAGCGCTCAGCAGCCTCTCCGCAGCGGCCTGGGGTGGCGGTTTCTTGGGGCCGAGGGGGCAAGGAGCTGGGCAGAAACCACCCCGACGTGGTGGTGGGGGGCTGAGGGAAGTGAGCGGAGTGGGTGTGAGGGAGGCTGGTGTGTCTCTGCACTCCTCGCAGAAGCCCCCCCCCCCACGGGCAGCCACTCCCCGATGGTGAACTCCCCTTTTCTGGGGCCGGAGCCCTCCCGCTGGCAGGGGAGTGCCATGGAGCCAGCGGGGAGAGCCCCAGACTGCAGGAAGGCAACCGAGCCTTCCCGCCAACAGGGATGACCCTGGCACTGCATTTTCATTGGTAGAGCTGCTGCCATGTGGCGTCGCCTCTACCAATGAAATGCAGCGCCAGGGTGAGGGATGACCCTGGCGCTGCAGAGCGGAACAGGGTCCTAGTGCCCCTGCTCCACTCGCTTGCCTCCCTGCTCTCCCCTGAGCAGCGCGGCGTGCAGGAGGAGGGAAAAGGGAGGCCACCGCGCAGCTCCCCCACTTGCTGGGGTACCCCATAGCGCCCCCTCAGCGCCCAGGCCAATGGGCAAGCCGGCCCTGTTTCCGCCATTAATTTGCATCCTCTGTGAAACCCAGGACAATAATAATAATAATAATTTATTTATACCCCACCCATCTGGCTGGGTTTCCCCAGCCACTCTGGGCGGCTTCCAACAGAAAAATAAAATAATCGATTAAACATTAAAAGCCTCCCTAAACAGGGCTGCCTTCAATTTTCACAGGGTTCCTGGTGAGTCACCCGTTCAGATACTGACATGGTCCAGGATCTCAATACTCATGGAATAAGCTTACCATTATTAAAACAATGTTCTCTTTCTCATAGAAATGTAGAGATAGGTAGATCAATAGATATACATATAGAGATATATGGATATAATTTATTTATTTCAGGTTGTGTTCTATGAATGTTGATTCAAAGCCGTTTAAAATGAACAGCGTTTTCCAACCTTGGGTTCCGAGATGTTCTTGAATTATAACTCACACCAGTCCCAGCCAACATGGCCCAATGGCCAGGGATAATGAGAATTGTAGTCCAACAACATCTGGGGACCCAAGGTTCGGAAAGACTGGCATAGAACTAGGATAGCCAATCAGTAGTTTTCCAGATGTTTTGTACTCCAAGTCCCCTTTTCCTGCCCATTGACCTTGCAGGCTGAGACTGCTGAGAGCTGAAGTCCAACATCTGGAGCTTTGCCCCCGTGGTTTAGAAGATCCATGTATGTGCATACTATGCATAGTATTAATTCTTTCCTCTTCTAAATGTTTTGTTCCTGATAAATTGTCCCAAGAGGATGCTAATCCAGGTAAAACAGAAGCCAAGCCTTTCTCTAGGTATGTGTTTTCATTAAAAAGGAATACGCTTTGGACCTACAAACTCAAGATGAAGGATGAAAATACTAAGGAAAAAATGATTAGAATGTTATTTCTAGCTAGGAAATATCTCCTAATAAGGGCACAGAAAATCAGAGTAGATGCCATTTCGTTGGCCGAAAAGCACAGAAAAGCTAAACATAAAAATGGCAATTCAAGACTCAAAACTATTTTGCCCCTTCTCCTTTCTGATTACTACCAACTATTCTGTAAGACAATGTACGTTAGTGATTATTAGAGTACAGTGGTACCTCGGGTTACAGACGCTTCAGGTTACAGACGCTTCAGTTTACAGACTCCGCTAATCCAGAAATAGTACCTTTGCTTCAGAATGAGCATAGAAATTGTGTGGTGGCTGTGCGAGGCCTCATTAGCTAAAGTGGTACCTCAGGTTAAGAAGAGTTTCAGGTTAAGAACAGACCTCCGGAACGAATTAAGGTCTTAACCCAAGGTACCACTGTATAAAGATTGGTTGTTTCCCCCTCATTCCCCCTCAAATCAAGAACAAATTGTAACAATCTGTTTCATGAAGAATGGTGGCAATTAGCCTTACCTTAGGCACATATTAGTGTTGTAGGTGGGGAGAGTTGATTTGAAGAATTAATATTAAAATGCACATTAACTATCTGAGACATCAGGGACTAGGCAAAGCAGGTGACTACTATACACTCTCCCCCACCCCACACTTTTAAAGACAAAATACTTTGTTGAAATAAGCTAAGGATGCAAGTCCCATTTCATTCACCGGAGCTTACTCCCAGGCAAAGGAGTTTATGATTGCAAAAAAGGCTCTTTCCAAAGTGGTTAAAAGAGAACTATATTTCACTGGTTTCTCTAGGTTTTGTTTCTTTTACTTAGGCTGCAATCCTGCACACGATCAAGCTATTTAATTCTTTAAAATAAGTTGGAGGAAGGAGGGGGGGAGTTTCTGAACGGGAGAGACTGATTATTCCTATTTTTTGTCTTGGTTTGAAGCAAACTTTCACCCAGCTTGCATCTCCATTAAACCTGGCTTAAGATGCAATCTTATGCACAGCTATTTGACAAGAACATCAGCTGAAGCCAACAGAATTTAATTCCAAGACATTCGTTGACTTCAGTGGGTCTAATTTGGCTTCACTTCAAGTGTTTTGATTTACCTCCGTTGTGTGGATAAGACTGTTGATGGGATTCACACAAAGGCATTTGGAGAAGTATACTTGGCAGTTAGATCATTTCCCTAAGCTTCATATCACTCTTTTAGGCCACCTACTGTGCTGCCCGAGAGGCGTCGTATAACCTTTGACTAAATGTAGGAATTTAAGCTATGAAAAGGTCCGAAACTTGACACTCGCCATGACGCCACCCTGTCGGTTGTTAAAGATAATTCCGCAGTAGATACTGAATTCTGAAAATAGAATTACACAAAGGTTATTTATCTACCTTTGCCCTTCCATACTTTCAACTGAACCCTGCTGTGATTGGAGATTTCCTGAAATCAACACTTTGTCTATATTAACTTTTGCGTTTAAGTCTGTTGATGAGCACAAAAGACGTTTGCAGAAGGCAGTGATTGCAAAGCAGCCAATTTGAGGCCAACAAAGCCAGGCGATTGCCCAATTAGCATCTCCTGTCACTTGATCACAAAAGCTTCCCCGCAGATGGCTTACTTTTGATTATGATTCCCATTCCCACGAAATGGAATGAAAGGCTTGGTTAACTGAGTTAGGACTATGTTCGATGCCACCTGTGTTGACTGAGGCCCACCTAGCTTGTCCTCAGGGTTGGCCCAGCACATGTTTCTACCTAAGGCGAAGGAGCACAGGAGCACAGGAAGCTACTTTAAACCATCAGCCCATCTAGTTCAGTATTGTCTACACTCAATTATTTTCCTTTAGGGGAAAAATGGTGCCAACTGTGTACTCTTGAGTACCCCAAGAAAAAAAGCATTGTCTACTCTGACTGATGGAGGCTCTCCAAGATTTCAGATGGGGGACATTCCCAGTCTTATGAGGAGATGCAAGGGATTGAACCCGGGACTTTCTGTATGCAAAGCAGATGCTCTACCACTGAGCTGTGTTCCTTCCCATCAGAAGATATTGCACCTTCCTCAACCCACACCCAGAAGCTGGCTGGACTGGCAGTGGAATCTCCCTTGAACACTGGCATTGGGCTAGCTAAGGGGAGCCAGGACAGGCCATGTAGCATATACAGTTCAGGACAGGCCATGTAGTATATACAGTTCTGTTCACCAAGAGATGGAAATGGCTGGAGAAACGGGTGGCTGCCAATGTTGCCTAATGGTAGGGCAACACTTCTTCTCTTCATTACTTACATTTGTGCTTCAATAGGACAAATACAGGAGGCAGTTCATTCAGCACAAAATGGCAAGCAAGAGGCATTGTTGTTGTTGTTTAGTCGTTTAGTCGTGTCCGACTCTTCGTGACCCCATGGACCATAGCACGCCAGGCACTCCTGTCTTGCACTGCCTCCCGCAGTTTGGTCAAACTCATGTTCGTAGCTTCGAGAACACTGTCCAACCATCTTGTCCTCTGACGTCCCCTTCTCCTAGTGCCCTCAATCTTTCCCAACATCAGGGTCTTTCCCAAGGATTCTTCTCTTCTCATGAGGTGGCCAAAGTATTGGAGCAAGAGGCATTATCACTGCTCATTGACATATTCCAGGCAGGCAAAAACACTTGAGGAAGGTGCAGAACATGGACCACGAGGGCTGTGGGTTGCAGGGAGGGGTGTGATAAACCTGAGCACTAGACACATTTGAAGCCTGAGGTTCCCGAGGTGGTGGGAATCTATTGCCTTCCACTTGTGTATTTTTCATAGTTGGCTGCTGTGGCAAACAGAATATTGAGCAGCCGGACCTTTGGTTAGATCCAGTTTTACTTTATGTGAACAATTACAAAAATCTCGCTTTCAGTGTAGCCCTTGCCCCCCCCCACTGTAGCTGGTCAAGATACACATTGCGCAATCTTCCCTGATAATAACACATGAGCCACTCACTGGAAACAAACTCTCTGGAATAAACAAAGTAATGTAATATTTTCTGGTGCAATCCCAAGTTTATCCTATTCCCTGACACTAATCTTTTAATTCATTGGCTGGGCATTAGCAATCTCCTTCCCCATTTAGATACATTGAACAAGGCTTCAAGTGTTTTGACATTTTTTGATGCATTACAGCTGATTTCCCTTTTGGTCTTAACCATTTCAGATTAGAAAGCTGCCAGTGCCAATGAAGAGGAGTAGGAAGTGTAAACAGGGTCATCTCGACTCATGATCGGAATCATTTATGAATGAATTCCAAGCTATGCCTGGACCAACTCCTTTTTTGCACCATCTAAAAACTTAAGAAGAACCTGCTGGATCAAGCCAATGGCCCATCTAACCCACTCTTCTCACAGTGGCCATTCAGATGCCTGCGGGAAACCAGCAAGTGGGACCCCAGCACAGACCCCAGAGTTTCCATCCTGTGGTTTCCAGCAACTGGCATTCAGAAAAACTACTGCTTTCAACTGAAGGTCCACTGATAGCCTTGCCCTTCATGAATTTGTCAAATCCTCTTTCAAAGCCATCCAAGTTTGTAGCCTTTACTTCCTCCTGTTAGCAGCAAGTTCCATAGTTTAATTGTGTGCTGAACCATCTCTGTAAATATCATTATGTGTCCTGCCAAAAGACCCTTTCTCATAATATAACCATTGCCACACCATTTGACTAGGGGAGCAGGTGGTGAATCCGCATGATGGGGTGAGCTCCCGTTGCTTGGTCTCAGTTCCTGCCAACCTAGCTATTCGAATAATAATAATAATAATAATAATAATAATAATAATAATAATAATTTATTATTTATACCCCGCCCATCTGGCTGGGTTTCCCCAGCCACTCTGGGCGGCTTCAAACAGAAGCATTAAAATACACTAATTTCTTAAACATTAAAAGCCTCCCTAAACAGGGCTGCCTTCAGTTGTCTTCTAAAAATCTGGTAGCTGTTTTCCTCTTTGACATCTGTTGGGAGGGCGTTCCACAGGGCAGGTGCCACCACCGAGAAGGCCCTCTGCCTGGTTCCCTGCAACTTGGCTTCTCGCAATGAGGGAACCACCAGAAGGCCCTCGGAGCTGGACCTCAGTGTCCGGGCAGAACGATGGGGAGTGGAGACGCTCCTTTAGGTATACTGGACCGAGGCCGTTTAGGGCTTTAAAGGTCAGCACCAACACTTTGAACTGTGCTCGGAAACGTACTGGGAGCCAATGTAGATCTTTCAAGACCGGTGTTATGTGGTCTTGGCGGCCGCTCCCAGTCACCACTCTAGCTGCCGCATTCTGTATTAGTTGTAGTTTCCGGGTCACCTTCAAAGGTAGCCCCACGTAGAGCGCATTGCAGTAGCCCAAGCGGGAGATAACCAGAGCATGCACCACTCTGGCGAGACAATCTGCAGGCAGGTAGGGTCTCAGCCTGCGTACCAGGTGGAGCTGATAGACAGCTGCCCTGGACACAGAATTGACCTGTGCCTCCATGGACAGCTGTGAGTCCAGAATGACTCCCAGGCTGCGCACCTGGTCCTTCAGGGGCACAGTTACCCCATTCAGGACCAGGGAGTCCTCCCCACCTGCCCGCCTCCTGTCCCCCACAAACAGTACTTCTGTCTTGTCAGGATTCAACCTCAATCTGTTAGCCGCCATCCATCCTCCAACCGCCTTGAGACACTCACACAGGACCTTCACTGCCTTCACTGGTTCTGATTTGAAAGAGAGGTAGAGCTGGGTATCATCCGCATACTGATAACACCCAGCCCAAACCCCCTGATGATCTCTCCCAGCGGCTGCATGTAGATGTTAAAAAGCATGGGGGAGAGGACAGAACCCTGAGGCACCCCACAAGTGAGAGCCCAGGGGTCCGAACACTCATCCCCCACCACCACTTTCTGAACACGGCCCAGGAGGAAGGAGCGGAACCACTGTATGACAGTGCCCCCAGCTCCCAACCCCTCTAGACGGTCCAGAAGGATGTTATGGTCGATGGTGTCAAAAGCGGCTGAGAGATCCAGCAGGACTAGGAAACAGCACGCCAGTGCAAGTAACACGCCAGTGCAAGTAGATAAATAGGTACCGCTGTGGCGGGAAGGTATGTGGTGTTTCCATGCACTCTGGCTTACATCATGATGTCTCGTTGTGCCAGAAGTTGTTTAGTCATGCTGGCCACATGACCCGGAAATCTGTCTGTGGACAAACGCCGGCTCCCTTGGCCTAAAGTGAGATGAGCTCCGCAACCCCATAGTCGCCTTTGACTGGACTTAACCATCCAGGGGTCCTTTACCTTTAGCTTACACCATTTGGGTAACATGAATAGCCCCAGGCTGTGTGGGAGGAGAGCTAGCTGAAGACTCCCTCCCTCCCAGGAGCATTGCTGCTCTCAGAAGGCAGAACAATTCTGGCCCATAAAAGAAGCCCAGTGTTGGCTCTACTAGTTAACCATAGTCCTTATCATAGGAACCAACTCCTACGGGCTGAGGTCCCTTTGCCATAACATATTTGAGGGGCCTGGGGCCTGTGGAGGGACATGACTCCCCCACTCATGAATCCCCCTGCAGCAGATCTATACCAAGAAGGTTAATGTGAGAAAGCAGGGCACAGACAGACCTTAGTTAGTATTGCCCTTCCTGGCAGCTTTGCATGAAACAGAATTTCATTGGAGAACTTACCATTTGTGTGAATAAATATCTCACAGTGAGATGCACCCATGGTCCACTGTTTTGTTCCCGCTTCAAGATCAGAGCCTTTAAAAGTGTTCAGTATCGTCCTGTTTAAGTACATAGGTAGGTCTGTTAAAAATTATTTTATGAAGCTGTGTATATTAAAAAACACACAAAACACTGGAAATTAATTGATTTCACAGGTACAAAATGGAAAGTGTGCAGGAAACCGTTTTTAATATACTATGGACCACATTGACAATGGAATTTCCCTCAGTGTCAAAGAATTAGGTGGTTTCACTGAGTAATTTTTACTCCTGTTCATTTCAGTGCTTTCATTCAGGCTAGTTGATTTTTGTGACTGACTGGCAAGGGCTGAGAACGGCATCAACAACTGGATCTGCTCAGTGTTCCAAATATTGATTTCCCGAAAAATATTTGTTAAAGCGAATTAGTTATGGTGGGAAGTCCTGGCTAGAATGCAAAGGTTATCTGCAGCCCTGTGACCTCTTGAGCCCAATCTGCATGCTGCTCTGGCTAGAACAGAAGAAAGCAAAAAGGTCAAAGAAACAAGATAGCTGATGTAGGGCAAGAAGATTAGCGGCTTTCGCTGCCTTCTAAGCTATTAATTCAAACCAGAACTGTACCTTTTGGCAGGTACTGTGGGGGTGGAAGAAAGACTGTATTTTTTATTATTATTGCTAATTAGATCCATCCGAGTGCAGGCAGCGCAGGTCCACCCTATTTAGTTTTGTGGAACTAATCTCTCTGTGTGACTTGCCATCAATGAATGAAATGTAAGCAATGGTGTAAGTCCCTGTGCCTGCATGAATTTCACTACTGAACATGAAAGAAAATAGCAGGTGAATGTTCAGGGATGGATTTTCCATCTAAGCCGAGATATTTCCTGTTTCTCCTCCAGTCAACACATACACTTCTAGGAGAGGCTTTGGGTTTATAGAAATGATAGGTGGAGGAAGATTCCTACTAAACCTGGGATTTTTTTTAGCTTAAACAAAAGGCAACTAAGAGGTGAATTTATAATGTTATGCGTGGCATAGAGAAAGCAGACAGAGGAAAGTTATTCTCCCTCTCTCATAATACCAAAACTCATGGATAAAGCTGAATGTTGTAAGACTTAAGACAGATAAAGGAAACACATTAACTAAACTCCCATTTTAATTATCAACATCAGCACAATCTTGATTCCTGGTCCATGCTTTTAAAATCTATTTTAATGTAATTCTGCATTAAGTCCCCTTCATGGATCAATGCCTTGTCGTGGCGAAGGGGCTTGAATAACTCAGAGAAGCTATGAGCTATGCCATGCAGGGCCACCCAAGATGGACAGGTCATAGTGGAGAGTTTTGACTAAACGTGATCCACCTGGAGAAGGAACTGGCAAGCCACTCCAGTATCCCTGCCAAGAAAACTCCATGGACAAAGACAACAAGCATATAAAAGTTATGACGCTGGAAGATGAGCCCCTCAGGTCGGAAGGCGTCCAACATGCTACTGAGGAAGAGCGGAGGACAAGTACAAGTAGATTCAGAGCTGATGAAGCGGATGGGCCAAAGCCGAAAGGACGCTCAGTTGCGGATATGCCTGGAAGCGAAAGGAAAGTCCGATGCTGTAAAGAAAAATATTGCATAGGAACCTGGAATGTAAGAACCATGAATGGAGGTAAGCTGGATGTGGTCAAAAATGAGATGACAAGAATAAATATCGACATCCTGGGCATCAGTGAACTAAAATGGAAGGGAATGGGCGAATTCAGTTCAGGTGACTATCATATCTACTACTGTGGGCAAGAATCCTGTAGTAGAAATGGAGTGGCCCTCATAGTCAACAAAAGAGTGGCAAAAGCTGTAATGGGATGCAATCTCAAAAATGACAGAATGATCTCGATACGAATCCAAGGCAGACCTTTTAACATCACAGTAATCCAAGTTTATGCACCAACTACCGGAGCTGAAGAAAGTGAAATTGACCAATTCTATGAAGACCTACAACACCTTCTAGAAATGACACCAAAGAAGGATGTTCTTCTCATTACAGGGGATTGGAATGCTAAAGTAGGGAATCAAGAGATAAAAGGAACAACTGGCAAGTTTGGCCTTGGAGTTCAAAATGAAGCAGGGCAAAGGCTAATAGAGTTCTGTCAAGAGAACAAGCTGGTCATCACAAACACTCTCTTCCAACAACACAAGAGACGACTCTACACATGGATATCACCAAATGGGCAGCATCGAAATCAGATTGATTATATTCTCTGCAGCCAAAGATGGAGAAGCTCTATACAATCAGCAAAAACAAGACCTGGAGCTGACTGTAACTCAGATCATCAGCTTCTTATAGCAAAATTCCAGCTTAAACTGAAGAAAGTAGGAAAAACCACTGGGCCAGTAAGATACAATCTGAATCAAATCCCTTATGAATACACAGTGGAAGTGAGGAACAGGTTTAAGGATTTAGATTTGGTGGACAGAGTGCCTGAAGAACTATGGACGGAGGCTCGTAACATTATACAGGAGGCAGCAAGGAAAACCATCCCAAGGAAAAGGAAATGCAAGAAAGCAAAATGGCTGTCCAACGAGGCCTTACAAATAGCGGAGGAGAGGAGGCAAGCAAAATGCAAGGGAGATAGGGAAAGATACAGGAAACTGAATGCAGATTTCCAAAAAACAGCAAGGAGAGACAAGAGGGTCTTCTTAAATGAGCAATGCAAAGAAATAGAGGAAAACAATAGAATGGGGAAAACCAGAGATCTGTTCAAGAAAATTGGAGACATGAAAGGAACATTTCGTACAAAGATTACCATAATCAAGGACAAAAGTGGTAAGGACCTAACAGAAGCAGAAGACATCAAGAAGAGGTGGCAAGAATACACAGAGGAATTATACCAGAAAGACATGGAGGTTTCGTACACCCCAGGTAGTGTGGTTGCTGACCTTGAGCCAGACATCTTGGAGAGTGAAGTCAAATGGGCCTTAGAAAGCACTGCTAATAACAAGGCCAGTGGAAGTGATGATATTCCAGCTGAACTATTTAAAATTTTAAAAGATGATGCTGTTAAGGTGCTACACCCAATATGCCAGCAAGTTTGGAAAACTCAGCAATGGCCAGAGGATTGGAGAAGATCAGTCTACATCCCAATTCCAAAGAAGGGCAGTGCCAAAGAATGCTCCAACTACCGCACAATTGCGCTCATTTCACACGCTAGCAAGGTTATGCTTAAAATTCTACAAGGCAGGCTTAGGCAGTATGTGGACCGAGAACTCCCAGAAGTGCAAGCTGGATTTCGAAAGGGCAGAGGAACCAGAGACCAAATAGCAAACATGCGCTGGATTATGGAGAAAGCTAGAGAGTTCCAGAAAAACGTCTACTTCTGCTTCATTGACTATGCAAAAGCCTTTGACTGTGTCGACCACAGCAAACTATGGCAAGTTCTTAAAGAAATGGGAGTGCCTGATCACCTCATCTGTCTCCTGAGAAATCTCTATGTGGGACAAGAAGCTACAGTTAGAACTGGATATGGAACAACTGATTGGTTCAAAATTGGGAAAGGAGTACGACAAGGTTGTATATTGTCTCCCTGCTTATTTAACTTATATGCAGAATTCATCATGCGAAAGGCTGGACTAGATGAATCCCAAGCCGGAATTAAGATTGCCGGAAGAAATATCAACAACCTCAGATATGCAGATGACACAACCTTGATGGCAGAAAGCGAGGAGGAATTAAAGAACCTTTTAATGAGGGTGAAAGAGGAGAGCGCAAAATATGGTCTGAAGCTCAACATCAAAAAAACCAAGATCATGGCCACTGGTCCCATCACCTCCTGGCAAATAGAAGGGGAAGAAATGGAGGCAGTGAGAGATTTTACCTTCTTGGGCTCCTTGATCACTGCAGATGGTGACAGCAGTCACGAAATTAAAAGACGCCTGCTTCTTGGGAGAAAAGCAATGACAAACCTAGACAGCATCTTAAAAAGCAGAGACATCACCTTGCCGACAAAGGTCCGTATAGTTAAAGCTATGGTTTTCCCAGTAGTGATGTATGGAAGTGAGAGCTGGACCATAAAGAAGGCTGATCGCCGAAGAATTGATGCTTTTGAATTATGGTGCTGGAGGAGACTCTTGAGAGTCCCATGGACTGCAAGAAGATCAAACCTATCCATTCTTAAGGAAATCAGCCCTGAGTGCTCCCTGGAAGGACAGATCGTGAAGCTGAGGCTCCAATACTTTGGCCACCTCATGAGAAGAGAAGAATCCTTGGAAAAGACCCTGATGTTGGGAAAGATTGAGGGCACTAGGAGAAGGGGACGTCAGAGGACAAGATGGTTGGACAGTGTTCTCGAAGCTACGAACATGAGTTTGACCAAACTGCGGGAGGCAGTGCAAGACAGGAGTGCCTGGCGTGCTATGGTCCATGGGGTCACGAAGAGTCGGACACGACTAAATGACTAAACAACAACAACTGCATTAAGTGCTATATTGTGTTCTGCAATATTGGCAGTTTATTGCAGTCTTGCTAATGAAGTCTGCCTTCTGTTCAGAGACCTAAGACATGATCAAGCAAATGGTTACATTCTTAAGTGTGGTTCAGGAGAACCCCAGTTGGCTATTACCAGCTACAGGATGACCTGCATGAAGTAATTAGACTTCAGCAAAGCTACTGAGTGTTTGGGAAGTTAACACCTCAGGATATGGTGGGTTAATGTTTGTACATAGTTCTCATAACTTTTCATGAAAAGTCGAACTCTGCCACACCAGTCCTGGCTTAATTATTTATTCCCTTGTGGAATATGTGCATGGTAAACCACAGAGCCTAGGGCTTGCCGATCAGAAGGTTGGCAGTTTGAATCCTTGCGACGGGGTGAGCTCCCGTTGCTCGGTCCCAGCTCCTGCCAACCTAGCAGTTCAAAAGCACGTCAAAGTGCAAGTAGATAAATAGGTGCCGCTACAGCAGGAAGGTAAATGACATTTCCGTGTGCTGCTCTGGTTCGCCAGAAGCGGCTTTGTCATGCTGGCCACATGACCTGGAAGCTGTACGCCGGCTCCCTCGGCCAATAACGCGAGATGAGCGCCACAACCCCAGAATCGGTCACAACTGGACCTAATGGTCAGGGGTCCCTTTACCTTTACCTTTACTTTAAGGACCTCCTGATTCTTTATTCCTTGAACACCAAAGTCTTCTGATGGGGCATACTGTATGCCCCTGGTTGACCTTTACCAGGTGCCAAGCCTTCAATGTGATGGGCTCTGCCCTGTGGAACTCCTTTCCAATGGAGTTTCAGCAGGAATCGTCCCTGTTTGCTTTTATACACCTTCTAAAAAAAGTATTATTCAGACAGGCCTTTCAGATCTGAGATCCAGTGCTCTTACTGATGTGTTTGACATTTATATTGTTTTCTATTTTTATTTTGTGGTTCCCTCAGCCAGCTCCCTCAGCCAATAACACGAGATCAGCGCCGCAACCCCAGAGTCAGTCACGACTGGACATAATGGTCAGGGGTCCCTTTACCTTTACTTTTGTCTTAAGCAGGACTTAATCCTAGCATCGCACTGATGTGGATTTAGGAAACAAAAGCCAATTCATCAAAAAATTGTAACAACTGCTTCTCAGCCCTCAATCTCCTCCTCTAGTTTTGTATGGTGAAAACAGTTCATTTGAACTTGGCTCTTTTGGCTTCATTAAAAATGTTACTAATATGCTATAGGTGGCAGCAGACATCAAAAGAACTCAACTGAAAGACCCTGGTGTATTTCATTATGGCTCCTAGGTGCTGGTAATTTCCTCACTGCTTATTTACAGACATGTCTCTGGTGGGCAAATCCTATTGACTTTGGTAGGACTTATGAAGCAATCCTATGCACATGAAGCTGGCGTAAAGCAGGCTGGTCTAAATTAAGCCAGCGTAAAATTACAACCTTGTTGAGCAGCAGGGCTGCTGCTCTGCTTTAAAATCTGGCCATGTAGCACTAATAATAATAATAATAATAATATATTATATTATTTATACCCCACCCATCTGGCTGGGTTTCCCCAGACACTCTGGGTGGCTTCCAACAGAATACTAAAAACACAATAAAACATAGAACATTAAAAAACAGGGCTGCCTTCAGATGTGTTGTAAAAGTCAGATAGTTGTTTATTTCCTTGACATCTGATGGGAGGGCATTCCACTACCAAGAAGGCCCTCTGCCTGGTTCCCTGTAACCTTACTTCTCGCAGTGAGGGAACCGCCAGAAGGCCCTCGGCACTGGACCTTAGTGTCCAGGCTGAGTGATGGGGTGGAGATGCTCCTTCAGGTATACTGGGCTGAGGCCGTTTAGGACTTTAAAGGTCAGCACCAACAGTTTGAATTGTGCTCGGAAACTTACTGGGAGCCAATGTAGGTCTTTCAGGACCGGTGTTATGTGGTCTCGGCGGCCACTCCCAGTCACCAGTCTCACAAAAGCTCACTTCCACGCATAGAGCTCTCTTGCTGGATGGAAACAGTTGTGTATGTGTAACTACTTGTAGCATAACAGCCTTATTTTATACTGGCTGTGAGGGTGAGCATTATTTCCGTTCTTGAATGCTACTTTCATCACCTACACTTACCTGATGGAAATTTGACCTCCCTTCTTTCAACCACAGCTCATTGGTACAACGCTTTTTTCAGCCAAGTAAACATCTAGGCCCATAGCATGCCACTTTTGAGTGGTTATTAGCCTTCCTTACAATAGCTGCCTAAAGGAAGGACCTGAGTGGTGAAGCACTTTCTTTGCACAGAGAAGGTTTCTTGCACCTGCAGTTGAATGACTCATATAACAGGTGGTGGGAAAGGCCGTAAGCGCTCTCTTACCTGCCTGGAGAGTCACTGGTACTCAGAGCCAGAAAGACAAGTTGCCTGACCCAAAAGTAAGGTCAGCTTCCTATGTACGTTTAAGAAGTTTACAATTCCTGCATTGCTGATTCCATCAAGGTACATTCAACCACATGGTTCTAATTTAAGGAGTGGCTGCACTTTTTATTTAATGCATCTTATCCCCAGCATGGGCAAAGTCCTCCAGCCTGGGTCTCTTGTGAATCTGGGCCCTGCTGGGTCTGCATATCCACGATGTGCAGTTTAATGCTGCACACAGTAGAGCAACCATAAAGGATTAAGGTGGATGGTTCTACATCATGTCCGTGTCAGCTTTGTGTAACCTGCTTGGACCTATATGGCAGTGTTTGCTGCTGTAGATGCCACTACGTTTGTGAGGAACAAAGAGAGGGGTTCTACTCTGGCTTTATGAAGGCAGAATTTTTCCTGGCTATCACCCCTTTGGAATCACATTTTCAGAAGAGGAAAGACAAAATAACATACATTGGATGTGAGACGAGATCTAAAGCCAAAGCCTTTAGTAGAGGAGAAAAATCTCAAAGTTTTGCCTCACAAAAAAGGAAAAGAAAATATACACCAAGGAGTTCTGCTCCATTTCCCCAAAGAAAATAAACGAACAGTTCAATGATGCATCTGAATGTGAAGAAATCAGAGATTTGTAGTTTCCCTGAGAGCAGACAGTGCTTCTAAATTTAAGCATGAAAGGGATCCTGGAGGATGGGTCTACATCTAAACATGGAAGAATAAATATTATCTGAAGATGATTTATTTGACTTCAGGGTTCCGGACTCACTAGAAATATGGACTGTTTCTTGAGACACCCCCGCCGAAGTCTCTTTAAGAAAGTGAATGTTCTCTGGGTTATGTCATCCATTTTAGAGCCTGATGCCCACTGACATTTCAATATACTGACAGTAAATCTAAAACTATCCATTCATGTTGACTAGGTACACAGCTACGGCTTGAGACTTGTACCATGAGATGCTTTAGGCTGCAATTCTAACCCTCCTTATATGGGAACAGTGGAGGCCGGTCCATTAGGGTGAATGTGACAATGCCTCACCAACTCTCTGGACTCTGACGGCCTCCATCAGTTGGCCTTCTTACAGAAAACCATCCCAAGGGGTGGCATTGCCTGTGACAGCTTTCTCTTCCTTCATCTCAGTGCTGCCCTTGTAGAACTCAGGAGACAGAAGGCAGATGAGGTCAAAACTAGAATGAGTTAGTTCTGCCTGTCCTTGGCTCTGGTTCTATGGGCTGTTGGTTTCCCTGTCTTCCACCCTACCAGTCCCAATGGATACCAGTCACCAGTGCCTGTGAGGAATCCCCACTGGATTCAGTAGGACTTTTTTCTGGGTAGACATAGTTAGGAATACACCATTATTCTCCCACTTTGAGAGCCAAATTGATTCTTTATATATGAAGCCGGTGAAAGTTTTAGCCTTCACTCAAGGCAGGTTTACAGGTTCAGAAAAATCACAAGGCATAATGCCTTCAGTACTATACTGCTTCATGAATTGCATATCTGAAGGCTCTCCTGTATCAAAACATAGCATTGATATACATTTATACCATAAACAGTTTAACATCTACTTGCCTTCTATATATTTCTAGGAGACCAGCAATAACTTGCAACAGAACTCAACATATTGACTTGTTCCAGAAAAAAAGGACTTCTAGGAGGAGGATAAATGGTGTTTCTTTATCATAATAATGTCTACCGCCTGTTCAGGTTCTCTCTCTCTCTCTCTCTCTCTCTCTCTCTCTCTCTCTCTCTCTCTCTCTTGCTTTCTTTACTCTTCTGCACCCTTTAGGACACAGAGAGTTGCCTGAAAGCACACGAGGGAGCAGTCAAATATGATTTTTTAAAAAATTAATTTAAAAAGGTGGCATCTCCAAAATGTGGAGTTCTTTCCATTGATGTGCATAGGTGAATAGTGTGGTGGTATAACAGCAGAGACTCTCAGTAAAGATTGGGATGTCGTAAAGCTTCCCTGTAAATATTCCTTCCCAGCAAAGATGCTGTTACCACAAGGGACATTGGAAGAGGGTGGCTTTCTCTCTCCCCCCCCCCACAGATTTTGGGGGAGACATCGGAGCGCTCTCCATGCACTTAAATGGGGAAGGCATGGATCCACCTGCAAAACAAACCCAGTTTTTAATCCCTCCTTCAAATCGCTCTGATTTGACTGGCCTGCAAAAATCATTCAATGCAACTAAAAGCTAGACCTGTCCATCAACACAAAATATATTCCCACCTCTGCACACACTCCCTTCTTGAACTCTGGATGTTTTCCCAGGCAGCTTGGTTTTGTTTCTCAGGGTGGTAAAGCAACAGCCATTGTGGGGTTGTTGTTGTTGTTTTTGAGAGCCAAGGCCACAGAGCCAATCAAACTTAGCAAGGTCCTGATTCACTTTGAGACACCCTGTTAATGGTGCAATCCGACTTGGAAATGTGAAAACCTTCACGGAATCACCCAGTTTTCCTTATAATTCAGAGAACACAAAGACCTGAGGCACACCCTTAGTATATCTATATATATATCTATATGCTGTATCTTGAAATTTTGCTACAATTATAAACGCATTCCAGCAGATTGGATTCCACCCCCTTCCTAAATAAAACCCTTCACATTTACTTTCAAGACATACAGGAGCCTTTGGTTGTAAGACTAATTGGCATGATACTCTAGGACTTGAAAGAAGCAAAGACACATTGCTCCATTCCCCTATGTCTTTTGTACTGGCTCCCACCCACCCCAGCCCCCGCTTTAAGCTAGGCTGGCTTGAATGTATACAATAAAGAAGTCTAATTATGCTTAACTTCCCTGGAAAAAAAGTGGATAAATCCGTTACAAAGAGATGTTGAAAATACTCCCTCCATCCTTGAGCTACATATATGAAACAATGGCTGGGATCTGGTAAAAGAATTTGAGCTAATTGAGGCTGGTCGCTGCCAGGCTTCATAAACCAGAGAGTGATTAATGAATAAAAAGTCATTAGGGGAGAAGAAAGAAGTAATTCCATTTCATACATTGATGGCCCAAAGGAAAATGACTCATTAGAAAGGAAATCCAAATCCAAATTAAGTTGTGTAGTAATCAGCTGG
Organism: Zootoca vivipara; assembly: GCF_963506605.1. NCBI lineage: Eukaryota > Metazoa > Chordata > Lepidosauria > Squamata > Lacertidae > Zootoca > Zootoca vivipara. The sequence continues at coordinate 19,683,006 of NC_083283.1, read as the reverse complement.
TAGGAACCGGCAAGAAACGGAATTACATTGTTCTTGTCCTTCACTCTGATCTCATAGTGGCCAATCAGATGCCTAAAAGCAGCCTGAAAGCAGAAGCTGAGTGCTTGAACCCTGTCTCCATTTGAGATCGTCAGGTTTCATTTCTTAGTACCATAAGTATTGATCTGATGCATAGAGATCTTTCCTATTCTAATCAATTCAAGAGAATTCTGGAAGCTTCTTTGTGTGAAAGAAGCAAGCAGAAGGTTCATGATTGTTTGGGTTATACCTTCAGAGAAGCTGGGTTGAACTGGTTCTCTTATCTCTGCCAATTAAGGTCATGCGGACTATAAATATAAGCCAGAAGGAGCCTGGGTTTTACTTTCTCTTTCTATCTCTCTCCCTTTTGGTATGGTGTTCTGTACATAGTATGCTTAGTGTTAAGGTTTAGTCTTGTTATAAGTTTTTTGTAAGTGCTGCAACTGGATTTTTTTATGGACTGTGCCAATCCTGAATGTTCTGGATTTGTGACCATTTTGCTTATTTGCCTTCAGATGAAAGTAAAAGCTCTGCTGGATGAAATATTAATTGCATCCGGTCTATTTTGGGGGAACTCTGCTATGTGTTGAAGTTTTTCCCTCCTCTGGCGCTGGCGCAACATGGATACCCAGAAATTGGCACTCAGGGGCAGACTGGTGACTGGGAGCGGCTGCCGAGACCATATAACACCGGTCTTGAAAGGCCTACATTGGCTCCCAGTATGTTTCTGAGCACAATTCAAAGTATTGGTGCTGACCTTGAAAGCCCTAAAAGGCCTTGGTCTGGTATATCTGAAGGAGTGTCTCTACCCCCATCGTTCTGCCCAGACACTGAGGTCCAGTGCCGAGGGCCTTCTGGCGGTTCCCTCGCTGCGAGAAGCCAAGCTACAGGGAATCAGGCAGAGGGCCTTCTCGGTAGTGGCACCCGCCTCCCACAAGATGTCAAAGAGAGCAACAACTACCTACAAGACTTTTAGAAGACATCTGAAGGCAGCCCTGTTTAGGGAAGCTTTTAATGTTTGACAGACTATTGTATTTTAATATTTTGTTGGAAGCCGCCCAGAGTGGCTGGGGAAACCCAGCCAGATGGGTGGGGTATAAATAATAATAAATTGTTGTTGTTGTTCTTGGAACATACTTACAGCCTTATCCTCCATGAATTTGCTCAATCCTCTTTGAAAGCCATCTAAGTTGGTGCCCATCACTACTTTTTGTGGGACTGCATTCCATTTTTTACCTTGGTGCTGTGTGAAGAAGTACTTTCTTTTGTCTTTCCTGAATCTCCCAACATCCAGCTTCATTAAATGTCCCCAAGTTCTAGTAGCGTCAAAGAGACTTGCTCTTCTCAGCCCTCAGATTGCCAGCCTGAACTTCTGAATATTGTTCTACTTAGGTTCCCCCCCCCCTCTCAAATGTGGGCTACCACAAGAATGTATACTCCAAACACAGCAAAACACGGAGCCAACCAATGTGTTTTAAATGTTTTATTATAAAGGATAGGAAACCATGTTCCCATTTGTTCAAACTGAGATAAATAAACAGTAAATATCATGCTTGAGCTTTGACATTTCTTTTCCTTTATGTTTTTTTATTAAAAAATGTCCTTTGCAATACAATCTACACGATGGCATTCCTGATTTGGAGACTTTTAAAAAAATAAAAATAGAACATTTGAGAAGTAGCACACTTTTTGGACTTAAATGAAGACTGCTGGAATGAGAGAGAAACCAGAAGTATGAAGGAACCACTGAGCAAAGAACAAGTTGGAGCACAACAAACTAACCCTTCAGGCAGGATAATGCAAAGAAAAATACATACGGATACATCAATACAAAAGACCTTCTAATCTTGAGAGACTTTGAGCCATCACGGTCACAAATAATCCTGGGGTCACCCCCTTGTACTTCCAGGTTTTCAATAGGAAACCTGTGCAAGTTTCATCATTCCCATAAATGGAAGCAAAGCAAGCTGCCTAGCAGGGATGAAGAAGGTGGATAGTCAACTTTAGAAACACTTGTTGAGCATTTTTTATTTCCTTCAAAAAGAGGCTCACGCTTCAGAGCAACCCAATTGTGTGCTCATTTCAACAGGGCCAGATTCCACTACTGTTTATTTATCAGTTTTTCATTTCCATTTCTGAATCACTTGCTATAAAATAATTTGTAGTGATTCAACAGTTAAAAATATATATCAAATATTAGACACAGTGAGGTGGTCATCTCAGGTGACAGAGCCTGAGTGTGAGGGATTGACTGTGAGACGTCGGAAGGCAGAGCAATGTGTCTACGCCACAGCCTGCCCTGCGCTTCTTATGTTAGCCTGTTGTCTTCAGGAGTGGTGGAGGACATCAAACTTAACAGAGCCTGCTGGATCAGGCCAATGGCCCATTTAGTCCAGCATGGTGCTCTCGCAGTGGACAACCGGATGCCTGTGGGAAACTCACAAACAGCAACTGGTATTCAGAAACATTACTGTCTCCAACTATGGAGGCAGAATGTAGCCATCATGGCTAGTGGACTGTCCCATTTGATGGCTGTGTGTGATGAGGGGGCACAAAAACAAAAAAACGCCCTCTTAGAGGACCGGGTGTGGTCTGCAGCCCACAGGTTAGCCACCCCTACAGTACACCCATAATGATAGAAACAACACAGTTGAAAGTCAGAGTGAGGCTTCCTGAACACTGTGTTCTTACAACAAGGTCTTCCTGAGATGCTGATTTGTAAATGATTTCCCCTCATAAGATGATCCTTCCTCACCCAGATACTTCTCATGGCATAGAAAAGCTTGGATAATGATACCTTGATAGCTGGAAAAAAACCCCATCTGCACATACGTAAGGAATGTGTGCAGTGTACGTCCCATGCTTTGTTGATAGCATTTGCTCAGTGCCATGCATGCACACAAGTTCCCATCACACAGAAGATTTTACTGTGGGTTCCTTGAGTTCCCATTCACACTGGTTTCCCCATTTAACTTCTCATGCACCCTGGAGCTCTGAAGTCTTGTCAACATTTTATGGACCTGATACGCTCCTGTGTGTTCTGAAAATGCACATAGATGAATGCCAATTGAGAAAATAATATTGGCTGTGGACCAGATGGTTGCACATACAAATGTTTGGCCAGTCAGCTTTCTCTGATCCCCCTTCTCTTAAAAACGATGGCTCTCAAAAATAATTGAATGAGCCTAAGTTTTATGTGGAATGGTTACCTCACCCATTTCTGCAAGAGAAGGACCACAACCTCTGTGGCAGAGTACATGGTTTAATACCTGACATCTGCAGGCAGAGCTGGGGAAAACTCATATCTAACACCCTAGAAAGATACTGACAGTCTGTACAGAAGCAGGGCTAAGCTAGAGGGACCTGTATAAGGCAAATTCCTATGCATGAGATCTTTCATGCACATGATTCTGGGGATCTCGTTCACAATAGATGAAGCATAGGTGTGTATCCCCTGGACCATATGTCTGTCTGAGCTGGTCCACAATGTACATGAGGAAGCACATGAAATTCTAAAAGTGCATACATTGGAGGCAAGTTAATCAGGAAACAAAATTGTAGTACTAGAGCACAACAAACCCCCAACTACAGAAAGCTAGACTTTTTTTTGCAGCCATATGTATGGGACATGATTCAGATAAGCTTTTTTAAGTCCCATTCATTTCAAATAAGAGAATTGAGCTTAGGCTTAATTTTCCCACTGAAACTAATACCTTTAACTTTGGCTACTCTGTGCCTATGCCCACTGCAATTGCAATACTGTACATAGCTGTAAGTATTCCCTTAGTTCTCCTGTATTTAGTGTTTCACAGCACTAACTGAAGCACTGATAGTCTCCTGCTTAACTTATTTTGCAGATTAAGGATGAATAACATAGAGAAGAAATGAAGGTCTAAAAGCAATTCAGAAGTAATTAACTCTAAAATGTGCACATGCAAAAACAACAACAAAACACTGCTTCACGAACCGAATCCAGTTGGAATATGTGGTTACGCCATCTGCATCCATGCTGTATATTTCAAAGGAAATTCCATTTGAAAAATAACCTTTATTTCACCTTACAAAATATCTGGGGTTTTTAAATGTGACATTCAGACTTCATTTGCTAGAGGCCAGAGCCGTAACAGTCAGAAAGAAATATCCCTGGTTTCTTTTGTTATCATGCTATAAATCCCAGTTGAAGGATTATGCCAATTATCAGGATTACCTACATTCACCCCAGCCACGCAGGACCATTGGCAACTCTCTGCATATTGCTCTTATCATTCTCTGTCCATCATGATTCTCAGTCTCTTGATTGGGGCATGTTTCACATTTGAAACTGACTTAATGAGAAATTGCTCCAACATACCATATTGATCCTGCATTAAAGAGACGTTATCCATCTAAATGGTGTTTGCTGATAGCAGGCAATGCTTTGAACAACCATCTTTGTGTTTCTTTTTTAAGGCACGTGTACCAATTAAAATAAATATCGGTTGTGCTTTTTTTTTTTTTGCATAGATTCTGTGCCATTTCCTTCACTGACAAGCATCCTTTCTCCACTGACGACGACGATGATGTATTTCTGCTTTACCAAATTTCATCTCTTTTAATCTGGCAGTTTTGTACAAGCAAACAAGCTTCTGCTCAAAAGTATTAGGTTCCTTTGTGGCAACCGAACCGTAATGTTGTCCACTGATCTGTCGCAATAAACATCTTCGCTAGTCCAAGCAACCACAGTGTCATCTGCATCCTGGAGTGTTGGGTGGTGACTTGTGTCCATTTACTGCAGCCTGTGACAGGGAAGATATGAGTACTGATGGGCGGCTGCCGTTTGATGCTTTCAGGAAGTCCTCGCCCTCTGCTTCTGAAGGTCGCATACGAAGTTCTTCAGAATATGGTAGCTATACTGCACATTGTTCTTGCTTTCGCTTGGTGCGTTTAAAAGTCTAAGGGCCGGATCATCATAGTTGTGGAACGTAATGAATAACTGGGGCCTTTGAAGTAGTGCCATTTGATTCCATTTATTTTTCCATGGTGCTGCCCAGCGGAGTAGAACATTCCATTGAGATTGGAAGGCCCACAGGCATCAAACCACCATCCTGAAATCATTAAGAACAAAACCATTAGACCATACACCAACTAAGCATGCTCACTTTGGCTTGCAATGGCACGCTGGCTGGCAAATGTGTAGAATCCAACTTGGTAAAGGCGGTGGAGGCCATGGTTTGAGTTTCTTCTTCTTTTTTGGAAAAGAAGACATATTTTAAGGTTGGGATTCTAAGAACTGCACGAGTGGCTACATAAAAAACAAACAAACGGTAATAGTAGTAGAAATAGAAATCACAGCCCCCTGTGGCAAACAGCAAACTGTTTCTGAAAGTGAGGGAATGTTCAAAAAGTATTTTGTTATGTGGCATACAGGTCAGCTTCTCAAAAAGAAAGGAACAACTATTCCAGCGTAAATTGCAAATTTTGGTTCCTTGCCTGTAACCAGAGTTGATTCTAGATCAAATGACACTGAACAAGACATCTTTCCATTTGTTTGACTCCTTAACATCTTATTTTGTAGTCATTTCACAACACTGACACTCGGTGTGCATGCATTTCTATAAGCTGATAAATTTTCATAGGTGCATCTGCAAATCTATTCATTCATGTCATTGTCTCTAAACAAGAGCTCTTATGCTGGCTGCCAGGCCACGTGACCAAACTGAATGGGGTTAGGATCCAGCCTAAGTCCCCCTCTCCATGGTTCTGCCCCTGCTACACCCCTGGAATGCCCTTTTCAGGTGAATTATGCTGGCATCAGCTTTGGGTCAGCCAGCTGAGTCCTGGCTGAGCCAGGATGAGCAAGTTGCACCACCATATTTTCAGCCTAAGCAGAGCCGGTGAGTTAATCAGCTGGGCCAGAGATCCACTGCATCCTAAATTGCTCACCCCAATGAATCTTGCCATAGGATTTCTCCCTAAATGTATGAAAGAACTGCAAAGATATTTTTTTAACATGGAAGCCTGTTTCTTTCCTTGAGTCCAGCCGTGTTTGTGGGGGATCACAACATTTCCTTCTTGAAAGCATAAAATTATGTGAGATCAAGTTTTGCCCTCTGAATATTTTTTTGGGGTTGTTTAAATATTTGTAGCCAAACTTTAAAGAGGTAAACAATGGCTAAATAAATCATTCAGAAACAAACATTTACAGACTCTTACTCTCGATGACGCTCACTCAAACAAACTCAACTTGTTTTAATTAAAATACAGGGAAGCAACATATCACTTTACTAGCACAGTTTGGGCAAAGCAGAACTTTGTGCATTGCAGGGGGTTGGACTAGATGACCCTTGGGGTACCTTCCAACTCTACAATTCTATTATTCTAAATCAAATCATACTCCCTGCAATGCAGGAGTCACAGCCAAAGATTCCCTGACAGATAGCCCTCCAACCTCAATGGAGAGCCCACCACTTTCCAAGGTAGTTCATTCCACTATCAAACAGCTCTTACCACCAGAAAGTTCCTCCAAATGTTTAGTTGGAATCTCCTTTCTTGTCATTTGAAAACATTAGTTTGGGTCCTACCCTCTGCTCCCTTCCGATACTTGAAAATGGCTATCATATCACCTCTCACTCTTCTGATCTCCAGGCTAAACATAACCAATGCCTGCAACCATTCCTCATAAGGCTTGGTTTCCAGACCCTCCATCATCCTAGTCACCCTTGACGATATGTTCACAGGCATAGAATCACGGACTTGTAAGGGACTTTGGAGGCTATCCCATTCAACCCCCATGTTTCAGAGACCTGACTGACCTCCCGTAGAAGTCAAGCAGTTAGTGTTACCTGTGCTATGTGGGGAATTCTCTTCCAGCAGAGATTCAGCAGGTATGCCAGTCACTTTAACAATAATTTTGTACTGTTTGTATGATGTTTTATACTTTGTAGTATATATTGTTATACACTGCTATTGTATGAATTGGTGGTATATACCTACTTTTATAAACAAATAAATGCATAAAAGTCTTGATAACACTGGTTTTACCCACTTACCCTTCCCCCCTGTTGTTTCTTATTTCCACTCCTTTTTGCCTTCTTTGATACCCCCCACCCGCTGCCAACCAAATTTAGATTGTCAGCAGATTTGTGGCAGGGACTCGCCATATACATTGATGAGAGAATAAAATAATGTGGACATTCCTCCCCCACCTCATATTACTTACAAATCTCCTTCCTCCCCACCCCCCCAACCTCTTTCCAAGCAAATCAATAAGGGATATGTGAAACTCCTGTGAGAACTGTTAGTACTCTTTCCAAAAAAAATTGGGCTACCCTCAAAAGCGGGTCACCTGAAAAGGAACCCCCACATTAGCCTTGAATTTCAGTTTAGGTAACGTTTCAGCGGTCACTCTAAGAGCCAAGCTAAATAGTGTGTGGGAGATCTTTGACCGGATCCCCTGAAATCTTTTCCTTTGGTTAAAAGCAGCCATCGTGGAAGCAATTTCACTTGACTTGATGTTGCAATGCTGGGGAGGGGATATTAATTCATCTCGCTAAGCTAAAACTCTGCACCCCCATTGGAAGCTGCTGCTTAGGTGGCAGGAAAAAGCTATCTACAGTGGTACCTCGGTTTATGAACACAATTGGTTCCAGAAGTCTGTTCACAAACTGAAGCGTCAATAAACTGAAGCGAACCTTCACATTGAAAGTAATGGAAAGTGGATTAATCTGTTCCAGACGGTCCGCGGATACTTAAACTGGAGCGTTCAAAAACTGAAGCGAACTTTCCCATTGAAAGTAATGGAAAGCGAATTAATCCGTTCCAGATGGGTCCGCAGCGTTCGTGAACCGAAAATTCGTAAACCGAGGTGTTCATAAACCGAGGTTCCACTGTATAACATGGAATATCATCACCATTACCACTTTAAGAGTCATGGAGCATCCTGAAAACTGTAGGATGTTAATTCCTCACAGAACTATAATTCCCAGCACCCTTAACAAACCACAGTTCCCAGAATGTTTCATGCTTGTCACAGTATTATAAAAAGTGCTTTTAATGTATGGATGTAGAGGTTATCTCCTTTGCTGATAGCAGTTTTGGGGCATTTTCATCCAAGCAAAGCAGATGGAATCCAAACCCACGGGGCTGCTTTTTACTAAATTTAAAAACTATCATGGTTCCCACTCACATCAAATCTAGCTTGGCCCTCAGGCAAGCTGTTCCTTCTACAAAGCCTGATGCAGAGGGACCTGCAAGACAAGAATTCTGAAGCAAAGCAATTTATCAGAAGCATGGCTTTACTCATTACAAACGTCCCTTTTTTTGAAAGGGGTATATAGCAGGACAGGGACCCAGGTGGCGCTGTGGGTTAAACCACAGAGTCTAGGGCTTGCTGATCAGAAGGTCGGCGGTTCGAATCCCTGCAATGGGGTGAGCTCCCGTTGCTCGGTCCCAGCTCCTGCCCACCTAGCAGTTCGAAAGCACGTCAAAGTGCAAGTAGATAAATAGGGACCGCTCCGGTGGGAAGGTAAATGGCGTTTCCGTGTGCTGCTCTGGTTCGCCAGAAGCAGCTTTGTCATGCTGGCCACATGACCCAGAAGCTGTCTGCGACAAACGCCGGCTCCCTTGGCCTATAGAGCGAGATGAGCGCCGCAACCCCAGAGTCGGACACGACTGGACCTGATGGTCAGGGGCCCCTTTACCTTTTATATAGCAGGAGAGCTTAGGTTTGTGCTCTTGGGGTTGAAGGCTAATAATGAAATAAAGAGATTTCCCCTTCTCCCAAAGGGGAAGGAAGCCAGTTTGCACCTTTTGTTCCATTTAAACTAGAGGTTGCTTGTTTTGCGCAGCAACACAGCGTCTTGTGAACCTGCTGGAAGCATCTGCAGGGGAGCCTAGCAGAGCCAAGTAACCATCAAACTGAGCACACACAGTTAGCAGAGCGGCGTGAGATTCCGTTGACTCCAAGGAACAACACGACGTCTTCCAAACTGAAATGCTTACTAACTTTTTTGGGGGGAGAGAATAATAAAAATAATAAAAGGCACCTTTGGTGTTCAAGGATTCCCGTCCTATTCTCTGGAGATGCAGGGGAATTAAACACGAATTTCTTTTTGTGTGTGGACAGAATGTGCTTCCCACGTGGCTTGTGCACTTTGTCAGCAGATTTGGTCTTCTGCATTCCATCCAAAGGAAAGGGGTCCTTGTTTTTTTTTTTTAACCAGTGGTAACAATGATCAGCGCATAGCTCCAAGGTTTACGGACTCTGTGTTCGACCAGAGTGAATTTATGACTTGAGCCTTGCAAAGTAATTTCTTGCATTTTATTTTTTTTGAACAATACTTTGTAGGCTCCCCACCCCCGAAGTAACACTTCATAACAAGATCTTTGGGGAAGGATCATTGCCAAATACATTCTGGCATTCTGCTATTTTGATACAGCTGACCTCTCTTTGATTACAAAGCTATACCTAAGGGGCTAATAACCAAAGAAAAAGAAAGCAGTACAGCTGATGTTTGACTGTAACAAGAGCATAATCTTGCAGAAATTTAAGACAAAGCTAAACATGGAAAAATCTAATCCTCAATCCCCCCCCCTCCCTTTCCAGAGCTGAGCCTGGAACACATAAGCGGCTCTCAGCTCCATTTACACTGTCAGGAGTATGGACCAGGAAGGTGGTATCTATTACCATTCGACTTCACAACAACCATCATAGCATGAAAGACAGACTTTCTTTGGGGATATTTTTCTTTTCTTTTCTGAGCAAGGCAACCTAAACACTGTGTAATCCCAAAGCAGCCCTACAAGACAGACTACCTAAATTATGCCTACAGGAACGATCTGCTAAAGTACATACCACATTTAAGGACTCCCGGCTGACTTGCACAATTAAGTGGGGTCTCCTTTATAGGGTATTTGGAGACATGTCTATTTCGTTTTATCTATGTGGTCCAGCTCACACAAACATGTGTTGCTTATCCCTTCTTGACTGGCTCATCAAATCATCGCTCCTTTGCTTGGATGAGCCATCACAGTTTAATCCCCTCAGAGAAAACCTGCATCTCGTGCAGTTTCAACTCAAACAATACTTTTTCAGTGAAGATGCTTCACACATTCAGCTGAGAGATCAAGTGAGATTTTACACACACACACACACACACACACACACACACACACACACTGTGTTTCTCCAAAAATAAGACACCTTATATTTATTTTTCTTATATTTATTTTTCAGGGGATGTCTTATTTCTTTCCTCCTCCTCCTCCTCCTCCTCCTGCCGCGGCTGACATTGCTGCTGCGCCTATCACTATGTCTTATTTTCGGGGTGTGGCCGATATTCCTTGAATGCTTAAAAATCCTGCTACGGCTTATTTTATGGCTACGTCTTATTTTCGGAGAATCGGTTATATATGTGTGTGTGCGTGTGCGAACCAAGACAAACGTCAGCAAATGCTGAAACAAGTCCCAGGCTACTAACTTCCTGCCTTCCTGCTGACCTGCCTACAGGACAGATCTCCAGATTTCCCCCATAGTTTCAAGTGTTTAAAAGTTGCCATTGCCTCAAAGGTTCGACTTCTGCTAAGCAGCAACTGCAACTATATAAACAATCAATTCTGGAGAATAATGTGAGGGTCTGTCTTTTTTTCACTCTACTTATGGCACTATCCCCGGCCCAGCAACAGTAGACTGGCAGATAACTGCACAGATACAATGGGGAAAGGGGAATTGCAGCCTGATAAATTAATCCACATCCTAATTGCAGCCACCTCCCCTATAAATCTCTGGATTTTTCTCATACAGCTAACGGAGTGGCAATTGACTAGACAGAATTGCAATCAGCTTCTGAGCTGGTCCATTTCACCCCCGGAGATATATTATACTGCCAGAATGATTCAATATAACTGGAAGAATTTAACATTGTTCTTGGTGCTTCTATCATTCTAGGATTTCTTATTTTGTTGTTTTAAACACACTTCAAATATTGTTATGGCCGATGGCTTCAATCATTTCAACGGTAAACATTTATTCATTCATACCAGAAATTATACTGGCCTAAAACAATCAAGGTTTGCTTTTGATGGACTTGTAGGGGGAGAGCAGGAAATAATTCTAATGATGTTTCTAAATCTTCATCCTTCTGTTTAGATTACTAGTTGAGCATCTGCTGATTTTAATTCAATATTCCTAACTAAAAATATGTCTTATTTATTGGAGCCACAGCATACCCTCCAACATTTCTCTGATGGAAATAGAAACATTCCATTCCATAATGATAATTTTACTATTTATACCCCACACATCTTACTGGGTTGCCCCAGCCACTCTGGGCAGCTTCCACGTTGGGTGAAAAATTCCTGGATTGCAGGGGGTTGGACTAGATGATCCTTGTGTTCCTTCCAACTCTATGATTCTGTAATCTCTGTGGCAGCCCTTCAATTATTTGAAGATTTCTATCGTGCCACTTTTTAATTGCTTCTTCTCCAGGCTAAATATCCCCAGCTCCTTCAAACTTTCCTCAAGGGACTTTGGCGCTAAAACATTTAACAACAGTGCAGAATAAATTGCGGCTTGTAGTTTTTAATCTCTGATTATTCCAGTCTCCATCTCTGATCATCTCTTTTGTCACTTGCTACACATAAAATATTTTGCTCATCTCCCAGAGACTACAAAACCCTCCAGGCTGCCAAGATAGCTGCAGAACTTGTGTATATTTTATAGACTTCATAATCAAAAGGCTGTCTATGGTGTTGCCAAAACCAACAGAAAGTCTGATAAGGCTTTCTACTGTCTTAAGATACAATTATTTTACAAGATGAATTATTTTTATTACATAGTTATCACAGCCACTTTTTGTTATCAGACAGTTTGTTGTGACAAAAGAATTGAACGGATCTTTCTACGGTTCAGTGTTGTGAAGCGTTCAAAGTGCTATCTCACAGGAAGCTGGCTGTACATTGCAAATCCATGGAAAAAAATAACCCATCATATCCTATTTAAAGATGTTTATGCACAATCATTTAGTAGCAGCGGCCCTGAAAAAATGACTCAAGCATCGTTAGTCATACAGCTGACAAAAAAGAGGAAAAGCATCTCCTTATATGTCCATATAGCTTTTTCTTATTTGGAAGTTTTCCACAAGAAATTACTAAGACTCATTTCAAATGTCTAGGATCACCCGGGATGAGTTGGGGTGGCATCTTGGTTAATGACTCAACATTCCCAGTGAATTTCCCATTGGAAATTTCTCTTATCAATACATCAGCAGTATTGTTTTGATTTGGCGCCATAAATAATATACCAAGATGATAGTGACTTGATATCAGATCCACCCCCACCGTCCACCCCGACATAATCACCACTATCATTTGTAACAAGCAGCCATGGGGAAGGACAGATGTCAAAGGATTTTGACAAAATCAGAAACTGGAACTGAAATCCCCAGGGTTCACTTATTTGTCCCATTTCCAGAATAGAAATAAATCTAGGGAATATAAATAAATACTGTGGTCCCAATCCAAATCTAACAAAAATGTTGTGAGACAGGAGACCCAATCCCAGGTCTCTATCATCTGTACCTTTGGCCCTGAATCTTTCTTAAAAAAAAAATTTAAATCAATTCGTCACTTCTTAGAAGGTAGAGAGTAATAACAGAAGCAGAAGGTAGCTCAGTAACAGAGAAAGAGCATTGAACACACCAGGTTTCACAAGTCTTAACAAGGCTCCCTTAAAACCCTGCAGATGTTTCCCCTAAGGAGGAAGACCAATTTCCCATTGATTTTCACTGAAGTTTCAGTGAAACTTTAGCTAAAGGAATCTCAGTAAGCCAAAAAGAACTTCTGTTTGAGATCCTGTGGAAAACTGTTGATAGCGTTGGGCTAGAAGGATTAGAATCATGATTCAGTAGAAAGTTGTAGCTCTTTCTCCATTCATTCATTCATTCATTTATCTTTTGATCCATCCATCCCTTTATTATGTTTTTTTAATATATTGAAATTCCAGGCCTATACAATAATCAAAATTACAATAATCAAAATTAACACAAATTGGTCAAAATATAGGAGAAAAATCTTTTCAACCCCCCACCACCCTGCCCTCCACCCACCCTTTAGTGTTTTAGTGCTTCCGGCCATTCTTATCTTGCATCTTAGTATTTTGAGTTCATGTATATACAGTGGTACCTCTACTTACGAATAACTCTACTTACGAATGTTTCTACTTACGAATGGAGCTCCGTCCGCCATCTTGGATGCGGTTTAGATAGGATTTTTTCTACTTACGAATTTTTAGATAGGGTTGCTTCGACTTACGAATTTTTTCTCCCAATGCATTCCTATGGGATTTGACTTACAATTTTTTTCGACTTACAAATGTGTGTTTGGAACGCATTAAATTTGTAAGTAAAGGTACCACTGTACATAACTTTTTAATAGGCAAATTAATTTTCATTATTGTGAGCCTTCATAGTTCTTTTGAGAGGTCATAGTTCTTTTGAGAGGTCATCAATTTATTATCAGTGTTTTTTTTATCATTTGATGCTTACCTCCTGTTAGCATAAGGGCACATTTGCACATGCAGTTGTCATTGTCAGCATCTTTGGTACTAAAGTCCGCTCCATGCAGTATCAAGCTGCTCTGTTTCCCTGCTGTTCCTGAATGACCCTTTAGATACAGCCTACAAAGAGACAAGAGAGGTTCTTCGTGTTATCCAATACAGCCACACAACGAACCACACTTGATTTGGAATTCTGCGGTGGTGACAAGTCAGGAAGATTCCCGAAATCCTGAAAATGCTGTGGGTCAGTGAAATAATATTTCAGCCATTTCATTACAACTTAACTAATTTGTGAGTCCCCCCCCCCACTGTGTACCACAGACTTAGAAGGGCTCACACACTAGCGCTGGATCTAGACACATCAAAGAAGCATTTCAGTTTAAAGAGTTGTAAATTTAAACAGGGAAAACAGGTAGAGAAAAACAGGACTCCATGTCGCCATCCGGTGGCACAATGTTATATCACACATACAACACATATAAATCACTTTTTTCTTTACCAGTCTAGCTGAGTCCTAGAGCTCATGGACATACAATGAAGTTGAAGGTTTGAAGATTCAGGAGAGACCAAAGAAATGAATTCTTGACACATTGCACAATTAAACTATGGAATTGGTTCCCACAGAAAGTAGTGATGGCCACCAACTTAGATGGCTTTAACAGAGGATTAAACAAGTCCCAGCAAAGGAAGAATGGATTGGATACAAAAACTTATGGAATATGCAGAAATGGTGAAATTTACCGGAAGAATAAGAAATCAAGGTAACAAACTTTTAATAAAAGAATGGAAAGGGTTTATTGAATATTTACAGATAAATTGTAAACAAATAAAAACACAGGCGGGATTGCTGTAATAACCCTCAGCTACATAAGAGTATATATTTAAAGAAGATAAATAAATGAGTAAGTTAAGTTAATTTGGATATGCAGAAGATATTAAAAATAAATCTAAGGGAACCACAGAAAGAGGGGAAGGAATTCAAGTTTTAAAATGTTTAAATGATTGTAAAATCAGTGAAATGTATATATCTGAAAAGTATAAATAAAATGTTTAAAAAATAGAAAGATAAAAATAAAAGAGGATTAAACAGCTCTGATGTTTGATGGCTATGTTCTACCTGGTTGGCCATCTGTCATGGATGCTTTAGCTGAAATTCTGACATTGCAGGGGGTTGGACTAGATGACCCTTGGGTCCCTGCCAACTCTACGATTCTATAATTCTGCTTCCATTAGTGGAGGCAGTATGCTCCTCAACTCAGTAGCCGGGAATCACAATTTGAAAGAGGGCTAAGTGTTCAGGTCCTGCTTGCAGGCTTCCCATAAGCTTCTATCTGGTTGGCCGCTGTTAGAACAGGATGCTGGATTAGATGGGCCATTGGCCTGATCCAGGAGGCCTTTTCTTGTGTTCTTATAGGATTGCACTGCCAGCTACACAATGCCCATTCACAACTAAGAGAACACTGCTGCACAATCCCTTTAAACACAGCCAGAATTGGATCAGTAAGGGGAGAATTAGGGGCACTGCGTTGGAAAGAATGCAGCCAATCAAAATGGCGAGATAAATCCAATGTAGGGGAAGTTCCAAATGCAGGGCTAAGATAAAGTATCTTGGAAAAAGTCAGAGAAAGGCTGGACATAAAAACAGTCACGCTTTATGAGGCACAGTTGAAATGCAGTGCCAATTACTGTAGATATTGTTTTCTAAAGCAATACACAGGCTACGTTTTGGAGCAATAAGTATTCCGCTGGCCCTTATGCTTTTTTTGTTGTTGCTTGAATATAAACAAACTAAATTGAGATTAAAGTCTTCTAGATTTACTGAACTTGGACTCTCATGGCTTATTTTGGTAAATGATCTTACTTTCCCCCCCTAGAGGAAAATAAACTCCTTCGGAATAGTGCTGATAGAAAAACGACTCCGGAACCATGGCATCTACAAGCTTATTTTAAACTGTCACAGATCGTCAGTACATCACCCTCCTGCCAAGCTCACAGAAGCAAATGTCAGCAGAAAGAGTGGAACCTGGCTTTTTGACACCATTTAAAGAACTCTGGCTAAATCCCATCATGAAGTCAATAGCCGAAAGTGCTAAAAAAAAAAAAGAGCCAGCAGTTTCTTAAACTGGATGTATAGAAACACCATGAGAATTTTTGCTCGACTTAAATCCAAACTGGTCATGGCACAATCCGCACATGAACAAATAATCTTGTCATGTTTATAGCACTGAAATGTGGTTTCTCTGTAGATTATTGCTATTGTTTTGCTAGGCTATTATGGAAGTGTTTTCGTACTGTTTGTTTGAAACACAGCCTTGTTTTCTTTGTTGTAAGCTGCTTTCAGCATAATTTTATTTTGTGGGAAAGTGGCATACAAAGAGCATGAATGGAAATGAATGAATGAACACAGAAGGTCCCACATTCACTGCCCATGTAGTGCAGTGTTTCTCAATCTTTTTTGGGCCACGGCACACTTGTTCCGTGAAAAAAAATCACAAGGCACACCACCATTAAAAAAGTTAAAAAATTTAACTCTGTGCCGCCCTATATTATAATTATGACTGTAAGAAACACTTGCCAAATATTGCTTTCCGGCGGGTTAGTGTTGTTTATTGGCGGCCGCCAGGCACGTGACAATGCAAATCGCCCTTCTCGTCGCGGCACGTCGCGGCACACCAGCCAGCGTCTCGCGGCACACTAGTGTGCCGTGGAACAGTGGTTGAGAAATGCTGATGTAGTGAATGGACCTGGGAGACCAGAGTTTGAATCCCCACTCAGCCATGTGTTGGGGCATGTGCAGAGTGCCCATTCAACACGCCAGCAGATTGTGCAAATGGCAAAAACCCAGGATTCGGTTGTCAAAGAAAAAAAACCAGACAGTTTGGGTAGGGTCAGTTCCTTTACAGGCAGGCAGTCCAAAATATAACGCTGTTCCTCAGTTTAGCAGTAACATACAGCTGTAGTATAAAGTAGCCCTACCTCAGTCTGTCCCAACAGAAAGCTCGTGGCAAAATTAATAAAATGTATTTCCAGCAAAATGTCCTCCTTGTGGCGTTCCAACACAGAATTGGTTCTAGCCAAGAGGGGGGGATCCAGTGGAACACGCTACAAACACAAGGGTATTTATACTTTAGATGGTGCTGAGTCACTCTCTGACTCACAGGTTTGCTGACTCACACTTAACCAGCTGCAGGTAAAGGACAATAAGACCTAAAGTAACCCTTTCTTGTCCCTTTTCTCTGCATGCATAACTCTATACACACAGAGTGTCTTTCATAGTTTTTATAGGAGGGGAAAGGGAACTAATTAAAGGGTCAAACGACACCAATAAGTCCATTGGGTGACGCTGGGCCATTCATTGCTTCTCAACTTAACGTTTCTCACTGGTTTGCCACTACCAGAGCTCAAAGAAAGCCAGTCTTTGCCCTGCCCTTTTAGATTAGCAGTATGTGCTACTTCAGTATCTGCACAGAGAAAGACTTTGCAATTGGGATAGTAGTGGGTCAAGACTGATTGGTAAGGACGCTTCTAAAAATCCCCCAACTGAATTTTGAATTAATACATAATGTTGAATATTGATAGACCAGGCTTAGACAACCTAGTCCCTACCAGATGTTTTGGATTACCACACCCATCATCCCTGAGCATTGGCTATGCTAGCTGGTGCTGATGGGAGTTGTAGTACCAAACACCTACAGAGTACCACGTTGTTCTACAAGATTCTGATGAAAAAGCATAAAATATCTATGAAGCAACTGAAAACGACCAAGAAATCAGATTCATAGCTGTCAAGTTATCCCTTTTTAAAAGGGGAATTCCCTTATGCTGAATAGGCTTCCTCGGGAGAAAAGGGAAAACTTGACAGCTATGATCAGATTGGGCACTGTAAAGTTTCTTTGATCGAGGAGGAGGTAAATAAAAAATTAAAGACCCCTGGACGGTTATGTCCCGTCAAAGGAAACTATGGGGTGTGGCACTCATCTCACTTCAGGCCGAGGGAGCTGGCGTTTGTCTACAGACAGCTTTCCGGGTCATGTAGCCAGCATGACAAAACTGCTTCTGGTGCAACGGAACACTGTGATGGAAACCAGAGCGTATGGAAACACCGTCTACCTTCCCCCTGCCACAGTACTTATTTATCTACTTGCCCTGGTGTGCTTTCGAACTGCTAGGTTGGCAGAAGCTGGGACAGAGCAATGGGCGCTTACTCCGTTGTGAGGATTCAAACTGCCAACCTTCCAATCAGCAAGCCCCAGAGGCTCAGTGGTTTAGACCACAGTGCCACCCGCTGTGGGAATAAGCACCACCTTATTCCCCCATAATGTTAGATGAGTCATTCATTGGGGTATCTGTTGATAAAATTATCTGTTGATAAAATTCATATAATAATTTTTGCATGTAGGGGAAAGTTAACTATAAAGGAGGGAAAAAAACCTGATTACCGAAAGAGGAGAATGAACTAAATTCTTCCCTTGATCTCTCCCACAGCTGTCTAGATTTATGACATTCTTCCAGTCTAATAGCATAATTGTGTTTTACTAGAAGTTCTCTTCGGGCCTTTGCAATTTTGAGTTTTGATTTCTCTAGTGTTAATGGCTTAACATATCTTTCACATCATGCTACAGAGATGGGCTCCAGTACAGATGGAAGGGAGATTGCGGTTGACAGGCATCTGCTCAGTGAGACACAGCTAAATGAGTATCTGTGACAGAACACACATGCAACTGGATTCTAAGTGAGAAACAGAAAGAGAGGGCAATTCACATGTGGAGGAATGCTGGCAGAGTAACAGTGAAAGGAGCCTGCAATTTGTCTCTGTGCCCATTTGGAACAATGTGAATGTAATTTGCTGTGCCAGCTGTGAGAGTGGACTTTCCTCCCTGGATGAAGGGGAATGGCATGGATCCTTCCTCTGATCATCCCCCAGCATGCTCTGCATCCTTTTTGCCTCCGCCGACATCTACTGACTGCTGGTGAGGACTGGACCAAAGCGGGTGAGGTCCCCTTCTCTGAGAAAGGAAATCTCTCTGCAGCTTCATACAGAGAGATCTGCTTTATCCTATCTAGTCTCTGCAATGCCCCCTTCCTCTTGGACCCTAGGATTGCAGGCCCCAGAACTGATCACATTTACAAAGACAACAGATTCAGAATCCAGCAAATAAAATCTGGAGCTGGATTCAAATATGTTTACTCAGAGGCAAACAAACTCTTTGCCTAGAATTGGACCTTTTAATGAGATATTTAGGAAAACTTCCTTTATTTCTAAGGGTTGTATTTCCAAATGGGTTGCCCAAAGGGGTTGACTAATTCACCTGGGACGAAATCTAGACATCTATTCTGTTCTGATCGGCTTGGGTCTTCTAAGGAGGCCTCAAAAGACAACAACTGGCCAGATTATGCTTGAGTGATCTCCTAATTCTGATTTCCTGCTTTAACTACTAACACTTTTTATCTAGAGGTAAAAGGAGAGAGAGAGAGAGAGAGAGAGAGAGAGAGAGAGAGAGAGAGAGAGAGAGAGAATGAGCTTCATCTGAAAATATGCCAGGCGTTGATTCAACTTTATTGCAAAATCAAGTGCTCAGTAATTGTATAATTTCAATTCATCTGAAGCCAAAAATATTTTTTCCTTGCAAAGAAGTCGATATTTTTTATATCACGCACATGAAATCAGGGATGTACTCCTACTTTGGCAACAGAACATTCACTTAAGGCAAGACAGTGATTATGGGGAAGTTCCCAAGTATTTGAAAATGCATAATAGGATGCAGTAATAGTCATAGTTACAAGAAAAATGCTTATTTACTATGCCGCAAATAATTTGATTTCCTTCTGTATTCACTAATAGCAGAAGAAAATAAGCACATGTGCTTGTTATACTCGGAGGCAGTGACTGAAGCTGCCTTGACCTAATCTGGATAATGATCATAGAATCATAGAGTTGGAAGAGACCACAAGGGTCATCCAGTCCAACCCCCTGCCAAGCAGGAAACACCATCAGAGCATTCTTGACATGTTGCTGTCAAGCCTCTGCTTAAAGACCTCCAAAGAAGGAGACTCCACCACACTCCTTGGTAGCAAATTCCACTGCCCGAACAGCTCTTACTGTCAGGAAGTTCTTCCTAATGTTTAGGTGGAATCTTCTTTCTTGTAGTTTGAATCCATTGCTCCGTGTCCGCTTCTCTGGAGCAGCAGAAAACAACCTTTCTCCCTCCTCTATATGACATCCTTTTATATATTTGAACATGGCTATCATATCACCCCTTAACCTTCTCTTCTCCAGGCTAAACATACCCAGCTCCCTAAGCCGTTCCTCATAAGGCATCGTTTCCAGGCCTTTGACCATTTTGGTTGCCCTCTTCTGGACACGTTCCAGTTTGTCAGTATCCTTCTTGAACTGTGGTGCCCAGAACTGGACATAGTACTCCAGGTGAGGTCTGACCAGAGTGGTACTATTACTTCCCTTGATTTAGATCAGGCATCCCCAAACTGCTGCCCTCCAGATGTTTTGGCCTACAACACCCATGATCCCTAGCTAACAGGACCAGTGGTCGGGGAAGATGGGAATTGTAGTCCAAAACATCTGGAGGGCTGAAGTTTGGGGATGCCTGATCTAGACGCTATACTCCTATTGATGCAGCCCAGAATTGCATTGGCTTTTTAAGCTGTTGCATCACACTGTTGACTCATGTCAAGTTTGTGGTCTACCAAGACTCCTAAATCCTTTTCACATGTACTGCTCTCAAGCCAGGTGTCCCCCATCCTGTATTCGTGCCTTTCTTTCTTTCTTTCTTTCTTTCTTTCTTTCTTTCTTTCTTTCTTTCTTTTGCCCAAGTGTAGTACTTTACATTTCTCCTTGTTAATATTCATCTTGTTTGCTTTGGCCCAATTATCTAATCTGTTAAGGTCATTTTGAAGTGTGATCCTGTCCTCTGGGATATTAGCCACCCCTCCCAATTTGGTGTCATCTGCAAACTTGCTCAGGATGCCCTCATGATGCAGATTTATTTGCTGGGATTGCAGGCCTGGACTAGGCACATAGCAGAAACCCTGGAGAGTTGAGTTGTATATTGATTTCTCCTTTACGCCTTATTCTAGGAAGGATGTGGAGATCCCAAACTAGTGTCTGGAGGTAGCAAAGGACTGGATGTGGGCAAACAAATTGACACTTAATTCAGACGGGGCAGTGGTGCTCGGGGTAAGGATCTGAAACGTGAATTTCAAAGGATAGTTGTGTTGCAGTTCACTTGCTTCAGGAAATGTGATTACGTAGGTTTGCATTAAAGATGAAATGAGCCTAATATCTTCCCCATCCCTTATTGCATGGAAAACAAGAGGTTGCCACACTACCGGTAGTGCTTGCCTTGTAATGCTAATGTGGAGGCAAGGGGGTGGGTGGGTTGTGTAGAACCCATGAGTTGGTCAGAGATACAGAGATGCCTAAGGAATGTGTGTAGTTTGAAACATACACCAAGTACAGACATGATGACCAAACAATGAGGTTTGGCTGTTATGTTTTATACCTGTATATTCCAATTCTCCCATTGACTCCCTGGTTTGGACAAACCATAGATTGCTGTGTTCTTCTACGCATGGAACCTATGGTTTATTCAAACCATTGTTTGTCCCCAGATCAGAAATGGAAGGCACAGTTTGATCTAGGGTTCTGTTTCTGGCTTGTGGATTACTCATACTGGGAAACGAGGGAATCAGATTATGTAAGCGGCTGCAAAGCCTGTCTTCAACAGCCCAACTATAGTGATGTCTCAGCTGGGTTATAGGGTGTTCATATAAACAGTTTGGCATTCTATAACTCAGGGCCTTAGAAAGCACTGCTAATAACAAGGCCAGTGGAAGTGATGATATTCCAGCTGAACTATTTAAAATCTTAAAAGATGATGCTGTTAAGGTGCTACACCCAATATGCCAGCAAGTTTGGAAAACTCAGCAATGGCCAGAGGATTGGAGAAGATCAGTCTACATCCCAATTCCAAAGAAGGGCAGTGCCAAAGAATGCTCCAACTACCGCACAATTGCGCTAATTTCACACGCTAGCAAGGTTATGCTTAAAATTCTACAAGGCAGGCTTAGGCAGTATGTGGACCGAGAACTCCCAGAAGTGCAAGCTGGATTTCGAAAGGGCAGAGGAACCAGAGACCAAATAGCAAACATGCGCTGGATTATGGAGAAAGCTAGAGAGTTCCAGAAAAACGTCTACTTCTGCTTCATTGACTATGCAAAAGCCTTTGACTGTGTCGACCACAGCAAACTATGGCAAGTTCTTAAAGAAATGGGAGTGCCTGATCACCTCATCTGTCTCCTGAGAAATCTCTATGTGGGACAAGAAGCTACAGTTAGAACTGGATATGGAACAACTGATTGGTTCAAAATTGGGAAAGGAGTACGACAAGGTTGTATATTGTCTCCCTGCTTATTTAACTTATATGCAGAATTCATCATGCGAAAGGCTGGACTAGATGAATCCCAAGCCGGAATTAAGATTGCCGGAAGAAATATCAACAACCTCAGATATGCAGATGACACAACCTTGATGGCAGAAAGTGAGGAGGAATTAAAGAACCTTTTAATGAGGGTGAAAGAGGAGAGCGCAAAATATGGTCTGAAGCTCAACATCAAAAAAACCAAGATCATGGCCACTGGTCCCATCACCTCCTGGCAAATAGAAGGGGAAGAAATGGAGGCAGTGAGAGATTTTACTTTCTTGGGCTCCTTGATCACTGCAGATGGTGACAGCAGTCACGAAATTAAAAGACGCCTGCTTCTTGGGAGAAAAGCAATGACAAACCTAGACAGCATCTTAAAAAGCAGAGACATCACCTTGCCGACAAAGGTCCGTATAGTTAAAGCTATGGTTTTCCCAGTAGTGATATATGGAAGTGAGAGCTGGACCATAAAGAAGGCTGATCGCCGAAGAATTGATGCTTTTGAATTATGGTGCTGGAGGAGACTCTTGAGAGTCCCATGGACTGCTAGAAGATCAAACCTATCCATTCTTAAGGAAATCAGCCCTGAGTGCTCCCTGGAAGGACAGATCGTGAAGCTGAGGCTCCAATACTTTGGCCACCTCATGAGAAGAGAAGAATCCTTGGAAAAGACCTTGATGCTGGGAAAGATGGAGGGCACAAGGAGAAGGGGACGACAGAGGACAAGATGGTTGGACAGTGTTCTCGAAGCTACGAACATGAGTTTGACCAAACTGCGGGAGGCAGTGCAAGACAGGAGTGCCTGGCGTGCTATGGTCCATGGGGTCACGAAGAGTCGGACACGACTAAACGACTAAACAACAACAAACTCAGGGCACGAAGTTCTTTAAAAAGCAGCTAATTTCTAAGTGTAGGTAATCAGTGCAGAAAAATCAAGAACTGGAGAGGGTATTCCTGGAAATGTTTACAGAAATTTGAAATAAATAAATGTTGCCTTGGAATCCTTGATTTGCTTTCTAAGGACATAATGTGGGTTTCAAGAAGTGCCAAGATGAATTATGTGCCACTAAGACCCCAGTTTGAAAAACACAAACAGCCTGTTAAACATATTTCTACTCCCATGGCGTCATTTGTGGCTCCTAGAGTCAGATATGAGTGAAAGGTTCACTCATTGTCATCTATTTATACTTTAAGCTGTTAGCTGGTGCCATACTGACCAGGCCAGGAGGGTTCAGACTGAACCCTGAACACTTTTTTTTCTTCTTTTAAAAATCAGAGTCATGGCCTTATAAAAAAAAATCTGCAGTTCAGAATTATGACTCTGTCTCTTTAAATAGAATCAGGAATTAGGTACATGGGGCTTGTTATTACTGCTAAACAGAGTAATAAAGACCACTAAATAATGAGTTTGCTTTATGCATGGTTCGGTTTGCAGCAGATTGTCAGGGAGATTTAATGCAATCATGTATTTGGCAGGTCTTAGTTTTCCATACAGATAAAAGTCTCACGTAATTGCTTGTTTGTGGAATCTCCTGCCTCACCATGTCCAAGGATGGCCTGCTTTACCAAAGACAGTCCTCTATTTAAAGATGTCCTCTTTTGGAATGGCTGTCGAAGTCCAGAAGGAAGGTTAAGAAGCATGAGAAAGGAGAGCAGGAGTATTGAACTAGAGCATCAACAGGACATGATCAGGACATGACGTAGATCAGTGACAGGACACCTCCAGCAAAAATTGCACCAAGCTTCTGAATTGGCCCTTCCCAACCCTCTCTCTAGGCCACACCCCTTCTCCCAGGATTTCTCCCCCTGCACCTTGAGGAGGAATTTCTGTGCAACTAATGAGCATGGGGTGGAGGCAGACAGATCATGGGGAGGCAAGCTTTAACCAAGAAACAAGAAACAAGACAAAACAAACCCTGTATTTTTTGAAGCATTTGGCTCACACCTACTGCAAATACCTAGTGATAATTGATGACAGCTTTCTTTTATTTTCTTTTTTAGAAAAAAACAACACAAGGCGGGTGAAGGGTGGAAATTGATAGATGATGAATGAATGTGTCCTGTCTAGCTGTCAACATATTCCATGGACTGGGATTTGATTGGATTAAGCTACAACTGTGAGTTTACAAACCTTACGAGAACAATAGCGTCAGCTTTCAGCTAGCCAAACAACGTTTCTCTTAACGTTTGCTAATGCTCAGAGGTAGCTCACACAGTGCCACTTCGGACTTTGGTCACTCAACTGATAAAGCACTTTGGCGTTGTTCCAAAATGGGCCTCTTGCTAATGGGTACTAGATTAAATCACTCCACGTTTTGGTATATTCCAAGTCATTCCCGAGAAGTCATGGTAGACTGTTGAATGCAGGAATAAATCTCCATGTTGAGAACGTTTGCAAAATATGTACAGAAAGCACACCTGCTAAAATCTTATTATGCGTTGCATTCTACCGCGTTGTGTTCTACAGACATATGGCTTGAACAAGCTCATTTGGGTTATGATTGAGTTGATGAGAACTTGGAGGTTCTGTAACCAGAGAAAAAGAAAATTGGGTGTCCCAACCCACCTAGGCTGTTCTGGAGTACATCCTTCCCATTGTGATATCATAATATTATGCCCTTCCCTAGCTCTGATACCATTATTGGCTGTTGATGCGGCTGGAGGCAGGGGAAAGCACAAGAAGGCAATCTCATGGGATGGGTGAAATGTCCCCCACATTATATTTGAGAGTGGAGAATGTAATGGCAGGATGCTATCCCCATGTTCAGTGCAACACGTTGTTTGGTTGTTTCATTAATTCCCATCACACTGCTTCTTGCCATTGCCCCCCCTCCATATTTTCTCCCAGCCACATTATTTAGTAAATTCCCATCTGAATTTTGCTTGCAAAATCAGAGAGAAGTTTATGTTCTGGTGTATACTATTTAAATCAAATACATCTGATGAATGTGAATGCTAATGTGAAAATTTGTTTCAGCCAAATATTCTAATTTGAAACAAACACACATGAAAGCTCAAAAAGTATATGCAAGGCATGCCAGAAACAAATGTGCATTCCCCATGATTACAAAGTCTTCTGTTTAACTCTCTTTATTTCCTCGTATAGATATAGAAAGAGATTAATTTGGCCCCTGGAATGTAAATAAGAATATTTAGCCATTATTTAAAATGTGTATCTAAACGGCCCTTGCTTGAATAGAGTTACCCTGTGGTCTAAAAGGATACTTGGAGATAACCAGTTTAATCATTTCTGCATGCAAATACTGCCAGAAAGTAATATTAAAGAACATATAAATCGATGAGATACGTTCAAATTCAGGAAATAGATCATCATTCAGCATTGATTAGTAAATGCCACTTATTATCAGCCAATACTCTAAGCTCCTTCGCACTTTTTTATACCCATCTGGGATATATTTTATCTTGCCTTCTCAGAATATATATATATATATATATATATATATATATATATATATATATATATATATATTGATTGCAGCTGTATCATAGCTGCCAAGTTTTCCCTTTTCTCGCGAGGAAGCCTATTCAGCATAATGGAAAATCCCTGAAAAAAAGGGATAACTTGGCAGCTATGAGCTGTATGGTTCTGAAAAGTGAGGATATTTTTTTAATGTACATGTGTTCAGCATTACTGCTTTCAAATCAGAGATCCTTTAGGCTAATAAAAAGTAGTAGAAAGAAGGAAATACAAACAGTTAGGAGAATAAGCAGAACATGTCTGAAGTCACCAATTGGGAATGATCCAGGCTGAATCAAAACTTTCTATAGTGTTTTGTTGAGCTGCATGAAAAATGATTTTCCATATTTTCTCAGGCATAATATATCACTCCATAGCCTCTGAATCCTTACATCAGTGATTGCAAGGAAATGTTGGAGCAGCGTTATTTGTCCTTTGATAAGGCATTAGTGTGCTGAATGCAAACAAAGCGCTTCTTCCACCTCCCAAGGCTTCCCCCCCCCTCACTCCTTCACGTTGTTTTCTGTTTTCTATTTTAGGTTTCCTTGAACTAATGCCCAGGCCAACTTGGAAACCAGTTTCTTTGCTGGTTCTTATTATTCCTGATGGAAATGGTAGTATTTGGAAGTTAAAAATGCAGCGCATCCTTGCTCCGTGTTTTCTTGCAAACAGGAAATATTGGATGCAGGACCATTGTTGCTGTTAATAGTTTCATCAGCAAGAAAGATCATTTGCTTGCCTGAAAGGAGTCTGTTTCCCATGGGGGATATTCAGAGTAGATGCAACCGGCAACTAGCAATGCGAAAAGAAAGCAATAATGGATTTTTTGCTCAGTAGGCACTTCTTGGGCTTGCTATGCACAATGTGAACCAATGAAAGTTGCGCCATCAAAGGCACAGACACGCTCTGCTCTGTGGTAGGTTGGCCAGCTGTTTGGCATCCAGCCTTAACATTTAGCTCCCTCCTCAGTTCCTCAGCCAACTTCTGTAGCCATCCTAGATTTGGCAAGGGAAGTGAGACTTTTTATTCACGAGGCTGTAACAAGTTCCTACACTAACGCCTTGATGATCAACATTGTTTGGTTAAAAAAAAACTGAGGGGGGGAGGCCATTGGCCAAGCTTAAATCTCCCAAGATGAAGAGATTTGCATATTGGTAACACGCCTCATTATTTTAGCAGCTCTCGCTGCATGACTTATGCTACTTTGTAAAATATCATGATGGCACAATATAAATTGACACATAGGATTAGTTTTGACTACTCTGACCAGCCTGCGCCTTCCCATAATGTCAGATAATTTTCACCTGTGACCTGATCATTTTAACCAGGGCAGTCTCGACTCAACATGTTACAATAAGTCACCGGGTGGCTCGGGGCAGCCCTGAACAGATACTGGTTTGACATTAGGGATGTGGGTGGCACTGTGGTCTAAACCACTGAGCTTCTTGGGCTTGCCAATCAGAAGGTCGGCGGTTCAAATCCCCATGACGGGGTGAGCTACCGTTGCTCTGTCCCAGCTCCTGCCAACCTAGCAGCTCGAAAGCACGCCAGTGCAAATAGATAAATAGGTACCGCTGTGCAGGAAGGCAAATGGCCTTTCTGTGCACTCTGGCTTCCATCACAGCATTCTGTTGTGCCAGAAGCAGTTTAGTCATGCTAGCCACATGACCTGGAAAGCTGTCTGAAAGCAAGATGAGTGCCACAACCCCATAGTCACCTTTGACTGGATTTAACCATCCAAGGGTGCTTTACCTTTTACCTTTCCTTACTGGTTTGACAACAGATGTTGTAACAACTAAAGCAAGCTGCCTCCCTAGCTGGTTTGGGGGTCCCTCCTGGTTCTGGTGTAGGTCAAATAAATGTGCCCCCATCTCCCTCGTTCTCTTATATTCAGGCAGATGGCCAAGGCAGCTCTGAAAGGCCCTCACACAAATGCACACATGTGCAACAGTAGAAGCCTGGCTGGAAACCTTAAAACCCACTGCCACTACACAGGAGACAGATTGAAGAAAGAGAAAGATGAACTGCCCCCACCCTCCTGGCTAGGAGATAGGTGGAGTCATAGATCTAAAGAAAAGTATAGACTCACACATGCTGGCCAGCTTGCATTTTGACTTGAAATATTTGTTTAGGACTTCTCAGAAGTAAGTAAAAGCACAAAGCAGGACAGGGGAGCACCAGCCCACAATGCTGCCCTCCTGAGAGGTGCCAGAACTGTGCTCCAGCTGGAGGGAAAAGCTGGAGACTAAAATCTGAGACTAAGGGTGCATTCAGATGTGCTTTTCCCGATTACAAAGCTAGCCCTTCTATTCTGGATTTTAATGTTCCTTTCACACTGCATTACCCGTTGCATCATGGTACTGTGGCTTTTGGATTGATGTGGAGGGAAGAACAGTATGCCGGAACACTGGCCCATATTTCATCATGCAAAATTACAACTGAAAACTCCTGTGATTTTCCAGGTTAACAAATGGATTTTTTTTTCCTGGCCGCAAATAACATGGAAATAATCGCTAAACTAGATTATGCTTTTACATCCTGTGAAAGATCACAAAAAACATGGAAATTATCATGTAAAGAAACATTAGAAAAATGGAACTTCTGAAAGTCCTTCTGAATGTAGCCTGACTTTGGCTAGATGAGGCTATATTCGGGTGCTGAGAGACAAGAGTGCTTTTGCCTTCATTTGTGTTAATAGAAAGTCATCCATATGATTTTGTGAGTTTACAGACTTTGAAATTGTACTAGACAAGCTGGGCAATAAGGAGACAAGCACCAGTATATCAAGTCCATGAGATTCCCCTTTTACTGATGGATCTTGGCTCCAACAGATAAGAAACTGAGCTTGGCTAGAGAGAGAACTGTGCAGCTTAATCTCAGCTATAAGATCACTAGCTAGTCTCTTATTTCTACCTTGGGAAATGTTAATCTTTGGGGTTTAAACTGATGTAAGCAGAATTTTTTTATGGCTTAAAAAAAACCCACCACCATTATTTCCCCCCAGTATTTTCAAAACATGCATAAAATTAAGTCAAAATTCAATAGTTTGGTGATTTCTAAACCTGATTATAAACCAAAATGAACCTTGTTGCACTGCAGATGATGGAACTGGATTTGCAATAAGGTAGTATCAGCTCTCAACTCTATTCTTCTCCCTGCAAATAGCAGTGGCAGCAGCTGCTATGCTACAGGCAAGGACAGTTGTATCTCTCTCCGACACACCCTTCACCGTTTTTCCCTGGCACTGGGAACAATGTCATGGCAGCAACCAGGTATAGGAAGCTCCCAGAAATGCAGGTCCCTGGGTAAATTACCTTTCCCAGTCAGTTAGCATCCGTGTCACCACCATAATAATGATCTATACACCAGGGGGAGTGGGGGGGGGCAGAGATACCTCCTTCTTTCATTGCCTCCCTGCAAGATAGGTGAATGGTGGAAAGATTTGTGGTGTGGAGGAGTTCTTCTCTGGTTCAGATTATAATCCAAGCCAGAGAAACAGTCAGAACTTTAAAAATAATAATGAGGTGAGCATTATGAGTCCCAAGTTTCATATTTTGAGCCAAGGAATTGGCTCAGTGACATGATTTAGGTGCAACAATATATCCAGTGAATTCAAGAAAAGAAAAGAAAAAAGTCGCTGTATTTCAGAGGGCTGATTCAAGCACTTAAATTCTTTTAGGCTACAACTGTATGCACACCTACTGTCAGGAGCAAGCCAGCAGTAAATCACACTGTGCAAGTTTGAGTTAACTCTTTATTAGCAAGAACGCGATCTGCACACCTACCTGGGGGTAAACACCACTGAACATAATGAGACATACTTTGAAGTAAACATGGGTAGTTGTGGGAAATATCTCTAGAACGTTATACCAGCAGAATGGGGATGCCTTGTCAAACATGACCACTTTATATCTACATGTCCATAGTACAGTGGTGCCTCGCTTAACGAATGCCCTGCTTAACGAAAGGATTTTTAGAGCGGAGGTTGCCTCGCTAGACGAATTCGTTTTACGAAAAATTCGTCTAGCAAATCGTGGTTTCCCATAGGAATGCATTGAAATTCAATTAATGCGTTCCTATGGGCAAAAACAAATTCAAAAAAAATTCAATGCATTCCTATGGGATTCGCTAGACGAATTTTTCGTTATAAGAAAAGACCCGTGGAACGAATTAAATTCGTCTAGCGAGGCACCACTGTATATGGATATCTTATATGTCAACAAGTATGTCAGTCAGTGCAGACAATACAGAATAGTCTGATTCATGTAAACGAGCTTCATATATTTTCTCATATTCCATCTACTAAAAGCTACCTTCCAATTGTATATGTTTGGTTAGTGAGTTTCTAATTCATTACATGCACACGGTGACAAAAACATTTAGACTCACCTGTAATTCTGCTTTTCATTTCCTATGTAAAATCTATCGTATTGTGAATAAGCCCGGCTTCCTTCCCAATCCATTAGTTCAATTCTTAGAGAATAGTGTCTTTGACTAGTGGTTATTGCAAAGATAAACTCATTCCCCAGCCAATATTCACCAGAAGGACTACCAAAGCCCTAGAAAAAAGAGATAATATTCAATTTATTGATCTTTGCTTACATTTCTTTAACACTTAAACTGTCACTTGAAGGGAAACCAACTTTCACAGTTGTGATAAAACTTGACTAATACCCACAATATTATTGAAGTTGTCAGATGCAATTTGGAAATATGAGCTCGTGTTTTCTTTGACAACTTTTATTATTGCTACCGTTTGTTGACTATGATGACATGTGATTGCTATGAAAGTTTCCTCATGTTCGAGGCATAGAGTTATTGCTTATTTTTCCCAACCCCTCATTTATTAAAACATGGCAAGCTTTAGGTCAGATCAGATGTACTCTTTGCAAAAGCATTAAAATATATCAGGTTGGATCCAGACAAAGTTAGTCATGCTTAAGGTAGCCATGATACCCTAATTTTCCAATTGATTTTGGTAGACCTTGCTCTTGCTTCTGCTGGACAGAACATTTATACTCTATTAATTACTTTGCTATATTACTTTGGTAATTATTAATTATATTTCTGGGTTGTATCCAATGTAGTGCTAGGCAACCCGTTCTGTTAGCACAAAGATTTCTGCTTGAGCAATGGAACTTCTACTCTCTTCTTCTCCTTTACCCCCTAAATTTGCTCTGGAATTTCCCCCAACCCTCTGGATCAAATTTGATAAGGATACAGGGCATTTGCAGGGGCAGGAGAAGTGGGAATCCCATTGCACAAGCATAAATCCTTGCACTTGTAGAACGAGTGCACTGCATACCTCCCCTATGCATGTGGAATTTTATTAAAGAGTTGGTTTTATGGCTTTAAAGCTATTAATTATTCTAGGATTTGAAAATGAATTTATTTATAAAATTAAAGGAATAATAATGCTAAACTTAGTTTGAATGCAACTCATGTTGTTTAGAAAATGCAAAAAAGGATGGTAAAAAAATTCCCAGGAGAGAATGGGAGAGATGGACAGCATTAGCTGCTAAAATAGCTGTCTGCTAATACATGACATTGAAAAGGAAAGTCCTTTTGAAAAACAGAAAGAAGACAGCATGTGTTTTCCAAACCGATAGGTTCTACACTTTTGTTGTGAGCCACATTAGGAACATCTGTGTAGAAAAGTGTCATAAAATAAAAATAACACCACTACTACCAAAACATAATGGCAGGCCAAAAGGATTACCATATCTATAAAGGCCTGTTACAGTTAAGCCACATGTGTTTGCCCACTTGATAAGGCTCTTGAAATTACAACATAATGTTATTTTTATTCATAATTTTGGCCTGGTTGGGACATTCAGCAGTCCTCTACACACACACACGTGTGCATGCCCGTGCGCACAATCAAATTGGCAATATTTAAGCTCCTGCTGACCTTGAAATAAAATTAACAACCTGGCAAGCAAAGGCAACATTGATTTGGGAGACAGCTAATTGCCCTTGTGGTGTGTTTTTAAATGGCACACTGTCATTTAAGTGGCATGCCTTTATCCCTTAGGACACCTGGCGTTTCCCATAGAGCCATTGGCATTGTGTGCCTGGTTGTGCAGCTGAAGTGGCAAAGCAGCAAGCATTGGTGCTGAATGCACTAGAAGAAAAGACATGACCCTGGACAGCTCTGTTGGACATCACTTTAGAGGGCTTTGCGCCCTAATGGGTCTAAGGACATAATGCATCACTCGGCTCTCTTTATTGCAATGGGGAGGATGTTTTCCTTGGCTCTGGCAAGGAGTAAGAAGCAGGGCTCACCCACACTTTCCTTTGTTCCATTGTTTCTTCCACCCCCCAGCCACCGTGATTTCCAGGCACAAGTCGGGGTGGTTTTTCTTTTGTCCTGTTTTTTTGGGGGGGGGCTGGAAAACCCCACTGTTTACTGCTGAATTGGAACAAATGTCAATCTGCAGAAAACCTGACTGACGTTTGTTCCAATTCAGCAGTATACAGCAGGTTTTCCTGGGGAAAGTAGGAGGACAAACCTAAAACCTCTCAGCCCTGTGCCTGGACATCACAGGGCAAATGTGATGAGCCCGCAGTTATAAAGACCACCATTTGTGTTGGTGCGATCTGATATGGCTACATTAAACCAGTCGTGTCCAATAACAATGGTCAATTGTAAAAAATGTTGCTTCAGTGACGTTCTGATCTGAGGGATATATAACAAAGGGAAGTGGAGACAAATGACGTTTTATTATGTTTCAGCTACTTAGCAAGAACCACCGATGGCCAATCTACATTTCCCTTTAATTGGGCTGCAATTAGCAAAGCTGGAATAACAAAAAGGGTCAGGGAGTCTATGTGAGTTTTGAAAGCAACTGTAAGGATCTTGCATGACTCTTAATAGAGCCACTCAGAAGTTGCAGACTCGATGTCAACAAGGGGACAGGGGGAAATCCTATGGATGGTGCAAAAGGGATTTATCACCATTGGCAAATTTCATAAGGGTATCCTATTTGAGTCGTCTTCCTTCAGCGTCATTGAACCATTTTCTCTCTTGCGTTGTTTATTTTGTCTGATAATGTCCATAGGAAGCTTTGGCTTCTTTTGTAGGCGCTGCCCCCAAATTGAAACCAGACACAGACAGTATAGCCTATGGGTTCATCTCTTGTCAGATAGCCCACTGAAGAAAGCAGTTAATATGTCAGGGTAAGGCCCCCACTCCCAATCTCAGCAAGCATGCCTTTCCAGGGACTATAAAGAATAATCGGGGAGATTCTCAAGCTTTACATGGGAATACGCAGCAGTCTTTGAACATTTCTGGCAATAATTTTATTACTGTTCATGATTTCTTTCTTTCTTTTTTTATGCACACCCCACTTTTTAGATATTTCTCACAAGGCAGTAACAAAAAACACACACACACCATAAACAATATGTATAATGTTTTGCGAGGGGGGAAACAACAATAAATTCAAAATGGTAAGAATAGCAATCAAAGCTAGCAAACATTGATAACCTTATACCCTGTGAATTTGTCAAATGCCCTTTTAAAGTCATTTAGGTTGTGGACACCTGTCATAATATCCCCATCCACACTTTGGTTAAGCAGAGGAAGGGAGATCTGGCCAACCAGAGTGTTCCTCTCTGTTTGCCATCCCTTATGATTAATGTTTTCTACCACAAGGTCAAAGTCTTCGTTTCACCCAGGCTGCCTGTGCCAAAAAGCCACAAACTCCCCCCCAAAACACCTCTACTGTGGGGTTTGGTTGTTAAGGGTGGGTGGTTAAAATAATAGAGACCACAAGGTTTCATGCACCAAGATTAAAAGCTAATGAAAAGGATAAATAGAAAGGATGTCCTTAGGAGAATTTTTTAAACATATGAATAGTTACATGCACACAATCAGTGGTGGGCCTATATTTT
Organism: Zootoca vivipara; assembly: GCF_963506605.1. NCBI lineage: Eukaryota > Metazoa > Chordata > Lepidosauria > Squamata > Lacertidae > Zootoca > Zootoca vivipara. The sequence continues at coordinate 19,649,645 of NC_083283.1, read as the reverse complement.
GGGGGCCTGAAGCTTGAACGGTCATGGGGGCCCCTTTGCAACCAGCAAAGAGGTCTGGGTAATGACTGTTACCTTCTTCAATGGGGTTCTTCTGTGACATATTACCAAACCTTTACAACACTTGCGCTGCTGACTCTCAAACTTTGATTAACACAAAATTGATAAATTTGAGTTGTGCGACTCATATCACGTCTACTAGACCCATTTTTTTTATTTATTAAAAAAAGCAATGTTGAATAAAGTCACTCCTGGGGCTCCTCTGGGATTAGGGGCCCTGATGCTTAAGCTTCATTAGTTTCTTAGTAGACACAATCAATCCCGCACGAGGAGCAAAGTACAGGAAACAAAAGCAGTTTGAACTTATCCCAACAGCTGAGAGTTAAGGCCTTAAAGTTAAAAGTCCTAGAAACCTTATTGGCGGTTTGCAACTTCCTCTGGCTTGTCATCTTCCAACACCTACATGATTTATTGTTCTTCTTGAGATCCATGCCAGTCTGACATTCATTGCAAGTAGCTAGCTAAATATACCTTTGCATATCCCAGACTACAAACAGACACAAACATCAAAGAAGTGCACTTTTGTCTGAATCCCGTTTGTAGACTGGCCCACCCAGAATCCACACCTTACCTCATTATTTCCTAAAATGTCCTGAGATGCTTATCTAAGAGAGATAGCAAATTAACCCCTTGATTTCCAAACCAAACTATATACAATATTTCTATTTCTTTTTAAGCAGCCCGTTTCCTTCACAACCATCACTATATCTTCTAGTAACAAATTCCATAGTTTGGCTACAAATGGTGTGCATCCTCATGCCTCTTCCATGTGCCTGCAGAAGACCCACTGGCTGTCTTCTAGCTCACCCACCTGAGCCAAATCTCAGACAACCACAAAGCAGCCATGGTTTTTCTCTTCTCTCACCCAGGAAGATGAGGCATGAGGAGACCTGTTTGAGAAACCAGAGCGGGGTCTCCTCTTGCCACAATACTATTTGAAATAACCCAATCCCATTTTATCTTAGAAATTAAGTAGGGTTGAGTCTGACTAGCACAGGCATAGGCAAACTTTGCCCTCCAGATGTTTTTGGCCTACAACTCCCATGATCCCTAGCTAACAGGACCAGTGGTCAGGGATGATGGGAATTGTAGTCCCAAAACATCTGGAGGTCCGCGTTTGCCTATGCCTGAGCTAGTACTTAGGTAGGAGGCTGATTGGGAATCCTATGTGACTTGACCTCCTATTTTGTGTTTCAGTGAATGTTTAGCTCCAGGCTCTCTGGAATGAAATGGGATTTTCCAGGTCCATTTCAGTGGGGCTTTAGGCCTGATTTTGGAACTGAAACTGCCTTAGTCACCCTGTGAGATTACTTTTGCTGAGAGAGGGGTGAGAGAGCCTTCTCTTGAAGGCTTTGGATACCATCAGTCATGGTATCCTTCTGGATAGGCTGCCCAGAGTAGGGGAGGGAGGCCTTCCTTTGCAATTTCCCCTCTCCTGTGTGGATGGTGAGTGTTAGTGGATTTTTGCTTCACCCTACTTCCATTTTTCCAGTGCATCCACACATCTGGGGACCTGATATTTCAGGGTTCTGCACTTTAGATGTTTGTGTGGTATGGTGAAGCTGGAAGATGTGATGTCTGGGGCAAGGCTAAGTGGTACACCCGTCTGCAATGCATAAGCAAATCTTCTGAAGGGGGCTATAATTTCCCCAACATAATTTATATACAATGCAGCCAAGCATTATGCGTTACGAAACAACTCTTTTTGCTAGAGCTGAACTCTCCTTGTCCTTTCTGACCAGGGAAGGCTGCCATATGGGTATTATTTAAATAATACATGGGTCGCATTTATTACAGCATCCCAAGAAATGCTGTACTCCGCCGAACCAAACAGATATATAGCCGCACGTCAACACAATTCCTCAAACAGATGTTATCCAGTAACATTCACAAAGGGAGGATAGCGGATTCTTTTTACCACAAGCTCAGGCAAAGAAAGTGCGATCAGCTTTTTGTTCAGTAGCTGAGAAATGACTATAAATTAATTAAACAAGGATGTATGTGGTGGCTTGTGGTTTTATCTAATAGGTTTGCTGAACTGCGTGGGGTGGAAGTGTCTCGGCTTCTGGTTACATGATTTTTGGCACAGCAAGTTTCTTCCTCTGATCTTGTCCATCCATACCACTCAACCTTCTCCTTTCACCCAGCTGCAAACAGTTTGGTGAAGCAGTAGCATATACCTGGACTCTTGATAACTGAGCCACTATTCTCCCATTTCTCATAATCCACCCTGGCCTTTCTCGTATATTGTAGGCTTATAGGCATTTAATTTTGCTTCCAGAAGATGCCTGTCTGTAGCATTTCCCCCCTTTAATGTCTAGATTGCTGAGGCACCACAGAGTGTTTCAGGGGTCCCTGTTCAATTCATACCACCTCAAAAGAGATCTGCCTTCACCTCTAGAAATCCTCAAACCCACCAAAGTCCCCTGCCATGGTTTGGAACTCATCTGAATATAATGCACATCCTTATCCTAGTTAAGTATGCCACGAGCCAGAAACAAGGACCTGAAATAATCTAAAGTAGCTGTATTTAAATTAACAAAGAACCGTAAAATCAATAGCATGAGTAGTTTAAAAATGCGGAATATTTATTTTGATGAAAAACATACCCTTCAAGCTAAGCCAAATATTTTTTGTTTGACAAATGCATGTAAAAGTGGTTTTCCACTTTTAAAAAAATCATTAGTAGTGAGAGCAGAATGGAAACAGTGAAGTAGGCATGACTAACTCTGAAAACACAAAGCCTTTTAAAAATGTAGTCAACACCTCATTTGAGGGGGGAAAAGGAAAATATTTAATCAGGAACAATTTCTTCCTAATTTAATAAGTTGGTTGACATTACGTCTTCTAGTTTTAGCCTTGTGATGTACCCTGGCATCCTTCAGAAAGTCTTGAAACTTCTCTATACCCTGGCACCCTCTGGAGGTCACAAGGAAAGCTAATTTCATTTGTCACAAGATCATATGGAGAAGTGCTGTCAAGTTGTTCCTTGTGTTCCAGAAACCCATTAGGCTTCAATTACATTTGGGCATTTAGTGACAGTAGCCCCATGCTGTGGAACAATCTTCCAGCAGAGATTCAGCAAGCATCATCAATTTTGAATTTCAGGCATCTCTTGAAGACTTTTTTTTAAAAAAAAAATGCTGACAGCCTATGCAGTTGTTTAATTCCACCCCCACCCCCCGTCAGTCATTTTAGTGATTGTTTTGTACTGATATATTGTGAATTATTTTTGTACACCACCCTGATGTTATAGTATACAAATGGCAATATATAAATACTTTCATAATGGAACAAAAAACCCAACTATTTAAATAGTCGTCCCTTTATCTCTGGGATTAAATGCAGAACAGAAAAGCCCAAATCAGTGTTAGATACCACCATCTATTGACTTCAGAACAGGAGTTCAGAGGAGGTGACTGAATAAGAATAAGGGTGGTGTAGAAACATAGCTGCCAAGTTATCCCTTTTTTAAAGGGATTTTCCATTATGCTGAATAGGCTTCCTCGCGAGAAAAGGGAAAACTTGGCAGCTATGGTAGAAATTCATTATGTCCTTTAGACTTCCGGTTCGTCGCGGCGGTGAGAAGGACGCAGGGACTTCGCGTGCCGAGGTCCCTGGCTTCTCGGAGGGGGGGGAAGTCCGCAGAGCGAGCGGACTCCCCGTAAAAGCATCGGATCGAGAGTTCCGATGACTCAGGCGTCCAGCGGCTGCTCCGTTTGGCGGATCCCCCGCCGCCCGAGAGCTCAATAGAGCGATCGTGAGCCGGTGGGGTTGAACCGCGGGAGCCATTTTGGGCCACATCTTACCTCCGGGAAGCGAAGCTCCGAGTCCTGACCCGGCAAGCGGCGGATTCTTCCGATTTGATACTAAAGATTCCTAAAGAAGTAAGTGGAACTTTGATCGGGATCCTAAATTTGCTGATTGGAAAATAGGAGAGACTTAAAGAAACGGAAGCCGGTCTCTTCCTAATGGGAAACTGGGAGGCGTTTGGAAAAAAAATCCAAAGCTGAATAACGAAAGAATTTGAAACTGTGGTCCCGAGAGGGAAAAAAAGACTTTTTGGAACCATCTCAGCCCCCGAGTCCGGCACCCCTTGAGGTACAGCGGCATTAAGGGGAAGAGTGTTTTGACAGCTGTCAAAAGCTGTCAAACTGTTAAAAGACCGGGTGGATTGATTGCATTGCTGTGAACAGAAAAAATTGTTTGTAAAGGTGAAAGAACTATTTAAATTGGAAGTAAGAATGGATTTGGGACTGAGTTAAGAATCAAGAGAAAGAACAGCCAAAATGGAGTCGATCGTCTGAGAGAGGAATTTTCCAGTACCCATTGTTCCCTACCCCCTGTTTATCTGCGGTTACGAGAGGTATGAAAACAAAGCTGTCTCGAGCCTTTCAGGAGATTGTACTGAACTACTTGCTGTCATGGGAAGATTTCTACAAGGAATGGCAACATCCCAACTTACCACCAGTTGAGATTGAAGTCCAAGTCCAGGACTTAGAGGATAATTTAAATTTAAATTTGGAGACTGCTGATTTTGAGACTGTGTGTGAGGAGAAACAATTGGAAGAGGACTTGGACTGTGACAAATTTGTTTGGGATGAAGCAAAATATGACTTCCAAAAGGAAGAAAAACAACCAGAACAAGAAGATGAGAGACTAAGGGACTTAAAGTTTAATGGTTTTGAAGATCCTGGAGGGGTTAAAATGTGGAGTGGGGTGTTTGAGGGATGGGAAGGACAGGGGCAGGGGGGGGCAAAGGCCTGGAGATGGACTTGGGAAAGAATGGGTGTGGGGTAAAAACTTTAGTTAAAAGGTATTGTTTTGGTTTCTGAAAGACGGTCTTCGAAATCTTGGCATGACAATGGAAATGCTGAACCAATTGGGGGAAAAAGACTTAGGGAGAGGAGATGGAATGTAAAAAAGAAAGGGAAAAAAGTGTTATGTTTCCTTAAGGGAGTATAAGAATGGCTTGGAAAGAATTTTTAAGTTACTGTAAATTATTGCAGGTTAAGCGAGGTGTTTAGGCAGAAAGCTGCCTGCCCCCCTCTCCTTACTCTGAGGCACTCAGTGGCAGGGGGTGCCCAGAGGGGCGAGGAGGAAATGGAACCTTGGAAGTGCTGTACCCTGCAGGCACCTCTTGTGGCAGGAGGGGACCTGTGGGAGGGCAGCATGAAAAAGGAGGAGGATTGAGTTAATATTATAAGATTAAGATTTGAAGCTGAGTTGGAAAATTCGCCACAAGTAATCAGAATTTGTAAGGAAAACCATGAGGAAGACAACCGAGGGAGTCACAATTAAGATGTCAAAATAATAAGAACTGGGAAGTTTGAACTCTTCCCAATTTTCTTTTTGTTTTTTTTTTTCCTTCTTTCCTTTCTTTCTTCCTCTTTTTTTTCTAGGTTTATTAATATGATTATGAAAGAGTTGGGAGATGCAGATCCCCATAACTCCTTCCTCCCTGTTCTCTCAGTGGCAGGGGGGGGATATGGAAGGAGGAGGGAGGGGGGAAGCAGAACTCAACCCACAATTGGACCCCTTTGTTTCCTAAAGCACACGGGCCCTACTGGTGGCAGAAGTGGACCGGTGGGTGGAGGGAAAATGAAGGGACAGTGTTATATTATATGTCTTGTTTGTGTATTTCTTGTTTGAAAAATTAATAAAAATCTCTTTAAAAAAAAAAGAAATTCATTATGTCCTTTAAAAAAAAGAGAGAGAGCAGCAACCCAATTCAGCATTTCTGAGTTTTCTTGCACAGTAGGACACAACTATTAGTTGGATTATCCACTTCTTTGGATTTTTCCTCTGCAATAGTGGTCTCAGAAGGTACACATTTTTTTAAAAAAAACATTAGTAAGCACACAGAATGTGTACGTTAGGATGAAAAGGAATGTATTGAAAATGCATATTTTATGGGTAAATGAATACAAATTTCATACAATTTACATGTGAACTTTGTTTCTGTTATTTTGGAAAGCCTGCAAAAAATAGGACATAACAGATCTACAGAAGTGTGCATGCACACGAAAGCTCATGCCAATGACAAACATAGTTGGTCTCTAAGGTGCTACTGGAAGGATTTTTTAAATATATATATATATATTGAGAACAGTGAAACTGACATAGAATGGACTTAGGCGGGTCTGCCTGTCCTTAAATAGAAGAGGAAAATACCTTCAGCACTGAATCCAGACAAACCTACTTCCCATCAAGCCACTATTGCACAGCTAGCAGAAGTAATGCAAATGTATGACGATTCATTCTCACAGAGAGCCACAGTCTCATCAGTGATAGTGGAGCCAATGGCTGCTAAAGCAGGCAAAGTGCATTTACCTACCAGAGGCAGAGGAAGCCAGCTCGACTGAGCAACAGCCCCATTTTGTCTTTTAGTCTTAGTGCCTGGTGCTGAAGCAACATTTGAGCTTGCTCCTGTCAGTCCATCTACAGCCTGAGCTGCTCTTGGAGCTGTCCATGGTTCTACCTTGACCCTGAACTCTTGCCTTTAACATATACTCTTCCCATGAATGCGAACTGCTTATGGGTCTGCTCCCTTCAGGTTGGACTGGAACATTCAGTGGGTTGCAGTTACTACCCACTTGGACAAGGACACCTATGTGGTGGCACGAGTTCAGATAGCATCTCCATCTGAGAGCATCCCAGCAATGAGTCTCTCCACAGCCCTAATGCTGGAGTCAACAATGTTTCTGACTATGGAGTAACACAAGCTTTTATGGGTTTTGTAGGATAAAGACATAATTCTTTGATTACAGCTGGGAAGATTTCAGTCTCTGTATTTCTTAAATAAATTAGTCATTCTCGAGACATTTCTATCTGCAAAAGCAGAAATGAAAAAATATTGCCTGAATTATATTTGAAAGATGATCCTTGAGAGGATCCTTGGGCTATAGAGAAAAGATCTTCTTCACCATCTGATTATCCATCTCCAGGTTTAAAATCCTGAACATCTGTAGCTCCCCCACCTTGAATTTAATACATAATTTGTGCTATTTTTTTTAAAAAAAGAATAGGGCAGGGTTTCCCAAACTTGGGTCTCCAGCTGTTTTTGGACTACAATTCCCACCATCCCTGACTACTGGTTCTGCTAGCTAGGGATGATGGGAGTTGTAGTCCAGAAACAGCCGGAGACCCAAGTTTGGGAAACCCTGATCTAGGGCAAGGTATCAAGTATAGCAGTTTACCTCAGAACAGTGACTGTGATCCAAACCAGCCAGGGCTGGCTCTAGGTAGAGTCCCGGTGGCCCAGTGTGCTGGGTCAGTAGGTGGGGCGCTGCGCGGCAAAGCCGCGCGAAAACCATGCTGCACCCTGCGAGGGCGGGGGCGCCGGAGCGATCTCCGCCCCTCAGCACCAGGGCGCCCGACCTGCTCGAGACTGCCCTGAAACCAGCTTTCTCCTTTAAAATACTAGTAATTTCTCCGTGTTTCCTTTCAGAGATAAATCTCCCTGTGTGCTTCAAACAGGCATGAAACAGGCAAATCAAGAAAGGGGTCTTTAGATAGCTATATGAGTCACATGGTTCTTCTGGATTTCCTGTTTAAAGGCCACATTCCCAGCACAAGCTCTTGACACAGTGTCCGCTTCAAAATAAGAATGATTATATAGCAATATCCCCATGGATTCTAGGGATAGAATTCCTATAAGCAACCCCACCCCCCCACCCCAGCTTACCATCTTGTATTCTTTCCAGCTTTTTTGGAAATCTAGGCTCCCATCTTCTCGGTGTTGTATGACTGTCCAGCCTCCTCCTGAGGTCTCCATGTTACAAAAAACCTAGGCATAAGAAGATACACTCGTAAGATTCACTGTGCTAATCTGGGCCCTTGATGTATCCAAATCAGCTTCCTGCCTCCTGCAGTGACCAATCTGAACCTTCAGAAAGCTCTGCAAAAAAGCAAATTAGATAGTAACCCATGTTTTTAATGCCTAGATTCTAAAAAAGGGGGGACGGGAGGGTTACTGAACATGGAGGGTGGATTTCTCAATCTCAAAGACCCAGGGAGCAATTGTATACACAAGAAGCTGGCACAAAGCAAGTTGGAATAAGTTACACCAGATCCAAACTCCACCAGCAGTGGAGCCAAGCTAAGCCTGGCAGAGGGAAAACAAGCCTTCAAATAGTTTGAGTTACTATAATATAATAATAATTTATAATAATAATTTATTATTTATACCCCGCCCATCTGGCCGGGTCTCCCCAGCCACTCTGGGCGGCTTCCAACAGAAGAATAAAACACAATAATCTATTAAACATTAAATGCCTCCCTGAACAGGGCTGCCTTCAGATGTCTCCTAAAAATCTGGTAGTTGTTTTCCTTTTTGACATCTGTTGGGAGGGCGTTCCACAGGGCAGGAGCCACCACCGAGAAGGCCCTCTGCCTAGTTCCCTGCAACTTGGCTTCTCACAACGAGGGAACCGCCAGAAGGCCCTCGGTGCTGGACCTCAGTGTCCGGGCAGAATGATGGAGGTGGAGACGCTCCTTCAGGTATACTGGACTGAGGCCATTTAGGGCTTTAAAGGTCAGCACCAACACTTTGAATTACACTATCATCTGACCCTGTCAGAGCCCTCACGCCTCCTTTCCGAAGATAGGCAACCACTTACTGCACTTTGAGAAGGCGCTGCACCACTCACACTGTGCAAAATATGCCTCTGCCCACATGCATTTAACTACTGGTATGTAAGTAAGGCCCCCTTTCCACACACCAGCAGCTCTGTTAGAGCTGTTTTCCTCAGGTGCTATCTAACACAGCTTTGGTATCTGTCCAGTTTAAACATCCTCCTCCTCCTCCTCCTCCTCCTCCTCCTCCTCCTCCTCCTCCTCCTCCTCCTCCTCCTCCGTCTTCTTCAGAGATCACTCGTAGCCGAGTAAGAGTGTCTTCCATAAACACGATTTTAACAATGGGTCCGTAAGTGACTGTGGAGGCCAATTCTTGATCCACACATCCTTCCACAGTGGACTCATTGGTTTTCAAGAGGGAGTTGATCATGGTGTGGATTTGCCAAGTGTGCCTTCCTCTTAGCACATTTCTCCCTTGCATCCTGAGATCGAGTTTTTTCAAAGCCCATGACATCTTTGGTAAAGGCTGTTCTCCAACTGGAGCGCTCGCAGGCCAGTGTTTCTCAGTTGTCAGTGTTTATACTACATTTTAAAAGATTTGCCTTGAGACAGTCTTTAAACCTCTTTTGTTGACCACCAGCATTACGCTTTCCATTTTTAAGTTCGGAATAGAGTAGTTGCTTTGGAAGACGATCATCAGGCATCTGCACAACATGACCAGACCAACAAAGTTGATGTTGAAGATGGGTGGGATCTGTAGCACAATTCTTTCTCAGCTGAGAGAGTGTAACAGTTAGGTGGAAGAGACCCACACAACCACCGTTGGCCACATGTGGGAAGGGTTGGGCAGTGACTTCCATGTTCCTGCAGGTGCATGCAAATGGCATGAAGGATCCACACCACTGTGTGCTTTATACTGCACATCTTTTATGTGAGATGCCAGACCATATATATCTATATATCAGCCCTTTCCCTTTCCAAGGAGGAAAAAAATAATGAAAAACCCTTTTCAGTGGCATTTCAGTTTTTGCCCAGCCTTCTTACTTGAAGCAATTTCCTTATATAGTCATACCTCGGTTTAAGTATGCTTCGGTTTGAGTACTTTCAGTTTAAGTACTCCGCGGACCTGTCTGGAACGGATTAATCCACTTTCCATTACTTTCAACGGGAAAGTTCGCTTCAGGTTAAGTACGCTTCAGGTTAAGTACAGACTTCCAGAACCAATTACACTCATACTTCGGGTTACGTACGCTTCAGGTTGAGTACTCCACAGACCTATCTGGAACAGATTAATCCACTTTCCATTACTTTCAATGGGAAAGTTCGCTTCAGGTTAAGTACAGACTTCCGGAACCAATCGTGTACTTAAACCAAGGTACCACTGTATATTTTCATACTCAGATGCACATGCTCCAGTTTGGTTGAAAGTATTTCAGAGTTCCTTTCAATGTGATCTCTTAGCAAAGCTACATGCTCCACTGGTGTTTAGAGCACGATTTTAACAAAAGTTGTTACGAATTCAGTGCAGGTCTCAGCATTCTCACGCAGGAACATAGAAGGAAGCGGACCTCATGACACCAGTTGGTGACATAACGCTGTACATGGCCTGATCACATGGGGGTCACTACCCAATTCCTTTCAACTGTTTCCTTCATAATTGTCCAAAGGATGCTATTTTATCCTTAGCTGAATCAATTCCATGCCTTTCACTCCAAGGGGTATTGTCCATTCTGGTGTTATGCGGTTCCCACTACTGAATGAACTTCCATTCTGCTTTATGCAGCCCAAGAACCCCGCATTTTGTATCAGAGGAAGGGGATTGTACAATGTCGTCGTCGTCATCCCCCCCCCCCCCGCCGCCACCAAATGCAAGCCTTATTTGAGGAGGGAAGATCAAAAAAAGAAAAAGAAAAAATCTAAAGAAGTGCTTTTGCTTAGAGAAAAACAATTTGGCTCTCTGCTTCCTCCCACAATGACATTTGAGTGCAAACATTTATCTGCACCATGTGGCTTCACTGGCCTTTGATTTATAGCTGCCTTTTAAAAGCAATTCATGTATCTTATTTAACATTCGCATCAAGCTCCCAGAAACACAGTGGCTACTTTTTTTTGCACATTAAATCCTCATACACCAGTCTGTAAACTTATGTTTCCATATGGCAGCTGGGGGGAGGGCACACCCACACATACAGGAAACTTCTTGAAGTGTATTTTTAAAATTTATTTTAAAAATCCGTTCCTAAACAGGTTGGGGAGTTTTACTGTTCTGAGTAATGTAGCAAATTAAAAACGAGGAATCAGACAATGACAGAGGGATTTGCAGCACTAAATTATTCACTGTGTGGTCTGGCCCTCTCCATAGCAATGGAAGGGAACACCTGCCACATTAACAGGAATGGCAGGCCGATTATAAATGTTAGCTTACCACTATCTGAGCCAACAAATGTCCTCAACTGGCTCATGTCCCAGACAAGGTCAAGGCACTCAGCTATTAAACACCTTTAACATGTTTTGAGGTCAAAACTTGAATACGCACATACCCATAAGAACTTGAATTGCTCTGCTTTTTTTTTTGCTTGATAGTGGATGGAATATAACCTGAATCATCACAATGCAGTGGATTCTAATGAAATGAAACTCCCCTAACTGATAAGAGATGTATCAAATTTACAACAGCCCCAGGGAAGCGTGTGCTTTTGTTGTTGTTTTAGCATTAAAATATACCATAGCGCTCAACTTTATTTTAGATGCTGCCAGTTCCAGACATATGTCAGCTGAAAGAATTCCACCCAAAATGGAAACAGGAGTGGGAGATGTCATCTCTCCCCCCCCCCCTTTTCTGTCCCATGTCTGGTAAAGAAATAAATCCAGGCGAACGGTAGCTGAATGGAAACAATGCCACATGTGACTAATATATGGCAGAATGAAAAAGGATGACTTCTTACATCCCTAATGATGGACTGGTTGGAAGATGTCATTGTGGTACATAGGGGACTGCACCCAATACAGTTTCTTCTCTGCCTCTGGTAACTGGAGATAGCAGTGAAGTGGATCACTGATGAGACACACATTTTGAAACTATCTAGCACTGCTCCAAGCATTGCTTTTTCTTGCTAGTTTCTTTAGACGGCTTTGTATTTAGAGGATCATGGGTGTTGTTGTTTTTTGAGGCACAATATTGCAACTTATCACTGCAAAATTTCAAAATCCCTGCTAAGCAGACACGTGCTTTTAAATCCCTTCCAGAAATAAACAGTAAATTGCAAGAACTCGGGCCAGGAGGAAGATGAATTTCAAGTAAGTCTTCAAAAGGTTTTATTTATGTAATGTTAAGATGAATTCAAATGATAAGATGAATTCAGGCAAACATACTTGGTACACTCTGACCATTAAAACATTGCTGATGAAGAATTGGCGAAACAGGGCCTTGTCCTGGGAAATTTTCACTGGAATTTATTTTTATTTGCCTCTTTATCGTACTGGAATAGATTCCTATTTGAATTCATCTTATCATTACATAAATAAAACCTTTTGAAGACTTACTTGAAATTCATCTTCCTCCTGGCCTGAGTTCTTGCAATTTACTGTTTAAATCCCTTCCTGCAGAAATTGAGGAGATGGGCCAGGGGTGCATCCTATCTCACAGCATTAGAATTTAAAGATATGATACCCAGATTGCAAAAGGCCAACTCTTGAGCTCTGCTGAGTATCTACTGAAACAGTTTTTTTTAAAAAAACAACCACAAAAATTATTTACCTTTTTAGGTTCTGATATGTTATTAACATAAATAGTGTAGACGCCACTTTTGTTGAAGCCAGCTTGGTATGCATCAGCACAGTCTCTGAATGGCCTGTCATCTTCTCTTTTTGTATTCTTTAGTACAACTGAAAAACAGAAAACGAGCATGGTGTTGACATCAGCAGTAACAGCCGCATTGCAGTGTTATTTCTAATGGTGTATTTTTTTTTAATGGTTGCACACTGCTCTGATATTTTACAATGTGGCAGCATAAAAATACTTTCATAAATAGATCAATATAGTATCCGAAAATTAGAGCCATTTAATTCAGTGACAAGCAGAGTGATACCACAGCATGAGCAACTGAGTCTAGGTTATCCTGGTCCAAGGGCAGATCTACACTCGTGGTTTTTAAAGTTAAGGAAGGGTTACAGAATCTGTTGATAATGTAGGTGGACACATGGCATCCTACTTTTTACGTGCATAGAGCTTAATTTTTAATTGTTTTATGCTGCTATATCAGTGCAACACTGCTCATATGTCCCTAGGGAGTGTTTTGCATTCAAACCCTGCCTTTCCCCCCTCCCATAGTATTCAAGGGGCAGATAACAAAGGAAGCAGAGGGAGAGAGGAAGAATTAAAATGTGAGACCAGAAGGTGGAGCACAGCAACCAGTGACCACCACCAGCATTTTGGAAAATGGTGTGGCCAGGTATTGATTACATTTGACGCGGGGGGGGGGGGAGAGACCAAAGGTAAAAAAAAATGTTTTGATTAACAAGTATGCCTTGTGACGTTTTAGGATGACATATCTAATATCGTTCCAATAGGGGGAAAGAATGTTCAACAGGTCAGTGTAGATCCCGCCCAAGAACAGCTGCAGTTGGTGAATTAGCCTAAACTGGGCAGAAGCATTCATAGCCACAAAAGCCACTTGAGACTCCAGTGATAAGCCCTGCAGAAAGAGACAAGTCCTCACCTGGTGCCTAAAGAGATGGGGAGTGTTGATGCTACCTGGACCTCATGGGGAAGTGAGGATGATAACTCTGCTACTCCAAGGGCCTTCAGGTGGTTCCCTCACTGCGAGAAGTGAGTTTACAGGGAACGAGGCAGAGGGCCTTCTTCGTAGTGCCGCCCGTCCTGTGGAACACCCTCCAAATGGATGTCAAGGAAATAAACAACTACAGTGGTACCTCAGGTTAAGTACTTAATTGGTTCTGGAAGTCCATACTTAACCTGAAGCATACTTAACCTGATGCAAACTTTCCCATTGAAAGTAATGGAAAGTGGATTAATCTGTTCCAGACGGGTCCACAGAGTACTTAAATTGAAAGTAACCTGAAGCGTACTTAACCCAAGGTATGACTGTATCTTACTTTTAGAAGACATCTGAAGGCAGCCCTGTTTAGGGAAGTTTTTAATGTTTCATCATGTTTTTAATATTCTTTTGGGAGCTGCTCAGATTGGCTGTGGAGGCCTAGCCAGATGGGTGGGGTATAAGTAATAAATTGTTACTTATTGTATCTGAAGAAGTGTGCATGCACACGAAAGCTCATACCAAAATAAAAACTTAGTTGGTCTTTAAGGTGCTACTGAAGGAATTTTTTTATAATAAATTGTTGTTGTTGTTGTTGTTGTTACAGAGAAGGCCTACAGCAAGGTGCAGACCTCTCCAGCAAATGATACAGTAAATCAGGGGCCAGCAAACTTTTTCAGCAGGGGGCCGGTCCACTGTCCCTCAGACCTTGTGGGGGGGGCGGACTATATTTTGAAAAAAGAACGAATTTCTATGCCCCACAAATAACACAGAGATGCATATTAAATAAAAGCACACATTCTACTCATGTAAAAACACGCTGATTCCCAGACCGTCCACGGGCCGGATTTAGAAGGCAAGTGGGTTGGATCTGGCCCCCGGCCTTAGTTTGCATACCCATGCAGTAAATTAACCGACAGAAATAAGGTTTGATGGAGGAAGCTTCCCTATCCTGCCAACATGCCTGTTTGAAGCACACAGTATCTGCTGACAATCGAAGGTGGAAGCCCTATGTTTAAGTTATGCTACGATACATAAAACTCACATTACCTATTAACGGCAGGATTCGTGACTCACAATCTGTTGGCACTATATAAATGTTAAATAGTAGCAGCAGTAAAAGTTTTACGGAGGAATCTTAACGTCTTTTGTTACACTTAGAGAGGGGAAAAGCAACAGAGCTACTGTTACATCGCCAGATTAGCACATACTCTCTCCCTTTTATTATCAAGGAAAACATCCATTTGCTGCCTTCTTCACCTCACTTTTCTTTTGAGTTCCTAGCACAGCCCGATGGATGAGGCCCAGAGTTTATTGTTTTAGGCTGTTTATCTTGAAAGAAAAATCAAGGCAGCTTAGAAGTCAAACAGTGGGAAAATAGAATGAGGAATCGGAACAATAAAATAGGGTGCTGTTGGCTTCATTCATATGTTATCATCAGTCTGGGTTGCTGAAAGATTGCTCAGATAAAAAAGATTTTATCTTCCTCTGGGAAGCAAATTCCACTAAATAACGGCTAAGGCTATAAAGGCTTGCCAGTTGCCTTGAAGCTCTGATAAAGAGAAAAGGCAGAACCCAGAACAGCCCCAGTCTTGCTGTGCAAGAAGGCTTCTATGAGAAGCTCCCTGTTATATGCCTGCCCCAGGCCTTAAAAATTAAAGCCAGCATATTGAACCTTACCTAGAAGAACTTTAGCTAAAACAATTGTTTGGTAAAGGTAAAGGTAGAGGGACCCCTGACCGTTAGGTCCAGTCGTGGACGATTCTGGGGTTGCAGCACTCATCTCGCTTTATTGGCTGAGGGAGCCGGTGTACAGCTTCCAGATCATGTGGCCAGCATGACTAAGCCGCTTCTGGCGAAACCAGAGCAGCGCACGGAAACGCCGTTTACCTTCCCGCCAGAGCGGTACCTATTTATCTACTTGCACTTTGACGTGCTTTCAAACTGCTAGGTTGGCAGGTCATTTTGTAACCTAGGCCAAATACAAATTCCAGCAGCTGATCCGATCAACAGATGTTACCAAATTCCATCATTCCAGCTGGAGTGAATTGCACACTGTGATCACTATCCAAGGAAGAATCCTGCTATCTTTATGGTAGATGTCTTCTTTCCTGTAAGTCACCACCACTCAAAAGCACTTGCAGGCAGGAATCCAACAGGTAGAGTTTTGTTTTTTACGATCACACACATTTTCTACCTGCTGAATTTCTGGAAAAAAGTTTTAATTGTTTCTCCAGCAGGGTAGTCATTGGTTGTCCTCATACTCATACTCCCCCACCTATTATTTTAAATATTTATTAGTTGCTTTTTCTTACAAATCTGTATATGTACTTATCTGTTTATGAAAAAAATGAAATACAAGCTTGATAGCTCCATTCCTTTTGTTTTTACATCAAATCAGGAATCTCAGCATGGTGTGGTGGAACAATAATTCCCTTACAGGTGCCTTTCCCCAAAAATAAAACTGGCATGAAAACTGAGCTGCCAAGCAATTGTGTTCCTTAAAGACTGCTGCATTTCCTCTTTCTTTCTCTTTTTTGTGTGAACAAAGGAAAACCTTTGCCTTATTGGAAAAGTTCCAATTTGTAATTACTCCAGGATGGAACTACGGTCTCTTGTATCCAAAGAAATGACTTCTGTGCCAAGAATTATCTTCCCGTCACTGCCCTCGTGCACCTCTGTTCTATCTTTCCTAACTTGCTCCCCCCCTAAACTGAACCCCCTTAAACATTGTAACCCTTTCCTCTTCTAGGAACGTTGCTCCAGTCCCTTGATCATTTTGGTTACTAGTTAACAAGCAGCTTTTAGAGATTTAGATTCAGGTAAGTAGCCGTGTTGGTCTGACGCAATCGAAATAAATAAAAAATTGTCCAGTAGCCCCTTAGAGGCCAACTAAGTTTGTTCCGGGTATATACTTCTTTAAGACACTTAAAGGTACAGGTAAAGGTACCCCTGACTGTTAGCTCCAGTCGCGAACGACTCCAGGGTTGCCGCGCTCATCTCGCTCTATAGTTCGAGGGAGCCGGCGTTTGTCTGCAGACAGCTTCCAGGTCATGACTCAGCCAGAATTTGGTGACTACAGCTCCCATCAGCCCAGGCCAGCACAGCCAATCATCCACAACATCTGAAGTGCTTCATATCTAGCGCTTACATTGAAAGCTGAGCCTAGCTTGCCTCTCCTTCCTTGAATTTGCTCTGCAACTGGAAGTGGACCAGTCACATCCCTGTTGACGGAATACTAGAATGAATGGGCATTTACTCTCTCCACAGAGATGATTCTGGTTGAGAAGAAAAGGGCTGCAGCAGCAAGGTAGCCATGTTGGCTGTTCGGCTTTTTTACTACATTGGATTATGATCCTAGGGAGCAAAATATATTGTGTGTTTTAATAACCATGATAGTGCTGCGCCTGCACTTTTTTTTTTTTTAAAAAAAACAACCCTCATTTCACAGCCACTTTGGAACCTTTCTTTGGCTGGGAAGTGAAGCATAAATGCAAATAAACATTTGTGGGTATATAGTGATCTTTGATATCAGTGGCTGGGAAGCAACAGTGGGGAGAGAGTTATTGCATTCATGTTCTGCTTTTGGGTTTTCTTAGGCATTTGCTTGGCTGCTGCGGGAAACAGGATGGTGGACTAGATCAGCCTTTGGTCTGATGTGGCAGAGTTCTTTTTAATGTTTAAATATGCACTAATTAAGGTATACTGTAATAATAATAATAATAATAATAATAATAATAATAATAATAATAATAATTTATTTATATCCCGCCCATCTGGCTGGGTTTCCCCAGCCACTCTGGGAGGCTTACAACAGAAAAATGAAATAAAATAACCTATTAAACATTAAAAGCCTCCCTAAACAGGGCTGCCTATCATCTTTAATTTGCTAAGCAGAGCAGTTCAGCTGCAGAAGCTTGTCTGTTTTATACCTATTTATGGGGTGGGGTATCACACAATCACAGGAAGACTTCAGAATTCTCAGTACCTTGTGCTAGACAAGATAACCAAGTCTGGGGTGTAGATAGAACCTTGCTGACTGTCACTCAGCAACAATGCAAGATTGCAATTACCATACTCTCTTTTAAGGCCAAACTACATATGATATTCAATGCAACAATTGATGTTGCAAGTGGATATATATGCAGTATATGTCAACACCAATGCTGGAGGACCAATCAGGATCAGAAATGCAGTGTGTGGGGAGTGGGGTTAACTTATTCCTCCCACATTGCTTTCTCAATGAAAATCACCCTTACAATTTGGCATTATTTGGTTTAGAACGGAAGCTTCCAATATTTCCAATTCTGTTGTTGTTGTGGAAATTTTTATACTCCTTGAGATCCCACCTTTTACCTAGGAAATGTGCATGTGCAAAGTTGACACAGTATTTCCTTAGTGTTGGGATTCAGCATTTTTCATGCTACAATAAACCTTGAGTTGAAGTGTGAAAAGCTGAATATTGCAAGTAGGAGTTGATGGACACAGGAAGCTGGGCTGGAGGCTGGCACTTGTAACATTTCCTTGCATCTACCATACTCCCTGTTGTTTTTGTCCATTGAGTTGGGAAAGATTGAGGGTGCAAGGAGAAGGGGACGGCAGAGGACGAGATGGCTGGACAGTGTTCACGAAGCTACCAACATGAGTTTGCCCAAAGTGCGGGAGGCAGTGGAAGACAGGAGTGCCTGGTGTGCTCTGGTCCATGGGGTCATAAAGAATCAGACATGACTAAATGACAACAACCATACTCCCTAATGCATGGGAAAGGGCTGTAGCTCGATGACAGAACATCTGCTTTGCATGCTAGGTCCTAGGTTCAATCTCCAGGTAAAGAGCACCCTGCCTGAACTCCCAGAAGCTGGTGCTGCCAGTCAATGTACTGACCTAGAAGAACCAACAGTCATACTTCATGTGTTCCTGTGTTGGTGTGAATAGACTCTGAATTGTCCTCATTCAGAGTCAGGAACTTTCCTTTGATCAACCAAAGATTGTCAAACGCTAGTTTAGTAATTCTCAAACCCCTGATAATAATGCGATATTATATATCAGAGGATGTTGAGAAAAGGCTGTGTCAAGCAAAATTAATTTTGATTTACTCAGTAATCTAAGATCTGACACAATGAATAAGAAATTCAAAACATAGTATTTACTGGTTCCGATGTAAATTAACCAATCCTATTACTAATCGAAGGATGCTTATCTTGATACTAGCATATTTCAACATTTCCTGACATTTCTAATCACATGTTGATATAATGAAGGATGTAGTGCTTTGTGGCTTTTCAAATATCTGTCAAATATGGTTGTTATATTAACCTAAAACTGACTTTTCATGATTGCATGCTCGGCTATTCAACAGTGATCGCAGACAATGGGTTTGTGATCCTACTTGTTGGTGAGACTGTTGTTCCGACTCATTGCTAAGATTGTATAGTTCCATTCAAAGTTCAGCTAATGAGAGTCAAAACTTTCCTGTAGGTTGGTAAAGACAAAAGCTCTGGTGTATAAACCAGTTGCACTTGCACCTAAGTCACCATGATCCCCAGTGACCCCCAGTATAGCCCCAGTAGAGCCACCATGTCCCACCGGAGCAGAGCCCTCAAACTTTCCTATGGTCACAAAGAGCACACCAAGTGGTGGTGCTCCATTTCAGGTCTGGGGGGCTCCCCTTTCAATGACCCCTACTGCTTGGGGAGCAAATGAGACCCAGGATAGGAGTAGGGACTCTGCAGGAGTAGGGACTTTGTTATGAACAAGTGGTTGACTCTGATGCCTCCTGGGGATCTGTCTGTGATTCTGCAAGCCCTGTGTCCAGTCATCTTTGCTATGTAGAACTGTAGTGATCTGCTACTCTTGTCATCCTGGGTTTTGAACATGTACTTAGTTCACCCAGGTTGACCCAGGGTCCCTCCAACGCCCTACTCTGTTTTGTTCTGAGGATAAAACTTCCATGGGTGCTACTTTAATACAAACATGTCAATATATGCTTGTATCATGCATGTGTTATGAAGCTTACCCTGGAAATCTCTTGGCACTTACTAGTCCCACTCAGTCCATTGGTAGGACTGGTCCTGGTGGCTACCTAGCAAAATCCTCAAAAATGGGAGCCCAGTTGCTGCCCTTAAGCTTAGAAGCCAGCCTTGGAACTCACCCCTCTCCCAACAATTTCTTAATCTGTCTTATTCACTCTTGCCCACTTAGCTATGCTTAAGTCCTACACATACAACACTTCTGTAAGGTCAGATGGGGACATGCAGAAGTTGTGGGGGGAGGGGGGCATCTAGCAACCCACGGAATCATACCATAGTAGTTCTGAAAGTCTACATTATAATCTTAGGTGTTAAATTAGATCATGGCTTTACAATCCACAAGGAGCATCATTCAGTACCCAATGGTCATTTGATTCTGAATGTGTTCAAGGACGTTGGCCTAAGCAGGTATTTGGAAAATATAGCTTTATCCTCGGAATGACATGCTAATAGAAATCTGGGACAGAATTGACACAATAAGATGGCAGTCATTGTATCAGAGACATTCTGGGGAGAAATCCATAACCACCCCTGATTTAATTGTTCAGGCATATGCCATCTTACCTCCTTCTTTAGAACAAAGACTGACTAAGTTGTGAACGGTGTCCATGAGTTCCAGCTGTTGTTTTTGCAGAATACTGTTATTAGTGGTTGCCTTACTCAGCTGCCTCTCCAGTTCTTGGATGATGTAGGTCTGACGTGAAACCAAGCCTTGCAGGCTCTCTTTCTCCTCCTTCAGCGTATCCAGCTCCCCTTTATGTCTTTCTTCCATTTCAAGGATTTTGTGTTCCAATAAACTAGGAGGGGCAAAACACATCAATACGACATCTTTGTTAGTGCTATTGTATGGGAGTAGCTGGCTGGAGAATCAAGCAGAGGATATGAGAGGCTGCAGGTCATTCATTCATTTGTTCGTTCATTCATTCATTACATTCATACAATTCCTCCAAGGAGCTCCACATGGTACAAATGGTTGTCCATCTCATTCTGCCCTCACAACCACCCTGTGAGGTAGGTTAGGCTGAGAGACAGTGATTGCCCAAGGTTGCTGTGCGCGGACTATTATCTTAGTCTCCCAGGTCTTAGTCCATCACTCTAACAAGTACATACATCATGCTGGCTGTCTTTTATATGTGGAAGCAGCCCAAAGCCTTTGAGAACCAACCCAGGTCTGGAGGGTTGCCTCCCAACGATAGGAGTGGTTGAATCTGTCACTTTTGGTTTCTCAATTCCCCACTCTTAGTTTCAGTTCTCCACATTTCCACATCAGTTTGCAACTTTTTATTTTAAAAAATCATCGTGAAAATGCATCAGCATTTAACTGCAAATTTCTCCTAATATACACTTTTTTGGGGGGAGGGGGGAATTTCCAATGCAGTGGGCAGCTAGCACCTGCAAAGAATAAAAGGATAAGGGGAGGAGGAGTGAAGAAGGAGAAGCACATTAGCCCAAAGCTCACCTTATTATTACTATAAACTATAGTCTGGGCCTGCTTGCCCATGAAGTGGGCTGAAGTCTTGGGTGGTGGAATCCTGTGGGGCAGCACTTCTGCAGCAATGACTTCATTTGGCAAGATCTCGTGAGAGTTCTGTGAGATCTCGTGAGAGTTCTGAAAGATCTTTCCAGAAGATGCCACTACCATGTGAGCTAGGCAAGTGAGGCTTCTGCAGGAAAGGGCACCTCACGTTTTGCCACAGGTGGTTAAGCAGGATGGGACCCTCCGACCATAGTTTGTCATTACAGCAGAAAAGTCTACATTAAAATACAGCCCCAAGTTGCATTTAAAGTGTGATTTCAAGACAGTTTGGAGGTTACTGGCTGGAGAAACTGCAAAGGGAGAAGAAATGAGTTTCGAAAAGCCTCAGAGGAGCAACATAACGCAGACCTGTTTCTGGATAATACTGCTGACAAACATGGCCAAACCTTGACACCTGGCAACATACCATCGTTATAAATGGTTTATATCTGAAACCATTATGAATGGTTTCCTATCTGAAAACTAATATTTGGCTAAAGAGTAAAGGTGACTAGACTGACTATGGCTGCATGGAAAATAAAAAATACCACCCACCCACCCCGTGCGTATTTTACTACGATTCCTATTACGATTCAGATTTCCAGGTGAGATAACATTTAAAGCATACAGGAATATATTAAATATGTGTTTCGAAAAAGCAAGATGATGTAAGATCTTCTCTTCTCTAAATGAGAGTGCTACCCAGATCCTCGTGAGTCCTGCTTGCCCCCCATAGTCTTTAGTTGTACTAGAATCCAAGGACATTTAAAGTTAAAAAATATCAGTTTCTCCAAATTTAGTTAATTTCTCTGTGAGGCGTCACCCTAACTGTTCTCAGATTGTAGAGTTATGTGAGGTACATAGTGTCTTTAGAGAACAGGGAAGTGAAACCTGACACGGCAAAGGTGATCCAGATAAAGAATATAATTGTTCACCCAAAGAGGAAATTAGGAACAAGCCAACATGATACTTCACTCTGCCAGAATTTCTTTCAGTGAAGTTGGCTTGTGCATGTTTGAAATATATTTTCATGGTGAATCAGAGGGCATTCACTCTTCATTGAGAACTTCAGGCTAAAATATGGGGAGGGGGGAACCTTGGACCTGGGGACAGAATGTGGCCTTCTCGGCGTCCCTCTCTGACCCTCAGTACTCTCTCCACAGACCCCTCTCAGGGTCACATGACTCAACACTCCAGATCCACACTCTCCTCAAGTGTTTGGGCCTAACCAGAAAGTCCTTGAACTGCAAATAACGCCTATTGCTTCCCTGAATGGAGCAGGGAGGTATGTATAGAAACCCCTGTTTCTTGTGTAGTTGAAATGTCCAAAGTAAGAGTCTCCTCCATTGCTCCAGCCACTTTTCTCTCTGGCCCCACCCACCACTGGAATGCAGCCCTTTCTGGAAAGTTCTCCATGTGGGAACATGGTCCTCCTTATTATGGGATTTTTATCCCCACCCGCACTCAGACCTTGCTCCCAGTGGGATAGGAAGCTCGGAGTTTGGAAGAGTTGCCTCTCCTTTCGAGGTAGGTCTCCAAACAGCCAAGGCTTTTCTATCACAGGCTTCTTTACATCTTTCTCTGGAAACTACATTTCTGAGGGGGGTCACCGGCATCCTTTTTCTTGGCCTGCTCTCCTTCTTAGCCTGAAGGAGGAAAATATATGGCTTTCTCCCTTTCCTCTCCCTGTGGGCACGTCACTGCTATAGGTTTTGTTGATTGCAGAGGAAGGAAGAGGGTTGGGGGACTGAGATGAGCACTATGAGCTCCTGAAAGTTGTATCTATTCCTGATCATCTTCCCTCACATCCCTAATCACCAGGTCTTTCTCTTACAGAGATGACTGGGGAGCATCTTCATAAATGGATGTGCATTTTTCCCCAGAGTTCCACTGGACACTATAGCAATGGACTACTTGTGGTGTGGTCCAGTATTAGCATCAAGACTCAGCATCATAAAACCACTCATGTGGTGGTGTTTGGAGGTTTTAGCATCGAAACCTTCCTGTTATAACAAGGAAGATGTAAATATACCCCATCTGCAGACCAGTCTTTTGATTCCGTATGCCAAAGATCATGCTTTTTATATCCACAGACTAACCAGTGGATTCAAGACTGCCAGTGATCCACGTGCTATCCAAGATTTAATTTGAGATTCCCCCCACATCCCTCTTAAGGCTTTTATTTCTGGATAACAGATCAGTGGCAGAGTGCCTTAAACACAGCTCATCTACCCAAACCTCGGGATATAATAGTATCCATATGTTATTGTTTTTTATTGACTATCACAGACATTCAGTGTGGGATGTTACATATGATAAACATATACTTAATTAAAGCCATGGATCTGCTTCTACACTCTGGAGTAATATTTTTCTAGAAAGGAAAAGTAATGAAAATGAAACAAAAATATGCTTTCCATTTAAATTATATAACATTTGATGTACAAGAAACACACCTCCTAAAAGCACGACTTTTTGTCTCACAAAGCGAAAAGTAGGAGGGATTATGGATTAGAAGAACATGAAAAGAGTCTTGCTGGATCAGGCAAAAGGCCGATTGAGTCCGGCCTCCCTGCTTCCCACCACGGCCAACCAGATGTTTCTGAGAAGCTTAAAGCAGTTAGTGCAGTTCTTATTCTTACAACCACTTCTGCTTGGCTTTTCTAGGATTCTCATAAAAAAGCTGTCCCCCCCCCACATACTGAACCATCTATACACCATTTCTGCAACAATTTGCTTTTCGCTTTTCTTTTTTTTGGTAGATCCTCATGAAAATACGTCAGCATTTTAATGTGGCATTTTTTCCTAATACAGTCGTACTTTGGTTCTCAAATGGAATCTGTTCTGAAAGTCCAGTCGACTTCCGTAAATGTTCAAAAACCAAGGCGCAGCTTCCGATTGGCTGCAGGAGCTTCCTACACTCAATCAGAAGCTGCAGGGAAGCTGTGTCAGATATTTGGCTTCCAAAAAACATTCACAAACTGGAACACTCACTTCCGGGCTTGCGGCGTTCGGGAGCCAAAACGTTCGAGTCGCAAGGCATTCCAGAACCAAGGTACGACTGTAAATATATTTTTGCATGTTTTGAAAAATATACATATTTTTGCAAGTACTTTCCCCGAATAAAATGCATTTTTCTATGTTATTGCCATGTGCGTATGCACTTTTATACACACTTCATTTTAGTTTATGCATTTTTGTACACACTACTTGGGTGAAGACCCGCATTGCAAAATTCAGAAAAGTGTAAATTTCAAAGGATCTCTGATGTACTGCTTCCTTAAGGAGGGAGGATAGGTGGGGGTGTCTGTTTATATCTGTTGATTTCCACAATGCAGCATGCTGTCCTGTTAGTTACCTCCCAGACAATATTTTACATAACAGTAAATTAATTCCCAGTAATGAGTTGGCCACGGGAGTTAGATTAGTGGAATGCTGCCTATGTCAAGGAAGGAAGAGAGATGGTAGCATTTTTAACCCCATTGGCTGGGATGTTGTGGAATGAGGAAGCCTACAGATGTTTTGCTGTTTAAGCAACAACACATCTGACCATTTATAGATGACTTCATGAAAGTCATGTCAGCTTCATGTAGTGCAATAAAGAGGCTGGGTATTTTAGATTTCCCCTTCCCGTTTATATTTACAAATGTGGTTTTGCATTAATTTCAGAATCAGTGTATAGATAAGGGATGCATACACATTGCCTTAATGATTCTCCCTGCAGAAATGGCAATGAAAACCATATTGAAGTGTTCAGAGTGCTATGCACATCCAGAAAGGGTGACATTCTCAGTAACATGGTAATTACTTGTCAATGGTGGTCAGACCACTAATTTCATGTCTCCTTTATTTAGCTGCACAACAAACCCCACAATGAAACCACAGGCCTATATTTAGATGGGAGATTTCGAAGCCATGTTTAAAGGCAGAAATGCCAGCAGAGAATAAAGTCCTACTGTTGAGACCTACTATCAGCCTTTTGCTTCAGAGTTTGCAGGGCACACTGCAGCCAGCTCAAGACTTGGATTCTATTTATTTTAAATCTTTGATCAGATCAAGTGTTGGCATTTTTTAAGGGAAACTAATTGCATGTGTTTTGTGAAATGCGCATTATAAAGTTCTTGAAAAAACAGGTAACATTAGTAAAAAAAAAACCGCATATGAAAATGTGTTTATTGGGAGAAATTCATCCTAAAATGCTGATAAATTTTCATGAGAACAAGAAGAAGAAGAATTAGCAAATTGCTGAAAAATGTGGAGAACTCAATTTAATGTTGGAAAAATGAGCCTGTGAGAACAAAATGTGACAGATCCATCCCATTCCTTTAAAGGAAATAATTAGGGATGCTTCAAATATCATACGTTTCCTACATGGAGAGCATGTAGGAAAAGCAAGAAGGCCACATGTAGATTTTCATGAGTAATGATCATCCTTGTGTCTATTACTACAGCCCACATAGGAAATACAGATCATTTGAAACAGGCTTTAGATGTTGCAAGATCAGGTTAAAGGTGCAAAGAAAAGTGTGTTGTCTTTTGGGCATGTTAGCTAGGGGGCATATTCCTTTAGATGACAACGTTTAAGAGCTGCTCGTTCCTAGTCTCAAAAGCCACAATATTATCTAATGCTGTCAAGTCTATTGATCTTAAATGAGGCCCGAAATCAATTTTCCACCGGAGAAATGGTGCGTTACATTTGTCAGGATGTAAACCAGCAGGGTGGATCAGCAGGAGAGTATGCCTAACCCCCTTCTCCCTGTTCTGCTAATAAACTTCACTCTTAGGGAGAGGTTAGACAGAAAGGCCAATGTAAAAAATCCTCTGTTGCAGCTACTGTGGAAAAAAAAGGTGAAGTAGTAGACCGTGGAACCAGCCCTGATGATTCTCCCCTGGGGCTAGGATTGCTTGAGTCAGACAATTTCTTTTGCAAGGTAGATCTGCTAATCCAGACAATGCTTGAAGTTTAAAGAGGATTTCAACTCAGATGCATATGAGAACAGGATGTGGACCAGTACTTAGATATATATTAGGGTTCTCAAGAGCCTGGACATTTTAAAAGTACAGATAATAAGATAATAACAGAGACAGATAACCGCCATCACTGGGATAAATGCCCTGCATATAGTCTACATTTTTTACTGTATTTTATAAGGGAATTCAAGATGACACTTCACCTGCCATGAAGCTGGAATGGTTGTCTTAGAGATGGAATTCTCTGATGATCTGGACCCCGAGTGCACTTTTTTTTCTTTAATTCCAGTCTTACTCCCTTACTGGTTCTGCTAAAAATATTAACATTAACATCAACAAAGGGAGCCCTCCTTGCTCACCTACAACTTAAATCTGTGAGATAGATAGGTACAAGGCATAGGGTCTTTTCCATGGTGGCTTCATGGCTTCAGAATCGTTTACCGCCTCACCTCCAAAAGCCAGTTTTTTTTCCACCCAAGGGGCTTGAATGACTTGAAATTTGGCATTCACATCAGCAATATTCTTCTCTGAGAGAGCTTTCCTTCTGTTGTCTTGTATTAGGAGGTCAATGTGTTTTATCTGGCTTATTGTTTTGATTTCTTAGCACATAAGTGGAACATGGTTCAGTGAAATTTGGTGATTCAGCCTACAAGTATTTTAAAACAAATAAAGCAATTCACAAACATCAGAAGTAAGAGTTGTCATCCTTTTTTAAAAAACAACAACAACCATAAGCAATCCCTTGCATTCAGCTATATAATCTACCTGATATTTTGTTACGGTTGTTGCTGTTATTAATAAAATACATTTCTTACTGAAGATGTAAACTGGCTCTTTCAAGGAGTACTGGAAACCTTTTCTAGGCTATTTAAAAAGTAACTTTCCATATGCGAAGTCCACAGCTAAGAAAAAAAAAACAGCAGCACTTATTAAGAAAACCATTAAAGAAGATGAAACTGGATGTGATGGAATTTTAGAATGAAATTGTATGTAATCTTGATTATAAACATTGAGGGTGGGTGAGTGGGAAGGCAACAGTATTCCAGGAAGTTTTTTTAATGGTTGGTGTTTTACTGTGATTTGTAATATTTTGTTGGGAGCCACCCAGAGTGGCTGGGACAACCTAGTCAGATGGGCAGCATGTAAATATAAATATATAAGATTATTATTATTATTATTAAATAGGATTTAACTGTTAAGTGACAAAATGTAACTTTGAATTCAGAAATAAAATAAAACAAAACATTTATTGTGTGTGGGGTATGTGTGTGTAAACTGGACATTTTATTTAGTCATAAGAGCATTTCTCCAACCCACCTTTCAGGCCAATGGGGCCACCTAGAAGGCATGTTTACACACACACACACACAAATAACAAGCAATACAAACTGGGATCGTTTACACAGAGCCAAACAGAATGCAAGCAAAAAGCAGGAATGGGATAAAAACAAAAGCTTGGCAAGCTACTGAGGCTTTGCTGCAAATCAAAATGCATTAACAGAGGAGTCTTTCCATAGCGGGGATTTCGCAGGCAGAGGTGCTGCTGATGTGATGCAGGAGATCAGATCGCCTGGCTTTTTATTTTATTTTGTTAAATTGGGTCCTCCCTCAAAGAGGGCACGTGTTGCCGTGAGACCTGGAAATCGACAACCTGTGTTGTGGGTGGGTAAGATTGGTCAGCCACAACACCCGATTGGTAGGTCCCTCGATGTTGGGTTCAATCTGGCCAATGGGGCACAGTCCAAATGGATCAAGGGACCTATATATGCCCATGCACGTGACCCAGAGCTTCCTCTTTCGGTGTGTGCATTCGGAACACCCGCCCACCTCTCCCTACTTTTAGGGCTTGTTGCGCTTGACCTTGTTATGCCGTCGTGTGTCGTCTGTCGTTGGGACAGGGGCATGGCAGGAATTTTCCCCACTTGGCTGATTGTCTGGTGCCATTTGGGTTTCGCCTGCCGCGTAGCAAATCTTCACAACTTGTAAGGTTGTGGATAGGCACTGGTTCAGGTGATAGGGATGGGAGAACGCTCTCGCCATCCCTATGTGAAGGGTATTCTGTTAAAGGAATCCAGGGACTCAAATGGTTTGGTCAACACCTGTGAGGGGGTTGTGCCCATGCCTGAGTCCAGGGGGACACCTCGGTGGCAGATATAGCCTGTTCCCAGCTTTCCGCCTATCTAGGTTTTCACCCTTGGCTGACCTATGCTGATGCCCTGGGTCAGCGCTACCTGCAAGGGTGCAGGGAGCTAGTAGAACCAGAGCCCATGCAACCACTCACTTTCTGTAATCAATAAAGCCAAACCAAAATTTGAGTCATGTGTGAATTTAGTCAGGGCGGAGGTTTCTGGGTCTGAACACGCAAAAAGGCTTCATAGCAGAAGAACATCAAGCCAATGGCCCAGTTGGATCAAGCCAATGGCCCAGTGACCACCCAGAAGCCTATGGAAACCCGCTAGTACCGGTAGGACCTGAGCACAAGAGCAATCTCCCCTCCTGTAGTTTCCAACAACTGGTATTTGGAAACATATTGTCTCCGTCTGTGGAGGCACAGGATACCAGCTGTGGGGTGGCATGAATTGGAATGGGGCAGGGTGCTGGGGGAAATGATGTCCAGTGCTTTATTTTTATTTATTTATTATTACGGTCGAGGACCAGTTCGTAGAAAAATATAAAATACAGATAAAAATAAAAATAAAATACTGTGAATCCCTTTTGAAAGAACAGTTTCAGGAAGCATAACGTATATATGACGATTTGTAGAACATTTAAAATACATTGTTAATTATATATACAATGCTGAAAGTTTAACCCTTAAAATAGAAGCTGCAGAAAACTGAGCCTAACTCGCTCGGGTACCATATGTTGGGAAATTCAGATGGACTCGGGAGAAAGTCTGTGTCTGCATAGTTGGGCACAGAATTTGGCGACCGCCCTGGTTATCTTCTGGTCTTTGCCTAGCAGGAGCATGTTGTATAATTGCTTTTCCAGGAGGCTTGCTAACCTCACCAGTATGGGATCCAGGATCTCCCTTTGAGCTTCTTCATAGAGGGGGCATCTGAAGAAGAAGTGCTCTGGGCTTCCTATTTCCCCTAGAGGGCATACGCAGAGTCTTTGGGTGTATGGGATTTTTTTGTAAAGCCCCTCCAGCACAGGCGTGGGCAATGCCGCACTTCTGGCGACTGTAAAAGCCCTTCTTGCGTTTTTTGACAGGAGAAAGGAGAAATAAGGTGCCGGGGCGGCTAAATGTCCAGTGCTTCCCGGTTGCTCTCTTTTCCTGACCAAAATCCCCCTCCCCTCCCCAAGCTGCTATTAGCTCTACTAGGAGGAAAGGGGACCTCCTGAGCTTATTAGCTTCCCCCA
Organism: Zootoca vivipara; assembly: GCF_963506605.1. Lineage (NCBI taxonomy): Eukaryota > Metazoa > Chordata > Lepidosauria > Squamata > Lacertidae > Zootoca > Zootoca vivipara. The sequence goes on along the minus strand of NC_083283.1, from coordinate 19,620,357 downwards.
ACGGGACTTCAGGGAAAGGGACATATTTTAACTAGGAAAACAGCAAAGAGACAAAGGTTTCAACACTGCGCCACCTCCTGGTGCCACTGCCCTCGTCTAATTTTGGGGGTCCCACAGCTGCTCAGAGCTGTAATAAAACATCAAGAGCTCTGATTACTGATGTCCCACCACATCATGTATGTTTTGGCCCATAGTTTTCAATGCATCTATTAAAAAAAAATTACATCCAAGGTATTACACATTCCTCTTGCACGGGATATTATAGCACCAGATGTTTTTTGACAGCGCATTATACTAACACTACAGATTTTTATTTTTATTTTTTGGGTGAAGGGATCATAATGTCGCTGCTGTGGCAATTCGCATGCCAAAATCCTTTTTTAAGCACTTTTTGTTCATGGCTGAGCTGTCGCAAGCCCTTGTGTTGGAAACGCAAGGATATCCTTTCCAACGAAAGGCTGCTCCTTAAGTTACAAAATTCTTACAGGGGAAGATTGGTATGTGGGGGGAGGGATAGGAAACATGTGTAGATCAGGATGGGTAAACTCAGTTGACAAGACCTATTTTGTTTGACAACGTAAGACGAGCTTGCTGGATCAGGCCAAATGCCCCTTTTAGTCCAGCATTTAGTCATGGCAGCTACCAAAAGGCCTGCAGGAAGTCTGTTAGCAGGACATGAGTGGAGTGGTCCTCTCCCACTCATGATTCTCAGCAAATCATGGCACCGAAGGTAGTACATAACCCTCATGATTCATAGCCTTTAAAAAAAAACTAGAACCTTAAGATCAACCAATCAAAGCTGGATGCAAAAGACATACAGTGGTACCTCGGAAGTTGAACGGAATCCATTCCGGAAGTCCGTTCAACTTTCAAAACATTCAGAAACCAAGCCGTGGCTTCCGATTGGCTGCAGGAAGCTCCTGCAGCCAATCGGAAGCCACGGAAGCTCCATTGGATGTTTGGGTTCCAAAGAACGTTCGCAAACCGGAACACTCATTTCTGGGTTTGTGGCGTTTGGGAGCCAAAATGTTCGACTCGCAAAGCGTTTGCGAACCAAGGTACGACTGTACTTAGAATTAAAGAATTCTGAGCCCAATGATTTGTTTCAGTACCAGAACCGATTGCACAGCCCCCCAAACCCCACTCCTGTGTGTCCCCCTTCCCCATTTTCTTCATTTCAGCAATATAATTTGGAGTGGGGGAAGCCATTTTGCCATTGCCACTGTTAAACAATTAGAAGTTGCCAGTCCACAAACAGATCCCGAGCTACCTTTCACTCACCCCTTAGTGATGATTTCACATTCAGATACTTTTTGCTCTGAGTTGCAGTTGGACTCTGCTTTCCAAAGCATGCATGCCGCCGGTTCATTGAAAAGAACAGATGTGATAGTTTTGCCTACATTTTGTTATGTATGAAATATGCATTGATTGAAGTACATGCAAAGAATTGTGATGTGATTGTGCAGTCACACAGATTCCTTTTCATGCTGTGATTTAATCTAAGTGCATATTTATTTATTTTTATTAGATTTATCAGATTTATATACTGCCCTGCATCAAAAGATCTCAGGGTGGTGCACAAGATTAAAACATGAGATAAAATCACAAATAGATAGTTAAAACAGAAACAACAGAACAATAAGTGAATATGTACTGGTCTGCATTCATAATCCACAAAGGAAAAAGATGTTAACTTCATCAAACTGATTTTGGGCAGGGGTCTGAACAAACTCTGGGTTTTTATTTTATTTTTATTTGTTTAAGGTATGATGGACAGTTAAGGCATCAGTCCCATTCTGGAAATAAAATCAGGTTCTAAAATCTGGGTAAAACATCAGAAGGTGGCAATGTCACAAGCATATTGAGGAACCATCCTCACTCAATTATTATCCAAACTTTCAATTCAACCAGTTTGTGGGTTATGGGCTAGGCAACTTTTCTCCATTATCTATGGGGAAGTTTCCGAGTAGCCTAGTATCTCAATCCTGTTGTTCCAATTCAATTGCTTAATGGAAATAAGCGAGACAGTGAAAAAGTTGTGATCTCTACAACAAGAAAAGGTGATCACTCCAGTGCGCTCACTCGTGCTAATTTTATTAATGGACCTTACTGCATTCTGCTTTCTTGAACATACAGTTTCTGCTCCCCTTCCCCCCTTTAACTGCAGCATGAAAATAGGTTGATTTTCAAACACATCCCTTCCTTCCATATACAAGGCCAGGCTATTTCATCACATTAAAAGGGCAAATCAGTGTGTAAGTCGATGCAGCCACACACAGAGGTCAAGGCAGGCCATGTTTATTTACTGCCAAACATATCTTAACACTGTGACACATTGTTAAAGCACATAAATAAATGCAAAATATTAAGCACACCAGTTATCACCTATTGGAATCTCTGCCTTTCCCACATTCTAAATAAATACTTAGGCCTAAGCCGATAATTGGCAGGTCACTAATACAATCAGTAGGTCAGTGGGTTAAAAAGCCACACACATTTCCACTTTGACACTGAAGCTTTGTAATGGTCTTCCAGCTAATTCAATAATACGGAAGCAAAAGTTGATAGAGCACAATATCTATAAAGGGTCTAGATTTCAGCCGATTACCGAATCTCCCTGCTCTGCCTTCCTACAGGGCTAGTATTCCTATATAACCAAGTGGCCTTTTATGCACTACCTTCTTTCTTCTTCTTTGGTGATCACTCGTAGCCGAGTAAGATTGTCTTCCATAAACACAGTTTTAACAGTGAGTCCGTAAGTGACTGTGGAGGCCAATTCTTGATCCACACGTCCTTCCACAGTGGGGACATTGGTTACCGGGCGGGAGTTGATCACAGTGTGGATTTGCCAAGCGTGCCTTCCTCTTAGCACATTTCTCCCTTGCATCCTGAGATTGAGTGTCTTCAAAGCCCATGACACCTTTGGTAAGGCTGTTCTCCAACTGGAGCGCTCGCAGGCCAGTGTTTCCCAGTTGTCAGTGTTTATACTACATTTTTAAAGATTTGCCTTGAGACCGTCTTTAAACCTCTTTTGTTGACCACCAGCATGATGCTTTCCATTTTTAAGTTTGGAATAGAGTAGTTGCTTTGGAAGACAATCATCAGGCATCCACACAACATGACCAGACCAACGAAGTTGATGTTGAAGAATCATTGCTTCAACACTGGTGATCTTTGCTTCTTCCAGTACACTGATATTAGTTCGCTTGTCTTCCCAAGTGATGTGTAAAATTTTTCGGAAACACTGTTGATGGAATCCTTCGAGGAGTTGGAGATAGCGTTCATAAGTGGTCCATATTTCACAAGCATATAGTAAGGTTGGTAGTACAATAGCTTTGTAAAGCAAGCATTTTGGTTTCTCTGTGAATGCTCCTCAAACACTCTGTACTTCAATCGGGAGAAAGCTACATTTGCAGAGCTCAGGCGATGCTGGATTTCGGCATCAATGTTGGCCGTTGTGGAAAGATAACTGCCTAGGTAGGAGAAGTGAATGACGTTTTCCAACGTTACAGCATTGAGTTGGATTTGTGGCGCTGCAGAGGGGTTATTTTGTACTTGTTGGTGCAGCACTTTGGTCTTTTGGATGTTGAGTGATAGGCCAAGCTAGGCCAAGCTTTTTGTAAGCTTCTGGAAAGATATTTAGGATGGTTTGGAGGTCATCCTCTAAGCGTGTGCACACTACGTTGTCATCAGCATACTGAAGCTCTATGACAGAAGTTACGGTAAGCTTACTCTTTGCTTTCAGACTGCTCAGATTGAAGAGCTTTCCATCTGTTTGATATATGATTTCTACTCCGGTGGGAAGTTTTCCTTCAACAAAGTGTAGGATCATGGCAATGAAAACAATGAATAGAGTTGGGGCAATAACACAACCCTGTTTAACATCTGATCCCACTGTGAAGGGTTCACTTTGAGAGCCATTGTTATCTGCGATTGTTGCTGTCATATTATCATGGAGGAGCCGAATGATGTTTACAAATTTATCTGGGCAGCCAATTTTCAGAAGGACAGTCCACAGGGCATTACGATTTACAGTGTCAAAAGCCTTAGTCAGGTCAATAAACACCATATACAGGGGTTGGTTTTGCTCTCTGCATTTTCCTTGAAGCTATCGAGCGGTGAAAATCATGTCCACTGTCCCCCTAGAAGGCCGAAAACCATTTCAGGAAGGGTCACCTCAGATATTGTTATGAGATGGTTTGCTAAGATCCTTGCAAGAATTTTGCCAGCCACAGCTAATTGAGAGACGCCTCGATAGTTTCCACAATCAGTTCTGTCACCTTTTTAAAAGAGATTGGTAATTTTGGCATCTCTAAAGTCTGCTAGGATTTCTTCTCTTTCCCAGATTTTTTCGATGAGCTTGTGAAATTGTTGTGCAAGTTCAATTTCGCCCACTTTGAAGATTTTGGCAGGTATCCCATCAGGTCCACTGGCCTTGTTGTTTTTCATTTGGTTAATAGCTGTACACAACTCTCCCAGATTTGGAGATACTGCAAGCTCATCTCTAACTTGTTTTTGCGGAATTTGTTAGAGACCACGTTCCCATAGCTTTAACTCTGGTTGTAAGAGTGGTTGAATGCTAAGAACAATATGAGCAGAGCCAATTGCATTTTTCACCAAATGGTTGGTGTCTTTCCCAGTGGGGTGGATATCAGATGGGAGACACCTATGTAATTTACCCCACCCATATGGTTCTGGGGTTTAATTTCTGCAACAGAATGGAAAGATGGCATGAGTGGCTGTTGTGCTTTCTTGTGACATATGAAGGTCCTTAATGGCGCTGCTCCGCATTTTTTAAGCAAACTGGTCTATTTAACAATTGCCAGACTAATGCATACTAAAACCTTGGGAGGCTTTTGGGGGAGGTACTACATTGATGAGCCTGTAATTAAACTTTGGATTTCTCCAGATATTAATATATGGTTATTTTCTTTTATAAAAAATGTTTATAAAAAATACATATTTTAGGATAAAATATGCTTAGAAATGTCTATATTGAAAGAAAATGCGAATTTGCATTTTGTGATAAAATTTGCATTTAATAAGTACTTGGATACAAATTTTCATATGGATTCTTTCCCCACCCCCAAAATGCACAGATCAATGCGGAAATGGGATGAAAACATGTGAGACAGGCGTTGACTGGCAACAGACTGCTCCATTCATCCCTAGTGACAACCAAGTCAACTACTTGGTGACTACAATAATTGCTTGATAAACTAGTCATTTAGGAATCATGCGATATCTCTCTATGAGATTGTTTTATCATCTAAGTGCAATTAATGGAAAGAAAGATCCTGCAAAATGAATGTCCTGTTAAAATCATCTCTGAATACATGCAAACTGTTTGCTAAGCACGAAGCTGTTCCTAGGTTCTTTGAGAATATCAGTGTGTGTGTGTGTGTGTGTGTGAGTGTTTGTGCAGCAATTGTCCAAGAAGTACATTTCAAACAGCACAAAAAGCAGTCCAGAACAGCCTTCGTGTTAGTTAATAATTGGAATGGTTTGGGAAAGCATAGTAATATCCAATTTCATTTGGCTATTTGTCCCTTTCTTAAGCTACCCCTTGCCTTTACATGGAACAATGTTTCTTAAGATAACATGAACAGCCCTGCTCCATTAGTGGTGTATTTAGCCACATATTCAATACTCCTGATAGGGCCGTATAGAATTCCCCCTATAGTTAACTTGGTGGCCCTCTGCCAATCAACAGGGCAGTGACATGAGGCCACCCACAGACAAAGTATGGATTTCTTCATACCTGGGAGACTTCCTAGGTATTTTTTTATATAAAAAAGTAGCACTTTCTTTAAAGAATGAGAAAAACCCTCCCCCAAAAGCACCCCAATGATTTAGTATGCATAGATCCTTCCCCAGCCATAGATGTTAAAAAGGGTTAATAACAGTGCTATGTAAGTGGGAGTGACAATCTCATTCCAAGACCAACAAGAGAAATAAAGAAATCTCCAAAGCAAGGAAGGAGAGGTGAGTAACCAGGTACTGTTCAGGTTGGAGATAATAAATATATTCCTCCTCAATCTGCCCCACCCCCCGCCCTGATTTCTCCCCATTGATCTAGAGCAGGTATAGCTAACCCAAGCCAATCAACAGCATTGCTGGACTACAAATCCTCTCATCATTTACCATGCTAGCTGCGATTGATTAGCACTAGGAATGTCAGAGGATTCCACTGCAAAGGCATTGCAGCACAGCACTGCCTTTCCACAAAGGAGAGGACTACATTGAAATAAACACAATGAAATAACTGCAAAGAAGTGAGATGTAAGGAAAATAATGCCAAAAAATGAATATCAAAATATAGTGTCTATGTATGGCATTACATACCACAAAAATGCATATGCAGTATAATTCTACTTACGTGAATGATGAAGCGGGTAGCATATTACAAGGGGGAAAGAAAATTCAGTTGAGCAGATTGGCCAGTGTGTCAGTATGAACGAACGTCAGAATGGAACGAGGCACATTCATACACCCCTAATGCAGGCTTTCTCAATCTCGGCCCTCCAGATGTTTTGAGACTATAATTCCCATCATCCCTGACCACTGGTCCTGCTAGCTAGGGATCATGGGAGTTGTAGGCCAAAAAATGTCTGGAGGGCCGAGGCTGAGGAAGCCTGCCCTAATGGATCCAACAATATTCAGAGGGACATCGTTTTAGCTACCACTTACCTACAGCAATAAGGGATGCGGGTGGCGCTGTGGGTTAAACCACAGAGCCTAGGGCTTGCCGATCAGAAGGTCGGCAGTTCGAATCCCCGCGACAGGGTGAGCTCCCGTTGTTTGGTCTCTGCTCCTGCCAACCTAGCAGTTTAAAAGCACATCAAAGTGCAAGGAGATAAATAGGTACCGCTCCGGCGGGAAGGTAAACAGCGTTTCCGTGTTCTGCTCTGGTTCGCCAGAAGTGGCTTAGTCATGCTGGCCACATGACCCGGAAGCTGTCTGCGGACAAACGCTGGCTCCCTCAGCCTATAGAGCGAGATGAGCGCCGCAACCCCAGAGTCGTCCGCGACTGGACCTAACAGTCAGGGGTCCCTTTACCTTTACCTACAGCAATATAGTGCTTTAGCACTCATTCAGGGACAGTGATTGTATCAAATGTATGAGGGAAGAGTTCACACTCCTTTCACCAACTGTACTGCTCAGTATTTCCCTTCCCCCAGTGATTGCCATGGGGGTGAAGGGAAGCAGAGCCCCTTCATGAGTCTTTCTGGTTCCCAGGTTCTTTTGAGATGCCAATACCACACCTTGCTGCCTCTCATCCACTGGTATCATTCAAAAGTTTAGGGTCACCGTAAACATAACAGTACAGAGTACTGGCCATTTTACCAGATAGTCTCATATATAATTATATTGTATTGTTGCTTGCCAGCCTGGGCTCCTCTGTGAGAAACAGTGGAGTAGAAATCCAATCAATCAATCAATCAATCAATCAATCAATCAATTAGAGCATGTCTAGAAGAAGGCCTCTTGGTACTGCAAGTGTTCTTCCATGATGCTTTACAACAGTATTAAAGAACTCTGCACTCACCTGTTTTTATCATGGATTTTCAAGATTTCATGTGTCTGCTGGAGCAGTTGTTTCTCCAGCTTGTAAGTAGATAATGAATTCTCCAGCAGCTGAATTTCTAGTCGGGACGTTTGATTTAGTACCTGAAGGAGGCAAGCAAGAAACAATAGATAGGCCTTCCAATACTTTTGACTTTAGCAGTCAACATTGCTGCTCTGCTTTGTTTGGTCCCAGATGTATCATGATGATCCAAAAGAGAAACATTGCAAAACAGAGACACGCCAATAGGACATTTTATTTTGGTCTCTACAAGTTTTCCATTGTTCTTTTATGAAGTGCATTTACCTAAGAAGCTTGCCAGGGTGATTTAAATTTAAACACAAGCCAACCTGCTCCCCAGCTTCTGTTCTGTAAACAGAAGTTCCAAAACATCGTTGTCCCAAGGTATTTCTTTTGCTGTGTTTGGTCTAGGTTTATTTATAGCATAGCTTCAGATATTGCATACCTCCTTGGAAGTAAGTCTACATTCCTCCCTTGAGCTTCTTCAATTTTAGTCACTCTAAGCCTCACTAGGTTCTTCCTGTGTCCTTACCAAACAACAACACCTAAAACAGTAGCCTTCAGTGTCCTCAGACCTCAGCCCACCTTTAAACCAAACATGTCTGGGGGCCCCCTATTCCTTCCTACATATGGGGATGGGGGAATCTTCCTAGATACACATAAAATGTAAGGCTGTCAATGCCAATCAGGTTATGGAGAATTTATAGGACCACCACCAATCATCATGTTTCTGCATGACAAGCATGGTGCATGTATGTTATTTAAAGAAGGCACCATTGGCCAAATGTAGAGTTGCCATAGGATATAACAGGCCTGCCATTACAGGGAGACAGACTACTTTCTACCACAACCCAAAATCATGTGTGCTCCAGCTATGAGTCCCTTCAGATCTTGTGGATCACATTGTGAATCTACTTATTCGTGCATGATCAAATCAGGTTTTGGGGGAGTCGGTATAAAATTAGAAAGAGAAGGCTCTGGCGGTTCTGCTGGGTGATTGTCTAGAAAATGATTGAATAATACACATTTATCTTGTTGTATCACAACACATATATTCTCTACATATTTGGAGAGCTTGGCCAGAAAAATAGTTGGTGTTATGAGTGACTCAACAAAAAAGGTCACACTCTTTGGCAGAAATCCTGTATAAAGCATAAAGTCTAGTATTGCCTTCTGATAGTGGGCATCCCCCTATATTGTATGTGTGTCAAAAGTCAATTCTTATGTTTAATACTGTGACTGCAGGACTAACCCAATGGGGATAAGCATCTACACTGCTCCAGTAATATAAAAGCCGGCCTTTGTTTATCAAGGATGATGGGTGAGTTGACCTTGACATGCTTATTTTCTCCTAATGCAGTTCAAATATATAGTGTAGCCTCTATTCTCTGTTATGACTTAAGACTTAAAATATAAGATTTTGGTTCCAGCAATTTCTCATGCTCATATTCCATTACCTACAAGCTAAGGCCGTCTTATATGAAACTTTTATTAGCCCTTCCATGGAAAACTAAGAAGCTGAGAGCTTGAGTAAGACTATATTGTCATCACCATGTGTATATTATCTCTAGCTAGACTAAATTAATTGTCCTTTCTTGTGTAATTGATCTTGTTACTCTATATGTTGATATGCGTTTTAAGTAATCATTTCGGGTAAGGATACTGTAAACACGGTTCGAGGCTCGGAGAATACAAAAAAATATGATCCATCTCAAACACTCTGCTGGTATAACTAACTGGCCAGTGTAGTGATTACACACATGCATACATTTGTTTTAAGCAGACAGTCTGGATGCGCAGCATCTGCTAGATACCATATGCTTGAAACTGTAAGGGAAAAGGGAAAGAGTGGCGGGGAATTATGAATTGTGAACAGATAGATAATATCAAAGGGATCTCAATGAGTTAGAGCCAACGGACATATATCAGAAGCTGGGATGCTGATCTTGTGGACTTATCTGTCTCCTCCCTTCAAACCCAGGTCCTGTCTGTGATGGGTTCCCAACAGGACTGCAATTAGCAAACAGATGTTCTCTAGACCTCTTAGCCTTTGGTATAAGATTATGAGAAGAGCCTGCTGGATCAGGCCAAAATGGCCCATTTTGTCCGGCATCCTGTTATCACAGTGGTCAACCAAATGCATGTGGGAAACAGGATTCAGACACAAGAGCCCTCTCCCCTCCTGTGGATTCCAGCAAATAGTATTCAGGAGCAGTACTGCCTCCAGTGGTAGAGGCAGTGCCATAGCTGCCAAGTTTTCCCTTTTCTCGCGAGGAAGCCTATTCAGCATAAGGGAAAATCCCTTTAAAAAAGGGATAACTTGGCAGCTATGGGCAGTGCATAGCCATCTTGCCTGACAGTCAGTGATAGCCTTCTCCTCCGTGAATTTGTCTAATCCTCTCTTAAAGCTATGTAGAAACAAATTACAGCTAGAACAGGCAGAAAGGGTCTGGTCTTTTCTTTAGCCCTGGAAGAAGAAGAAGAAGAAGAAGAAGAAGAAGAAGAAGAAGAAGAAGAAGAAGAAGAAGAAGAGGAGGAGGAGGAGGAGGAGGAGGAGGAGGAGGAGGAGTTTGGACTTGATATCCCACCTTTCACTCCCCTTAAGGAGTCTCAAAGTGGCTAACAATCTCCTTTCCCTTCTTCCCCCAGAACAAACACTCTGTGAGACTTCATGGAAGTGTGACTAGCCCAAGGTCACCCAGCAGCCGCATGTGGAGGAGCAGGGAAGTGAACCCAGTTTGCCAGATTACAAGTCCACCGCTCTTAACCACTACACCATGCTGGCTCTCCCCTAGGCCATCCCACCTCCACTACCACCATTAAACAACAGGAGAAGTATTGTTGAACATGAACTTACACATGGGACATTAAATGACTTGCAATCTTAAGCACATAACAGAAGCTCCTACAATAACTTACAATTCAGGCCAAGATCTTACTGAGATGATAAACTTGTGTTTTGGCTGTTCCCAGGTCCCAGGGCTGGATCCAGGTTCAAGCGGACCCACAGCAAAATGCCTTCCACAGGTTCTGTCCTACATTGGATCCTTCCTCCCCTCAGCTATGGGCTGTGCCCCACCATTGCCCTGCAGCAGCATTGATGGAGTAAGAGCGTTTTCTCCTGTTCTAGAGGATAGGACCTGCACCAGTGGATTCAAGTTAAGGAAGAAGAGATTCCAACTAATCATCAGAAAGGACTTTCTGACAGTAAGAGCAGTTTGACCATGAAACAGACTCCATTGGAAGGTGGTGGATTCTCCTTCCTTGGTGGTTTTAAAGCAGAGGTTGGATGGCCATCTGTCATTGTTGCTTTAGTTGAGATTATTGCATTGCAAGCAGTTGGATTAGATGACCCCCAGGGTCTTTCCCAACTCTACATTTCTACAACCCTGGGATTCCATAATTGTCTTCAATAGCAATACACCATGGGTGCAGTGTATTTTTCATGGCTGTGAACATTTAAGAGAAAATCAAAGCAACCCAAGCTAACATAAAGCGGCAAGTGATCACATATATAAAAGGCACAATTAGAACTTTTCGACACATTCGATGCTTCAGTTGCTCACAGCTAGTAGCCAAGCTGTTTATTTGAAGTCAGCAGCAGCTCACTTTCTTGGCTAGTCCAGCCTGAGATAACACATGCAGAGAAAACTGTACCAAGCAACTCCCATTTGGCCCAAACCAGAACACTTTAACTAAAACCAGCCTTAGCTGCTGTTACCACCAATCAATAAGTGTGTTTCCTGCAGCAAATAATGAATGAATGAATGAATGAATGCTGAGAAGCACAGTATGAGGAAATGACACAGAGAAAGGGGGTAAAGGGGGAAATGTTTTGCCATAGTTAATGGCCTAGTGAATGCAACCATGGAAACATACCTGTGTTTCGACATCTGTGAGCTTTCTTGTCTGCTCTGCTGTCTGGCTGAGGAGGCTGGTTCCTATTTCCAGCATGGTGGCTGTATGGTTCTGCACAGCGTTCTGCTGTAACTGCGCCATCTCTGATTTCATGTTTTCCACAATGTAGTTCTCAAGCTACGGGACAGAACAGGTAACAAGTTTAAATGGCAGCAACTTATTTATGTTAAAATGCACCTGCAATTTAAGTGTGTGTGTGTGTGTGTGTGTGTAATAAATTTATAAGGTTTTTTTTTCCTCCAAAGCGAACTTCAAAACAATGTGAAATGCAAGATTAATAAATAAATAAGCAAAGCAAAAATAACAAAGCTTGGAAACAATCCCATACCAGCACAGCAAACAAAAGTAAAATCAGCAACAGAACATAAGAAGATTTCAGGGTCAGGACTGAAAAGGAATGGCGCCCCTTCCCCCCTCCTGAACCTTCCCAAGAATAGGAGGACAGTATAGATTTAGAACAGTGGTTTGCAGAAGGACCTAGTTCAGAGATTGCAGAGGGGGAAAGCTGGGAAATATTGGAAGAGGAACGACAACAAGAAGAAACAGCAGGGACGAGACAGGTGACAGACTTGGTGTCTTTTGAGAGCTTTCCTGAGCCAACTTCCCCCAGGACTAGGCGTGCAGTGAGAGTAGCCGAACAGAAAGCTCAGAGAGAGAAAGAATAGCTCAGCTTGCGCAGGAATGATGTAGGATAAGAGAGACGAAATGGGGTTTGGCTTTACTTGGAGCAATGCCATTTCTAGAGAGAGACTGCATTCCTTTTTCTCTCGCTGTGATAAACAAATTGGTAAGAACTCTCTATTTTTTTATCTGCTTCTTTGCTGCCACCGGGGGAGGGATCTGATTCCCTGAAGCCTGACAGAAGATGAGTCCTGCCATCAGACCAAAGGTCCACATTCTGGTCCAACTTTCTGGTATCATACCAGATGCCTACAGGGAGGCCACAAGTAGGACCAGAACCAAATAGCACTGTCCCTGCTTGTGATTCACTTCAATAGGTATTCAGAAACATATTGCCTCCAGCAGTGGAGGTAGAACAGCTATCATGGCCAGCAGCGATTAATGGCCTTATCAACCATGAATATGTCTAATATTCATTTATAGCCACCCAAGTGGCGGCCATCGTTACATTCACTGGAATCTAGTGTGGAGAACTACGCTGTCCTGAATTTTCCAACATTTGGCTTCCCTGGATTCATAGCCAGCAGCCTCAAGCATACCATTTTCTCAGAAGACAAGGTGAGTTGTTGTTCTTCTCCAATGAGATGTAGCCCTTTCATATGCAGTATGTTTAGGAATCAATCCTACCATTCCGGAAACAAAAGTTCACTGCAGTTTCCCTTGTAAAAATCAATCACCCAACGCACTTTTACACAACAGCTGATTCAACAAACTATGTGATGAGCCATATAATAAAGTCAGTTGGGGCCAAATGAACTCTTACCTTCCCTTTGGCCTCTAATGTTGCCTTGGGGAGTACCAATAGTGTCCAAAGTTGTGGATGGAAAACACATTATAATATATTACAATGGGAAGGCTAGATTTACGCATCTAGTAGCAAAATTGCAGTTCTGAGAAGCTCATAATCAAGAAATAGAGAAAAACCACAAGCAATTGGCTTGTGACATTCGGTGTGTGTGTGTGTGTGTGTGTGTGTGTGTGTGAATTAATTTCCTCCAAAATAGTACTGGGTTGATGACATTTTTAGAGTGTGATAACCTCTCACAGAATAATTGTAACACAGAACTCCATTGTAATAATTTCCAGAGAAATATCCTTGTTAGTCTCTTGAAACAAAAACAAGGAAGTCTTGTAAAGAAAGTCTTGCGGCACCTTAAAGACTGACAAATTTATTATGAATAAGCTTCTCTTGTGGACTATAATCTAGTATCTGCATCCACTGAAGTGGACTCTAGTCCACAAAAGGTTATGCTATAATAAATAAATTGGTCTTGTTTTTTTACAGATGGCCATGAAGGGGGCGATCTGTATTTTATTATTGGGACAGTAAATGAGGAGTGCACAGCTTACAAAGCCAAATGTACATATTACTTAGTCATGTGATTAATTAATTTTTCATATACGTTTATATAATTTGATCATTGGTTAACTGCGTACTTACATACTGCTTTGTGAATAGTTTTTATTTATTTATTTGAAAAGTGGACTATAAATTTATTAAAAAACAGGAATAACAGCAACAACAACATTAGCATCATGGTAAAACTATTCAGCTCCATTTCTGAAATATGCTTAGTTTATTTTTGTAGGCTACATTAAATAGTATATTCATAGCCATAGTGATATTTGAGACTTCTGGATAAAAAACTAGTGCCCATCACACTCATCAGATTATATGGTTTCTGAATCAATGGAATTGGTGGGTAAATGTAAAACTCCCATCTCCTAGAGATCTATGAATGTAGGGGGAAAGAGGCAGGCAAAGACAGCTTCATACACATGTCTGTGGATCAGTTTGATGGCCCTCTCACTCCCCTGGTGATAGTATCTCACTGCCCTGTGAGAGAGCCCCGAGAAAGGGAGGCAAATGGAGACACCGCCATCTTGTCTGCAGACAGAGCAATTCAGATGGCCTCTTCTGGAGTCTCCCTTCGCAACGGTTACAGAAAGGGGCTCAACATGCATTTGACTTTGCAGGTGATATTCACTGGGTAAGATGTGAAAGTCTAGCTTGGGTTTACTGACTATCAATGAATAGCAAGTTAGCAACTTTCTAAGCCAATGTAATTCAGAGGAGAGCATTGCAAGTGGGTTCAGAGTCTTTGAGTCTTGGCTAAGCTGTTCTTTCTTTGCCTCTGCCTGAACATGTGCAGGATATTCTTTCCCATGTCCGATTTCAGGGTTTCAGCTAGGGATGCAGAGGATGAATTTAGGCATAAAGTGGCAGGAGACCTGAATGTCTTCTCCAGTGAAGAACAGATAGGCATTGTTGACCGGATGCCAGGATCTCTGGAGTGTTTGCAGATATAGGAGGTATTTTCGCTATTGCTATTTTGATAATATTTCTTTGGAGTTCACAGCCTTTTAAAACCAATTCCAGGAATGTGACCCTGTGCTCCCTGTATTACTGTCTTGAATAATGGTCACTTAAATACATCAAAGATGGAGTCGGTTTTTTGAGGGGGTGGGGAGCGGGAAGAAGAATTCAATAACAGCGGAGATTCTTTGATGCAACACACTGTGGAGACAATGGCAGTTTGGTATTGCCTAGGCAGGCACATTCTGTGGCCTGTGAGAGCAGTGAAAAAAATTGAAACAAGACACTGGAGTTTTGCGAAAACCAGATGAGATTTTCACTGACTACAGTCAGTAAGCTGGGTTGGCATGGCAGTAGGACGAGTTCCTCATTCCACTCAGCCTCTCCTGATGGAATGGCAGTGCGCTGAGCTTAGAAAGGCCCTCCATGGGAGTTCTCCAGCATTAAACTCTGGTTTGATGAAAGCCTAGCACCCAGGGTCTCACTAGGCAACTGGGGGAGATATTCCTGTCAGGTAGAAATCCTAACTCATGCTGGGCATGTCTTAGTGAATCCTCCCCTCAGACCCGTTTCCTAGAACCAGGCAGAGGGCCTTCTTGGTAGTGGTGCCCATCCTGTGGAACGCCCTCCCTTCAGATGTCAAGGAAATAAACAACTATCTGACTTTTAGAAGACATCTGAAGGCAGCCCTGTTTAGGGAAGTTTTTAATGTTTGATGCTTTATTGTATTTCTAATATTTTGTTGGAAGCTGCCCAGAGTGGCAGGGGGAACCCATCCAGATGGGCAGGGTATAAATAAATAAATTATTATTATTATTATTATTACTACTACTACTACTACTACTGCTGCTGCTGCTGCTGCTGCTACAGTACTACTACTATGCTGATCCTACCCATTTCCATTTCCACCCACACTTGTAACAAAAGTTCTCTCCAATGCTTAACACAATGAAGCATTTCACTGAGGGAAAGGGAAAGGGAAACAAACAAACAAACCCCAAAGAGGCCAGTTGAGGTTGAGAGAAAGTTCCTGTGGGATGAACACCACCCCACGAGATCTTGTGAGGGCAGACGCCATTCTGCCTCCCCCATTCCTTTTCTGGGCTCTGCACTGCTGGGCAATGTTTCCCCATGTGCTGGCCACACCCAGAAGGAGGCTTAGAGAGGTATGAACTTTCATACAACCTGGAAACTTTTCATATGTGAGATTTTAAATCACTTTTATACTTACATCACATTGTTATGAGAATCCCAAGGCATTTTTAAAAGCTCATTTCCCCACTAAGGAAAGTTTTAGTCTTGCATCTGAACCAGCCCTCTGAAGCTGCCTTCCCCATTTTAGTCAGGTAACATCCTCAAGTTCTACTGCCATTCCTTTTCTATTAAACTTGAAATGCTACAGTGGAAGTGAGCATGTTTCATTATGAACAGTAAGCCGTACCCAATACGTGCCAGATGTGTGCCTTGATTTAGGGACTGCGGGAAAAAGTAAGAAGGGAAATGTACAGCATGGGATTAATACAAAAGCACCCTTTCATCTTTTATCTATGTACTTCTGCAGATGCCAGACTGGTAAAGGCTGATGAATTGCACTGGCTGAGGTCAAGAAAGATTTGTAACAAATTTGATTGTCTATGTAGAACTCCAATTGGGGTGTTTTTTTGGGTTTTTTTTGGGGGGGGGTAGGAGGCAGAGAATGTTTGCATATGAGGGAGAAAATGGAGCTGTCCCTCCAGAACAAATATAGGTAATTGAGAGATGATTTTTCAGCTCAGAAAAGGGAGAAAACCAATGGAAGCATTAGAATAGAAGCTCAGAAATATCACAGGCTTTGCTTGCAATAATACTGAGTTACCGAATAATACCAGTGAAAACATGCTACCTGGAATTCTAAGGGCCCCTTCTTACAAATGCTAGGATTCATAAAAGGGGAATCACAAACAGGGAGTGTGCTGTTGACTCAGGTCTGGCTTTTGAGCTTCCTATATACATCTGCTTAGTCACTGTGAGAACAAGATGCTCCCTCATGTAATAATAATGATGATGATGATGATGATGATGATGATGTTATTATTTATATGTCGCCCATCTGACTGGGTGTCAGGAATTTTACTTTTTGAAATATGGCAACCCTAGAAACCATTACTGATGGTAGCTCACTAGGCTAAGTCCCGGGTATCATGGTTTGTACAGCAAAACCTTCTTTGGGAGTGAAACAAACTACAGTCTCTGGTTTGGGTGCAATTACAAGACAGGACTTGTGGTCTGTTTCCTCTGTGAGCTAGTTGGGAGGAGCAAAACAGACCAAAGAAGCACAATCACAGGAAACCATTAGCTATGGTTTACTGTGACATGAGACTGACAACATAGATTCTATGGCCTCATTTGTATATAATACTAAACCATAGTTGACTGTTGATTCTACAGGAAAGGCTTTTTTACGCATTCTTTATTCGCTTTATGGCTTTCCTTTCTTCTTCTTTTTTACTTTGGAGCCTCTGTCTAAGCCAGCTCTTTTTATGCTTTTTATGTTAGCTTGCAGCCTCCCTGCATAATGGTATGGGTGCTCATGCTATTAAATTCAGCGGCATCTGCTTTCTGTAAACACTCATTACACTGAATCTGTGTTTTCAACAATGTGGTAATACTCAGCAGCTATGTAATAAAGCTCCAACGTTCTCCGAAATAAAACTGCCACAGAGTTAAATATTATTGTTTATTAAACATTCCAGGAGATTGTGTATTAGGAGTAACTGATTTTTTTTTGCTTTCGGTGTATACCAAATGATATTTATAGAAGCCACCCAAACGCTAATGATTAAAACGCAAACAAAAAATGCTGAAAA
Source organism: Zootoca vivipara (assembly GCF_963506605.1). Classification (NCBI taxonomy): domain Eukaryota; kingdom Metazoa; phylum Chordata; class Lepidosauria; order Squamata; family Lacertidae; genus Zootoca; species Zootoca vivipara. The sequence goes on along the minus strand of NC_083283.1, from coordinate 19,603,007 downwards.
TGAGTGCATGTTAATGTTAGTGGCTTCCGGCATATGCCTATAAATAACGTTAAGAGCTATTCTCTCTTACTTGGATTGACTATTACTCAGTGATAGTTTACACTTTTACATTTTACTGGAAGAAGTACAATGGGTGCCCAGATGATTCTGAGCTCACAAATAGGCTTCAGAATTCTATTAATTGGCCTCAGTAAGAGGGTGAAGCTTAGCATGACAAGAACTGGTTTTCAAGCTGAAACCCGTTAAAAACCTTTTAACTATACAGTGTGTTTTGGAGGTTGATGAAAGGCGATAGATTGTGCCATAGCTCAACAGCACACATAGCAAGAGAGGCATGGCAGCTGGTACACGCATGCATCCATACTAAAAAGGCAAAGAAATCATGAACAACATTGGGAAAGAAGCTATGAACATGTGTGAAGTGTAATTCACAAACTGGCTGGTGCACCGGGTAGGCTGATTATTTATTACCAGCATTTATTTGCTGTGGTTCAGGACCGAAGCCTTCCATGTTAAAACACGAGACACAGATAAAATCAAATTAATTAAGAGTGTAAGCGGCAGTGTGAAACAACTCCATAATGCAGCACAAGCAAATGCAATAATGCAACTCAAAGGTATTTAAAACTGAGACTGCATTGGTGTAAAGAATAAAATATTGGACACTGCACTTTAAATACAGAAGGGAACAAAATGATTTCCCAGAGCTGTTCAAAGGCTGCTAAGGACAAGGTCAAAGATATATCCCTCAAGGGAGAGTTCTACATATATGGGGCCATCACCAAGAAGCCCCAGTCTCAAGGACCACCTAATCCCTTATATCCCTTCCCAATGACTGCAGTCTTTGGGGAAGTCACTCTTAGAGGTTTCCATGGCTCAGATGCATGGTTTGTGTTGTGACGTGGGGTTCGTGATTTCAGCTCTCTTGACATAATATGCTGGAGACAGTTCTCTAGTAACATTTATTAAAGCAAACAAGACTAAGCTCTGAGGAGAGGAAAGCTACATTTATAGGGACGGGAGACTAGCTAGAAAGGGATACATTTTGGAGGGAACAATAGCAGGCAATCACAGTGCTGCCTTTTGGAGGAAACCAATAAGACAGAGGATCCAAATATAGCAGCTTAAATGAACCAATAGTAGCTGTACCTTCAGGAACCAAAAGGTAGTTACTTTACCCTAATGCAAATACAGACAATAGTAATACAGATATAAAATCCTTTGAATCAATACACAACAGTTTGTACCCACCAAGAGCCATTCATTCAGTACTGTGGACCCAGTTTGGTGGAACTCCCTTCCAGCTGAGGTCAGATGGGATGCTTCCACTTTTGAAGACCCCCCCCCCCCAAAGTAGGCATTTTAATTGAAGCCTGCTTCTTATAATGTTGACCAATTTTTACCTATTTTCAATGCATTCTTATACACTGCTTAGAGACGATAGTGGTTAAGCAGTATATAATTTTTTTTAAAGTAAACAAAAAATATGTATGGTTGCAGAATACATAGCATTTCCATAATGGCAGTTCATGTATTGAAGTTAGACAGGCTTTGGCATGGTACACTTTCAGAGGGTGCTAAACACTAAAAATATTATTTTTACAGCCTTTCCCAGAAGGATGAGTTGACTAGTGGAGAAGTATCTGACTTCTTTTTTTGAGAACTTTTTGGAAATTAGTTTTTACTTCTTATGTTCTTTTATATCACCCAAGGCTTGTTCTTGGCTGCAGCTCACAGTTAGTGACAAGAGAGCTTAACTGCAGGGTCTGGTTCAGACAACATGCTAAGCCAAACCTTGGCTTAGATCAGTGGGGTATGGCAGTAAGAAGGACCAGGGAGGAGACAGTTGCTATGGATTCCTCTCCAACAATCTACACATTCAATTGCAGTCCTCGGTCAGCTATAGTTTGGGCTTACTGTAATGTGTGAACAAGACCACAAAGAAGAGGTTTGCCCCTATGTTTCTCAACATATTGCTCCATGCTGAAGCCACCTATATCTGTCAAGGCTGAATTGCTGGCATAATCTGTTAAAAAACAAGAAAATCACATCCATTCACTAGGGATAATTCAGAGTTAGCAGCTGATTTATCAAGGGGGCGGAGAAAGCCTATACAGAACTGTGGATGGCCACACATGTTCAGTGTCTGTCTCCCAACATGATATTTCAATAAACATATTGAGAGCATTTATCTGAGATGTATACTGGATCACACATACAAATAAACAGTTGGTGTTTATTTGAATGTGCAATCACTGAAGTAAACACAGCTGCATTTGGAGAATGTGATGTTTAAATGCGCTGCTTCTAATCCAACTGGCTTGTAGGGGTTCAAATGCACTTGTGCTTGATAAGGATCACGTTAGGGCAACAATGCCTACTGAAAAATCAAAATATATGCACAGTTTGAGTAGGAAAATGTTGGATTTGCCAGTGAAAAACCACCATTGCCTGTGCTTTCATGGTCACGATCACAATGCACTTATTTTCCTTCTTGCACTAAATTAGAAATTAACAAGCTGTTTCATCTTATTTATTTATAGTATTTCTTTATTATTTCATAAAATGTATATACCACTTGATAAAACAATAAAAGCAACAAAAAAATCACAAAAATACAAAAATTAGAATACTAAAACTGATTAAAAACACCTCAACTTTCTAAGCATCTTGGTAGACTTGTCTAAACAGGAATGTTTTTAGCAGGCACTGAAAATAGTACAGTACAGTGAAGGTATCTGCTTGATCTCAATAGCCAGGGAGTTCCAAAGTGCAGGCTGAGTCAGAAATGTTCAAAATGTTGGGTTTGCTAACCCAGGAAAGTCCCTTTGGAGAATAACAATAACAATTTAATCTATTTATATACCACCTTTCTCCCAAATTGGGAACAGTCAGCAGCTCTGCAAGATCTTTTGTGTGACGAAGCTCCCAGAAACCCCATAAATAACTCACAACTCACACGATATTTTAGGTTTGGGTTTTTGGCATTATTTTGGCCACAACTTTATTTAAATACAATTAATTCTGAGTGTTGGCTTAGGCTTTGGTTAATCCATCTGTCCACTCTAAGGGACAGGACCATTTCCATCTGACCCTTTTTGGGTCAGGACCAATTCCATCTCCCCGGGTTGGGCGGGACCAATTCCATCTGACCCCTTTTGGGTCAGGACCATTTCCATCTGACCCCCTTTTGGGTCAGGACCAGCTCCGGCTTACCTATGGGTAGGTAAGTCAAGTAAACATCCCAAGGTAGTGGAGGTACTGTTCACAGGCACTCTCCTCTTGACCCAGGAATGTTCCCCAAGGCTCGGCTCTGTAATGGCCGCACCATCCTTGCCTATGGCAGGATGAATGGACTAGAGCCCCAGAGCCCCAGGATTCCTTTAACGGAATACTTCTATGAGGAGCAAGATAGGGGGGTAGGCAATTTAATGTCATGCCCCTCCAATAACCAATTTATTAACCAAAGCCTAACGGCCAACCTAACAAGTTGTGACAATTTGCTAAGCAGTAGGCAAAAACCAAATGGCAACAGCCAATCAGCCAAGTGGCAAAATTCCTACTGGGCCCCTGAATACAGGTGACCCCTGAGAAGGCAAAGCAATGTCAGCTAAAGCCTATAAAAATGGCGGCGGGTGGGTGGGCGATTGCCGAGAGTGAGCTGAAAATGGAAGTACCTGAGTTTAAATAAGTGGCTCCTGTCAATCAAAACTGTGACACGCCCCATGACTCAGCCTAACTACAGCACACCCCCTCCCAGATTTCTTTTGAGCTCCTCCGCAACCCCCACTACGCTCTATGGAGTGTAATGGGCTTTAAACTTCCCTACCCCTTCAGGTTTGTTGAAGGAGAAACTTTTGTTAAATAGCTGAGCAAATTGCATAGCCATCTAATGCGTTTTTCTGCTATTCATCCATGTCCTGGTTGTTAATTATAACTTAGACAAAGAAGTGTGGAAAATCATACTCTTGGGGCCTTTTGCACATCTCCAAGACATGGACAACAAAAAAGATGAGATTTCAAGGGTGCAGTTGAAAGCAATGAAAGCAGTGAAACCCAGACTAATCCCACTGTTGCTGTTCAGCTCTCCTGAAATCCCAGATAATAAAGTTTAGAACTTCCATATCCAATGATCATAATGTTTCATGGAGGTATGACCCTCTATTATCTTCAGGGGCAAACAATTGAGTCCAATATATTATACTGTATTCCACTACTGCAATTCCCCCCAATAGGTGTAACTCATAATAAGCGTGAGAGAGACTCCCACTCTTGATTTAAATAAATCAATATTAAATCAAGAGGAATTCATATCAAAAGTTGACACATCTACAGTACACTAATGCCAAGTGGACTTAGTTGGGATTTTTATGCAGGTAGGGAGGGGGAAAGGATGAAACTGTAATTTATTGTAGGTTTGTTCCTATATTCAGAATTAATTAAAAAAATTAAGAATGTGCAATTAACTTTGTCATTCACTATAATGAAGGAAGCCAAAAATCTAATCTATATGGTTCATCTCTGTTCATTGAAATAAACAGAGGGTGGTATACATACCAGAAAACTTGATTAGCTACTTCAAGTCACCGGCAATTAAAAATTAGACAGAGGATTATTTCTCCCATGCATGGCACTTCTGTTCTTGGATTTACACGCAATATCTACTTTTGATTACAGCTTCGCTTAATATGGTTAGACAACCATATTCATTGGTGTCCTATAAAGTTTGGTATATTTATGGTCTTCAGTTTTTATAGCACTAATGTGTAGCACAAGTGGTTTAGTGATGAATATTCCATATAGATGGCAATGTTTACTTTAGTTCCTCCCCAGGAATTGTATCAATACATCTCTGTTGGACTTGCTTTATAATTGTAGGAGCACATAAACTGAACAATTCCAGAAATGACCGTGGCAATAAAGGAGCGATTTTCAGTTTCCCACAGCACCATAAAAATAGCAAAATCCTAATGGAAACTGCAGTACATGTCTTCCTTTCCACTCCCATAATTCTGCACCCATCTATTAAACTCCACATGGCCTTAGCCCTAACTTTGCTTTTAATGAGATTGCCTGCATAACTCTCCACATACAAAACTCTCCAAGTATTGAGAACAAAAACTTTCAACATAAGTGTGTAGTCTCCATTTACCCAGGATGCACCAGCATTTTGAATCGCACATGAAAAACAAAATGGCTGCTGAATATTTTCAACAATGGGCTTAGTGCCTGACTCTGGATTCGACGTTTAGAATTTAGGGAAATCTGCATTTGGTTTTACTGAGACATAGAACTATAAAGCTGAATGCCCTTAATATTGATAATACCAAGTGCAGTCATTTCTTAGAAGTGTTGGGTGTGGCTGTATTCCACTGAGCAAAATAAAAAAGGCTTGGATATTACACAAGGGTTTGTGTGTGAAATTACACATTACAAACCATTAATATGTTTATCGTGCCAGTAAAACCTTACAAGATTTAATCCCTTTCCCCTTTACATTTATCTACTGTCTTTCTTCCATGCATGGAACTTAAGGTGGTGTAAATAATGGTTCTCTGGCAGACAGTCACTCATCTGGGTACTCACCAAATCCAGACCTGCTTTGTTTCAACAAGGTGGTGGATTCATGCACATACATACCATAAACTGGAACCAGGGCAATTCTGTGCATGTCTAATCAGAATCTAGGGGTTTAATAGTAGGTTAGTGGGTACAAGATTTCATCCCACCATGGAGATTCCATCATAAAAAACCGCTTACAGAAAAAGAAGCTGAAGTGAGTCCTACTCAGGGGCATAGGAAGATAGGGGCGGTGGGAGCAGTGTGCCCCCAAAATGTGTGCCATGTCACTGCACACGGCGCGCCCCACCCCAAAATGTGCAGTGTGCCCCGCCCCCAGAACGCGTGCCACGTCACTGGGGGCAGTGCGCCTGCTCTCCGCCGCTGGTCCTACTGTAAAGGGTAAATGAGCACTTGTGGATTTCATCAACCCCAAAGGCCACCTTGTGCTCAGAGAACTCCATTTTGGTGAGATCCATATGTTCCATTGGAAATGGAATGAAGAAAGTGAAGGGGGTGGGCAGAATGAGTTGCCTGTGCCTCTTCGCTTTTCTTGGGCAGCGGTTTGTTACTGCAATAACAAACACTTAGCACGATGGCTATTGAAAAAGATTCAAGCCAAAATTGAGAGGCTTTGCCTGCAAGTAACACAGCCATTTCCACTTGTGCATCTAGCTTGACATCACCACTAAACAGAATATTGCTTGCTGTTATTTCTGTTTAGCTCTTCATCTGAGTCTTGTTAAAATAATAATAATCTCTCTCTCTCTTTTAACTTGGCTCCATTTTCCTGGACTCTCCTGCGGTCCATTTCAGTGCTACAATAAATCCAAGTTAGATAGTGGACATTAATAAACCTATATTATTCTGCCAAGTAAAAGCCTTGGCCAGAGGAGCAGCTTTGTAATCACGGTAAGACATTACAGTGTAATCAGAAGTCCATAAAACAGTGCAGCGGAGAAAGATAACAGGGTTGCCAATTTATTTATTCATTTTCCGAAAAAGAAAGGGGACATCTGCATTCCCTGAAATCACGTTCAAGGACATAAAAAAACTGATATGTGATGTTCAGACTTTTATTTCTGGAATGACGGCGAGCAGTGTTGCAGAGAAGAACTAGTAGCTTTTTCTTGCACTGAGTCCACAAAAGCAATATGGTACTGAATCAGAGACCATCTGAATCCTGGGGGAGGAAGAGCCTTCAGAAGCAGCTCTAACTAGGTCACGGGCTTTATATCATGCCATGAAGTCTGAGGAAAGAGCAACACCGTAGCTTGAGTGGAGCTTGGTCCTGCCATCATCAAAAGGTAGTCTGGAAACATGTGTGACGCGTCTTACATTGATGGGATGCCTGGGTTCAAGGCAGCGGCAAGATCAGGTCCAGGACCAGCGGCGAGAACACAAGCCCAAGACACGGCTAGTGGCATCTGATCTGACATATGGGCTCTGCTCTCTGTGTTTTTCTTTCAAATCCTCCCCAATGAGAATAAGTTGTTAAGGGCAGGTTTAGGTTAGGGCATATAAAGATTTATCTGTAGGAAAGCAGCAGGCAGCCCTCTATAAGGATGAGGCAGGGAGGTCAACGACAAGCTATTTCCTGCCCCCAAAAGAGATGCAAATAATTCTTCTCCTGGCTGACAAACTGCTGACCAGCCCCCTCAGTATCACCCTCAGAAGCCTTGCTTGACATTTCTGGCAAGGAGTTTTGTCCTTTCACTGTAAACTTTCCTCACATGTTGTCCGCAATGATTTTCTTCTAAAACTCGAGCTGTTAACATTAGTGCAAGACATACGCAGGGGGAATTTATATATATATATATTTAAATCATTGTTTCCTTTGGAACAAACCACCCATTTTGTTAGGCATGAAAAGGAAATTCGTAAGTGCTTCTGTTTCAGTTGAAGTGAGCCATCATCGTTCCATGAATTCCCAGCTGAAGACAGGAAAGGTGGAGTGTGCTATATGAGGTGTAGGACACGTGAAATATTTGCACATCATGAACTAGGGTCGTTGCCAGTGGAGGGTGGAATCATGAGAATATTTATTTTCCTAGCTTGGTGGTAAAGCTGCAGTGCAGAATACCTTTGGGTCTGATTTGTTTAACATACACGAAGGCATCTCACTGCAAGTGATTATTTCCTGAGTCAAGAGCTGTAAAAATTATCAAAATTATCACTACTATTATGCTGACATCATGATGAGCAGCAAACCCTACATAATGATGATGATGATAATTTATTACTTATACCCCACCCATCTGGCCGGGTCTCCCCAGCCACTCTGGGCAGCTCACAACAGAATATTAAAAACACGATAAAACCATCAGACATTAAAAACTTCCCTAAACAGGGCTGCCTTCAGATGCTTTCTAAAAGTCAGATAGTTGTTTATTTCCTTGACATCTGAAGGGAGGGTGTTCCACAGGGCGGGTGCCACTACTAAGAAAGCCCTCTGCCTGGTTCCCTGTAACCTCACTTCTCGCTGTGAGGGAACCGCTAGAAGACCCTCGGAGCTGGACCTCATTGTCCGGGCTGAAGAATGGGGGCAGAGACTCTCCTTCAGGAATACTGGGCCGAGGCCGTTTAGGGCTTTAAAGGTCAGCGTACTGGATCTGAAGCTGACATTTCCTACCATATTCCTCTTGTGATTGGGGGGAAATATATATAACTTGCAGAATTGGGCAGGTTCTTTATGTGTGGATTAATACTAAGATTGGCAGAGGGAGCCGTCTTGGGTGTCACACCCCCCCCCCCCGAAGATGGCTCTCTCTGTGTGTGTGTGTGTGTGTGTGTGACATCTTCTGTGACAGGTCTTACAGTGGTGGAACTCCTCACAAAGTTGCATCATCTGGCTGCTTCTTTTACACAGCTTTTAGAGAATGCTGGAGACAACATCCCTTTACCCTGGCTTTTGACACTTGAGATGTACAGTATATTTTTTGGAGACCCACCCTCCAAGGCCCCAATCCAAGACGATGTCACAGACCTGGAAAAAGTGCCTTTTCGGGGCATGGCACCCGAAAACATGTATTTTTGTGCTATGTGCAAGATCTTGGGCTCAAAAAAATGATCATGTGCACCAAGATCATGGGGCCGAAATCGTGAGGGCAGCTGGCCCAAAATGGCTCCCATGCTCTCGTGGGGGAAAGGGGATGTCTCAGCTTCTCTGGAGCAGTTGGTGGGTATTTGTCTTATTTCTGTGAGTGTAAGTTGTTTTAAACTTGTGGGTTTAATATTGTGTTTCATTTCTTGTAACCAGGCCTAAAACCTGAGGGTGAAGAGCAGGCAATAAATAATATTATATTATGCCTGTCATATGTCCAGAATTTCCTGAACATACCCAGAATTCATCCATTGAAAATGTTTCAATATTGGTTAAAATGTGTGAGAAAACACATATGCCAGCCGTATGCCAGCTCTGATTTTTTGGTGAATTTCCTTTAAAAAAATAAAAAAAAGGAATAGGAATTGCCTTAGAAACTCAGCAGTTGTGGCCCAAAAGCTCAACATATTTTGTGTCCGGATTTTCACTTTTTGAAATATTGCAACCCTAATTATATGAATGCTCATGCAATCAACAGTCAGAAACACTCAAAACATAAACAAAGTAAGCAAGCCCATCACAAATACACTATACACGGATTGCACACAGCATCTAATGACAGCTGTCTGTCTAATTCAACTGCAGCTCCACAATGCTGCTCCAACAGCGATCACATCAGAGGCGCCCCTTGACGACAACCATGCAATCGCATGCTAGCAGCCCAAAGCTCAGCCCCACCTCTGCCCTCAAGTTGGGGAAAGAATCCCATTTTCTCCAGCAGCGGCGCATTGTAATTTGAGTGCTGGGAAAACGCTGAAGCCCCCCACCCAACCCACAACATGAAACTTCTTTTAAAGAGGTTGATTATTTTAACCCTTATTCTTGTGCAAGAGCTTTCATACAAATAACTAATGAAGCTCAGAATCAAAGTCATCAACAGCAAATGTCAAGTATGGGCAAATGCAGGGATATGTTTGATTGAACAAAGGCGGAGAACTTGGCTCAGACTGTACCGGGGACCAGCAACACCAGCACAAAAGGCCAACATAAAAAGCCATTCTTTGAAATGCCTTTTGCTAATCCTCACCTTTTAGCAGTTGTTTTGGAGAACGAGAAAGGGGAGAAAGATTTAATATAAACTGGCTTTTCTGGCTACAAAATGTTAATATGATTGGCATTTCATATCATTTCCCTTCTATTTAAACTCGGTTCTATTCTTGGGAGCACTGTAAAGCTTTTATTGAGGAGAAAGAGTGAGATGCATATTTGAATACACACACACACACACACACACACACACACACACACACACACACACAGTACATAATTGGCTCCAGTTGAGTTGGCAGTAGGGCAATACTCTAGACAGCGTAATCCTGAACTGGCAAAGGATGAACAGAATGACCTCATCAGAGCATTCCACCTCTGGCTTTCTATGAAATAAGTAGCTGCTTTTTCCCCCTTCCTTTTTTACTCAACCAATAGAAGGGCAGACAGGATTAAATTCAAATTACAGGCAAATAAATCTTACATAACTTTTTGTAAGGGAGGAGAGACTTAATGGCCCAAATCTATTTTTATAACGTAGAACCAACTTCCAAACTTAGTTAGCTGATCATTAATCAAGTGTCCTATTAAACTCTGGGATAAATTTCAATACAAATTGGATTTTGAAATGCATGAGCTTTTTGTTCCTGGAAGTATCTTGTGTTTAACTGGAATTCGGAAGAGGAAAAAGAAGCTGATTGGCTGAATTCATGCCTTGGCAGTGAGTAAGCAAATGTGCTCACTAACTGTAAGTAACAGAACATATACATGTAAACATATACAAGTATTATTATTATTATTATTAAACAGTAATATCCAATGAAGACTTCAGGGTTTGCAGGCAAAAGTGTGTGATTAATATCTGGGTTGGACCCTGCCTGGTATAACATATGAAAAAAGGTTCTCTATCTGATAGATGCTTTACATGTTTCTACTTAATTCATTTCCAGATGTTTTCCTGATCCTCCTCCTCCTCTAAACAGTACATACACCAAATACATTTTTGCAGCTAATGCAAATCAGGAGCATTTGTGAGCTTGCAAATCTGGGCTATGAATTAGGCAGCCACTAATTTAAAGCCTGCCTCTTCCATGAACTCACAGGGTGGCCTTCACCAAACCCCTCTTTGGGCCTCAGCCCCATATGCAATATGCGGGATAAGAATAGCTTACCTTACAGCAGGGGTTGCTAACCCGTAGGTCATATAATGATTTCTATGTGATCACCGAGACCTTCCTTGTTGCCCTTTTAAAAATAAACAATGCCCTTCTTGCCCCTCTTCCAAATCACCCTTGGCCGAATGTTTGTATGCAATGCATTTACATCTCTCTGTGTGTGACTGAGGGAACAACCCTTGAAAGGTTGGCCAACCATCAATGCAGCTCTAGTACCCTAAAGGTTAGCTGCTTTTGCCGTCCAGCTTTGATGTTGGGATTACAGCTAGATAATGCAGGTGAAAAAAATTGAGGACCTGAAAGCACTGTCCTCAAATGATATAATGATGATAATACTTACTATCATCATCATGCTACTGCTCCAGAGAAGCGTACATGGAGCAATGGATTCAAGCTACAAGAAAGAAGATTCCACCTAAACATTAGGAAGAACTTCCTGACAGTAAGAGCTGTTCGACAGTGGAATTTGCTGCCAAGGAGTGTGGTGGAGTCTCCTTCTTTGGAGGTCTTTAAGCGGAGGCTTGGCAGCCATCTGTCAGGAATGCTTTGATGGTGTTTCCTGTTTGGCAGGGGGTTGGACTGGATGGCCCTTGTGGTCTCTTCCAACTCTATGATTCTATGCATCTTTCCGTGAATAAATTGCAGAGAGAAAGAATGAGAGTAGCCTGTGTCTATTATCATCAAGTTGTTTATCAGAATGGGAAACTGCCAGCTATTTGCAGGATCTGACTGTGGCTCAGGGTTTGCCTTGAAGCTGACTGCGGCTGGAGGGAGAGGCTGGTGTAGAATCATTTGGGCAGGCAAAGGTTGCAAACATGAAGCAGTAGTTTGGAAGGGAAGAGGAAGATGGCAGCAAGACAGAGGAGTTCAACTTGCTCACCAGTGTGGGTGAAGTTTCAGCTGCTGTGCTTGGCTGGCATCAGTCCTAAGGACCTGACTTGCTCTTCTTGGCATAGCACCATCACCTGAACTTCAGGCTCCACCTAACTTCTTCAGCTGAATCTCGAGCTCCAACCACTGACCCTGAGCTGTAGAACTCATCCTCCAAGTGTAGCTTTGGGTCAGGGCCAGCCCCAGGTTTTAGAGAGCGGTCTGAACAATGTGTCCACTACGACTCACTATGCCTTCCTGGTGCCTCCCCCCCCCCATAAGCCTTCCACATGACGGCAGCCAGAAGTGAAGGTGGGCACCTTCCCCTTTTCATTTTATTTTAAAAACCAAGGCAGAAGGAGTAAAAATGCTCTGAAGCAAAGCACTGAGTGAGAATGCAGCCGCTTCCCATCTTCATCCCGCAGAATACCTCTGTTTTTGTAACCCTGATTTAAAAGAAATTGTAAGTTGCTTTGAACTGCCTTGGACAAGGTAAAGCGGCTAACAAATTTAATAAATAATAAATATAATAAAGGAAACGGGGTGCTTCTGACAAGCATTTGCCTCACCATGCCAAGTGCTGAGGATGACCCTGATTCCTGGAAGTATGGTATATTTAAAGTTCTTGTTTTTTATGTTGCCCTGCTTGTTTTGCACAAGATGGTGCATGCTGCCCAGGGCAACAAACTCTGAGATGTTAGAACCCCGGAGAATGATGAAGCACAGGGGCGGCTAGGATATCATCTTTCTAAAGTCACTCTGATCGTGCCACTTCTATGTTAGTAGCACGAGCCCAGCTGAAGCATGAACATAATTTGCAGCCTGAAATCTACCAAGAAATATCCCAGAGGAACTCCCCAAATAGCAGCTGGTATTTAAAGTTCTTGCTGTTATTTCAGATCTTTTGCATAGTGTGTAGTTTTTACATTGTATTTTGGGATATATTAGTAGATTTGCTTGTCACTCAAACAAATGGGAAATTAATGTTTTCCCTTCAGAATCCTTACTCCCCCCCCCAGTAAATTTAAACCAACCCTGATTTTTTCTTTCTACACCCTTTCTTGACGAATGAAAATACTCTCAGGGTTCCTAGCGCTTAATAGCGTCTTTCAACTATTGAATGTTCCTTCCTAGTGAAAAGTCATTTTAAAAAACAAAACAAAACAAAAAGTATTTGTTACATTAAAGGGTTGAGATGAAATGATGAAAGCTCAGTTACAGCATGTTCTTAAGTACACAAATTATGTTACATGGTGGAGGACGAATGGTATATTTGTTCATGGCATGCAGTAATCCCTTGTAAGTTGTTTGCTACCTTAGAACTGCACACACATAGAGGAAGAATGAAATAAAAACACACATGACTTCTTAGTCAGCTCGAAACGTCAGCTAATGCAAAATGCAGCTGCCGTAATTAGTGCAAGAGCTAGACAATTTGGTCCTATGACCATACCGATTTTGCATCTGTTGCATGTGTTACCCTGGTTCAGTTTTGAATGCTAGTGCTAACCTGTAAAACCGAGACAGTCTTGCAGACCAGGTTATCCAAGATCTATACGAACCTGCCCAGGCCCTAGGATCAGTCTCAGAGGAGCTCTCTAGCCTGCTGGTAAGTTCATTCAGGTTGGCAAGTACCAGTGATAGGGTCTTTCCAGTGGTGGCTCCATACTTTTGAAATCCCCTCCCCTGAAAATTCTACTTCTGCATGCAAAACAGATGCTGTGCCACTGAGCCCTTCCCAAATGATCAAGACGGTAAGGAGAGGAGGGCCATGCCTGTTGGCCCCAGTTCTGCTGCACCAGACCCAGAAGCCCTTCCCCTTCACCATCCACACACTGAGGGATAAGCTGAGCAAAGAAGAAGGATCTTCGAAGAATCTCTGTGATGCTTAAGGCATTTTCTTCGAAGAGAAAATGAACGGGAGTACTCTAGAAATGCAAGAAAGCTCTGCCAGCTCAGCACCTGAGCTATAGTTATTCTAACCTTTCAGATTATTATTTTTCAATTTGGATTTACACCAATGAAAAACTGCTTTGCCTGTGGGATCAAGAGACTTCAGCTTAGACCTGTGTTCTCTGAAAAGGCTACAGCTGTTCGGGAAAGACCAAATCTCGATTCCAAAAACGTTTTGCTTATGCACACGTCTGGAACTGATTTTAGCTGATCGGCAGCCTCGAGACTCCGCATCCATTCAGGTAACCCATCCAAAAAGAACTTGGAAAAGGATTTTGGTACTCATCTTTAGGGCACCTGTGTTGTCCCTCCCTGAGAGCATACCTCATTAATCTCCAAAGCAGATACAAATATATTGCATTGGCAGTAGATGTGGCTACTGTCCGGCCCTGGTTTAGCTCAGCCGAGACAGAATGCAGCTGGAACCCACTTTGTCTGAGGGCACAAGGGAAGAAGAAGAAGAGCAAAAGACTTGGTCACAGATGGGCTGGATGTCAAGGCCCAAAATCAGGCAGATGAGAGTCAAAGGACCAGAGACAATAGCAGAGTAAGAGCCAGGAAGAAGCGCCCTTTTCAAGCGTTACAAAGGTGGAGATGGAACCATGTAAGGGGGGGGAGCTGTGAGGACCAGCATACTATTCCACACCCCACCCAGTCGCCATTTTTGTCACCTTGTGAAGGACTGTGTGAAACAGGGAGCCTCTTGCATCTTCGGAGCCTGCCCACACATTTTTCCAGTTCCAAAAAGTGTGGGGAGCCTTCACATAAATGTATGGTACAAATGCAGCCAGCGGCTGCTGCTGCTGCTATATTATTATTATTATTATTATTATTATTATTATTATTATTATTAACCCCGCCCACAGTTTCCGAGCACAGTTCAAAGTGTTGGTGCTGACCTTTAAAGCCCTAAATGGCCTCGGTCCAGTATACCTGAAGGAGCGTCTCCACCCCCATCGTTCTGCCCGGACACTGAGGTCCAGTACCGAGGGCCTTCTGACGGTTCCCTCGTTGCGAGAAGCCAAGTTGCAGGGAACCAGGCAGAGGGCCTTCTCGGTGGTGGCACCTGCCCTGTGGAATGCCCTCCCATCAGATGTCAAAGAGAAAAACAGCTACCAGATTTTTAGAAGACATCTGAAGGCAGCCCTGTTTAGGGAGGCTTTTAATGTTTAATTGTTTTATTTCATTTTTCTGTTGTAAGCTGCCCAGAGTGGCTGGGGAAACCCAGCCAGATGGGCAGGGTATAAATAATAAATTGTTGTTGTTGTTGTTGTTGTTGTTGTTGTTGTTGTTGTTGTTGTAATCTAGCTGGGTTTCTCAAGCTGCTCTGGGCGACTCCCAACAATATATTAAAAATACAATAAAACATCAGACATTAAAAACTTCCCTAAACAGGGCTGCCTTCAGATGTCTTCTAAAAGTCAGATAGTTGTTTATTTCCTTGACATCTGATAGGAGGGCATTCCACAGGGTGGGTGCCACTACCGAGAAGGCCCTTTACCTGGTTCCCTGTAACCTCACTTCTTGCATGGAGAGAACCGCCAGAAGGCCCTCGGAGCTGGACCTGAAGGTGGAGATCATCCTTCAGGCATACTGGGCCGAGGCCGTTTAGGGCTTTAAAGGTCTGCAGCAACACTTTGAATTGTGCTCACAATTGTACTGGGAGCCAATGTAGGTCTTTCAAGGCCAGTGTTATGTGGTCTCAGTGGCCACATAGCAAACCCATCAAGGGTGTTTGGGAGGCTGCAGCTGCAATCATGTGTGCACTTACGTGGGAGTATGTCACCTTGAACTCAAGGGACTTACTTCTAAGTAGACATGTACATGACTTTTCTCATGTGCAAGTTTCCAGTTTCCTAGAGAGAGTCAATTGTGCTTCAGAAGGCAGGCAGGCAGGCTTGCAAAGGTGCCAAACAGCATTCTGTTTAAAATGTTATTTTAAATGCACCAGACAGACTAAAAGTGGAGCAAGGGATAAGTGTGTACAAGCTGTTGGGACCTGGCTCAAGATTTCTGGATGGCTGGAATACCTCACTCATGCACTTTCTAATTATGCTAGTAAAAACAGACTCGTCGTGGTTTTCCAGCTTCCTTGTGACTTCACTGCACTTCCTCGTTCACATCAATACATATTAACTGTATTTTAAGACTCAAGATCACTGCAGGGAGGAGACTCCACAATTTGGGCCTGTTGTCAAAAAGGCCCTTTCCACCCTAATGGAGACAGCACATTTGTGAACGTTGGCACTAAGCTTCTATTTAACTGGACAATTTGCTACAAGATTGTTTTTGCTGATCTGCGTGTTCTAGACACTTTTTTGCCTTCTATTAGGCTGCATACATGCTCTACATTTAAAGCACATTCTGTCCCTCAAAGAATTCTGGGCACTGTAGTTTGGCACTCGGAGTGTTACAATTCTTAACAAACTACAGTGCTCAGAATTCTCTGAGTGGGAAAATGTACTGGGAAGGTACTTTAAAGTTACTGTATAGTGTGTCACAGTCTTACATGACTAAACATTAAAAGGAAAGATAACCAATACAGTTTCTGATTACTCTCAATCCTAGATAATGTATATAGCAGCAGTCCATTCTGCAGCATCTAATATAACTGTGTGCTATCTTTGCAATTTATTAATGTATTGTCATTTGGATTTAAATGTATATTGGAAAAACTCATTTAAAAATGCTTTATTGAAGACTAAAGAATGTAATTGGCGATGTAATTAGATTACAGTCCACCAGCCCCACCAGCCAACATGGTCAATGATCAGGGGTGATGAGAAATGTTGTCTAATCAGATTTGGAGAGTGTCACACTGGCTACAAAATATTTAAAACTGGGACACTAAAAAAGAAATCAGAAGAAGTAATCCCTGAAATATGAAGAATGTGACTATTAAATGTTTATAGGCAGAAATTACTATTGATTACTTTCATAGCTGCCAAGTTTTCCCTTTTCTCGCGAGGAAGCCTATTCAGCATAAGGGAAAATCCCTTTAAAAAAGGGATAACTTGGCAGCTATGATTACTTTAAACCACATAGATTTGATAGTAAGAGTTTTATTGAACGTATCATTTGAAATAGCCAGAAGTATGCATTTCATCAGTACAGTTGTATCAATGCACTGGATCCCATTTTTTCACTCTACTTCCCCCAAAGCTACGGTTTCTGAAATAGTAAATACACATCTAAAACTGCCCTTAACAAACAGATCACAGAAGCATTGGGGGGGGGGGTCTAGGACCTCCACACCCCTAGTTAGAGACCCTTAAATGTACTATAAGCATGTACGCCATGCTTAAATGAAAGTATGAAACGAAAGTTTCAAATATATGTAACAAGTTATTACTATTTTACACACTTTTTATGTAGAACTAGCTGACCCGGCCATGCATTGCTGTGGTTCTTTCCTGTGATTCCCCCCACCCACCCTGTCCCAATCCATGACGTATCCTGCCCCTCTGCCCTCCACCCCGGCTCATCCTTGTGTTTCAGTAGGATACCCTTCCCTCTGTTGTCCCTGGGGAGTGTTGGCCCCTCCCCCATGTATCTCCATACCTTGGCCCCCACCCTTGGAGAAGGAACTGTCAGCTTCTAGGTTCTATTTCCCAGCATGCACTTTGTCTGAGCCCTCTGTTGTCCCTGGGGAGTGTTGCCCCCTACCCCCGGTATCTTCCTACATTGGACCCCACCCTTGGAGAAGGAGCTGTCAGTTTCTGGGTTCCATTTCCCAGTATTTTTGTCTGAGCCCTCTGTTGTCCCCTCCCCCCTGTATCTCCATCATGAACATTTCTATATATTTAGATTAAGGATTAGATTAGATTAGATTAGATTAAGGTGATGATGCGCCCTGGGACCCAGAGAACTACTTTAAAAATCCCGGCCGGGGGGGGGGGTAAAATAGTGAAGCCCCACAGCCCTATAGCAACAGACAGGCCCAGACAGAAGGAGGGGGGGTCATATGGGCCACTTGGCGCGGGCCTCCGAATCCAAAGGTGGCCTCGGTCAGCATATTCACAATCAGTAAAATGAAAAAAGTAACAAAAGGATTAAAAACAGGGCCACATTATCTACCTGGCCTGGGGCCTGCAAGGGCCTGGCAACAGAAGGCGTGTACTGAAGCACCCGAGTTGTTCAGTTCCATAAAAATCCCAGGAAGTGGCATGCGGAAGGTAGGGGATTGTAAATCGGGGGGGGGGGGATTGGGCACTGCAAATATCTGAGGACATGTTTGTTTTTTTAAAAAAAAAGATGCAGAGGGTTGCATTCAGTCGTAGTATATGTGAAATGGAGGGTAATAGCCCCCCTTCAGATCCCCCTGAGCCTCAGAGTCCTCCTGAGTCGAGGCAAGATACTGTGGAGACAGCAGGTTTCATCCCTGTGTCTCCCCCCACCCTGTTCTGACCCATTACGTATCCCTGCTCTTTATTTGCCCCCCCCACACCCCCAGGCAGACCCCTACCTCCACTTGGCAATGTTGGTTATTTGGTGGGGGATTTTTTGGGGGGTGTAGTGGTGCTAAATGGTAAAGTAAAAACCCCTTGCCATGCAGGGGCCTACATAAATCAAAGGCTGCGCTGTGGCCTGTGATCCATGCGCTTGTCCTCTCCCTAGGAGCCTGGCAGGATCCTAGGGGTCTGATAATGGCTGCCTTGGTGGTTTAAGTTGCTTGGTTGATGATTATGTGATTTGGTTTGTGGGTGTGGCTTAGATTTCACAGGAAGGGAGGGGGTGGAGGAGGGTATAACGCCACTTGAGGGCGCTGTTTGACTTGGTGGAAATCCAGCTCTGTACCTGCCCAGGTGTGTGATTTGAGGGATTTTTGTCCCCAACAACGCTCGGGGAGTGGCCTGGATCGTTGTGTCAAAATTTCAGGATGATCGGTCAAGCGGTTACGGAGAAAAGTGGAACCTGCAGTTTCACGATTTTTACATTTATATATATAGATAGATAGATAGATAGATAGATAAAATATCTGCTTAATACAAAGGGAATCCACAAAGGTTTCTTTTTAAACTAGGCTATAAATGCCTTCTTAGTTATAGTTCTTTCTAAAAAGCTATTTTCATTACTTGGCATTAAGTTAATGTTGCTTTTTCCAGGTGTATACTGAGGAAACACTTATACATGGTTTCCAAACTTTGCTACAGTATAATTGCTAAGTGCAGTATCACAGATAACATCAATGGAAAATTGTTAGATGCATATTTTTCCCTGAAGGTACCCCTGACCATTAGTTCCAGTCGCAGACGACTCTGGGGTTGCACGCTCATCTCGCTTTACTGGCCGAGGGAGCCAGTGTTTGTCCGCAGACAGCTGGTCATATGGGCAGCATGACTAAGCCGCTTTTGGCGAAACCAGAGCAGCGCACGGAAACGCATATGTAGTCCACTTAAAAATTACACATATCCAGATTCTTGGTTTTAAAAGTCAAATACACTTGAAGAGCTCAGGCAGTCTTTGACTAAATTTATTCTCAGAAAGTGAGGAGGAATTAAAGAACCTTCTAATGAGGGTGAAATAGAAGTGGTCTGAAGCTCAACATCAAAAAAACTAAGATCATGGCCACTGGTCCCATCACCTCCTGGCAAATAGAAGGGGAAGAAATGGAGGCAGTGAGAGATTTTACTTTCCTGGGCTCCTTGATCACTGCAGATGGTGACAGCAGTCACAAAATTAAAAGACGCCTGCTTCTTGGGAGAAAAGCAATGACAAACCTAGACAGCATCTTAAAAAGCAGAGACATCACCTTGCCAACAAAGGTCCGTATAGTTAAAGCTATGGTTTCCCCAGTAGTGTTGTATGGAAGTGAGAGCTGGACCATAAAGAAGGCTGATCGCCGAAGAATTGATGCTTTTGAATTTTGGTGCTGGAGGAGACTCTTGAGAGTCCCATGGACTGCAAGAAGATCAAACCTATCCATTCTGAAGGAAATCAGCCCTGACTGCACACTGGAAGGACAGATTGTGAAGCTGAGGCTCCAATACTTTGGCCACCTCATGAGAAGAGAAGACTCTCTGGAAAAGACCCTGACGTTGGGAAAGACAAGGAGAAGGGGACGGCAGAGAACGAGACGGCTGGACAGTGTTCTTGAAGCTACAAACATTAGTTTGATCAAACTGCGGGAGGCAGTGGAAGACAGGAGTGCCTGGCGTGCTATGGTCCATGGGGTCACGAAGAGTCGGACACGACTAAACGACTAAACAACAACATTCTCAGAAACTCAGTCTGGCCTATTTATTTATTTATTTCTAACATTTGCATGCAATCTTTTCTCCAAGGAACTGACAATTATATACATGGTGTCACTAGAGACTAGAGCAGTGTTACCCAACCAGTGTGCCTCCAGATGTTTTAGGACTACAACTCCCATTATTCCTGACCACTGATCTTGCTAGCTAGGGATGATGGGAGTTGTAGTCCCAAAACATCTGGAGGCACACTGGTTGGGAAACACTGGACTAGAGCATAGCTGCCAAGTTATCCCTTTTTTAAAGGGATTTTCCCTTATGCTGAATAGGCTTCCTTGCGAGAAAAGGGAAAACTTGGCAGCTATGGACTAGAGACCTAGACCTGAGACTTTCTGCTTGTAACCCATGTATGCTGCCATTAAGTTGCAAAACTGGTAGAGAAAACTGGCTGCCTAATTCAGATAAGGTCAGAGTATGTACTATTATTAGAGTTAGGTAGAAAAACACTCTTTTTTAAGCGTTCATTAGACAGGGAAAGTGAAACAAACATCTCTCAGAAAAATCTTTCGGGAGGGGGGTTAAAAAAATTGAGAGGGGGGGTCGGCCAAAGTGTTTCAGGTTTGTTATTTTCCTTTACAAGTGGAGAAATTTCAGCGCAACCGTAATTGCTATTGCATTTTCATTCCATCCTTCTCAGCTCAGAGAGGCTCAGCTCAGAGAGGCATCCATCGTTTCTTTCCTCTTCCCCCATTTTTGTTTCTTAGGCTGAAAGATAGCCCAAAGTCATCCAGTGAGCTTCAGAGTGCGGGAGATATTTGAACCTTTGTTTCCCAGGCTCTCCTATCCAACGATGTAATTCCTACACCATAGTGACTATCAGTGAAAATCCACTTGAGTGTCATTCAGTTTACACACCACATCTCTTTCCTCTATTATCAGCTTCTCTGATGGCTCAGATGGTCTGTTGATTCCCATCAAAAGCAATAGGATGAAGAGCATTTCACTTTGTACTATGCATCCATTCATTTGATCAAAACTGACTTTGGTTAGATCATGTTTTGTCTTCAGTACTTGTTTATGCAGCACAGAGAATGTATGTTTCAAATGATGTCCATATTCCCAAAGATGCTGGCTTTATGAACACCAGACTTAGGCAAAATAAGAGTTAATGCAGAAGCCTGAATCATCCAGTGGTTTCTTTTGGATATGGAAACTTATTATTCCCCCCGGGGTAGCAGTGAACTCTGATGTGTATAATATCTGCAAAACTGTAAGAAAGGATATCTAAACATGCAGATTTACTGTATTGTTCTGAGAATACAGTCAACAAGGGACCAAAAATTTGATTTCCAAATCACAGTGGAACATGTCCTGTTTTGTTATACACTAACATTCAAGCTGTTCCAAAAGTTAATGTTGGCATGTCAGTCTTGAATTAGGAAACTAGGGAAGATTTGAGCAACTTTTACACAATAGCAAGTTGTCACTACATTGCTGTAAACTAGGTCTCAGGGGCTATTGTTGAGTTATATTGATGGCAAAATTGATAGCCATCAGGACCACTAACTGTTTGGGCTCCCGTCCAAACCCCAGAGGGATAGTAATATTAGTCTGTTATAGACAATATCCCAAATGAGAGCTTAACACTAGGGATGAAAGGATTCCTTACATACCATTACACTTTATCTCGTGGATTCTTACCTTCCATTTTTCCTGAATTCTGGTTTAATGATTAAAAAAAATTAAAAATCAGAATTTGCCATCCTGACTGAAGCTAATGGGAACTGTACTCAAATTAACATAAAAGTGCCTACTGTATCAGGCCAATGGCCCATCTTGTCCAGCAGCCTGTTCTCACAGTGGCCAGCCAATTCTTTTCCTACCAATGGAAGGATAAAATATTTGAGGTTTTATTGTTTAGCAACATAGATGGGAGGATAGAAATCCTAAAGGTTTATTAAATGAGAGTTGAATTAGGACAGACAAAATAAATGACTTCTTCACATCAGCACCGGCCCAATACACTTCACTGCCTAAGGAAAAGGAAAAGATGGTGACACACAGACACCCCATTCCACATACAGAAGCCATTCCTAGTGTTTGCCACCTGAGGTGGATGCCTCACTTTGCCTAATAATAGAGCAAATGTCTACTTTGCTTTGTTCCCACAAGATGTGGTGATGCCAAAAAAGGTCTGTATAGTTAAAGCTATGGTTTTCCCAGTAGTGATGTATGGAAGTGAGAGCTGGACCATAAAGAAGGCTGATCGCCAAAGAATTGATGCTTTTGAATTACGGTGGTGGAGGAGACTCTTGAGAGTCCCATGGACTGCAAGAAGATCAAACTTATCCATTCTTAGGGAAATCAGCCCTGAGTGCTCACTGGAAGGACAGATCCTGAAGCTGAGGCTCCAATACTTTGGCCACCTCATGAGAAGAGAAGACTCCCTGGGAAAGACCCTGATGTTGGGAAAGACAAGGAGAAGGGGACGACAGAGGACGAGATGGTTGGATAGTGTTCTCGAAGCCACCAACATGAGTCTGGCCAAACTGCGGGAGGCAGTGGAAGACAAAAGTGCCTGGTGTGCTCTGGTCCATGGGGTCAGGAAGAGTCGGACACGACTAAACGACTAAACAACAACAAAGTACGTTTCCGAGCACAATTCAAAGTGTTGGTGCTGACCTTTAAAGCCCTAAACGGCCTCAGTCCTATATACCTGAAGGAGCATCTCCACCCACGTTGCTCAGCCCAGACACTGAGATCCAGCGCCGAGGGCCTTCTGGTGGTTCCCTCACTGCGAGAAGCAAAGCTACAGGGAACCAGGCAGAGGTCAAGGAGATAAACAACTACCTGACATTTAGAAAACACCTAAAGGCAGCCCTGTTTAGGGAAGTTTTTAATCTGTGATATTTTAATGTATTTTGGTATTTGTTGGAAGCCGCCCAGAGTGCCCGGGGAAACCCAGCCAGATGGGCGGGGTATAAATAATAAATAATAACAAATGTGGTGATGGCTTCAGGTTTAGATGGCTTTAAAAGGGGATTAAATGACATAATAAAAGATAGGCTTATCAATGGCTCTTTCTTACATTATTTAGGTTTAAGATGCTTTTCTAAGAAAACAGTCCAGGCAGTTCAAAGGCACAACAATCAGATAATCAGTAACTAACATCTTGAGCTGAGTCTGCAGGCTGTTTGGAAGCCAGTTCAATTGGATAAGATGATCAGATGATAACAACGTGGGTGGCAGAAAAGTGATTAGGCAAGCAATGTAATCCTATATCTGCTTACCTCAGAGTAAGCCCCACTGAACTCAGTGGGACTTAACTTTTATAGAGACAGATGTCCTGTAAGGCTGAGATCCTGAGGACATTTACATGGATGGGAGTTCCACTGAAATCTACCTCACTTTCAAGTAAATTTCCATAGGATCGGGTTGCAGAAGTCCTTGTGAGTTGTCTTGACACCTTTTCCTTGCTGTTATAATTTAGTGCAGCCAAGAGGGGGAAAGCACCAGTTATGGAGTTTCTTAACTTCCATGCCTGGCAGAGGAGGGGGCAATAGACCAAAAGAATTCTGGTCAACAGTAATGGGAAACTGGCATGGATATGCTAATTATTTACTTTAGCCAGATTTTTTTTCTGCAGTTCTGAATATTCTCCTCCTCCAGGCCTGTTGAAAGTACTGCCTTGTTGCTGTGCAATCAGAGAGGAGCATGCAAAGGTGTCCGATTTATAGCCTTTTACTTAACAGGTGGTACTGGTAGCTGTGAGTTCCCTGCACTGGATAAATGAAAAAGAAAACCAAGTCTTCTTTTTTGTCTTTTCTCAACATAAAAGAGGGGCTGTATTAGTCACAGTTTGCATGGACAGTTGCCAGCCCAATTGCTTGCTGTTTTTCCTTTTCTTTTTTGAGCCTAATAAAAATGTCTATTAGGCTTTTGTAGGGATTTAGAGACTGACCTGCACCACTGGCCAAAGCCGAATGAAATTGGCAAAGCGCGGCAGTCAAATCCCATGTTGCTTTGCAACTTTCAAACAATCTAAAAGCCTTGTTGAAATGTAGCAGCCATGGCAAGCTCACACTCTTTGCCAAAGCACTCTAGGGGTACGTTCCAAACAAGATCTGATCTCTCAGGCTCGGACAGTGAAAGGAAGGGGGGTGGAGAGAGAGAGAGAGAGAGAGAGAGAGAGAGAGAGAGAGAGAGAGAGAGAAGAGGTTAGGTTCTGTCAATATTGTGCACAGTACAAACAGGGGGGAGAAATTCCCCTTGACTTGTTTTCTTAATGAGACATCCCTTTGGATGTGTTTCATCTGTGCTCCATGGGATCCGATTAGGAAGACTTTCATCCAGCCAAACGTCAAATGAAATGATCAGGAGTGAAGGCTAGAAGGGGACCGTGAAACTGGATTTTCCAAGAGGCTACTCCGGTCCTCACCCCACCCTCCTCCTCCTCCAAAACAAAAGCGAAAGCGAAATCCGCGGGCAGAAGCGAAGTAAGAAAAATGGATATAAACTTCAGTGATCCCACCTCCTTAACCTGCAATTAAATAAATAATAATGATTCTACACTAATAAGAACTTAGTCCACACATGTGATACTTTGAGTAACAATGAGGATTTTAAATGGTATAGCTCTTTGCTTTCCTAAGGATGACCAGGGGGGGGGGAATTTTGTTTTCCCCTCATCACAATCCTGTGAGATGTAGAAAATGTTATCACGCTCAGTTATTGGGAAGATATTTGGAACCTAGGTGTATTGTCTTCACTAGATATCGTAAATATTTTTGTGGGGTGTGTGTGCCAAATTTTGTTTGTGAAATTATTGGGTTTTTTAATGAATGCATTTTGAGGTGAAATGTTAACTAAAAAAAATTGAATGCTTTGGCACCTGTCAAATCCTAAATATCATTACATCTTAATTATAAAATACAGAGTATCAAATCCTGTAATGTCAAGTATCTGGGATAACCTAAAGATTCTATCTGTAGGCATCAATGTTTATGGAGAGAGGGAAAAATATTATATGCAGCTGCAGGACAGAGAGCTGGAAGTCCTTTTACTCTTTTCTAGATTTCTGTAGCTTTTCCTTTCTTTTCCTTTTCTCTACCTTTCTCCTTTTGGGGAGGGGGTCCTTTCCTTGTTTTTTTGTTTTTTTTTCTGACTTTGTTCTTTCTCAAGACTAATTAGCTGTTTTATCATAGTTTGTAATGGGTATGTATTTTGTATATCTATGAATAAGTATCAATAAATAAGTTGATTTGGGGGGGGGATGAGAGAAAACATTTGGGATCACTTTAATTCCACCGCTGATCATCACCTGTTTTATGGTAAGGTGAAGGTATAGGGACCCCTGACCATTAGGTCCAGTCGTGACCGACTCTGGGGTTGCGGCGCTCATCTCGCATTATTGGCTGAGGTATTGGCGAGGTACAGCTTCCAGGTCATGTCGCCAGCATGACTAAGCCACTTCTGGCGAACCAGAGCAGCGCACGGAAATGCCGTTTACCTTCCTGCTTGGAAGGGTACCTATTTATCTACTTGCACTTTGACGTGCTTTCGAACTGCTAGGTGGGCATGAGCTGGGACCGAACAATGGGAGCTCACCCCGTCGTGGGGATTTGAACTGCCAACCTTCTGATCAGTTTAGACCGACCACAGTGTAGTACAGGTCAAATCCAGAACCTTAAATTGTGCCCAGTGGAAAACAGGCATAGCGGAGCATAGAGAAGCGGGACTGGAATGGCCTGGCCTCCAGATATGACTGGCACACTATATTGCAGATCTCACTTGTTCAGTGTTGTGCTTAGGTGACTTTGAGGTGTTTATGGTGTAGTTCTCAACCTGTGCCTGTTTTTTACACCTTCAGGCTGGGAACTAGCATGACTGGATGCTCCACCATATAAAAATATCCCCTACCACCCAGGGGAAGGTGGTAGGCTACTCTTCCTCCTCACCTGCACCATAAGTATGGCATGCCACTCAGACATACCCCACCGCCACCTGTAGTCTGAAGAAGATAGACCAGACATAAGCAAGAACTACCCTTTACAATCAGTTGAACAAGTATTTTCCTGGGGTTGTTTTTTTTTAAAAAAAGCCAAAGCAGCTTTAGGAGCCAGCAACCTGGAGCAGGCTATCATTGGAGCACTTGCCTCTTTCCCTGTGGGCCAATTTCACTCTTCTGAGGAAAGTTATGATAAAAGTTACTGTTTGCTTTCCTTCATGAGGTAAAAAGCAGCTTGGGTGGGTTTGTTTTTTTGATGCCCGGGGGGGGGGGGGAATGAGTCAAAAAACCGAAGTGCACTTTCCTCACTCAGTGTGATGTTCAACACCAGGCTGTAGCCTTAGCCAAAAGCAGCCACATGAAGGTGTGTGTGTGTGTGTGTTTGACATGCAGCTTACCATCTTGCATTGTTGTGATCCTTCGTCTTTTTTGTGGTTTTGACTTTATCTGGCTTTTATAATGTTTTGATGATTTTACTGTGCAAACTGAGCTCGCTCAGAATAAAATGTGCACAATAAACAAACAAAGTAAGAGCATAAGAACGCAAGCTCTTACGTTATTTGTTTGTGGTATATGTAAGCCACGCTGAATCAAACCAAGCCAAAGGGTCCGTTTAGTCCACCGGCTCTTTCCCAAGAATGGCCAGCCAGATACCTTTGAGGAGCTCACAAGCAAGCCATGAAACCAGCAGCGTTCCCCTGTTACTCGTCCCCAGCACCTGGTATCTGCCACTGAACATGGAGACTCCATTTGGCTACAATATTTTAAAAAACCATTGAAGGAACTATCCTCCCTGAATTTGCCTAACCTAAGCTTGTGGCCACTGCCATATCTTGAGACACAAAATTCCAGATTAATCATGTATTGTGTGAGGAACTACATTCTTTTGTCCATCCCAGATCAAGCAACTTCGTTGAGTGATGCAGAGCTCTAGTAGCAAGGGAACACAGACTAGGGAGCGCACACCCTATTGGCTCCCTACAGAACAAGCAATGGCCTGAGATAAATGCTAGGGCAGCTTTTACCTGAGGGAAAGGCCGAAGCAAGGGATTCCAGGCTAGGGAACACAGATACCATTGACTCCCAGGTGGCCTGAGAGGCTTTTGTCACTCTACATTTTATATAATGTGGTGTTTTTTTAAACAGTATTTTAAAATTGTAAACAGCCTGGGCAGAAATCCAATAAATAAATCCAATAAATAAATCCTGTTATGCCATGCGTTGTTATTCACAGAACCAAGAGTGAGGGAAAGGGTTGGGTGGCAGAGAATAAATACTTCACACGGCACATTCTTAAACTTTCTGAAGATGTAGTGATGGCAACCAAGTCAGATAGACCTAAAAGGTAATATTAGACAAAAAATCATGGAGGATAAGGCCACAAGCCACTGTTCTACCTTCCACTGTCAGACACAGCATGCCTCAGAGTCACAAGTGGGGATAGGTGCTATTGCACCCAGGTCCTGCTCTTGCATAACCTCCAAGATTCCTCATAGGGGCATTTCTCCCCCCCCCCTCCCATTGCCCTTCTCAACCCCCCATTCACACTTCCAACACTACTACACCAACGGAACACTGCGCACACACACACCCTCCACCATCCTGAGAAAACCCCTTAATCCAAATTTTATTTTATTCTTTGGTAGATTTACCAAAAAAGCAAAAACAAACCCACCAATAAATACATTTTAGAAAGGGGCAAGATTAGACGCAGGTGCATAAAGCATTTTTTTAAATAAAAAAAAAGACACCTAGTGCTCCACTCTCCCTTTCTTCCCATCCAGGGCAGCCCTGCCCTCTGCCTGCATGCCAGTGGTGGCAGCCTCTCTTCCTCCTCGCCTGCTCTCCAGCAGCTGCTGTGAGCTGCCCAAGGAGACCAGCAACAGCAGCCATTGGGGGGGGGCATGGAGAGGTAACAGGACACTGCCTCACAGCCCCCTCTGCCGCCACCACAGTCAATCCAGACAAGTGCTGGCTGATCCTTCTCCCCAAGCTCAGCAGCAGCACTGGCAGGGAAAATAGGGACATTCCAGGATCAAATCAAAAGCCTTTCCTAATTCCGTGACTATCCCTGGAAAATAAGGACACTTGGAGGGTATGTTTTTGGGCTTCCCTCAGGCATCTGCAGTGCCAGATTTACATATAAGCTAAACAAGCTATAGCTTAGAGCCCCACTCTCTTGCCCTCCCCCAAATACACACACACACACACACACACACACACACACACACACACACACACACACCGGTACTTCTTTTTAATTGTATTTCACTATTAATATACTTCTTCTTAATTGTATTTCAGTTCAACAATTACTTTGATAAAATACATATTTTGTTATGTGCAAATGGCTTTAGATACCTATTAGGTCCATAAATTACCCTATACAGTGGTACCTCGGTTTATGAACACAATTGGTTCCGGAAGTCTGTTCATAAACTGAAGCGTTCATAAACTGAAGTGAACTTTCCCATTGAAAGTACTGGAAAGTGGATTAATCTGTTCCAGACGGTCCACGGAGTACTTAAACTGAAGTGTTCATAAACTGAAGCGAACTTTCCCATTGAAAGCAATGGAAAGTGAATTAATGCGTTCCAGATGGGTCCGTGGCGTTCGTAAACCGAAAATTCGTAAACCGATGTATTCATAAACCGAGGTTCCACTGTAGTATATGTTCAACACAAACAGTGGCAATTTGTAGTTGACAAAGGACAGCTGGACATATAAAGGGCCCCATTACCTTCCGTAGCTTAGGGCCTCATCAAACCTAAATCCGGCCCTGGGCATCTGGTTGGCCACCATAAGAACAGGATGGCTCTTGTTATGTTCTTATTTATTAAAGTTTCTGCACAAATTACAATTTCTCTCTTGGTCATGCATGACAGAAGTCCATTTGTTGTGTTCAAAACAGCAACTAGTCATGGTGGCTATGATATATTATCCCCAGTAAGAGAGGTAGTACGTCTCCGAATACCAGTTGTTGAGGATCGCAAGCAAGGATGTTGGCCTGCATGTACATTTCCCAGAGGCACGTGGTGAACAGAATGCCAGACTAATGGAAATGCTACAGCGGCTGACAGGATCAGGGTCTTAACTGGGCAACAAAGCAAGTGGAGACTCTCCAGCTCCTATGTAGAAATCTCCTCCCTCTCCCAGCTCCCCCTCAGATGGCCTTCCTTTTTTACTGACAATGAGTTTGCTACATACCGTGACTGTTGCATTTTAATGAGTTTATGCATGGCTTCTTTCGGAGTGAGCAATTAAAGAAAGAAAGAAAAGGAGACATGGCACAAAAGGCAAAACTCCTCATGTACTGCTGCTCTATTATTTCTGCACAGGTTTAAGTTGGCCTTTATTTTACTTAGGCCTATTCTCTACTTAATCCTGCTCTGGACTCAAGTGCTGGCAAACCAACCACACTAACTTCAGCAGAAAAGGCCGGTTTAGGAGTTACCAGTTCAAGCCTTTCTCTCTCCTCACTCCATTCTATGCAAGAAAAAAGGTTGCTAAAATCCACCTCCTGCTTAGCTGCATTGCAGCTCACTCTAACCCACAACAAGAATGAGCAAACCTTCCTGACACGGCAGGCTTCGATATGTTCATTTATAGATTTGCACTATTTAATCATACCATTTTCACCAAAGCTCAAAGCAGCATATGACAAAAATTAAGAGTGCACATAAAAGAATTAGGAAAGAATAACAATCAAAAGAGAAAAAAAAGAAAGCAGGCAGTGACACAATATCATTAAAAACTAGCAGCAGCTCAAGGCTGTCAAGATCTACTGCAACCCAAATGTCTGCCTAGGCTGAACAGTTTTTGCCCATTTGAAGAGGAGCGTCAGTGTTTGCTTCAGACCTCAGGGTCTCAGATTTCAGTGGTGCCTTGTGGAACACCAAAATTTGGCACCCCTTGCCTCTCGCACTTCATTCTAAATCAGTGTCATGGCTCCCCAAGCGGCGCCCCTGAGTCTTGGTGCCCAAACCAGCCGCGCTCCCCGAAATCCGTCTCTGGTTCCTCAGCTGAGGAAGGGATGCAGAATCCATGGCCTTCTATATTTTCTTCAGCTGCAACTCCCCATCAGCACAAAACCAGCATGCTAAAGCCACCCCAATGAACTTTGTAGCTGACTGGGGATTTGAAACCTAGTCACTCCAGTCCTAAGTTAGCACTTTATTCACTGCAGAATATGTCACATCCAAGCAGGAGTTGGCGAATGCAGTTCAAACACCATTCTGGGGGCTCATTTTAGGACAGGCATCCCCAAACTGCTGCCCTCCAGATGTTCTGGCCTACAACTCCCATGACCCCTAGCTAACAGGACCAGTGGTTGGGGAAGATGGGAATTGTAGTCCAAAACATCTGGAGGGCCGAAGTTTGGGGATGCCTGTTTTAGGAGTTTGCAACCAGGCACAAGTTTTGTCTTTTCCCATTCATTGTCATGGGGAATCTAAAAATGACTGCAACTTCACAGAATTTGATGCAATTTGCAGGCATAGGAGGGTCTCCATAGTGAATTAAGGCTGCCAACCAAAGGCAGATACATCCATTTATTTATTTTTTGTTAATCAGTTGGGGTGCTTCATGGGAGTGATTCATGAGACAACAAAGGTTCAGCAGAAAATGGACCTTCACTGGGAGAAAGGCGATAATAAACGTCCACTCAGCTGTGCAATCTCTTTCTGGCTCCCCACCCCATGTCAGCTGCTTAAATGTTCACATTACTTGACTTCTGCAGGATTCACCATCTTTACACTGCATGGTAAGCACACAATTGAGTTAGATTTGGAAAAAGAGGGGGGGGATTGTTTTCTTTCTCTACAAGTCCACGGTTGTTCCTTTTTTGATAGTTGCACTCCATTTATTATAGACAGCAGAGTTGCGCATTTAGTTAAGCCATCCAGGAACCAGATGGTTCCTATCAGTAGAGAGGAAGAAAAATGAAGAGCTGTTCTTGAGAAAACCTGACTTCAACAAGTCCCAGAAATGATGCCAAGCAACAAACTTAGACCAAGATTTGGATGGCTCAAAATGCCAACACTACAAAGCTTGGCGATGGCAGAAAGTGGGAAAACATAACTCAAGTAGGGCAATCCAGACATGATGTAGACTCAAGAACCCTTTTAAAATAGTTTTTGGAGACTGGAAATCCTACTTTTAGTCTATCAAGACTTTCAACGAAATTTTACATGGCAATTTTGCATGAAAAGCTATCATGGGTGGGGAAGGTCAGACACAGCATGTTATCCAATTAGCACAGCCCATCAATGCAAGTTTAGCAAAGGGTACAGCACTCCTCAAGATGGCCATTCCATAGGTGTGCTCCTACTTCGTGTAAGTCATATGACTCTCCCACTGTTGGATTGACCCAGTGTATACTTCTGGGAGGCGGGAGGCCAGAAGTCAATGGTTGTACCCAATGCCTATGTCAAACACCTCTAACATCTGCAATCAATAAAGTTGTGGCCTTATTTGACCCCCAAAGCATTGTGTTCTGTCTGGTGTATTACTCTGGATGACGCAATGCTTCTTGGCTTGAAACCAAATGTGTGGACTAACTCCATTGGAAAAAGTTGGGTTAGATCACATGTTTGTCCCATTGACATAAATGGAATGTTAAGTGAGTCATGAAAAAACTTGTCCTGTTGATTTAAATAGAGCTAAACAGTGACAAACTTCCTTCGGATCCAGCACGTTGTATTTGGAGGTGTGAAGTATATGCAAGTTCTCACTCCTGTAAGTCATCACTTGATACTGCAGTCATCAAGTGATGAACTTCAATGTAGTGAACCAACCTTGAACCTTTTACTTTGTCTAGTACTTCTTGAGACCCTCATCCAACAACTAGGAGAGGAGACCACCAGAAATATCTGCTTTTCTTTGACTAGGATACAAACAATCCAGTCTTCTCTCATTCATGCATTTATTAAATTTGTATTACACTCTTCCTCCCAAAGAAGCCCAGGATGGCAAACATAAAAAATCTTAAAACAATACCATTTAAATGAGATAAAACACATTTAAAACTTTAAAAAGCAATTAGAAACCATCTAAAAACATTTCATGTGTCTGAAAATATTTTAAAATGTTTGGAGTCCTTACTCCCAAATTATGGGAATGTTACTGTGCTTGGTACAGACCATCCACACTAAGGAACTTGGATGGATGTAGAGGTGCAAACATTCACAGCTGGATGCTATCCAGATGTCTTATTTATATCACACACTAGATTTTATCAAATCTGTTATGCTTCGTTTTGGAATAATTTACATGTAGATAGGGCTTGCAGTAAAAATCAGGAGTTGGCAGGACAAGTTGTACCCAGTTCCCAACTGTGTTGTTAGCTGTGTTAAAAAAATGGGGGGGGGAGTTCAATCATTTTGTTTTGCTATCCAAATCCACAATTGTTCCATTCTGATTGTTGCACTAACGTTTATTAACTCACACAACTAAGTTGCGCTGATAGTTCAACCCTGCTCAGAACCAGATGGTTTCTATCAGGAGAGTGACCTTAAAAATTGGGAGTGGGGATTATGATTCAGAAGGTGATTACATGCTCCACCCCCATTCCTATACCCAACCACAAGCTAACCTTCATAGCCACAGCCACTGCTTACAAAACAGTTGGACCATGTTCCCCAAGATGTCAGCCTAAGACACCCAGCTGTAGAATGCATATTCCGGTTTTAATGATTCTGGTGCCTTCATGCATACTTTATCAATGGACTGCCACATTCTCTTGAGTGCCAGGGAATTCTCTGCTTATACCCTTCCAATCTTTTGTCTCATGACATATATATTTGCCAGCAGCCTTTTGGCAAGAAACAACTCAGCAGATACTGTGTTAGTTGTCTCTGTGGTACACAACCGCATGACAGCTGTCTAGTTACTACACTGACACTTGTCAATGCTTTGAAATGAGATGAATGCATGTGTTTCTTGCCCTACCCCACAAAAGATTCCTCCCATCCCTGCAGCCATCTTCCGATTCCCATGCCCCAATGGCAGGTTCTCATTGGCAATGTTTACTGAGCTGTTTTTTTCAGCAGAAGAGTGGTGACTCGTAAGCCCAGCACACCAGAACATTTGTGGGTAACAAGGACAGTCATCTGGGAGCTAGGAGTGGGGTGGGAATTCCTGCAATCCACTTTTTGCCATAGACCACTCTGACACTCCCAAAATTGCTTGCTGGTAGGATTAGATACTTCCCCAGATTTTGCAACAAAAAGTGTACACAAAAACACTAAATTTACTTAAACGATGCATAGTAAATGTATCTATCCCACTTTTCTGGGGTGTCCAATGCAGCACA
Organism: Zootoca vivipara; assembly: GCF_963506605.1. Lineage (NCBI taxonomy): Eukaryota > Metazoa > Chordata > Lepidosauria > Squamata > Lacertidae > Zootoca > Zootoca vivipara. The sequence continues at coordinate 19,569,847 of NC_083283.1, read as the reverse complement.
AAGTACAAAACAAAAAAGATGCCTAAAACATAATGAAAACTAGCAATATATCCAAACCTACAACTGAAAGAACAAAATCAATGCAGAAACCAGGAGCTAAGATAAAATGTTAATTTATTTTTTTTAAAAAAAACCTTTTTTAAATATTCCAGCCTGGATGGAATCATTCTTGTTTTGCATGCTTGTTGGCGAAGATTTTATTATCACTCTGCTAAGATGTACACTTTGAAACAAATGCTTGGATTTATATAAACGGAAAAGGCAAATATCCAAAATATGTAAACAATGCGGCATTATTTGAGTGGTTTGGGTTTCAAGACAATTATAGTAAGTATGCAGATCTGGTTTTGATGGGCCATGCAGAAGACGCGGGTAAAGTGCTAAATGTGCAAGTAATTATGAACTTGGCACAGTAGCACTATTTATACTTTAAACTGTACATTTGCTGCTTTGGGGGAGGATGTTTACTTAACCAGAATCTATTAAACATGCTGAAGAGTATCACCGGGGAAGGGGAAAAAAAGCTGTAGCCCGAAACATCTTTCATTGATGAAACACAGAGTCGGCCAGTCATCACAAATGGTAAAGAAAGGCAGACACAAGTTGGCAGAATCCAGGAGACCCTTAGGTGTCTTTTATCTCCTTTAAAAAAAATCTGCGCTGAAGTGTTTGGTGACAGTGAAAAGGGCTCGTGGGGCCGGCGGCTGAAGTCTTTCACTGGGTTACATACTTTGCAGTCATGGAAACATAGGAAGCTGCCCTGTGCTGAGCTTAGTGTTGTCTATACTGACGGGCAGCAACGTGTTTTCAAGCAGGGAACATTCCCAAACTTTCTTCTGCATGGAAAGCAAATGTTCTTCCACTGAGGTACGCCCTTTCTCTTGTTTTGTACCACTGCCTCAAGAAACAATGTTGAAAGGAGGGGAAGGGGAAAAGAAATGGCCATTGGTGAGCTACCTCCCCCAACTATATATGCTTCCATCACTATCATCTCCCATTTTCTCTTTGAAAAAGCGCCAGCGTTATCCCACTGCTGCAATTTATTTGTCACTAGCTGGTGTTTAGGCCACCCATCCCAAGGATTAGTTGAGTGGATGGACTGCATGTAGATTTTTTAAAAAGGTGTGTAAACCTAGACGACCATACTATTTGGAGTGATTAAACCATACAAATACCCTATTTTCTGTTTGTTGGGTTTCAGTGCCATGCAACAACAAAACGTTACACTTTCAGGCACCTAACATCAGTACAGTATTTGACTGACTGACTGACTGATTGTTCGATCAACATGTATTGATCAACACATCACTTGACAGAAAGCCTCTAAGCAGTTTAGAAAGAACAGGCTAAAGCAGGGGTCTGCAACCTGCGGCTCCGGAGCCGCATGTGGCTCTTTTACACCTTTGCTGTGGCTCCGGAGCGGATACGAGGGGAGGATGCGTCCGAGCCATGCGCCGCCTGAGCCATGCAGCAGCGCCCACCACACCCGCCAGACACTCGCGCGGTGCCCACCGCCGCCGGAGCACACAGCTGCGGTGGCGCGCTGTGCGCCTGCGCCCCGCACGGCGCCCGCCGGAGTCCACAACTCTGCTGTGCGCGTGCGCTGTGCAAAAAGGACGCAAGGTGACGTTAGCAGCCCGGGGAGCGTGGTTGGCCCCCTCCCTGCATCAGCCCCTCCCCGCTGCATTTCTGCAGCCAATAGGCTCACGGGGGCGGGGGCGGAGTTATTTATTTTTTTAAACAGGCGCGCTTCTTCCCGCCCAGCAGCAGAAAAGGCTTGCGGGCTCGGAGCGCGTGTTTGCTGTTGCTGCTCCTGCCTGTGGCCTGCCTGTGGCCTCCTGCCGGCCTGGTCAGGAGATTGAGGTAGATGTATTAATCAATGGGTTGATTCAATATGAGGAAATTTTATAAGTTCACTTGATGGGAGCAACAAACATGAAACCATACAGGTGTCCTAATAAGGGAGTCAGAGTTTTGCCCATTCCCAGTAATCAAGGCAGCCCAAACTCAAAGTTATTTTTATAATGACGAGGATGACATTGGGCCCTCATTATTAATTATTATTTACATCAGGCACTGATTATGATTTATGGTACACTGGGGCCCTGGTTAATTTTCTAAGGCATTTGGGGGCATTGATTATTGGGCATAGCAAATTTTGCTATGGGGCCCTCTGATTTCTAATTACGTTCCTGTTTTGCGGCTCCCAGTTTATTTTTTTTTCTCCGGAAACGGGTCCAAGTGGCTCTTTTTGTCTTAAAGGTTGCAGACCCCTGGGCTAAAGTATTCATCTAAAAAAAAAAACCAATAAAAGCAAACATTGCAAATGAATTGGCACGTTTCTCCCCCCCCCAAAAAAAAATTAATATAAAAAGCAATTTTAAAACAATTATATGTCAAAAAATTGCATGTGGGGGTTATTTGGGGGGGGGATAGGAAATGCAGATTAATGCAGAAATGGGATAGAATGGACTATGAAAATTGGCACAGAGCAAAAGTAGATTGATCCATCTAACCTTCCTCAAATTCTGTAAACTCGTAGTTGATGTTTTTCCCACTCAGACGTGAGAGTGGGGACTGATTAAAAGCAGTTTCTCTCACCACTTTAAAAAGTTGATACTTTTAACATGGCTCACTAATGATTATTCATCAATGCATATTTGCATAAATGCATTCAGATGTGTCTGTCCTCTGTCATATAATGTATCTTCGCTCTGTCTGCTTCACTAAAAAAAGTGAAGTTGAACTAGGTTTGATTTGCAGATATGAAAAAATATGATCTCTTTTAAGGGATATAATTTCCTCACACAATAAAGAATAATCTATATATTCAGAAGATTATAATGAGTTAGGGTTGAAAGAGTATTATTTCAAATAAAGAATGTGAAGCATTAAATGCATAACTTCCCTCTGGAAGAAATATATATTTAGCAACATAAGCTTAACTTTTAATTGGAGGGGCTAGATTCTATTAACAATTCTTTACATGTGCAGCTTATGGATTTTATTACTACTTAGTCCAATTCTCATCTTCCACAGAGAGTCACACAGACCCACAGCATGCTTCAAAGTGTTGAAGAAGATTTCCAAGCTTTTGCAAAAGCTACTTTACACTCAGGAGTGGTCAGAAGGATAAATCAGGAATGGGGTTATCAATTGCATGGAAACGATGTACTACAGCAATGCACCAGCCATAAGATTTATCTTGTGTGTGTATCTGTTGCACTGGGAAGCAACTTGAACTGTTTCAGATCCATCTACATATTTCCAATCTGACCTGTTGTTCAGGACCTAATAAAATCTGACCCTCCCCAAATATACTGTAAAGGGGAATCTATGAATAGCTAAATCTCCCCCCTCCTTTCATAGAAGTGTGTGGAATTTGCAGGCAAATGAGTCCCTCCAGAGTGGCTTAAGCTTGCCAAACTTAATGTTTAAAACCAACCTTCTATGTTAGTCCCGTTTGGCAATCCTCTAAGGGAGAATACCTTCCTTCCAGTCTAGTCCCAAGATTTACCGAGGTACTATATGTAACTGGTGAGTAGCTACTGTCTGTATACTCTACAGCTGGCCATTATGTTGCATTCACTGAGAGAAGATAAATAAAACGAAAGTCATTTGTAATGGAAAATATTACAAGCCGTTTAATTTTAGCAAGTGATGATTTGCTGCCCTATATAATTAGTTTTCCCTTCATTCTCTGACCTAAATATTATGCTCTTTTGTTGTATCCATGAAACCACACGTCCTGCAGTTAAATCCTACAAGACCTATTAAAAATGGTGTAGCTTAACTATTGTATGAAAATGAGCCAAGTAAGAGAAAGGTTGAGTGCAGCGAAGTGGGTTCTTAAATCCTTGCTCTGGTCAGTTTTCTTCCATTGCAAATTTGTGCAGCATCTGACAGAAAGGAAAGCAGCTTTCTTCCGCCCATGTTACGGTTCTGTGTCTGGAAACGTTTACCCAAACAAGTGGTTGTTGTTGTTTTGGACGCATGCAAAATTCTAACTGGATGCAATATTTTTTTGTTGTCAAAGATGCTCCCCTTTACATCACCATTGCCATCACATATAATGGTTGTCGCTGTGTAAAACTATGTTATACCGAGGGAGGAATTCAATGTGGCACCAGGCAGATCGTTCCTGCTTGCACTGAAAGAATGATCGGCCCTCTCCTCCACCCTGTTCTGGGGGTTCTCCCAACCCCACAGACAAAAACTGGGGAGACACACAGAGGGAGTGGGGAGCCCTATTGGGCTAGTGGAAGTCATTATGTGGGCTTCTGCTGGTGGGGTTCATTCTCTGAATCCCACTCAATACGTTTATTCACATGGTTGTTTTCTGATATACAAAATCACAGGTGGCACATTCAGTAGAGAATAAATGTGTTACTTCTTTCCTATTCCACCTGCCACTAATGGATTGTATTCCTTTATTCTGAGTCAGACTCTCCTCAGGGGATGATGCCATGGATTCAGTGGAAATTGTCTTCAGATCTAGCTCCAGGTGTGCATACAACACTGGAAACACTTGAACAAAAGAACCTCTGATCCTCTCATTACTCTCTGAGGGTTCCAGCCGTACAATGACTATCACTGAAACAACACCTGAGCTCTAGTTGTATGGAGTCTTCAACCTGAGCCCTGAAGGGAGCTGTCCAGGGTACCGCTAAAGGGTTGCCTTGCCTCCAGGCTGCTGAAGCCCTGACTCACAACAAAACGGAGTGGCCTATTGATACACAGGAATGCATGCTGTTGACACCACACATGGGAGAATGTCCAGCAGAGTTGTAGGCTAGTGACACAGTCAGCTTGCACTGATCAGTAAGAAGCACAATCTGTGTGCAGTGCCTGATTGATACAGAGGGAGACTGCCCTAACTTCCAACTTTAACAAGTGACAGCCTCTTAAAATAACAGTGACTCACTTTTGCTCTTCCTCCTTTATTCACTCCTCAGCCTCAACAGCTGAGCTGTGCATTATCTGCCCCATATAAATCGCTGTTGTGTATACTCTCAAAATAGTATTTAAAGTAAAACCTTTCATTTTCTTATAGCTGCTCCCTTGCTACAGCGTTAAAGCATTTTAAATGTAAATCTGCTTTGGCTTTTTATCAGCCTCATGAGTGGAGAACCTTTAGATGTTGATGGACTCCATCAGTGGTCAGGGACAATGGGAGTTGGAGTCTAGTAACATCTGGAGGGCCACGAATCTCCCATCTTTGATCTACCTGATTAACTGGCAAAGTTCATGTTCGCTTGTGGAATATTTCCATTGTAATCTGCTGCTTCTTGTCTCTGAATTGGTTTATGTATCCTAGCTCCAAGACGTGCTCTGCTCCTTCAGAACTAATGGCAAATCATAAACTTCTGAACACAAGATCTACTGCCTGTTGGTTGACAATTTTACTATTATCCCTCACTGTTTTGCTGGGTTTTGACCTCTTGTGTTTTATTAGCTTAGATCTTAAAGTAGCAGGCTATGATGGCATTCACTCCAAAGCATACCTGTAGTGACTGCCAGAACAGTCTCCCACCATCCCCTTTCCCCAGAAAATCCTGGCAAAATCAAAGAGCAAATGCATATAGCATGCCAAGAGTTTAAGGTTTTACAGTTCCTCTTTGCTACTGTTTGTCATTTCTCTTCAGATATATTCAAAGTGGTATTTAACCACTGAAAACAACAAGAGGGAATGGGAGTACAAACTTGCTGAATTAACAGTTGTAAATATGATGCAACATAATACTTAAGTGACTGAATTCAGTAATTTGACCTGCATACAGATCCCAGGAAAGAGAGGGGAGCTATATATGTAACTGAGAACTGGGGAGGCTACAGGGCAAAATTACCCATTTTGCTAGAAACTCTTCAGATGTAAGATCCAAGCAAAGCGGGAATCACTACCAGGAAGAAAGTATCTGGAGTGCTATGCAAAGTTAGGAAACTGTGTCTGATTTCAACACTGCTTGCTAAATGATGAGTTCAGTATTATTTATTGCACATAGGTCTAACCATGCTTCACCATGAAACAGTACTATTCCAATATTCCTCTTTCCCCTCTAGTTATTCCTCTCTTAACCAGTGCAGCCAGATAGCCCAGCTGTCTCTCACTGCTCTCTGTCCTCTGTATTCAGTTCATTCAATATGATTAATCGCGCCCTGACCCCGTGAAATAGGAAGCCATAGCAATATAAGAAGGTGCCTTATACCAGGCCAGACTATTTGTCCATCTAGCTTGTAGGCATTCCATGGGCATCTGGTTAGCCACTGTGAGAACAGAGTGTCATGCGCCAGGAGTCAGCTTCAACTGCTGAACAGCAGCCTGGAGGGGGAGTGACTCCATCTGCAGCTGATCAGCCTTCAAAGACACAGAGTAGAAGGCACCGATTATAGCTGCTGTTACTTGACCCTTTTAACTGGAGATACCTGGGACAGTGCAGGCTGGTTTATAAACACAACCGGGGATTTGTCATCTCTGTATAGGTTGGGATCTAGCATGCACAGGGTTCACCATGCTACAAGTTTGGGAAGCAGGGAATGTAATCTGATTTGCAAAGTCTGCCCTCTTCTTCTTTTTGAAAGGGAAAGTGTGTGCAAATTGGCAAAATTCGCACAGAAAATTCTGCATGTGCTGTCCACTTTGAAGATTGTCTCTGCTGTGGGTGGGAGGGCCAAGGTGCTTGTTTCACTCACTCTGTCTACAGGATCCCATCTGTGTGCGTGAATCTACCCTAAAAACAAGAAAGTGATACCCGGCTGTTGTTAAAATGCACCTTGTATTTTATGAGGCAGATGGACTAAGGGCCACACCAGACTTGTTTTGCTAATTTGCAGCCGCACAACATAGCTTTGGCAATACGAAATGTGATGCTCTGGGAGAAAGTGTTTTGTTTAACCCTGTCTTTCTTTGTGCTCCACACACACACACCAAGCTGCCATTAGTGGCAAAGGTGGTGATGAGACCCAAATAAAATATGTACCCGTTTTCCTCTCCTGCTGAGCTGAAAGCAGGTTGGTGGGGGGAATTGCATCAGGAAAGGCCATGGTAGGAAGGTTTAAGTAAGTCTTGTTAGGTCACCTTTGAGACTTTTTAAATACAAAATGACTGACAAATGTAATAATATAATGATAATGATTTTAAAAACCTCTTCTCCCACACCAGCACATCTACAATTTTCAAAATCATCCCTGAGGAGCTGCTAATGAATAACAACAAAAACGCCGCATGAGATCCTCATCACAGCTTTCCTTTATTTTGTCTAGTTTAGCCCTGGGGCTTACTCTAAAAATGTTGGCATTTCATCTATGACTAACAGGAAATATGGCGCTGAACTGTCAACTTAGTAATGTGGGAAACATTCAAAACTGGAACTCACTTTAAAGCAAGACCCCAAAGCCCTGATTTTATAGCAGGGCGAAACATTCTTCACACACCAGCCACAAATTCTGGTCTTCCAGGTGCTTGACAATTCCATCTCTGCAGTTCATGTTAACCAGGAAGAAAAACTAGGAGGCTTAAAACTCCACTGTTGGGCCACCATTAGAGATGGACACATCAGGCTATCTCTGGTGGATGTCCATTTCATTCATTCGAAAGTCATATGTATATTCCTTCATAAGGATTCTTTGGATTAATACGGATGTAGTCATGCAAATCTGTTATGATACAAGTCCATTCCATCCTGCTTCTGCATTAATCTGTGCAGATAGATAGATAGATAGATAGATAGATAGATAGATAATCATATTTAAATATATATGTATTTTATCACAATATACACAGTTCTAAACATATTGTATCCTAAAACATGACTTTTGTAATGCATTTTGGTTTATGCATAATTTTTGAGTCAGGAACATTATTTTTGAAAGGAAAGGAGACATATAAAATCAGAATGTTAAGTAGGGTCCACCCCCCACACCAGTCTGCCCCACACAGTAGTCCACATCTAGATAAGATGTCAGCTTGTACAGAAATCCACAAAAACTGAATTCTTCAAGTACCCCTTGGTTCCATGCTAGTGTGTGTATGTGGGCAGGTGCTCTTCTGAGGTTGGAGTATCACAACTTACACAGGCCTGCAAAACTTGTGGTAGATGCCTGAGTTCTATCATGATTTGGGATCACTTCACAATGACAGGCCACAAAGATTTTCACAAGCTGATTTCATACTGAGAGGGTAGAGTGAGATGATGTTAGTGTGAGCCAGCTGCATCCATAAGGGACTTTCCTGATCACAGCTGCCATTTTGCAAAGTGACATGGACAAGAAATGCCTATGACTGCCCACCTACTGCTTTGACATACACATGCATACAGAAGAATGGACGAAGCAACTGTGTATTTACAGATCCCCAAAGCAAAACTAACACACACACACACACACACACACACACACACACACGGTTAATGACTTCTTTCGACTCAACAGCTCCCTCCACATACCTAGATAACATCTGTTTTAAGCAACCAGCAAGATCAATTGATGTTTTCATCTTGGACAATCCCACATCAAGTTGCAAGTGGAGTGTTTTGTGTCTGAATGCTCCCTTTTGCATAAAACTCCCTGAGAACAGGCATAAATGGTGTGGCAGAGAAAAGGTTTCGGACTAGCCTTCTTCCTATGAACATGGAGTTGGTTTCATCAGGTGAGGAAGTAGCCAGGAATTGAAGCTGTGCATTTGATGAAAAGCTTCAGCCCTTCATTCTGCTAACTGCATAGACCAGGGGTAGGCAACCTAAAGCCCTGTTATGTACTGAGCTGAATCCTAGAACAATAGGATTCAGAATCAGCGGGAGCTACCCAATCCAACTCCAGGTGGAAGTGAATCCTCAACCTGATTGGCCTGCTGGAGCAGCCAATCAGGCGGCTGGCAGAAGTGAATCTGCTACCTGATTGGCCTGTAGGAGCAGCCAATCAGGCTGCAGGCAGAAGTCAATCCACAATATAATTGGCCCACAGGTGTAGCCCTGAAGTAGCCAATCACGCAAGGCCCATTGTGTAAATAATGTATATAAGCAGACGGTTTGGGGAAAAGAGCCATTCGTCTTCTCTTCTCCTCCTTGATGACTATGAGCTGAATAAAGAGCATGAAATTCACTCTTGACTCCGAGTATATTTCAAGCCCGTTGGCCGGATGCGGCCCAATCGTCTTCTCAATCCGGCCCATGGACAGTCTGGGAATCAGCGTGGTTTTTACACGAGTAGAATGTGTCCTTTTATTTAAAATGCATCTCTGGGTTATTTGTGGGGCATAGGAATTCTTTCTCTTCCCCCCTCAAAATATAGTCCAGCCCGCCACATGGTCTGAGGGACGGTGGACCGGCCCATGGCTGAAAAAGGTTGCTGACCCCTGGCATAGACGGACTGAAATGCTACGATGAGAATGCCAGTCCCCATCTCAATTTTAATTATTCCAACTGTAATGCAGGCACAATACAGAACATCTGTAAGGCAGAACCACTGGCTTTTAACTTTAAAGAAAACTGTTCAGCCCTAAAACCCTACACTGCTCCTTAATGTAGTGAAAAGAGGACCTTTAATTGCATGTCTCCTCTGTGTTAGCCAAATTTACTGTCAGTCTGTACAGGACCAGACAAGTAGACTCCTATTAATGTCTGCACATTGTACTGCTCAGCACTGGAGACTGCTAGGCGTGAACCAGGACTGTGGAAAGGCATTTCAGAAACCTTGAATAAAGGTAAAGGTAAAGGGGCCCCTGACCATCAGGTCCAGTCGTGTCTGACTCTGGGGTTGCGGCGCTCATCTCGCTCTATAGGCCGAAGGAGCCAGCGTTTGTCTGCAGACAGCTTCCGGGTCATGTGGCCAGAATGACAAAGCTGCTTCTGGCGAACCAGAGCAGCGCACGGAAACGCCGTTTACCTTCCCGCCAGAGCGGTCCCTATTTATCTACTTGCACTTTGATGTGCTTTCAAACTGCTAGGTGGGCAGGAGCTGGGACCGAGCAACGGGAGCTCACCCCATTGCAGGGATTCGAACCGCCAACCTTCTGATCAGCAAGCCCTAGACTCTGTGGTTTAACCCACAGCGCCACCTATGTTCTCTAATATGGGGCCCCTGCTTTTAGGAGCAGGGACCTGTTGGAGGTTCTATTAGGGCTGAGTACCAGATTCAGTTGAGGCCAAGGTGAATCAGGTCATGTAAGATCTAGGCTTCTACCAGGTTGGGTGGAGGCAGCCATAGACCATTTCAGGTAGGGCCCTGCAGAGTGATCCAGGGCTGTCAGGGGGTGGTGAGTTGGGCAGGGGGGCGAGTGGGAAGAAAGTGGTTTGAGCATGCCTGTTTCCAACAGGGGAACACATAAACAATCAAACTGAGCAGAACTGATTCAGTTCCGCAGGCTGCAGGGGTCTGCTTCTCCAGCATATTCCCCACAGGGGATTCGCTGGGGAAGCAGACCCCAGCAGAATATCACATTATGATTTGAACCTTGCGAGTTATATATTTTAAAATGTAAGCCAGCAGCCTAGGCTTCATGCAGAATGAACACAAACATCATGCCCACAAAAGAAATGGCAGTTGTGGGGAAGAGATGATCAACTGGGACATTATTTCGGTGAACTTTCTTCACACACAGAAACCCAACCCCAACCCCTCCTTTTTAAGCTGAAAAAGGTTCAGAGGAAGAATTTTTGTCCCAGCTCTAGTTTAAGATGACAAAAGTTCTCTCAGCAGTCTTTGGTAGGTGATACCTTTTCCAGATCTGCTATTTATCACTTGTTCCTGCAGAAAGAACGATTATGTGTGAAACAAGTGTTTTGTGCTTTGTTTTGTTCTTCAGTTGCAGGCATTTGAAACACTTACATAGCACAAAGTGACGCCCAAAACTTTTCAGCCTAATGGAATAACCTTTAAAAAGTCCAAATGAAAAATGTGTAGCACTCTTCCTCCCCTCTTTTTTTGGGGTAATGAGCTTTTAGCTTTTCCCAGAGGTGATTAACCAAAGAGTAATGGGACTCTTTCTTCCAACTAAATTACATCAAGTTTTTTTTAGTATTTATGAATCACTTGGACAAGGCTTAGAGTCTGATCTATGCAAAAGGTGCAAAAACTCTGTTTTATCTGTCACTACTTTTAATCATAGCAGGGAGGAATTTCATTCCTAATAAATTACACGGTTTATTGTACAACATTGTCAACAGGTTTCATTTTTCACACCTCGGTTTTAGAGTCCGACAAGATGAATGTCCCTGGATATTACTCTATATGCATACAGCAGAAAAGCAAATGCAAACCACCCACCAGTGGGAAAGAGCAAATGGTTTTCATGCTGGACCAATTTGATACTTAATAAGAAAGAGAGGAGATTTTTTTTTTTACAGGGTACATAGTTTTAATTCAAGAAATCTGCATATTATCATGACCACATCAGGTAATTTCTCCATACCTGTTTAAAAGAAGAGCGCAGAGGCTTTGGATTCTGTTGCCCATGTGGAAGGCATGACAGTTTGCCCATGTTTTAGCATGTTTTCATCCACGTGTGATCAACTTCCCAATGTAAGGACGTAGAAAATAAGAGCTTCCTTATGAGTCTTCATATTACTTGGACTTGAAAAAAAAAACCAGCTAGCAGAAACAGACTTACAAACAGGGCTCCATTTTCCATTATGTGTTATAATTATTTTGCTATTTTTAATTGTTTGCTGTTTCATATATTTATCCTTTAATATAGTTTATTCTCATATTCTGGGTCTTGCTGTTGTCTGTACACTGTCATAGTGGGTCAGACTACTAATTAATGATTAAGTATACTGACTCGGTATAAACCAGCTTCCTGGATTAAATGCTAATCCATCTATCTCAGCATTGTCTGGTAACAGTGACCAGCAAAAGCTCTCCAGACTTTCAGACAGGGGCCTTTCCCAACCTAATCTGGAGATGCCAGGGATTAAACCCGAGACCTTTCGCATGCAAAGCAGATGTGCTATCACTGATCTATGATCCTTCATCAAAGTGGGAGAAGGAGGCCTATTCTGCTCCTTGGCAGCAAATAAATCACACTTCTTCCAGGCTTCCTGTAGATCTGGCTGGCCCATTGTGAAAACAAGATGCTGAGGTGTGTGGACCTTTGGCCTGATCCAGTGACACCCTTCTTACCTTCACGTTACATTTAGGAAAAAGAGATGTATCTGAACTCAACGGAAACAACACATATTGTGATAGCGCATATTCATCTGCCCTAAGACAACCCCCATATTCATTCAGAATTTGTAGTCAGACTTTACTAACAATTCTAGACAAGGCCAAGGTTGGGCCCATGCATATTTATTTATTTAGCCCCATCCATATTGGTTTCTGGTTCTTTCAATGATATTTTAGTTCTGTATTGTTTTGCAAGTAGAAGGTTGGGGGGCTCAGTTAAAAGGCTTCCAGGCAGCAGTGCTGAGAAAGACCCAACCTAAGATCTTGGAGACTTGCTGCCTATAATAAGAGAAAGCACTCAGCTACATGAACTAATGCAGAAAAAGGCAACTCCGTACAATGGGGAGGGGCTGTGGCTCAGTGGCAGAGCATCTGATTTTCCTGCAGAAGGTCCCAGGTTCAATCCCTGATATCTCTTGGTAGAACTGGGAGAGCGCCTTGTATGAATTGCTAGAGAGACACTGTCAGTCACCATAGACAATATTGAATGGGATGGATGGCATTTCTGAGCCAGAATAAGGCAGCTTCCTAGGTTCCATCAGGTTGTATTGATATTGAAAAAAATTAGAGCCCTTAAAATATTGTCATGGTGCGGAACCCGCTGCAACATGTATTGTTCATTTACTACTCCACAACACTACTTGTTCCATTCCCCCAAGTTACAGAGGTGGGGCAATAATTTCATGGGAAAGAGCCTCACTGCCATATCTGTCAAATCTTCTGACTTCGCTGGAACTGCACACAAGAGCAGGATGTGCTGCAACAGATCCTATAATGCAAATGTGACATCTTCATAAGGTTTGTTTATTGATCTGTGTGACCAAAAGTCCATTGCCAAAGTGAATTTAAAGCAGCTGCCATTCATTCAGGACTTTTGCCTATATCCCATCCATCTTCATTCCAGTTTGCATCTGTACTGGAAATACTTTTACCTGCTTCTACATGTGGAATTGTTGTTAAATATTTTGTATTGTTTTTCCACCTGCAATTATTTTTCATTGTTTTATATTCAGAACTGCTTTGTTTTATGCCTATATAACTGTTTTACTTGTTTTATTTTTTAGTTTTACATCAAATGTTAATCTGGCATGTACATAGTTTTTATACTTAGATTCTATTGGCAAATCAACTTGACATAAACTCTCATTTTGCATAACTTACCCCGGAAGCACAATAAAAAATGAAATGGGGAAAAACAGAAAACATCAAAAAAGAGATAAAAAATAATGTGGTGTTTTAGTATCATTGTGTGTGTGTGTGTGTGTGTGTGTGTGTGTGTGTTTAATATTTGGAACTGTTTAATATTTGGAATTGTTTAATATTTGGAACTGCTTTTACCATTGCTTTATGGTTGTAACTATCTAATATGTTTAATAATTGTATATATAACCAGCCTGGGGACCTTGTGGTGAAGCGAGGGCAGAAGAAATCAAGATACAATCAAACCTTGGTTGTCTAATGTAATCCATTTCTGGAAGACCATTCGGCTTCCGAAACATTTGACAACCGAAAACTGAAAGAGGACACCTCAATACATTAGGGAAACTCAAATCAGAAGCTGTGTCAGAGGTTCACCTTCCGAAAGGCATTCGAAAATCAGAGCAGTTACTTCCAGGTTTTCAGCATTCAGAAGCCAAAACGTACAATAACGGAGGCATCCGGGAACTGAGGTTTAACTGTAAATAAATTAATTGCTAGCAAAAATCCAATTGTTTATAAAAAGGAATTTAATGCAATGGTACCTTGGGTTAAGAACTTAATTCGTTCCGGAGGTCTGTTCTTAACCTGAAACTGTTCTTAACCTGAGGTACCACTTTAGCTAATCGGGCCTCCCACTGCCGCCGCTGCGCGATTTCTGTTCTCATCCTGAAGCAAAGTTCTTAACCCGAGGTACTATTTCTGGGTTAGCGGAGTCTGTAACTTGAAGCGTCTGTAACCCAAGGTACCACTGTACACTAAAAATATCTGGAAACTGAAGGTTATTTAAGGCAGGGGTAGGGGACCTATGGCCCCTGAAGTTAACTCTTTATTCAGGAGGCCAAGCATAGTAAGCACAGCAACTCTTCCTGGTAGATCAGGCCCCCAATGAGGCAGTTGTGAGGACTGAAGGTCCCCGCCTTCCCACAGTTGCTTAAATCTCCTTCTTCCCCATGTCCTTCCCAAGCAATTTGAGACTCTGTCAACATGCTTGTCTCTGCTCCTTCCCCTTCATACTTATTCTGGTCCTGGGAGACCAGAGGAGAGAGGAGCTTTGCTGGCTGGGGTTGATGGGAATTGGAGTCCAGCAATATCTGGAAGGCCACAGATTACCCATCCCAGGTTTAAGGGCATGCTCACTCTCAATGCCTTCACACTACCAAATCTTTGCTAATGAAACAGTAATATAATGCTTCGTCCATGGATTGTTGTTGTTGTTGTTGTTGTTTAGTCATTTAGTCGTGTTCGACTCTTCATGACCCCATGAACCATAGCACACCAGGCATTCCTGTCTTCCACTGCCTCCCGTAATTTGGTCAAACTCATGTTCGTAGCTTTGAGAACACTGTCCAACCATCTCGTCCTCTGTCGTCTCCTTCTCCTAGTGCCCTCCATCTTTCCCAACATCAGGGTCTTTTCCAGGGAGTCTTCTCTTCTCATGAGGTGGCCAAAGTATTAGAGCCTCACCTTCAGGATCTGTCCTTCCAGTGAGCACTCAGGGCTGATTTCCTTCAGAATGGATAGGTTTGATCTTCTTGCAGTCCATGGGACTCTCAAGAGTCTCCTCCAGCACCACCAAATGGTTATTGTGAATTCAGTTGCAGTATTAATAACAGATGTTTCTATATGCTAACACATACAATGATGGACATATGTTCTTCAGTCATCAGAAACTGTGGTGGGTAAGTGGTTTACCTATGACCTTGCCATTCTAACACAACATGAACCTGAAATCAACCAGAAATCATTCTTATGTGCCTCAGGAGGATCACATCTCTTCATAAAGTTGCAGGGGCAGCCCACATAGACTCCAGAAGTAGATACTTACAAGAAAGTCGTGCTTGTGGTTTTCTCTGCTTGGGAACATAGCAATCGTTTTACAAGGCCATTGTGTTAATTGTAAAAATGAAACAGAAACTATTTGATGGTGTTGTATTTCCTTGCTTACGTGTAAGTCTCAAGCAGTAATGAACTGAGATCATGAGCAATGTGGGACAATAATTGGTTTGATTAATCACTCATAACTAACTCCGCAGGCAGGCAGACTATGTGTGGTGTGGAATTTTCCATACCACCAAGGGATGCTGGTGGAATGTATCTGCTTTGAGACAACGGAAATGATATTGCAGAGTGGCAGTGTCTCAGTAGTAGTTCACATATACTTTGCATGGCAGAGAAAGAGCGAGAGACCTTGATCGTTTTTATGGGAATGCAAGATATAAACAAAATAGTCTGAGAGGTGTGCATTCTATGGACACTGCAAAAAATGAATTCTTCATGACAAAAGATGTGATGATAAAATGGGCAAAAGATTTTGGGTATAATATTGAATACGATGCGTGGTTGAAATTGTGGAATCAAACATTGAAGTTTACTGCATGTACTGCCCTGAAAGAAAATGTCTTGAAGATGATGTATAGATGGTATTTAACACCAGTAAAATTAGCTAAGATGTATAGGATGAGAAGTAAAACATGCTGGAAATGTAAAGAGAAGGATGGTGAATTTTATCATATGTGGTGGACATGCGAAAAAATTAAAAGATTTTGGGAAATGATATATAATGAACTGAAAAAGATTTTTAAATACACCTTTCCCAAAAAACCGGAGGCTTTTTTATTGGGACTTATAGGACAGGAGATTGCAAAAGGAGACCAAGTATTATTTATGTATGCGACAACCGCGGCTAGGACTTTGTTAGCCCAAAAATGGAAGACTCAGGAGTTACCGACGATTGAAGAGTGGCAGACGAAAATGATGGACTATGCGGAACTAGCAAGGCTGACTAGCAGGATCCGAAACCAGGGAGAGGCAAGGTTCCAAAAAGACTGGAGTAAATTTGTGGACTATATGGAGAGGAATTGTAGAAGTTTAAAGACACTTGCAGGACTGAAATAAATCCTACGAAATGACTTTAAGTAGAGGGAGTAAAGGAACTGCGAGACAGGAGTGGATAAGAAAACCAAATGAGGGGAGGAAGGGAAGTCAAAGCTTGGCAGAGCACAGAGAATTTGAGATAGTTGAATAGATGTTAAAAGGAGAAAATTTTGTGTTTATTGTGTGCTGTTGTGTTTGTTGTTGAATGTTTTGTTATTGTTTAATGTGTTTATTTGAAAATTTAATAAATTGCTTTTAAAAAAAAGAATGAATTCTTCAAGCATTCCTACAGTACAGAGACATCAGTGGGAATGTATGCACTCAGATGGAAATGTTGCCTTACCATTGGCTATGTATTAACCTACCCATATGATTATGGATAAAGGTACTATAAACTTTGCACAACATATTAACCACAAAGCCAAACACACATCAGCAGTCATATATTGTGGCCTGCTTGGGGCTTCTGCAGTCTCAGACAAGCACCCAGACCCTGGAGGGCTATGGCAGGCCAGTTAACAGTATTTGGCTTGATGAGTCAGAAGTTATGAAGCCTTTTTCAAGCAGCTAGATTAGCTTTTCACAGGTAAACTAACAGGGGAAGCCCAACAAGCTACTGAAGAACTGCAAGATGGCCAAAGTAAATCAACATTACAGGTTACGCCAAAAGAGCAATGCTGTTGAAACTCTTTAAAAATGAGTATCTAGATGTGCGGTGGGGAAATCTCAGTCCTTCAGATGTTGCTGAACTACAACTCCCACCAGCCCCAGCATGCCTGGCATTGGCCAGGGATGATGGGAGTTGTAATTCAGCAACATCTGGGGGATCAAAGGTTCTCCAACTTGCTCAAATATGTTTCTGCAGAATTGGCATTTGGAGGAAGAGGGTAGAGAAGAGGCTGCAGGGAATGATTAGAGAACAATAGCCATTGTCACAAGTAACAATGAGTCATACTTTTTAATGATCTATTTTGCATCACAACCAAAATATTAATTCAAAAAGAAGTGTTCCCTCCTTCAGTGGTTCTAAGATTGCATTTTAAGTGGAGCACTGAGAAGAACCAACAACAGTGATATATTATTTTGTAAGGACCCTCATCCTTCATCTCACTTGTTTATTTCCCAGTTCAGCTGTTAAGGGAGGTTTTGATATATATACACATATATATTCTTGAGCATTCTGGGGGAAGGTTTTCCCCTCCAGGATGACTTAAAAGAATTGTCAAAAAGGAATATTAGTTCTGAACTGAAAAAAAAACACTAGTGCACATGGGGGGAAAGTTACTGATTTATTATTCAGAATGCTTTTTTTAAAGGAATTCTTAGATATAGAGATGAGTGAATTCTCCAGAGCACTTCTAGCATAAATACATTCAAAAATGTTCCAACACACACGTTAATCAAAGAATGAGTTTGAATGCTGATCATCACAGAATGTAGCTCTCTCTCTCTCTCTCTCTCTCTCTCTCTCTCTCTCTTTATATATATATATATATATATATATAACCCCTGGTGGGGCTAGATTTTACATAATTGACGTTTATAGGTTGCAGCTCAGAATCCATTTAGCACCCTGTCAATGAAATACTGAGTCAGTAAAGAAATGATTTTACTCTCTTCCTTTCCATTGTTTCATTAACTGTGGTCAGAACATCTTGAAAATATCTCCCATGTTTGTTTATTCAAGGCAGCAGTAAAGACCACCTGTTTTCCATAATATCTTGACTTTCCTCCGGGGAAAAAAAAAACAACCAAAGGGGAAATCATTTTTTTCTAGTTTTAAATGGTTTGGTAATTTTTATTTGTTTGCTGTTTTAAGTGATGTGCATCTCAGGTCTTCAGTATATCTCCTGGCACAAGGGGGGGGGGGAATCCAAAAACAAAACAAGAGAACAGCAACCAGAGATGGTGATAAACCACAGACAAATCTATCTGGACTGTATTTTGGATATAGTCAATGAAAAAAAATATCCTGGAAAAAAAATCTCTCAAGAAATGAAATTCTCATGAGAAATAGAGTTTGTTATCCAGGCCAAGCTGCTTTTCACAAAAGCGTGCCCAACCTGAAATCTGGTTAGCTGAAGCTAAGTTACATATGTTTTGGGGTTTCATGCATCACAAAATTCTAACTCTGTGGGCAATCCTTCCATGTCTAAAAAGATACATTGTGATATGGTTGCTCCTTGGATATGGATTCATTCATTCTTCATTCCATTCAGCAGTGTTCTCTTGGCATCGCTCCACCAGCTCCAGCTTAGATATCTGCTAATGGTGATTTCAGTTATAAATATAATTATAGTTCCTTGTATTTGAGCGTGGTGCTTGTTTTTCAAGGAGGGAAGACACCCTTTCTTTACTGGACAACTTAACACCTCTGACTAGTGTACACCTGCTTATGACATAAATTAAGCAGGAATGGAAATCTGAACTCTCAATGACTATTCCAGAAATGAGGGTCCAGTTCAGACAATCAACTCACCATAAGACACCATATTTTATTAGAAACCTTGGGAAGGACATGCAACAAACAAACAAAACTTTTCATTGCAACTATGGGATATCTTCAGACATCAACAACTCATCCGGAAAAGCTCCCTGATCTGGCCACCCCACCTTCACCAGGAAGCAGAAGATGTGAAACCCCCCATGGAATCCTATGCCTCAGGAAGAGAACCTGAGCATTGTGGCCTAAGCCAAGATAAGTGGTTTCATACAAATTTGAATGCACTAAACATAACTGAAAGCACAAGGAGAAATTACTGAAGAAGCCCGTCATATGGGCGAAACAGGCGAAAAACGCCGGCAGCCTGTCTACCATTGACACTTCGCTCGACCTGCTGCCACTTTGCTGACCACTATATAGCCTCAAAGACTATAAAGACTGGTTTGCCTTTTGGTATTTATTTGTACATGCTATCTGCTTAACGTTTGATTTTGGCTTCTGTGTCAGCACTTGTATATGGTTCTCTTATTGTTTTCTTTTTGGATTAATAATACTTGATTGAAACTTGATTGAATCTTGTGCCCTTGCGTGCTGCTTGTTTTGTATTGGACTTTTGAAGAAATTGGCAGCATTAGCCCATTATCTCTATTTCAGGAAGAAAGCATGGCTTCTTTAACTGGGGAGGAAGAATCTCAGACACAATCTTCCCCAGAGGACTACTTTCAGCCTTCTGTATGCCAGCCCAGGGCTGGAGCAACATTCCAAGCTATTGATTCCTTGATCCAAATACACCTGCTGCAGCTACACCAAGTCTGGCTCCCACAATGCACTGACCAAGGTGCTGACTTCGGACTCCACTCTATTACATGCCCACCTCTCTGTCGACACTTGAAGTCCATCCTCAGTCAAGGCTGCAAGAAGTTTGGAGTAAGCTACCGTTAGATGTCGGGGAGATGTTCCTTGTCTGCTTTTTTGAAAGGGAATGTACGATGCTGCCTTATATTGAGTCGGACCATTGGGCCATCTAGCTCGGTACTGTATACACTGACAGCGTTCTCTTCCAGCCCTTCCTGGAAACAACACCTGTGACTCAACCTGGGATGTTCTACAGGCAAAGCAAATGCTCTACCACTGAGCCAAACCTCCTCCCCTTAGTGGTTGAGCTGATGGCTACAACTCAGCTGTTATAATGGTCCTGTTCTGCAATGTTTCTGATTTTTTTTTAATTAGAAAATGTTGTTTGTTGCATTTCTGAGCTACATTTGGAAAAGAGGCACTGACATTATTTAAATTAACAAATCCTCCTCTTTCTTTCTTTCTTTCTCTCTCTTTCTTTCTTTCTTTCTTTCACACTGTTGCAGTTGCTTTGCTAAGACACTTTGCTTCAAATGCCACTGGAAGACAGATTCTAGACAAGCACAGCATGTAGCAGGCAGAAAACATTCTTTAGCTACCTGCAATTGGCCATGGGAAAAACATATAATGATCCAAATGTCTGTATTTTCATCCATGAAATGTCTGAGAATATCCACTCATGTGCAAGCAGCCCGCCAGAGGATGGATGAAGTCCTATTTTTACTCCATTTCGAGGAGTGTAAAAACAAAAAGGAGAGTTGTGTGGCACCTGGCAGGCCAAAAGACATGACTGCTGAGCTGTATTTATTTAGCCTTGTTGAACAAACCTGGTGAAATTGATGGAGTTGAGAGTGCAGAGAAACAGAAAGAGGTAACTATAATAGGAGAGAAAGATTATTTCAGCATTCTGAACAGACCAAAGAGCCTGAAGCTGGGATGGAAGACCTATAGATCTCCAGGTGTTGTTGGACTGCAGCTCCCATGCTGGCAGGTGTTCATGGGAGTTAAAGAGTCTGACAACATATGGAGGGTGACAGGCCATCCATCACGGGTGTAAAGGAAGTCTTGTATTGTACTCTCAAGTACAGCTGTGGGTGCATTGATCATCTGGCTTCTCCAACTCCCTTTGAACCACAGGTAAGTCGGGGGTTTGACTAAATATCTTTACATCTGCAATGGTCTTTGGTCACAGTGCAGAGGCCTTCAATAACCAGAGCCTCGTCTAAGCCAAGCGCAAATAACCCTACATAATAAATCTGGTTCACCCCTGAACAGATGTGAGTCAAGCTGAAAATAGATAAGATCTTAATAGGAGTTCTGCAGGAGTGCAATCCTCACAGTCGAACAACTCT
The DNA here is from genome assembly GCF_963506605.1 of Zootoca vivipara. NCBI lineage: Eukaryota > Metazoa > Chordata > Lepidosauria > Squamata > Lacertidae > Zootoca > Zootoca vivipara. The sequence goes on along the minus strand of NC_083283.1, from coordinate 19,548,964 downwards.
AGCCAGCCAGATGTTTATAAGCATCTGGGAAGCTTATAAGCAGGGCATGGAGGGTTCCCTTCTTCTTTGTCCACAGCATTTGGTATTCAACATCTGGTATTCAGAGGTACACTAGCTCTGAAAACAAACACTCCATTTAGCTATCATCTTAATAATTGTTGATAGACCTGCTGATGAGTAGTGGGTTTCTCTTTTGGGGTAATTTCATGTTACTAAATAATACGGAAGAACATGAAAACACAAGTGAGTTATTTGAAGGATGATGGGGTTAATGAATGCTTAACTGGGCAAAACTGTCCGAGTAGATTTGATACTGATTTACATCCCACTGCTATTTGATTTCAAACACTTCATAAATTAGATGCCTCTATTAGGCCTCTATTATGCAGAATGATCAAATTAACAACAATGGAGCTACGGACTTCTTGGCATGCAAATGGATGGATTAATTCTGATTTATAAAGACAGCATGTGTGTGCCAGGAAGTCTGTACTATAATGGGGGGGGGGGTTTGACCACACGCACAACCCAAAATATACACACACTCATCACAACCCAACACACTTTCCCAAAATAGGTACAGCCCTAGACTTTCTGATACCCTTCCAAAGTAGGAATGAGTTATACGACAGGATTCAAAACCACATGGACATTTGGAGAGCTGACGGAATCCAGCTTGAAATTCACTAAGGATAAAAAAAAGTGGGATTTCAGTCTACAGCTAGTTTCCAATATTCCATCACGTTAAATTATCGTTCAGTGGAAAAAGAACAAAGGAAACTCAAGTGACTGCAAAGCCAAGACTTTTGTTCGTAGAAGTTCACATGCACCCTTCCTCTGTACATAAGTCACAGGTCCCATCATTCTAAAAGCATTTATGTCACATGGTTGTGTTCTGTGTAACAGTTGAGGAAGGGAGTGTGAGACACTTCCAGCTTTTCACAGTTCCTCCAGAGTTTCTATGGGACAAACCACTAAATCTTTCTGTGATATGTGGGAGTGTAAAAAGTCAAATCTGGTAACACACTTCTCAGTTTCTTTACATCACAGTCAAGGTTTCAACAATGTTTTTCTTTTTCATTTTAATTACTGCAGAAGGGCAAAAGGAATGTAACACTTTATAGTAAGTTGACATAAGGCTGATCTTTTTCACAGTTTCAACTACAGTGGTACCTCGGTTTATGAACACAATTGGTTCTAGAAGTCTGTTCATAAAATGAAGTGTTCATAAACTGAAGCGAACTTTCCAATTGAAAGTAATGGAAAGTGGATTAATCTGTTCCAGACGGTCCGCGGAGTACTTAAACTGAAGCGTTCATAAACTGAAGCGAACTTTCCCATTGAAAGTAATGGGAAGTGGATTAATCCGTTCCAGACGGGTCCCCGGAGTACTCAACCTGAAGCGTACTTAACCCGAAGCATGGGTGTAACTGGTTCTGGAAGTCTGTTCATAAACTGAAGCATTCATAAACTGAAGCGAACTTTCCCATTGAAAGTAATGGAAAGTGAATTAATGCGTTCCAGATGGGTCCGTGGCGTTCGTAAACCGAAAATTCGTAAACCGAGGTGTTCATAAACTGAGGTTCCACTGTAGTTGCTGTCACTCGTGAATGCAATGAAGTCTGATAAATGTAAGGATCAGTGGTCTACAGCATATATATTTTTATTAAAAAAAAATCTTTAAGGTAGTTTGAAAGCTAGCATGTGCACCACCACCATTTTGAGCTGAGTATGCATGAATGAACCCTCCTTTCCTTTCTTGACCCTAAAGCAGAAGCTTACTGGGTGTAATGGGATCATCAGCAACAGAGGCTAGAGTTGCAGGATCTCAAAGTGAGCCAACTGCTCTGACAAAGACCACTACAGCAATAACTGGGTTGTGGAAGCTATAGGGAACAGATCATAAACAAAAAAAGCCTGGCATATGTTGGGTGTGGCTGACTGAAACTAAGCCAAAGTTCTCTGCGCCAAAATATCTGCTCAAGGAAGTTGTCAACTTCTGCAAAGGATGGAATCTGCATTTTAACAACAGCAGTGTTGCCCTCCCATTCCACACAGAATCAGGGGGCATCTGAATAATAATATAAAAAACCAGGACATATTAGAGAGTCATTCTTCATGTTTACATGCTTCCTCTGGTTTTAAGGTAAAGTTCACATCTCCAAACAGTGTTGGCATCCCATAAATGTCTCCCTGCCTTGGAAGACTGACTCCAATTCTTCTCTAGTGAAGTGAGAGCCAATGTCCCAAACAGCTGCTCCTTAAATCTGACCTGGGCAAGGCAGTATATTTAATCCAGAGACAGTATCTTTAGGAAGGAAGCTCCTTTACATATTGGCAGACGACTTTAGAGCAGGCATAAATAAGACAGCCCAAAGGGCAGGTCAACTCTCTGTGCCTCTGAAGGGCAAAATTCGAAAAAGAGAATAAAAAGAAAGAAAAAGAAAAAGCTGTTTAGGATATAGCTTTGAAGAGTTATCCCTGGAACTTTCAGAGCTGCATAAAATATTTTCCAATATCACTGAATGCTCTAAAGGTCAGCAACTGATATACTTCTCAAATTATCAGATAAAATGCACCCAAGTTAAGACCAGTGTTAGTTTCAAGGGCTGTCAGGAATAACATCACAATGCATAGTGGTTACACTACATGCATTTAAAGCCCTACTGAATGGGGACCTTAAAATGCTGAGAAACCTAAAGTTGAATTGTTTTATAGAAGTCTTCCCCACCTGCTCTTTCAGCTTATAAGAATGTTGTTGTTTAAGCAGCACTGAAACCCATTTTCTATATAGAAACATTGGAAAGCCGTACAGTACAGTACTAGGGAGTAGATTTGAAGATAAAAAGTGGTGAGCAATAGGAAGGAAGGAAGGAAGGAAGGAAGGAAGGAAGGAAGGAAGGAAGGAAGGAAGGAAGGAAGGAAGGAAATATAGATCAGGTAAATATTGAAACAGACAGGAGAGAGTACTGTAAAACTTTGGAACAGTGCAATTTTAAAGTCTCCTACTAAAGTCTCCGGGTCACGAAGAGTCGGGGTCACGAAGAGTCGGACACGACTAAACGACTAAACAAACTAAAGTCTCCTTCTTTGGAGGTCTTTAACAGAGGCTTGACAGGCATATGTCAAGAATGCTTTGATAGTGTTTCCTGCTTGGCAGGGGGTTGGACTGGATGGCCCTTGTGGTCTCTTCCAACTCTATGATTCTATCATTCTAAATACTGTATCTCCCCAGGGTTGTTATCAAATTTGTTGCCTAACTTGTGTCTGTTTTGGAGAGGATCTAGTTAGAAACTGAAACAAGCCTGACTATTAATCTGGAGCAATTATGAGTGTTTTGCAGAATTGACCTTCCCCAGGGCTCAGTATTTTTGCAAAGGTGCTGAGCTGATGCTGCTGGTTGCAATCCAGAATTTCAGGTAGGCTATCCCATTCGTTGCAGCAAGGAAGAAGCACTGTGCAAGAACAAGCAAGCTTTCCCCAACACTGCAGAAAAACATATACATCTTTACTAGTATGGAGCTCCATGAACGTTTATGTGTGACTGTTCCAGGTGTGCTACTGCATCTAGAAAGGTGCAAAAGAATTAGGTGCACCAGCCCTAAGAGCCACTGGTTTGGTTGATGATGGAGCTTGTTAGCATCGAAATGCACATACAGCAACTTTCCCTGCTTCCACCCATCCTGTGGAATGCAAATCACTTTCCAAGAAACTCACACCAATCTAGGGATGGGGTCAAATTCAATCCTTGCTCCCAGGGACGAAAGCAAAATAAGAGATGGGGACTTGTAGACTGTAAGCTCCTTGAGAGCAGGGACCTGTTTAACACTGAAAGGCAGCAAGCATTTTACAAATTGTAACTCATCGTTGCAATATAGAACTACACACAAAATCATCCAATGTAAATAAGAGTGGGACGAGATCAATGCATAGGTTTAAATGTTTCCCAGTTATAAGCTGTAATCTTGTCCAGCAAAACCCAGGCAAAATAGACTTTTTTTGGCAAGAGAATTCGTGAGGATGGCTTTGTCTCAAGCTTTGTTGAAAACCTATGTATGCTTTCTTAGAAATCATCATATGGCACAGCTCTCTTGAAATACACCATGAGGCTCCAGGTGGCGAATAGCATGTTTGAAGGTTCTCTCAAAAATCATAACATTAAGCATGTATACTGACAAGCTGGAACGTGTCCAGAAGACAGCAACCAAAATGGTCAAAGGCCTGGAAACGATGCCTTATGAGGAACGGCTTAGGGAGCTGGGCATGTTTAGCCTGGAGAAGAGAAGCTTAAGGGGTGATATGATAAAAAAGGGGCCCTGACCATCAGGTCCAGTCGTGTCCGACTCTGGGGTTGCGGCGCTCATCTATAGGCTGAGGGAGCCGGCGTTTGTCCGCAGACAGCTTCCGGGTCATGTGGCCAGCATGACAAAGCTGCTTCTGGAGAACCAGAGCAGCGCACGGAAACACCGTTTACATTCCCGCCGGAGCGGTCCCTATTTATCTACTTGCACTTGACGTGCTTTTGAACTGCTAGGTGGGCAGGAGCTGGGACCGAGCAACAAGAGCTCACCCCGTTGCAGGGATTCGAACCGCCGACCTTCTGATCAGCAAGCCCTAGGCTCAGTGGTTTAACCCACAGTGCCACCTGGGTCCCTGGTGATATGATAGCCATGTTCAAATATATTAAAGGATGTCATATAGAGGAGGGAGAAAGGTTGTTTTCTTCTGCTCCAGAGAAGCGGACACGGAGCAATGGATTCAAACTACAAGAAAGAAGATTCCACCTAAACATTAGGAAGAACTTCCTGACAGTAACAGCTGTTCAGCAGTGGAATTTGCTACCAAGGAGTGTGGTGGAGTCTCCGTCTTTGGAGGTCTTTAAGCAGAAGCTTGACAGGCATATGTCAAGAATGCTTTGATGGTGTTTCCTGCTTGGCAGGGGGTTGGACTGCATGGCCCTTGTGGTCTCTTCCAACTGTATGTATGTATGTATGTATGTATGTATGTATGTATGTATGTATAAACCTTGCAACTCAAGAGTTCTCATAGTCTTGTCAACAATGTCTCATGACCCCCTGGTTGTTAGGTATGGCATCTGGGAGCTACGAGAGAGCAAAGCACCCACTAGCAGAAGTTTAAAAATAGAACGAAAAAGACACCATCTGCTAAAGGTGAGTGACCCCACAATAGTGGCAAATTCCAATGTGTAAACCTCCCCCCCCCCACCACCACAATGGGATAAATCTTCCCCTGCTTCTCTGCTTATGAACAGGGCCACAAAATGCAGAGGGCCATTTCGGTCCAGCCAGTAGACACACATCCAAATGCATGTCCACACCAGCAACAGATGTGCACGAAGATGCTGGCTGCCATCTGCAGATATCCCTTGTTGGACCCTAGTAGCTCATACATACACAATTTATTCACCACATTAGCAGTTGCCGTGATTTGTCCTCTGCATTTGATTAGTAAAATATACACTGGTGCTTTAGGGATAGTGAATTCTCCCAGGGAGAATGTCAGGGACAAGCCTAGAGACAAGTCTGATGACTGATAGTTCTCTATGATTTAGTGTGACCGCAAAGCGCAGACCTACCACTGTTATTAATGAAAATAAATAATTTGGGGCTGGATGGCCCATTGTGACAAGGCTCTCCATCAAAGCCTGGGAAACATTTTGAGAAACTAAAGCAATGTGATGATTCCCCCCCCCCAAAAAAAAAGCAAGATAGGCTGCTTCTCTTTTCTAATGGCCCTTTGATGCTTCCACTTGTGTGTATTTATTTTATCATTGCCAAATAAGTAATCTCTCAATTCTGACCAATCCTTAGCATTTCTACGCTGGGGATCCCTTGACTTTTGTTGTGGGCACTTGGAATATCTCTGCGGGTTACCAGAATGTGAATGAATAAAGCTCTTAACGAAATTCAGCCACATGAATAGGAGAAAGATGTTTTTAATGCCCAAAGCAGCCAACTATTTTTATTTTTGGACACAAAGTTGCATTGCTTTTGAGACAATTTTCATTGCTAAATAAAATCCTGCTGCCAGCCTGACTCTGTTCTTGGCTGCAGGTGTAAGAATCCCAAAGCAGACTGTAGGGAAGTTGAATTTCTCACCCACTCCTAGCGACTGCTTTGTAACCACCATTGGTCCTGCTGTGGGTAAATTCCTTCCCAGACCCTGGGCAATACTGCTGTGTCATACAAAGAGCATTTTAGCCCAGGGGCAGACACACACTTTGCATCCCCAAAAAAAGTGCCTGGTTCTGTCTCTAGCATTTCCAGCTTGAAGGACTAAGTGATGAAAAATAGGGCTGTGTAGCCAGTTTGGTCAAAGCTCAAGTACTGACCCAAATCAGCCTGATTTGGGTGGATCAGGGTTTCAGCCCTGGGTTGACCAACCAAGAGCAACCCACGGCATTGTAAAATCTGTCTCATGGCTTTCCCTTATCACCAGCCACTAGTTTCCCACAACACTACTTTCCTTGGTCTTTCTGGCTTAGAGAAAAAGTGGATGGCTAACAATAAGGATGGAAGGATCTGTTAATTTCACTTCTCTCCATTTCTCATCAATCCAATCTTGAATACAGTTCTCCACATTTTCCAGCAATTTATACCTATATCCATATAAATCTGCATGAAATTTCACCAGCATTGTAATGTGAATGTCTCCAAAGTTTAAATGCTGTTTTGAGTAACGCACACATTTCACAAGCAATTTCCTCTAATAGAAAATAATAATAATAATAATAATAATAATAATAATAATAATAATAATAATATCCCGCCCATCTGGCTGGGTGTTTCCCCAGCCACTCGGGGTGGCTTCCAACAAAATATTAAAATACCATAGTCTGTTAAACATTAAAATCTTCCCTAAACAGGGCTGCCTTCAGATGTCTTCTAAAACATCTCTTTGACATCTGGTGGGAGGGTGTTCCACAGGGTGGAAAAATAGACTTTTGTATGTTCTTCTCAATAATATCTTCATTTTTATGCATGCTTGCTAAATGATGTTTGTTAGGGGGGTCTGTGAATTTCAAAGGAAAGATGTGATTCAATTTGCATATTGTTTTGGAAAGTGTGAATCTGATATATTCATCTTTAAATTTATACTGAATCTAATTTCTCCTCCATTCCTAGTTGGATGACACTGAAAAGATGTGCATTGAATAGCACCAACTAGCACCATCCAACATCTCTCTCATTTTTGAGATGGAGAGGAGGCTATGAACTAAAGCCTGTGCTTTAACTTCTTCTCTGTACAAAATGATCAGAAAAGTGTTTCATGGACACTGCCAAGAAGAGATTTGGTTTATTGCCACATCTTAAATCTCAGTAATGCTTAGAAAAACTATAAATCTCAGCTGATATTGTAACTAAGGATTCTATCCCAGCAAGCACTGGTCGAACGTGGAGTTGGAGAATTTCTTACTGGATTCTGTTGCTTCCCATACAATTGTTCTGAACCAGGCAGAGGGCCTTCTTGGTAGTGGCTCCCACCCTGTGGAATGCCCTCCCATGAGATGTCAAGGATATAAACAACTATCTGACTTTTGTAAGACATCTGAAGGCAGCCCTGCATCGGGAAAATTTTAATGCCTAATGTTTTACAATTTTGTATGTGCTGTAAGCTGCCCAGAGCCAGATAGTTGGGGTAAATAATAATAATAATAATAATAATAATAATAATAATAATAATAATAATAATTCTGAGGCTATTCAAGGTGGTTCATTTTGGGGTGGGGAGAAAAAGTGAGAATAAGAGGAGGGAGAGTCAGGTATCAGAAAAAAAGTGAGAAAGAAATAGCAGAAAGAGAGAAAAGGGATCACAGCCACCCTGGGCATGTGATCTACAACACCTTGCAACCGTAGAAATCCACACACAGATTTCCTACTCCCTTAGACACCAACTACTCAGGGAAGAACACTGATGTTCAGAGTACCTTTTAATTGAAGTGTAACTGCAAGGATCATTTCATGTGCAACTTCAGGGTTAGTTCATACACAACAATTTGAATGCAAATCTTAAAAAAAGAAAACCCCCACCAAACTCCACAAATTCAGCAAACATTATGAAATGGCCAAGTCACACTGCTCGGGAGGCCTTTTTTAAAAGATAAGTTGGACCACGGCTGTCTATGCTATGACACTTATCATTCTTAGTTGCTGGTGGTTAGGACTGAGCTACACATGGAGCAAAACCAGGTGGGAATGAGATGGTAGAATGGATTGTACCACCTCACACTGCGAGTGGGAATAACATTTTCAAAAGCTGCTGTATGCAAAACAACAACAACCCGCTCATTTCCCTGCTTGCAGAATACAAGCACTGAAGGACAAGGGCTCAGTTAGCACTTTTCACTGCATTGTCAAGTTGTACTTGGAGCATGAGATGAAACTTGCCTTCCTCCACCTTTTTTCAGAGTAGCTTAAGCCAATCCCTCTTCCCAGGGAACTCTGGGAATTGTAGCAGTGTGAAATTAACTCTCAGCACCCTTAGCAAACTACAGTTCCCAGGATTCTTTGCAGGGAGTCACAAGTGTTTAAAAGTTGTATGATGCTGCTTTAAATGTATAGTTGCAGATGGGGCCTGAGAAAGGCAATATATGAATAGGACAGAAACAGACAGGCAAGATAGGCTCTTGAGAATGACAACAGAAAAGACATTCTGTCTGCCTAAATTTAGGAAACGTCGACATTGTACGGCTATCATATATGCTGAGGCATCATCTTCCATACACAACACCCTTAACAGACTGAAGTGGTCTACGGTCAGAAAATAGGTACAACGTGCGATCAGGCATCCCAAGCGTATATGGAGAGGTTTATGAAAATATATTCAAATTCCTCAGTCATGAAAACCCTGCCACATAGTAAGAGGAATAGAGAACATTCCCCTGAATTATCTTCCAATCCGGTTCATGGGAGATTGTCTTAACAGACCCATTTTTAATTTAGATTTTGGCTGATTACAGAAACAACCGCCAGTGGCTTCTCTTTAACAAGGTTATGCTTTTAACTGTTGGGTATTGAATGCCAAACACTTTCGCTAGACATGGTTTTGAGAGAGGGATTTTTTTTAAATTAAAAAAAAATGCTGGCCGCATTATGCCGATGTGCAGCTTCATCCACCTACAGCAATCTCAAGCATTGTGTTGAGAGAGGGTTAAGTGGATACCATACATACATCTGCACAGTTGTGAAACTATTTGTACTTCTATTGATACCATACATTCGCTCAGCATGTGGAAAAAATCCTGAATAGTTGCCAAGCTAAAAATGTCAGTTATTCTTTGACAATGTTTAAACACTGAAATTACAACCTAAGCATTTCAATGCTCCATGACAGCCAGTTATTGCAAGGAATAAAAACTAGTAAGCAGTCTGTTTGACGCTGTTAGAACAAACATGGCAGATGTGCAGCCCAGGGTTAAATAACGAAGGAAGCTACCCTTGTTAAAACAAATCCTTCTAGGGAAAAGCGCTAAATAGGCTTCCCAAACCATCACCTTCTGGTAGTTTCGTCAAAAGAGCCCCTCAATGAATGCTAAGCTGGGTCTTCCTCCAGCCAATCACTTCCGCACCAACCGCAAATATGCAAATGCCATTGGACGATGCAGAAACTCAGACAAGGCAATCCTCAGAAAGATTCAAACTGACAGTTCATTTTAAGAGGGGTTTAAAAATATTTATTTTGTTTCCCAAAATCTGCTGCCTTCCTCTTTTTGTTAAAGAAAGATCAGACTACATTTCTTCCAGATTAGCTAAACTAAGACCCTCGCAATGTCAACTTCCTTGTTAAACAATGATACTACAATCCTTTCTTACAGTGCCAGTCTCCCTTCCAAAGTGTACAAGACTGTGTTTGGGATATGTTCTAATAGAAGTACCGGTAATATGTCCTGACGTGCTCTAATGCTGAACAGTTTTAATGAATGTGATACATTACAGGAAAGGCTCAGGAACCCACATAGACACAAGCACTGTGAATACAAATATATATCTTTCCAGATTCTTAAAGCAGTTATAATGCTGCACTTGGGTCATAGCCATGGGACTAGTAATATTTCTCATTTACTCTGTCTGTGGCAATATATTGCTCAAACAGAACCTTATTTGAACAGACGGGTTTGTTTGTTTGTTTTGGAGGGGTGGATCATTAGGGGGCAAAAACCTCAGCTTTGGAGGTGTAATATAGTCTTTGCTATTAAAAAGGAGAAATCTCTATATAAATGGCCCACATTGACGCCAACAATGCAGCAAATGGATTGTGCTGGTATGTTATAATGGAGCCAAATAGAGGCGAGTCGTTTGCACCACCACCTATAATGCTGGGAAGCAGGCTATTTTGTTCTGTGAAATAGTGACACAGAAAGAGATGTGACCTTTGTTTGCCTGATGCTTTGAAAAGACCCACCAGGAATCCTTTTGCCTAATTTCAAAATCCCGATAACCACTGAAGGGTGCTCTCCTTAGACGTATCACTTAGGTGATGAGTCAGCAAGTGGCTATCGTCTCTCAGAGCCTGGGAGCCAACTGCAATTCAGAGGTAGGTTTCCCCCCCGCCCCCGCCCTTACCTCCCCCTCTCCCCCCCCCACTTGCAGATTGCAAATAAAACAGTGGGCTTAGTTCAGTCCCTAGTGGTCAAATGCAGAACAGAGAACAGCATCCTAGATGCCTTCTAGCAGAGCAGCTCTTTTCACAAGAGAAGCAATGACACGTGAACACGGAGGATTTGTGGACATAGGCATTTCTCTCCTGCGTAAGGTTTGCTCAAAGCAATGCTGAATAGAACAAGGGTTTGTTACAAAATAGTTCCACTACTTTAAGTCTCCTCTCAATGAAGTTGGAGGCACAGGCTGAAATCCTACAAAACCTTAACTGGTAGGAATTTCCAATGCATTGGATTAGTCTTACTCTTATCTATAGGGAAATGCCCTTGGGTTTGTGATGCAAGCCTATGAAGAGTAAAAGACAGCGCAGCGCATCAAATTTTGTACAATTTCACCCAAACATGGAAGCCATGTGGGTTCCTCCCGAGCTATTCTTCAGGTTAAAATACAACATTAAAGCAGTAAAACTGCAGTAGCAACATGTTCATAAGTCTAAATGAGGCAGATCTTCTCTGGAAAGCTTTAAAGCTGCAATTTTATGCACCAATATGTAGGAGTAAATCCAACTGAAAACAGTGGGTCTTACTTCTGAGTCAAGGTGCATAGGGTTGTAGTGCAGGATTGTGCTCACGAAATCCACCTGTCCAGCTGGTTATCACTGTTGTAATATAATGAACCACATTTAGTGGCCATTTAGTATAATTAAGGAATGGATTGTACATAGAATGTAGAAAGGCAGCCTCAGAATATCCAGGCACAGAGAATGGCCAAAAAGTTTTCAAATCACTAGTTAGGTGATGTATTGGGATGTGTGATTCAAAGCTGCTTTTCAGATGACAATCCAGTGTAAACAAAAACAGCAAACCCTTTACATAGCCACAGTTCTATACAAAGGTGCCGGCATGTCTCATCTAAAACCTCCAGCATAATTCTTTCTGACTAAGCACATTTATAACATTACTAACTTGTATCAACCTTTCCTTAGCTGAACAAAAAAAAGGGAAGGAGTTCAGTGGTTTATTGATGTGGCACAATGTACTGAACGATTACCATAATTACCCTTAAACCATTCATCAGTTATTCCCTGCAGTGTTGAAAATTATTACTGGAATAAATTTCAACTTGATATTGATATCAGATGCAAGCTGTTTTATTTTTATGAGGGTTAAAAACAACAACACCTTTATAGATCCATAATGCTTCATCTTTTACCTAACCAACTGGCAATACTTATTCCCATGAGCACTGAGATCATGTTTAAAATGTTGCATGCAATTTATTTTTTAAGAGCCTGTTTTCGCTTGTCAGCAGGTTAGCTGACCATTAACTACCAGCACAGGATATAAAATGTATTTCTTCAGAAGTTCCTAACGGATTATTATAAGCCTTAGCTTTTATGTTCGGAAACTAAAGAGATCAAACTTTTTGTTTGTTTGTTTTAGGAGTGAAACATTCAAGAAACATGCACCAAGCTTTATTCGCTCTTTATTCCACAACAGAGAGCATGCTGTCACCATTTTTTTCAGTACGTACGCAATGTTCGCCCAGCCAATTTGACATCTTAATCAGAATAGCATGCACAACTTGAGCAAGGTGTGTGAGGAATCGAGAGAAAAAAATGGAGTGCTTACCTTTTGCAGCCACTGAGTGTAGTTTTCCATCACATGCTCCAAGCGCTGCAGTTTCTGGGAAGAGAAATCCTGCTCCATGTGGGGGGCATCCCTTTGGAGAGCGTTAGTGTTGTATTGGTCGGTGGTGCTTTCACGACAGTTCCCATCCTGTTCTGGAAGGATGAACGTGTAGGTGCACTGTCCATGCTGAATCCGGTTATATCTTCTGGCACTGGACTCTGGAGCCCGGCGTGGATTGCTGCAGCCTAGGTGAGTCAGAAGTGTAGCAAGGAAAGCAAGCTGAAGGAATATGGTCATGTTACTGTCCCTTTCCTTTCCTGCTCTTAGAGACAATTTTGACCCAACCCCTTTCTTTCTTTCTTTCCTTCCTTCCTTCCTTCCTTTTCTTTTCTTTCTTTTTTTAAAAAATGCTTTGCCTTGTCTTTTGAAATCCCTTTGGGGGGGATCAGAGAAGGTAAAGAAAAGTGAAGAAGATTTAGATAATAAATGGTGACTTTAAAAACAAAACAAACAAAAAAACCCCAACAACAAACAACAACAACCGTGACTAAGTGCACCAGAGCTGATTGCTTCCTTAGCTGGAGTTTGAGCAATTTATTGCATAGTAGCCGGGATTTATCGCTTCCTCTCTGTTACACTTCAGCATGCAGCCTCTTTGAGTCAGCTGCCCAGGCATAGCCCCAGCCTCTTCTCCTACCCTCGCTGCGGCTGAACTGCTATTTTCTCGGAGACCTCGGCGTGTTTTATTAAGGTTGTACATCCAAGCCAAGTTGGAAGCCGGCAGCCTTTCACAAGATGACTTGAGTGGAATGTGTGTGAGTGAGTGTGTCCCTGTGCGAAGGGATGCCTGATGGGTTCGGCAAAGGAGGATCGTCTTACACTCTGGCTCAAAGCATGACCTCAAACATGCACGCCTGCTCAGCTCCCTCTGCACAGAAAACGGCTAAGAGCCTTTTGACAAAGTTTAACGAGTCGAACAGTCCACCTTAATAGACTTCCCATGTTCAAACTGAACTATTTAAATGGACTTGCAGGGTCCAGGCTTGCTGCAATCCCCCCCCTCCAGTAAACATTAACACACAGACCGCCGCACATGGAAAATATCTGCTCTCGTATAATGGGTATGTGACCGAGCGACTCTCTCAGGGAATGCTAAATCGGAGAGTGGGTTGTGTCCCTTGTCAAACGATGGGGGGTAGAAAGCAGGCATGATAACAGAACAGAGACCATCCCTGGAGCAATTTCATTTCTTTCATCAAAACACAGAATCATTTCTGCATCAGAGATACGATTAAAGCAAAAGCAAACTGTTTGGGAAATGTAACTCACCAGATTATTTCTTTGCATGTCAATACAAGATTGAAAAGGGTGTTTGCATACAGTATATAATGTGGAAGAAGGAAGCAATGATGCTGGTTTCTCCCCCACCCCCACCCCCACCCTGACTAAGATTTCAAACAACTTGGCACTGATCCATTGAGCCGCACTGCACATTTGCAACTAATATTGCGTACACATTAAACTTCTGCGATGGCAATTTCCCTCCTGCAGTCCCCTTTGCAGCTCAGCGCACGACTTTTAAAACTGGGGGAGCTGCTTTGAGGACAAATGACTCAAGGAAAACCCTACTTGGAACCTGGATTTGATGCCCTGCATTGAATTATGACCACAGATACATTTTATAAATAAGGGGCCGTGGTCCTATTCTTCACACTGAGCTTCCACATCAGGTCCAAGATTTTCACTTTCAGTGTCATTCTTTGTAAAATTCCAAGATTCTTGTGGCTTTATAACTGGAAGTGCATCGTTCTGTTCAATGGGTCTTATTGCTGATGGCAAATTCAGATATTGTACAATATGTTCAGATTTCAGCCCAGTGCCTATTTGTCAAGCAGAAAAAACAATCTCTGACATGGTCTTTTGGCTTTCTCCAGACCATCATCATCCTGGGGGAAAGCAACAAGTGGGGTGTCAAAGGTTTTCATCCTGGGCCCGCTGTTGTTCATCATCTACAAATCCACCTAACAGTTACCTCACCCAGCTTGCATTTTACCAGCTTCCTTGTAAGAATATCATGGGGCAGTTTGTCAAATCTAATTGACCAACTTACGTAGCCGCGATTTATAATTAGAACCAATTAACTTCATAAAGATTTTTCTGATGTGTTTTCGCACCCCAATGTGTTTTGAAAGCATCAGGTCAGAATTACAGCTTTTCTTCATAGATAAAATCTTTTTTTGTTCATCTGCTTCTTTAGTTAGCGGACTGTTTGAGCCAGACTGAAAAAAGTCCTCATCTGTTTTGAAGAATTGGAGGATTAATTGGTGTCTTTTAACCCCTTATCATTCGGTTTCTTCAAGCTCCTTACATCCCTGGCTCCCTGATTTGTATTTATAGCCAGACATAACAGTACAGTATACGTATGAGAGTGGGTGGGTGGGTGTGAACTAGACATTTGCTCAGATAGTAATGGTTTTATGGAGCCCAAACAACTCAATGATCTAAGTATCTGTAGGAGAACCCCCTTCATTACCACCCAACTCAATACTGACAAGGCACACTCTTCTCTTTATAGCCACTGCGATTAGGGGAGGAAGGAGGGAACACATAGAATGGCCTTCTCCGTGGTGGGACCTGAACTCTGGAATGATCTCCCACCGCCAGCCAGAGATATGTGCCCCCGTACATCTCCAGGCCTTGGTAAATTGAACTCTTCCATCCTTGAAATGAAATGTTCAAGTTAATTTTTGTCTCACTTTATCCACTGTCTGCAGGGGCTGCAGTGCAACCAATTGTGGTTGCATTGAGAAGAAATCAAAGCTGGACAAATTCACTGCCAATGCCCAGTTACTGTGTCAAAGACACTGCAGAATGCACCCACAATAAAACTTGAAAAGGAATGCCCCCCCTGAAGCTGCGTACACAGCATACAGTACAGTGGAACCTCGGTTTTTGAACACGTCGGTTTCCAAATTTTCGGTTTACGAACGCCATGGACCCATCTGGAACGGATTAATTCACTTTCCATTACTTACAGTGGGAAAGTTCGCTTCAGTTTATGAACGCTTCAGTTTATGAACAGACTTCCGGAACCAATTACACCCATGCTTCGGGTTATGTATGCTTCAGGTTGAGTACTCCGCGGACCCATCTGGAACGGATTAATCCACTTTCCATTACTTTCAAAGGGAAAGTTCACTTCAGTTTATGAACGCTTCAGTTTAAGTACTCCGTGGACCGTCTGGAACAGATTAATTCACTTTCCATTACTTTCAATGGGAAAGTTCGCTTCAGTTTATGAACGCTTCAGTTTATGAACAGACTTCCGGAACCAATTACACCCATGCTTCGGGTTAAGTACGCTTCAGGTTGAGTACTCTGGGAACCTGTCTGGAACGGATTAATCCAATTTCCATTACTTTCAATGGGAAAGTTCGCTTCAGTTTATGAGCACTTCAGTTTATGAACAGACTTCCAGAACCAATTGTGTTCATAAACCGAGGTACCACTGTACAGTAGTTGAAACTGTGAAAAAGAGCAGCCTTATGTCAACTTACTTAACCGAGGTACCACTGTACATTTAAAACACATTTAAAGGACATGGCTTCCCTCAAAGAATTCTGGGAATTGTAGTTTGTTAAGGCTGCTGGGAATTGGAGGTCTGTAGTAGGTAAAGTCCAGTTACAGGAACTGCAGTTTACTGACCTCCAATTCCCAGCAGCCTTAATAAACTACAATTCCCAGAATTCTTTGAGGGAAGCCAAGTGCTTTAAATATAGGGTGTGTCTGCAGCCCCAGCATTTAAGATGCTTTTATATTCATTGTCTACCTCATAATCTATATCTTGTCTATCTGTGCACACTGGCATCAGTACAAGTGTGTATGAATTGATATCTTTGACAATGAAAAGGGTGACAAACAGTTTGCAGAGTTTGTTTGTTTGGGTTTGGCGTAGGGTTTTGTTTTTTTTGTTTTTTGCTTGCTTGCTTGCTTGCTTTTGAGGCTGCTAGATAAAGTTAAGTTATGTTCACATCACACAAAATACCTGAATCCCTTCCAACCCAATTTCCTGTTCATGGCAAAAATAGAAATCATAAACGCTTTTCTACCAGACACATGATTTACAACCTAATGTGCTTCTGACACAACCTTCACACAGTTCAATTAATAGCCGGCATTAACAACTGTCAGAGTGGGAAGCCCTTGCCTAAAGAAGCACAGAATCACGGTAACAGAAGGAACTGCGTGGACATAAGATGACCATAAAGCTCAGATCAAAGGTCTTTTGAGTTCCGCAGTAAGTTTCAAACACAGCTATATGCCTTCAGAAAGCTCAGACAGGATATAAAGGTGACAGACATTCCCTGTTGTTTAGGCCTTAGCAGTGAAAATTCAGAGGGAAACCCCCATTCTTCTAAGCATGAAAGTTTCCCTTAGCCATCATGGCTACTGACAGGTAGAACATGAAATAAAAAGTTGCACCGTGAAGGACTGCTGTTCAGAATTCTAGCCCCATCACTCAATTTCTCCTCCAGCTGTGTACAGGCTGTGTACACACAAGATATCTCCATAGAATCCTGGGAACTCTAGTTTTCACCCTTCACAGAGCTACAACTCCCAGAGCCCTCAGCAAACTGCAGTTCCTAGGGATTTGGGGGGGAACATCTTGTGTTTTAAATATATGGCATGTATTCGTCCATCATTCTACGACAATGGAGCCTGCTAGGTCTTCAGTGGTTAGACTTTGCCATGCCCCCCCCCATGAAGTTTTTTGTACTTCTGCAAACCTTGGGGTCCCCCACAAGCCTACTAATATTTCCCTCTGGTGCATTGTTCGTGCAATTTGGGCTACGAAACAAATGATACTCACAGCCTGACAATCAGAAATAGAGAGAACAATCAACATATCCCCTTTGGATTTGTCTAATTTGTCTCTCAAGACTCTAGCAAGTATGTGATGAATTGCCTCATGATCTACTAAACCATCTTGGGTGGCAGGGGCCCTGAAATGTCTGTTGAACGCACAACCCTTTCCTGGAAGGCACACCTACCCGCAACGGGAAAAGGAACTGCTAATCAGAGATTAAGAAAGGAGCAGCTTTGACTTCCTTGCGCCAAGAGCTGCAGGAGATTTTGGGGCTAAACAGAGGTTATGGTGGGGTCTGTACTTGTTGTGCATTACTGAAATACCTTCCCATCCACTTCATGAGTAAATAAATTATAAGGAAGACACTCAGATCTGTGTGAAGCCTATATATACAGTAAACACTATATGTCTCAGGATAACTTGCCTCGGAGACTATATGAATCATAACTGCAGGAGCCCAAGCCAATGAAGAACAACGTGCAGCAAGGGAGACCATCAACTATTTCCACCGTGCGCACTAGGAACACTCTTAAAGGCGCAGGGGTCAATCTATGTCACCCAAACTATTCCATTAAGGCATGGGTAGCTAATATGACGTCCTCCCATGTTGCAGGACAACAACTTCCATCATCTAGGACAGTTGGCCATGCTAACTGGGGCTGATGAGAATTGAAGTCTATCATCAGCTAGAGGGCTTCGCCGGATTGGCTGTCCCTACACTGCAGCGATGGTACAACTGTCAGGGTGGATGGAAGTTGTTGTTCTGCAACACCAATCAGTATCTGGGAAGGTGCACATTCATACAGAAAAGTGCAAGAGTGGCCAGGAGGTTGTCCAGGTATTAACTGTTGATGGGCAGCTTCAGGGGCCCTGTTTCCCATTATTATTGTTCTTGCTGTCCTTAAACTGGCCTTGGGCTGACAGTCCTTCAAATGGAGGGTGTCAAGGACTGTGCTGAGGAGGGCTGCACAGATGAGGAATGGTGGGAGCCTCTCCCTCTCCCTCTCCCTCCCCCTCCCCCTGGTCCTGATCTGGATCCTGAATCTTCCTAGGAGCAGGAGGACAGTATAGATCAGTATATGGAACAGTGGTTTGCAGAGGGACATAGTTCAGAAGGCAGAAGCTAGGAAATACTGGATGGAGAACAGCTAGGAGAAGAAACACTGGAAGAGAGAGGGTTAACAGATTCACAGTCTCTGGACAGCATTCCCCCCCCCCCTTCTCCAAAGTGACAGAGAGCTCAGAAAGTGGCAGAACAGAAAGCACAGAGGGTACAAACTCAGATTACAAGACGTAGGAGTGAAGTAGATTACTGGGGAGGAAAGAAGGTGTGATCCTTAATTGGAAGCACCGCCATTTCTAGGAGATGGGTTCTTTGTTCTTTCGCTGTCACTGTGATTATTAAAGTTTCAGACTGGTAAGAAGACTGCTTTTCTTTTGTTCTGCTTATCTACTGCCATATTGGGGGGGGGGAGCCAATTCCCTGGAGCCTGACAGAGGGCATCTTCAAATAGAGAGCCCTGACACACACACACACACACACACACACACACACACACACACACACACACAGGATTTTGGGAGCCAGGAGGTTAAATGTATGGTGTGTGCCAGATGCGCCAGCTTGCAAGGGCGATTGGGGGGCTGACACAATGCCACGTGGCCTCACACGTGCTCAACATCCCGATGTTGGGAGGAACTGGGGGTGGAGCCGAACACATTGGTAGCATAGCTTCAATGGCAGATGGCCCCTCCTCTTGCTGCAGCCACCGGTGGGGGTTGCTTCAACCCTCCTTCCCCCTGCAGCAGCAAGAGGAGAAGGAGCCAGCAACTGAAGCCATGCCACATTCGGTTCTGTACTCAGCCTCCTCCGCCCCCTGATTTTTTAGGACATATGGGAGGGGCTGGTTCCCTTCCAAAAATACTGGGGGGGGGGAGAGAGAGAGAGAAGAGGGCTTGGCCCACATGAGTTGGCACCCCCTGGTGTGTGACCATGCCTGCTTTAGAGTAACGAAAGTGCCGATGTTGGAGGAGGGGGAGCTTCAAAATACAGAGTCTCCCCTCTCAAAATCCCAGCCTTATTTTGAGTCAGGATCAAGCCCCGTCAAAGCTGGGCCCACCATGTAATGGAGGGCTGCCCCCTATCCCTGCAATCTCCAAGCCCTCCCTGCCAGTCTCCCACCCCTCAGACCTGCCTCAAAAGGGGTGGAATAAAACTTACTTTGAAGAAGGGCATCACCAGAGCTGAAGTGACTGCATTTCCCTCAGAAGAAGCTTATCAGGTGGCAGAAATTAATTTCCCCACTCATGGTGGGTATAATGGAAGTTAGAGATATTTCCTCAGGGTAAGGTGGGGCTCTTTTTCGTGCTTGGGAAAGAAGGCGAAGGGAGGATGAAAGCTATTTTTCAGTCAGATTGGGCTCATTGAACATTCCTATCATATGTGATTATATTGTGAGGAATATCAGTTGCCGGTTATTTGGGCAGGTTCCCCAACTACACAACTGAATAAGGCAGCTGCTTTAATTCAGTTCCATTTTCCATCCTGTTTGTTGGTGGAGTTTTTGCTATCCTTGTTAAAGTAATTTTCAGACAGGGAACAGAAGAGGCCTTGTCTATACTCTAGTAAAGTTCTGTTGGGCGTTGGAGGAATTACTACATACAGGCTTAGAAAGAAACCAACACATAGACATCTTGAGGTGGCCTGTGAGGGGTGTGGTATACCTTCGTGTTTTGGCACCTGCCTGGGATTGAAAACAGATTGTGAAGCACCCAAGCAGACCCCATGGCACTTGGTGTGAGCAATGGTGCCCTTGAGGTCTTCAGGTGGCAGTTTACACAGGAACATACCAAGACACACCAATCAAAATGTTACAAGCAAAACAGAATAGCCAACAATCTGTAGCCATTTCCCCCCCATTCTCCTCAGGGCAAGACAGGTTTTTCAGTAGCGGTTGCAGGACGAAGAGGACAATGGCTGATAGCTGAATGGCAAACACACTAGATCAGGCCAATGACTCATCGAATACAGTAGACTGTTCTCACAGCGGCCACCCAGATGTGTATGGGAAATTGGCAGGCAGGGCCGTCTTAAGCAGGTCGGGCGCCCGGGCGCCGTGGTGCGCAGATCGCTCCGGCGCCCCCGCACCGCCCCGTTTCTTCCCGTGGCTGGTGGTTTTCGCGCGCAGCGCCCTCCTGCCGACCCGGCGTCCTGGCGCCCCGCGCCACCCAGCCTACCCCTAGAGTCGGCCCTGTTGGCAAGCAGGACCTGAGACCAAGAACCCTCTCCCCTCCTGTGGTTTGTGGCAACTGGTATTCAAAAGTGTTATTGCCTCCAACTGTGGGTGTAGGACATAACTGTCATGGCTAGCAGCCATTGATAGGTCCCTGTCCTCCCATCAATTTGCCCAATCCTCTTTTAAAGCCATGGAAGCTGCTGACCCTCATTGCTTCCTACAGCAGTGGGTTCCATAGTTTAATTATACGCTATGTGTAGAAGTACTTTCCATTATCAGTTCTTGAACCTTTGAGATATCCATGAATTCTGTGTTGGGGGGATGGGGTGAGGACTTAACTCTATCCACTTTCTCCACATGGTGGCAGCTCCCCATGGTGTTTCTCTGGAATGACTTGGTTCTTCAGAAGAGAAGGCGTCAAATCCTGCCATGTGGCACTGTCATGGACCCCAAGCATACCTTTTTCTTCTATTCTTGGCTCAACACTAATTATTTTGGACCCTGAAGACAGCACCCATCAAAGCGGGAGACGTCTACACAGGATTAGAAGGTAAGTAAACAAGCGTGCAGACACACTGAGAAAGAGACAAGGAGGGAGACAAAGTTCAGATTCAAGAATTGCAGCTATTTCTTATTTAAGCAAGGCAGCTTATTAATGAAAGATCACTTACATTTTTTTATACACTGCTTGGCTTGCCAGAACTTTATATTTATTTTTATACCCAGCCTTCAGTTTCATGCTGTGACGCTTCTGAGTATATGCATAGTTATAAACAAAAAAGCAGGACCCTGAACACCGTGCTCAGAAGGAGCAATTTATATATAGGAAATAGAGTCATGCATATCTGTCTATAATCCAGAATGCGGCAGCTAGACGGGTGACTGGGAGTGGCTGCCGGGACCATATAACACCGGTCCTAAAGGATCTTCACTGGCTCCCAGTATGTTTCCAAGCACAATTCAAAGTGTTGGTGCTGACCATTAAAGCCCTAAACAGCCTCAGCCCAGTATACCTGAAGGAGCGCCTCCACTCCCATTGTTCTCCCTGGACACTGAGGGCCTTCTGGTGGTTCCCTCATTGCGAGAAGTGAGGTTACAGGGAACCAAGCAAAGGGCCTTCTTGGTAGTGGCACCCGCCCTGTGGAACGCCCTCCCATCAGATGTCAAGCAGATAAAGAACTATACAGTAGTTCATATGAAGGCAGACATCTGAAGGCAGCCCTGTATCAGGAAGTTTTTAATGCTTGATATTTTACTATGTTTTTATATGTGCTGTAAGCCACCCAAAGTGGCTGGGGAAAACCAGCCACCATAGCTGCCAAGTTATCCCTTTTTTTAAGGGATTTTCCCTTATGCTGAATAGGCTTCCTCGCGAGAAAAGGGAAAACTTGGCAGCTATGCCAGCCACATGGGCGGGGTATAAATAATAAAATTATTATTGTTTGTTTGATGGTGACAGCAGTCATGAAATTAAAAGATGCCTGCTTCTTGGGAGAAAAGCAATGACAAGCCCAGACAGCATCTTAAAAAGCAGAGACATTACCTATGGTTTTTCCAGTAGTGATAATATGGAAGTGAGAGCTGGACCATAAAGAAGGCTGATCGCCGAAGAATTGATGCTTTTGAATTATGGTGCTGGAGGAGACTCTTGAGAGTCCCATGGACTGCAAGAAGATCAAACTTCTCCATTCTTAAGGAAATCAGCCCTGACTGCACACTGGAAGGACAGATCGTGAAGCTGAGGCTCCAATACTTTGGCCACCTCATGAGAAGAGAAGACCCTGCTGTTGGGAAAGATGGAGGGCACAAGGAGAAGGGGACGACAGAGGATGAGATGGTTGGACAGTGTTCTTGAAGCTACCAACATGAGTCTGACCAAACTGTGGGAGGCAGTGGAAGACAGGAAGACAGGAGTGCCTGGCGTGCTCTGGTCCATGGGCTCATGAAGAGTCGGACACGACTAAATGACTAAACAACAACAACATTGTTTGTTTGTTTGTTTGTTTCTCTACAGAAAGACTCTAGACCAGGGGACCCCAAACTAAGGCTTGGGGGCCGGATGCAGCCCAATCGCCTTCTAAAGCCGGCCTGCGGACGGTCTGGGAATCAGTGTGTTTTTACATGAGTAGAATGTGTCCTTTTATTTAAAATGCATCTCTGGGTTATTTGTGGGGCCTGCCTGGTGTTTCTACATGAGTAGAATGTGTCCTTCTATTTAAAATGCATCTCTGGGTTATTTGTGCGGCATAGGAATTCGTTCATATTTTCCCCCAAAATCCTTTCCTTTGAATGAGAGACATGGAAACATTAACATATTTCATCAACAAAGTGACCACATGCATAATCCAAGATTACTTGAGTTGCAATATTCTGTTGGATGGCATATAGATAGAACGCACTAGCATCCCTGCATCACACAGCTCATTCCTGCTCTTCTCTTTTTACCTGCAAAATATGAGCCCTGTAAAAAGGATCTCCTGCATCTTTTTAAAAGGTTATAACAGCTGTGGGAAGCCTATTTGGTTCCAGACTGTGGTTCTGCAGGAGAGAGTTAATTCTTTCCCTTTTGCATTCCAATTTTGCCCAACAGGGCAAAACATGCAAATACCTACCTGGTGCTGTATGTTTCTCTCCATGGAACAAACAACAACTAGAAAGGAAAGATAATTTTAATTGAGAAAATGGGGGGGGAGGATAGCTAGCCACATGCTTGCAATCAGAAGGGAAGATAAGAACCGAGATTATCACTTCTTTGCTATACTGAAAATTGGGAGCTGCTACTAGGAATGGATAGTGGAACAAACTAGCATTGCTGCACTTAAATAAATTCATCATGGGGCTTTTGGCCACAAATTAGATTTGCCACAAACAAGACGGAGATTTTGCCTCCATGTCAAAAACATTTTGGAAGAATTAGAATTTTTTTAAAAAAGAAAGAAAATAAAATGCAATTCTATACCTGTATACCTCTATACTAAGTGTGTGTGTTTGATATATTTTATAGAAGTATGTACATATACAGCACAACAAAGACATAAAACACAATTGAACAGAGTGATTAGTGGAAGAGATGAAAACTGGGGAAATGTTATATACATGCATGAATAAATTCGCTTCTGGGGCCCCTCTGGGAATAGGGGCCCTAAAGCTTAAGCTTCATTAGTTTCATCGTAGCTCTGCCCCGAATATGAGCCTCCATTCTTTGAATTTATGTCACCAAGAGAACATGTGATTTATGCCCTGGGTCAGTAGCTTTCCAGTAGCCAATGAGTTTCATTTCCTAGTGTAAACAGAGCACAGATTCATTTTGTGGTGCAAAAGGGCCTATCATCTGCATTGTACCCACCCACCCAGCCAGCCAGCCAGCTTTCCTTTTCTTAATGGTATTTCCCTTTTAACAATATAGCACCCTAGTGACCTATTGCCACAGTTACTGCATGTTTTAAACTAGTGCCTGCAACTCTTCATTTGGATTACTATAAACTCATCAGGAAGCTGTTGTGTTTTCATACTACTGAAGAGCAGCAGAACAGTAAAAATGCTTGTCAAAGCTGTTAGCTGCTACATTTCAGCAGCAACTATTAATCCCTGGGTCCAAAGTTTCCAGAATTGTCACTTTACAGAAGATTTTTTAAAGGTCCTTGAGTATGGGAGAGAGCGTATAAATAATAATAATAATAATAATAATAATAATAATAATAATTTATTATTTATACCCCGCCCATCTGGCCGGGTTCCCCCAGCCACTCTTTTGAATTATGGTATAAATAAGAGTGAAGGGGGGGAGAAGCGAAAGCCTTTGCTGTCAAGAATTTGTGAAGGACCACTAGAAGGCCACCCGGCTGCACCCTATGTTTGCCACCTTCTTGGATTATTGTTGTTCTTGTTCTTGTTATTTTATTTGTATCTCCCTTACAGGGTTACATTTGAGTTGCTGGGTCTGGTACGAGGTTAAGCAATACATCAAGTTGTTAAATAAATACAGTCTATCCAGAATAAGCCCCATTGAATTCAAAGAGTTTTGCTTCCAGTTAAGTGGGTATAGCAGGAATGGGGGGAATCTGCAGCCTTCTGGGTGTTGCTGAGGCCAGCTCCCATCAGTGCCAGCCAGCCTGGCCCAGGTATGATAGGAGATCTGCAACATCTAGAGGGCAACAGGTTCCTCATTCTTGGGGTACAGGATTGCAGCCTTGATGTTACTACCATAAAATTTTATTTTAAAGGAGTGTGATCCTGCCAAAGGCTTTAAAATCTTTGCACTCTTACCAAGGAGGAAGTTCAAAGTTAATGTAACGGTGTGAAAGGACGTGTGGATCCAGAATTGGCCTCCACAGTCACTTGGAAGACAATCTTACTTGGCTACGAGTGATCACCAAAGAAGAAGAAGAAGCTTCTTTCCAAATACAGTGGTACCTCGGTTTATGAACACAATTGGTTCCGGAAGTCTGTTCATAAACTGAAGCGTTCATAAACTGAAGCGAACTTTCCCAATAAAAGTAATGGAAAGTGGATTAATCTGTTCCAGACGGTCTGCGGAGTACTTAAACTGAAGCGTTCATAAACTGAAGCAAACTTTCCCATTGAAAGTAATGGAAAGTGGATTAATCCATTCCAGACGGGTCCACGGAGTACTCAACCTGAAGCGTACTTTACCCGAAGCATGGGTGTAATTTGTTCCAGAAGTCTGTTCATAAACTGAAGCGGACTTTCCAATTGAAAGTAATGGAAAGTGAATTAATCCGTTCCAGATGGGTCCACGGTGTTCGTAAACTGAAAATTCATAAACCAAGGTGTTCATAAACCGAGGTTCCACTGTACACATGCGAGGGATAGCGCTCTCTCTTAAGGATTCTCAAACCCCGTTTTCATCTTAGGATATGCATCCACCCTAATTTATCCTTTGTGTTTTTTATGCAACCATAGCTTGACCTTCTTCTCGCTCTACATCTCTTCATCCTTTCTGCTTCCCTTGGATTGGATTGTGCCTCCCTTTAGTTGCCACTTCTTAGTGTGCGTCCTCCCTTGTTTATTGTTAGGCTGCCCTGTGCACGATGGGAGCAATATATTTACGTTCCTGGCTTCTGCTTACAATCGGCAGGCAATTTGAATGCAATTTATACACTGGAAAGGGAAACACCACACTGAGTTTTCTTTCCTTGAGCTGTTTTCCAATGTTCCGTTTCTTTTCTTTTCCTTTTTGCATGATAACTTGGTAATAAAGGCAGCTGCTTTGAACATTTTCAGACAGAGGAAATGGTAACCCTGACAACAGGAACCATGGCACACGTGTGATCTTTCAGCACAGCACCTGCATAGTTTATTCACACCCTCATTGGTCCTCTCTGTAATATTAGTAGTTGGAATTCATTAGCTTTGTTGAATCGCTTTCCGTTTTGAAACCCCTATTCTTTTCCTCTTTCTCCTGTGTTGCAGTTCCACCCTGAATCTCAAGCAGTGGGTTCTCTTGTTCTGTGTCGGAGGCTGCAGACTGATATCTAGAACTTCTGAACTCCTGGGGACTTTCTTCTGAGTAGACATGCACAGAGGTACACTGTGTAGGTGCAGGTTTTCAGTTGTCATAATGCCCTAGTTCATATGTGTCACAGATGGGGTGTTGGCTACTCCCGAGTAAGCACTCCACACATCCTCTGGATTTTCATAGTTTTATTGTGCATGCTATATACAGTGGTGAGATGTCTCAAATCATGTCTGCTCTGCATGGGGCAGAAGCCCACAATGGCGTCTCGTGGGCTCTGACCCCCCTTTTAAGACTCCAAACGCCCCTCCTCCTTGCTCTATGGGTCCTCCGTGGTCCCAAACCAGGCTCCTGAGGTGCCGTTCTCTCTCCTCCCTCCTTTCCAGCCCCTGCTGAAGCTAGCTCCTCCCCTGCTTCCCTGCTACCAACCTGGAGCTGAGCCACCAGGACTCTGCAGAGCCCTGGACCCGTCTTAACCCTTCCTGTTCCTGATTTGAACTCCCAGACTTGCTGCTGCTCTCCCATCTGGTGGAAGTAAGCAGAGTGGGCTGCTCTCTGCAAGCCCTCTCTCTTACATCCACCCCCCCTCCAGGCTCCCCCCCCCCTTTCTGAGGCCTGGTTTGCCTGGTCTGATGTCTGTAAAGAGGGCTGGAAGCCTGACAGGTCTTCCTCCTCTGTAGTGTGTGTAAAATCCTGTTCCCCGTCGGTGCTGGGTGGCTGGTCCGTGTAGTTCCTTCCGTTGTCATCCTCCTCCTCCCTCTGGAAAATTGCTTCCGATTCCCGGAGGGCTCCTTGGGTCTGCGTCTCCCCTGCTCCCCACCTGGGATCGCCCTCCCCCTCTGTGTTCCCTGTGCTACTGACGTGTGGTGGTTTGGGTCTGTGGGAGAAAGGAGCGTGCAGTTCCAGTGTGCGGTCCTCCCCTTGCATGGTGTGCGTGGTTGCCTCCGCGTTTTGGGAAGCAGGAGTGCCCTGCCTGGCCATCAGACATTTTAACCCCCCCTCCCCCCACCGGGAGCCCGGGCTCGCTGTGGCACTGTAGACCTCCTCCTCTTCCTTTCTTTCTGGACCCTCTTGGCTGCCTTCTCCCTCCACCCTTCTATCTAGTGTCTTTTGTGTGATTTCCTCCCCCTCCCTCCTGTCAGCGTCTTGTGTTGGATGTGTGTCACGTCCTCTGAACCTTGGGCTTTCCCTAAAGTGTGAGAGCAAAGACCTGTGACCCACGGGATGGACCTTTCTCGCTGTAGGTGCTTCCCCCCTGAAGGTGACAGGGTTGATCTGTGTCAGAACCTTGAAGGGCCCCAGCCTTCTGGGTGCCAGCTTCTTCCCCCTTCCCCCCATGGGAAGGCCTTCTGACCACAGCCAGACCCTGTCCCCTCCGTGGAAGACCTTCTCCAGTCCCCTGTGATGGTCTGCCCCCTCCTTGTAAGCCTCATTGCCCCTTGCCACGTCTCCATCCAGTTGTTGGTGTACTGTCTCCCTCCTCTCACCCCATGCCTCAATAGGTGGTCCCCCAATCTCCCCCTCCCCCTGCTCTGGGAAGGCTCTGGGGTTTCGCCCAAGACTGGCCTTACTGGGTGTGAGCCTCGTGAAGACATGTACTGCATGCCCCTCCGTGGGGTTGTCATGATATTGCTTGAGAATCTTCCCTCTGAGGGAGTCCTGGGGCATATACCGGGCATCATTGCTAAAGAGTAACCCCTCTTTCTCGGCAAGCCCTTCCCCTGCCCCCTTTTTCTCCCTCAAGTCCCTCCGTATGTTCTGGGTAAAAGTGTCCTCTTTGGTGAGTTGGCTCAGTTTCTCTTCCTGCATCCCCGCCTCTGCGTCGTTCCATCCGCCTGGGGAGCTGATGTGGTGCGATCCTGAGGATTCTCCTTCTTTCCTGCAGTGCTCCTTGCCGTCTGCATCTCCAAAGGTGAGATCTCCCCGGCGCTGGCTGCCCACAGGGTCATTGTCCATTAAGTCCAAAGCTAGCACTTCTGCGTGCTTGTTCACTGTCATCTTCCGAGAGGGGGTCTGTTGCGTGACCTCACCCTCCTGCAATTCCCGGCCGCCTACGGTCAAGACGCTCATGGGCAGCTCCCTTGGGAAAATGGGAATCTGATCCTGCTTAGCCAAGTGCACCGATAGGAAATCGTTGCTGCTGCCCCTGCGGAGAAGCCCGACTGTCTCCTGGGTCTGGCCTCTTGGCAGCTGCAGACTCACTTCCATCTCTTTGTCGTGCTGTGGGGTGTTACAGGAGGGCTCAGTTGTTGGTGCTCTGCCTGGCCCCTCCCCTCCTGATCTGGCATCCAGGCTTGTGTCTGTGCCTGCCTGCTCTCGCCATTCCTTCCTCTGGGGGCAGTGTTCCACCCAGTGGCTGGGTGCATTGTAAAGGCATCTCCCGCCTTTCTCTTCCCTCTGTTTTCCCGCGTCAGCGTTTGAAAGTACCCGCGCGCGGGCTTTGTCCCTCTGCATCACATCTGGCTGGAGGGGGCTGTGCTGTGCTGCAGCTGCCTCCCCGGGACTGTATGGGAACTTGTGGCCGCTGCCTTTCCCCTCCGTCTGTCCCCTCTGCCCGGACTCGCCTCTCAGCCTCCTGCACTTCCACGCCACCATGCCTCTCAGTCTTAGAGCCAGCTTGTGCTGAGGGTCGCCCTACAAAGTGCTGGCCCGTCCCGAGTGTCCTCTCTGCTTGTCCAGCCTCCGCTTCTCTGGCTTGGCTGTGTTCCGAGCTGCTCGGTTCACTAAGCTTGGCTTCCCCTGTGCCCGGGTGCCTACCTGGTGCTTGAGCCGTTCCATAGTTGCAGGGTGCTGGCAACTCATGCCAATCCTCCCTCGGCATCTCTCTCTTCTGCTTTAGATGCTGCCAACTTCATGCCGGCTGCTACATTTGCAGCCCTCTTCCCTCGGGGTAGCCATCAAGAGATTGTGGGCTTGCTGTCACAGATGGGGTGTTGGCTACTCCCGAGTAAGCACTCCACACATCCTCTGGATTTTCATAGTTTTATTGTGCATGCTATATACAGTGGTGAGATGTCTCAAATCATGTCTGCTCTGCATGGGGCAGAAGCCCACAATGGCGTCTCGTGGGCTCTGACCCCCCTTTTAAGACTCCAAACGCCCCTCCTCCTTGCTCTATGGGTCCTCCGTGGTCCCAAACCAGGCTCCTGAGGTGCCGTTCTCTCTCCTCCCTCCTTTCCAGCCCCTGCTGAAGCTAGCTCCTCCCCTGCTTCCCTGCTACCAACCTGGAGCTGAGCCACCAGGACTCTGCAGAGCCCTGGACCCGTCTTAACCCTTCCTGTTCCTGATTTGAACTCCCAGACTTGCTGCTGCTCTCCCATCTGGTGGAAGTAAGCAGAGTGGGCTGCTCTCTGCAAGCCCTCTCTCTTACAATATGCTTTCTTAAAAACCAGTTGAGAACATTAATCTGGGACACACATTTCCACACTAACCCACAAAGACCACAGCCCAGCATGTTTCAAAAAAAAAAATTATTCATGGCATATTGTTATGATTTTCTTTACTGTAACAGTAGTAATAGCCGTGACTTTTTCCGAGAGATCTGAATGTACAGAGAGGAGATTTCTCCAGGGTTGATAAACCATTCAATGAACAGCAATTAACTCAGTTTATAGCACACTTCCAATTAACCCTTTCTTTCTTTCTTTCTTTCTTTCTTTCTTTCTTTCTTCTCTCTCTCTCCCCTTGTTGTATTTTTAAAGAATGCAGTCTATAAGTATTTAAATATTTTATATGTAAACTCAGCTCAAAGCCTAATCAATAAACCAATTGAGCTAAGGTACATTAGCTTTAATCTAGTTTAGTCTTTTGGCTTCACTTGGACTAAATAATATTAAATTCCAGTAATGTGATTCCCAAACCATTTAGCCATATGTTTTGACTTTACAATACTTCAGTAAGTACCCGATACAATGGGGCAGTTATAAAGAAATAATGTGTTTCTCTATCTGGTGGTTGGTTGTTGTTTTTTAAAAAAGTAATCTATTGCAATTACTTCTGCTTAATAATATACATTTCAATTATCTGGAATTTTGTTCATCTTGATTGTGATAGTTACCATCATGTCTGTCACAATGCTTTTTTCATAGAACCACTTCATGCATTCATGATATAATCGCAATAGGATTTAAAGGGGGTGACAGAGGACGACGAGATGGTTGGACAGTGTTCTCGAAGCTACTAACATGAGTCTGACCAAACTGCAGGAGGCAGTGGAAGACAGGAGTGCCTGGCGTCCTCTGGTCCATGGGGTCACAAAGAGTCAGACACGACTAAATGACTAAACAACAACAACAAAGGATATACTCAATATTACATTTAAAAAGGCAGTGTGCTTTGAGGACATTTGTTGTACTTTCTAATACAGTGGTACCTCGGTTTGCGAACGCAATCCATTCCACGGAGGCGTTAGCTCGCCAAGGCATTCACTCACCGAAGGCACGCTTCTGCACGTGCGCAAAGCGCCAATAGAGCTCTTCTGCACACACACACGCTGCGCAGATCACTTCTGCGCATGCGCAAGCTGCGCAGATCGCGTCTGCGCATCCGACACTACGGAACCTGGATGTAAACACTTCCGGGTCTGCGGCGTTCATAAACGGAGATTTGCGTAAACGGAGGTAGTCGTAAACCGAGGTTCCACTGTAGTTGCTTTTAAAAAAGAACAGCAAGGAAAGGATTGGATACCTAGTATATAAACTCATTTAACTCAGTTGAATCCAGTGCTGCAAACATAGAGTTCCCCTCACGCAGGAAGAACTTATAATGACCTCCTGATGGTGAGAGGATCTGAAAGAGAGGATAGGCAAATGACATCTGGGCAAGTTCAAATGATGAAAGACATACCTGAAAACCTAACTGAAGTAATGACGGCAGCTTCACTTAGGGTTGGAAATGAATTGGCGGCCGGTTAATTTCTTTTAATATTGGTGCAACTAAATGGAGATATGCACACCTTTTTTTTAAAAAAAAAGGTGGCATAACATAAGTAACACATGGCTTGACCTGTCAGTACTATATGAAATATTATGGAATTGATTACAGTATCATTCTTAATTATGTGAACGGGACTATCTGCAGCTCACTGAGAAAATACTCAAGCTTTGGCTAATCTCTTCAGAGGCATTTGCTTGTTTAACCTTGACCAGTATCAAGCCTGCTGAGATTCATTAATCAAAAGCACTATCTACGGTTTTGCAAGAAGATCGACTCGAGTTGCTAATTGCTGATCTTTAAGCAACTTTTCAATCATGCATGTGGCTATGCTGAGACATCCTGCTCCCCCAAGTGGATGTCTTGTGCAATTCAAAGTCCTTGCCACATTGCTGTGGAGGCTGTAACTCTGAAATTGGGCACATGTGCTTGCAGTCCCAATCAGGTCCTCCCTCAAAGAGGGCACATGTTGCGGTGAGACCTGGAGACCAACCTCCTGTGTTGTGGGTGGGTAAGATTGGTCAGCCACAACACCCGATTGGTAGGTCCCTCGATGTTGGGTTCAATCTGGCCAATGGGGCACAGTCCAAACAGATCGAGGGACCTATACCCATGCACGTGACCCTCTTTCGGTGCTTGCATTTGGAACACCCGCCCACCTCTCCCTACTTTTAGGGCTTTGTTGCACTTGACCTTGCTATGCAGCCGTGTGTCTTTGGGACAGGGGCACAGCAGGAATTTCCCCCACTTGGCTGATTGGCTGTTGCCACTTGGGTTTTGCCTGCCGCGTAGCAAATCGTCACAACTTGTAAGGTTGCGGGTGGGCACTGGTTCAGGTGATAGGGGTGGCAGAACGCTCTCGCCATCCCTATGTGAAGGGTATTCCGTTAAAGGAATCCAGGGACTCAAATGGTTTGGTCAACCCCTATGAGGGGGTTGTGCCCATGCCTGAGTCCAAGGGGACATCTGGGTGGTGGACATAGCCTGTTCCCGGCTTTCCGCCTATCCAGGAGTTCACCCTATTTGAGTCAAGTGTGAATTTATTTAGGGGGGGAGGTCTCTGGGTCTGAAGACGCAAATGATGCTACCCAGCATACTTTGTATCCGCGCGAGAAATCATCACTTAAACTGTGCTGTGCTTCATTGGTTCCCTAAATATATTGATGCCCCTACTGAGTGCTTTGGTAGTTGGTCCAGTCCCGGCACTCAGTTAAGTATGACATACACAAGGGTTTGCCAATAACATTTGAAAATAGACCTGGCCCATTGTTTACCATGTCCAAGACTGAAAGAGGGAAATTGCATCTAGGAGAGAACTATGTAAGACAGCTGAAGCGTGGCATCCTATTTTTGCCACAATAATTCCTGCACTTTTAAAACAGTGGCATATCTCTTTAGCAATGAACTGTGAAAATATGCTCCAGCAGCACGCATGGTTCTCTTCTGCATACACATGCTCCTTCCTGGGTAGCGTAGGAAGATAGGGGTGGTGGGGGCGCGGTGCCCCGGGCAGCGCGATCCCAGGGGCGCCATCGTGGCTGCCCGCCCCACCTCCAAAACACATGTCCAACCCCTGTGCGTGGCACGCCCCGCCCCTCAAACGTGCGCCACATCCCTGGGGGCAGCGCGCCTGCTCTCCGCCCGGGTTGGAGGAGCACGAAGCTCCGCCACTGCCCTTCCATGGATGCTGGCCAATAATTCCCATTATGAAACTAACAGCCTTCAACCAGGGGTTGGATTGGAATTCTAAGAAGAGGGGGGAACCCAGTGCAGTTTTGAAATCAGTGATTAAAATCAGTGTGGTTTTAGCAATTTCAGTCTACCGTTTTGATTCAGAATGATGTCCATTTGTATCCAAACACAGACAAAAACCTGCTCCTGAATCTCAAGAACCATCATGCAAAATTTGGTTATGAGAGGTTGTATTCAACTCAGAGCGGACTTCGGGTGGCGCTTAAGAAATGTTCAAATGCATAGTGAACAAACTTGCTTCCTCCTTTCTTTCTTTTTTGTAATCAGTTCTTCAGACCATAGTTTACTGTGGTGTCTGAATAAGTAAACTGCAAGTAAATTGCAAACTATTAATGATTGTTCAAATCACAGTTTGCCAGTTCAGAAATCACAAAAAATACACAAAAGTAACAATCATTAAACATGTTTAAAGTAATACATAAAAGGTAAAGGGACCCCTGACCATTAGGTCCAGTCGTGACCGACTCTGAGGTTGCGCGCTCATCTCGCATTATTGGCCGAGGGAGCCGGCGTATAGCTTCCAAGTCATGTGGCCAGCATGACAAAGCCGCTTCTGGCAAACCAGAGCAGCACATGGAAACGCCGTTTACCTTCCCGCTGTAGCGGTTCCTATTTATCTACTCGCATTTTGACGTGCTTTCGAACTGCTAGGTTGGCAGGAGCTGGGACCGAGCAACGGGAGCTCACCCCGTCACAGGGATTCGAACCGCCGACCTTCTGATCAGCAAGCCCTTGGCTCAGTGGTTTAACCCAGTAATACATATACAATTATAAATATAATATATTTTAAATTTAGTATACATACTGCACTAGAGAATTTGCTTTAAACAATATAATTTATAAATTATATTGGTTGTGGTAGAAATTAGCTGAGTGTGCACTTAAGTTCTTCCAACTGGAATTTATCAGACTTAATTTCATAGTTTGGGTTGGATAATACCCAGTAATTGTACGAATGACTAGTTTTACTAAGTGTTTTAGCTGTATGTGTTCTGTCTGGGAAGCCGAGCAAGGAATCAAAAAATTAAAATGGCAATGCTGTTGTCAGCATATTATTATAGATACCATGTTTAAGAATGTGAAGGTTACGCTTTCTGGGACCTGCCAATTAGAGCAAACTCACCTGATAGTTGTATCAATAAACATTCCAATAACTCAATTAGATATTGTCCTGTTTGTGAGCCAGATTTATCAGAAGAAATGTTTACATGCCCTTGGGAGTTGACATCACACTTTAAAATCATTACACAGAGTCTGTCTGTGGCACCCTCCTACAATGGCAGGTGACTGGATCACACACAAACACCACAATCCACTTTAATTTTTTCTTCTAATTCATACATTTTGAAATGAAACTCCAGGGGTGAAACTTCCTACATATGCAGTCTCAAATAACCATTTAAAAATATTTTTTTATTCAGTTCGCAGCATGCTACAGGATAGCCAATTATAGGCATTTTTGTTACAGCTTCCTGGAAAATAAAACCAAAACAATAAGCAGTTAGGATTTGGCAGACAAGCTGACAATCTTTTTCTTATTCCAATATTCAACAGACAAAATAAAATCTTCTGCAGGGAGTAAATGAGTGTTAGCATATAGAGTCTACATGCAGCAGCAAAAGTTAACATTCGTTAAATGAATCCTTGCTTGGAACACACCTTTAGCTGAAAGGTAGTCACACTGAGACTTGGTATAAAATAGGAAATGTGATGTTTATCCATGTTTATTGTATTGTTGATTGGGAAGAGTTCTATAGTTCTAGCCAACTATCTAGTTGGAAAAGCAAAGAAGCCATTTTTGCCCCTTTGCAGGATTAGACTTTGTTCTTTCAAATTTCAGCGGTGACCTGTGTGAGGTCAAAATCTGCCTCTCACCTTCTGTTCTGATCAGTGTGCCACATCATATTTGTCATGTCCTAGAGTGCTCTCTAGGCTCAGTGCCCAGTGCAGCAGAACTGGTCGTGTTGCCCTAAACCAGGCATCCCCAAACTTTGACCCTCCAGATGTTTTGGACTACATTTCCCATCTTCCCCGACCACTGGTCCTGTTAGCTAGGAATCATGGGAGTTGTAGGCCAAAACATCTGGAGGGCCAAAGTTTGGGGGTGTCTGCCCTAAACTAATCTCTACCCTTTGAACTCAGAGCATAGATCCAAGATTACATCTTGTCTTGAGGTCCAGAGAAAGAATGTGAGGAGGAGCAGGAAGTCGTTCATTTGATCAGTGGAATATCAGGGGGGAACAGGGGGGCCAAGGCCCTGGGTGCAGAATCTTGGGGGGGGCACAAACCAGGTGCTCCCAGGCCCCTGCAGAGATCCCCATGCCCTGCCTGGCTCCAGCAGTGGGGGGGGTGAGAGTGGAGAGCACCCTTTGCCCCCACTAAGCACTAGGCGGGGAGCGGGTGCTCGTCACCCCCTGTGACCTGCCCCCCATGCCCACCTGACAGCAAAGGCTTGGCAAGCACGCTCCGCCCCCACCTGGCATGTGTGTGCCCATACCCTCCTCAGTCACTGATGAGCAGCACTATGCCCATGCACTGGACGCAACCTAAGATTTATCATCAAAGCATCAAAGAGATAGGGAGAAGTCAGCAGAAAGATAAAGTTACAGGCGTAGTATGGAAATCGCCCCCTACTCTATTTGAGTTGCACCCAAACTGCCAACAATATCAAATGCAAAGAACATCATTGTAATACTCTCATCAAGCAATTCACCCAACAGTTCGTGATTGAGGGACCTAAGAATAAGTGTGTGGGTGTTTATCAGAGGGTGGTGTGTTTCCTATGACCCTGTTAGCTGCCCAGGGGATGTAAAGTTGAGATATAAATTATTTAAGTCATACAGTGGTACCTCTAGTTGCGGACTTAATCCGCTTCGGGGTGCCGTTCACACCCCGAAAAGTCCACAACTAGAGTGCCTCTTGCGTGGCAACGACCCTCCCTCCCCGTGAAATAAAGACAGACACAAGAATTCGAATTTAATGGGTGTAAAGACCACAACTTTATTGGTTACGGATGTTGAGCGGTATTGGCTTAGGCACTGGACCCTAACTGTCTATATTTGACTTCAACCCGTGAGTTGAAGCCCTGAAGGGTTAATCACCAGTAAGGAGCCCAATGATGTACATCAACCGGAACTCCACCTGTGATTACCGTTAGGGGCATGCCTTCAGGCCCTTGCCTCCCTAGGCGTCGGACCGGGCCACTCCGCCCCCAGAAACCTTTAAAGGAGTACTGTACCCTTCAAAATGAGGGGCAGGTGATGGCACTACCTCCCCTCCCCACCTGTATTGAAGATTTCCAATGCCTAACCGCCAAAACCAAAAGTTGTGACTGATTGCTACAAGGTAGGGAAAAAAAACTTCTTGGCTACTCCAAGTGGGGAAAAGTCCTACCAGGCCCCTTGGCCAACCAAGGCAACCAACCAAAGTCCATAGCAAAGTCATGAGCTAAACTAAAGGGCGGGTGGGCGGGTGAACCTATGCAGCTGGGAGCTGGGCCAAAAGAGTGTGGGTTCTTGCCCTCCTCCTGCTTAAATATAGCAGGACACGTCCCCGTCCCCCCAGGCTGTCCAGATTGGACAGCCCCTTTGTTTTGGGACGGGCAGGAACCCCCACCCTCCACCAATCACACAGGGGTTGCACTCTCAGCCCCTGTGCATGTGATCGGGTCGTGACGCCCGCAACTCCACCTCCTGCGCAGGCGCAGAAGTGGTTTTCTGTGCATGTGTGCGGTGTGGTTGAGCGCTTCTGCGCATGCGCGGGCGGTTTGCTGCTTTTGTAAGCTGAAAGTCCATAACAAGAGCAGAACGCAACATGAGGTATGACTATAGTGCCACTATATTCTGCCTTGATCAGACCCCACTTAGAGCTCTGTGCCCAGTTCTGGGCACCACAGTTTAACCCTATTCAGAAGCTCTGGTCAGAGTGTTGGGATCGCTCTGCAATTTCACAACTAAATTTAATCAAAGTGTCATTTTAGAGAAGACCCTCTTCTATATTCTTTAGAATGGCTCTTTTGGCTGCATTTTCAAAATAAAACAATGCATACAACTTTCCCCCTGTGCTGTTAGCCTAAGTCTGACTACCAGCAGCTGCAGGGAAACTTATCTGATACTATTATGTATTTATTGGAAATATTGATATATGCCGCCTGCCTTTCAACAACAGCGAAGATGTTGCCCCCCCCCAAAAGTCAGTGCTTTCAAGTGTCACTGTTGAAAAGAACTCCCACCCCGTGGCAGTAAGTGGGGATATGAACAAATGCTGCTGGGAGGCATCATCACATGGTTTACATAACAGTGAGACAAAGAAGAAACAGCACTGTTTTGTTTTTGAAAGTTAAAATAATACAGGGTCAGGAAAGGCTGCAGTATCCCTGCTGAAATATGCGGTGGGGCATTTTGCTCCCCGAGCTCAGCAGGACAGGGTCACAACTGAATCTTAAGGCATATCTATCCCACAGACTTGTGGTTTAATAATTTCATTTTCTCCCCAGGAGACTCTGAGAACTGTAGTTTTGAGGTGGGGGAGTCGAGATTCCTAACCAATTCTCAGCACTCACATGACCAACGACAATTGTGAGATGCTTGGAGTATCCCTAGGAGAAGAGTACAGAGCACGCATGCATTTTGTAGTGTCTACATGCCCCTCTTAGGAATCAGGGTGGAGGAATTCTTTCAGATTCATTTTTGAAGGTAACCTATCGAGGTCATATTTTCCAAATGAATGTGTGGTCTGAAACTCTGCCATCCTTTGAAATTCACACTTTTCTGAATGTTGCGATGCATTTCTCTAATCCAAAAATGTGGGGCTTACACACACACAGAGAGAGAGAGAGAGAGAGAGAGAGAGAGAGAGAGAGAGAGAGAGAGAGAGAGAGAGAGAGAAAGAGAAAGAGAAAGAGAAAGAGAGATGAAAGGTGCATACAAAAATGTTATAATGTAAGGGAGAATAATGTGCAACAATGCATTCTATAAAGGGTAAAATGTGTATGTATGTTAGAGTCTGTACAAAAATTGCAATACAGTACATAACGGGAAATGTATGGGGAAATGCATACACATTTTATTGTAGAACACACACACACACACACACACACACACACTTGGAAACTGGAAAAATGAGAAAGTGTTGGAAACCAAAACCAACAGACTCATTCATGTGGACAAAATTTGAAGTGGAAGGTCATCTATATAATCCTTGGTTCCTCTAAAAAGAGAAAGGGGCAAAAGACTGCATGTTCATTCTGTTAAAATGACCATCCTGTGCCTGCTGCCTGCAGAAAATCTCCATGAAAAGTAACCTTGGAAGTCACCTGTCCTACCCATTGCCACTCGGTGCAGGATCTGCAATGCAGGATGCAGCCACAGCACCTGTGTCCAGGCACTTCAACACCCTTTGGGGGTGGCAAGGGAGGCCAGGGTATATCCAGTCACCATTTTGAGCCTTCCAGTTGCTGGAAACCATGCAGGTCTCTGACTGGAACCCCAGCTCCTGAGGACACTGCTGTAGCACGTGGTGGTTTCTGCTTGCCTTTGGCAGGAACAGCAGAGATCTCTGTGGTGGCAGTGACTCCCCACAGTAGGAGCAGAGTGGAGGAGCATCTCTGTATATCCACAGCTCCTCCATCATGGCAGATCAAGTGTATAAATGGATGTTCATACCTGCAGCAGGTCCCAGCACTCCCCTCCCACTGACCCTTTCCCCTTGGTTACTTGAGATAGAGGCGAAGTGGGGACGACTCCTAATAATGCTTAGGGTGGAACCTCTGATTCTGGAGGTTAATTGTAGGTGCCTGCTTAAGTTGAACAAAAAGGCGCAATTTCCATTTGTTTCATTTTTGCAGATTGGTACAGTGCTTGGCCCTTTAATATCACATTGGTAGCTATCTAATTCAATGTATCATAACATCAAGGAAAGAAAATCTCTTGGTTCCTGGCTTGTTGCAAAGATGGACATTTGGCTTCCCAGCTGTTTCAGAGTCCCAAGTGTTTTGTGTTACTGTCAATCACCACCACATGCTCCCAGCTGTTTCCAGCTCTGTGTTTATGGGCTGGCAGCCCACGATCCACATCTCAGGGAACTTGTTTTTGGAACCAGCCCACAGAACAAGCCCCCTGGAACAACTTTTTACCACCTCAAAGGAGTCATCTGCTCAGGATTGTTAGGAAAGTCTTAGAGAGCTCTGCCCTTATGTAAACAGATCACCAGAAGCTTTCCATTTTGTCTACTGGGGCCCAAATTAAATGTGATACAGGGTAA
This sequence comes from Zootoca vivipara, assembly GCF_963506605.1. Classification (NCBI taxonomy): domain Eukaryota; kingdom Metazoa; phylum Chordata; class Lepidosauria; order Squamata; family Lacertidae; genus Zootoca; species Zootoca vivipara. Next base: position 19,510,190 of record NC_083283.1, on the reverse strand, counting down.
CTGTGGGGAATTTTTTTTTTAGCCATGTGTGGTTCTGCAAGCTCAGCATCATGTAAACCAGGGGTGGCCAACTCCCAAGCCACTGTGATCTACCCCATAGAGTTAAAAACTGGCAGTGATCTACCCACTTTTTGGGGGGTTTCAGGTCAAAGTTGTTGAGCTTTTTTTTTAGGAAGGAAAGCCCTGTTTTTTGGGGGTGCAGGCCAACACTGTTGAACTTTTTTTAGGGGAGCCAAAGTTGTTGAGCTTGTTTGGGGGGAGCCAGTGATCTACCAGTGACATCTACCACAGACATCAAGTGATCTACAAGTTGATCATGATCCACCTGTTGGATGTGCCTGATGTAAACATTTTGTCATTGGTACCTGCAACATTAGCATGTCAGCACCTTGTGCTCTTGGCTCATAGATCAGTATGGTGACACTGAAACCCCAGATGCAAGGAATTCAGTGTTTACCCATGGAAGCTCACAAAACATTTTTTAAGTATTAGTATCTGGATTATGCTTGACCACAACAGCAATGAGGAGGAGGGGGAGAAGTGAAGACTACAGGGAACCAGGCAGAGGGCCTTCTTGGTAGTCGCACAGGCCCTATGGAATGCCTTCCCATCATATGTCAAGAAATGAAACATCTATCTGACCTTTAGAAGACATCTGAAAGGCAGCCTTGTACAGGGAGGCCCTTAATGCTTGAGGGTTTTTGTGTTTAAATATTTGGTTGGAAGCTGCCCAGAGTGACTGTGGCAACCCAGTCAGATGGGTGATGCATAAATAATGAAATTGTTGTTTTTCACCTTTAAATGTGAACTGAATCCAACCCCCCACCATCCCTAGTAGCAGGTGATGAGGAAGACCCTATGAGGAGACCTTGAAGGGTGATTGCCAATCAGAGGAGAATGGGGGCAGCCAATGCGGTGCCATCCAGATGTTGTTGGACTCCACCTCCCACCAGTCCTAATCAGAATCACCAATGGTCAGGGATGGTGAGCGTTGAAGCCCAGGAACATCTAATTGTATAACCAATTAGATGCCCTCCAGATGTTTGTTTGTTGTTTAGTCGTGTCCGACTCTCCTGTCTTCCACTGTCTCTTACCAACCTGCGGGAAAGACAGGGGTGCCTGGCGTGCTCTGGTCCATGGGCTCACGAAGAGTTGGACACGACTAAACAACAAACAAACATCTGGAGGGCATCTAATTGGTTATATCTGGAGTAGACCATACTGGCTTAGATGCATAAACAGCATGACCTTGTGTAAGGCAGCTTTGTGAGAGCTCATGTTCAATGTTTGTACTGGGTGGTAGGGAGGGGGCGAGAGATGAAATCTCAAAGATGCACAAAAACAAAGGTTTCTGCTTCCAGGATGGAAATTATTTTGTAGAGCACTATATATAATGTTTGGCCAATAGTATCTACCCCTCTCGCCCCATCATTGGCGCCTTTCTTCCTACAGTTTGTTCCAGGCCCAGATAAACTATGCCCAGACACTGCCACTACCTTAATCTGTGGGTAGCCTCGTTTTGCAGCCAAACTGATAGTCACAGAACCATCAGATTTGGTATTAGAAGGGAACTGGAATAGTCTGTATACAAGATATTGTGACTGCCAGTGTGCTGCCAGTTCTTGCTTGCGGCCACAGAAATCTGGCACCTGATAAATGGATTGGCTTTGCCAAATGTCTGGCACACTGCTAAAGGTTCAAGTATTACCTAAGTAGAAAGCAGTATCTCAATCTAAGATTTATGGTATCTAGGATCTCTCATCACGCAAATGATGAAAATTAGAAAACTTGGACCCAGTGAAGCGGAATTCTTCTATTCTTTAGAAGGTGAGTCAAGAACAAGGATTTAATTGTTACAAATCTGGAGAAACTAGAGATATTCTTTGTTTTTGTTTTTTCCCCTGCCGTCTCCACGATGGAAGAGATCTAATGCTTGGCAAGGCAGCACAGCCACAGAACTATAGATGTTTAGAATTAAGCAGTGATGTGAATGCTCGTGGGGATGTTTTTACCCACTTTCTCCAAACCAGGCACAATTTTATAGACCATGTGCAGAGAAGGGCAACCAACTTGGGGTCAGGTTACTTCAGGGCTTTTAAGATAGTTTTAAATATGGGGATTGGACTTATTTATGGAGGTCAGGGGATTTCAGCCATGATGAGTAAAAGAAACCTCCACATTCAGTTGCAAGAGTGAATATAAGCTGCTGGGGAATGGGGCAAAGAGCAGTGTCTTCAGCATTCATGCCCTGGTTGTAGGGATGGAAGTTTTCTCCTTGTTCCAGGCTTACGTTCAATGCACAACATTTGCACAGCAGGTTGCATTTTTTTAAAAAAAAAAGTTATGAAAATTTACCCATATCAGTACATACACAAGCTTAGGGGTTCTAGGTGTCTCTTGTTCCCAATGTCTGGGACTGTCACCGAGCTGTTTGTTGCAGTGTATGGATTTGCACAGTTCTGCAGAGCAAGGGTGGAGAACTTCAGCCCTGGAGGCCAAATGTGGGTCTGGAGGATAGAGAAGGGTGTTTGTGAGGTGTGTTGTTCAAAGATGAAATTTACATTAATTGTCTCTGGCCCAACACATCACTGTCATGGGCTCCCAGAAGGTTGCTCAGAGTGGAATGCCACTCTCAAGCTGAAAAAAGGTCCCAACCTATGTCCTAGACTAGAACCTTAATACCAGCTTTTTGCACAGCTCTCTGAGATACAGTTATCATCAAGGACTCGGATACAAAAGTGGTGAAAATCCCACTGCAAAACAGAGGTGGTTGGGTTTTTTTAAAGCACACATGAATCTGTGGTTTTTGTTGTTTTAGAGAAAATCTCTGTGGTTTTGATCAATTCACTCAATTGGTTCTAACAAACATAGGGCAGGTGTCCCCACTCCCCAGCCAGATCTAAAACACCATTGCATTCATGAATGTGTTGAGGTTGGGAGTGGAGGCATTGAGACAGAGGAAGTGACTGAATTTTCAAGTGGTTCTCCACTACAGCTGGAGCTGGCAACTGCAAATTGCACCATAATAGCGTAATAGGGATGGAGCAGTATGGCCAAGCCACTATTATAAAACAGAATGGAGTAACCTTTTCTTAACACTGTACTCACACTCTTAAAAAATCTCATAAATGCCAAGCAAGTGAAATTTACCCTTCACTAATAGGAAACACAATTAAAATGTTCATAGGCAAGCATACAGACCAGGCATCCCCAAACTTTGGCCCTCCAGATGTTTTGGACTACAATTCCCATCATCCCTGACCACTGGTCCTGTTAGCTAGGGATCATGGGAGTTGTAGGCCAAAACATCTGGAGGGCCGCAGTTTGGGGATGCCTGGTCTGTATGCTTGCCTATGAACATTTTAATTGTGTTTCCTATTAGTGAAGGGTAAAAATCAGACAAACTACATTAAAATATCTATATGGTAAAAAAAAATGGTACCAGATTAAGGCATTTTTATTTGCCCGGGCATTTTAAATTTATGGCATTGTTTTAGCTGTTGGAATAGATTTTGGTTTATTATTTTTCAGATATCACATCGTCTTGCTTTTTTTTTAAAAAAAAAAGTTATTTTAATATAAGGTTTTATTCAGTGTGGCACCCGTTCCATCAGTGCAAACTCTTCTGCTTGCACAGCAGAATTATCTTCACTCGCCTCCCTTGCATGCTGTTCTGGAGATTCTCCTGACCCTCCAGAGCCGATTCGGGTAGGGTATGGGGAAAGAGAGAAGCAGGTAATTCTGTTGCACTAGTCAGAATCATTGCAATTTAATTGAATGAGGTTCATTGTATCATGTTTATGCACACTGCTCTGGAATCCTTATTTTGGATCAAGGCATGGCTTAAACATTTCCCCAATTAAAAAAAATGGATTAAAGTGAGATTAATTATTTGACAGTAACATTTCTCTAATGGGAATTATGTGACTTAGGCTCCTATAGTGACTTGTTGTGTGACCTGGGTTTCTGTAGTAGTTTTGTGGTCGTTGCTAAAAAGAAAAAGAAAAGAAAAACCCATGTTAAAGACCTTGCGAAGCATTTGGTTTAATATTTGTTTTTTTCTACTGACTCGTGTTTTTAATTAGGAGACATGTGCTTTGTATTACTCTGCCTGTAGGAATAATAGTTACTGCCACGGTCCATTCAAACTGCAAACGATTATCTGACTAATTGCAATTTAAGAGGGTTCTGTTCTCCCATTCTATGTCCCTATAAAGAAGTTGTGCTATTTATCCGCAGGTCTTGTCCAAGGCTCTTTTCCCTTAGAAGGTAAACAAGGCGAAGTTTTGAGGCTAGACACAGGTCATATTTGTCCTTATCTCTGCTTGTTAAAACAAAAGAAAGGAAAAAAGAGAGAAGCGATACTGTTAAAATCTAACAGTGTACCCAGCCATAAATTAGCCTTGCCTTGGTGACCAAATATGAAGTCTCCAGGCATCATTCTAAAGAGAAAGAACATTGTGACTATATATTGTCTCTCCCAGACTCCTTTACCTCAGTCCATTTATACTTATGGGCCAATTCCACAAGTGAAGAAAGGTGTTATCTCTGGAAGGGTCCATCTAGGAGAGCAGGGCAATGCTCTGAAGATGAGGCTATGGTCCTCTGAACAGTCAAAACTGTTAAATGACTTGTTATGCAAAGCTCTGGCAAAGAACTTCAGCACTGCCACATAATGGAAAACAACTCTGACTAATTACAATTTAAGCAGCCAGATAATGGGTGTGTGGGAGACACAAGGAAAAACTATCAATCTAAGATTTCCTGAAGATCTACAAGTTGTATAAACTTCATCATCTAAGTATGCCTTGTCATCCAGCCTCAGTGCAACTTTTTTGGAGTCATTCTCTCATTTTCCCACCTGCTAATTATGGCTTATTGTTACCTATATATGGACTTTGATGATAATAATAATAATAATAATAATAATAATAATAATAATAATAATACCCCACCCATCTGGCTGGGTTTCCCCAGCCACTCTGAGCGGCTTCCAACAAAAAAATAAAATAAAATAGTCAATTAAACATTAAAAGCCTCCCTAAACAGGGCTGCCTTCAGATGTCCTCTAAAAGTCTGGTAGTTGTTTTTCTTTTTGACATCTGGTGGGAGGGCGTTCTACAGGGCGGGTGCCACTACTGAGAAGGCCCTCTGCCTGGTTCCCTGTAACTTGGCTTCTCGCAGCGAGGGAACCGCCAGAAGGCCCTCGGCACTGGACCTCAGTGTCCGGGCAGAGCGATGGAGGTGGAGACGCTCCTTCAGGTATACTGGACCGAGGCCATTTAGGGCTTTAAAGGTCAGTACCAACACTTTGAATTGTGCTCGGAAACGTATTTTTATGCTGATTTTCCTTCAGACAAGTTCCAAAGCAGATTCCAATCAATATAGAACAGCAAAATAAACAAAAAAAATCACAGTTCCAGCACATAATTGTATCAAAAGATTAACAAATCGTGAATGGAAGTTATTAATAATTATGTAAAACAAGACTAACAAAACAGGATGCTGAACAATATTCACTGCTGACATGCGGCACTCATCAGGGTAGTTAACCATCACTGTTGGCCTGAGGTCATAAAAGGCTAAGTGCTCAGGAATAGAGGACATGAGCTGTGAGTCTGTTGCTTTGTTGCTTTTTTCCTTATTCCTTTTGGTCTCCACCTCAAGTAAGTTGATTATGCTGCTTTTCCCATAACACACTCCAACATTCACATTACAGTATCGCTACAATGTGGAACTGTTTTACAACGTGGAACTGGTTGGCCCAGATGGAAGGGGTGTTTCCAGAACATTTCTTTTCACACTCTTTTTTGTGTATTGATGCAGGAGATGGCACCATGCTCTGTTTTTGAGGGAAAAAATCTTTATTGGGTGTTTCCACATGCCACAAGAGGAAAGTATAACAAAGGCTAAAAAAATCCAAGTTACCAAAAATGCTAACGTATCCCAAGAGATCTATGCATGCCCCCTGTGTTGTACTGATGTGCTCATGTTTAGAAACAATTGAAGCTGTGCTATTCCTCTAGAAAAAGAGGTGCCGGAACTCACCATGAACACCTCCTTTGTTCTTTTATTATGGCAATGGCGCCCACCCATAGCTGCCAAGTTATCCCTTTTTTTAAGGGATTTTCCCTTATGCTGAATAGGCTTCCTCGCGAGAAAAGGGAAAACTTGGCAGCTATGCGCCCACCTGGAGAGAATAGGAGGCTCTCTGTATGGGGTGTCAGTGAGCTCACCCTGTTGAAATCTATGTGGGCTTTCACCCCTGCTTTCCAAATTGTCTTCATCTACCTTATGCCTCATTTTCTTACCTAATACTGACAGTACAAATGGACCCAGAAAGTGGTGGTCTCTCCTTTATTAGAGGTTTCTAAGCACAGGCTCAATGGCCAATTTTAAAGGATGCTCTAGCTGCAGATTTCCGGGAGTTTGGGATAGGTAAGGGGTGGGGAACCTTTGTCACTCCAGATGTTGCTAAACTACAACTCCCAACTCAGCCTTTGAGGTTATTTCCAACTCTTTGATTAAACAATGCAACTCCCTTGTCTTGACTGATGTGCTTCTACTTCTTTCATCACTTCTTGGGCAGTCTTTCTTTCTTTCTTTCTTTCTTTCTTTCTTTCTTTCTTTCTTTCTTTCTTTCTCTCCCTCCTACTTCTTTATTGAGTGGCCCTGCAGTTTTCCTTGGGGTGCTCAAGGGTTTCTATTTTGTTCTGTTCCTCTGTTTATTTTTGTTCTTCAAATTCTCATTAATTTTAGGGTTTGTTCTGCTGCCCACCTTTTCTTTTCTTACATCTATCTTCCACATCTTCTCTTTTTTTGCCATGGCTTATTGTGAAAGACGGCAACAACAGTGACAGAGCTGATTTCAGCAGTCACCTCTTGGCAGATGCATTTTGTTTTCCCAGGATGCCTCAGACGTTGTGCCGTTCCAAGGCATTCTGTGGGTGGGTGGGGCAATGTTTTCCAGAAAGATACAACAAATGAGATGCTCTGGAAAAAAACAAAAATGGTGACTGCCAAGAGCAGTCACCAAAACCAAGAGCAGCTGCTCCTGGGGAAGGAAAACCCCCCACAATCTCCAAATCCCTGGCAAATGGCTCTGAATGGAAACAAATATGGGTAATGAAAAGCATGCCGATTCATTACTCGTGACTTTTGGAATGAATGAAAATTGAACCGAATAGGCCCAATTTTCATTCATTCTCACACGAATGGACACGCTTCTCCTCAATGCCTGCAGCTTTCCCTGTAGACTTTTCTTCTGATTTTGGCCACTGCCTGGTCTCTGGCCTTCTTCCTATTTTGGAGGACGTTTCAAACAAATGTCTCCCATCCCTAGGATACCCAATTGCAGTCTTCAGCACCTTTTATTTTATTTTATTCCATGTAACTTTTAAAAGGGTGGAATCTTTACACATGCTAGGATATTGTTCTTTCTATCTTTTCTATAGAATACTGATATTCTGCTTTAAAACCCCAAGAGTCTTTCAAAGATGGTGGCAGTTGATAGGCAACAGCTCTCACTGAGGACCTCTGAGGCAGATCAGCTGGAACTCATGCAGCCAAAGATGGAGGCAAATATTCCCTTGCTGTTGGTTCCCACTGATGTTCTCTAAAAGGCAAGGGGGATGAATAGCTGGATCCTGCCCAGCCCATGATGAAGGCAAGTCTTGCCTTGCTGGTGGTTGTCGGTTTTTAATATCAGTTAACTTTTGACAAATAGCTTTTCACAGAAAGAAATAAAATGGCTTGTGAAACTTTCAGATGTTATTTCAGGAATTTAGTAATGCTCTTCAGGTAAACAAACATTACATGGGTCCTTAGGTTTCCAATAAAGCAAATCTGAAACGGGCTCCAGCTCTTTCTAGAGAAATATTACAATTCTCTTTGAACACAGCATGAACTTCTATAGAAATGTGTCATCTCATTTATGATGTATTAAATGTTTACCTTGGAAAAAATGTTTTCCCCCTCATTTTTATTCCCAAAGTGACATCTTACTTTGAGTAAAAGGGGTTTTCTCGCCACCATTTCCCACATTATGAGCGGAGCGCTCTGCTAAATATTTCCCATGCCTAAGCATGTTAATTGAGGAGGAACTGAATACATTTGCTACGCAGGTGAAAGGCTTGCATATGACAAGCTAGTCTTGGTTTCTCTGCATAGTAGGTGGCAATCCCGTACAACCGTCCAGGGGTGGGTCCTTTACTTTTACCTTTGCACACTGACCTGGGAGTAGCTTGCATTTAACTCAGCGGGGCTTACTCCTGAGGAGATGTGTATAGGGTTGTACAGTTAAAGGTCATAGGCTGTAATCTTATGCATATTTATTTTGCAGTGAGTCCTATGCTGAGTAAACATGCATAGGGTTAGGCTGTATACAGCTGGAACTCAATGTCACACGCTTATAGTTGTTCCCTCTGTGCAAGCATTGCAGCTGACCAGACAGAATAATCTCCTTTCTCCTCCCACATGTGCTTTCCTGGGGAGGTAGGAGGGGGAGAGCCTTTTGTGCTAGTGGAAGTCCTTGCACGGGGTATTCACTGATGGGGCTCCTTAGGTCAACCCTGCCCTGATTCTTCTGAGGTTCTGCCTTATTCATTTAATCCAGTGTTGTCTGCTATGACTGGCCAGTGCCTTTCTAAGGTCTCTGGCATTACCTGCCCCATTACCTGCTACCTGATCCTCTTAGGGATTGAGTATGGGACTTTCAGCGTCAAAATATGTGTCCTACCAATCAGATTTGGTTCCTCTCCACTAATATGCCGACGACACCCAGCACCGCATTTCTTGACACAGCACTGAAGAGGCTGTGGAGGTCCTCGACCAGGGCATAAAATCATAGAAAGTGGGCCAGCCATGGTAGACTGAGGCAGCTGCCCCAGGTGACAGATGGTGGAGTGCACAGCTTAGTGGGCCATGCAGAGCTAAGCTGGCTTGCTGCCCTCTGATGCGGTGGAGGGGGATGTCCTGTTGCCAATGCTGAAGGAAGATTCAACCCCCAGTCCCAATTTGTGGAACTGGGAGAGGGTGTCATCTGGTTCTTCACCTTAGACGACAAAAAAGCATTTGGCTGGACCTAAACAGCACCCAAAAACTGGGTGGCTGTGGGTTCTAGAGTTCACCCATGTTGCCTGTGTTCATGAGCCACTCCTTTCACCCAATATAATCCAGAAATTGGACTGCGTGAATGCACAGAAGTCAGCAACTGCCTTCTTCCCAGGGATGCTTGCGGAATTTATCTTTGTGAATTCCGATTTGAAGCGACCTCATCTCACCTCCTGCACTGATTTGTGATTCAGAACTTAGTTATCTACCAGCTTGCGCACTTCTGAAATATTGCAGTGCAGTTTTCCACTAAAAAGACGTAAATTGCAGATTGATGTGGAACTGAGACAGAACAAATTTATGAGTGAGCACATGCGATGGCAACACAGTTCAGAAATAGACTGATTCAGCTGCAACCATTTCCAAGAGTGTCTCCCTTTTTTACTCCCCTCCCCCGACATATTACTACTTACTGCAGGCATATAAATATATCAAAGGCAATTTGTTCCCTGTGTACTGGATGGCAGAATACATTTTCTCTTCCCAGCAAAAAATTGCATTTTCATTCAGTCAGGGAATGACTATATCTTCAGGTTCAGCTCCTATTCTTTTTGTCAGCTTAGCAGAAGCTGTTATAGTGCATATATCACAAATATTTTACAGCCTGTAAAGGGAGTCATGTACTGGATTCTGAACAAGCTGTGAGTTTGACGATATGAGCTTAGCCATATTTTCAACATCCAGGTGTTGCTAAGCCATGGCCTTTCAAGTTTATTATTCTGTTATCAAATCTAGGAGGAGTAAGATAATTACAGCCTATCGACCCAAAATAGCTCCGAAGTGTTGGCAAATATGTTCTTGTTGCAGAGTTACATAAAGTGCTCTTTGTCAGCTTTATGCAACAAGTGTTAACTGACATACAACATGCAGGGGAAGGCAGCCTCATTTTAAAAAAATTTAACTTAAGAAATAATTGCAAGGTGAAGACTTTGGGCTGTGTGTTATGTGGACTGATTTGGCATTTGGAACATATAAAAAATACCAAACATGTTAAACGATCCAGATGAGACTTTTTATGTGACAGGCCAAGCTCATAAATATATGTGTGTATTTCTTATAAAGATATGCAACGCTTCCCATTTCAATTGCGTTATCTTTTTTAACACAGAGGCATTTGACAGGCTGAAGGCAAGAGAGATCTAGCAAGAAGTCTCTGAGCCTTCCTGCATAAGTGATGTCGTATAAACGATCTAGGAAATTTCTCTGAACTTTAATTGTAAGCCAACAGAAGGGCAGTTCATCCAATGTTTTTATTACCCTTGCAAATAGTTCTTAGCATTTTTAGACTGAGACAAGGGATCAGGAAAACATGCTCTGATCCAACAGTGTGAATCATGCATTCGGATTAATGATGTGAATGCATTTTTCCCAGACTGAAAAAACCCAAGCCAAAAGATGGGACTCTATGTACAGTAATCAATGGCTTCATTCATCTATTTGGGAGTCAGTCAGGCAATGGAGGGTTGGATTTAGGGGGGAAATGCTGTCTAAGATCCACTGGGATGAGCAGCTTAGGCTGCAGTAGATCCCAGCCAGCTGATTCCTGACTCAGCTGACCCAGCCCCCCAGTTCAGCTAAAGCTACACTGGCATAATTTGCTTGTCCTGGCACAGCCAAGACTCAATCAATTGCAGCCAATTGCAATCCATTTTTGCAAGCCATGTGACTTTCATTGAACATCTAAGTTTAAAAGCAAACTAAAATTACACCAAGGAATACAGCTGTATTTCTTTTCAATACATTTGCCTAAGCCACATGTTCTTCTCATGACTGATGAGGTTCTTCGGTCCAGACAGATATCTGCTTTTGATGACGAAACAGTTCACGTTCTGTTTCAAATTCAAGATGCTCTTTTTATGCATGACATAAAGCCTAAAGTGCACGACAGAAGATAATTCATGATGGGTCTATAGAAAAGTCCTATATCGTTTTATTTCCGCTGAAAGTAAGAACGGGGAAGAAATTCAGTTGAGTCCACATTTAAAGGCAAATTTACCAAATTCACATTTTCTCAAACAATGCACGGACTGAAACACAACCATATTTCAAAATTCACACTTCTCCAAATGTTCCAGTGCAAAGTAATGTGTACAATAATATATGTACTTGCATGATAGGGAGAAATTCTTTGCAAAAAAAAACAACACCCCAAAAAACAAAAGGCTGGAGAAATATTGAGAATTTAAGTCACGGTACCACCAAATTACAAGTGAATTTCTTCTCTTTGGTATATATTCGTTGTTTTGTCGTCTTGGTCGTGTTTGACTCTCTGTGACCCCATGAACCAGAGCATGCCTTGGAAACTCTCACTTTCTTCTCAAAGCTTCTCCTTTTTTATGTTCATGGAGTTTTCTTGGCAAAACACTGGAGTGGTTTGCCAGTTCCTTCTCCAGGTGGATCACATTTAGTCTAAACTCTCAACTATGACCTGTCCATCTTGGGTGGCCCTGCATAGCTCATAGCTTCATGGAGTTATTCAAGCCCCTTTGCCACAACAAGGCAGTGATCCATGAAGGGGTTTGGTATATATAGCAATCTATAAAAAACATCCCAGAATGCTTTGGGATGGCACCATTGTGAGCATTCGAAAGAAGCAAGCCCTTCTTCATGAAGCTCTTCTGAGACTGCCTCTGGAATCTTATGCTCAGGTCTGGATACCACATTATTAAAGAGATTAGGAAACTGGAGGCTGTTGGTAGAGAAAGTAAGAGAAGAAACTTGAGTTAAACAGAAAATTGTAGAGAGATAAATGTGTTGTGCCTTGGCAAACTAATTGCAGCAGCCGTTATATGGCAGTTATCTACATATATCTGAAAGGGTGTAGAAGGCAGAATAAAAGGTAATATTTTCTCTTCTGTGGGGGGGGGAACACTTAGATGATTTGTCAAGAGAAACAGTAATGTAGTAAGCATGTGCAGAAGCCTGTTTTCCAGTTTCGTCTTCTTCTTCTTCTTCTATTATTATTATTATTATTATTATTATTATTATTATTATTATTATTATTTCTGTTTTCCAGTTTCTCAAAAGTTTTCTTCCCCATTAAGGAGGTTTATGGTTTGGGGCCTCATTTACAAGATGCTGTACAATTGATTTAGAATTCAGGTGGGTGCACAGTTGAGTTTACCTTACCACTGTGATTTTTTTTTTTTTTTAAATAATTTTTATTCAATTTCCAATTTATCCGATTAAAATAATAAAAAAAAACATTCTTTTATACACAACATTATAAATTTTCATCTAACATTTTGCTCTGCCGAGCTACGACTTCCCCCCCTCCCTTCATGCGGGTTTCTTGTTTACTACATTTTTGCAGTTCCTTTTTGACTATTTGGTCAATTCATAGGATTTATTTCAATCCTGCAAGTGTTTTTAAAGATCTACAGTTTTTCTCCATATAATCCACATATTTACTCCAGTCTTTTTGAAACCTTGTCTCCCCCTGGTCGCGGATCTTGCAAGTCATCCTTGCGAGTTCAGCATAGTCCATCATTTTAATCTGCCACTCCTCAATCGTTGGAATTTCTTGTAATTTCCATTTTTGGGCTAATAAAGTCCTAGCCGCGGTTGTCGCATACATAAACAATACTTGATCTTCTTTTCTAATCTCTCCTCCCATTATTCCTAGTAAAAATGCTTCAGGTTTTTTTGGGAAAGTATATCTAAACATCTTTTTCAACTCATTATATAACATCTCCCAAAATCTTTTTACCTTATCGCATGTCCACCACATATGATAAAATTCACCATCTCTCTCTTTACATTTCCAGCAAGTTTTGTCACTCATTCTATACATTTTGGCTAATTTAACTGGTGTTAAATACCATCTATACATCATCTTATACACATTTTCTTTCAAAGCAGTACATGCTGTAAATCTCAACGTTTGAGTCCATAATTTCAACCACGCGTCATAATCAATATTGTGCCCAAAATCTTTTGCCCACGAGTTTACCTTACCACTGTGAGGTGGCCTAGGGTGGTATGTGTTTTATTTCCATATTCTTTTTATTTCCTGTAGCACTCTGGGGTGAAAAAGCTCCAGGTTTCCTGATCTGAAAATGCCTCGTGTTTTGTGATTTGAAAAATCCCCAGGCGTGGAGTTACCTTATGTTGCCTCCCTGCAGCCTTTAAGTAAAGTGCAGGAAGCCAGATTTATCCAGCAATCAATGCACTTGCTGGCTTTGTTTTTGGGAAAGTTCTTCCCTTTGTCTTCTTTAAACACACACTCTCTCACACACACAATGATTTATGTAAAAGTAAAAAGACTTCACTTAAAAAAATAACCATGAACAGATGTCAGGACCATGGGAGATGGGCCTCTATGAGATGCCCAGCTGAAGATACCATGAGGTGTTCAGGAAGTGTGGACACCTAGGAAGGTGTCCAAACTGTGGGAGGCAGTGGAAGACAGGAGTGCCTGGCATGCTCTGGTCCATGGGGTCATGAAGAGTCAGACCCGACTAAATGACTAAACAACAACAATTGCAGACTTTTGCTGAAGGGAATTCCACTCACCCATTCTTTCTTCATGATAGATTGCATGGAATGATGTGTTTAAGCTCTGGCTTATATTAACGGATGCCAGCTGATGACAAATCAGCCCAAGGCTTACCCTCATGCCCTCCAAATTGGCACCTTGCTCACACAGTCTATATGCAAGCCAGCCCTTAGAAACTGGAATGCCCTGGCAAAACTAGGCTGGGGTTGCTGGAAGCCATATACAAATCCAGGCCTGGAAAGATCTCCAACCCTGTGCTCCCATGGTTCGCTTCTGGGTCTAGGGCTAGCTGCAACTGGTGGGTTATACTCATGCCGCCACCAAAATTAGTGCTGGGTCCGAGCTATAGATAGGTCAGGCATTTGGTGAAAGATCCTGGGAGGTTTGTTTTTTAGAATTTGTGCAAATTCATCCTAAAATATCTGGACAACAAGGACAGGAGGGCCCTCTCGGTAGTGGCACCCACCCTGTGGAATGCCCTTCCATCAGATGTCAAGGATATAACTTTTAGAAGGCATCTGAAGGCAAGGGAAGTTTTTTAATGTTTGATGTTTTATTGTGCTTTTAATATTCTGTTGGGAGCCGCCCAGAGTGGCTGGGGAAACCCATCCAGAATTATTATTTTTTTGGGGGGGGGTATAAATAAATTACTACTACTACTCTAGTCCTATGTGGTAAAAACAGCCCTCCTTTGCACACTCACCAGATAGACCTCTGTAAGTTCTGCTATGATATGGGCACCATCTGCAGACGGCAAGAAAACAGCGAAGGCAACATCAGCGGAAATACACAGATCCTGCAAAACCTACTAAGAAAATACTGTCCTGGGCCATGTCTCTCAAACACAGGAAGTCACACTGTAGGTTCACCTAGCCCAGGATTGTTTACAGTGAACAGCAGTGGCTCACCAGGCTTTCAGACAAGGAACACCCCAAGCCATATCTGGAGAGGCTGGGGGTTGAACCTGGGACCTTCTGCATGGGAACTTGATGCTGTACCACTCAACCACAGCCATTCCCTGTCCTATGGGACCTGTCCAGGTAGGATCATCATGCCAACAAAACAAAACAACAACACCACAAATTGGCTAGTCAATATAAAACCAAATTTACTGGAATAATAGCTAGAATAGAGATAGGCTAGTAACCATTCACACGGGGACCCAGGTGGCTCTGTGGGTTAAACCACTGAGCCTAGGGCTTGCTGATCAGAAGGTCAGCGGTTCGAATCCCTGTGGTGGGGTGAGCTCCCGTTGCTCGGTCCCAGCTCCTGCCAACCTAGCAGTTCGAAAGCACATCAAAATGCAAGTAGATAAATAGGAACCGCTACAGCGGGAAGGTAAACGGCGTTTCCGTGTGCTGCTCTGGTTCGCCAGAAGTGGCTTTGTCATGCTGGCCACATGACCTGGAAACTATACGTCGGCTCCCTCGGCCAATAATGCAAGATGAGCGCACAACCCCAGAGTCGGTCACGACTGGACCTAATGGTCAGGGGTCCCTTCACCTTTACCTTTAGTAACCATTCAAACAACACACGTATTAAGGTGCCACGTGCAAGTCAAGACCTGGAAAAACTATGAACATGGAATGGATAAAAGTGCAACTGTATCTAAACAAATACATGCACCGTAAACGTTATATAGACTGGATTAATGAACCATTCAACAAGTGGCGTGAGTCCAAACACGGAACGGCAACCCCGTGCCGCCACAACTGTGAGGGTAGCTCAAAGGAGAATATGAAAAATGCTCAGAGCCGCTTCAAAGATGAACTGAATGGAATGTTCTTCAATGGGTCTTGAGTTGGAAACACAAAGGTGTGTGCATGGGTCAATCACGGGGAGGCGAATCAAAGCCGCCACCCTGATGGGAATAACACAGGGGGCGGGCGAAAGAAGACCTCTTTCCCGGATATATTACAGGTTTTGCTACGTGCTTCATCAGTCCAAAGAGCCAGGATCAAAGTTATTTGGAACTCTAGACTTGATGCCATAGCATCAGTGTCCCCAGTCTTTGTCACAGGCTACACCTTGTCGCATTTTGGGCTAGGGTGTCCCAGGGAGCAATGGTACTTGGCCAGCAATGCAGCTGTGACAGCTGCACTACTGCTTGAAGTCACAGAAAGGCTTTGTTGGATATAAATAAGGCAAAGTGGGGAAATCCTCGGCTACCTTGGAAGATAAGACAACATTTTTAACCACCTGCCCCTGCCCCCAAAGTGCATGTGTGCCTGGGGGAGGTATTTGTCCCAGCTTGAATCCAAATATGAAGCATTTTGTCTTAAAGCTGGTTCAAAGCCAAGCTGGGGAGACCAGTTTTCCCCCCTCCCTTTACCATGAAATTGTTTCTGTTTTACAGTCATCATATTTTTTCCTTTCACCAATCTCCTTGTCATTTTTGACATTTTCTTGTAACTGATTAAAAAGGTACTACTGTGAAACTGGGACGCACTGATAGCAAAGGCCGGGGGGGGGGGGACGACACACACCATATTGGCATACTAACATGGCCCATGCAGCAGCTGATAATAATAATAATAATAATAATAATAATAATAATAATAATAATAATTTATTATTTATACCCCGCCCATCTGGCCGTGTTCCCCCAGCCACTCTGGGTGGCTTCCAAAAAAACAGAAATTCTAAAATACAAAAATCCATCAAACATTAAAAGCTTCCCTAAACAGGGCTGCCTTGAGATGCCTTCTAAAGGTCTGGTAATTGTTCTCTTTGACCTCTAGTGGGAGGGCATTCCACAGGGTGGGTGCCACTACCGAGAAGGCCCTCTGCCTGGTTCCCTGTAACTTGGCTTCTCGTAATGAGGGAACCGCCAGAAGGCCCTCGGAGCTGGACCTCAGTGTCCGGGCAGAACGATGGGGGTGGAGACGCTCCTTCAGGTATACCGGACCGAGGCCATTTAGGGCTTTAAAGGTCAACACCAACACTTTGAATTGTGCTCGGAAACGTACTGGGAGCCAATGTAGGTCTTTTAGGACCGGTGTTATGTGATCTCGGCGGCCGCTCCCAGTCACCAGTCTAGCTGCCGCATTCTGGATTAGTTGTAGTTTCCGGGTCACCTTCAAAGGTAGCCCCACGTAGAGCGCATTGCAGTAGTCCAAGCGAGAGATAACTAGAGCATGCACCACTCTGGAGAGACAGTCAGTGGGCAGGTAGGGACTCAGCCTGCGTACCAGATGGAGCTGATAAACAGCTGCCCTGGACACAGAGTTGACCTGTGCCTCCATGGACAGCTGTGAGTCTAAAATGACTCCCAGGCTGCGCACCTGGTCTTTCAGGGGCACAGTTACCCCATTCAGGACCAGAGAGTCCTCCACACCCGCCCGCCTCCTGTCCCCCACAAACAGTACTTCTGTCTTGTCAGGATTCAATCTCAATCTGTTAGCCGCCATCCATCCTCCAACCGCCTCCAAGCACTCACACAGGACCTTCACCGCCTTCACTGGTTCTGATTTAAAAGAGAGGTAGAGCTGGGTATCATCAGCATACTGATGGACACCCAGCCCAAACCCCCTGATGATCTCTCCCAGCGGCTGCATATAGATATTAAAAAGCATGGGGGAGAGGACAGAACCCTGAGGCACCCCACAAGTGAGAGCCCAGGGGTCTGAACACTCATCCCCCACCACCACTTTCTGAACACGGCCCAGGAGGAAGGAGCGGAACCACTGCATGACAGTGCCCCCAGCTCCCAAGCCCTCTAGACGGTCCAGAAGGATGTTATGGTCGATGGTGTCAAAAGCCGCTGTGAGATCCAGCAGAACAAGGAAACAGCTCTTACCTTTGTCCCTAGCCCGCCGGAGATCATCGACCAGTGCGACCAAGGCATTTTCAGTCCCATGATGAGGCCTGAATCCTGACTGGAAGGGATCCAAATGGTCCGCTTCTTCCAGGCATGCCTGGAGTTGTTCCGCAACCACTCGCTCAATCACCTTGCCCAAGAATGGAAGATTTGAGACTGGGCGATAGTTGGCCATATTGGCCGGATCTAAAGATGGTTTTTTAAGAAGCGGTTTAATAACCGCCTCTTTCAGCGGGTCTGGGAAGGCTCCCTCATGGAGAGAAGCATTTACCAGCCCGCGAAGCCCATCGCCCAGCCCTTCCTGGCTAGCTTTTATAAGCCAGGATGGGCAAGGATCAAGGAGACAGGTGGTTGGTTTCATTCGTCTAAGCAGCCTGTCCACATCCTCGGAGGTAACAGATTGAAATTGATCCCACAAAACTTGACTAGACAGGACTCTAGCACTCCCCCGCCCCGGCCCTGCTCCCACGGTGGAGTCTACCTCTTCCCGAATCTGAGCGACTTTATCTGCAAAAAAACTTTGCAAAATCATTGCAGGAGATCATGTGGCCCGTACTGGGCCCGGATGGAGCAGGTGGTTCCGCTAAATTGCGAACCACCTGGAAGAGTCTCCTGCTGCTGTTTTCTGCAGATGCGATGGAGACGGTGAAGAAGGTCCTCTTCGCCGTCGCCATTGCCACTTGGTAGGCTCGAAGTTGAGCTCTAGCCCGTGTCCGGTCTGATTCAAAATGAGTTTTCCGCCACCGGCGCTCTAGCCGTCTCAACGACTGTTTCATTGCCCTCAGCGCCGGGGAAAACCACGGGGCTGTCCGGGCTCCATGCAATCTGAGAGGGCGCTTCGGAGCCAGACAGTCAATAGCGCTGGTTAACTCCACATTCCAGCGGGCCACCAGGGAATCAGCTGAAAGGCCATCGACATGGGATAAAACATCCCCTACCACTCTTTGGAAGCCAATTGGATCCATTAAGTAGCGGGGGCGGACCATCCGAATCGGTCCCACCTCCCTGCAGAGGGGAAGGGTTGCGGAGAAGTCCAGCTGAGATGCTTGTGTGTCTCTGCAGGCATGGGTGGCGCTGTGGGTTAAACCACAGAGCCTAGGGCTTGCTCATCAGAATGCCGGCAGTTCGAATCCCCAGGACGGGGTGAGCTCCCGTTGCTCGGTCCCTGCTCCCGCCAAGCTAGCAGTTCGAAAGAATGTCAAAGTACAAGTAGATAAATAGGTACCACTCTGGCGGGAAGGTAAAAGGCGTTTCCGTGCACTGCTCTGGTTTGCCAGAAGTGGCGTAGTCATGCTGGCCACATGACCCAGAAGCTGTCTGCAGACAAACGCTGGCTCCCTCGGCCAGTGAAACGAGATGAGTCCTGCAACCCCAGAGTCGTCCGCGACTGGACCTAACAGTCAGGGATCCCTTTACCTTTTTACTGTGAAACAATGCATGTTTGGGGGGAACATAGCAGTGATGGCATGACAGGCTTTATGAAAAATATGCACTGTTGAAAGGGGTGTTTGTATTTATCCATATGCATGTACATTGTAAAATGTTAAAAGCCATCAGGTGGATCTTTAAAGTTGCACTCCATATTTATTTCCAGATTACTGCAATCAATATTTCACACACAAATCCATTCGAAGATTTCCCTCTCCTAATTATTATTATTGTTGTTGCAGATTGAACAATCACTCCTCTGAACCACATGTAAAGCTCAGGAAATTCACAAATAACTGTGGTTGCTGAAAGTTTTTCTTTAATATCCTGGAACGAACACTTAGCCAGATGTCTGAGTAAAAACTGCTTTGTAAATCTGAAGTGGGTTGTGTTGGTTGCAAGGAAAGTGTGCTTAGAAAATGACTGAGCTGCTCAGCAAAGAAGTTGGGGAAATTGCTCCAATTAATATATTTCCAATTAATTGCAGTCGCTCAAGGCACTCTAGAGGCAGTGCTGTGTTGCTGTGTTGACACTGCTTGGCAGTGGCTAAGTGTGGGATGAGTGGGGAAGGCCTTATCCTGCTGTGCAAAGGTCTCTTCAGGATGCAGTGGGCCCATGTCATTATCAGCAGCAGAGACACAAGCCAGACATCCCTGGTTGCCAGAAGGTTGGCCTTCTGCACACTGCATGTTCTTCATGTTGCTACTATATAGAGGGTCTTTATTCTTGCAGCAGGAATAATGTCCATCATTGACAATCCATCCTATCCAAGAATCTGCACAGCTGCCTTCCAGTGGTAGATTCTAAACAAGCAGGCATACCTTCCACAGAATCCACCTGAAAGCAAATATACAAGCGAAATTCCTTTATGTTCCACACATTCCTGTTCATGGTACTCACATCCAGGCTTGTGGCTCATAAGACACAAAACCCCTTTGTTTTCAGTGGTTCAGCAACCCTACCAAACTACAATGTGACCCAACATACAGGCCACCAATCATATATTGTGTTGGATCAGGGGAATGCTGTGGACAAAGTGTATCTTGATTTCAGTTACGCTCTTGACAAAGTTCCCCCATAATATTCTTGCAAGGAAGCTGGTAAAATGTGGGTTGAACGGGGTAAACAACTTTTTTAGAACTTTCATTTTAAATTTATCTTGTAATTGCAACTTTTAGGAGACTGTCTGTCTTCGTCAGAGACTGTTTTGAGCTCCCAATTGGCACAAATCATTAAAAATCAGTTTGGGTCAATCCAATCTGCTCTGCTGTGATTTATAGCCGCCTAAACCCAATCTGGATTCAATACAAATTGACCTGACTCAATTCAGGATTTGGGCAAAGTGGTTGCACAGCCCTAGTGCCTACTGTTGCTATTCTGTCATCACTATGTCAATAATATCTTTTAATTCGCATGTTCTTTTCACAATTATTTTTATGCTTACTTTACTCTAGTATAGGTATTTCTGTACTTAGCTGGAATGTTGCACTGTAAAATTCAAAGGAGCCCAAATTTCAGTGGAGGCTGTTAAGTGACTTCTGGGATAAGATTTATAATGAACTGAAGAAGGTGTTGAAAAACACATTCGTTAAGAAACCAGAAGCATTTCTAGTGGGCATTGTCGGCAAGGAGATTCCTAAGAAAAATGTATCTTTTTTTATGTATGCCACGACGGCGGTGAGAATTTTATTAGCTAAGAACTGGAAATCACATGTACTACCAACAGTCGATGATTGGCAGATGAAGATGATGGAGTTTATGGAACTGGCTGAGATGACCTGGAACTGGATGACCGGAAGAATCCGCAACCGGGGGGAAGAAGCGACAGAAGAAGAATGGAAAGATTTTAAGCTATATTTTAAAAAAATATGTAAAAGTAACATATTAAGATCAGAATTAGGTTAAAAAGAAACTGTGGAATGTATGGATATGTTAAGTGGAAAGGAGTAAAACAAGTTTAGAAAAGGTGATTACAATGGTTTAGAAATTGCTAAAATTTAATTTGACAAAGAACCGCAGTGGACGGGAACCCGAGGGGGTCCCCATATATAATGTGAAGGAAAAAGGGATAAGTAATTTGAATTTGTGTGTTTATTTTTTCTTTTTATTGTTGTTATTGTAGTGTCTTTTTATATTCTTGTGCTTTGTTATTTTTTGTTCTGTAAAAACTCTAATAAAAATCATTATAAAAAAACAAATTTCAGTGGAGGGCTGTGTTTGCATATTGTTTCAGAAAGAGCAAATTATGGTAGGTGGGTTCACTTTCAAATGAGAAATGAATTGAATTCCTCTGACTGAGTCTCTCTCTCTCTCTCTCTCTCTCTCTCTCTCTCTCTCTCTCTAAATATGAATATATATTCACCAGCTTCTTTCTGCAATCCCAGGCATATTAGCAAAAAGAGGAGAATTCTCAAACTACAGGCACACCATGATTTATTGCTGGTGAGCTGCGCTTGGCTTTGTAGCTCACTGGTCACATCACTTAACTACTCTTCTCAAGACAGCAGACACATGAGTGCTCTTCCCTTCCTTTTATACGTCAGCTGAGAAGATTTGAGATCACCACCTGGATTGCAAACATATACGGCCGTCACATTGCCAACTTCCAGCCAAAATGGAGAACCTATTCCATATGCCTCTGCTGTGAGCAACATAAGCATTTGAAATGTCATCTCCTGTCATCTCGAAATCTCGCCTGGCACATTGCCTTAGCTAAATAGCTGGCTTTCAGAGCAAACAAAGCACGGCAACAGTGCCAGTTTGGCAACATACTGCAGGCAAAGCAGATTGGAAGGAGCTTCCAGGAATCCCACAAGCTGCCCAACTAGCCGCAGCTGGAATCATTCAAACTCTCTCACACCCAGCAGGGTGACCAAACCCTCAAAATGCCTCTTCTCCCCTTAAGTACCTGGTTATTATGAACACATTGGGACTGTGGAACTGATAAATGCACTTATTTAGATTTCTAAATCCCCTCTTTCCCTAAAGGCTGAGTGTGAGGCATCTGAAGCGATGAACACATGCATGTGTGTATGGATGCAAACATATTGGATGTAAGAGTGGTGTCAGGAAGAGTTGGGGAGAACTCAGGGGGTGCCAGCAAACCCAAGGCCATGTGCCTAGAGGATGGAGAAGCTTTCAGTCCCAGGAATATGAATTGGACACAAAACACTTTCTCTTAATCCAGCAGACATACTGGCCCAGTGTATTCAGAAGTTATGGGAAATATAGGTAAAGGTGAAGGGACCCCTAACCATTAGGTCCAGTCGTGACCGACTCTGGGGTTGCGGTGCTCATCTCATGTTATTGGCCGAGGGAGCCGGCGTACAGCTTCTGTGTCATGTGGCCAGCATGACTAAGCCGCTTCTGGCGAACCAGAGAAGCACATGGAAATGCCGTTTACCTTCCCGCTTGGAGCAGTACCTATTTATCCACTTGCACTTTGACGTGCTTTCGAACTGCTAGATTGGCAGGAGCTGGGACCGAGCAATGGGAGCTCACCCCGTCGCAGGGATTCGAACTGCCGACCTTCTGATCAGCAAGCCCTAGGCTCTGTGGTTTAACCCACAGCGTCACCTGCGTCCCTATGGGAAATATAGTCAGTTGTTAAATCAGCAAGTTACAGAACAGTATTGCAGAATAATTGCAGAACAGTAGCAGGCAACACTATTTGTGCGCCACAAGAAATGAATTGATTCAATTTCTTTCTTTATTTTTGTATTATTTATTAAATTTGTCTGTTGCCCTTTATCCATAGATCTCAGGGCAAGTCACAACATAAAATTACTATCTTAAAAAAATGAACAGACCATGCAATACATAATAAAAATAATAACACACACACCCCTGAAAAAATCCCCCCTCCCACAACACAGCATTGAATGTCAATCAGCCAAACCCCTGGTTGAAGAGGAACATTTTTACCTGGCGCCTAAAGGTGTATAATGAAGGCGTCAGCTGAACCACTGCATAAAAGCCTGTTATCGTGTTGCCACCCTCTGAACCTCTCATGAAGGCGGCACAGAAAGAAGGGTCTCAGAGGATGATCTCAAGGTCCAGGTAAATTCATTTGGAGAGAGGTGATCCTTGGGGTCTTGTGGTCCTGAGCCATTTAAAGCTCTTAAACCAACACTTAAAATTGGGCTCGGAAACTAATTGGCAGCCAGTGCAATCGGGCCAGGATCGATGTAATGTGCTCAATCTTGCTCCAGTGAGCAATTCAATGCTCCCAGGAACCCCAAAAAGATCTGTCCACAAAAGAAACCATCTCTTCATGATCTTGCCTCGGTCTATGCTATACTTTGTCCATTCTTCCACCAGCTATAAATATATCATCCAATCACTCTCATTACCAAATGGCAGATGATTTACCCGTTTTCAAAGGAGGCTACCCATTATATCTATCCATATCAGGGTTCTCACCTCTTCAGACTGCGAGTTATGCTGAAAACAACCAATAATCTTTGTAGCACATTTAAAGAGCCACTGATCTGTTACAAAAGAAGCTTCCACGGATGAGATTCCTGAAAGCTTCCATCAGATGCACCAGAGCTCTGATGGAGTGGAATCGAGACCACGGAAGCCTCTACTACAAGAAATCTCAGGGAAGAAATCTTCCACAAGATTCTTTGACATTTCAGCTTCAGCAGACTAGCACAGTTTCCTGTCTGGAAGTTGTTGCCATGCTCAAAAAGTGTCAAAACACAGGAACACGGTGTCTGTGGTCCTCAAAGGGTGGGTATTACTTACGATTTTAATGATCTGGTGAAAATAAATCTTGATTGTAAGAGTGAAGCGTACCTCCAAGTTTAATTCAGGAAATTATACTCCCCAGCTGCCTTGTGCAGGGATCACATTTTGAACCCACCCTTTCTAGGGGAAAAGCATGGAGGGGAGGCCAGGCTGGCTTTCATGCCTTGTAGAGTTAAGCTAATGAAGGGGAGTTGCCATCATCCCTCACTGCTGTCCATGGTTGCTGGGTTCAACAACATCTGGGGTTCAGCCACATCTGCAGAGCCACATGTTCCCCATCCCCATTGTAATGGATCGTCCTTACTTGTTTTGATTTAAATTTTATGTTTTGGCCATTCAGATCGTCGTTAGTTGCTTTTTATGAGGGAATGTGGGGTAGACAGGTTTGCAATTAATAAGGAATGAACATGTAATTGGCCCATATAAATGATTACTGGGTTTTGACAAACGAAATGCTCTTGCACAATGGCATTTGAAATTGTTTTTCGCAGAAACCTCTGGAGTACAATCTTTCACATATGAAGTCGTTTTGGTGGACTTCCTACATAATACGGGCACTTTTATACCTTAGGAAGAAAACCACTGAGATGTGGGATCTTAAGAAAATTAATAGAAAGGATGCTGTTTGCAGAGCCAAATTGTCCTCAGAATAAATAGAGCACAACCAATGCTCATTTTTACATTCTTGACCTGGCAAATATATATGTATGTATATAGTATTGAAACAGGAAATCACAGTCTGAAACATCGACAGCCTCCAAATCAAAAGTACCTATGAACAGGACAAAATATGACCATGTGTCACTTACGATATGCATTTTTTTAATTTAAAAAATGTACCCAGTTTAATGTCTCCCCATAATGCAAAGCAGACTTTCTCATTATTTTTATAGGCTTTATTGCTTTCATGTGGCCCACAAAATGGTTTGTATTCTTTGTTCAAATGGTAAAAATAGGCAGTCTTTTCCACAAAGAATTGTGCATTATTATCACGACTTATAAAATTGGGAATGGATGACTTTTGTGTGCGTGTGTGTTTTGGAAATAAGCAAAACTCAACATGTAGCCAATTATATTTGATCTTCATATTATTTAACAACTGAAACAGGGAACCAAACACTATTCATTGTGTTAAAAATGGTTCACAATGCAGATCTCTTTGTGATGCAAAAGATTTCAAAAATTACCCACCCACCCACCCCAGTACTTGACAGATGGGTGAAGAAAATTCAGGGAGTAAAAATAGTTATAATCTGGTGTTCTCCTAAGGACTTTCATTTGATTTTTCCAATGGGTGTTGGGAACTGAAGACAAACAACATCTGGAGGGAGAAAGGTTAGCCATCCCTGATTCATAACATTAGTGAATGATATTCTGATATATATATCACTGAACTCCAAAGTGCATTTCTGCACCTAGAAAGGTGCTGTAATCACCATGAGAGGAGCATGTAGGGCTTTAACTACTTATGAATTGCTGCTTCCTGTTATTCCATAAACGTTGGATCTAGTTTGAAGACACCAAAAGCATGTGTCCCTCTTCTCCTGTTCTTTTGAGCAGGCACACATGAGATAGGTGTGAGGGACATGGGGGGAAGTTTGGTGAAAATATCCTAATGCGCCAAATTGGGATCTGTGCTGAACCTAATGAGTCTCCCCACCACTGACTTACATGATCAGTTATCATGCCAGCTTGAAACCAGGCTTAGCCAGCCAGTGTCGCTTGGACATGGACCCATGAAAGCATGATAATACTATACATTTATTTACAAAAAGGGGGGGAGAAATTGCAGTGAATCACTTACATTAAATTCTCACAGAGCTGTGAGGGGCTGGATGTTTACATGCAGAGTAGCTTAGTTTTATCCAATGCCCAAGTATATGTGTGTGTTTTTGTATTTTTATGTACTGGAATCTATTTGTGGGCATTTGGAATGCAGTGGGGTTTTGTTTTGCTTTTTTAATGGCACCCTCAGAGTCCAAGATCAGGCCCCTCTCCAGGAAATGGACTGACTCAGGGTCCAGCAGATCTATGACCAGCCCTGGCCTTCTCCCATAATGCCCCATTTAGATGGTCTTCGCTGGCTACCTCTGATGGGACACTGTTGGTGATAGCTTCTTGGCTGCCCATGCTTGCACTTGGCGGGTGTTGTGAGAGCCTCCAGACCAGGAGCCTCCAGATTCCCCACTGCCAATAGAGCCTGACAGAGGGACTCCTCTGCCTATTCCTAACCCCCTGCAGCAATGTTGATGGGGTGGGCGGGGTTGATTGCTCTATAAGTATACATTCGTAGGATCAAGTTGACAATGGGTCCATTGGCAGTTGCTCTTGTAATTGATGTAGTTATACTAATAAAATAAACTGAAACCCTGAGAAATGACTTCAAGTTTCAAGCCAGCCCTCGTGGCCAATACACGCAAACCTCTGAGCATGCCAAGATGTGGATTGAGTGAATGTTTACTTCATTTTTTCCAGTGCGTCAGTCAGTTTGTGGCATTTCCCATATCTGTATATTGAATTTAAGAGCTACATTGTCAAGATCGCTGGTTTACAAGTCAAGGCCAGGATCCATGAGTGAGTCACACAATGTCCACTACCATCGTTTTCTTTCTTTCTTTGTTAGTTTGGATTTGGGGAGGGGCTTTTTAGAATAAGATGATGGGGATGGGGGGAGAAAGACAGGTAGGTACATAAAAATGAAGTGGGACCCTTATTTCAGTTTCAGATTAAAAGTACTTCTTGAGATTGTAAAGTCTGAAGCCTAGAAGGTATATTCTATAGGTCACTTTTGCCACAGAACACCCAAGCATGCAGTATCAACCTATTCATAGACAACCTTTCCTCCCATTTTTCTTTCTTTTTCATCACCCTAAAAACAGGAAACATTGGTCCAGTGGTACAGAAACATTGGGCGTCGTTCTGAATTGGCTTATGTTTTCTCACATTGACACTGTTGCAAACAAGCAAATATGATAGGTTTTTTGGCATTGTGACATTAATACATTCCCAAGGTGATCCCTGATTTCTTGGGATCATGTTGTAAGGATGAGGAAGTCTTGATGAAAGACCCCAAAAATGCCCCAGCAGCTGTCCAGAGCTTAGAAAATATAAAAAATGGCAATCTTTTGAGAGTCTGGCCAAAATGATTCAGTGCTTCCCAAAAGCTCCCTTTTAAATCCAAAAGTGTTCATCCATGATCAGTCAAGACAGCCCTGATATTATATTTCAGGATGTCTTTTTCCAACTTCTACTTTGTGGACAACAATGAGAAATGATGTGTTTTGATGGAATGACATTCTCTCACACACACACCCTTGTGAAAATGTGGTTGCCTAAGGTGACTTCACATTGCAACTGAACTGTGTGATTTGCTGTTTACCAATGAGCAAGCAAGGGGAGCCCCCAAGTTTTTTAACCTATCTATCTTGATGGGTAAAGTGAACATTTGACAGGATAATCACATAAGTGGCTTGGCCCAGTAGCCAACCTGAATAAAGAAACGGTCCAGCTCGCATCAGGGAGCACACTGAGAGTTGTGTGAATTGGCCCTCGCTTTCTAGTGGAACACCTGCAATAGCACATCTCTCCGAAATGCTGCCTGCCAAAAAAATTGGGCCATTTGACTCACTAATGAAAGGAAAAGGGAAACAGACACAGATCTTTGTGTGTGCGTATAAACAACAAAGTCAAGACCAATGAGGAGAACCAGCATACCATGGAAATGAAGGGATGGAGGGGTACCAAGAATGGGCACTGCACATGATGTATGACAACCGTAATAAACATTTCACACGGAGAATTATAGCTGGGTTAAGTCTCAAGGAATGTCCCACAGAGAGAATAGGTAAAGCGATACCTTTCCCAAGAATGAAAAACAAAAATGGCAGTGATGAAAAGCTATGTATGATCTGCAAGGCTGTATGGATATGAGGCATGGAATATTGACATGGAACAGAGGGGGCGGAAATGGGACCAATTCAGATGTAGTTTTCTTAGGCAGATGCTCAGAATGACTAGTATTATTCTATAGCAGTGTAACCCCTGAAGGCTTTCCGCTGCTGCATTAACCATTTTCTTCCACTCTAACCTTTCCAGATGTAGTGTATGTAAACCAAGAGAGGTGATACCTTCGAGGTTATTTATGTATTATCAGAGGCTCCTTGACTTCTTCAGGATCTGGCATGGTTTCACAGCCCCAGACGCACGTGGAGGAGGAAGGAAAAGGAACAGATGAAAGGCTGGGAGGTGGGCATCTCAGGGATGAAGGAAGAAGGTCCTTCTCTTGTTACTCCAGATGCCAGAAAGGGGGAAGCAGATCTACCAGCTCTCTCCTTTGCCCCTTCTACAGATCACAAAGCCTTGTGTGCCAGAGAGAGGGACACAACAGAAGGAGGCAGCAGCAGAAGAGCTGGAGGAAGAGGGGCAGGACACAGTGTTGACACTGAGAACCAGGTGCTGCCTTCAAAAGTGGGATCAGATGCACCCAGCCAGGTGTAATGTTTGTGTGTGCGCATGGCAGAACCATAGAGAAAAAGCATAAGATGACTGAGCTCATCCTATGCCAGCTTTAATAGCTGGCATGTCACCAGTCAGGACGTCTTCATAGATTTTGGTTGGGTATGAATCTCTTGCCTTGCTTGAGATTCTAGATCTTGTACTTGCTGCAGAGCCTGTACTGCTATTTAGAATGAGTAAAGCTCTCTTCTTTATTTTCAACTAAAAGTTGTTGTCCTTGCATTTTGAGACAGGAGCCTGACACATAAGATAAGCAAAATCATGTATCTCAAGGCTGAGGAGCCTTATGCCTGAATGCAGCCCTTCAGACCTCTCTACCTCGTCCTCAAGGTCTTGCACCTCTCTAGGCCTTGCACCTCCTCAAGGCCAATCCTGCTCCAGGTGCTTTTGCTTGAAAAGCGGTGATGTCTCCTGTTTGTTTGGATGAAGAGAGGAATGTGTACTGATTTAATACTGTAGTCCAATTATGGTTTTATTTAGAGCAAAGATTACTGAAGACAAGCTCTCTTGGTCCAGTAACTTTTGTGACTTGTAAGCCAGCTGTAACTGGATGTAGGCACAGTTCAATTTACATTAAATAGTTCAGCTTGTAGAGCTTTTCCAGTTCAACTATTTCCCAAAAAGAAACAGCTCATCTTGTTTACAAGCTAGCCTGACTTTGGAAATCAGAGTAGCCCTCAGAAAAACCATCGCTCTCAAAGGATGCTGGAAACTTCTCCACAACTACTGTCCTAACAGCACACAAGAGAGAAGGAAAGGAGAAACCCAACCTCCCTCTTCACATTAGTCTTCCTTCATTGCAGCTAGAGTGCCAACATTGCTGCTATCCCTGTCCTACCCAGTAACTGTAATATAAAAGGGAGAGGGATGAGGGTTTGGAGATCAGGGAGCTGGGAGGAAGAGTGTTTTGGGCATCATAGCAGCTGGGTTGGGTACACCTGGAATTTTATTCCGAGTCAGAGAAGAGTTTGGGGGCTCGTAAAGCTCACCAAAACTTGTATCCATGCCCACATTTGGAGATCTCTGCCAGCATCTTCCATGCTTAATATACACTTTTTGATTTGATTTTGTGAAAGTCCAAATCAAATCTGTGGCAGTTTCCATTTTTTAAATTTATTTTAATGATAGTAATGGATGAAGAATAAGAAATAATGAAAAACACACTAGGCTGTATCATGAATGCAAAAATCAAAGTACAGCGATATTCGTTGGTGACCTTCACAGGAGCCCCTAATAAACATGTTTGGCCACCTGTGGCCTTGCAACGTAGCTGTGCTCATGAAGAGATAGAGAAACACAGGAACCTGCAATAGACTAAGTCAGACTACTGGTCCACCTAACTCAGCATTGTCTGCACTAACTGATGAGGGTATCTCTCGGGCATAAGAACATAAAGAAGAGCCTGATGGATTCACCCAGTGGCCCTTCTAGTCCAGCATCCTATTGTCACAGTGCCCAATCAGATCCCTGTGGGAAACCAGCAAGCAGGACCTGAGCAGGACAAGAGCGCTCTCCTGTGACTTCCAGCAACTGGTAGTCAATAGCATTACTGCCTCCAACCCTAGAGACACAGCATAGCCCTCAAGGCTGGCAACCATTGGTAGGATGGCTGATAGCCCTACCCGGAGATGCCAGAGATTGAACCTGGGATCTTCTGGGTTCAAAGCAGATGTTCTATCACTGAACTACATCCCTTTCCTAGGGTGCTTTGGAGGTTGTTCATATACAGGAATTTTTTACCTATCTGCACTGTTCTAGACATCAACACATTATTGCCATCAAAACATTTCAAGAACCAGCATCAACAGTTTTTAATGGCTAATGTTTTTTGCAGCAAATCTAAATCCAGCCTCATAAAATCTTAGTGCCCAGATTAGTTTAATGATGAAGGTTTTAAATAATGAGAAACTACCGATGATTAAGAGTGTGATTCTGATTTATGGAACCCAAAGGCATGTGTAACCTCAAAAATTTCTCATTAGAGCACATGTTTAATCAAGCCAGGCATTTGCAGATCTGCAAGACATCTGTCTTTACACAACATGACAATGAAGAGAGTCTGCCTCCCTTCTGAATTTCATAACTGGTGTCTCAGTTTTGCAAAAACGGTGGTATGCATTTCTGTTTAGCTTGGATTTTATTGCCTTTGCATTAGAAGCTGCAGAAATCATCTGCAACAGCCTACAGATGAGGAGCGAAATAGCAGTTCACAACGAATCTACATAGCGTTCACATCCTCCATTAACAATAATAATAACCCTAACCCTAACCACACATTTTATATACAGAAAATACTGTCATTAGGCCAGCTTTGGCCGAGGCAGCATCTTTATTCTCATGCCCACTTCCAGAGTGGCTTTTCCCGCACAAGATGAATAGCCATAGCTCACTAGTAGAGCATCTGCTTTGCATTCAGGAGCTGCCAGGTTCAATCCCTGGCATCTTCAGGTAGGGCTGGGGGAAAATGTGTATCTGAAAGCCTGGAGGGTCTCTGCTAGTCAGTCCTACACTAGGTGGACCAATGGTCTGACTCAGTATAAGGCAGCTTCCCATGTCCACATCCCAGTTTTTATAATCCCATGTTTGCATGCCCAAGCACAGCACCACCTGCTTCCCACCAGACAGGACAACATATTTGGGGGCAAATAAGGCCATAACCTTTATTGATTACAGTTGTCAGAGGTTTAGCATAGGCATAGAGTATAACTGTTGACTTCCAGCCCGCCTGCTGGAAATATTTCCTGGGTCAACCCAGCAGTGACAGAGCCCGAAGACATACATCAAATAAGAATGCCTCTGCAGGGTCGCCGTCTTGAGGAGTGCTGTGGCCGAAGACCCCGTAGTTATTATTTACACTGTCTTTGTTAGAAGATGTATTTTACAAAGAATAAATCGTACTGGGGAAAAGAAAACCTATGTAATGTAATGTAACAGCTGCAAAATCTTGTCTCCAATTCAGGTCAGAGAAATGCTGAATCATTGCCTTTTCAATTTGTTAACTCCCTTTGAAAGTGAGGATGTGTGTGTCTTATGGGAGGATGGGAGTTGAAGGTTGGCTGGTTGTTTTGCTGTGTGCGAAGACTCCAAGAACACACTTCCAAAACGAAGGAGTTTTGGAAGCAAGAAGCAAGGAAGGCGCTCAAGGGAGAGAAACATATTATATTGTACTTGATATGCATAAATACTATTGCTTGTTAATAATTGCCATCCTGCAAGTAAAGAGTCCTCTTCAAAGTCTTGTGTGTGGAGTCTACTTCATAAGATAAGATAAGATATCTTTATTGTCATTGTCCCCTTGCGGGAACAACGAAATTACTCGGTTGCTACATCCACTCAGATAAAGCATTCCGCATAATCCAAAATTACAAAAGCTAATTAAAAACAGTAAATATACTACAAAATAACAAGTAAAATAAGATGACTTCAAAGTCCGGGCTTTCCATTTAAGGCCAAAATTGCTCTAGAGAAGAAACTGTTCCTGAGACGGCTCGTTCTTGCCTGCATTGTTCTATATCTCCGTCCCGATGGCAGGAGCTGAAAGAAATGGTGACCAGGGTGCGTTGGATCTCTTGATATATCTAGTGCTTTTCTATGGCACCTGGTGGTGTAAATTTGTTCTAAGGTGGTGAGTGAGCAGCCAATAATGCTCTCTGCTGTTTTAATAATTCTACACAGCCCTGCTCTGTCCTGGGAAGTACAGCTTCCGTACCACACACATAAACCGTACGTGAGCACGCTCTGTATGGCACAGTGATAGAAGGCAAGCAGCAGCTTTTGTGGAAGATGGTTTTTCCTTAAAATTCTCAAAAAATACAGTCTCTGCTGCGCCTTCTTCACAAGCCCCCTTGTATTAACACTCCAGGACAGATCCTCCTGTAACTCAATGCCTAGAAATCTAAACGTTGTTACCCTCTCCACACAAATTCCGTCAATCAAGAGTGGCTGGATCACTAGGGCTTCAAGGGTAAAACCACTGTATCACTCTGCATGACGCAGAAAAATAGCCAACACCCACCTGAGTGCCTGGGCAAATTAATCTCTTCCCAGATCCCTTTAATGGAGGGGCAAGGAGAGGCTACAACCTCCCCTCCAACCAAGACTAAGGCATACCCAATTCCAATCAGCCAAAAGTTGTGACAATTGCTATGAGACAGGCAAAAACCACCCAACGAGAACCAATTGGCCTGGTGGGAAAATTCCCGTCTGGTCCTGAATATGGCAGCCAATGAAGTCCATAACAAGGTCAAGCACAAACAAGAGAAACAAATGGAGGAGGGTGGGAGATCTGGTGATGAACTGGGCGCAGAGGTCAGGGACGGTTTATTTACGTTCCCCAGGAGTGGACCCAAGGGAAATCTGAAGGTTGATGATGAAATGGGAAAAAAAGTTTTGTGTGAAATAAACCAATTTCAGTGGAATGAAAAAGAGCAGGTGAAAATGTGAATGAATGTAAGAATAGACTGAGATGCATCCACCCATCCCCAAATGCCACCCAAAGGGGCAGGAGTGAAAGCACATTGCTTCAATTATGGCGGCTCTGTGTGGTGTAGTGGTTAAGAGCGGTGGACCCGTAATCTGGGGAACGGGGTTCGCTTCCCCGCTCCTCCACATGCAACTGCTGGGTGACCTTGGGCTAGTCACACTTCTCTGAAGTCTCTCAGCCTCACTCACCTCACAGAGTGTTTGTTGTGGGGGAGGAAGGGAAAGGAGATTGTTAGCCACTTTGAGACTCCTTAAGGGGAGTCTCAAAGTGGTCCAAACTCCTCCTCCTCTTCATCTTCTTCTTCTCCTTCTTCTCCTTCTTCTCCTTCTTCTTCTTCCTCTTCCTCTCCTCCTCCTCCTCTACTTGCTCCACTCAGCACTCACTCACTTGGCTTCAGTATAGGATAATCTGCAAATACTATCTAAAGTTCCTCAACTCAGTCTTCAAGACTGTGAATGTCTAATGCTTAAGCTAAAAACATTCTCCCTCAAAGCAATCTCCCTTTCAAAATAGATGAGCCACAGCATTTTTGTAGATTGTGGTGGCTTGATCTGCAGGATTTCTTCTTTCTCTGGAATCAAGAAAATCACCACACTTTACAGCAGTGTTTCTCAACCTTTTTTGGGCCACGGCACACTTGTTCCGTGAAAAAAATCACGAGGCACACCACCATTAAAAAAGTTTAAAAAATTAACTCTGTGCCGCCCTATATTATATTTATGACTGTAAGAAACACTTGCCAAATATTGCTTTTCGGCGGGTCAGCGCTGCCGAGTTCTTAAAAGATCCGGGTTTCTGATCCACCCCACCCGACCCCGCTGTCCCGTATCTTACCCTGTGCGTGTTCTCGGACTTGTGAGAGGACGATTTGGTCTTCATGCCTCCGTGAATTAGCAACAAACTACCTTTTGAATGATGGAGATTGAATATTTTAAAAGTAGCTACTTGAAGTCCGCTCGATTTTCCAAAAAAGAGACACACGTGCGGCACTATTAGCTGCTGGGGGCTGCCATCTTGGCTAAAGGATTCTGGGATGATCCTGTCACGTGAGGCATGGGGAAAATGTAAACAATGAAAGCTGATTGGTCTGTGGAAACTAGAAGGGGCGAAGAAATAGGACGCCCAGGGAGGTCGAGTTTGCAGCTGCAAAATCGCCCTTCTCGTCGCCGCACGTCGCGGCACACCAGCCAGCGTCTCGCGGCACACTAGTGTGCCACGGAACAGCAGTTGAGAAACGCTGCTTTACAGCACAGAGGACTTGGTCATAACTTAGTGGCAGTGCACATAACTTAGTCTGCATGCAGGTTCCCAGGTTTAGTCCCCAACATTTCCAAGTACAGTAGCAGTAATGGGAAAGGCTTCTCCCTGAAACCTTGGAGAACATTTGCCTGACAAAGTATACTATAGTAGGTATTTTGGGGATCTAGGGAGATCTGTACAGACTCTTGGGTTGGGGTATTGTTTAACACCCCAAAACACTTTTTTGTGTCTTTGTCTAAGGTCTTATGATTTATGTGGAAACTGCTCAGTTTGGTTTTGTGCTTTTTGATACAATAGTCTATTATTGTTTCAAATGAATCAGGCTACGATTATCCAAGATATCAGTCATCCCTCTGGTGTGACTAGAGCTATTTCTATCTAAGCCAAGCAAATGAATCAGTCCTTTTTATGTGTGTTACACAACTAAATTCAATACAGTACTAACTAAACTGTAAAACAAAATGTATTTTATCAAACATTCATAGAATCATAGAGTTGGAAGAGACCACAAGGGCCATCAAGTCCAACCCCCTGCCAAGCAGGAAACACCATCAAAGCATTCTTGACATATGGCTGTCAAGCCTCCGCTTAAAGACCTCCAAAGGAGGAGACTCCACCACACTCCTTGGTAGCAAATTCCACTGTCAAACAGCTCTTACTGTCAGGAAGTTCTTCCTAATGTTTAGGTGGAAGCTTCTTTCTTGTAGTTTGAATCCATTGCTCCGTGTCCGCTTCTCTGGAGCAGCAGAAAACTACCTTTCACCCTCCTCTATATGACATCCTTTTATATATTTGAACATTATTCTACAAGCTTTGGGAAATAAAGCAAGCCACTTGATTTTAAATGGAGCTTTGCCTAGAAAGCCATAATGAGATATAACATGTGCTTTAGCACCTGCTCTGCTAATGGGGTTGCCATAACATCTGCCACACTTGGCAAAATTGCCTGGAAGTATTTACCTGGAAGAAGGAAGTACCTCATTGACAGATTCCACTGGTAAGACTCCAAGGACAATTTATAGCTGTCCTCTCTTGGTAACCAGAAGAGAGGAAACCTCATCTCCCTTTTCAAGTAGAGATTAAGTTCTTTCCTTCTGGTTAGCGAGGTGATTATTGCTTTGGAGGAATTGGGGAGAGCGGGGGAACCATTTGTGGAAACATAATCCATCTCTGAAGGCAACTGATAGGATCCTGGAAAGAAGCCCATCATGTGAACTGTAATTCATGTATTTTCTAAGGCTGATCAGCGAGCTCTACCTTCCTGCTTTTAAAATGTAAGCCGTTTGCTGCCTGGACAGCAGGTAACTCCACACAGAGAATATCCGTGCAATGAAGTATCTGAAACAGTCATATATTAACATGCTGCCTCCCTGATCTTCTGCTTCCAGAACCATTCCAGGTGTTTCATAAAAGTGGCAAGCAAGCAACGTATTTATTTGCCTTCTTCTGAGTCAGACCACTGGTCTGTCCAGCTCACAAGTTGCCTAATTTGTGTAAGCTGCTATGTGAACCTATTTGAAAGACCGGCTCAAATGTCTAAAATATTAATAAATAAATGATAACTTAGACAAAGGGCAGCTACCTATTGTTATAACAGGAGATACTTGAACCTGACCACCAATGAATATCATTCCCAGAGGCTTTGGGGGTTCATAAGACAGTGGAGACTGGACCTTTTCGGAGGGGGTGGAATGTTTTACTTGTTTGTTTGTTTAGGCATGCCAATATTGTATTCGCCTTCCTCAAAAATTCCAAGGCATTTTACAAAATCATTTTTAACAGCTGTATTTAAGCATCCAAACAGACAAAGAACGAGCTTCAAAACCACAGTAAAGACAGCAGCAGACAACTTCATTAAATATATTTTAACCAAATTAAAAACCATTGAAAAGCTACTCCAAAAGGGCCTGGGAGAATAGAAAATATCTTTGCCTGTTGGCGGAGCAGTTTGGATAACCGCACCACGCCCTCAGAAACTCACAGGACTTTGTGGAACATGCTCACCAGGGATACTCGCCTGACACGTATTACACTGAGGTTTCAGGCACTAAGTCAAAAAGCATTTTATTTTGCCCATGGTGTGTGTGTGTGTGTGTGTGTGTGTGTGTGTGCAATCAGATCTCGGTTTTGCTGCTATGGCTATTGTTCTAGCTGCTGTTATTTTAGAATGATTCTATGTTTTTGGAACAGTATAATGCTGCTTTTATTATTCTCTTGTTGCCATTGAATATCTTATGGTTGGAAACTGCCATGCAAATTCTTTGAGTTTAAAGGCAGGGTGTAATACTCCAAATAAACAGAGAAATAAATGGCTCAGACCTGAAGCCATTGATATACAAAGCTCTACTTGTGCAGAAAGATTCCTCCCCACAATTTCCATCAAGAAAGCTCATCCATATCCTAGCAGATACATAACTCCCCATATGCAGTATCTGCACTGAAATCTCTTGTCAGGATCATTGTCAAGATGCTGGTGCATCAGTTAAGACAACTTCACCACACCCTCGGAAAGCTGCATGACTGACTGGATTCCTGCACTCTTTGGCAGACATAACTATCAGGCACTGTTCATTGTCTCCAGTAGTATTATTCTCTACATATTTGATCCCAGGTAAGCCCCTCCATTAGAGGGACGCGGGTGGCGCTGTGGGTTAAACCACTGAGCCTAGGGCTTGCCGATCAGAAGGTCAGCGGTTCAAATCCCCGCAACGGGGTGAGCTCCCGTTGCTCAGTCCCAGCTCCTGCCAACCTAGCAAGTCAAAGTGCAAGTAGATAAATAGGTACCACTCTGGCAGGAAGGTAACAGCGTTTCTGTGCGATGCTCTGGTTCGCCATAAACGGATTAGTCATGCTGGCCACATGACCCAGAAGCTGTACGCCGGCTCCCTCGGCCAGTAAAGCGAGATGAGCGCCGCAACCCCAGAGTCAGTCACGACTGGACCTAATGGTCAGGGGTCCCTTTACCTTTACCTTTAAGCCCCTCCATTGGCTTTTAAGAAGCAAACAAAGAACAATGGTAGGTAGCCGTGTTGGTCTGAGTCGAAGCAAAATAAAAAAATTTCTTCAGTAGCACCTTAAAGACCAACTAAGTTTATATTTTGGTATGAGCTTTCGTGTGCATGCAAAATATAAACTTAGTTGGTCTTTAAGGTGCTACTGAAGGAATTTTTTTAAAGAACAATGGGGAATTCATTAAAGCATTTGGATGCTCCTGGACTCAACACTGCAGCTAAGTTCTGAGAGCAACAAGAGCAACTTTCAACATCCCAGTTTGGCCAAAATATTGCACCCCTTTCTGCTGAGACCCAGTGACTAGACTACTGTAGTGTGTTCTGAGGGAGTCTGCCCTTTATGGTGTTTTGGCAGATTCATAAGATGTCGAATCTCATAATAATTTCTAACAGAGGTAGGATGCCAAGAGCATATTACCTTGGCACACCACCATACACTCTGACTTCCTGTTACCTTCCATGGCCATTTCAGCTCCCTTCCGCATACAAATACCCCCCTGGGAAAAGTTTTAAGTTTTGAATGGGGGACAAAGAGCAGCCCTGAGTATGTTTCATGTACAAACCATTCTGAATCTCTTTCAGTCATTATGGCGGAAGCAAAGTTGGTTTCCCACAATGGACAACAGGAGATGTTGGGCAGAACTAATCACCTTTTAGTGTAGCTTTGCATCTTGTGAGGATGATTGCTCTTCCTCCAATTCAGTTCTATCCTCCACGTAGGCACCTCTGAGCCAGAAGTCTGAGTATTCGCCTCCTCACACTGGTGGTAATCAAACACAAGCTATTCCCCATAAATCTGGTGTGTTCCTTTACCAGCACCTGAAGAGGTGATAAATGTTTATGAAGATTCATTGACTGCAAGGCTTATTGCCTTGGATGACTAATTATACCAGGAAGCATAGGCGGCAGTCCTGAACTACTGAGGTGGCTTAATAATAAGCATACAGAGCTCTGCAAAGTCTCATCAGAGCTTGCCAATTTCACGTCCCTGCCTCAGAACACCTTCAGGTGATGAGATTTCCCAGCCAAGAAAGCTTTCAGCAGATGGAATGGAGCTCTGAAGAATGTCTTTCTTGAGTCAGGCCTTACAACTGTCTTTTGACAGGTTTTGCCTAGTAAATCCATCTGCAATTTCTGTGGGAGGGATGACAAATGCGTCTGTGAAGGCACCTGATTCCAAATACATGAACAGTTCCAGATATGTTTCTGAAACTCCTCCTCCTTTACTGTATCGCAGGATAGAAGGAATGCATTTCATTCTCAGACCTGCTTTTCGCCTGAATGAGTCATCTGTGTTTTTCTTCAAACCTACAAAATTGAATGCTCACATAAACGGTAATAAAAAAAAGCAAATGTGCACATTCTCTTTAGAATTTTTATGTATAAAATAAACTTTTGTGTTTTTCAGCATGGCAGCTTTGGCTCCTGCTAATCTGTTTGGGTTCAGCATATTAAAGAGCAGGAAGTCATTCTTGGATTATTATTATTATTATTATTATTATTATTATTATTATTATTATTGAGTTGGTTTCATGCATAGGATTGTTTCAATTCATTGCTCTAAGCAGTTTAATTGTGAACAGCTTTTGAAGCCATTATGGTTGCAAGTTGATCTAGAAATATAATGAAAAATGTCCTCTGATCAATATATAAACACTAACAGCCTAATCTTGACTTTGGGGCAAAATTAGGAGCTATTTGAGCATATTGTATGAGGATCCTCTGTATCGCAAAGCATCCAAGGCGGGGAATTGAGATCCAAACTGTGATGTTTTCTTGACTATCCATGATTTCCCTTGTGATTTCTTTCTTTCTTTTAATTCAGGGGCCTAATATTTTTAACAGACTATATAGAGAATGACAGTAGGATCAGCTCCTTCATTTAGCCATTGACATAGATTAAAACGAGTTTTCACATGACTTTGAAAGAGCGATCTGTTTTAAATTCAGTTAAACATTGCTCCTGATTTCTGCTGTAAGATCTTCATGAACAGAAATTTGCAAATAAATAAGATCAGCAAAATGATCAAAACACAGTGCTAGCTAAAAGAACATTTTTGTTCCTTCAAAGTCTGGTCTGCATCTTTGACAATATTTGGAAAGATCGATGATTTATTCTTTGGAAGCACTTGATTTGTGTTTTATGCAATCAGTTAATCAGTGACACAGGGTTCTTTTTTCCCGACAAGGTGATTAATTTGAATGTGTTAAGATTTCCATATCATTTTGGCTATGGTAATTGGTCGCTTTCTGAAACAGGCAATGCCATCTTTTAGTGAACTGCAACAATCTATCAAGCTATAACTTTCCCAGCATCAGCAAAACAGCAGCATTATTTTTTTTAGATCAGAGGTTGGTCATCCACCCCCTACATACAAACCTCTCCTGCCCCATTCAAAATTCCTTTAGGAGATCCAGGCTCAGGGCCGGCTCTAAGGCAAGGCTGGGTGGTGGAGGGCACCAGGGGGGGGCGCCGCGTGGCTGTGCCCATGGCAGCCGCACTGCGTGCTGCGCCCGCCCACCCGCCGCGCTGGGAAACGGGACGGGGTGGGGCGCCGGAGGGATCTTTGAAACATGGCGCCAGGGTGCCAGATACGCTTAAGACGGCCCTGCCCAGGCTTTCAAATATATTCTCATGAGATAGTAGCCCTTCATAGCAAACATACATTTGAGAGGAATGTTGCATTCCTCCTTTGTTTGCACCTAAGAACCATCTGTCCTTGCCGCGGCTTGTCCACCAGGTTTCTCTTACACACAGCAACCCAGGGCATGTGGGCGGGGAGGAGGTGTTGCAGTGATTTTTAGGAAGTCATTAGTTTGCACCAGGCGTCCTATTGGGAAGACCCAGTTTTCTGAGTGCATGTTCTGGAAGTTGGGCATTAGGGGCAGTACAGGAATCCTTTTGGTGTACCCACTGCACCAAGGATTCCCTGCCTGAGCTGCTTCAGGTCGTGGCGGATGTTCTCCTGGAGACACCTAGTTTGGTTGTCCAAGGGGATTTTAACATCCATGCCGACACAAACCTACAAGGGGCCGCTCGGGACTTCGTGGAAAGCATGGCTGCCATGGGGCTGTCCCTGAATAACTTTGGCCCAACTCATAGCCACGGACATGCCTTAGACCTGGTGTTCACCTCTAGTGATGGGGGTGATCTGACACTCTTTTCTTTTTAAAGATTTTTATTAAAGTATGAGAATTTTTGCATACATTATATTACTGTATCTCCTTCCAATTTTTAATTTCCCGTGCCCTTTTTCCTTTCCCTTCCCACCCCCTCCCCCACCCATAATCCATTAGAAGGGTTCAAACAGTTGTCCTCAGCCACGGGCACAATGTCTTTACTTTCCACTGAATGTCTTCTAATCCAGTAGTTGTTATCCATTGAATATAGGGGTTCCATCTGGTCCTTATAATTGTAGACTTGGCTCTCCATGTTATTTCCTGTGACGTTACTGCCACGATGTCTGACTGAATAAATTCAAACAAATAATTAGTCCAGACCTCTACTGTCCATTTTTCTCTATCTTCCCAACCTAAAGCTATTGTTTCCTTTCCTGCTAGTATCATTGCTTTGAAGGTGTGCTGGTCACCTTGTTCTATGGCCGTGTTTCCTAGTATATGATCTGACACTAAGTAAAAGTGAAACAAAAGAAATGCCATGGTCAGATCATTCCTGGTGCAACTGGACTTCTCCGCGACCCTTCCCCTCTGCAGGGAGGTAGGACCGATTCGGATGGTCCGCCCTCGCCACTTAATGGATCCAAATGGTTTCCAGAGAGCGGTAGGGGATGCTTTATCCCATGTTGATGGCCTTTCAGCTGATTCCCTGGTGACCTGTTGGAATATTGACAGGGCTATTGACTGTCTGGCTCTGAAGCACCCTCTCCAATTGCATGGAGCCCGGACATCCCCGTGGTTTTCCCCTGAGCTGAGGGTGATGAAACAATCGTTGAGATGGCTAGAGCGCCGGTGGCGGAAAACTCACTCTGAATCAGACCGGACACGGGTTAGAGCTCAACATCGAGCCTACCAAGAGGCGATGGCGACGGCGAAGAAGATTGCATCTGCAGGAAATAGTAGCAGGAGACTCTTTCAGGTGGTTTGCAATTTAACAGAACCACCTTCACCATTGGGGCCTTGTAAAGACCCCAAGATCTCCTGCAACGATTTTGCAAAGTCGCTCAGATTCGGAAGGAGGTAGACACCACTGTGGGAGCAGGGCTGGGGTGGGGGAGTGCTAGAGGTCTGTCTAGTCAAGCTGCATGGGATCAATTTCAATCTGTTACCTCCGAGGATGTGGACAGGCTGCTTGGACGAGTGAAACCGACCACCTGACCAAGGATCTCCTTGATCCTTGCCCATCCTGGCTAATAAAAGCAAGCCAGAAATGGCTGGGCGATGGGCTCTGTGGGGTGGTGAATGCTTCCCTCTGCAAGGGAGCCTTCCCAGACCCGCTGAAAGAGGCGGTCATTAAATCGCTTCTTAAAATAAATTCTTTAGACCCGGCCAATATGGCCAACTATCGCACAGTCTCAAATCTACCATTCCTGGGCAAGGTGATTGAGCAGGTGGTTCCTGAACAACTCCAGGCATGCCTGGAAGAAACGGACCATTTGGATCCCTTCCAGTCAGGATTCAGGCCTCACCATGGGACTGAAACTGCCTTGGTCGCACTGGTTGATGATCTCTGGTGAGCTAGGGACAAAGGTGAGAGCTGTTTCCTAGTTCTGCTGGATCTCTCAGCGGCTTTTGACACCATCAACCATAACATCCTTCTGGACCGTCTAGAGGGGTTGGGAGCTGGGGGCACTGTTATACAGTGGTTCCGCTCCTTCCTCCTGGGCCGTGTTCAGAAAGTGGTGGGGAGGATGAGTGTTAAGACCCCTGGGCTCTCACTTGTGGGGTGCCTCAGGGTTCTGTCCTTTCCCCCATGCTTTTTAACATCTACATGCAGCCGCTGGGAGAGATCATCAGGGGGTTTGGGCTGGGTGTTCATCAGTATGCGGATGATACCCAGCTCTACCTCTCTTTCAAATCAGAACCAGTGAAGGCGGTGAAGGTCCTGTGTGAGTGCCTGGAGGCGGTTGGAGGATGGATGGTGGTTAACGGATTGAGGTTGAATCCTGACAAGACAGAAGTGCTGTTTGCGGGGGACAGGAGGCGGGCAGGTGTGGAGGACTCCCTGGTCCTGAATGGGGTAACAGTGCCCCTGAAGGACCAAGTGTGCAGCCTCGGAGTCATTTTGGACTCACAGCTGTCCATGGAGGTCCAGGTCGATTCTGTGTCCAAGGCAGCTGTCTATCAGCTCCATCTGGTACGCAGGCTGAGACCCTACTTGCCGGTGGACTGTCTCACCAGAGTGGTGCATGCTCTGGTTATCTCCCGCTTGGACTACTGCAATGCGCTCTACGTGGGGCTACCTTTGAAGGTGACCCAGAAACTGCAACTAATCAAGAATGCGGAAGCAAGACTGGTGACTGGGAGCGGCCGCCGGGACCACATAACACCAGTCCTGAGAGATCTACACTGGCTCCCAGTATGTTTCCGAGCACAATTCAAAGTGTTGGTGTTGACCTTTAAAGCCCTAAACGGCCTTGGTCCTGTATACCTGAAGGAGCATCTCCACCCCCACCGTTCAGCTTGGACACTGAGATCCAGCGCCGAGGGCCTTCTGGCGGTTCCCTCATTGCGAGAAGTGAGGTTACAGAGAACCAGACAGAGGGCCTTCTCAGTAGCAGCACCCGCCCCGTGGAATGCCCTTCCATCAGATGTCAAGGAAATAAGCAGCTATCCTAATTTTAAAAGACATCTGAAGGCAGCCCTGTTTAGGGAAGCTTTTAATATTTAATGCTGTATTGTTTTAATACTCAATTGGGAGCGGCCCAGAGTGGCTGGGGAGACTCAGCCAGATGGGCGGGGTATAAATAATAAATTATTATTATTATTATTATTATTATTATTATTATTATTATTATTATTACACCAATCTTTTCCAATTCCACTCACTTAAAGAAACCAACATGGAAACCTTCAGGTGTTGTGGGGTTACAACTCCCCTGATCCATGATGCCTGGGACTTGTGGAAGTCTAGAATCCAACAACATTGCAGGGTGACCACACAATGGCCAGCCCTGTTGTTTGCAGCATAATGCATAGTGGGTAAAATGATTTATTTTTTTAAGGTGTGCTTGTGGTTATGGTGAAAAAATCACAAAAAGTATAAAGCTTTAGCTTCTACTTCTATTTTCCAGATGCTCTAGGAAAGCCAAAACACAAAACAGGAAAACAAAAGGGTTTCTGTGTTATGACCTGAGCATTCTGGCTATTCCCAAAAGAAGCCCGGTCTTGCAAGATTTCCAGCACAATGCTGCATATACTAGATATTTAGATAAGGATCTGCACTTGTCCAAAACTCACCCAGATTCCAAGCCTCTGGAGAGTCATCAATCAATATGAATTTCCCTCATTATATGGACTTGACAGACTCCCGTGACCCTAACATTTTCAGTGGGGTTTGGGGGTCCACAACCCTCATGAAAGTCCACAGGAACAATGGAACCCAATTCCCATTTCCTTCTAGGAAGTGAGAGCTCCCTTTTACTTATAGATGTGTTCCTGTCATGAACTAACATACCAAAGGGGAACTTGCACTGTGCAAAATTAGGCTCTTGGCACCTCTTATAAATATCAGAGCCCTCAGGGCACCAAGTTTCAGTGACAAAAGGCCCAATGTTGATTGCAAAACACAAGCAAATACCTCAGGCAGGCATGTGTGTTTGTGAGAGAGATAGAATTGTGACTGGGGGGAAATCAAGGCTAACACAATTAATCATAGTATAAACCTCATTTCATCACAAGTAATGGTTGATTCCACAAAGTTTGTGTGCCAGCCTTCTTTAGTGCCCTTCAGGTGTTTCAAACTACAACTCCTATCCTACTTGAACATTGTTTAGGCCAGTTGAGGCTTGTGGGAGTTGCAGACCAACCATATCTGGATTGCTGTACATTGGGATAGGCTGGCATACACCATAATATGCCATGTTCATCTTTGAGGCATCATAAGATTCTTCTGTTTTCAGACTTCAGGCATACACTCTGTGGAAACTGAAATTACATATTCATTTATGAACTAAAATCTTTCTTACATCCTCCAAATGCTGGTGTTGGGTTCAAAGCAGATATATGTACCATGTTTGTGTGGTTGCATGGAATGCATTTCTTCAGTATTTTCATGGGCTATGTGCCCAGTAGTGATGTATGGAAGTGAGAGCTGGACCATAAAGAAGGCTGATCACCGAAGAATTGATGCTTTCGAATTATGGTGCTGGAGGAGACTCTTGAGAGTCCCATGGACTGTGAGAAGATCAAACCTATCCATTCTGAAGGAAATCAGCCCCGAGTGCTCACTGGAAGGACAGATCGTGAAGCTGAGGCTCCAAAACTTTGGCCACCTCATGAGAAGAAAAGACTCCCTGGAAAAGACCCTGATGTTGGGAAAGATTGAGGGCACTAGGAGAAGGGGATGACAGAGGACAAGATGGTTGAACAGTGTTCTCGAAGCTACGAACATGAGTCTGACCAAACTGCGGGAGGCAGTGCAAGACAGGAGTGCCTGGCATGCTCTGGTCCATGGGGTCACGAAGAGTCGGGCACGACTAAACGACTAAACAACAACAAGTGTATACTTATTCCTTTTGTGAGTAGAGGTAACCAAGTGCACCAACAGGATTAAGCCTAAATTTGACCACACTCTCGAGGTGGGGGGGGGCATGGAAATTAATCCCAGAAACCAAAGGACACAGCCTCAGAATTAAATGTAAGTCAAAGCCGAAGCGGAGGAAGGGGATACTAGCAGGCAGGAGGACAGGCAAGCCATTGCTGGAGATAGCAGGTGTTTTGAGTTCCATGAGTGCTTTACACATTCTTTCTTGGGGCACACATAAAGGAATGAGCCCCTCTTGCAGCAAACAGCAGGATGCTTGAGTATCCCTACCTGACATGGATTAACATCTGTTTAGATTGTGACCATTAGCAATTACAGTGGTACCTCAGTTTATGAACACAATTGGTTCCGGAAGTCTGTTCATAAACTGAAGCGAACTTTCCCATT
Source organism: Zootoca vivipara (assembly GCF_963506605.1). Classification (NCBI taxonomy): domain Eukaryota; kingdom Metazoa; phylum Chordata; class Lepidosauria; order Squamata; family Lacertidae; genus Zootoca; species Zootoca vivipara. Next base: position 19,465,202 of record NC_083283.1, on the reverse strand, counting down.
GAAAGTAATGGAAAGTGGATTTATCCGTTCCAGACTGGTCCGGGGAGTACTCAACCTGAAGTGTACTTAACCCGAAGCATGGGTGTAATTGGTTCCGGAAGTCTGTTCATCAACTGAAGCGTTCATAAACTGAAGCGAACTTTCCCATGGAAAGTAATGGAAAGTGAATTAATCCGTTCCAGATGGGTCCGCGGCGTTCGTAAACCGAAAATTCATAGACCGAGGTGTTCATAAACCGAGGTTCCACTGTACATCGAATAAACCAATGAACAAATATTAAATTTTCATTCATTCATTCCAAGTGTCTTCAGGGGAGGAAGCTGCAATACAGACAGGTAAGTAGATAGACAGATACACAAGCCTAAATCGTAACAATAACCCCCTAAAATATGATTCATGTTCCAATGTTGCTAATGCAATACAACTTTAGAATACCATTAGTATTTAATGTCAACATGTGTTGGGATTTCTTAAATTATGATCACACACAATTCACTCTGTCTATTTCATTTTTCCTGCTATTGCTGCACCCTGTTTTGAATAGGAAAATAATAGGGGGGGGGGATTACACACACACACACACACACACACACACACACACACACACACCTTGGTTTGTTTTAATGTCATAGGTGAAAGGCTATCATATTAAGCCTTAGGTGTAAGGGGATCCAGCTCTTTTCCTTCACTGCAGCTGCCCTGTTTATACCAGGAGCGGTGAAAGCTGAACTGGTTTCCGCTCTCTGGTATATTTCTTCAGAGCTCAGGTTGTTGTTTTTTGTTGTTTGGCTGAAAGCTTCCCCTGTCGTGACAGAGAAATAAGAAACACCGTGCCCTCAATTCTCCAGGAGCATGTCATGTCACTAGGGTTGTTTATATTGGTTAGCATATGTCACGAGGTTGCTTTCTTCTTTTTAGTGGGCAGTTGGCCAAAAATGTAGAGTTGGGGGGAACGGGACTGTGCAGTTAGAAAGTCAACAATGTGCAGTTTGAAAAGGGATGGGGGATTTGACACATTAGTAGTCTGTATTTATTAAGCACTTAAATGATGGGCAATGTTAAGAACAGCATGCACACAAATTAGGTAAAGGTAGACTATGCTTAGTTTCCATACTTGAAGATAAACTGCCTTAACCTGTTCTGCACCCTCATCTTTTTGCAGGTAACTTAAAGTTAATATCCTAAAAGTACAACTTTTTGCATTCCTGTTAGTTACTGAGCTGAGGCAGATTCATAAATGAATTGTCATTGTATAGTAGATAAGAACTGCTGACTTATAGTAAATAAAACAGTAGATATTAACTACTGTTTTTATAATGAAGAAGGGGCTGGGATAGATTGAGAAGGATGAAAAAAGAACTGAAGAAAAACAAACAGGTAGAAAGGCTGGGATGAGAAGAAATATAACACACAAGCTGATTCAAAATGCCAGTAACAAACCCTTTGTAATGTTCAGAGAACTAGCCAAAGAGTGCAAAAATGGGGAAAGCTTTCATAGAATCAACAACCCCACCCCAACCATTGTCGTCTTCTTCTTTGGCGATCACTCGTAGCTGAGTAAGATTGCCTTTCATGAATATGGTCTTAACGGTGTGTCCGTACGTGACTATGGAGGCCGATTCTGGATCCATACATCCTTCCACCATGGGGACATAGGTTTCCAGGTGGGAGTTGATCGTGGTGAGGGTTTTACCAAATGTGCCTTCCTCTTAGTTCAATTGAGGTGTGTTGGGTGAGAGTCTAGCCCTGGATTGGAAGCTGCAGCTCTTAAGTCAGCAAACTCCATCTCCCTTCCCATTCTCCTCCTCCTGGTGTTTTCTTTATATGATAACGTGTTACTGCTTGCTTTGCCCCCAACACTGGTGTTTGAAGCTGAGTGCATGTGAAATTAACCACAATCCTGTAGCTTCTCGAGAGATACGCCCATTTGATTCACTTTCCTTCAACCACCTTCCATGTGTTTTAAGCTGCCAATGTGTACACAGCCTTAGAACGCAGTTTTTGAAACTCTACATATCTCCAAAGAACTTATGGGGCCCACTTCCACTTGGATCACCTGTAAGGGGCCTTGTCTTGCCTCAGGAGGTCTCTGCTTCATTCTGAATATGCCTGCCTCAGGATTTGGATGAAGCAGATGTACAGACCTAGCTTCCAAGTGTATATTGTAGTGTAAAGATATATGTATATTTGTCCACATACAAGGCAAATGAAATTTTTGTAATAGGCTGCTGAATGCTGAACTGGTCCTCTGTTTCCTATTTTGGAGAGAAATTGTGTTATATGATATAGTTGGGACACTTTGTTCCAAAGATATTGATCTCTCACAACTGGAACTGGGTATAGTATAGAAATGCAATAACAAATATTCTTTTCCTAGCAACATATTGTGTTGTTCATTTGGTAGACTTGGCCTTCTCATAGCATATCTTTATTAAAGGCTTTAATCCACCTCTCCTTCTCTTTAATAGAGAGTTTTCCATCACTGAAAAATCAAGCCTTGAGAGAGTTTTCATTTTATTTACAAAGTTGCATTATAATTTTTTTGTGTTCTGTAGTCAAATATCTCATGTTCTTTTGTAATATGTAAACAGCATTGTGGGAGAACATATTGAAATAACATCTTGAGGGAACAGCTCATGTTCTTCAGAATTTAAATCTGATTAACCAAACATATTATTTGAATGCATGGTGTACAGTTCTAGAAAAGTTCTAGGAAATTTTATATATAAACTTTGCAAGCTTTGAGTTTATATGATGTCCAGTGTGATGTCTTTTTATGGTTACATGCTTTTGAAATTTTTTTTAATCTGCTTTATTGCTTCCACATATATGCATTTCTTCCATTTGCAATGACCTGTTCTGATTTTTTTCCCTTTCCATAACTTTATTCTGATCTATCTAAAAGGTCTTTGTGTATACTACCAAATAAACTAGTGTTGCCACACAAGTGGTTGTTATGGTTTATGGGATAATCTGGAACACAAAAATACAATTCTAAAATAATCACCCACATCCTACAGATTCTCACATTAAGCTGGGAATGGCATTGTGGTAGAAAAAACAAGGCCAAAGGTTACTCAGTAACTATTGTTACTCAGACACATATTCTACTAATTATTTGTTGTTTAATTTATATGGTATTATATCATTGCTGTCAACTTCTGGATTGGAAAATAAGGGATCAGCAGCGGCGCAGCAGTGGAAGTTGCTTCTGCGCATGTCCAGACATGTGCAGAAGCGACTTCCGGTGCCGGCTCTGCCCGATTTCTGGTGCCCAGACATGGGCAGAGCGGCACCGGAAATTGGTCCTGCGCATGTCCAGACATGCGCAGAAGCGACTTCCGGTGCTGGGCTGCCCATGTCCACAAGTCTGGTCACCAGAAATCGCTTCTGTGCATGCCCGGGCATGCACAGAGGTGATTTCCAGCAGCACTCGGCAAGTGAGCGAGCAGCCAGCCGAGAGCCGGGACATTTATGGGGTATTTTACAATCCAGGGTTGCAGCGGGAAACGGATTTAAATTTAGGGGTTTCCCGCCAAAAACGGGAGGGTTGACAGCTATGACCAGTGGTCAGGGATGATGGGAACTGTAGTCCGAAACATCTGGAGGGCCAAAGTTTGGGGATGCCTGTTGTAGATCAAGGAGGGTGGCGTGACTCCCCTATGGTGAAAGGTTGTATGGTTTGGGACTTCTTAGTCTAGTTAATAGATGAGTAAGAGATGGCACAAAACAGGTTTATAAAATGATATATGGGCACGGAGAAAGTGTACAGAGAAAAAATTTCCTCCCTCTCATAACACTAGAACTCATGGGCATCCAAGTTGGAAGTTTCGGAACAGATAAAAAGAAGGACTTCTTCACACAGTTGAGAAACTATGGAACTCACTCCCACAGGAGAGATGTGCCAGGCCAGGTACCTTCATGGTACAGCTTCTGGAGAATGCTGAAGACGCGCCTTTTTACCCTGTCTTTTGATACTTGAGGGGTATATTTTTAGAGCCCTGCTTATTTCTGTAATTGTAAATTGCTTTAAACAGGTATATATATATATATATATATATATATATATATATATATATATATATATATATAGTGTTTTAATTTGTTGCCCTGGGACATTAGGGAGAAGGGCAGGTAATTAAAAACAGACACACATCCCTTTGAATTCTAGGAACAAAGGAGACCGAGTCTGATTGATCCATCTAGCTCAGTATTGTCTACACTGACTGGCAGAGGCTCTCTGGGATTTTAGACTGGGGGGTCTCTTCCAGCCCTACCTGGAGATGCCAGGGATTGAATTTGGGACTTTCTGCAAGCAAGGCAGATGCTCTAGCACTGGGCTACCAATCTTCACCTAAAAATAAAAATAAAAGATTCCAGTCCTCATGTCTCTGGATAAATGGCACAATTAAATAGGAACATGGGCAGTTGCTTCAAACTGAGTTAGACCATTGGGTCCATCTGGCTCAGTATTCCTTACACTGACTGGCAGCAACTCCCCAAGATTTCAGGCAGGGCTCTCTCTCAGCCCTACCCGGAGATGCCAGGAATTGAACTTGGGACCTTCTGGATGCAAGGCAAATGCTCTGACCACTGAGCTATGGTCCCTTCTCCGCCGTTCGTGTCTGCAAAATTTGGGAGCTGTCACCCAGCTTCCTTTCCCAGCGGGGCATAACTCATAGCTCCCTGCTGGAGTCTTGTAACTTTTTGCCTCACATTTATTCCTCTGATTTATGGCCCTTCCAGACAGCAATAGCACGATGGCATTGGGGACGCATCTCGGCACAAGCTAAATCAGAATAAACCTACCAATGATGCCCTGCTGTTGTGCCATAATTATTGCAGGAAACACCCACATTAAAATAAAATAAATACCCACCAGTCTGGAGGTGCCCAGGAAGGCGATATTTCTCCGCATGCTGGTGTTTCTGAAAGTAGAGCCGCAACAGAAGCAGGAGTGCCAGGATCAGGGCTGCGGCCATCACCCTGCCAGATGAGAACTGCTCTCCGGAGCTCCGCTCAGCCTCCTTCTCTCCCTCCCATCCGGCAACCAGCTGAGCACGCCCAGAGGAGACAGCTGGAAGGCAGGCAAGCGGGCAGGCAGCTGGCAGGCTGAGCAGCTCCTGCCCTTGCACACACAGAAACGCAACCCCAGCGAGGCAGACTTTCCCCTTTTCCTTAGTCTGGACCGCCTGAAGGAGCCACTCCCCTTCCCCACTCGGCATCTTTTTGCACGGCAGGCAGAAATCCAACAGGGGTAGCCAATGCCCATGCGTAGTGATCTGGCCCCTAATGAAACACCACGAAGTTTTTATTATTATTTATACCAGGTTTTTGAAAATCCAGGAGAATTACGGGATATTTCGCCATTCGGGACAACAGCAGGAAACGGCTTTAAAAACGGGGGTTTCCCGCGAAAAATGGGAGACTTGGCAGGTATGTATTATATAGTACAGTGGTACCTCTGGTTGCGAACGGGATCCATTCCAGAGGCCCGTTCGCAACATGAAAAGGCCACATCCTGAAGCGTCGCATCTGCACACACACATGATGCAATTTGGTGCTTCTGTGCATGTGCAAAGCGCAATTTAGCGCTTCTTCACATGCACAAAGCACGATTTAGAGCTTCTGTGCATGCGCGCGTGCCAAACCCGGAAGTAACACGTTCCGGGACTTCCAGGTTTGGCACGTCCGTAACCTGATAAGACGTAACCTGCAGAGGACGTAACATGAGGTATGATTGTATATCCAACCTAAGTGGTTTACAAGTATAAAAACCAATTACACAAACACTAACTTTTTATATATTCATAATTAAAATACACCAAATTTAACAATCCAGTTAAACAACATAGTGTTCAAAACAGCAGAGTGTAGCTCAATCAATCAAAGAAATGCCTATCTGAAAGATTTATGCATTTCCTATCTATAATATACCCAAAGCACCTTACAAATCAACACATTAATTTGTAAAACTGCATGGGGAAAAATCATAAACTAAAAACAGCAGTAGTAATAAATATCAAATAGCATTATATAACTGACCAAATACCTAAATGATAAAAAGAGTAGATGCCTCTTAACTGGAACTACTGTTCTATACCATCTGGACTAAGAACTCATGAGGCACTGTCTCAAGTAGGGTTGAGGTACCTTTGGTCCCCCAGATGTTCTTGGGCTCCAAATCCCACCAGCCCCAGCCAGCATGGCCAATTGTCAGAGATTGTAGTCTAACAACATCTGTCCCACTGGTTCCCCATCCCTGGTCTAAAGACTGAGCAGGGCTAAAGCTGAAGTGAAGGCCATCTGCCTACAAGTAGCAGGTCCCAGACATCAAGCTGGACAAGATCTACAGGACCTTGGAGAGCTCCTAGTGGAAACTGCTCCAAGTGGAGTGGGGTAAGCGGCAAGATACCCAATAAAAGGTCAGAATGCAACAGTCTGCTGTACATCCTAGGGTTTGCCAAGTCTTGCTAAATGTTAGCAAGAATTTAAGTAGACGAGGCCCACTTTGAAGTTAGGTACTACTGAGCTGTCTCTAAGTGTGCCCTGGCCCAAAATGAATTCTTGTTATTTTGATTAGCTAATTTAACTCATACAAGATGCTCGAGCTCCACAAGTCTTTTGTACTCATTTGCTAACGATTAAGATGTTATTAATGACAGGACCATGCCAAATTTCAGACAGAAAGCAAACGTATTACCGCAAGCTGCCAAGACACAGGTTTCATTATAATGCATTAAACATGTGAGTCTCCCTTTGAGTTTAGGAAAGTCGTGCATAATTTAGGGCAGAGAGGAGTTCTGTGCATTTTTTTTGCCAAATGAAAATCCCCTGGATATCAAGGGCTGTGCAAAATGATAACAGAAACTCGAATAACAGCCATGTTAGAATATCAGACGAACATTTTTGTATATCCCTTGCCAGTGTAGGATAATACTGTTTAGCTGAGAGGCATTCACTTATTTTCATTTATTTGTTTTATTTACAGTGCTTCAAAGTTGCTTTTCTGGGCAAATGCCCATCCAAAGTAGGCTAGCAATCTAAAATGACAAAAGATGAAAAGAACAATAATACAAAGGTTTAGAACTTAAAAGGACAAGTCAGCAACAGTGTGTGTGTGTGTGTGTGTGTGTGTGTGTGTGTGTGTGTGTGTGTGTTTCTAAGAGAGTGTGTGTGGGGGGGGTGTAATTCAACCAGACCATCATCCCAGCTAATAAACATCACGCCTGGAAGGCCAATTGAACATGATAGGTCCTCAGGGCCTTCCAAAAAGCCACTTACATTTGTCTTATATTTTGTCTCAACAAGCTTCAAGAAAAACATACACAAAATATCAGTTGGCACTTCAAGGACATTTCCCCCTGTTGCAGTCTGCTCACTGCTCAGACTGTCTGGTCATCTGTATTGGGGGGGGGGGGGACAAGATGAAATCCAGCTCTCTGCTCCCCCTCGTACCTAACCTTCTGCTTGTTTCTATCTAGCCACAGCTGTACTTCACCCACAACTGATGTCATATATGATGCCCCTGAGTAGGGCAGGTGGGTATTGTCAGTGGTGTATGTGATAAATGCTCACCTACATAAAGGGGTGTTGCATCTCTGGGACCTTGGGGGAAGGTGGGAGAGCTATCATGCTGTAGTGGTTTATGTAAGAGGCCAGGGGAGACCAGGGTTCAAATTCCCATGTGGCTGTAAAGCCCACTGGGGGACCATCGGCCAGTCATAAACTCCTAATCTACCTCACAGGGTTGTTGTGAGGACAATATGGAGAAGGGGGAGAGTAATACATGCCACCTTGAGCTCCTTGGAGGAAAGGTGGGATATAAAAATGTCACAAATAATTAAATTATTAATTGCTGCACTGGGCAAGTCAGGTGTGCTCTTTGCCAAAGGTTGTTCAACTAATATATATGCTGGGTGGCTGGGGAAACTCAGCCAGGTGGGCAGGGTATACATAATGAAATTATTACTATTACTATTATTACTATTATTATTATTCAGTTGTTTCTATGGAAAAGAAAAAGTGGTGGTGCAGGATTTAAGAGTATGCAAGGGTGGCAGCAAATCAATAGAGATAATCAGCTTTACTTTTATGAAAATTGTGCCCACGGTGATTAATACTGCACTTCAGGAATGTGGCATCAATAGCAGATCAAAAACCCCAGGACTTTCAGCTTCAAAGTAGAAATAGAAACATTCCTATTTCCTTGAACAGGTCAGCCCAGGTCTCAAAGAACAAAAGAGATCAAACTTTTATTTTTTTAAGCATAGTGATTAAAATATATGATCTGTATTTCCCTTAGAAATTATGGCTGAAAACAGGCATAGTTTGATTAACTTGCAGGTAGGGTAGCTCACTGAAGAGACAGTGAGAGACAGAGAGAGTGACTGAGACCTGGTCACTGAGCATACAGTGGAAGCTGGCATTATTAAAATGAATTGTTTTATGGTAAGTAATAGGAAAAGGTTTATGGGATTGTTTCTCTCCCTAACCAATCATATTTTACTCCAAAGAGGTCTGTGCATACACATCGTAGGGAATGAGATGCTTTGTTATGTGATTAATTAAGAGGTTTCCAAAGGAAAGAATGTGAATGATGGACACGCTCCCTGCTTTGGATTGAGGCTGGCAGTTATGAGCCATATCGAAGAATGAGCTCAGTTGACATTATGGCTTCTGTGTAAGCTTCCCTACTTCTCCTTAAAAATCGTATTTTGGAGGTGGAAGGGTTGTAGAAAAGGCAAACCTAAATAATCAAGGAGCCAGAGCAACTCCCCAGTGAGGTAAGGCTACAACAATGAATATAAGTGTGTGTGGTGTGTGAAAAGTGAAGAGGGAGATTTTTGCTGTCTTTTTCATTCTGACCCCCAGGGTCAACCAATGAAGGCCGAGAGTGGGATATTCAGGGCAAAGTATTTCTTCACACAGTGCATAGTTAAAGTGTGAGGAAATGTAGTGTGGGAAAACTACAAAGTGTAGTGATATCCACCCACTTGAATGGCTTCAAAAGGCAGAGAAATTCATGGAAGATACAAAGGATTCCAAATTCATGGAAGATACAAAGGATTCCAAATTCATGGAAGATACAGAGGATGCATATCACTATTCACTATATATTACCTCCAGTATCAAAAATGCAGTGTACCTCTGAATAGCAGGGGGTGGAGAACATAGGCGCCGACTCCTAGGAGCTGAGGCATTTTCAGGGGCCCAAATTTATTTCTCGAGGATGTTTGGCCCCTCACAACATTGTGCAATGTCACATTGGGCCCCCTCAATCTTCCAGAGAAGCTGGCGCCTGCGGTGGAGAGCAACAGGGCTATCTGACTCATCTGGTGGGCTGCAGTGGGAACAGAATAATGTAGTTAAGTATCTGGGTCTTTAGTCTGATCCAGCAGTGTTCTTCTTAAGTCCTTCTGCCACTACTCAACTGCACATCAGACACACCTGGCCCATCCCTCTCTGCCTTTCCCATGTGGAAACACCTGCATTCCTCAAGGGAAGGGAGCGAGGGCCAGGAAGCAGTCCATCAAATCGCAAGCATTCATCATCAGAGAGACTGGATGGAAGGTATTGAGAACCACCATGGTGTAATAATGGGAACAGGTGATTTATAGCAAGGGTAGGGAGATTACGGGTTTATTGGATCTACTTTCACTAGAAGCCCAAGGTCTATTGAACCAGAGCCAGGTGCAAAAAAACATACAGTTAGAACTAAAGAACAGGCTGCCTTGCAAGCTAGTAGTGGGGGTGGGGGACCTCCAGCCTGTGGGTCTAATGAAACCCATCAAGCCTCCTCATTTGACCCAACAGGTGATTTGGGCCAAACCTGTCCTATACCAGGCATCGTGTATGACATCAGGTGTGGCTCAGGTAAAAGTGTGGTTCCCGCAGGGCTTTGCGATCACCAACAATGAGCAGATCATCAGCACCAGTCAAAGTTGGCCCATGGAGATCGGTGTGAGAGGAGACAGAGAGAGAAAGACAAATAACGTAGCTGCAGGGAATGGCCAGCATGGTTCATATGGCAGCTGGGTTTAAAATCTCATACAAAGAGAGTTGTGTGACGCAGGCAAAGGGAGTGGGAAGACATGAAGTTCAAGAGGCCAAAGAGATAAATGGTGCATCATGCCTAGAGCCACATGCGGTTGTTGGGAATGGGTACAAGTGCCTGGATTTCACAAAATGGTTAAGAATAAGGCATACAATATTTGGCTGAAGGTCTCCAGTCTACTTATATATATTTATGTTGGACAACCAGCATGCAGACCCTTGCAAGATTCATTCCCCAGATTTACTCCATCTCCTCTAGCCCATTCCCTGCATGTATCTGTATTCTTTTAGAATATCTGCCTAGATTGCTGGCTGAATATCAGGAAAGAAGTCTGTTATATATTTCCCTGAAGAGTCACAATGCATTATGTTTTTAATTCTGATAGACTTTCATGATTGTATAGTTCTCCCAGCCTCGCATTAAGAAAAGGTCTGCTTTCTTCTTTTTTGGTACACACACATTCTTTCGTATTTTGTTACTGTGGAATCACTCAAGGCTAGCATGGATTTGGTTTGGGACAAGTCCTTGTTCACCAAGCAAAGAGAGAGGCTGCTATCAGAATATCACATCTCCCCTAAGGGTGGGTGATGCCACTTGGCTGAAATAAGGTCATTTCAGCCAGCAGGGTATGGAAGTCTTCGTGAAACTGACATTCTGGAGTAGACCATTCTGGAAAGATTCTAGACATGTTGGTTTGCTTTGTTTGTGTAATGCATTTGAAGCATCTATCTCCACACTACACTTCTGCCCGAGGGCTCCCATATTAGCTGGTGATTGGTGCGTGTTAACAATAACGATAGTGATAATGGTGATAATGGTGATGAGTTTATTTGTAACCCACCCATCTGACTGGGTTTCCCTAGCCACTCTTGGAAGCTTCCAGCATAAACAAAAACATAATAAAACATTAAAAACTTCCCTATATTGGGCAGCCTTCAAATATCTTCTAAAGGTTGTTTAGTTACTTATTTCCTTGACATCTGATGAGAGGGTGTTCCACAGGGCGGGCGCCACTACCGAGAAGGCCCTCTGCCTGGTTCCCTGTAACTTCACTTCTTGTAGTGAGGGAACTGCCAGAAGGCCCTTGAAGCTGGAACTCAGTGTCTAGGCTGAATGCCAGGGGTGGAGACACTCCTTCAGGTTTGGTGGGTCTGGTTGCATAATCACATACTTCATTGTAACAACTATCCAAACAGAAAATGATTGGCACATAAGAACATTGACACTGCTGGTGCCCTCCACACCTTTGTGTATACATAGTCCAGCAAAGCAGGAGAAGCATATCACCCTCACTATATATTTAAAATGAAATGAATTGATTATTAATACTGTAAGAAGGTGCTTTGGCCTGATGCAGGGATCTTAAAGTCACCTGGTTCTTTCAAAAAGGAGAACAATGCAACTTGGATGATGGGGTGAGAGCATCTTACCAAAGAACCTTATGGAGAGAAAAAAGACTGAAGATGATTGAACTTTCGAGGGGGAAGCAATTTGCCTTTAGTAAAGGAGTCATTGCATTATAACATTCAACGGAATATGGAGAGATGGGGTTTGCTTGCCTTTCCAAAGAGATTATCAAGTCCTAACTAAATCCTTTTGGACAAACTGAGAACATCCACAAGCACCACTGAGCTAAGACAGAGTTTCCATTGATTGGTTTCCAGTGCTCCCAAGGAGATACTGGCTTGCCAGAGATCTGTTTAGAGTCTCATACATTTCAGGCTCCATTATCCTTCAAACAGGTCTGATGGCGGCCTTGCCAGCACAATGCATGTCATGCGCTGGGCTTGATTAATGTGAATTTGTGTGGGGGGGTGGTCCCGAGGAATGCCGACCCATGAAAAGGAGATTGTGTGAAAGTGACGATGAATAAGATGTGGAAAACAGGAAGCTTCTATGAAAACATGAAGAACGAGCTGTAAAAATGTGTGAGGAGAAACCCAAAGTCTTTGTGAGGTAATTCTATTTTCATAACACAGCCACCATAATACATCGATTGTTTATCTTGATATCTGATTTGATTAATGAGTTCAAGCTGGTGAGAAAGGACACCTCTGCAGAGCACATGCTAGCAGATGCCTAGATGTAGGGGGTGTAGCAGGCTGCACACAAGAGAATGCAGCTGCCTAGAACTAAAGATAACGTGCAATTGAGAATCCTGAAAATCACAGCTTTCTTTTAAAGAGAGAGAGAGAGAACAAATATCTAGTCCTCATTGTTTTTGGAGAAATGCTGTTTACTGAGGAAGAGCATTGCATTGAGCTTTGTTGTTGTTGTTGTTGTTGTTGTTGTTGTTGTTGTTGTTGTTGTTAGTGGTTTTTTCTGGGGGTACTCATGGGTATGCAGTACCAGCACCTTTTTTTATAGAAGAAAAGCACATCATTGATGATGATGATGATGATGTATAGAGCCTAGGGCTTGCTGATCAGAAGGTCGGTGGTTCAAATCCGTGCGACGGGGTGAGCTCCTGTTGTTCGGTCCCAGCTCCTGACAACCTAGCAGTTCAAAAGCACATCAAAGTGCAAGTAGATAAATAGGTACCGCTGCTAGGGGGAAGGTAAACAGTGTTTCCATGCGCTGCTCTGGTTCGCCAGAAGTGGCTTTGTCATGCTGGCCACATGACCTGGAAGCTGTACGCCAGCTCCCTCGGCCAATAAAACGAGATGAGTGCCGTAACCTCAGAGTTGGTCATGATTGGATCTAATGGTCAGGGGGCCCTTTACCTTTACCTTTAGGGACTCAAGGTGCCGGACAGATAAAGATAAGAACAGGTAAAAACAACAATCTTTTTTTAAAAACCCAATTAAGCAATGATAGAATTAAAACTATCTATACATTTAAAAAGTCTATTGAAGTCATACAGATAATTACAATAAAAACCAGCCCTTTCATTAAAAGCAGTCAGTTCCCCAGAGCTGGAACAGGAAAGGCTTCACCAGCAGAAGGACAACAACAACAACAACAACAACAACAACAACAACAACAACAACAACAACAACTAATTATTTATACCCCGCCCATCTGGCTGGGTTTCCCCAGCCACTCTGGGCGGCTTCCAACATAAATATTAAAATACACTAATTTCTTAAAGATTAAAAGCTTTCCTAAACAGGGCTGCCTTCAGATGTCCTCTAAAAGGCTGGTAGTTGTTTTTCTTTTTGACATCTGGTGGGAGGGTGTTCCACAGGGCGGGTGCCACTACCGAGAAGGCCCTCTGCCAGGAGGGAGCCAGTCTAATTTCTCCAGACTTCCAAAGTCTGGGAGCAGCCACCAAGAAAACAGTAAATATGCTATAATGCACCAGCGTTTGAGAGAATTATTTCTATTTTGCATGGAAAGCAATGCGGCTTCTAAACATGTGTTATTGTGGAGAAACAGAGGTCAGGTGATGTGTGGCAATAACACAGGGAATTAGGCCATTTGCCTTATGCCTCTGGTCTTAGCCCAGTATTGCCAGCACTAGACTGAGAGGTTGCCTCATCCCTTACAGCCAGTAGTTCACAGTGGTTTGTGGGGAAGTTCCTCTAGAAAATTCCAAAGATCTCAGAAGCCCATTCTGTAGTAACTCATAGCAGGGCTGCCCTTGCTCTATGGAGCACTGGTGTAGCTTCATTCTCCGTCACCGGGGGCAGAGAACAGGCGGGGGCAGGGCTGGCGAGCGTTCGGGGGGTGTTGTGCACCGCCCATAGGGGCGTGGTGCGTGTTCTGGAGGGGGGTGGCACACCGCCACCCATAGGGGCATGGCGTACGTTCTGGGGGCGTGGTGCGTCACCCGTAGGGGCTCTGATGTTTTATTGCCCTACTGAGTGTTTTATGGCTCAGCAGGGCTTCTTCCAGCCCGGCACGCTCCCAGAAGCTGCGCGCTCTCGGCTGTAAAATGCAGAGTTCCGTCGTCTCCTTTGAAACGTATCGTTTGGAACGGTATTAAGAGAGTGCTTAGGTATTTGCAGGAAACCAAAGAGTACTGTTTGGGAGATGTGGGTGACCTACCACGTTTGCTGTACTTCCCAGGCTTGGTCTGGGGAGAAGTCGGTGCGCTTCTGACTTATTGCTTCATTTCCCTAGGAGCTACACCACTTGGACCAGCTGCCGGACCTGGGTCTGGTCCCACAGCACCTGGAACTCCAACATCAGCCACCTGAGTTTCCCCTTCCTGGTCAAAACCTGAAGACCAGTCAAGAAGAACTTCAGGGTTAGCATGGATGCGTCTCCAACCCTCCTGTTCACAGAACATAGCTAATGTGAATGCGGATTGGTCCCCCTCTGCTGGCACAGGGGCGTGGCACACATTCTGGGTGCAAGGCGCCCAGCACGGGCAGGGGGCAGCCACCATGGCGCCCTCGGGATCATGCTGCCCAGGGTGGAGCACCCCCTATGCCCCTCCCCTTGCTACGCCCTTGCTATGGAGTAGCATTCCTGGCAAGATAAGACAGAGTTTCAAACAGGAGCCTTTCTCAATTCTATTGGATGTGCTGTTGACTTAACTCGAGACTTTCTTGTGCAAACTATGCATGAAAGCCACTACAGCTTGCACACATGTGTTAGTGTGTGGAAACAGATGCCTCATGACGTTTGCAAATGTCAACAACATACGTCATCATTCCCCTACATAGAAATTGTCTCTGTGTAAGGTCTGCATGAAAGATAGGCCTGCATGAAAAATCACTTACACTCCTGGGTGTTACGGCACTTTTTGTACTGATTAGAGCCAATCCTATGCTGGGCAAAAAGCAGATAGGATTAGGTGAAAGGGTTGTTCATTATGATTCAGTAAGACACATAATATACCTCTAAGTCAGCGATAGCCAGTGGGGGCTGGTCCATTAGAGGAACTAAGGCACTTCCCCACCAACTTCTGTCTGCCCTCAATCAGCCCCCCACCTGCCTGCCTTAATACTTGCAACCAGTCCAGGGAATGACCATGACTGTCAGCTCCCTTCTCCTTGGTCTTGTTGGCGTTGCCTTTAGAAAACTCAACAGGAAAGAGGATGGTGGCAAAGCAAGAATTAGTTGGCTCTGCTTGTCATTGGCTCTGGCTCCACCTGCTGTTGGCTTCCCTTCCTTCCATCTTTTGAACTTAAAGGGCACCAACCACTATGGGGGTGCTCGCCAGATGTTGTTGAACTATACCTTGTTGGGGCATGTGTAGAGTGCCCATTCAACATTCAAGCCAGTGGAATGTGCCAATGGAATAGAAAAACACCAGGCAGTTTGGGTCTTACCTTCCAAGTCCCGGACTGCAGAATCCGGGACTGGCAGCCGTGTGACACCGGAAGTTGCGTCGACGTAACTTCCGGTATCGCTTTGCCCTTCTATGGGCACCAAAAATGGCCGCCGCCGGCTTCGAAAGTCGCTTGTACGCATGTCAGGAAGTGCGTCAACTCAACTTCCGGTGTCACTCCGCCCATCTATGAGCACCAAAAATGACCGCCGCCGACACCGGAAGTCGCGTCTATGCACTTCCAGACATGCGTAGATGCGACTTTTGAAGCCGGCGGTGGCCATTTTTTGTGCCCATAGAAGGGCAAATCGGAAAGAAAAAAAATGGCCGCAGGCAGGAGAAAATAACGGAGAAAAACGGGAGACGAAGTGATACGGGGAACCACCAGGAAAAGGTAAGTAAAAATGGGGGTTTCCCGGGGAAAATGGGGTACTTGGCAGCTATGGTTTGGGTAGGGTCAATTCCTTTATGGACATTATAATGCAGTTCTACACCTTAGCAGTTACATACAGTTGTAATATACAGTCTCCTTGCAGCATTTCAACACAGATTACGCTCTAGCTATGGGCAGGGGCGAAGAGCAACCTTGCTTCAAACACAAGGGCATTTATACTTTAGATTGTGCTGAGTCACTCTCACATGCTTGCTGACTCACAGGCCTCGGTCCTGTATACCTGAAGGAGCGTCTCCACCTCCATCATTCAGCTCGGACACTGAGGGAACCAGACAGAGGGCCTTCTCGGTAGTGACACCCGCCCTGTGGAATGCCCTCACAGCAGATGTCAAGACAATAAGCAATTATTTTACTTTTAGAAGACAACTGAAGGCAGCCCTGTTTAGGGAAGTTTTAATGTTTGATACTGTACTGTTTTTAATATTTGGTTGGAAGCCGCCCAGAGTGGGGTATAAATATATTATTATTATTATTATTATTATTATTTCAACTGCAGGACAAGCAAATTCAGTTGCTGAATTGGAACTCATTACCAAGCTTATAACCATGGAGCCACCTGGGATGAATAGAGACATCGGATTCTTATCTCATTATGCATGATCAAGCTTTCTTTAGCGCCTCAGCCCTTGCTTCCCCCCCCCCCAGGACTAATTGCAGTCATCAGCAGCCGTTAACAGCCATCCACAGGTTTACCACTCCCATCAGCCCATCACCCATTCCCACCCCCCCACCCTCTGTATATATATAAGGGTCTGACACTTCTGTTTCCAGTGTATCTGAAGAAGTGTGCATGCACACGAAAGCTCATACCAAAATAAAAACTTAGTTGGTCTTTAAGGTGCTACTGAAGATATTTTTTTATTTTGCTTTGACTCAGGCCAACACGGCTACCTACCTGTAACTAAAATTAACCAGTGCACCTAAATTAACCCATTATTTGCTTTTTCTCTCTGCGTGCATAAACACTTTATACATTAACTCAGCTCCCATCAGCCTCAGCAAAGATGACCAACGGTCAGGGATGGAGCTGTAGTTCAGCCACATCTAGAGGGCGCCCTCTGCTCTGGGCATGCACAAATAGCTCTCAAAACAGCAACCATTGGCGTCTAGAACCAGGCAAAAAATGCAAAAGCTGGACAGTCAAGACTAGCAAGCAAGGAGGGATTTGAAGATTTTGCAAAGCTCTGGAGAGCAGCTCAGTCTCAAGTCTTTCTGACAAGCACTTCAGACAAAAGAGCTGACAAAGTTTGGGGAGATATATATACAGTATGTCATTATTGCCAGCAGGACAAAGGAATTCTTGAATCTGTTGACTCAGTTGTCAGTACTCAGGAGATTCCGCTGCTTAATGAGACCAGCTGCCCCCAGTTTGAAATCTGTGGTAGCTGACACCCCTAGTCCACCAATGTTATCAGCCCTTCCATAACCCCCACTGCATATTACAAGGTCTTCATGCTACATCTGCATTAGACATGCTGTATTCTTGGGAGGTTCTTCATAACATACTTTCCCACACATACTTTTCAAACCACAAAATGTGGTAATGAGCAGAGGGTCTCAAGCACGTCTTGCAAGGGGTCTCCCCATATCACTGTCTAAGAGGCCAACAGCCTCGGTGCAGCGATGGCACTGGCCCAAGATGCCCAGCTTGGCAGGATTCCCTCTCCAACCCTCTCCTTTCATTTCCAGATCACTGGACTAATTAGAAAAGGGCCCCATTCTGAAATGGCTTTTCCAGAGAATTTATTTTATTTTTTTTAGTTAGCCGCAGCTTATAGAACTCAAAGCAACCCATGCCAGATTTCCACTAAGCCATCTGTTAGATAGGAATGATGAGATGTCAAAGCACATGGCCGTTAAGTAAAACATATTTCCAATATTTCTCATTAGAGCAGCAATCCCTCGACATTAAAACTCTTCTTTCTAGGAGGTCCTTGGAAGCTACCCAGAATATGCACACACAGAGTGTCACAATGCACCATGTATTCATTTCAGCATGGCAGTTAATCTTCAAGAAGGGACGCACAGCGGCTGCTTTAAGGAAGACTCACCCGACCCATTTGCTCTCCCTGCCTTCCTGAAAACAGGTTAATTGTGCAAGTTGAACTTTGTGGACCAGCAGGAATGCCATATTGACAGTAAATGAGCTATCCCTACCATAATAATGATAATGATAATATAATTTATTATTTATACCCCGCCCATCTGGCTGGGTTTCCCCAGCCACCCTGGGCAGCTCCCAACAGATGATGATGATGATGATGATGATGATGATGATGATGATAAAACCTCAAATACTAAAAACTTCCCTAAACAGGGCTGCCTTCAGATGTCTTCTAAAAGTCAGGTAGTTGTTTATTTCCTTGACATCTGATGGGAGGGCGTTCCACAGGATGGGTGCCATTACCGAGAAGGCCCTCTGCCTGGTTCCCTGTAACCTCACTTCTCATAGTGAGGGAACTGCCAGAAGGCCCTCGTCACTGGAACTCAGTGTCTGGGCTGAACGATGGAGGTGGAGACGCTCCTTCAGGTATACCATCACCGATGTTCAGATAATATATGATTATTCCTGAAGGAACACCTGTTTCTGTGTCCAACTCACTATAGCGAAGAATTATTAATCATTATTGTTGTTGTTCTTGTTGTTGTTATGTGGTGGTGGTATCCAACTCCTTTGTCTCATCAATGAAAGGATTTCTGCCTGTGCAATGGGACTTCTCCCACCCCCCCACCCCAATATGCATCCCATGCCCTCCCCAAATCTGCTCTGGAGGATTTGGGGGAACCCTCAGAACAGATTTAGGGGGAGAGACCCATTGCACAAGTGGAAATCCTTGCACTGATAGGATGGCTACATAGTGCTACGTTGGATACAAGCCATTAGTAGTAGTCGTCGTATTTGTTGCCCTCCTTTCAACATAAGGTCCCAAGGCAGATTGCAGGTACAGAAATACCATACCATAAAACAAACAGAAAGAATCAAACTCCGAAATACCACATGCCACAACAGAACAAGATATACATTGGAGGACATGAGTAATAGTAGTCCATCTATCAAAGGTCAAGGAGAAGAGGAACCAACCACCTACAGCTGTAAAAAGATGGTGCCTGACGCTCTTCTGTTTACAAGTCACTTCTCAAAAACAGGTCTAAAGGTGACTTGCAAAAAAATCCAGTGTGAAGTACAATGTTAAAACATTGATACAATACAGACAAAAAGGTGGTCAGACCATAAAGCAAACCCCTCTATCCCTTAACGCAGACTCAGTCACCAAGCACATAGCCCCAAATACCTTCAGTCCTTGAAGAAAATTAATAAGCTAAATGCTTGAGATGAGGCAGAAGTTTCTGGGGTGCATCGCCTGTCATTCCTGGCCTTTAACTACAGTGGCTGGGGCTGATGGGAATTGGAGTCCAACAACCTATGGAAGGTTGCATATTCTCCTTCCCTGCTGATTATTGCTATACAGTGGAACCTCGGTTTATGAACACCTCGGTTTACGAATTTTCGGTTTACGAACGCCGCGGACCCATCTGGAACGGATTAATTCACTTTCCTTTACTTTCAGTGGGAAAGTTCGCTTCAGTTTATGAACGCTTCAGTTTATGAACAGACTTCCGGAACCAATTACACCCATGCTTCAGGTTGAGTACTCCACGGACCCGTCTGGAACGGATTAATCCACTTTCCATTACTTTCAATGGGGAAGTTTGCTTCAGTTTATGAACAGATTTCAGGAACCAATTGTGTTCATAAACCGAGGTACCACTGTAAACCACCATTTCCCCCTAACCTGACACCCTCCTGGTGTTTTGGACTACAACTCCCATCAGCCCGCATGACCATTGGTTAAGCATGATGGGATTTGTAGGCCAACAACTTCTGGAGGCACCAGGCTGGGGGAAGCTTCTGTAAATATTTAAATGGTCCTGCGTATTTGGCGTGTTTGCCAAAGGCACAAAACCCTTCACTTCACAAAAGAGTTGCTTCCAAAAAGAAGGTGGGAGGAGGTGGTTCTGTGACAATAAAATCTCTGTAGCTTTTTGTGAAGTATAAACAAGAAAATAATTCCACTAAATGTTCCTTTGCAACCTTGAATGTCTCCCAGAGGGGACCTTTGCATCCCCCTGAACCTTGAACACCCTGCTGAAATCTTTCCACTCTCAAATGAAAAACCGAAAAGAGTTCCTTGCCAATATGTTTATTGGTATAAGATTAGAGAGGGAAATCAAACAGTTGCACTTTAAAGTTTCTGCTCCAATTTGTGATTTGTTCCAGAAACTCATATAAAAGTGCAGCATGCTAGACTGTGTAGCACCTAGTAATTCCATGTCAACAAGCCACTCAGGAAGGTATGCAGAGAAGGTCCAGGGCATTGTATATGGAGGGATATAGCAGGTTCGATGGAATGGATGAGTTGCCTGGCTTACCAGCCCACCCAAAAAGAGTCTGCCTCTCCTCTCTTTATTTATTTAAAGTTCTTCGTGCCAAAAAGGCTCCCAGAACATCGTACAGATCACACACATAGACACAACAGTCCCTCCCCACAGGCATCTAAAAAGACATGACACAAAAGGAAAATGGATTGAATGGAAGAAGGAAATGAGCTTTCTTCAAGATCTTGGTTACAAGCGACCATGGAAAACTTTGAGAAGAGGAGGAGCCAGAGTTGCTGGCCTCTCAACTCTATCATTGCACAATGCCTTTATTATTGCATAAGAACATAAGAAGGCTCTGCTGGATCAGGCCAATTGCCCATCTAATCCCTCATCCTTTTCTCACAGTGGCCAACCAGTTGGCTGTGGGAAACCCACAAGCAGGAATTGAGCAGAAGAGCACTCTCCCTTCCTGTGGTTTCCAGCAAGTGGTATTCAGAAACATTGCTGACTCCAACTGCAGAGACAGAGCACAGTCATTATGTTTACTACTGTCTAGTGTCATGGCTGCTACCAGGTCACAATGCTAGGAAGCTGGAGAGGAGCCTGACTTCTCAGCAGAGGTCATGGTATTAATGCATCCCTTCTCTTACCCCTTTTGCTACAGCCTGTTGTGATGGCTGCTGCCAGGTCACGAATGCAATTATTTCCCCTAGTATAAGCATTTGCTTTGGGGAATCTATGATGCCGTTTTTTACTTGGCAAAATGGCTTTCTAAGAGGGGCACAGGAAACGATTTTATTCTAAATTAGCCCATTGGATTATGTAGTTCAGTATTGTCTACATGAGTGGTAACCAATGTGGTGCCTTCCAGATGATGTTGGACTACAACTCTCATAAACCCTAGTCGGTGTGGCCAAGAGCTGAGGATACTGGGAACTGTGGTCCCACACTATCTGGAGGGCACCCCTTTGACTACTTCTGGTCTATACTGGCTGCCATTAACTTTCCAGGGGCTCCTGCAGCCTTACCTGGAGATGCCAGAAATATAACCTTGGATCTTCAGCATGCAAAGCAGATGCTCTACCACTGAGCTCCAGCCCTTCCCCAAAGGAAACTTAATGGGAGCACAAATTCCATTATAAGTAATGGGAGTTGCATAGAAACAACAATGATGGCTTGTCCCCTAGGTATGCTATTCCAGTAGCTAAGACACCTGCAACATTTAACACTTAAAACGTCAACTATGGCCACTCCAGATATAGGCATTTTAAAGTAGGCATTTGTTCACCTTATTTGCTTTTTAATGTATGCAATATTTTTGCAGCAGTCTCCTCGGGGGAACAAAATATAGAACACGTAAGAAAAACAAACCTCCCTTTCTCTCTTTTCTAAAAAAAAAAGATGTGTATCTTTAACATTTTAGAGTAACAAGGGCAGAATTTAAGCAGACACAAAAATGAAGGCTGCATTGCCTTTTCCCAGAAACATTGGAAATAATAATGCTTTGTCTGATTGCATTTCTTCATCCTTAATTATGAGAAGTAATGCTTTTAATTGCACCCATATTTACATTATATTTATATTGCACAATCATAATCATAATTAAAATCTAAGGGCTGATAGCCCAGATTGGATTTTTTTAAAAAAAAATAGAATGACTGTTGAAGCAATTTTATGTACAAGAAGCTGATACAAACCAAGCCACTGTAAATTAAGTGGGCTTAAAGTCACAGCAGATCTAAACCCTGCTCCCACTCTTCTCTGTGTTAGCCTTTAAAACAATGTTCTATGCCACGTTACTGGGTCACAAACTGAGCTGAACAGGCTTAAGATATAGCCTAAGTCTACTATTTCTGAAGCAACCTTCCTGGAGTGATGTTGAATTGAATTGAATTTATTCTTATGGTCACAGACCATCTTACAAAATCAGAGGAATCATAAAAATCATAAAACACAAAGATAATACACTAAAATTTACACAGCAGGAACAATACGCACATATATATGTATATAGCACAGCAGCATTTAAAATGTATAAATTGGAACTGGAACACTAAAATATAGCCATTTGGGGTCTTATTCATTGCGGTAGCACCGCTTGTTCTCTGAGCTTTATGGCTGCTGCACAGAATTTGGCCACTTTTAGCGTAATCTCAGGGTCCGTATCTTCTGCAAGGAGTTTAAGACATTGGAATTCATTTAAAGAATTTTGTATGACCAGGGAAATGAAAGCCCGGCGTATGTCGTTATAAAAACGGCAGCATAGTAAAACGTGAGAGGCAGATTCTACCTCCGGCAGGCCGCAGGGGCAGACTCGTTCCGCATATGGTTTACCTGCGAATCTTCCCTGCAATAAGGCAGATGGCAAATTGTGGTCAGAGCAGCCTGTGTCAGAACATCTAGATGTGGCATGTTTAGGGATTGATCTGTTCTCACAGAACTTTGAAGCCAGATCTTCTTATTCTGAGTGGAACTAGAAGCAGGTCCACAATTCCACGGTGTTTTGGAAACGTCATCAGAAAGCCTTTAATCAGGAGCAGAACATTGAAGGCTCAAAAAAGGGGGAAGACATGGAGGATCCACAATATGTTTGTGCAGAATGCTCCCATCCTAAGGCCATTCAATTTTCGGGCATGGACATCTGTGAAAGAATCATTTTCTATGTGGCCAAATCCTGAGGTCATGCTTCACTTTTCACTTAGGTAGAGTCCCATTACAGTGAGCGAAAACTGGAACAGAAAAATAAAAATAAGGACCTCAGGACCCAGCCAAAAGTAAGTACTGTAAATTGATACCTACAGCTTCAATATAAAATCTTTGAAATGGAGGAGTGAGAATATATCATTCCATTTGGCTATGTCTGTATTTGATACAGACAACGATAAAAGACCCCTGAGCAAATAGAAGTCTATAATTTACACGGTACGCTGCTGTTATGAGCCATTAGTTCATGTTTAAGGACAGGAGCTATTATCAAGAGATAAGTCTGCCATCTATTGTCTCTAAATGTGCAATTTTTGCAAAATTCATTATCCTGTGTTGTAGGAAGAGTGGAAACTCTGAGACCCTCCAGTGATTAACTTGGAGCACTTCAAAGTTGCACAACTATCTGTCAAAATTTAGGGCAAAAAATAATGTGTATTGGTGCAATCAGAATAACCATACAGTCTTCTTGTTTTTCAGATCAGGTCACTTGCCATTTCTGAGTTGTTGCAGTGGCTACTGCCTCCAAAATGACGGCTTTGTTATTGCATCAAAGTGCTGCAAAACTGCCGTAGCCAGTGCCATTTTGTTATCAGTCTTAAGAATGGATTTTAATTGCTCTTATGTGCTTTCGGTTGTTGTTCTAATGCAGGGGTCCCCCAAACTAAGGCCCGGGGGCCGGATGCGGCCCAATCGCCTTCTCAATCCGGCCCTTGGATGGTCCAGGAATCAGCATGTTTTTACATGAGTAGAATGTGTCCTTTTATTTAAAATGTATCTCTGGGTTATTTGTGGGGCCTGCCTGGTGTTACTACATGAGTAGAATGTGTCCTTTTATTTAAAGTGCATCTCTGGGTTATTTGTGGGGCATAGGAATTCATTCATATTTTTCTCCAAAATATAGTCCGGCCCCCCACAAGGTCTGAGGGACAGTGGACCGGCCCCCTGCTGAAAAAGTTTGCTGACCCCTGTTCTAATGTTTGTAGTTTTTATATTGTGTCACTAGGTGCCGCTATATCTTCCACTGACAAAATACAAGCACTAGCCACTGCCACAACCATGCGATTGTTGAGTGATTTACAGTCTGAGGTTCATTACTGTTCCACAGAAATGTGTATCTCTTTAAAAGAAAGAAGGAAATGTACTGACCTAGTTTTGCAGCTGTGGGGCAGTACAGCAGCTGATGTTAAGTTTGTATTGATTTAAGGCGTGTCAGCAATCGCATACCGTATATGAGGAGGTCTGCGTACCTTGCTCAGTACCTTGGGTGGTGGGTCACTGGATGGATCATGTTTCTGTAATGTTCTTATGATTAGTGTAACTTCTGTTATTTTTCTTTAATTAAATCCACTCCTGATTATACTTTGCAGTCTCCTCATAACGCTTTTTGTTGCGCAATAGTTACTCTGTTTAAATACACCAACAGTGATCTGAGGCAGAGGGCTTTTGTTGCTTTTGGCACACAGAGTGTTCTTCATGAAAGAGGTTCAATGCCCCACCTTTAACTACAAGTGTTGGATTCAGAGAAGCTAATGTATGAGCCACCCCTTTAAAAACGGTGCTTTCTGCTCGATTCTTTTTATTTGTATGTAGATCTTCCCGATATGGATTGCTTTACGATCTTCTGTCACGTCGAAATATCTGGGTAGGAAATACCCACGGTGCATGGTGTTGAGTCTATGTGGCTTGCAAGTGCTTTTCAGCATGGAAATGCCAAGATTCAGTATCAAACATAAACAGATCCACTTAGCCGTTCAGACAGCCATTGCTGTTCTGAGTCTGGAACAAACTATTCCAATTCTGTGGAAAGAGACCAACAAGAAGGAAGGAAGAGACAAAATCAGTAATCATATGAGAGTCATCCTGGGCAAAGAGCTGCTGTAATTTGTGATTAGAAAATATAAGGCTTCTTCCTGTGTTCTAAGCACAACTTTTGACATGATAAAAATGGTTCACCTAGAAATATTTATTCCTGCTTTACTCCCCAAAAATCTGAGCAGCTGCTGCACTGATATTAAGTACTGAAAATCAGAATAAGGGGGATATTATTCATTTACTAGTCAGCATTTGATACTTTCTCATCTACAAACCATAGAATAGTAGAATCGTAGAGTTGAAAGGGACCCCAAGGGTCATCTAGTCCAATCCCCTGCAATGCAGGAATCTCAACTAAAGCATTCATGACAGATGGATATCCAACCTAGCTGGCTTACAACAATATATTGTAATAAGTATCCGTAATCTACATATTCAACAGTCTTTACTGGCCTGTTGCCATCCCAATACTTTGGACTACAATTCCCATCAGCCCCAGACGGTTTGGCTAATGGTCACAGGTGATGGGCTCTATAGTCCAGACACATCTGGAGAGCACCAAGGCTGCTCTTGGTTACGTATCTTAAAAAGTACTAAAATGCAGTAGCAGTATAAAACAACTTAAGGAGCATTCAGTAAAGACTTCCTAGGTGTTGTCTCTTAGCTTTTGCACACATGGCACAGGAAGAGAAGGTGTTTCTGTTTCTCAACCTCCTGAACCAATCAAGGTAAAGATGTAGTTGTCATACTAACAGTGTTTGAAATTGGTTCAGGGAAACTGAAGGAAAGTAACATCTCACATTCGTCTTTCTCTGTAGTTACATTTTGGCACCTGGAAAAAAAAATAACTGGTACAAATTCACATCGTGTCATTTTTTTATATATATATAAAAATGCAATCTTGCAGGTTCAGTCTCAGAAATGATCATTACAAGATGTGCATTTAATATGAATGTCAGGCAAGCTTGAAAATAACCATGGCATATATTTTCTTTTATAAAAGAAGAGCTGAAATAATAGGAGTAATGCTAAAGATAGCTGTGCTCTCTAATGGAGCCATTATTTACCTCCTGTTCTTCTCCAAATGGCTACCTCTATTAAATTGTCAAGAACTAATATATGTTTCTGCATGTATGTGCTGATTTAAGGTTCTCTTTCTATATGTCACAAATGGATGCAGAGCAATGAAGTTGTTTCCACTGGGATTACTCCGTGTACGATGGGGATGTGCATTCTTCATAGCCCTTGAAAGCACTCCGAGGCTTTTCCCAGCATCCCACTATGGAAGGAGGTCATCCAGAGTTCTGTTTGTTCAGAAGGTTGATAAATCAAGGTTGCACAGTTAATGAAATGGGCTTAGGGAGCAGGATAGAAACCCACAAACAAAAGGAGACTAAACCACCCCCACCTAGAAAAACCAGTTTATGTGGTACTTTTATTTATTTACTTACATTTCCACATTCCGCCTCAAGGTTTGGTGTAGCTAACTATAGCTACTGTCAGTACAAAATATATAGAAAACATTAAAATGTATGTCTGGCCACCAATAAAGGCAGCCAAAAATTTTAAAAGTTTAAATCCTAAGAGCTCTGCTGGATCAGAACAGGTCATCTAGAGTAGCATCCCATAACCTACAGTGGTCCTTTGCTACACCATCCCCATGTCAGGACCATATTAGTGTGAGAGTGTGTAGAAACCCTTGAGTTTTGAATGGCTGGGACATTTGTACATGACTATACAATCCTAAGAGTCATATCAACCACAGCGCCCATTTTTGACTCTTTCCATGCCCACCATCGACATGCCGCCACCAGAACGTTGCCCCCACAAGGAATGATGGCCCTCAGACTGTTGGTTGGACTTGGTAAAAATTCCAGAGTGGAAGGAAAGAATGCAAGGGAATTTATGGGGAAGCTGGACATAAATTCCACACAGAAACAGATACTTTTTGTTTAACCTCGCTTGAGAACACCTCAGAGGCTGTGAGAAGATCGAAGGGTTGTAATAGAACTGTTGGGAAAGATCTGGATTATTTTTGGACTATAACGATTGGAAAGGATTTGGATTTCATTGACTAGAAAGGCAGTAATTATCGATGATCAGAACCCTCAAAATTCCTCAGAATTTGAAGCATGGGAAGTCAAGAAATTTTATAATTTGGCATAATGTTGGGATTAATGGATATGCATTTGTATAATTTGGAATAATTGGTATGATATGATTGGTTGTAAGTGAAAATTTTAAAAAAACATTGATTTGAAAGGGGGGGAGGAATGATGGCCCTCAGAATGAAAAAAGTTCCCCACCATTTTCCAAGGGCATCAAGAAGAGTCAGTAAATACACACATGCCACCATAGCTGCCAAGTTATCCCTTT
Organism: Zootoca vivipara; assembly: GCF_963506605.1. Taxonomy (NCBI): domain Eukaryota; kingdom Metazoa; phylum Chordata; class Lepidosauria; order Squamata; family Lacertidae; genus Zootoca; species Zootoca vivipara. Next base: position 19,438,196 of record NC_083283.1, on the reverse strand, counting down.
TTTACAGGGATTTTCCCTTATGCTGAATAGGCTTCCTCGCGAGAAAAGGAAAAACTTGGCAGCTATGCACGCCACTGCAGGATCACTGCCCTCAGCTGCACATTTCCCTGGGTAGACTAGCTCCTAAATCTTTATTAGATACAAGTCTCAGGTTTGAAACTGGTTCTGCTTAACAGCAACCATCTCCCAGCATTCCTTAGGCACAGTAATAATAATAATAATTTAACAATTTATTATTTATACCCCACCCATCCAGCTGGGTTTCCCCATCCACTCTGGGCAGCTCCCAATAGATTAAAAACAAAATAAAACATCAAAAATTAAAAACTTCCCTAAACAGGTAAGATTTGATGGATTCCCTGCTTTTCAGATCAGCTTTTGAATATGGAAATGGTGGCGACACCATTTAGTCCTTTGTCTCTGGCAGCGAAATGTCTTGAGCCGCCCCCAACTTCATTGCCTTTGTCCACAACTGGAATGGAGCCTCTGACAGATTTGTTGTTGTTTAGTCGTTTAGTCGTGTCCGACTCTTCGTGACCCCATGGACCAGAGCACGCCAGTCACTCCTGTCTTCCACTGCCTCCCGCAGTTTGGTCAAACTCATGATTACCCCTGAGGAAATGCAGTCCGAGAGAGGGGGAAGAGAGAGAGAGTTGCTGCCCCTCACCCATAGTGTACATCTTCCTCACACCTTCCTACACATGCTATCTATGTGCAGCAGTTTTCTGCTCAACACGTATCGCCCATCATAGAATCATAGAGTTGGAAGAGACCACAAGGCCATCCAGTCCAACCCCCTGCCAAGCAGGAAACACCATCAAAGCATTCCTGACAGATGGCTGTCAAGCCTCTGCTTAAAGACCTCCAAAGAAGGAGACTCCACCACACTCCTTGGCAGCAAATTCCACTGTCGAACAGCTCTTACTGTCAGGAAGTTCTTCCTAATGTTTAGGTGGAATCTTCTTTCTTGTAGCTTGAATCTATTGCTCCGTGTCCGCTTCTCTGGAGCAGCAGAAAACAACCTTTCTCCCTCCTCTATATGACATCCTTTTATATATTCGAACATGGCTATCATATCACCCCTTAACCTTCTCTTCTCCAGGCTAAACATACCCAGACCCCTAAGCCATTCCTCATAAGGCATTGTTTCTAGGCCTTTGACCATTTTGGTTGCCCTCCTCTGGACACATTCCAACTTGTCAGTATCCTTCTTGAACTATGGTGCCCAGAACTGGACACAGTACTCCAGGTGAGGTCTGACTAGAGCAGAATACAGTGGTACTATTACTTCTCTTGATCTAGATGCTATACTCCTATTGATGCAGCCCAGAATTGCATTGGCTTTTTTAGCTGCTGCATCACACTGTTGACTCATGTCAAGTTTGTGGTCTACCAAGACTCCTAGATCCTTTTCACATGTACTGCTCTCAAGCCAGAGATCAAAAGCACAGAGATGAGCTCACGGGACTGTATCAAGCCCTAAGTCTTATTTATTTACAAGCATATTTATAAACCGCCAACTCATTGAAAAAATATATATCCTGGCAGTGTGGAAATTATGAAAACATCATAAAGTTATAAGGTCATTTTTTAAAAAAACCAGAACAAATGACAAACTCTGGATCAAATTTGTTCTCTGAAAACATATGGAAGAACATTTTCAGCAGGCAAAGGAATATCAGGATTAGAGGTGCCTATCTGATTTTAGTAGGAACCGTGTTCCAAATCACTGGTGCCATGACACTAAAAGCCTTTATTTATGAATATATGACAGCTGTGGGACATCCAGTAGACCTTCTCCAGATGATCGCAATGATCTGGCTTGTGTATAATTAATTATTCCTTGTTTACAGTTAAGCTTTTTAGAATATAGGCTGTTTTTTGGGCACAAAGCCGCCTTCTTTTGTTATTAGGTGCTGCTGGACAGTGTTTTTATTGGACTATGTTGGAAAAGGATGTGGTGCTCATTTAACTACTTACAGAAATTATCGCCCTCTACAGCCACTTAGAATTCCCCAGTGGTGCGTGTATGTTTAACTGTAGTGTGTGCTCTCAGATTACAATGGAAAATTGCTACAGTTCAAGAACCAAAGTGCTTCCCAAACACGCGAAAACCAAGACGACAGGTTTCCCTTTCTTTCTCTAACTTGATACTGTGAGAAAGAGCATCATCTTGTTTTGGAGTCGACTGTTTGTTGTATTTTTATTTTTACGTGCAATCTTTGATGGGGAAGATAATATGGGGATTCCTTTCTAATGTAAAGCTAAAAACAACACCAAAATAACAATGGGCCATTTGAGACGCTGATTTCTGTTTCTGACCAACATATTGCAAAATACTGGGTAAGTACAGTTGTACCTTGGATCTCAAACGCCTTGGCTCCCAAACAAATTAGCTCCTGAACGTTAGAAACCCGGAGGTGAGTGTTCCAGTTTTCAAACGTTCTTTTGGAAGCCGAATATCCGAAAGGGCTTCCACAGCTTCCGATTGGCTGCAGGAGCTTCCTGCAGCCAATCAGAAGCCGCACTTTGGTTTCCAAACGTTTTGGAAGTCGAACGGACATCCGGAATGGATTCTGTTCGACTTCCAAGGTACGACTGGACTGGACCTGGACCTATGAATAATCAAAAGCTCCTCCCATTGATTACTGATAGCAAATGGGATCTGCAACACAGCCAGTGTTACAGTGCTGACTGCTCTAGACTCTTTCCCAGGATACTCCATTCTATTCTATGATGTTTTCCAGGACACTCCATTCCATTCTGCCCCCCGCCCCAGTTTTCTACACACACACACAAAAGAGGCAGTTATGGGCACTTGAGTGGCTTTAGGGTTAGACAAATTCACAGAGATTAACGCTATCTGTGCTACTAACCATGATGGCTATGCCCTGCCTCCAGTGGCAGCGACTGTATGCTTCTGAATACCACTTCCTGGAAACTGCAGGAAGAAAAATGCTGTTGCACTCATGCTTATGGGAAGCCTGTCTGCTTGTGGGCTTCTCATAGCTGCCAAGTACCCCGTTTTCCCCGGGGGAAACCCCCCGTTTTTACATCTTTTCCCGGTGGTCCCCCGTATCACTTCGTCTCCCGTTTTTCTTCGTTATTTTCTCCTGCCGGTGGCCATTTTTTCTTTCTGATTTGCCCTTCTATGGGCACCAAAAATGGCCGCCGCCGGCTTCGAAAGTCGCATCTACGCATGTCCAGAAGTGCATAGACGCGACTTCCGGTGTTGGCGGCGACCATTTTTGGTGCCCATAGATGGGCGGAGCGACACCGGAAGTTGCATCGGCGCACTTCCTGACATGCGTACAAGCGACTTTCGAAGCCGGCGGCGGCCATTTTTGTGCCCATAGAAGGGCAAAGCGACACCGGAAGTTACGTCGACGCAACTTCCGGTGTCACACGGCTGCCGGTCCCGGATTCTGCAGTCCGGGACTTGGAAGGTAAGCTTCCCATAGGCATCCGGTTGGCCACTGTGAGAACAGGATACTGGAAAAGATGGGCCAATGGCATGATGCAGAAGGACTCTTCTTATGTTATAGCATTCATTTGGCTGTTTGGGACCCCTGCCTAAAGTTTTGTCCTTCTGCAAAGCTTGGCATTTCCTCAAGCCTGCCAATACATCTCCATCTTTCTCTCTCTCTCTCTCATGGATGGTGCCATTTTGGCTACACAAGTAACAACATATCACTCCGAACACCGAAGGCAGACGTCACGAGAGCCGCTGCAAATTCCTGTTTTGACATTTGCTCTGATAGAAATGTCCACTCACCCACATGGGAAATATATAACCAGTGGTGTCACATATTCTAGGGGCCCTTCAGAAGCTGCATTTTTCTTCTTTCTTAGGAAGCAGCTTTTTCAAATTAAAGTTAAGGAATTACCAAGCCTGTGCATATAAGCTTACAATATTGCTGTCTATCAGGAGCTTTCTGTCAACAAACTGGGAAATCTAGACTTCATGGCTGTCAAAGCCCCCCATCTTTAGGGAGCAATAAATACACTTTGAAAGATAAATGAAATCCCCAAGGATAAATTGACACAACACTAAGAATGTTACTTTTCTCTCCTTAAAACGAGAGGGGGAGAGAAACTACTGACAAGGATTTTTTCTCCCAAGATGGCCCTTGCATAGTAATTGCTGATTTAACTGAAGCGTTTCAGTTAAACGCGTTGCAAACTTTGTCTGAGAAATCAAGTTGGCAAAAATGGAACTCCACAGCGGCATTTAGTATCACAGTGTTAGACTGCATAGACAACGCATATGAAGCGCTTTTTCTTTGCCAACGTAGCTGAGCCCTAAGTCTGCCTGCAATCCTGCAGCTAGGACTAAGCCTCACAGGACTCAATGGGATTTTTGTTTAGGGTTGACATGTATTAGTTTGTGAAGATCATAATGGACATCTGGTCAAACCATCAAATGTTTCATAACAAAAATTGCATGCCCAGAAAAGACATTTAAAGGAGAACAAAACTCAGAGGGTGCCTCCAGTCTGTCAGTATTTCACAGGAGGGATTTAAGTGCATACTGGAATTTTTTAACACTTCGACATCTAAAGCGGATTAAAGAGCTTTGTTGCCCTAGTACTACAAATTCTCTTTAGGGGGGGGGGGAGTCAACTTTTTGCAGCTTGGAAGCAAACCAGTTGGAGGCACTGGCCTTTAGTTGATTGATTGGGACCCATTAGCAGGTCAGGGCTTAATCCAAGGTGGCGGTTGCAGCAGGAGCGCTACCACCATGCAAATGAAAAATTAAAAAATGGCTCCCTAAATGCTTGTTTGGTTTAAAAGTAGGTTGAAGGTACCAGTTCTCTGGCCCAATGTCCTCAGAGCACCCGACTTGGACAAATCTGATTTCAGCTACTGAAGGAGTTATTCTAGTACATTATAATATTGCCCCACACACTTCTCTTTAAAAAAGAAAGAAAGAAATGCTGTCATAATATATGAATGGGAAGGAATTCCTCGGCAACTTATATGTCAAGCTGCCAGATAAATATTTACAGCACACTCAAGAGTCTGCTGAATGTGTTTGACTTCACTCAGGAAAACTCTTTCCAGGCATGAAGGTCATGAAATGTGTTATCAACGTGCAGGACCAGCCTTCAGAATCACATAGAAGGTGAAGAGACACATGTCTGGTTTGCGCTACACAGAACACAGGCCTTCTGATAATGTCTCTATGAGCTACTCTTTCTATGAAAAAGGGGGGAGGAGCTCTATTCTCTGAGAGTTTAATTCAGAACACAGCAGCTTATTTCCGTGACAATGAATTTTCAGCTCAAACAGAATATTAAACCTTTATATCTTTGTCGTGATGCTAATGGAAACTAACTGGATGGTGAACGTAACTGAACCTAGTGGCACTTTCTTCGGAGTAAACATGCCTAAAATCATGCAGCCTGATCCTACCGGTAGTTATGTCTACTCAGAAGTAAGTCCCACTGAGTTTTATTTCTTTATTAAATTTGTATACCACCCTTCATCCAAAGTTCTCGGGGCGGTTCACAAGATTAAAATACAGGGTTGTTGTTGTTTAGTCGTTTCCTCATGTCCGACTCTTTGTGACCCCATGGACCACAGCACGGCGGGCACTCCTGTCTTGCACTGCCTCCCGCAGTTTGGTCAAACTCATGTTCGTAGCTTCGAGAAGACTGTCCAACCATCTCGTCCTCTGTCGTCCCCTTCTCCTAGTGCCCTCCATCTTTCCCAACATCAGGGTCTTTTCCAGGGAGTCTTCTCATGAGGTGGCCAAAGTATTGGAGCCTCAGCTTCACGATCGGACCTTCCAGTGAGCACTCAGGGCTGATTTCCTTCAGAATGGGTAGGTTTGATCTTCTTGCAGTCCATGGGACTTTCAAGAGTCTCCTCCAGCAGCATACAGGGTAATGGTGCACAAAATAATAATACAGGGTAAAAGCACAAAATAAAAGTGAAGAAACAAAACAATAACCTCCCTCCCACAAAGAAACAAAAAGACTGTAGAATATTAATCAGCCCAAGGCCTGGTTGAAGAGGAACGTTTTTGCCTGGTGCATCAGGCAATCACTCCACAAATGGGAAGCCTCTGCAGAAAACGCCCGTTCTCATGTTGCCACCCTCTGGACCTCTCGTGGAGGAGGCACACAAAGAAGGGCCTCAGGTGGTGATTGCCTAGTCTGGGAAGAGGCAGTCCTTGGAGTTCAATGGAGTTTACTCTCAGGAAAGTGTACATAAGGCTGCATTTCACACTTACCTGAAAGCAAGTCCCACTTAACTCAATGGGATGTACTTCTTAGCAGATATGTAGAGGGAAGGACCACGTTAGCTTCTAGCCAGCAGCAATGTTTGGGGGTTTGGAAACGAGCTCATGCTGGTGTGTGTTTAACGCCTGAAACTTTTAGTTCCAGGGTTGTATTCACCATGTTCATTTTAAAATCCTTTCTGTGTTTTATTAAAATAAGACAATTGTGTTCACGTGGGTTTTCTGTTAATTTGGGCATTCTAATCTGATTGATTCTAATCTGATTAATTCTAATTGGGCATTCTAATCTGATCGATTGTCCATTCTGCTGTGACCGTAACATTTAAGTGTGATGGTTTTATTGTATTTTGTTTTTGTTTTTTTAAATATATTTATTAAGGATTTTCAAACATGCAAAAATACAAAACACACAAAACACATAAAATACAAAAAATACAAAATACAAAAAAACACAAAAATACAAAAGCAAAAATTCTTTCTTATAACCCTTATTCTAATCTATTGACTTCCTCTTCCACCTCCTGCTGCCCTTCTTTACATTTCATATTTAGTAAGTTCTGAATCTTATATAAACTCTAAATTTACTTCACTATTACCATATTACTATATCTATTGTATCTTATCCTTTAAACACTCAATCTGTATCTTGCCTCTTAATTAATATATCCTTATCTTCTAACAATACTTATTTTCAATCCCTTATATTATCTACAACCTCCTTATATCTCCCTCACTTCCATTAAATCAGTCTATTACATACTTATTTTTCAAATAAACTTTAAATTTCTTCCAATCTTCTTCCGCTGCTTCTTCACTCCGGTCCCGGAGTCTCCCCGTCAACTCAGACAGTTCCATATATTCTATCAACTTCTTCTGCCATTCATCCACAGCTGGTAATTCTTCATTCTTCCAATTCTTTGCCAATAATATTCTTGCTGCTGTTGTGGCATACAGAAAAAAACCAGCATCTTTTTTAGGGATGTCATCCCCCGTTATCCCAAGTAAGAAGGCCTCTGGTTTCTTAACGAAAGTGTTTTTCAACACTTTTTTCAATTCATTATAAATCTTTTCCCAGAAGTCTCTCACTTGGGGGCACGTCCACCACATGTGGAAGAAGGTACCTTCTTGTTCTTTACATTTCCAGCATTTATTTTATTGTTTATGATAAATCTTAGCTAACTTTACCGGAGTCAGATACCATCTATACATCATTTTCATTAAATTTTCTTTTAAAACTGTACACACGGTAAATTTCATATTTTGCTTCTATAACCTTTCCCACTCCTCCACCATGATGTTGTGCCCTACATCATTTGCCCATTTTATCATCACACATTTTGTTTGCTCATCTTTTGTATGCCATTCCAACAAGGTTTTCTTGTATTTTGAATGCTGTTAGCCAACTTGGAGCACTATGCTGGTAAGTGGGAAGGTGAGGTTTAAAATGAATAAATGAATGTTTTACTTTAGCCCCCTGAGCTGAATGAATGAATGAAAGGGCCTTCTCGGTAGTGGCACCCACCCTGTGGAATGCCCTCCCACTAGAGGTCAAAGAGAACAATTACCAGACCTTTAGAAGGCATCTCAAGGCAGCCCTGTTTAGGGAAGCTTTTAATGTTTGATGGATTTCTGTATTTTAGAATTTCTGTTTTTTTTTGGAAGCCGCCCAGAGTGGCTGGGGGAACCCGGCCAGATGGGCGGGGTATAAATAATAAATTATTATTATTATTATTATTATTAAAGGATTGATTTATTTCGTTCACTGACTAGAGTGCAGCCCACTAGGCTAGTTTCTTCCCACACTCCAACACTCTCACTCACAGCTCTATCCTCCATTCAGGGAAGTAAGGTGCATCATCAAAGCTCAAGGACCACATTTCAGCTAGGCAAGACACAAAAGGAGAGTGTGAAGAGAGAGCCCTGTGGGTGGGTGTGGCCTGGGGGAAAGGGTGTGGCATTGGGGAGGGTCCTGGGGGCAGATAGAGAGGCTTGGAGGGCTGCATATGACCCCAGGGACTGAGATTTCCCATTCCCGCCAGGGCCGTCTTAAGCATACCCGGCACCCTGGTGCGAAGATCCCTCCGGCGCCCCCCCCCATTTCCCACAGTTGGCCCTCCCCAGTCCTTCCAGCTTCCTTTGGGTGAGGCCAAGAAAGGCAGGCTGCAAACAAGCCCCTCTCCTCACTTGCAGCAAGTCATAAAAATACCCCCAGCCCAGGAGGACAGTCCACACGCTACCAGGCAGGCTGGAAGAGGCGGGATTCCAGCAGCTCCTGTCCCCTCAGCTCCTGCGGCCGCATACGAGAATGCTGCCTGGCCCTGCTCCCCAGGGCACTTGTACTTTCCACATGTGCTGCGCTCTTACCTCTCCAGTCCCAGCCTTGCACTGAGCACGTGGGTCGAGCACCACTGCTGCCACCTCCGTCGCCGCACCTGGACACCGAGTCCGTGCACCTCAGGTGAGCCGCCACCCAACCAGGTTTCGGCGCTGCACTGGCTGCTGGGTTAGCGGAGCACAGCAGCCTCAGTCAGTCAGTCGCCGCCCCGAACCAGGTGGAAGGACGGAGGCAGGGAAACAAGCCTGGCAGCAACCCCCCTCCCAGTTGCTTGGGCACAGCCGACGCCGCTCGCTATCCCCCAGCCGCCTCAGCATGGAGGGAAGGACGGAGGGAAGGAGGCCAGATGGGCGCCACGGAGCCAGCGGGGAGAGCCCCAGACTGCAGGAAGGCATCCGAGCCTCCCCGCCAACAGGGATGACCCTGGCTGCTGCCATGTGGCATCGCCTCTACCAGTGAAACGCAGCGCCGGGGTCAGGGATGACCCCGGCGCTGCAGAGCGGAACAGGGTCCTAGTGCCCCTGCTCCGCTCGCTTACCTCCCTGCTCTCCCGAGCGGCGCGGGTGGCGGGTGTGCAGGAGGAGGGAAAAGGGAGGCCGCCGCACAGCTCCCCCACTTGCTGGGGCGCCCTCAGCACCCAGGCGCCCTGGCACCCCGCGCCACTAGACCCAACGGGTGAGCCGGCCCTGATTCCCGCCACAAATGTGTGCAGAGTTTGCAATGTTAGTACCAACGATCCCCACTGTCTTTGGGGCGAAATATGGAGGCTTGTCATGGGTGTACAACAATCTACTAATTCCATTTGCTTTGCTCTTTGTACCTGCCCAATGGCTTCATGCTCCTGGGTGAATCTGTTTTCAAATGGAAATGCTCATTCCATTACAGTTCTATTTTTACCACGGCAGATAACTAACTGCTGGCAGAAGGGAACGCGATAGCGTGAATATTCCCCCTGCTGTCTCTTACCAAAGAGATAATTGATGTAGCAGCCCTCTCGCTCTTATCTCCGGGGAGCATTTAACTGCAAAATGCAAGCTACGTTTTGATTTGTGGGAGCTCCGTCTGGGTGGCCCAAACAGCTTGCGGAAGGTGTTAACAACCAGATAGCAGCCTCTTTTATAAAGCGCAGAGACAAAAATGGTTGCGCATCCACGACTTTATTATTACAGCAAAGTGACAGAGCTATCTTGGGATTAGACTGGGAGGCTATGCACCTGACAGCGTTTGTTTTAAACAGAATTTGCTCTCCCAGGTGAAAAACAGGGCTGACTGAGATAAGGGCATCCACCACTCACGACAAAAGAACTCTGATAAGCAAAATTCTAAGATATGATCAGAAACGAGTGATAAAATGTGAATTGCTGTTCAATCATGTGCTCTTTTAAATGCAAAAGTAAGCTTCGTTAAACACAGGTTGCTGCCAGGTGATTTTGCAAGGGATTGTGATCCTGGGCTTACTTAGGAACATCAGAAGAGTCTTAGTAGATCAGACCAAGAGGCCTATTAGTACAGCATCTTGTTTTCCACAGTGACCAACCTGATGTCTCTGGGAAGCCCAAAAAGGAGACATGGGGCATTAGCTGTCTTCTTCTGCTGTTCCTAAGCAAGTGGTCTTCAAAGGCATACAGTTTCCAAACTTAGAGGTAGAATTTATAGCCACCTGACTAATAGCCATTCATAGCCATTCATGAATTTCTCTAAACTAAACTATTCATAGCCATTCATGAATTTGTCTAAACTATTCTGGCCAGGGGAAGCCCAGTCCCTTCCATTGCCTGAGGCAAAACGGTAAGGACCCCCACACCCACACCCGCACTGCCAAAGCCTTGTTTACCAGCGTCACATAGTGGTGGATTCTTCCAGCAAAATCTCGCGGCACTCTGGTGAGATCCCACATGAGTTCTGTGAGATCTCGCTGGAAGAGGTTACACAGTCAGGGGTGAGAGGGGCAGGTACCCTGCCCTGGGGCACCACCCAGAGGGATTCTGCCACCCAAGGCAGCTGCTTCAGCCCACCTCATGGGCTATCAGGCCCTGAGTCTGGCCCTCACCATGCCCTGTGGCCTTGAATTCCATGTTGACTTTGTGCTGTGTGACAAAGTCCTTCTTTTTGTACGTCCTCTCCCGCAAATCTTTGTTGGATGGCCCTGGCTGATGACAGGGAAAGAGACAAAGAATATTATTTGGAAGAGTATCAACATTTAGGAGCATACAAAGTTGCCTGGATCAGATCATTGGGTCACCGAGTTCTTCACGATTTTAAAACAAGTCACTCTCCCAGTCCTACCTTGAGATGCCAGGGATTCAACCCAGAACCTTCTTGCATGCAAAACAGATGCTTTTCCACCCAGCTATGCCTTGTCCCCATTAACCTCAATTTTAATAGTTTCATTTTTGTTTTCCATAATTTCAATGCTTTTTTAAATTTTCAACTCAAGGAGGAATGCACTAGACTATCAGAAAGGATTGGTGTTGCTTAAAAACGAAGTTATCCATTGCTATAACTCAAGGAGCACTGGATCTACCCCCTCCATTTGCTCAGGGCAGAGTAAGGGGCAATAAAGGGACCCCTAACCGTTAGGTCCAGTCATGACCGACTCTGGGGTTGCGGCGCTCATCTTGCGTTATTGGCCGAGGGAGCCGGTGTACAGCTTCCAGGTCATGTGGCCAGCATGACAAAGCCGTTTAGCTTCCCGTTTGTAGTGGTACCTATTTATCTACTTGCACTTTGACGTGCTTTCGAACTGCTAGGTTGTCAGGAGCTGGGACCGAGCAATAGGAGCTCACCCCGTCACAGGGATTCGAACCACCGACCTTCTGATCGAATAAGTTATGACTTATTCCGCCTCCTCTCCAACCTCCTTGCTCTCCCTCACCCCTCTCAGTCCTGCACCTAGGCCCTGTAATAAGTCCCACCACCTTAAGAGGTTGGGTGGGAGACTGGGCTTCTTGGGCCAGCACCACTGGTGCAGCATTCCCTCCCAAAGGAGGTGAGACTAGCCCCACCGCCTGTGGCATTTAGGTGGGCAGTGAAGACACACTTAATCTGCATGTCTTTTTGTGGTTTTTAGTAAGACGACCCTGGCTCAGTGAAAGAGCATCTCTGCCTTGCATGCAAAAGGTCTCAGATTTAATCCACTCAGTGGAAACTTTTCTATGACAGACCCTGCAATTTTAAACAAATGTGGCAATTACACAGAGCAGATACAGCATCCTACTAAGTCCTTGTGTTGCGCTTTAAAAGAGTCCAAATATAAATACCTGTTTTATATGGGGAAAATAAATAAAATTAAACTTGGCTCTTCTAGCAGCTGGCCACTGTCCTTAGTTCCAAATAAATAAATAAAGTTAGAACCAATAACTGTTTGAGTTTTTAGCCTCAGAACACAAATTAAGAGTGTCCAAGTTCCATGTTTGGTAGCTTGCATCTTGTCAGTGCAGCTGTTAACCTCGAAGAATATGATGGGTATTTGTGGTGTTGAAAGGCAGGAGAGTGACGTTTGATTCTATTAGGCTGGAAATGGAGTGATTGATAGCATGTGTGAGAACCCAGATAGAGAGCTCTGAGCAAGGAAGCATGGGAGACAGGAAATACAGTATATTTTGCAGCAGCTCCTCTCCTTTCTTGAATAGAAGAAGACCAGTTTGAGTGCCTTTACATACATGCAAACACAATTAAACCCACAAACAAACACAGAGGATGTGTCTGGACAAATCAGACCCTATCCCCCGCCCCCGCCGCCACCCCCGCCTTCTTTTTAGATGCAAATTGTTTAGAGGAATTAGTTAAACTTGTATAGAACAAGGGGAGCAATCGGAAAGAGAAAGACTTTGGCTCGAGTCCTACGATAGGGGAAGTTTTTTTTATTACCGTATTGGCCCTAATATAAGCCGCACCTGAATATAACCCTCACCGTTAAAATTGATGGGGGGAGGGGGGAAATACCCGAATATAAACCGCTCCCTTCCTCGCTGCTCCTGGCTGCATAATAGCGGGGGGGGGGAGCCGCATTGCCGGCGGCCTTTTCCCTTCCTCGCTCTCTCCCTTCCCGGCCTTGAGGGAGGGGCCGCTTTGCCACCCTCCTGGCGCTGTTTGCCCCGTGCTCCTGGCTGCATACCGTAAGGTCGCGAATATAGGTCACACTTTAACTTTTCATGATCGGAATTTGGGGGGAAAGTGAGGCTTATATTCAGGCCAATATGGTATTACTACTACTACTACTACTACTACTACCTGAACGAATTAACAAATGGAAAGCTTACCAACCCTTCTCCCCACCCTACAGCCACCTATAGCCCCCCAAAAGCCTTTCAGGGTGGGCCAGGGCAAGGCTCTCCTGTACAATGTTGGGTGGGTTTTCAGGGGCCTGGTAGTGGAAGCAGGGAAGGGATAGCTCCTTTCTTCCATGAATGTCTTTATGTCCTCTGCTTAAAAAACCTCCAAATAAGGAGACTCCACCACACTCCTTGGCAGCAAGTTCCACTGCCAAACAGCTCTTACTGTCAGGAGGTTCTTCCTAATGTTTAGGTGGAATCTTCTTTCTTGAAGTTTCTTCTTTCTTGTTTCATCTTCACATCCCTGATAGAATCTTGCTTCTTTCAGATTCTTGTTCTTCCCATCTTAAAATCAGTTATCCTAATTTCTGCAGCAATTGCTTTTTAAAGAAACAAAAACACCTCATGAAAATTCATGAGCATTGTAGTGCAAATTTCTCCCAATGAGATACATATTTTTGCAAGCGAATTCCCCAGATACAACACATTTTTGTATGTTATTTTTGCTGTTATATGCATTTAGATGCACACATTCTGTCACTTATGCTTTTTTTTTACACAATAATTGGCTAGAGAACTGCACTGCAAGATTCAAAGAAAAGCTCATTTCGAAGGCTGGATTTGTGTATTGTTTTGTGAAGTGCAAATGAGGTAAGTTTCCCTTCCGATATGAACTGAATGGCATTTATTCCCACTCTCAAGTCAAGAACCTTAACTGTGAGTTTTTCTGTCCCCAAGCCACTTCACTGGCTGCAAGAGTGAGAAATGCTTGGTGTGAAGGTGTCACATCACACATTTTACATCTCTATACATTATGAAGGAAGAGGGAGATAACAGTAATGTGGCGCTTCTATTTTTGGTTGCCATGAGTTCAAGCCTCAGCTCCAAAGTCAGAGCAGGATTTTTGTGATGAGGGGGCGTGGGGGAGGAGAGTGAAAAGCTCTTGGTGATGAGGAGGTGGCAAGCAAGCCAATGGGGACAGTTCAGCCTGTTGATTTCACGGAGAATAAAATCTCCATGGAAAAAAGAAGCACCAGGTTCAACTGTAGGTATCTCCAGGTAGGAGAGATTTGGGTGGCATGCCCAGGGCTGCCCAAGGGGACCCCACAAAAAGAGGGGACCCTGTGCATAATTGTGTGTGAAAACAGATGCCTTCTAAGCTGGAACATGTCCAGAGGAGGGCAACCAAAATGGTCAAAGGCCTGGAAACGATGCCTTATGAGGAACAGCTTAGGGAGCTGGGTATGTTTAGCCTGGAGAAGAGAAGGTTAAGTGGTGATATGATAGCCATGTTCAAATGTATAAAAGGATGTCATATAGAAGAGGGTGTAAGGTTGTTTTCTGCTGCTCCAGAGAAGCGGACACGGAGCCATGGATTCAAGCTACAAGAAAGAAGATCCCACCTAAACATTAGAGCTGTTCGACAATGCAACTTGCTGCCAAGGAGTGTGGTGGAGTCTCCTTCTTTGGAGTTCCTTAAGCGGAGGCTTGACAGCCATATGTCAGGAATGCTTTGATGGTGTTTCCTGCTTGGCAGGGGGTTGGACTGGATGGCCCTTGTGGTCTCTTCCAACTCTATGATTCTATGATTCTATGAATGTTCTTCCCTACCTGGCTTTCTATGTGGTAGTATCTCAGGAGCATTGCAGCATGTGCTCCTTGAAACATTTGGGTAGGTTCAAAGATTCCTCCCATCTCCGAATGCCACCTTTGTCCAGATTCTGTGCTTCTGGTTTTACACCGTTGCACAAATTGATGTTTACATGGCATCAGAAAGAGGAAACCTTGTTGGCCTGCTCAATAGGCAGAGTTCGCAACTGCCTTGGGCAGATGCTGGGAGACAGGGGCATTGCTAGGGCATGGGCAACCCAAACAGAGGGGTGGGGTACAAATGTTGTTGTTGTTGTTGTTGTTGTTGTTGTTGTTGTTTGTTGTTATGCAGCTCAGGGAAGCACCAGTCACAAAATGGTAGGGCAGAGATGAAGCCAGCCACTTCAATTGCGTATCGAGGTTGCCAGACATCCCCCCCCCCCCCTGAATAACTCACACCACACATAGAATTTTGGTTTGGGTTTTGGCATTAATTTGGCCACAACTTTATTTAAATACAATTAAATGTGAGTGTTGGCTTAGGCATTGGTTAATCCATCTGTCCCCCGCCTGGGACAGATCAGCTCCGACTTCCCTAGCCGTATAGGGAAGTCAAGTAAACACCCCATGGGAGAGGAGGTAGCTGTGTCCAGGCACTCTCCCCTCGACCAGAAATGCTCCCCAAGGCTCATGCTCTGTAATGGCCCCAGCCCTCCCCATTGTGGGGGTGTATGGACTAGAGCCCCGGAGCCCCAGGATTCCTTTAACGGAATACTTCTATGTGGAGCAGCATTTTACTGAGGGGTAGGCACCTCCATGCCAAACCCCTCCACCAACCAGAATTATTAACCAATGCCTAACCGCCAACCTAACAAGTTGTGACGATTTGCTAAGCAGTAGGCAAAAACCAATGGCAACAGCCAATCAGCCAAATGGCAAAATTTCTACTGGGCCCTTGCAAAGCAAGCGACCCCATGAAAGGCAAAGCAATGTCAGGCTAAAACCATTAGAAAAAGGCGGTGGGCAGGAGGGAGATCCGAAGCACTTTGCAAAAGTGAAATTAACTGTTGGACACTGAGGTTTTAAGGGTCACTTTCTGTCAATCAAAATTGGCTACATGCTTTTTACCCTAGCAACCCCAAAGGGATCCTATCACACACACTCCCTCTGATCCGACACCACCCCCAACCCAGGAGATGTCTTTTAACCCTTCCGCAACCCGCGCTCTCCCTGATTGGAGAACGCGCTCTATCCCATAACACAGCAGCCAGATAACTCGCATGGGTACCAGTCTTTCAGCCAGTGGTCTCATGATTTGCCAGGGGGACACAGAAGGAAAATGGGTGCAGAGGTGGGATTTTGTAGCTGGATTTGGCTGGAGCTGGAACTATGGTGCTCTATGGCTTGCGGGGAGGTGGTCTTCTGCCTATGTGCCACTGCTTGTGCTCTAATTAAATATTTGAAAATAAAGCAAATATTATGAAAACACCATCTCTCTCCAGTTCTTTCTCATCCAACAGAAGCTAAATTCAGTAGCTATGCTCCTGGAACGTCTTAGTGTTCAGGCTGGAAGGAAGCATGCATTAAAATATCATACAGTCCCTCTCGGAAATGAACACTCACTTCAGATACAGCACACACAGCTGTTTCTGCAAGTCTGAGTAAGATGCACTGGGCCTGTTTACCCCAGGAATCCACTTTTTCTTTGTCTTTGAACCAGAACTCAATCTAATTCACCCTGGGCGAAAATAATAATCCAGGTTTGACAATGTAATCCTACCCTATTATAGGTCTATTAGGAGCACCGCTTTCAGTAGTAGTTGCGAGGCAATACATTTCCCTCTTTCAAGATTGGCTCCAATGTAACGAAAGCTTCCAGTGGCTTAAGTAACAGCTCTTTTGAGTACCAAACATTACAGAACGTTATCCCACTGCAATGCCGGCTGTGTTATGTCATCAGTTATTGAAGAGAGATGATAAAACGCCAGTACGGAACAGCTTGACATTTTGAGCCCATTAAGAGAATAGATTCAGGAAGACGAGGAAATATAAACAAGCCCAAGACAAAGGGTTGGGCCCTACTATATTAGTTGCACATTTCTATCCGGAGCCTCCTCAGTAGCTCCTCTACACTCACTGTCCCCAGGCCACAGCAAGCCAGCTGACTCATGTAGCACCAACAAAGGCAGTCTCGGGTCCTGATTTCCACCAGGGGAATTCTGGGGAATGTTGGAGGGTATGCAATGTTGTATGTGGAGAAACAGCTGCCTCCACAAATCAGCATTAATTAAATGGGAACTTACTCTTGGGAAAGTGTGTATAGGACTGAGATGTATGTCATTCCTACACTTCCGATAAAAGCAGTGCTTTTTCGGGGGGGGCAGGGGTACGCATACCCCTAAACATTTTGTGAATCCAATGGGAGAAGAAACTAAAATAAAAATGGTAGTTTCTTCTGTAGCACGGTGAATTGTCAGTTCCGTTACTACCCCCGATGGCGGCCTCATTTCCTGTCACAGGGTTTCCTGAGTCTCAGATGGAAGCGAGCGTTTAATGTGTGAAGCAGTGTGGAATGTGGATGTGTGATAATATGAGGTACAGTCGTACCTCGGGTTGCGAACACCTCGGGTTACGAACAACCCGGGTTACGAACTTCGCAAACCCGGAAGTATTTTCCCCGCGCACGCGTGCGCAGAAGCGCCGTGCGCCTTTGCGCATGCGCAAAACGGCGGTTCGGGCCCTTTTCAGGTTATGAACTCTTCAGGTTACGAACTGCGACCCGGAATGGATCGCGTTCGTAACCCGAGGTACCACTGTAATATGAGGCAGGCACACCAGAAACAATAGCAGAAGCCACACCAGACATTCAGCTTCCCAAAAAAGTTCGAAAACTGGAACACTCACTTCCGGTTTTCAATCGTTCAGGAGCCAGAATGTTTGACTCCCAAGGCGTTTGGGAGCCGAGGTACGGCTGTACTTTTGTCCATTTGCGGTATTTATTTTCCCCGATTTGAACTATAAAATGGTGATTTTCTTGAGTCAAAATGAGAGTACCCCTAAACATTTTTAAAGAAAAAAAAGCACTGGGTAAAAGTATGTGTAGTTTGCAGCTTTGTAATGGCTGGTAAAGTTTTAGTGATTGAGGCTGTGAGCCTAGCCATGCCTACTCAGAAGTAAGCCCCGATTAATTCAATGGGACTTACTCCCAGGTAGGAAGGATGGCAGCCTAGGTTTGTCAGTGACGGGGTGAGCTCCCGTTGCTTGGTCCCAGCTCCTGCCAACCTAGCAGTTCGAAAGCATGTCAAAATGCAAGTAGATAAATAGGAACCGCTACAGCGGGAAGGTAAACGGCGTTTCCATGTGCTGCTCTGGTTCGCCAGAAGTGGCTTTGTCATGCTGGCCACATGACCTGGAAGCTGTACGCTGGCTCCCTCGGCCAATAATGCGAGATGAGCGCGCAACCCCAGAGTCGGTCACGACTGGACCTAATGGTCAGGGGTCCCTTTACCTTTACCTTTAGCAACAACTTTTGAAGATGCACGTCAGTGGTATAAAATGAATCATTTGGTTGTAAGAACCCAAACACAATTGGCGGGGTTAATTATGTGTGAGTAATATATACTGTAGCTATTATGCCTTCTATTCTTTTCTCTCTTTTTTAGTTTTAGTTTAGCAATGGCGCTTTTGGACCAAGCCTTTCAGCAGATGGTTAATTATTTTCTTTTTGGCTTATCTCATAATTTCTCCAATGTGAGCTTCTAAGAAAAGTACCTTCTTCAGGCCAAATCACTTGAACTGACTCATAGATAAAGATACCTAAAATATGTTTCCTCTTCATATTACATGGATTATTTCCCCCTGATAAAAGCACTGGTATCTTGCCACTTAGCATAGTTTACACATTCTCTTTCACGTGTGAGGGAAGCACTGCATAGAATCCAATTTGCATAACTACACATCAGGGACACACAAATCTATCAGTTTGCCATTTTTCCAACCTTAAATTCAATTATCCACATTTCTGCAGCAATTTTTTAATCACCAGTGTTTTTGTGCGAATCTCTCCTAATAAACACGTCTTTTGTATGCAGTTTTATAATAATAAATAATAAATTTTATTTATACCCCGCCCTTCCCAGTTCAGAAATCAGAGCTCAGGGTAGCTAACAACAAATGTAAAAAGCTTAATTGTAATACAACATAAAAGCAGCATAAAATACAGTATAAAAGCATGAATAACAATAAAACTCAAAGTTCAAAAATCCATTTGGGGGAAATCCATCCAATAAACATTAGCTAGTCACCAGGGCTAGCTGGCTAAATTAGTCCTACTTGGGCCAGTGAGGAGGATAGGGGAGAATTAGCTGTGGGGTCCCAGAACGGGTAATCTTCATAAAAAGGGGAGGGGGGAAGAGAAGGGAAAATAAAAGATCAGGCTGAGTTCAAATGAAAGGACAGGCAAAATAGCTCTATCTTACAGGCCCGGCGGAAGGAGGTAAAGTCCTGTAGGGCCCTAGTCTCATGGGACAGAGCATTCCACCAGGTCGGAGCCATCACTGAAAAGGCCCTGGCCCTGGTGGAGGATAGTCTGACTTCCTTAGGGCCCAGGACCTCTAAACTATAGTTATTCATGGATCTTAAGGTCCTCTGTGGGGCATACCAGGAGAGGCGGTCCCATAAATATGAGGGCCCTAAGCCACAAAGGGCTTTAAAGGTCAAAACCTTCCCCTGATCCTGACCCTATACTCCACCGGGAGCCAGTGAAACTGGTAACGCACTGGGTGAATATTCTCCCATGGCAGGGACCCCGTGAGGAACCTCGCTGCAGCATTCTGCACCCGCTGGAGTTTCTAGGACAGTTTCAAGGGAAGTCCCGCGTAGAGCGAATTACAGTAGTCAAGCCTGGAGGTGATCGTCGCATGGATCACTGTAGTCAGATTGGGGCGGGAGAGGTAAGGGACTTTGCAAGTGATTTCCCTTAATAGAATGCAGTTTTGCATGTTTTTGTCATGAATGTACACATTTATATATAAACTTCATCCTAATATATGCAATTTTATACAATTTTGGAGACCTGTACTGCAAGAATCGAAGAAACATGAATTTCAAAGAATGGCTGTGTTTTGGTTCGTGTACTGTTTCATAAAAAACGAATTTGGAAAGTTCGCCTTTAAATGCAAGCTGAATACAATTTCTTCAGTGCCAGTGTGGTGTAGTGGTTAAGAGCGGTAGACTCGTAATCTGGGAAGCCGGATTCGCGTCTCCGCTCCTCCACATGCAGCTGCTGGGTGACCTTGGGCTAGTCACACTTCTTTGAAGTCTCTCAGCCCCACCCACCTCACAGGGTGTCTGTTGTGGGGGAGGAGGGGAAAGGAGATTGTTAGCCGCTTTGAGACTCCTTCGGGTAGTGATAAAGCGGGATATCAAATCCAAACTCTTCTTCTTCTTCATCATCCCTACTACACATTCATAAATTTCACCATGGGCAGAGTCACTGGTGAATGGTCATGATTCATAAGAAACTGCCTTATCTTGCTATTTGTCTACCTAGCTATTTGTTTACTCTGTATGGAAGCAGCTTTCCATGACTGTTTTAAGAATACATTTCACAATCTTTTTATACTGCTTTGATTGTATTAAAACCTCAAAGTGGTCTCAGACTCCCAAGCAGAATCTTTCACATTACCCGTTCCCTTCTCCTTTTAACTGGAGAAGCCATAATTGATCCTTCTACACACAAAGCACATGATCTATCACTGAAGCATGGTTCTTCCCCAGCAGAAGATGACCGAATTGCAGCTGGGACGTTCTACACACAAATGATGTGCTCTGCCACTGAGCTATTGTCTCCTCTTTCCAATGCAGCAAGGATATGATACATAGGAGAGTCAGAGCTGCAAAAGTAAGAGTTGCCTGAAAAATTTCCCATATAAATACCACTGGATTGACTACACGTTTGACTCTTTTGTTTATATTTGTAGATTCAGAATTTATGAACCCTGCATTCTGACAACTTATTCAAGGAGTAGCTTATCACACAAACTTACTAATTTAGGGTTGATATGAAATTTCACAAGGTTCATATCTGGGGTGAATTCGGCTGCCTGAAAGCGATTTGGCTTAGGTCATGAGACCTGTGTTATCTCAAGCAACACTCACTGCAACGATTCCATTCCTCCTGCTGCTTTTATACTCCCACCCCTTTCCTAATAATCCTTCCCAATAACTGTTGCGCTTTAAAATGGCAGTTTACAATTGTGTTGAAGTTTACAGGGTTACTTGACTGGCACCATCTCATTCAGAACCCAGGTAAGCTCAGGAGAGCTCATAAGCAAAACGAATCTCATTTTGTCCCAGTGTGATTCATTTTGCAAGCTGCATTTCATCTCCTAACTGTTTGCATTTTTGATAGAGTTCATTTCTGTGAGGGACAGGGGATATCGCGAAGTCCCTCCCCTCCTAAGTTCAAGCCAATCCCCGAGCACAGGGGGAAGCAGAGAGAGTTCCGATTCCAGTGGGGAAGCAGGAAGTCGTGTCCGAGGCTCAGGCAAGGTAGAGGAGCCAGGGTCCCAGGTGGGACAGGAAGGGGCGAATAAGGGCGGGAGACCCATCCCCCCAACTCCGGAATTACGCAGAAAGAGGAGGGGAAAGAGGATGGGTCTGCCAAAGCTTTTGTGTTGGAGAAAGACGCGCCAAAAGCCATTAGGAGGTTCTGAAACCGACTGACAACATCACTCCGTGTAAATAGCAATGACTTGAGCACTGTAAATACGCAGCACCAATAAAAGAATAAAATGCAGAGCTGCGTAGCGTCGTTACTCTGAAGTAGTCCACTCCGGCCACTGTGACAGCAACCTCCTAATCCTTTTTGGGCTACTTTGGAGTTGCCGGGATGAGCGTGTCAGAGGCGGAGAAATGGCGGCAGATCGCGGAGCAAGCCCAGCAAGAACTGCAGCAGCTGTCGCTGCAGGCGCAGGGGGAATTGAAGGCAGCTAAAGAGGAGACTAAGAAGGTCCAGGACGACCGGCTACAACTTGCGGAACAGGTGAGAGCGCTTCAGGAAAAAGAGCAGCAATTAAGGGCGGTGGCGGTAGACCTCCAAAACAAGCTGGATGCAGAGAAAAACAAGGCGGGAGGGGCACCCCAAGTCCAAGTGCTGCCAGGAAGGAGAGCCGGGACCCTAGTAAGCAAGTTCAATGGAGACCCGAGGGAATTTCAGGGCTTTGAGACTGAGATTGTGTATGCTCTTGAGCTGCACCACGATGAGTTCCCTGATGATGAGCACAGGGTAGCGTTTATTGTGGAGCACCTTACCGGGGCAGCCAGGGAGTGGCTAAGACCGTTAATTGCAACAACGAATCCTTGCATGAAGAATGTCAAACTATTTCTAGAAGGTTTGAAAACGATGTATTCGTCCGATAGTCATATGGATCAGACTAAGGAGGAACTTCATAATTTACGCCAAGGAAATATGACAGTTCGCGCGTATTGGGCGAAATTCACCATGCTGGTGCACAGATTGGGGTGGGAACTTGAGTCCCCCCCAATGCAAGCGGCGTTCTACTTGGGGTTGCATGAGGAGGTGAAGGATGAGCTCTCGAGAGGTCCAAAGCCCAGTAATATGGATCAGCTGAGCAAAGCGGCTCTGGCGGTGGGGGTGAGACAGGAATCCCGGTGGAGCGACAAGCAAGCAACGCGCGCAAAGCGGGCTTGGTTCCCACGGTCGCAGGAGAAGCCACCCCCCCAACAACCCTTTCAAGCCACGCCTGGGGCCAGTCAGGACCAGGAACCCATGCAGATTGATAGCGCGCGCGCGCGGGCTTTTCAAACCCCAGCGGCGCCAAGACGCAAGGAGGGAAGGGGTGGGAATTGCTTTCTCTGCAACTCCCCCCAGCATCTCGTCAGAGACTGCCCACATCGCAGGGAGTGGCAAGGAAAGGCGGGAACGGTTGTGCCCTCCCCCACTGACGCAGCACCACAGCAGGGAAACGGGAAAGCCTGGCTGCAGGAGACAAGGGGCGGCAGCCAGGCACAGTCAGCAGACAACAGCCCCAGCCCACCCACCCGCACAGAGAGGAGCAGAGCCAGCCCACCCCTCCCAGAGCAGGAGTGGTTCTAGAAGTGACGCTCACGCTTCCAAATGGCTATCCCCTGACAGTCCTCGCCCTAATTGACAGTGGGGCGTCAGCGAACTTCTTCTCGAGAAACTTTGCAGAAGAGCACCAGATCCAGCTTCTGCAGCTGGATTTTCCTCTGCACGTGGCAACCATTGACGGCAGAGAGCTGCTGGGAGGGGCCATCACGCATCAAACCCCCCCCATGAGAATGACGGTTGGAAGGCACTCAGAGACACTGGCATTCAACGTCACCACCATCTCAGACCCCCCCATCGTTTTGGGCATGAGCTGGCTGGCGCGCCATGACCCCTCCATAAGTTGGCACCAGAGATGCATCACTTTTGGATCGGACTTTTGCCTGGAACATTGCATGCAGCACCAACCAGGGGAGGGGCCTCCGATAGCCACGGTGGCCACCATGCACGTCAAAGGGGGTGAAGCGATACCCAAGCCGT
Organism: Zootoca vivipara; assembly: GCF_963506605.1. NCBI lineage: Eukaryota > Metazoa > Chordata > Lepidosauria > Squamata > Lacertidae > Zootoca > Zootoca vivipara. Next base: position 19,415,178 of record NC_083283.1, on the reverse strand, counting down.
ACTGGGACCTGCAGGAGGTCTTCAGCGAAGCGGAGTCCGACCACCTACCCCCACACAGGCCTTTTGACTGCCAGATCAACCTGGTGCCAGGGGCAACTATACCCCCAGCCAAGCTGTACGCCATGTCAGACCAGGAACTGGAGGATCTGCGCGCTTTCATCGACAAGAACCTCAAGCGGGGGTTCATCAGAGAAAGCAAGGCAGCAGGGGGCAGCCCAGTCTTCTGGGTGGACAAGAAAGACACGCAACAGCGCCGTCTGGTGGTGGATTTTAGACGGCTGAATTCAGTGACAGAGCCAGTGGCTTTCCCCATGCCCAGAGTGGATGATCTCCTGACAGCGGCACGCAGGGGCAAGATTTTCACCAAGCTAGACCTGAGGGGGGCGTACAACTTGATCAGGATCCGGGAAGGCGATGAATGGAAAACCACGATGTTCACGCCTCTGGGCTCTTTTGAATATCTGGTGATGCCCTTCGGGTTGCAAGGGGGCTCAGCATGCTTCCAGGCCTTCATGCACCACGTCCTGGGGTCCCTCCTCTTCAGGAAATGCTTGGTCTTCCTGGATGACATCCTTATTTACTCCAACGACCCAGTGCAGCACGTGAAAGATGTCAGGGAGGTGTTGCAGCGCCTGAAGGAGAACCACCTGTATGTGAAGCTGGAGAAGTGCAAGTTTCACACCAAGGAGGTGGACTTCCTGGGCTACAAGCTGTCAGACAAGGGGCTGGCGATGGACAAGGACAAGGTGCAGGCCATCCTGGACTGGCACAGCCCCAGGACTCGCAAAGATGCCCAACGCCTACTAGGCTTCGCCAACTTCTACAGGAAGTTCATCAAGAACTTCTCTCGCGTTACGGCTCCCATCACTGACTGCCTGAGAGGCAAGCAGAAGTTCAGGTGGACACCAGAGGCGCAAGCAGCGTTCGAAAGCCTCAAGAGGGTGTTCGCCTCAGACCAGAACCTGTTCCACGTGGTTCAGGACGCGCCCCTACGCGTGGAGACAGATGCTTCTGATAAAGCTGTGGGCGCCATTTTGTTGCAACTGGACGCCAACCGAGAGTGGAGACCCTGTGCCTTCTTCTCCAGGAAATTGACTCAGCCAGAGCGAAACTACACAGTGTTTGATCGGGAACTTCTGGCGATCCACGCTGCGTTCCAGCACTGGAGACACTTCCTGGTGGGCGCCAAGCACCCCATCCAGGTGTGCACAGACCACAAGAACCTGGAGTTCTGGAGAACTGCCAGGGTGCTCAACCAGCGGCAGATACGGTGGGCAGAGTTCTTCTCGAACTTCAACTTCTCCATACACTACATCCCGGGAGAGCAGAATGTCAGGGCGGATGCCCTCTCCCGCAAGCCAGAGTACATGGAGGAGGAGGCGCCACCGGCACCCAGGCACATTTTCCCCCCGTCAGCATGGTCCTGCGGAGCAGCAGTGGTGAGCGAGGCAGAACTCACAGCACTGACGGCAGCGGATGAATTTGCCAACCGCATCTGCAGAGAACTGAGAAGGGGGGGGAGCAGGCAAAAGACTTTGCAGAACGCAGGGGGCTGCTTTTCTACAAGGGTGCACTGTACCTGCCCACCACCCAGCTTAGACGTACGGTCCTCAAGCAGATGCACGACAACCCAACGGCGGGTCATTTTGGGAGGGACAAAACCACTCACCTAGTCATGAGACACTTCTGGTGGCCAGGGGTGCGGGAAGATGTTCGAGACTATGTACGGGGCTGTGACACCTGCCAGCGGGCAAAGGTGGTCAGAGCAGCGCCACCGGGATTGCTGGAGCCCTTAGCCACGCCACACAGGCCGTGGGAAGTGGTGTCCATGGACTTCATCACAGATCTGCCTTCTTCCAGGGGCAAGACCGCAGTGTTGGTGGTGGTGGACCTCATGTCCAAAATGTGCCACTTTATACCGTGTGCCAGGGCGGTCTCGGCAGAAGAGACAGCCAAACTGTTTGTGGATCACGTATTCAGACTGCATGGATTACCCTTAAGGGTTATTTCGGATCGTGGCCGCCAATTTGTTTCCAGGTTCTGGCGGCGGCTCATGAACCTCCTGCAGGTGGAGGTCAGCTTGTCGACGGCTAGACACCCGCAGACCAATGGACAGGCGGAGAGGGTCAACGCCATTCTGCAGCAGTACCTGAGATGCTACGTCAGCCAGAGGCAAACGGACTGGGTGGATCGCCTGCCACTGGCAGAATTTGCCTACAACAATGCGGTGCACGTCTCCACAGGGGTGTCGCCCTTTAAGGCCAATTACGGGCGTGACCTCAGATCTTTCCCTGAGAGGGAGGGGGAGGAGGAGGAGGAGGGCCCACAGGCTGAGGATTGGGCAGAGGAACTGGAGACGGTGCACCAGCAGCTCAGAGAACACTTGGAGAGAGCCAAGGAAGCGTACAAGAGGGGGGCAGATCGCCACAGGCGACCGGGGGAGGTCATTAGGGTGGGGGACAAAGTTTGGTTGTCCTCGGAGGGCCTTCCCATCAGAGGGCGATGCAAAAAGCTGGCGCCCAGAAGGTTGGGCCCCTTCACGGTCACGCAACAGGTCAACCCGGTGGCATACAGGCTGGCACTGCCAGAGGACATGAGGGTGCACCCAGTGTTTCATAGATCGCTGCTGTCACCGTACAGGGAAAGCAGCAGGCTCCGAGACAGCGAACAAACCCCTGAGGGAGGGGGGGAGAGGGAAGGCAGGGAGCAACTCAATGAGGCCACAGCCATCCTGGATTCAAGGTGGGGGGTGGGGGGCCTGGAGTACCTCATGGCATGGGAGGATGCTCCACCGTCCCAGAATGAATGGGTCCCAGCCACTCAGATACAGGAGGAATTCCTGGTAGAAGAATTTCACGCCCTTTTCCCCCATAGACCCAAGCCCTGGCACATGGAAAGGGAGGGGGAGGGGGAGGAAGCACGGGAGAGCAGTTCACCATGGCGCTGGGAAGCGGAGTTTGAGGAACCAGAGGATGAGGTATGGGTGTCACCGAGATCCACCCAGTCAGAGGAAGGAGCAGATTGGCAGAACATTTTTACCCCCACCAGCTCTGACGCCACAGACTTTTTGGGATTCCCGTCCTCCCAGGCGGAAGGGGGGGGCTTGCAGGACTGGGGGGAGGTGTTCACGCCAACGGGCTCGGAAAGCACTGAGTTCTTAGGCTTCCAGTCGTCACCGACACCTGGGGGGGACCTGGGGAGGGGTGAAGGAGAGCTTGGGAGGGGGGTGGATGTGAGGGACAGGGGATATCGCGAAGTCCCTCCCCTCCTAAGTTCAAGCCAATCCCCGAGCACAGGGGGAAGCAGAGAGAGTTCCGATTCCAGTGGGGAAGCAGGAAGTCGTGTCCGAGGCTCAGGCAAGGTAGAGGAGCCAGGGTCCCAGGTGGGACAGGAAGGGGCGAATAAGGGCGGGAGACCCATCCCCCCAACTCCGGAATTACGCAGAAAGAGGAGGGGAAAGAGGATGGGTCTGCCAAAGCTTTTGTGTTGGAGAAAGACGCGCCAAAAGCCATTAGGAGGTTCTGAAACCGACTGACAACATCACTCCGTGTAAATAGCAATGACTTGAGCACTGTAAATACGCAGCACCAATAAAAGAATAAAATGCAGAGCTGCGTAGCGTCGTTACTCTGAAGTAGTCCACTCCGGCCACTGTGACAATTTCGTTTCGTTTTGTTTTAAAAAATGCCAGCCCTGCTGAGTTTGAAAATATCCAGACTGCTTACAATAAAACACAGAACAAAACCTCAGTGATCAATAAATTGTGACTGGTATTATGTAGAACTTTTAAAAACCACAAAATCTAATATGGGTTGAATGAGAGCTCAGCCAAAATGGCCCCTGCACTTTGCTACTGTCTTCAAAGTTTACCATTCTGGTCATTTTTCAGTGGGGTGAAAGCCCACTTATTGGTGGCAGAGGTTTGGGCCCTTGCTGCTGCTGGTAGTGGTGGCCACTATTTTGATCATTTTTTAAAACTATCTAACTCTTTCATGAGTGAGGGCAGGCAGCATTTGCCATTGCTCTGATTTGGCTTTTTGGTGATGACACATAGCCATTTAGAACTGGTAATGTGCTTCCGGTCTGAAGCCAGATCAGAAGGAGGGCAAATGCTTCCTGATTTTACTCTGATACCTTTGTGGGTAAAAAGGGGTGTTGACACCCAACTGCAGTGAGACCCCGTAGCCGCAGCCACCACAACCAGACACAGCTATTGAAAACGGGGCAGGAAAGTGAGCAAGGAAAAGATTTTCATCTAACCTTCCCATCCCCTCTGAGCTGAGAAAGTTGGCCTGAGACAGGGGTGCCAACTTGAATAAAATATTGTGGGGGCCCAGGTAAGCCCCACCCTGGATAACCGATCACATGATGCAGTGCACACACATCATCTGAATGGGAACATCCATCAAATTTGTAGGGGCTTGGCCCCCACAAATATTCTATTGTGGGGGGGTAAGCCCCCACAGCCCCTAGGAGTTAGTTCCTATGGCCTGAGAACTTCTGGCAGTGGTGGCTGCTGTCAAGTAGGTGGAATCAGAGACAGGCAGAGCCAACTCATTGGAGTTTTGTTCCCATCTTCCTGCTGAGTTCTATAAGGACAAAACTGAGGCTGAAGAGGAGAACCCCCTGGGCTCACTTTAAGTAGCTGAGGACAGGCTGAGGTTGGTGGGCAGAGATTAGGTTTGAATTGATACATTTGAAGCCACGGTAGATGTTCTCTCCTAGCAAGTTGTTGTTGTTTAGTCGTTTAGTCATGTCCGACTCTTCATGACCCCATGGACCAGAGCACGCCAGGCACTCCTGTCTTCCACTGCCTCCCGCAGTTTGGTCAAACTCATGTTCGTAGCTTCGAGAACACTGTCCAACCATCTCGTCCTCTGTCGTCCCCTTCTCCTAGTGCCCTCAATCTTTCCCAACATCAGGGTCTTTCCCAAGGATTCTTCTCTTCTCATGAGGTGGCCAAAGTATTGGAGCCTCAGCTTCACGATCTGTCCTTCCAGGGAGCACTCAGGGCTGATTTCCTTCAGGATGGATAGGTTTGATCTTCTTGCAGTCCATGGGACTCTCAAGAGTCTCCTCCAGCACCATAATTCAAAAGCATCAATTCTTCGGCGATCAGCCTTCTTTATGGTCCAGCTCTCACTTCCATACATCACTACTGGAAAAACTATAGCTTTAACTATAGCAAGTACCAAGTCTTATTAAAGAGATTGGCAGAAGAGAGATATGTGAGGGGGGGGTTGTGGGGACGAGTGTCCCATCCCCATCTGTCTCCATGGGTGCGAGGGCAACTGTCTCTAAGAGTCCTAACCCAGCCAAGAGGCTGTCCCACTTCAGACAGTTGTTCTTCACCTCACAGGGACGGAAAGGAATGGGGGTGAAGAGAAGACGGAACACGTTCACCTCTGTGCATGCCCTGTTATATTCCCTAATTCCTCTTAACACCTGGATAGGGCTCCAGCCAACCTCTCTTCTCTTCCAGCCCTGAAGGGGTGGGTGGGTGGGTTGTTTGATTAAAACAGGGGTGAGGAACCTTTCTCAGCATGAGGACTGCATTCCCTTCCTGGGCAACCTTCCAGAAGCCATGGTGTGCCAATGCCTGCCTTCTGCTGTGAGGCATTTAAATCAGGCTTTCCCCTTTTGCCACAGCATTCCTACCAGAGGCAGAAGCAATCGTGCATATAGGTAGGCTTGGTATGCTATTGAGAAACTTCCTCTGATGAGTGAAAGTATCCATTTCTCAAACTGGTTTTATAAAATGGTAAAACATTTGCCTTATTTAATGTGCCCTACAGAGCCCTCTGACAGGTTCTTAGACTTCACTCCCCAAACTTTGTGGAGTCCCCAGCCGTGTTTGCACCCTCCTTGAGTATTCAACCTGGCTAGAACAAGTCTTTGGTCTCTGATAATGCATTCTGCTTGTCTCGATGGAGGATAAGAGGTGTGGGGGTCAGTGGGGGTGGAAGCAACCATGTTTTACAAAGGCAAAATTCATTGTTTTGCTTCTTTTTGCCTCTGACTCCACCCATTTCTGGCATGTGGCCCTCAAAAGGCAATGTGCCCCCCCCAAACTGAAAAAGGTCCCCATCTTCTTTAGATTGCTCCCCCTGTATAGTTTATAGATAAGTTTGGAAGGCAAACAACACTTAGTCATATCTATGTATATATATATATATATATATATATATATATATATATATATCATCAATCATTCAACTCCAATCTAACTCTAACTCTATCTATACAGTACAGTGGAACCTCGGTTTATGAATACCTCGGTTTACGAATTTTCAGTTTACGAACGCTGCAGACCCATCTGGAACGGATTAATCCACTTTCCATTGCTTTCAATGGGAAAGTTTGCTTCAGTTTATGAACGCTTCAGTTTAAGTACTCCGCGGACCATCTGGAACAGATTAATCTCCCCCCCCCCATCGTTCTGCCTGGACACTGAGGTCCAGCGCCGAGGGCCTTCTGGCGGTTCCCTCACTGCGAGAAGCAAAGCATCAGAGGTCAGAGAGATAAACAACTACCTGACATTTAGAAAATAGCTAAAGGCAGCCTTGTTTAGGGAAGTTTTTAATCTGTGATATTTGATGTATTTTTATGTTTGTTGGAAACTGCCCAGAGTGGCAGGGAAACCCAGCCAGATGGGCGGGGTATAAATAATATATTATTATTATTATTATTATTATTATTATTATTATTATTATTAATCCACTTTCCATTACTTTCAATGGGAAAGTTCGCTTCAGTTTATGAACGCTTCAGTTTATGAACAGACTTCCGGAACCAATTGTGTTCATAAAGTGAGGTACCACTGTACATCAGAGAAACTATAGGAAATTTTAGTGAGAAATGTTGCTTATTTTGCCCACAAACCGAAACAGGTTTTTTTTATTCCTGCAACTCCCTGGAATACCTTGATATAGAATTTCATGCTGAAAGAAGCAAAGCACACATCCCAAAACCAGCCCAACCCCAGAACACAGCAGGAAGCGGATTACCCATTATTTGTTTCTGGTTTATGTGGCTCTGTTCATCTCTTATACGGCATGTTTGCTTTTCTTTCTTTCTTTCTTTTTGGTACAACACTGTTTATTTTTTTCCCTTAACAATATTACTTAAAATGAAGCCAGGCCAATAATATATTTACACGAGTTGAGCATGTTTGCCGTTCCACATGGATGGCTTTTTATTGGTTGCCTTCGTCTTAATGCATGCAAAGAGATTAGCAGAAATGGTTTAAATTTAGTCCCCCTGTGCTGTTCTCGAGTTGTACATCTTGTCTTTTCAATTCTGTGTTTGGCTAAGAGTCGCATTGTATTACACTGAGAAGTGTTTTGGCTACATTTCATAACATCAACACTGGAAACCTCACAATGCATTGATTTGCTATCGGGTAAGATGATCTTGTAAAGCACCGATGGGAAGCCAGTGACCCTCCAAATAGTGTTGGACTTCAGCTCCCATGAGTCTCACCCAGCATGGCTCATGCTCAGGGCTGATGGGAGTTGTGGCCCAGCAACATCTGGAGGGCCACATGTCCCCCAACTCTGTTGCAAAGTGTATGGGAGCCCAAAGCTTGAAACATACCGGTACTAGTCCTAGACAGGGTTGTATAAAATATAATAGCCTATTCCAGCATTATGAAATTCAACATTTAGAGGGGAAGTGGGATCATGTGTGCCAGCCCCAGACCCAACATTTATATTACCACTAGCCCCCTCCTCAACCTTTGCATATGGAACAGGTTGATTAATTTAAGGGTAGCCAATACAAACCTCCTATGTCAACTTGTAACCTTAGAACGATAACAGATGTACATCAAAGACACTTAGGTATGATTATTCCTTTTCTTAGTAGGGTGATGGATTTTCCAGATTCGAAACGAAAAGGTTATGCTTTCCGAATTTTACTTCCATGTTGCAATTCTGCATTCATGGGTGTTGGTGTGTGTGGAGTTCATTGCAGTTACAAATAGGAAAATGAGGAACACGTTAAGCAATAAATATTTTTAAAAGCCTTTTAGCACATCACAGAGCTTACAGATGAGCACAAGGGGAAGGTACCTATTAAATCTTGTCAACAGGACTTGGAATCATAGCTGCCAAGTTATCCCTTTTTAAAGGGATTTTCCCTTATGCTGAATAGGCTTCCTCGCGAGAAAAGGGAAAACTTGGCAGCTATGCTTGGAATACTGTGTACCGTTCTGATTGCCTCACCTCAAGAGTTGCAAAAGGTTCAGAAAAGGGCAACCAGGATGTGAGGGGCAAAGAGTACAGAGAGCCCCCTCCCATCCTGAGGAGCAGCTCCTCCACCAGCAGTAGCGCCAGCGGGGAGGGGGAAGAGTCAAGTGAGGAAGGAGGAAGGAGGAGATGGGGCTCTGGTAGCATAGGAGAGCCCCTGCTACACGTGGGAGAGGAAGAGAGAGGGGGGAAAGGGGGAGAAGGAAAACAGGGAAAGGAGGCCCTTTCCCCCTCCGGTTCCGGAATTACGCAGGAGGAAACGCGGAAGGAGATTTGGCATGCCCAGACTCTTATGTTGGAAGAAGACGTGGAGCGCGCCATTCCAGGGTTCTGGTTCGGACCAGACGGATGTAATCACTGTAAACAGACTGCACATAATAAAAACATGAAAAGGCAACAGCGTGGAGAGTCGTTACTCTAGAGTAGTCACAACGCATCGCCTGTGACACAAAATGATCTGGGAGATGGAACAATCTGTAAGGAAGAGTTACAGTATCTGCGGCTTTTTAGTTTAGAGAAAGGGATAGTAAAAGGGGACGTGTTAGAGGTGTATACGATTATGCTTGGTGTAGAGGAAGTGGATAATACTTCGTAATACTGAAACTTAGTGATGTCCAACAAAGATGAGGAAAGAAAACAGAACTCTGAGCTGGATGGGCCTTTGGTCTGATCCACCAGTGCATTTCTTGCATTCTTATGCTTTGGTCACATTTTCAGAATGGAAGGAAGCACGGCCAGCCGCACAGTACAAGCCTGGCTGCAGTTTTATGGACAGCATTCTAATAATTGATAAAACCCTTTTATTTTACTTTCCGCTAAAATATTTCTACCTCAGGTCCACAAATCAATGTAAGGATTCCCCCCCCTTTTTTTACAAAGTACAAAGTAAATCACCAAAACACAATACAATAAAAAGCAAGCAAGCATTCAAATCAACCCTAATCAGAACAAGAGATTTCTCCAAACATTCAACCAGAAAATCCCAATGGCTCTCCAGAAGAGAACTGTCTTAGCCAAAACATCTGAAAGCCAGGTGCAAGAGAGCAGAACAGCCATACTTAACAGTCATCTCCCTACCTCCCACAATATACAGTATTTATTCATTTGGAATTTTTTTTAAAAAAAATACAAAATACAAAAAACCCTCCAATCCCAGAGGTTCAGAAAGAGAGAGAGAGAGTATTAACGTCTCCCTCCATTCACACACACATACCAATGTAGCAAGCATAATCCTGGCTCCCAAAATGGAGTTGCACAAAGGGAAATAAATGACTTTCATGCTTCAAAAAAGATGCTCAAGTTTTGAGACATTTCTACTAAAAAGAGAGAAGGAAGAGGGCACCCATCAAGAACAGGGTCAGCATTCCTTTACAATAAATGTAGAGCTATAGCCCTGAGGTCACATGGGGGGCATTGCAGGAAAGATCTGGCCCTCTGTTTTAGGTCTCAAAGAAATAACTCGCAAAGAGACACCTTCAGGTGCCATCACTGCTTCTGCTGCATTCCTATTTGTTCCAAGAATCCACTGATTTAATGTGCAAATTGCTGGGATCCTTACTGGCTCATTCTCAGCTTTGTCTCTATTGTGAGGCTCCTAGCAGGTTTGCTGTTAGCTGTAGAAGTTGTTGGCAGAAGGACTCAGGGCTTCGGGTTCTAGAACTGGAATAGTCGATGTTGTGAAGGATTCCAACTCCTATCAGCTCCAGCCAGGATGGCCAGTTACCAGGGATGGTGGGAATTGTGGTCCACAACACCTGGAGGGCACTGCATTTTTTTTTTACTATAGACAATGTCCATAGAGATGCTGGATGCCTTTCCTTGCTCCTAACTTCCTAAGTGAACTGACTTAGTTTGCATTTTCCATAACAATACACAAACCAAAACTCAGCCGTTCTTCAGAATGTGCACTCCCTAGTCCTTGCCCTTCTGTGTGAGAAGACCTTTAATCAATTGCATATCATCTCCTGCTTAATCGGGTCTTCTCCACACATTCACACTCAACCTTAGAAGTCCAAAAACTTTAAGAAGCAGCCCATTTTCTAAGTGTTTGGGAAATGATCCATGCTTGAGACACTGGAACATCCATTCTGGCATGTTCTAGAATAGTGACGGGGGTGCTTCAGATGTTGTTGGATTGCTACTCCAATCCATCGCTGACCATTGGCCATGCTGCCCAGGGATAATGGGACTTGGAGTCCAATAATCTACAGGCTCCCCATCCCTTTATCTAGAAGAACCGAGCATGGGTTTGCAGAACCAGTAGCAGCAATTTAGCTAATGGAATGGAGCTTTAAATGGAACAGGTAACCAAAGAACCAGAAAGGTTCCCTTTTTGTCAATTCGCAAGAACCAGCCTCTTAGGAAGGCGGCTGGTGTTACTTAATACGAATGTATATAGAAGGAGTAACAACAAAATGCGGGTGTCCCGTTCGCCCCCACCGCCCAGTCTTGCCATGCTTTATAATCAAAGCAATAAAGAATGCAGGCGCTTTGTTTCTGCTCTTTCATCCTGTTACATCATGACAGATATTGGAAGATGTTTTCTTGCAACGCCATGTTCATTCTGCTCTGTGAACCATGACTTCCCCTGGCAGATGAGGACAGCTAAACAAACCCAACCTGAAGTATTAATAAAATTGAATCTGTCAGAGGTAGGCCCATTGGGCATTCACTTACGTTCTAACAAGCCCAAGTATTGGCAAGGCATTTTGGCAAACGCTGAAAATTGAGTTTGGCACCAATGCAAACTTCTATCGTAATTCAACTTGTCAGGCCCATCCTGCAGTGAATTTTGTGTACTTTATTTTAAATTGGTTTATATCACATAGAACACAGAATCCGGATCAATGTGGGGAGGGAAACCCCTACTATGCTGTAGTAAGAAGACCCCGAGGCCTTAACATAGCCAGCTAGCCAGGTGACTCATGCTTAAGAAATATGCCAGCATCTGAGCCATGTGAAATTCAACTGCCTTCTGTTTTCTACAGTTCAACATGGAGGCCCATATTATAATCATTAGCAGATTAAGTAGCTTCCTTTAGCCAGAGTCCTGAGTCAAACCAAAAGTGTGCGTAGCCCAGTCCAAGCTGAAGCTTATCAAGAAAGAACAGTGTAAAACCAACCAGTCTTCTCCAGCCTGGCTCCCTCAGATGTTGTTGGGAGCAGTAGTTCAGCAAAAACTGGAGGCCACCACATTTGGTACCCCTGCTCTAGACATCCATGTATAACTCAGGTAGGGTTGTTATTTTTTATGGTCAGAAACAGCTACATAAAATGTCAAAAATTCAGAGGGAGAAACTTTCTTCCACAGTTGCATGACCAGAATAATTGGTTCTTGGTGACTTTTGAAATTACTTTTGGGGACTCACCAAAGCTTTGTAGTTGGGCTCTTTGGAAAACAGTGTAAGATGTTTTCATTCAAACTGGTTTGTGGTGGCCAGGATAAACTATTGAAGTGGGGCAGGCTATAAGTTGAAGTAAGAAAGCAAGTAAAAGAATAAATAGAAACTCCATCTGTTGATGATTTCTATCTATTTCATGATATCCAATGTTAGCCATACGCAGAGCTGACTCATTGAAATTAATGGAACTTAAGGAACTCAAGCCTATTGACTTCAATGGGCCAACTCTGACTTGCAGGATATATTCGGTAGAAGAAAAGGCTAAGAAATAGACTCAGAAATAGACCCAGTGCTTTTTTCTGGGGGTACAAAGTTTGGCCTCATTGAGGGACAGTATTTCAATAAGAGTAGGAAAATGAGAGTACCCCTAAACTAAGGTTACCAGATTTTTTTTTCAATGAATCCAGGGACACTTTTCAACTTCTTACTAAATAGATGGATTTTGTCAGGGGGGCGGATTTGTAAATCTGGGGGTTGTCCCCGGAAAAAAGGGGACGTCTGGTAACCTTACCCTAAACATTTTAAAGAAAAAAAAGCACTGAATAGACCATACACAAATGCAGTTGGATGGTTGGATGGAGCCTTATATGCCTCCTTCTGGCAACTTCTGCAGCCAAGCTGGTGACAAATGTATTGCTCCACTTTCCTTTGGACCACATAAGCGAGGTTTTTTTGGGGGGGGTGTCTTGTCATCTGGACACCTCCATACCCTAGGGAAGTCTCAAGCAGGTTGACTGCATCCAGGAGGCTCACTCCATTGCCTTGTGAGACAGACGGATTCCAGCAGCAACAACAATTCTGATTACAATTTAATTGGATATCATCCTATGGCTTGTGCAATTACATGAAAAATATGGTTGTCGATGTCTTCTGTCTGGTGCTGTATAGAGTCGAAAAGCACCATCCCACCCAGTCATTATTAGAAGTTAGCCTGAAAATGATTCCCACTAGCCACAAATGAGCCATGATTTGGTATTTCTCTTACCACCCGCCTGGCAGCTGTTCAAAGTGCACTGCAAAAAATAACTTTGCATTAGAGAAATACATTTCACTCTCCTCCAGACAACTCCTTTGTTTCCTGTTATTTTGCTTGCTGGCACCGACTTTGACTGTGTGTCATTAATCTTTATTTCTGGAAGTATTAAAGCATATTAGCAGAGGGAGGTAGAAGTTTAGTAAAGAAAACTGTGGAGACAGCTCAAAGCATGTTGTCTTTTTTCATATGGGATTTATGCAATATAATAGATGCAATTGACATGCCCATATGGAATCACTGCCTACACAGTCTGGATGTAGCTCATTACCTGATGACTGAGTCCCACTTTTCATGATGATATACCTTATGTAAAACGCACCAAACCAAGGGAATTTATTTCATCTATTTTTAAAGGCAACTTTGCCACTATAAAAAAGCCCAGAGGAAAAGTGTATAATATCCGGAAACTGATTTTAAGTCCATTTTAAAATGACTGCAGAATGAAGAGCTCATCATCACCTAGCGGCAAGTGAGTGAATTCCATCGCCAAAGAAAGCCTTGTGCACACTTGCTTTTAAGAGCAGATCCATGCCACCAGTCTATCTCTTGACAACACAGACTGCTTTTAGATGTGGTCATTTCCACCCTTAAAAAAAAAGAGAACAAGCACCAATCAACTGGATATTACGTTGTGCCGCAAAGTAACATTTCATCCTTCCCAACATTTCATCCTGCAGATGTGAGCACTGGGCCATAATAAATCAACTTCTCTTGCCACTGCCCCAGCAAGTAAACAGGATACCCTGATAAACCAGTTGCAGCTAATAAAAGCCACAGGGCTAAATAAGTGTTTAAAAAACGAATTGCCTTTGATCCCTCTAAGGCCTCCCAAGTTGCGGGGGGGAAAGAACGTTTACTCTGCAATGAGGAACCCACTCCTGTTGCACTTGCGGACTCATGCTGAACTAGATTGAGCCAAAGCAAAGTGCAGTTGAGGACATTTTAAGATGAGAGATGGGTAAGGATCACAGAGTTTTGAAGACATTCTGCACAGATGATGAAATCTTTGCCTTTGCAAGTTTTGAAGGAAACATCATTTGAATATCTGGATTTCATCAGTGCATTTGAGTACCAGCAACAAGGACTCCATGCAAACATGCCTTACAAATGTACAATACTGGTCTCATCTTGCAGCTGCATTTTTTGAGGAGGGAGACATATTCTTCCATTTTTATCTTTATTTTTTTATTTAAAAAAACCAGAATACTGAGTTTATACTACAAATAGTAAACACATCCCATTTATCTACTCAAATCATGGAAGCTCGCTTTTTCTCCTTTTTACTTGCCAAGACACAAGACTCTTTGAATAAGTGTAACATGAAGTGCATTGAGATAAAACCCTAGGGATTCTCACAGGCTTCTAACATTTCTTGGATCCATTAATAAATTCCACTGCTATATGCCTAGGTGCCCATATCGGCAGTGCCTCATGAAAATTTCTAAATTGCTTGAAACGTAATCCTCAGCTTCAGCATAGAATGGAAAGATGACGGGTTTTGAAATGGTTCTTCAAATCTTTATTCTAAAGCTGCAAAACCTCAAATGATATGGGTCTAAGAAGTTAATGGACTCTGCTGAGAATAAAATTAGATGGGAAGCTCACGTCAAGAGCTTCCAGGCTGGAGATCAGATTCCAGGGACTTCCACCAGTCTAAATCACCTTGATCACTAAATCTGCTGTTACTGATGGGCAACTAAGCAAAGAGAGTTTCATTGTTCTCTTCCTTTTAGACGATAGTCAGATTTCTTTAACTAACTGCTATCCTCTTAAAACCCTGCTGTTGGGCACAGCAGTTGCAATACTCTCACTGAAATCTTGTGGAAGCATGGATGGTATCGTAGATATACCAAGGAATAACTGAGTCTCCCAGCAGTCTCACTGAAATGTATGACAGCTGGGATAATGTTTCAGTAGATTGTGTTCTCTGCGCTACCCCCCTTGAGAAACTGTTATTTATTGATTGCTCCATAACTATCTTTTAATGACCTACCGTAAGCTGGAACCCGATTAATCTTGTCACGGCCTGATAAATATCAGCCTTTTTCACTGGTGAAACTGGTTTTATGGGATGCTCCCCCTGCTGCAGTAGGGGAGGTCTGTCTAACTGAGTCTCCTGTCTTAACTGCTGTGTTGTTTCCATGGGATTGTTTTGTTGCACATTTTCATTATGGATGTTTACACTTGGATGTGTTAATGGGACTTCTTTGTGCATTTTGATTAGGGGCGTTTATATTTTAATGTTTGTGTAACTGGTTTTTAGACTTTAATAAACTGCTTAGAAGCCTGATTTTTTTCTTTTATATTTTTTACATCCTAGTGTCAGGCTTCAGGGAATCTGATCCCTCCCACGGTGGGCAGCCAAGAATTAGATAAACAAGAAGAGTTCTTACAAGTCTTTTATTCAAGATTCACAGAGACAGGCTTTGAAAAGAGCCTCTTTTGCAGTAACGGCATTGCTCTGAGTGAAGCCCCAACCCCTCCGTCTCTCCTATTATACGTCATCCCTATGTTGGCTAATGTGAACTTTCTGCCTCTGAGCTTTCTGTTCTCCTACTCTCAATGCCCGCCGGGTTCTGGGAGGGGGTGTCTGGCATGCTTTCCAAAGACACTGAGTCTGTCAGCTGTCTCTCCCCTGGTGCTTCTTCTTCTTGCTGCTCCTCTCCCGATATTTCCCAGCTTCTCTCCTCTGCAGTTTCTGAGCTATGACCTCCCACAAACCACTGTTGTAAATCTATACTGTCTCCCTCTTCTCTGGCAGGTTCAGGCTGAAGAGGCAGTATCCACCATTTTTTCCCCTCCTCTGCCCAGTCCCTGACACCAAGCCAGGGGCTGGCACTGTCTGCCAGCTTGCTTTTTCTTAATCTCAATGTTGTCCTTGTAGAATTGAGCAGGGAGGAAGATGGGGACAAAACTACCCTTGTTGACCCTGCCTGCTAGTGGTCATGGTTGTGTCTACCATTGCCTATGGCGCCACCTACTGTTGGGTTCCCTGCTTTTCCACCATACAAAGCCCAATGGATACCAGCTACCATGGAGCAGTTTTGCAGCACAGCCAATGTGGGATATTAGCAAATGATTTAGCCCTGCAATCCTGTGCATATGTGCATTTGCTCAGTGAAACTGTGTAAAAAGAAAAGAAAAGCAAAAGACTAAAAAGAGAAGGCCCTCTCAAGAAATTAAAGCAGAAAGCTATTTTAATCGCTCATGTTAATCCCCTGCTCAGCACAGCTCTTTGTCTAAGCAATATTGCTATAACACTCTTGCCAACAGATGCGTTGCCAATGTATTCTCAGAATGTTGATAAAGCTTTGCCAAAATGATATGAAGAAGGAACATCTAAGAAATGCAAACACATCGTAGACTTTTATTAAAAGTGATATCTGCTCAGTATCTCATAATTTTAAAAAACCACACACACCAAATAAAACAAATTCACAGATGAACTTCAAGAACGGCTTATACTCCCTACTGCAAATACATGCATTTGATGTGTTTGTAAAACAGCCACTGATTGCTACCCTGTGAACAACACCAAAACAGTGCATTGCACACACACACAAAAAAAAATTTAACCAAAGACACACACACACACACCCGCACCATAACTGGTACTATCCAAATGATAAAATCTGCATATGAGAGAAATGCAATACAAGGATACAAACTTATTGAGAGGCGGGCTTTGATCTTTACATTTTTGGAATGACCATGCAAATGACCATGCTTTCAATCTATTCACCATACGACAGAGGGGTTTTGTTATGGTTTTTTTTTTGCTATGTTGCCCCTTTCCTCATCCACGTGCCATTTTTCTTCTTCTCCTCTCCATTTCTGCTGTAGCTGTGCTCTGAGAAAGCTTTATCTGTGGGCCAGAGCAGAGGTTCGCATTCAAGCTCCCCGGGTGCCTGCGCTCCTCTTTACACCTTTGAGTGCTTGCCAACCTGGGAAGGTAGCCCATCTAGGAAAGCTCTGGTCCTAAACCTCTGCTGCCTTGTGCCTTCAGGAGAAGATAAGGCTAAGGAACAAACCCTAGACAAATCCGGAGTGGAGTCCATAGGACAGTTGGATGACACCTTGTACGTTTCCCTTTGGGAACTCCTGCAGTCAAGCTGGTGTATTCCTCTGGGCCACATTAGCAAGGCCAAAAGGGGGGTCTTGTCATCCGGGAAGCCCAGGACCTCCATACACACTGTCCAGGCTTGCGCCCCAGAGAAGTCACTTCAGTGCTGTTAATTGTGATCAAGAACCCTGCCTTTTGGGGGGGTCCCTAGCAGCACGATGCACATGCAACTTACATAGACAGGAGCCCTCTTCATACCTTCATATGAACACCTGGAGTGATGACAACAAGTGTGATTCTTCCCCTTCCACCCAATCAGTGAATAGTGAAAAGATCTTTGCTTGTGAAAGGTGCCATTTCAGATTTTACTTGTTTATTCAATGAGTCAGCCAAGAGAAGCTTCATGCCTCAGCGCCCCACACTTTTTGTTTATAAAATGATGAAAAGCACTCCAATTTTGAAAGCTCAATTAAAGTGAGATCAAATAAATCGTCTCCATCTTTGGCCATCAGGATAGGGTGGGGTGATCTCCAGGCTGTTTGTACAGTATTAATAGGATGTTATAGCCCAACTGGCACTCCTGCAATGAGGCGTATCTCCCGTTTACTTGCTTGGGATTCCAAATTTGCCAAATCGTAATGATGATTAACTATGTACATATCTCAAAATGCCAGCCTCAAAACCCTAGGGTTGTTGTTCTTGTTTTTCGGAGCTGCAGTCTGTTTTACATCCCAAAGACAAAAATCATGAAGAATTGTGATAAGCCTTCTAGCGATGAGATGCGGAGATACTGATTTCTCAAATTTTTGCATACGAATAAGCACGAAGGGCATTTAAATGAGGCCCGAGATGGATGAATGGACAGACTTGGTAATTGCAAAACAAATTCTGGGGAATAGCCAGAGAAATGAATTAAAAGTTAATCAAGCCGCTTTCTAGCATTCATGCGGCGCTAGCAGTGCTTTCTGTCTTGCTTGCTATCTGCATCAGTCCCATCCTAATTGTTAAATGCAACTTTTAAAGAAAGGCTTCCAAAGGATGTTGTTTGACATTAATCATGCTAAGGCTGCCCTCTTCTGGCCAGTTCACAAAACACAAAACTCTGATCCCACATCGCTAAAAAGGAAGCTCTCCGTAAGTAATGTCGCAAATCCTTAGTGGCAATTTAGGAAGTCATCTATGCTTGTGCGTGCACACAAACACACACATGCAGAGACTGGGGCTCCATGGTTGACTTCGAGTCTTTTGAGAGAGTTTGAACCAGCTGCTTTCCAAAGGCCCAAATTTTGTTTATTTGTGTACTCAGATTAGAAGCTCGCGAATGCTCTTCCCAGAGGCTGTTTTCAGGGAGCACCACCAAAATGCTGTAGGACGGAGTGCAACAGGGAGGGGGTGCTGAA
This sequence comes from Zootoca vivipara, assembly GCF_963506605.1. NCBI lineage: Eukaryota > Metazoa > Chordata > Lepidosauria > Squamata > Lacertidae > Zootoca > Zootoca vivipara. The sequence goes on along the minus strand of NC_083283.1, from coordinate 19,397,029 downwards.
TTTTAGTGTCACTCAGGGTGCTGCTGATTTTTGAGAGCCCCAAATCTGCCACTGCTCTACCCTTTAGCCCAGCGCACGGGAGCCGACCAAGCGGGCAGCGGGGGTTCCCGAGCGGGTGGCGGGGGTCCCTGGGCCGGTTAAACGACCCCCATGGGTCTTAGACTGCCGACCCCTGGTGGAGAGGGTGTGTTTGTTTGTTTGTTTGTTTGTGTGTCTGTGTCTGTGGAGAAGCCTCTGATTTGGCATGGTTGCAAGGCAGCCCACTGTAAAAAGGAAAGAGTCTCATTTGTTGCTTCTCCCGTTTTTGCCTCAAGCCATTTTTGCCTCCCGTTTTTGCCTCAGGCCCTGCTCACTGTCAGCATGTTGCCCTTGGAAGATTGTCTATGAGAGTATGTGGCCCTTGGTCTTTTTACATATATATATTTAAAAAACCCTCTCATCTCCAGACCTTCTCTTTCAGTATAGCAGAGACGTCATAAAGAAGGACAGGTCAAGCGAGTACAGCCCTTCTCTCTCCCTAATGTAGTTTGATTTGTATGAGACAGCTAGACTTGGGCTCCATCGAAACTCCCCATAGCTGTAGTCCCATTGATTGCAATGGGAACTAAGTGTAAGTAATTCAGTCTGGCTCTAACCCATAGATCTGATGGGGGAAATCCAAGAGGTTTCCCCACCCCCCCTTACTGCTTTTGGTTGTCAACGCAAATCCACTCTTGCCTCTCAGTAAAATTTATCTCTGAGAACTCCGATTGGATTTTCAGAAATTTGTTTCTGTATTTGAGAGTGTATCACAGCAACAAGGACTTAAAGGTCAAAATATCACATTTCATGTGTAAGATCCACATGGCTAAGTTGGTAACAAGGTGATCTCAACAAGAACTTGTTGTTTTTCGGGAAGCAGCTTAGACCAAGATCATGGACAATTGCCAGAAAAAAAAATGAGGAAAATAACCAGACTTTGGTCCAAGACACACTTGAAACAGGCTGTGCTCCATCCCCTTCAACAGAACACACGGGGGTGGGGGGAACAGAAAATAGAGAATTTTTTTTCATTAGCAAGTGTTGTTGCTGTTAATGCAAACCTATCTGCAGCATCAAGGGCTAAAAACTTGCTTTGACATTTTTAAAAAACTGGAACGTTCTCTGGGTGCTGCTTTCTGCAGCTAATACCAATTTCATATGATCCAACCATTCCCACCTTGGGGTCCTAACACTTGTCCCTGTGCTTGCCTTGGCGGGGATGTCCTGTTTAAAATGTGACACATTAACACAATTATTCTTCAGGGTTCATCTCCTTCGTCAGAGTCTCTAGATCTCCCATTTTGGAATGGGAGATGGTTGCATGTTGTCTGTAGTGCACATCCAGATGGATTGTTCCAGTTGCTATTTTCTCCAGGTTTTTCTCCATGTTTCCATATGATGCCATGATCATTCCAATGTTATTCCAGAACACTGAGCCACCTGATCATTCGCAGAGATTCTGATATTTGCGAAAGACCTACAGTTGCACAAGGTGCTTGCATCTGACCTTTTCACCCCTCCCATGGCAGCCTTCCCCCCCCATGCTGCCCAACATAGCCAGAGCTGGTCAAAAGCGCTCCAGACAGACAATGGTTCTATCTGTGAAACAGACTGCCTCAAGTTACTTAACGGTAAGAGGGACTCAAAGGCCAGGAGGTCACCGAGATGAAGAGGAGTCAAATGAAGGAGTTGGAGACCTTGGGAGGAAGCAGTTGGCTAAAGCGGGTGATTGGAGTTTGTACACATATGTGAATATAACCTGAACAGTCACAAATTGATTTTACCCCAAGATCTTCCCTAGGTGAACCTAATTTACTCCACTGGCAAATACTCAAAAATGTAGTGTGCATTCAGCTCCTTAGACCACCATGAGCCCTGGCCATAGCACGAGGAGGAGTGGAACAAAACCAATAAATGATTCTAGTGTTTAATAACACCATGTCCCTTCGCAGAGATAAATCAGTTTTGTAAAAATGATAGTACAAAAAGTTTAGAAACAGGCAAGTTGACAAGAAGAGTACCTAGGAAGCCGCAGGAGTGGAAATTCCCTGGTGGATCTTTCATCTCGAGCCAAAGAATGCGAATTTGTTTCAGTAATGATGAAAAGTTCAAGGAACCTTTGTCAAAGTTCGGCAAGTGATTAAAGTTAAGCCAGTGGAGGCCTTCCAACCTCATGGAGAAATTAGATAAATGGGACCTCTGGGAAAAATGTCGAGTATAGAGAACACAGTGTTTTTACATCAAATAATGGCTACTTTTTAACTCTAGTGGTGGTCTGGGGTATCCAAACATTGTTCTTCTAGGTACTTCTTCTATGTGTCAAGAAAAAGGCTTCCCCCCTAATCCTTTGATGGGGAACATGTGACCCTTCAGATCTCGTTGGATTCTTCCATCAGCCACAGTGGTCAATGATCAGGTCTGATGGGGTCCAAGAACATCTGGAGGGCCATAGGTTATCCCACCCTTGATGGAATCAGTGAAATTTTTCACATTATCTACCATGCAGGGATGCTCCAAAGTCCCATACTGTGGATGGGGTTGCACTCCCCATGGAGGCTCAAGTTCGCAGTCTGAGGGCACTCCTAAATCCATCCTTGCCACTTGAGGCACAGAAGATAACTTCTGTGTCTCATGGGGTACTGATAGGAGCGAGCCAGCAGTAAATCACACCAAGCAAGTGAAGTTAACTCTTTATTAGCAAAAACAGGATCTGCACAGCAGGAACATAGCAGCTTTCATCTGGTAGGTCCCAGTTGCTGAGACTGAAGGTCTCCCCACAGCCATTTAGGTCCCCTCCTCTTCAGGGCTTTTCCCAAGCAATCTGAGAGTGTTCCTGTGTAAAGTGAACTTCTCCACAGAGCCGTCTTTCACATTGGGCTTACTGGAGTGTTGCGCCAGGGTGCCGGCCTCTCAGGGACGCCCCAGCGAGTGGGGGAGCTGCACGGGTTTGCCAGCGGCCTCCCCTTTCCCTCCTGCACACCCGCCAGCTACGCCCTGTCAACCATATGGCTGGCGGGCATGCAGCTTGCCTCCCAAGCCTCCACAGGAGGAGAGCGATCCCTGCAGAGGCTTGGGAAAAGGTCGACAACTCTGGGAAACGGGGGGTGGGGTGCCAGAGGGATATTTGCACCAGGGCGCCAGATATGCTTAAGACGGCCCTGTTTCTCCACCCTTTTCATGCCTCTCCTGGTTTGGGAAACCAGGTGTCAGGATCAGGCAGGCTGCCAGCTTAGATAATCAGCATGCAGTCGTTGTTAGTTACAAGTAGATTTATTGTTCACAGTAATTAACCTCAGAGCCGCTCACACTAGTGACTGTCCATCAAGATGATGTTGAGGCATCTGAATTCAAAGTGTGTGTCTCCAACAGGAAACATGACAGTGCCCCCCTCATTTCTTCGATTGATGCCTTTCTCTGGAAAAGTCCCCCCTCCCCTGTGTTGTGACTAGAGGCTGCTCCTCAGAGAACTTGCCACTGTCCAGCCCACTTTCACTGTCCTGATCATTTACAGTCTCTTCTCCTCTAGAGAAGTGGGGTTGTGACCTACTGCCTTCAGCTGGCCAGGAAAGAGACCAGTCTGTTTCTCCCTCATCTGACTGACTGCCCCATCACTCAGAATCCTCATCATGGCTGTGGGAAGTCATGTCCATGACACCGGGGCAGGGGAGGGGAGCTTGCCACAGCAGAAAGGGGAGACACCCATGGCTTTTCAACAGCTGGACTCATTGCTACCTCTTGGTCTCCCTCCTCTCTTGTTTCAGCTTCTGCCTCTAATTCTGGACTTCTCTCTGCCACAGACTCTCCCAGCTCACTGAGTCCTGTTCCAACACCTTCTCCTCTCATTCTTCTCCCTCTGACCACTCATGGGTTCATCCCACCACCACTCCCTGTGGTCTGAACTTCCTTCCCTTGGGGGTTCTCCAATTGGTTCGTCCCACTCTTCCTCTGCATCCAGCCAGTCCATGACAGGTGCTTTCATTTATTTAGGCTGGTGCACCAGCTCGTCCCTATCCTAGATAGAGATAGCCTGACTACAGATATTCATGTTCTAGTAACCTCTAGGATTGAATACCGTCATGCATTGTACACAGGACTGCTGTTGATGTCTATTCAGAAACTGCTGCTGGTTCAAAACACAGCCGCCAGCCACATATTGATAAAAAATTCCCTGTGTCTGCAGCATTGCATGCTATTTGCAGAGTCAGCCACTAGATGGAGGTCGGTAGCGGCTTATGGTATTCAAAAATTTATTAGACTGAATAACCAAGTTGATTTCTTCACAACCCTGTAATAAGCAACGAGAGGAAGCAAAACAGCATAGCATAGCAGATTAAAACTGTATCAACTGATTACATAAATAAAATGCTTTTTCAGGCAGGTTCTCTTGACTCAGGGTCAAGCTGGAGCGTGTGCAGAGGAGGGTGACCAAGATGATCAAGGGTCTGGAAACTAAGCCTTTTGAGTAATGGCATGTGCTGGGTGTGTTCAGCCAGGAAGAGAGGAGACTGAGAGGAGATATGATAGCCATCATGAAATATCTCAAGAGCTGTCACGTGGGAGATGAGCAGGCTTGTTTTCTCCTGCTCTGGAGGGTAGAACTCGAACCAATGCCTTCAAGTTACAATTCTGGAGATTCCAACTAAACACCAGGAAGAACGTTCTGATGGTAAGAGCTGTTTGATAGTGGAATGGTCTCCCTCGGAGTGTTGTAGACTCTCCTTCCTTGGAGGTTTTTAAGCAGAAGTTGATGGCCATCTGTCATGCTCTAGCTGAGATTCCTGCATTGCAGGGGGCTGGACAAGATGACCCTATGGGCCCTTTCCAACTCTTACAATTCTTTGAATCTATGATTCATGTTTTTTCTCTTTCTCTTCCCTCACTTTTCCCTTTCCCTGGTTAAATTTGCACACCTGTGTGTGCAAATCACTCTCTCTCTCTCTCTCTCTCTCTCTCTCTCTCTCTCACACACACACACACCTAATAAATTGATTTGATTCATGGTGTAGTGCCAAAGAGAATGGTTTTTTATTTTAAAAAAGGACAATAAGGCTCAAGTTGAAGAATTTCACTTATTTCTTGAATCTATTGTTTCTTAATTAAATTATTTCTTTATTAAATAAATATCACACTCCAGTGCATAATGTGAGAGGATTTTAAATACTTAAAGAGGAGGGGCCAGCATGATAGGAAACACGCAAATCAGGATGCAGTTCAACTGCTTGGGCAGTTTCATGGTTTGCATGTCCTCCTGTTAGGGTCACTTGTGCCTTTCTGGGTTGCTTAAAGATAAAGGTAAAGGTACCCTTGACCGTTAGGTCCAGTCGCAGACGACTCTGGGGTTGTGGTGCTCATCTCGTTTTACTGGCCAAGGGAGCTGGCGTTTGTCCGCATACAGCTTCTGGGTCATGTGGCCAGCATGACTAAGCTGCTTCTGGTGACCCAGAGCAGCGCACGGAAACGGCGTTTACCTTCCCACCAGAGCAGTACCTATTTATCTACTTGCACTTTGACGTGCTTTCGAACTGCTAGGTGGTCAGGAGCTGGAACCAAGCAACAGGAGCTCACCCCATGGTGGGGATTCAAACCGCCGACCTTCTGATTGGCAAGCCCTAGGCTCTGTGGTTTAGAGCACAGTGCCACCCACCTCCTTCTGTCAAACCAGGAAATGTGAACACTGACAGCATCTCCATCTTATCAGGATTGAGTCTCAGTTTGTTGGTCCTTATTCAGTCTGTCTCTAACCAGAGACAATTGTTAGAATCTTCACAGCTTCACCTGCATTTGAAATAAAGGAGAAACGGATTCAGGAGTTATCAGCATACAGAAAGTAATTTTTTTAAGTCCTAGGATTCACACTTTATGTCCTCATTAGAATGGTCAGTGCTACAGATGGGAAGGAAAATGAATTCAGTCCACATTTAAAAGTGAATCTACCCAATTCACACTTTCTGAAACAATACGTAAACCAAAAGACAGACAGCGTTCAAAATTCACACTCCTCTGAATTTTGCAGTACAGTTCTCCAGTCAAGTCATGTGTGCAAGACTGCATATGCCCCATTAAAATGTGCATGAAAATACATGTATTTGTGAAAATAGCATACAAAAATGCATTGAAACGGGAAGAAATGCTTTGCCCCCCAAAGGTGTATAATATGGAAAATTCACACTAAAATAATGATGAATTTTCATGACTGCGTTTTCTTTTTTAAAAAATCACAAACTAAGGTAGAAAGGTGGAAAAAATGAAGAAAAATGAAAAACACAAAGAAACAGAAATTGACAGATTCGCCCAACCCTAGTCATCACATAAAGCAACCCAATCATCTCCGCTGGCACGAGAGCCAAAGTGAATGTGTGCATTTTTCATTTGCTTCTGTGTAAACAGATAAAAATTAGAGTCAGCTGTCAGAGTAGCCCAAATTAAAGGCCACATGTTGCTTTAATGTCAAAATTGAATCCAGATCCTTAAAAAAAAAAAGCTAACGAATGTAAAGGAACAAGTTACGCCTTTAAAAGGTTGCAGGAAATGCATTACAAAGTACAAATACTATGGAAACCCTAAGTCTGGACTCCGGATGCAATGGAGAATGTTGGTTTTTCAGTTAGGATACAGTTAATTCTGATGGATATTAATCTCCCAGCCTTTCAATGTGGCATAAGCCTTTCCTTGTCTCAGGACTGGAAAATGAAATTGCATAAAATGTCAGCAACCTAACAACTCACGGTAGAATTTTGAAACACTAGATTTGAGGGTATACATTCTTGTCACCTTTTCCTGCTAGTGAATTCATATATGAATGACGAGGAAGCTATTAGGTGGATTTGACTGACCAAAGCCAAAGAGTGCTTACTAATGGTTACCCGTCATCCTGGGAAAAAGTGACAAGTTGTGTGGTGTGTAGGGTCCTGTCCTGGGTAGAGATGAGAAGGAGGTTTTTAAAAATAACATGTTAAAATGAAAATAACAAACTATCGTGAGTTAAAGACAGCAGCTGATGAAATCCAACCATTTTTCACCTAAGCTACGGTACCTTTGGTAATGGTCAGGTTCAGCCAGGTTCTTGGTATCACAAACTGTATTGTGACATTTGGAGGAGGGCAAAACTGTAGCTAGGCAGTTTTGATCCATACATTAATTTGAGTGTTGCGTATTCCATCTAGGAATTTGCATAGACTGGGTCCCTTGGCAGAAGGTCCCTTGGCAGCATCTCTTGGCTTCCTGTACACTGACTTAAAGGTAAAGGGACCCCTGAGCATTAGGTCCAGTCGTGACCAACTCTGGGGTTGCGGCGCTCATCTCGCTCTATTGGCTGAGGGAGACGGCGTACAGCTTCCAGGTCATGTGGCCAGTATGACAAAGCCGCTTCTGGCGAACCAGAGCAGCTCATGGAAACGTCGAAACAAAATAACAAAATTCCTTCCAGCAGCACCTTAAAGACCAACTAAGTTTTTTATTTTGGTATGAGCTTTTGTGTGCATGCACACTTCTTCAGATACGAAATGTCATTTACCTTCCCACTGGAGCAGTCCCTATTTATCTACTTGCACTTTGACGTGCTTTCGAACTGCTAGATTGGCAGGAGCTGGGACCGAGCAACGGGAGCTCACCCCGTCGCCAAGATTCGAACCGCTGACCTTCTGATCTGCAAGCCCTAGGCTCTGTGGTTTAACCCACAGCGCCACCCATGTTCCGTACACTGACTTACCAATGTAAAAAATGACCGGGTTGGCTTGATATGTGTCCACTTGACCCTGCTTACATTTCTTATAGCACTGAGTTGTAAGCCTTGTCCAGAAGCAGGAAAAGGCCAAAAACAAAGGAGAATAAACCTCTCCCAGTTTTGTTTTTTTAAATAAAAATTATGTGCTTGATAGTGCCAAAACTAACTCCAATTTAGAACAGAAACCCAAATCCAATTAGACAGATTTTCAATTCAGTTTGGATTACAGCTATAACCTGGCCTGTTAAAGGATTCAAATTCATTTCCCCCTCCAAACCTACTTGTTGAGGCTTTGGAATTTAGAAAGCCAGAATTCAGGGTCAAATCTTTTACCTTGCCAATAAGAAGGGCCTTTTTTGTCTTTAAAAAAAAGCCAACATTTGTGAACAGTGCCATGGATTTTATCCACTGAAAACAAAATTGTATAACTATGATAGACAGTAACTTTCCACATCGTGTAGCATGTGCGCAAGCATTTCTAGTGAAGTTGGGAAAACAGCTAGAAGAGATGCAGTCTGGTACTGCCGAGAGTTTGGGAACTGGTCTGAAATTGTTGGCCAAAAGTTGAGTTCCATCGCTCCTGCAAAAGAAGAAAGCCCAGCTCCATATTCATTCAGTTTGTTTGTAAAGAGCATAAGAATGTTACAAACACCACATTTGAACTGGCCATCAGTTGGTAAAGTTCCTGCATGTAGATTTTACCACCTCAAAATCATCCCTTAGAGTTATGAATGTTCAGACAATCTAAACCAGGTATGGGGAACACTTGACCCTACAGAAGTTGGGCTCCAACTTCCATTGCCCTGGACCATCATCCATGCTGGTGGGGGCTGGTGGTAGTTTGGAGTCCAGCAGGTTCCCCATTCCCAATCTAACCTAAATCCATGCTTTAGAAATATGAGATCCACTTATATTTTGTAATTGGGAACAGAATGCTCACCGCTGCATTATAAGGGGTCCCCCCCCCCTTGCTTGCATCCCCTCTACAAGCAGAACCATCAAATGCCTTTTCACTTTCTCTTGGGAACATATTTGAACAGGAAATGGCACCTAATGTTCTCCTGGTACGAAAACACACAAGGCCAACTGAGAGGGAAATGTCAGAAGGTGAAGACAGGGTATTGTAATAATATTTCTAAAAAATAAAAAGACAACCTCGAAACTCAAAGCCAGCTTCTCCAACTGGTGCAGCTCTTTTAATAATAAAATGCTTTATGAGCTCCAAGTTCTGATTCTATTAGAAGCTGGGCAGATAATTCTCCTCTGTGCTTTGCAGGAGATGGAACTGAGTACAATTAAGCCTCATCTGCACTGTACATTTAAATCAGTACTGTGCCACTTTAAACAGTCATGGTTTTCCCCAAAGAATCCTTGGAAGTGTGGTTTGTCAAGGGTGCTGAGTTATTAGGAATTCCATTTTTTGTTGCCAAGGAACAGTTCCCAGAGTTCCATAGGAAGAGGGATTTACTATTAAACCACTCTGTGCATGTTTTATTCAGAAGCAATTCTGGCAGTGTTTGATGTGGCTTACTCCCAGGTAAATGTACAGAGGACCACAGCCTTAATTGAGCATATGAATCCCTGGACTGTGCACTGCAGCCTGTTTCACTTTTTCATCCCTGATTGAGGTTGACAATTTGTTCCAGTTTAACATCATCTGCAAATTTAATTTACTGGTTAATATTTCTACCAGATCTTGAGTGAACGTAAGGGAGAATTGATTCCAGTACTAGTCCCTGTAGTGGCTTCATGGCAGAACCAAGAGAGATATCCAGGAAATATATGTTCAGGTTTAATCCATTTTAGCTCCAACTTTTTTGGTGCTGAGTATGTATGTCTGAAATGTCAGTATCCCATCAGTAATGTTATTCTAAACTTTGCTCGGTACCTTTGCAGTTGCATTTCTGGAACACTCAAGAACAATTGACACAACCCAGGCCAAATTAAACTCTTTGCAATCCCAGCGATTTAAGGAAGAAGGAAGAATTTTGGAGTTTTTCTTATGGACCAGCACAGCTTCCTTTTTATGTGCCTTAAATAATATTGAATCTAGCAATTTGGGGAAGATTCTGCAACCAGAGGAAGATACTTTTCTACAACCTGGAGATAGACTTTTTAGATTTTGAGGGTTACATCCCATCCTTAGCTTGACTCTTTTACACATTATATCATCTAAAATTAATATCTGACTTTCACTCTACTGCTGGCCTCCACCTATCCACAAACCTCTGTGTTTTGTTTAAGGCAGAGGTGGGGAATCTCAAACCTCTGTTCCAAATATGGCTCTCTAGGCTTATTTATCTGACCCTTGCAGACCTCCCTAGCTTACACCTCTTCCTCAACCACATACCCTCCTTTCACCCTTCTTGAGTAAGCTGCTTGAGTGGAATATGGCCTTGAACTGTGAAAATGACTCCGGCTTGTCTGGCTGGAGAATGGGATGGGGAAGGCTCTGTGTGTGTGTGTGTGTGTGTGTGTGTGTGTGTGTGTGTGTGTGTGTGTGTACAATGTTTATGAAAGGGACATTCATATTTGTTGTTTCGCCCACCACCAGATGTGACCATCAGAAGATTGTCCAGAAGCAAATGAGGCCCTTGATCTGCAAAAAAAGGCTCCCCACTCCTGGCTTAAGGCATGGGACAGCTCTGGGTTACAAGCAGGGGTGTAAGGAGTCAGTAATCTCCATCCTGTCATGTGTTTGTTGCATTCAGCACTGTTTCCATTCCATTGCAATTCACCTTCTGCTAAAACCGACATTGTCTTGCTTTCCATTCAGTGCATTTCAATGGAAGTGAAATATCAAAAACAATGCAGAAAGTGTCATGAATGTTAAACATTTACAGAGTAACACACACTCTGTAAAACAAATACTGCTCACTTTTTGCTTGTGTGATTTCCACTTCTGACCTCGGGCAAACTTGGGAACTGTGGCCATTTCCACTCCCATTTCCATTTCTGATGGAGTTCTCCAACATCTCTAGTTCCAAGCCAGGCTTTGTATTCCCAGAAATTAGATGCCAGTTCCAAGTTAACTTGTTAACTCTAGCACCTGAGAGAGACTACAGACTCTATCTCAGGACTGTGTCTCCAAGCTGACCCTTATGGCTATGAAGAGTTCTGTGGAATTTGAAAGCTTGACAGGAGTCCGTGACATTTTAATTTGTTCTACACAAATGTATTACCCAACTGTGGATTTCAACCAGTTTATGGATTGGCACGGCTACCTTTGCTTTTTATGCTACTTGGGAGTAAACCTGGTTAAACTCTGCAGTATTCATTTCTAAGTAAACATGTCCAGAATTGAGCCCTTACTCTTTCCTACAAAGTCAATTGGTGTTACTTGCAACACAGCCCATAAAAACACTCCCTGCACTCTGAGTGTGTATTGAAGGGGGCTGGATCCTGGCCCTATATAAGGGATAGGTGGCAATTACATAAGGCAGCTTTCTACAAAGCCAACATGGCATTTTTGTAAAGCTTAAATATTTACTCCACTTCCATATGCTTCACACTCCAAAAGCATTTCGATTCCAAAACATTTTTCTGATTTGCTCTGAAGTGGGTCTTTAGGTCTCTGCAATTTCAAAAGGGATTTGTTGACTGACAGGTCTCAATCTTGACTTCGCTCTGGTTAGCGAGTAGCAATCATACGTGCTTGCTGCTCTTGAACGTCTTGGTTTTGATTTGTTTGCCCGAGCACACAACTATTTATTTCAGTGCAGGGGGGAAAGAAATGTAGAAATTAAAGGCTTGTTGAGTTCCTGAGAGCCAAGCAACAATTATCGAGGTCACGGTGATCTAAAGAGTTGCTTAAAATTAGGGATGGAAGGATCTGTCAATTTTGGGTCTCTCCGTTTCTCATTTTCCCAGCCTTAAATTCAGTCCTCCACATTTCTGCAACAATATCGTTAAAAGTCAAATGGACTTCCTAACAAATTGAGGCTTTTGAAATCACTGGGATGAGAAATGGAAAAGACTGCTTTAGCCTCTCTCATGGTAGAGAGGATGCCATCCCCTAACCTTAGTAACATGGCTATCTAACTGTGTGGGTTGCAAGAAGAGCCATTTTGAAGGCCAACGTATTTTAGTACTACATCTGAGTGTTTAGTGGGTGGAAGAATGTAGCCAGTGGTGGTTTAACACTTCCAAATGGGAGAACTTTGAATCAAGGCTCTGAAAGGTTAATGACAAGGCACAACCCAAAAGCTGGCTGGGCTAAATAGAATGGGTCCTTGATATTGATGGATTAACTAGAAGGCATGCTTCCTTGCCATCCATTTTCTCTTCTGTGATTCTTCCAAATGAGCAGCAACAGCATTTAAAAAATAAGTTGAGGTACACATTGTTAGTCTCTATGTTGCATTTTGAAAATGGTACAGATATGTCTGTAGCTAATGGAGGGGATGTATATGCTATGCAGATTTTAAGCTGCATGCTGCAGTCAATGGTAGTTACTTCCAACGAGTGCCTTGTTTCGCTTTGCTCTTTTCATCCCATTTCTTTACACATTTGCAGACATTGTAAACAAATCATTTCTCATAATTCTACACATTTGTCCACTATTTGCGTTGCTGCACATACTTTTCACCAATGTACACATTGTAATGCACATTTTGGTCAGAGATGTGCATCGCAAAATTCGGAGCGCTGGAAATTCCAAAGTGTTTCGGCTGCCCTGCTGGTTCAGGAACTGCAAATTTGGTTAGGTTCACATTCCACCACCCCACCCAATCCCTAACTGGAACCAAAGTGACCGAACCCTGAAGATGAGTAATGACTTGCATATACAGAAAAACAGACACAGGCGTATTGTAAATAGGTTTATTTATACGTAGACAGCATAATATGTACACATGGGAACTGCTATGCTCCAGAAATACTAAGCAGCAACTCCTGTGATATATCAGTCGAGAGCAGTTTGACTATACAACCGTTCCAATATAACAGGTGCTGAGGACAAAAAGTACATTATCTACGAATATCTGCTTAGTGTTATTTACTCTTGAAAAATGTACAAGATGAGAAACGAGAGGACATATATATGCAATGCTAAACTCCCCCGAGTTCCTTTCCTTATATAAATATGCACAAGTCCGTCATCACCCAGCGATGATTTGCAGCCCGAAGCTCCTGCTGCAACATTCCATGCCAAGACGCTGGCTGCCTCCATCTTGCAGGCACCGACTGAAGTCAAAACAGAAAACGAAACAAAAAGAAGAGCTTTTTGGACACACACACATCCACTGATTCAACTCAGTGCGCTTGTTCTGTCCCTGGAGTCTCCAGGGTTTTTTTTTGGGGGGGGGGGGAGAACCAACGACGACGGCAATAACGACGACAACAAAAGTATAAATAACACACATACAAACAAGCTTGTGGACATATTCTCTCTCTCTCCTCTTTTCCTCCACATGTTATTTGCAACCAATACTGTCAAAGCAGGCAGCTGAATTGCAGTGCATCAGTGTGCAGGAGCATTTAGCAGCTTCTGTGCATTTTGCAAAAACAAAAAAAGAAAAAAGAAAAAAAGAACAACGGAAAACACATGACCCAAGTCTTTACTGGCCAGCTCGGTCTGTAGCTAAGAGGAGGCTGTGCTGCTTCTGTGCTCGCTCCATTAAATTCTTTTTCTTCTTCTTCTTGTCTTTTATCTTCGGAGTCCTCTTTCCTATAAGAAAGAGCGCAACACACATCATAAGCCAACAGTGAGCAATTAGAAAAAGACATACATTTTTGAGAGGCGGGGAGAAGAGAGAGAGAATGACTACAATAAAGTTTGTATCGGACAGCTGGAGCCCATGCCCAATAGAAAAGAGACAATGCCACAAACAATGGACTCCTCGCGGCAACTGATCCCCATCCATAGCTGCTATAATGAATGGAGTTGGGGCATCACGTTGCAACCCTCTACGCTCCTCTGATGGGCACCAGGAATGTGGAGGGGGGGAGGAGGATGAACAAGGTCATGGTCAAGTTCCATGCAGTGCTTTTAAAATGTTGGAGGCCATGTGAGCCCCAGTCACCGCAGGGAGGTCATCCTTAGCAGCTTTCAAGTGTGCTCCAACAAGGAATGGGCACATCTGCCTGTTTCGGTTCCACCAGTTTATCATTCTTCCGATCTTAAATTAAGTTTGCCGCATTTCTGCAGCCATTTGCATTAAAAAGCGGGGGGGGGGCTCAAAAAAAAACACCAGCATTTTAGTACCCATTTCTGCTTAAAATACACCGTTGTATTGATTGATGTATACATTTGTGCAAGCAATTTCCCTTAATATAATGCTTTTTTTTGTATGTAATCTATGCATTTTGCAATATACTTTCCCCCACAATATATGGTATGCACTGGGCAGTGGACTTCCATGGACTTGTCCCATCAACACGAGGATTTCCATGTGCATGATGGGACTTCCCCCCTCTCCTGCTCTCGCACATCCACTGCCCCTCCCCAAATCTGCTCTAGAGGGTTGGGGGAACCCCTAGAATATACATATATATATTTGGGGGGTGCATAGGAGGAGGAACAGGAGACAGAGGAAAACCCCAGTGTACTAGTAGCAATCCTTGCACTGACTAAATACAACCCACTGTTTGGTTGGACAACTGCACTGCAACATTCAGCAAAGTGCAATTTCCAAAGCATGGCTGTGCTTTGGGTCATGTGTTGCTTCGAGAAGTGTGAATTTGTTGGCATCTCAATAAAATGCAAACAAGGCTGAATGCTCCACCATTCCTAGCTCTAGCCCTGAGTGGTATTACTGGTTTGGGTGGGAACAGGGCCAGATAATGCGGCACAACAATGACTCCTCTTCCCAGGAGTGCCAACTTGAATAAAATATGGGGGGCAGGTAAGCCTCACCCCACATTGATTGTGCCAGGTAGGGCTTACCTGCCCCCCCAATATTTTTTTTAAAGTTGGCACCCCGCCTGGGATCTTCAGATAGGGCTGGGAGAGCCTCCTGTCTCAAAACCCTGCAGTGCTTCTGTAATTTGGTGTAGACAGTACTAGATGGGACCAATTGTCTGACTTGGCATCTTCCTTTTATGGGAAGGGCCATAGTTCGGTGGAACAGCATCACCTTTCCACACCCCAGGTTCAACCTCCAGCATCTCTAGGTAAGGCTGAGATAGCCTCCCATCTGAAGACCTGCTGTCATTCCAAAGCTGAGCTCAGATGGACCAACAGGCTGACCCAATATAAAATAGCTTCTTCTGTTTAAAAAAAACGCATCAAGCAGAATGTTCTGGAGTAGAGAACAAACTCCACTTTTTCCAAGGCAGTCCCTTGAACTAATTAAGCCAGCAGTTCAGAGCACGGCCCTCCATTTTTTTCCAACGGGAAGCAGTCTAATGTCATTTGTTCCTCCTCTGAGAATTGGATCAAATTGCCAGCATGCTTTTGAAAATACGTCATGTCCCCCGTGAAAGGGCAATGAAATGCAGTAGACTTAAGAGATTCTAGATCACAGGCTATCCCAGCAACCCACAGCAAACACTCTTTCGGTGGTGTTTCCCTATTCTAAATGCACCCTCAGCAATGGCATATTTGCAGGTGCTAAGACTGTCAAAGCTTTGAGGGGCTGGGATGAAAGGGACATCCTTTTTGCAGTTTGGCACAGGGATGGGGTTAGAACTCAGTTTAAGCAGAACGGCATAAAAAGACAAAGAAAGGGGAGAGAGGAGGAGAAATAAGCAAATTCAGGCTTCATGCTGCTCCATAATAGTCACACAATTGGGGGCAGAGTCACACAAACTCCTTTACACATTGAAAGAAGTTGTAGATGCTGTTGGACCATGTCGCCAAAGCCCTTCAAAGGCCACATTCACACATAAAAGTGGTATTATACCACTTTGAACAGTCATGGCCTCTACCAAATAATTTTGGAGGCTGTGGTTTGTTAAGGGTGCAAGGAAGCTGGAAAAACTATAGATAGCAGCAATTCAGGGGGTGGATGGATGCACCAAAAAGAAAGCCTGGTGCTTTGTCCAACATTATAAAATATATGTATCTCATACTTACATAACATTTCTTTATTATAGTATAATTCAATATCATGCATGGGCAAGGCATTCATCTGCTTGGCAAGAGGAGTCACCTGTAGTTTCTTTGGGCTAGAATACACACTCTTCAGCCACAGGGGGGCACTAGATATTCACATTTAAAATCTGGAGTGGTAGAATTAATTTATTGCTCTCCTTCTATTTTGTTGTTATTGTGCTAATTGAAATGATTTGGATCCCATGTAAAGTGCTGTACCCAACTAAGTTTTACTCAGAGATGGCCCAGTGAAAATAGTGCCCATTAATTTCAGTGGCTCCGCAGCAGCGCTAACATTGGGTAATAGCCACAATTTTGGAAAGTGCCACACAAGCTATTTTTCCTACTAGAATTAAAAAGAAAAACATGTCAAGGGCATGATCCAGCCAAGCCTATTCTGTTGGCAGGAATGGGAGGAACTGAAGTGTATCCTTAGCTCTCCCGCAGAAAATTAAGAAATGTGGCTACACCTCATTAAGGCTCTGTCGTACCCCATTTCCCTTCCTAAAAATCCTTCCTAAACACTCCCATCCTTCATGCTAGGGCTACAATTCCAAGTTTCCTTGTGGAAAACTTATTCACCTTTGATCCCTTTTCATCCTCCCCATTTCTACTTCTCTTTTCTACAAAAGGTAACTAAACTTCCATCTCAGTTACAGATGCAGAGAGATCTCAAGTTGTTTATTGATTTGCTTGTTTGACATTCTCGGGCTCCCAAACAGGCTTCCATATAGCAGTCCCAACAATATCTATGAAACATAGGGTATAATGTGAAACATCAGCAGTAAAAGAGCAAGCAAAATAATAAAACAGTGGAAGCTGGGGCTGAGGCTGACGATAATCTAGACGTGGCCTCCAAAACCTTAAGGGATCAGAATGGTACAGTGGTACCTCTACTTACAAATTTAATGCGTTCCGAACGCACATTCGTAAGTAAAAAAAAAATTGTAAGTTGAATCCCATAGGAATGCATTGGGAGAAAAAATTCGTAAGTCGAAGCAACCCTATCTAAAAATTCATAAGTAGAAAAAATCCTATCTAAACCGCATCCAAGATGGCGGACGGAGCTCCATTCGTAAGTAGAGTTATTCGTAAGTAGAGTTATTTGTAAGTAGAGGTACCACTGTATTTCCAACAGGATAGAATCCCATCAATATTGGGACATTCCATGCCTCTAAAGCAGGTATGCAGTCCTCTGTATGTTTCTGAATGACGTCCCAATATTTCGGGCCAGGCTTCCTGGGGCTGATGGGAGTTGTACTTCAGCAACATCCAGAGAGTCAATATTTCCACCAATTTTATTTGGACATTGAGCAGAAAACTGGGAAGTGGGCTTATTTTTCAAAGGTCAGATTGGCTTATAAAATATACGGAGCTATTCAAATTTATTTTGTGAGCAACTCGGATCATTTCTCAGTCAGCCCAACCTAAGAAAGGTCAAGGGTGCTCATCCATCTCTACCCACAAAGTGCCTCTGATGTCTGGCTCTAAGCAATGCATCTTGCCCCTCTAGTCTTGCACAACCGGGAGCACAAGCGACTGCCATGTGAATGTGCCCCAACTGGAAAGCCTGCTTTGCAAAACTGTGCTGCAAAAGTTGAAATAGTCTCCCTGTGGTGAGTGATCCCTACCCCAGCTGTAAACATAGGATGTCTGTCATCTTGTCAAGAATCCCCATGTCCCTGCAAGACATTGCCTGCCATTGCTGGGAAGACTCTTAACAGAATGGTGGTGATCTACATGGCAAATCCTTCAGCTGGGAACCACTCATTGTAGAGAGGGTTGGTTCTGCAGCTCCCTCATGGTGAGCATCTTGTACGCATTGACCTTTAGTTAAAGACTGGTTAGAAACTGAATGATTGAAAAATCCATGGTGCTTAGCTAATGGCATCTCTGTCATTGTTAATTACATATTTACCCTGCTGGTTGGTCCCTAGAGCACACATAGAGTGGCACACAATAAAATGCAGAGAATTGCAATACCAAAACCACAGTGAAGAAGAAACCATCAGAATGGACTTCAGAATTACAAATTAAAAACAGACAACGGATGGAAACCAAATTAGCAAGCCTCGCGCCTAGGGGACGGGGGAGAATTTCGGTTTGGTTTGTTCCCATTCAGAATATGCAAAGTGAAATTGGCAGTTCTCCAAATTTTGCAATGCATTTCTCCGATGAGTCAGGATTGCTCAGAAAGGTGTGCATATTAGGACAAAGGGACACTAAAATGCTGGTGAACTTTTGAGAGGGTTTCTTTTTTGTGGGGGAAACTGATGTGGAGAACTGAAGTTAATATTGGAAAAATGAGAAACTGAAACTGTTTGACTTGCTCATCCCTATCTTCATCCATGTTCAAAATATATGGAGTCCTGGAACTTGATTTTGCTCCTTGAAGATGAGTTTCCATAAGACAGGAGTCCCAGAAAGAAAGCCCTGTTTCCTAGAAGAAGCCAATGTAATATATGAAGGGAGTTGCATCAGAACAGGGCCTCTCCTGATCTTAGGCTATGGGGAAGCCAATGCAGTGGGCTATGCTGCTTGAGAACAGGTTCATCTAGGTCCTTGATATTTCCAAGGGGGCAAAACCTGCTCTTCACACTCGACATTCCCACATTTATTCAGTTACTGAACTTCAAAATCATTGCCACCCAATTCCTGTTATTCCCACCAAACCGGTGATCACAAGAGCATCCACACACAACTCCTTAAGTGCAATTATACTACAAAGCCATTCGGTGCTTCAATGGAGATCAATAAAGTAAAGGATGGAGATGAAAGAGCTGCCACACCATGAAAGGGTTTATTAGCCTACTTTGGGTCATTACCTCTAGGAAACTACCAAGGTGGATAAGTGGGCTGTTCAAACACAAAACAATGACCACCAGGGTGCTTTGTGATTAACAAGCAGAGCTTCGGGGTGCTTCTTTGAAAGCAAAGTAACTACTACTTAACAGCTGTGAAAATGTTCGGTGCTCGCAGCGGACCACTAAATTAAAAGCAACTTGCAGCTGATGGTTAGGGATCAGTTAAACAGGTCTTTAGACAAAACATCAGGAGAGCACGGAAAAATGCACCACGTCCCGCATTCTGGCTTAGATTTCGCCCTGCTTAAAGTTTCAAAAGCAGATACTTTGCCTCCCTGTGTTCTCACCAGGCTGTGCTTGGCATACCTTCTCTCTCTCTCTCTCTCTCTCTCTCTCTCTCTCTCTCTCTCTCTCTCTCTCTCTCTCTCTCTCTCTCTCTCCCCCAATGCCGCAAAGAAGGGGAGGGGAATCCCGTGATTGTGGCGCCGGTAAAATTTAATTTCCACAATGCAAATCAGATTATGCTCCATTAAGGACCTTTTCTACGAAACGTCAAAATGTTGGGAATGTATTTGCTCATAGCCAGTTTTTCATTTGCAGAGTGCTACTCGTTAGAGAGGTGTGCAATAAATAAATAAGATGAAGGACACACACAAAAACCCCTTCCTCTTGCAAAAGGGCAGAACAACAATACTATACTTGTAGTCAGGGACTTTTTTCCAGCCGGAACTCGCCAGAACTGAGTTCAGGTGGGCACCACTGAGCTCAGGTGGGCACCATTGCCATTATAAGAGAACAAGGGAGGCCTTCATGGTGAGTTCTAGAAAAATAGCACTGCTTGTAGTATTTATCAGGTATATATAGAGCAACTGGCACATAGGAAGTCTAGTCCTGTGTTCTGCACCCTTCAGAACACATTAGCTCAGTGCTGTCCACTCTGCAAGCAGACAACTCTTCAAGGTCTCAGGCAAAGGACTTTCCCAGCCCTAAGATGGGGAACCCCATGTTACTCCTAATGTCATTGGACTACAACTCCCATTCAATGAGTCCAATGATCCCGTAAAGGAGGCCTGGACAGTCTATTGGACATCCACATGTTGTTGGAACTCACCCGTTCCCCATCGCCCTTGGCCACTGTTCATGCTGACTGGGGCTGATGAGAACCAGAGTCCAACTACCTTCAGAGGGATGCAGACCACCTGTCATATAAATACAGGTACCTGCCACACACAAACCACTAAGCTAGAGTTCCTCTCCAAATGTACACTTATCCCAAAAGAGACCCATTTCGAGTCTTGCACGCTCAACAATCGCTAGCTAGAAGCTCTCATGCAACTTGCAATGCAAACAGGAAAAAGAAGATCATTTGTACTGCCAGCAGCTATTTGTATTAGTATTTGTTTAACTTAGAAGTCTATCTTTATTCCATATGCCCTGAGCCTAGAGCTTTGCTGTACTTCTGGCCCAGAGTCTGTAGCTATGTCTGGCGCAGAGACACCGCCTGGGGAGGTTCACGTCATGTTTGGATGGGTCAACATGAAGATATTCATCATTGCTTCAGAGCTACTAAAACAGTCATGCTCACAGATTTTTCCATAAAATATGAACCTCCAACTTGATGGTAATAATTGTGCAGACATGGATGTCCACAGTCACGGGTGACACTCACTAAGCTTTGCTGCTGTGCCATTTTAAATACCTTCCAATTTCTGTGGAGCTGAAATACTCTCACAAAAGCCCAGGTTGGGACAATTCAGGAAAGCAAATCATTTACTATCAGTTTCTCATAGGAAAGAACCTCATGTCCAGACTTTAATGCCCAGCAAACTATGGTTTGCACTAGATAATGGGAGAAGAGTAGCTACCAAGCTCATCACTTGCTTGTTTTCAAAACAACCACCACCACCATAGTTCATCTAGCAACAATAGTTAAGTCTGAACCAGGTCACTGGGACTTTGCAATATGCAATCTTGGTTTGTAGGGAGTGCTTAAACCAGCCTTCCCTAAACAAGTGTCCTCAAGGTGTTTTGGGCTGCAACTCCCATCATCCCTGACCATTTGCCATGATGCTTGGGGTTGATGGTTCAGAACATCTGGAGAGTACCACACTGGGGAAGGCTGGGCTTAAACCAGAGTTTCCTGGTCTGGACATCATTGAGAAACTGTGGTTTAACAAACCAGAAAGTCTTCTCTGCCACTTGGTCACAAGTACCTGTTCCATCAAATCATTGCTGAACTGAGACATCTGAACTGAGCGTGTCTTAAAAAAAATACTGAAGGAAGTGCAAGGAAGTTTAACAGTTTACGAAAAATGAAGCTGCTACTCTTGTCAGCCCCAAAGCCCATCATTAAAATTGTTTTGTTTTGTTTAAAAAACCTGCCTCTTATATATTGTAAAATCTGAAGCGAAATACATATTTTTTGTTTCAGTTAAGCCTAAGTGCATCTAATGTAGACTGGAATCAATGTCTCCTCCAATCTGTGCTTTAAAGACAGAAAGAAAGAAGAGAAAGATTACCCAGGTAATGTTATAGTTGGCATAGCTATTTTTATTCATACAGATAAAGACAGGTTTGATTTATTCAAATTGTAATGTATACTCAGATATTTCTGTCTTCTGGCGAAAGATTTAGCCCACGTATTAATGTCTCTGCTTTAGTCTCCAAGAAGCAGCCTGTTTCCTCATCATCTGTGGACTTCAGGGGACCTTGAAAACGAACTTTGCTAGGTTACTGTATTTCTTCACTCTTTTGGATGCTTAGTCGATTCCCAGATTTTATTCTGAACAGTGCATCACCCACTGAGACTAGGGATTGCAGGGGATGATTCATCAGTCAGTATTTTTTTGCAAATCAATATGACTGGTACCTCCTGAACCCATACACGAACAGAGACTCAACTTCCTTCAAAACTCGCCCCTCTCCAGATGTTGGGATGCAGTCCTGAAACCGAAAAATGCATGCAAAAAAAACTTATTTGGGGGGAAGGTTCACACGAAAACCACACTCACTGCTGAAATTAATGTACAAAATGCACTACTTGCAAAAATGTGCACCATATTTTTCGCTCCAAAAGACGCACCTGACCAAAAGAAACACCTAATTTTTAGAGGAGGAAAGGGGGAAAGCCCTGTTTTTTGGGATCAGCTCACAGTTGTGCAGCTTTTCTGCAAAGGGGGAAAGCCCTGTTTTTTGGGATCAGCTCACAGTTGTGCAGCTTTTCTGCAAAGGGGGAAAGCCCTGTTTTTTGGGATCAGCTCACAGTTGTGCAGCTTTTCTGCAAAGGGGGAAAGCCCTGTTTTTTGGGATCAGCTCACAGTTGTGCAGCTTTTTTGCAAAGGGGGAAAGCTCCATTTTTTTTTAGCATCAGCTCACAGTAGTGCAGCTTCTTTTGCAAATGGGAAAAGCCCCATTTGGGGGGGGGGGGTCAGCTCACAGTTGTGCAGTTTTTTTGTAAAGGGGGAAAGCTATATTATTATTTTTAACATCAGCTCAAAGTTGTGCAAAGAAGGGCTAGATAGAGAGGCTTGGGGTGGAGAACATTTGTCCCCTGAGGTTCTTCCCCCCCGGCCCTAAAACAATCTTGCAACTTGAATTGTTGAGGTGACTGAACTCTAACCCTGTGCTCTTAGTGCCAGGCCTCAAGGTAAAGTAACCGTAAGAAGAGATCCACTGGATTAGGCCAGTGGCCTATCTAGTCCAGCATCCCGTTGTCACAGTGGCCAACCAGAGGCCTGTGGGAAGCTTACGAGCGCAGCAGCATTTCTGTTCCTTTTGGGGGGGGCTTGACGGAGATCTGAACTAAGTAAGTGCCCTTCAATCATGGAAGGATGACGCAGGAAACAGCAGCTATCATTCGGAGTCGTGACTCGTGTCTTTCTTTACAGAGAAGAACTAGCAGGCAAATGCCCTGTGGAGATATCTGGGCAAACTTAAACTGTATTTACACAAGAATGGATCGCCTTAATTTACAGGACAATGGAGAGGGGTGATGTAAGATACCTTCCTGAATAACGCCATTAAAGGGTTTACTGCTGACAATATATCTGTAACCCACAAGCTCGTCTGTAAAGTTGTGGGTTTTTTCCCAATGAAAATAAAAACCTGGCCCTCAACTACTTGTATTTCATCCCCCTTGGCTCTAAAATTCCATGTGGCAGTTGCCATTTGTTGCCAGCTTCTGAAAGCAGATCTGTTTTCTCATAAATGCAATGTTTACTTGCTAGGAAACTTAACATCTCATAGGCTAGACAGTGGATCACTCTCAAATTCTTCACTGATACACACACTATGCATGATCCCTGAACATTGCTTAAAGCTAAAATAAAATAAAATAAAATTAGATAAAATAATTAATAAATAAAGGTGGGGAGGGGGGTCAGCCGGCAGCTGCTTCTAAACTTGAGCCAAAACCCATCTAGCTGATCCAATCAGAGGAGCCACAGCCTGCAAGGATGGCTCCGGCTGAAGCAAAGTAAATTAATCATCTCGCAAGCCACATCTCACAGCCAACAAAAATCACTTTACTTATGAAATATGAAATGAAGATTTGAACTTGGCTCTTGGGAAACATAAGGTTAGCATAACAGCCCACCACACCAGCAATTCCGGCACAGGACCCAGCAGGAATCTTAAGCATCACTTCAAGAAACATTTCCCTGCCAGCATGTACAATTTCAGTTCCACGACTCAGTTCCTACAGCTGAACCCAGGTATGTGCCTCTTCAATCACCGCGGGTGAACCTCATAAGGAAAAAAGACCACCAGCAACCATAACACTTCTTTTTAAAGTTTATTGTTATAATGATTCTGGTTGGGTGGGATTTGGAATTTCAGGTCAATAATGAATTAGTTTTTAACCTACATCGTAGCTTAACCCAAAACATGGAACAAGGCTAGAGAAACATAGCTTTGATTACCTGGGGGGGGGGGGGGGGCAGACGGCACACTTCTAATTTTTTGCATGTTTCCTTTTCCACTTTGTCTCAGTATAATCTGTGCACACCCTCCCTCTCAAAATCGCATCTGCAGGTTTTTCTTAACTTCCTTTTTAAAAATACTCAGTTTGCTGAACTGGTACAAATTAAGCAGACCTCTTTTCTTTCTAAAACGCTCAATTTGTTGAACTGGTACAAATTAAGCAAACATCTTTCTTTTTCTTTCCTTCTTAAAACAAGAAAGATGCCCTGGGAACTGTTGGCTAGAAGAAAAATTGTCCAGAAACAGCCACTGACGCAGGACGATCTACAACAATCACAGGATTTTTATTTTTATTTTAAAAAAATAATCACTTGATTTTATGCAGAGAAATCAAGAGTGACAGTTTTCGGGATGTAATGTGGAAATGTAACGACTCCTGACACCCACAGCAGATTGTACAGAGTGCTACAAAGGCAGGAGCATGATCTGACAGGTTTGGCCAATGGAAACGCTTCAGGGGTCCCTTATGGAGAGGAACTATCATAGATAATGGGTGGGGAACTTGTGGTTCCCCGGTGCTGTTGGACTCCAACTCCCATCAGCCCCCAGCCAGCAAGGTCAATTGTCAGGGGTGTTGAGAGTCCTAGTCCAAGAACATGTTCTGCATCCTGGCTTTAAGTTGTTGGGCTATATTATACCTACAATTGTTATCTTCCAAGTCTACAATTCTATGATTATACATTTGGTAGACAGGAAAATCAAAGCTTTATTGAAAATGTTCAATACGATGCAGGCGAAGATTCAACTGTACAATTGATTGGGAATGCTGTAGATTAGGGAGGAGAAGAATAGAATTGGAAGGGTCTTGCTATTGATATCATATGTGGTGGTCGTGTAAGGTAATAAAAGCTTTCTGGGAGATGATATATAATGAAACGAGGGAAAATGTTTTAAATAACTTTTGTCAAAAAACCAGAAGCTTTTTTTTATTGCATAAGGTAACAACATTCCAAAGGAGCAGAAAAGTGAGAGATTTTACTTTCTTGGGTTCCATGATCACTGCAGATGGTGACAGCAGTCATGAAATTAAAAGACACCTGCTTCTTGGGAGAAAAGCAATGATAAACCTAGACAGCATCTTAAAAAGCAGAGACATCACCTTGCCTACAAAGGTCCGTATAGTTAAAGCTATGGTTTTCCCACTAGTGATGTATGGAGTGAGAGCTGGACCATAAAGAAGGCTGATCGCCGAAGAATTGATGCTTTTGAATTATGGTGCTGGAGGAGACTCTTGAGAGTCCCATGGACTGCAAAATCAAACCTATCCATTCTTCAGGAAATCAGCCCTGAGTGCTCACTGGAAGGACAGATCGTGAAGCTGAGGCTCCAGTACTTTGGCCACTTCATGAGAAGAGAAGACTCCCTGGAAAAGACCCTGATGTTGGGAAAGATGGAGGGCACAAGGAGAAGGGGATGACAGAGGACGAGATGGTTGGACAGTGTTCTCGAAGCTACGAACATAAGTTTGACCAAACTACGGGAGGCAGTGGAAGACAGGAGTGCCTGGCTTGCACTGGTCCATGGGGTCACAAAGAGTCAGACATGACTAAACGACTAAACAACAACCAACATTCCAAAGGAGCAGAAAATACTTTTTATGTATGTGACAACAGCCACACGGATGCTACTAGCCCAAAGATGGAAAGAAGAAAAAGTCCTTACCAGACAGGAATGGTAAACTGAGCTGATGGACTATGGCAAAATGGCAAAGCTGACTGGAAAGCTCAGGAACCAAGAGGAGAAAAATGTTAAGAAAAAATGGGGAAAATTCATAATTTATTTAGGTGATGAAAACATTAGCAGGATTTTAATCATACTTGTAAGAAATATGGTGGATAATATGGATAGATATAAAATATAGATTATTATATAATATGTAGTTGAAAATGTTGACATTAGGACCCACGGAGGGGATGGGGGGGGGAATTCACGAGATACAGAGAAATATCTGTATATGGAAATGTATTTGGTTTTGTTATAAATTGATAATTGAAAAATCAAATAAAAAAAAGATTGTTTTAAAAAGAAGAAGAGTTGAAAGGGTCATCTATTCCAAAACCCTGCAATGCAAGAATCCTGACCACAGCTGTCCCTGGGTGGGCTCGAACCACCAATCTTCTGGTTGACAGCCAGACACTCTGACCCACTGCTGCCAGCACAGCAATCAAGAATTACGGTGACATACCAAGGGAAATAGAAATATGAAAGACTGGTATAAAAGAAGGTCGCATAACTATATATAGCCGCTTCGTCTTGGAAGAAGATCACTAAAATGATCTCTGGTTATAGCATCAATTGTGGAATGTATATGTGGAAGGTATGGATGGTGTGGTCCTACCATTGGATAAAATGAGGCAGCTGCCTCAGGCGGCAAATACAATGGAATCTCGATTTATGAACACCTCGGTTTACGAATTTTCGGTTTATGAACGCCGCAGACCCATCTGGAACGGATTAATTCACTTTCCATTACTTTCAATGGGAAAGTTTGCTTCAGTTTATGAACGCTTCAGTTTATGAACAGACTTCCGGAACCAATTGTGTTCATAAACCGAGGTACCACTGTACTGGGGGACAGAGAGCAGCGGTGAGGTGTTTGAGCACAGCGCATTCTCTGTGTGTGACACAACTTGCAATGCACTACCTAAGCAAGCTGTTGCCCTGAGGAGAAAGAGGCCTTCCCGTTGCCAGGGTTTAAATAAGAGTCATCTGCCAGTCCAGCTGGCTTATGTACGGTAGTTATGTGGAATAAAGGGGCCATCTTGTACTTTGGCGGTCCCTCTCTCTTTGGCAAGAGAACGAAGCTGCTAGCCTCACAACTGGCTGGAGTCTTCCCACATGCAACAGCCCCACCCTAACCCTGACCGCGTAGAAGAAAAAAATATGTCAAAAGTGATTACACCTTTAATGTAACATGTAGCTTGGCCCTAATGGCGATAGCTCTAGCCAGAGTAGATCCACAACTGACCTAGATTGCAATGGGTCTACTCTGCGTAGGGCTAGCATTGCATGCAACCCAATACCATTTAAAGTAATTTAACTGTGTGGTATTCAACTACGTTTTCTTCAGGAAAAGACACCTGGAAATGAATGGGCCTTAGTCATGTGCGTTCGTTTCAATGCATCTGCTCTTGAGGAAGTTAAATACCACCCACTGTATTAAATGTAAGATGAAATTTAATTTAATTTTTAAAATGTCAGGGAAGTGTACATTAGGGTTGGTTGAATCTATGTATTTGTGGTCCATGTCCATTTATTTTAAGTCATTTGTGTTGTTGTTTTTTAGAACATTTTGATTTTGAATATATATTTCACCACGACAGACATAAATGTAATAACTATTTGTATCTCAACGTGTGCATTTCTAAATTATTTTATCTTAAAATATTCGTTTTAATGGATTTTTTGAGAAGAGAACTATTTTACAAAATTCAGTTTTTGGATGTTGTTTTTAATGAAAGCCCAGTATGTTTGAAGAGGCCAGGATTCCACAGTACCTCCCTCCCCTTACACTTATGGTCCTGCAAACATCATCGGAAGCAAATATTTCCGCGAGGAAAGTTCCCAAAGGACAAAGCACTAGCAATTATCTCTGGAAACCTGGCTTGAACCTCACCCAGAAAAGTAAAGGTCCACTTTAATGAAACTAGGAAGGTCATGAATGGTCCTGAGCAGCTGCAACAATTCAAACATGCCATACAAGAGTAGCTCTTTCTCAGATCACTCTCATTTCTGAAACAGACCATGCCAGGTTCAGGCAGGAGCTTAGAAATTAGGTTGAAAACCCTCAGCAGTTCAAGAAACCATGCAAGTCAGCAAATACCTTTCGAAGTCATTTTCACTTAAAAAAATGTCTGCAGCAGAGATGCATGAGCCAAATGTGTTGGGGACTATAAAAATCAAAAGCCGATACGAACCTTGGCTCGCGAAACCAAGAAACATCTCCAAATTTCAGAATTACGTCCATAATTAAATACCCAATTTCCTGCTGTTTTCCTCCCCTTTAAAAAACAAATCTAGGTGGTTATAATCACAGAGCAAGGCTTCAAGGAGGAGCAAACCAGATCTAATTATTACTCCCTGCTTTTATTTTCCAGTGAAAGTCCTGGCATGAAAGCACAGCAAAAAGTCCAAGCGAGGCAGGATACTGCTTGGAGTTATAGCTTACATTTTAAAATAGAAGAAAGGGGGGGGGAGAGAGAGACCTCAGTAAGGTCATTGAGAGCTCCTATTTTTAAAAGGGAAGTATGATTGTTAGGGGAAAATTTGATTATAAAACTCGCCTGGTATTAGCTTCATCCAAACTAAGCATAAACAAACTTTTTTTAAAGAAAAATAAATTAGTTACTGAACCATGCAACCACCAGCAGTAAATGTTATCACTTCATTTTCTGCAAAATAGCTCAGAAACCTTAAACCTCCCCTTGCTTAACCCATCCAGCTATTCTCTCAAACAATTATGTGAGCTGTTTTCATTCCCAAAAGGGAGAATTTGGTGGCTGGATGGCCCATGTGACCTGTCAAAAGCCCTGTTGAGCAAAAAATGCTGGAAGGTGACGCTTGCGGCAACAACTTATTAAATTGCAATGCTGGGCTTGCATGGAATTCACCTCTTTTGCTTTCAGAGCTGCCATCTTAAACACACAATGGATGGTGTCCCCTTGAGCCCAGTGGGACTTACTTCTGAGTAAACATGCACAGAGTTTACCCCCCATGTCTAGTGAGTTTTGTAATAGGCCTGCTCAGCTGATGGACCAAGAAAGTGATTCCACAACTGAGCCAAAGCTGAATGGCACAGTGTATGGGCATTTGTGTGTGTGTGTGTGCAAAAAGGCCCAGGTTCAACGTCAGGCATCTGCAGAAATGACTGGGAAAGACCCCTCTGAGGAGCCCCAGAAGGCGGCTCCCAGTCTGTGTAGAGCGGACAATATGGAGCTAAGTGGACCACAGTGGACTCAAAGGATTGTAGAGTTGGAAGGGACCCTGAGGGCAATCTCGTCCAACGCCCTGCAATGCAGGAATCTCAACTGAAGCATCCATGGCAGCCATCCATCCAACCTCTGCTTAAAAACCTCCCATGTAGGAGAGTCGACCACCTTCTGAGGGAGTCTGTTCAACTGTCAAACAACTCTTTCCACCAGAAAGTTCTTCCTGGTATTTAGTTGGAATCTCCTTTTTTTGTGTAACTTGAAGCTGTTGGTTTGGTTCCTACCCTCCGGAGCAGGAGAAAACAAATTTGCTCTATCTTCCTCGTGAAAGCCCTTTAGATATTTGAAGATGGCTATCATATCTCCTCTTTGGCGCTCCTTTTCCAGACTAAACATACCCAGCTGTCTCAACTGTCCCTAACAGTTACCTCACCCAACCCACATTTTACCAGCTTCTCAACAAGAATATCATGGGGCACTTTGTCAAAAAATTGTCTGATTTGGTGTAAAGGCACCTTTCTCCTTTCCTCCTGGAACCCTCAGAACTGTTTCTGAGGATAGCAGGGAGGATGCTATGAATTGGCATGGCATGTAAACTGGATGAGAAGTTACTCAATTATTACTAGTCATGCTTAGTCCTCACTAGGGTGTGCCTGAGGCCTCCTTTAGGGGGTACATTTGTTTTTGTACTGCTGCAAACCTTGGAACTCCCAATGCCTTGTGTGTGGATGGTGTTGTGTTGGTTACATAAAATAGGCCATGGGAAAACATTACTAACAACAGCCTCCTGATCACTTGTCACTTAGCCTTCATTCAGGGTTTTCTTCTCCAGAATTTCCTTCAGATTTGTTTTTCCTCTGTGGATCTCGTCTGGGTTGGTTGCATACATGGAACATGCTGCAAAAATATTAGCATTTGGAAGGAAAAATGAAAACCAGAATCACCATACAGTGGGACCTCGACTTATGAATTTAATCCGTTCCGAATGCACACTCGTAAGTCGAAAACTTCGTAAGTCGAGTTTCCCATAGGAAAAACGGTTTCCCATAGGAATGCATTGGAAACGGAAAAATTCGTAAGTCGAGGAAACCGCATCTAAAAACCCGTAAGTCGAGGAAACCACATCTAGCCACGAACGGGTTTTCCGTTCGGGTGTCAAAAAAACTGTAAGCGCACAGCCACTTTTTCCGCTCGTAAGTCGAAAACATCGGATGTCGAGTACTTCGTAAGTCAAGGTCCCACTGTACATAGATTTGGTGTGTATAGACAATAGCTTTCGGTTGCTTCCTCCCCACTGATATTTCAGTTGGTTTTAATAATAAATCACATCTATGACATTTGTTTTAATAATACGTTGAGCCAATAAATTAGCAGCAGTACAAGTCATTTGATAAGACACCCTCCCTTTCACACTCACGAAAAAAGGGGGGGAAGTAAGCCGGAGTAAGAGAAGCAAGAGAATGAGAACAAAATATGAAGAAGAAAAATGGGAAAGATCCACACAAATGCCACGTACACACCATTTAACCTAGAAAGCTGTCTGCAGACAAACGCCGGCTCCCTCGGCCTGAATCAAGATGAGCGCTGCACCCCATAGTCAAGTTTGACTGGACTTAACCGTCCAGGATCCTTTAGCTTTACCTAACACACCATACATTTAAAGCACATGTTGTCCCCCTAAGAATCTGGGGGACCATAGTTTATTAACTATGTGTTGGGAATTGCAGCTATGCGAGGGGTAAACTACAGTTCCTGGGATTCTTGGCGGGGGTGCACTTTAAATGCATGGTGTGTATGTGCAGCCAATGCAAGTCATATTTTAAACCCATGGAAATTGACAGGACGGAACACATGAGGCACAACTAATTATTCCCGCTACTTTCAACGGGGCTCAGAAGTGTGACGGGTTAGTTCGGATCCAACACATGGGATATATTCCCCGGGATTAAAGTATTAAAACTAAGATTCAGCGAAGATTATAAAGTGAGATTAGTTTCAGTTGCCGCATCCTGTCAAAGCTGCACAGCCTTAGGGCACGCGCACAACACATGACACAAACTGCCATTGAGTTCACAGCAATGCCAAGCGGCAGGCGATATTGCAGAATTGTCGTTGTACCTGGTAATCACATTTACTCTGGGGGCCCTGCCAGCCAAACGGGGTGGCTTCTTTCCCCTCTCACAGTGGCTTAAGTTATAGCCTCTGGAAATGCTCAAAAACACACACCCTAGATATGTTTGGGACAGCTGGCAGTCCCTACTGAATGGTGTCAAGGTGAGGACTAAAGTGTGGGCATGCACAGGCATTGGTGCAATTTTTGCAGTACTAAATGATTATTTAGGTGCAGAATTACTACTCACCCCATGGTGTAAGCTCACTTCGGCAGCCAGACTGGTGACTGGGAGCGGCCGCCGGGACCACATAACACCCATCCCAAGAGATCTACATTGGCTCCCAGTACGTTTCCGAGCACAATTCAAAGTGTTGGTGCCCTAAACGCCTTTAAAGCCCAAAATGGCCTCGGTTATGTATAACTGAAGGAGCGTCTCCACCCCCATCGTTCAGCCCAGACACTGAGATCCAGCGCCGAGGGCCTTCTGGCGGTTCCCTCACTGTGAGAACCAGGCAGAGGGCCTTCTCGGTAGTGGCACCCGCCCTGTGGAGATAAACAACTACCTGACATTTAGAAAATACATAAAGGCAGCCCTGTTTAGGGAAGTTTTTAATCTGTGATATTTTAATGTATTTTAATGTGTGTTGGAAGCTGCCCAGAGTGGCAGGGGGGACCCGGCCAGATCCTTCCTTCCTTCCTTCCTTCCTTCCTTCCTTCCTTCCTTCCTTCCTTCCTTCCTTCCTTCCTTCCTTCCTTCCTTCCTTCCTTCTCTGCCCTCTCACATACACAGCTACAACTCCTCTGCCTTCTATTCTGCAGGGTCTGCATCCTTGGATAACATCTCCATTCCATCAGGTTTCCACTTTTCCCCCTCTCCCCATATTTACTCTTTCTGCTTACAACCAAGCACACCTCCCCTATCTTGGCTCAGAGGCTTCTGGGTTGGCAAAAAAAAGGGGGGGGTCACCTGCTGCTCTTCATTTGTAGAACTCAGGGCGGATCACAACATAAAGACACAAGGCAAAAACACAAGATACATACTAAAAACAAGAATAGGAACAAAGCAAACCAAGAACCCTCCAAAACATGTAAAAGCCTATAGGATGTTGATCAGCCAGTAGCCTGGTTGAAGAGTAACCTTTTTTGAATGGCGCCTAAAGGCATATAATGAAGGTGCCAGCCTAATCTCCCTGGGGAGAGCATTCCACAAACAGGGAGCTGCTGCAGAAAAGGCCCATTCTCGTGTTGCCACCCTGTGGATCTCTCATGGAGGAGGCACACAAAGAAGGGTCTCAGGTGGTGATCACAGGGTCCAGGTACGTTCATATGGAGAGCGGGAGTCCTTGAGGTATCACGGTCCCTGCCAAACTTACAGGTGCCACTTCTTTTGCCCACACACTTGCCCTTTCCCCGTAGCTGGTGAAGGGGGCTGTCCAGCCATCAGAGCTCAGAGAAGTTACCACTGTTGAACGCCTGGCCGTTAGTTCCCACTGAGGAAGTATCAATCAGTCATTTGGGACATCTAACCTATAACCTAAGAAAGGAATATTCAGTCAGAAGCCATCATGAAATATCTATGTACAGTGGTACCTCGACTTCCGAATGCCTCGACTTCCGAAGGTTTAGACTTCCGAAGTCCACTAACCCGGAAGTACTTTCGCCGCACGCGCGTTCTGCGCATACACAAAGCGCAAAATCACACTTTGCGCATGCGCAAAATGGAGGTTTCGACTTCCGAAGAGTGCTACGGAACGGATTGCCTTTGGAAGTCGAGGCACCACTGTATGTGTACTGTTGATCTCCAAAGTGACCCAACTTACCACTCAGCCAAAAAGTAGAGAAAGTCATTACTTGGATGCTAGAGCTTGAAGGGAAACAGTTGAAAGGGAATGGAATTTGTTCGGCTTCCTATGGACGTGATTGCTCAGCCACATGATATCAGATTGTCGATACCTTATTCCAGTGGGCTTCCGGTTAAAGCCCCAAGGCTTCCCTTCCGTGAGTTCTCGGCAATGTTTTTCCTATTAGTCCTTCCCACCGCTAGACTTTCTCTGGGCCTCAAACCCTGCTTCAATCATCATTTTTAGCTGTTTAGGCCAGTAAAAACGCTTTGATACCTGATGTGCAGCGCTGCCTTGTATATCTTTCCTAGGAAGCTCATACCATTTGGCCCGAAAGCCTCTCCGCAGGCAGTGCTGATCAAAGACACCATCGCTCCTTCTTCTGCTGTAACCAAACCCTCCGAGTTTGATCCATCTAACAGCCCTATCAACATGACAGGCCTCTGTCTAATGTTAGCCTAAGGGCTTGCCTCTTCCATACCCAATCCAACTTATTAAATTCGCTCCCTTCTTCCTACGGTTTTGAAATGTGTTCAGCTTGACCAAAAGGAGGAGGAAAAGGACGGCATTTATCAGCAGCAGATGGCAAAACTGTATATGTGCCAAGTACGGGCAGCAAGCTGTGTGCTTTCCCCCGTAATTGTGTTACGTTCGTCCCAACTAAGAAAAGAAGAGGCATGTATGAGAGGCGGTGCTCACCGACATTGCATTGCTCAGGCTGCCTCATTAATGACAGTCACATTATTATTACTTATTAAATTTGTATACCGCCCTATACCTGCATGTCTCATGACTTCCCTTTCCATGATGGGACTCAACACTGGGTTTTCTGGTGCAAGATCCAGATCCACTTAAGTTTCCGCAAGGTTGATGCTCCTTGCACCTTAAGACACTGTCGGCACAATTGGAGGCCGATACCCTCTGCTGGTGTCACTGTTCATGTTACAGCTTCGTTCCATGCGCCCAGAGCTAGACCGGAGCCATTGTGTTTTGACAATATTGACATTTATCTCAAGGTTTCCCAGACTTGGGTCTCCAGCTGTTGCTTTTTAAATAGATTCAGAGAAAGAGTTCAAAAAGACATATTTCTGCTCCAGGTGAGATTTAAGCAAAGTCTTAGTGCTGAACAAACTAGGACCCTCGTACCTACACGGCCGCCTCTCCTGGAATGCCCCGCGGAGGACTTTAAGACCCACAAATAACAACATTTTGGAGATTTCGAGCCATAAGGTGGTCAGATTGGTCTCAAGTAGGGCCAGGGCCTTTTCAGTACTGGCCCCGACTTGGTGGAATGCTCTCTCACAGGAGACCAGGGCCCTGCAGGATTTGAAATCTCTCCACAGGGCCTTCAAGACAGAGCTGTT
Organism: Zootoca vivipara; assembly: GCF_963506605.1. Lineage (NCBI taxonomy): Eukaryota > Metazoa > Chordata > Lepidosauria > Squamata > Lacertidae > Zootoca > Zootoca vivipara. Next base: position 19,363,220 of record NC_083283.1, on the reverse strand, counting down.
CCGCCTGGCCTTTGGGCTGGACTCAGTCTGACCCCTATGTTTTCCTTCCTTATGGTTTTGATTTGGGCTACCTTAAAATGAGGCCGCATCTTTTTTTAAAAATTAAATTAAAATTGTATTTTAACCCGTATTTTAATTGATTGTTTTTCTTTCTTTTACTTTTTATTGTAATTTTACTGGTGTTAGCCGCCCTGAGCCCGGTTTTGACTGGGGAGGGCGGGGTATAAATAAAATATTATTATTATTATTATTATTATTATTATTATTATTATTATTATTGCCTTGATTGTAGAACCATTGAACTGTAAGGCACCCAAACAGTGATCTAGCCCAACCCTCTACAATCCAAGTTACACTCGTCAGAGTTTGGGTTATTGGCAGGCATTATTAATTAATTAAATTTATATTCTTTCCTTTCTTTTGAAAAACAAAAGCATCACAATGGGCAAGCGTTCAAGAGAAAAGTGTCAATCAACACTTCTCCCCCTCCCCCAATATCCTGTACTGAACGTTACAAAAGCTGTAAAGAGCAAATACTTTCCAAGTCTTTTTGCTATATTTTACCCCCTTTTCTTTTAAAAGTTGCCCACCATTTGGATGAACTGTGGTTGTTGTTTTTTGGGGTTTTTTTCAGGGATGATGTCAATCACAAATGTGGTCAGACAGCAATCCATCTGCATGGAAATATTAACTGCCGCAAATCTATTTTGCCAAAATTCCTCCAACATGGGTGTCTGGAAGCCCATGGCCCTTGCTTGAACTTCTTCAAACAAAGTTCACAATAAATCTGACACCCCATAAAGCAACTGCTTCCATTAGCACCCTATGGTTGCTCTGGCCAATACCCTGCAACTGGATACCTCCACACTTGTCTGCTGCCCAGCCGAGACTGACTCCATATGAGGTGCTCAGAAATTCCATCTTATGCACACATCGTTCAATAAGTCACACTAAGTTATCAAGAAAACAGCATATTGCTTCTTCCCCCAAGTTATTTTGCTTGGAATACGGTTGAGGCTTGAATTATCAGAAACAACAAAATTCAGGCACTTTAAAAAAAAAAAAGTTTGCAAATGGGAAGAACTTTCTGAAATTCCAGTAAATCAGTGAAACATGGGAGATACATGTCACTGTCATTTCAAACGACATCTAGCCAGTGTAAAATAATAATATACTTTACTCAAAAAAAAGACACACATCAGAAATTTGCACAAATCCAGAACCCAAAAGAGTTAAATAGCCTAATTTAAAATATGCACATTTTGCTCATTTGCATATACTCACTATTTTCAGTTGTTTTAAAACATTTTTAATATTGTGCTTTAATGTTGTAACCTGCCCTGAGACCTTAGGGTGAAGGATGGGTAATGATAACAACAATAATACAGTGCATTATTCGGCTTCTGCCAGTGATGAAGAAGGACAATAAGCCACACGTTAGAAAGATGCCACATTTCCTAACTCCTGAAAATAAGGTTTCATCAGGCAACACCCAACCCCTTTAAAGCCTATAGGCTGCATTCATGAGGACTAGAATCTCATATGATTAAAACTAAAAAAAGAGAAAGTATTTGCAGGACATCGAATTCAGTGGTTTTTGGACACAGACTGCTATTAAACTAAAGCTGTTATAAGGACCCACTTTATTATTCTCTGAAGATTATTTATTTCCCTCGCTAGCATAAAATATGCCTACCCTGGCAGTTGTGGGATGCTTGTGTGGTTGTGTATTTCACCTGGACAATTCCGCCCTGTTATTTCCACATCAGGGCGAGGCCTCCAAGTCAAGAGTTCTAGACAGCCTAACCCAGGCATCCCCAAACTTTGGCCCTCCAGATGTTTTGGACTACAATTCCCATCATCCCTGACCACTGGTCCTGTTAGCTAGGGATCATGGGAGTTGTAAGCCAAAACATCTGGAGGGCCGCAGTTTGGGGGTGCCTGGCCTAACCAGTATGACTGCACCTCTTAGGTCTCTTAGATGGCAGGGGCCGCCATCTGATAAACTAGTGAAATAGTGTTTAAAGGTGAACACGACTCTTGGCAGCTTTTGCTTGAAGAAATTAACTTCTCCAGAACGGATGTAATTCCTAAGTGCATGTTACAGATGGAGACGTGAACAGTTGGCATTCTTGCTCCAAGCAAAGAACAGCAGCACACACTGTGCTCCTTTTGAAGAGCTTACCAATAGTGTGAGGTGAAAAGATGTAGCTAATTTGAAATCTCAAGCAATGTCACATTCAATAAAAAAAAGTATCTATTGATGGGCTCGTTTCTTTGCGCGCACGCACACACCGGATCAAGTACAACCGTGTTAAGAATAAATACTTCAATATGGATTAGTATCTGGCTGCCATTCAGAATTTTTAAATGATCGTCAACTGCATAATTGCCCGGAGACAGCTCTAACTCGTGCTCTGGTCATTTCCAAGGATTTTTCTTTAAAAATCATTAAAAACAGGTAATTCCAGAAGCAACCCACAGATCACACGATACTTTGAGGGGCTTCTAAGAGACAACACACAAGGGAATCTGTCTAGTCAAGGGAATCTGTGCAGTCCAACCTAAAGAAACCTCTTACTTGTCCAATTTCTTGTGTATATTGTGGGAAAGCTGGGGGGTGGGGGTGGGATATGAACCATGTGAGAATCAAGCAGAACGGGGGCAGATTGTGCCCCAGTTCTCCAATCCCCAAAGTTAGGCTTAAGCAAGTTATATGTTAGCAGATGCTTGCTTCGTATATATCACATCTTCTCAATAAAACCCTGTGCTTTTTGAGGGTTTGACTTCATTTTATCTGGGGACCTCTACATTGCCCTGCATCTTCAAGCAGGACTTTTCAGAAGCAAGTGGGTTAGGAATACTAGCCATTCAAAGAAAGACTGTGTCTTCTGAATAAGTGTGACCTTTTTTAAGTCAACAGTCCCAGTCAACAGTTCCTTCAGCCAACCAACCAGGGGGTGGTGAAAGGCTACAAGTGTTTGCTTGAAGAGGTTGTGTATCTTATTAGGATGCTAAAGAGCTTTTCTTCTTCTGCATGATGTGCCATGAAATTGATTAATTAACGTGGATACATTATTGAGAATTCATTCATGCAGCAGTCATTACCTGATCTCTGCTTACATAGACTTAGGATAGATTATCCAATTAATGGGGGGTTGCAAGCGAGGAGAGATGGGGCAGGGATTGTTTTGCCGTGAATTCTTAGTCCCGCCCATCCTCATAAAGAAGATACGATCTAACTATTAGCTATGCTTGGTTTTTCCTTATGAGAACATATTTACTTTCACATAGTTGTCAAGCAAAAAAAAAGGCCTGAGAGAAGCCCTATAGGAAAACTCTATATACCATGCTTTAAATTTACTTTATAATGCCATTGCACATAACATGTGCTAGCTTTCCACTGACTAATTTGATAATTTCCTTTAGATTTTCCAAATTAGGTAGACAGCATCCTTTGCATTCAGTAGAGCAAGGATGGGGGACCTGTGGCCTTGCAAATGTTGCTGGACTACAAATCCCATCAGCACCAGGCAGCACAGCCAATGGCCAGCGATGATTGTGCAGTTGCAGCCCAACAAACAACATCTGGAGAATAACTAGGTTGGGGAAAGCTGCTATATGGGGAAAGAGGTGAGCATCTATTAGTAACAAAACCTCTCCTTGTTCAAGTGGTTAAACATGATGTGTGACTCTTCAGTTAGGTGGGACAGAACCAGCTCTTGTTAGCATATGGACTGATTAAGGTGGGCAATTCCCTCCACCAGTCACCTGAGACCAGCTCTGTATTTGTCCTGTGATTATGCCCATATAATTATGGAACTGGCTAGTCCTTTTTTTGGCACAAACACACTCTCTTCGAGCCCTTCTCAAAAAGTCTTACCTTAAGCCTGGCAGGGACTATTTACAGAGTCTGAGGGCAGGTCAAAATACAGATTTTTAAGAAGGGTGTGCATGTCTTCATTTCTGAAACTGGGCACACATTTACTCGGGCCATAGGAGTTTAATGTGCTCATGGAATTAGTGGGATTCTGCGGTCATGCAAGGACAACCAATTCTGTACTCCGATTGTCAGACTGCCGTGAACTCAGTAGCTAACCTCATTCAATGTTGATGAGACTTTAGGTGGGGATTAGGATGGGTAAAGGAATATTTGTATTAATTGGGGTGAGGGCTGAAATTCCCTGCCCATTTTTGAGGGGCCCAAGGGAGGGTGTTTCAAAACTTATGATACCACAACCAACAATGGAGGTTTATCATACCTTCAGCTCTCTGAACGTACTCATCAGCTGTTGCCAGCTAAAACGAAACAGGATCCCAAATGTGACTGTCATAAATAAGTTTTGATTGGATTAGAGGACAACCCAACTAGATAAGATCAAAATAGCTGTGAAATTAGCACACACGCAGTCTATTGTCTCTTGTCCCTTTCTATGATACTCAAACTTGTCCAGCCTTGAGGTTTGCTGATTATAAAGCAAAATGAGAGGTGGCCGTATTGTCTTTACAACAATGGGAGATTAGAAAGCAGCAAATGCTGCTCAAACCAAGATTGAGAAAACTGAATTGCTGAACTAATTGTGGGAATAAGAAAGAAAACGTGTGAGAGATTGCAACATTAGCTCTCCCCAGGCATTTGTAATACAACGTAAAGTAAACACACAAGAGAGGAGCGAGTCAGCTCGGCCCCATTGCTATCGCAAAGAGGCGGGTGTCCTCACAGAGGTTCCCTGCAGAGTTTACAACCCTGAAAAAAAATTCAGGATTCTAAAACTTTCCAGTGCTTTCCCCTTCATTATTGCACCTGCGCTGCTTCAGCCACAAACTAATGTGCTTTTCACCTGAGAGGGTGGAGAAGGGTGAATTACATCCTTACTAGGGTTGCCAGACTCCATAGAGGACAGGACTTTTGTGCCTTTAATTGCCCTGCTCTCTTTTGAGCCTGGAAACCTTAGAGAGAAACCAGCAGGCCCTTTGCTTGGAAATTAAACAAAGGGTCTGCTGGTTTCTCTTTAAGGTTTCCAGACTCAAAAGAGAGCAGGGCAATTAAAGGCACAGAAGTCCTGTCCTCTATGGAGTCTGGCAACCCTAATCCTTACTGATGACCTCTGTGTATTTTGCTTAATGTGGTCACAGAACTAACATACTTAAACCAATTCACACATGCAGCACTTCACGTCAAAAGGAATCCGGCTTTGAGGAAGGGAGCAGAACAACAGCCATTGCTTTGTTGTTACACAGCCGCTACTGACCAGTGTGTAACATCTGGCCTGATCCTGCCCAGCCATCTTGTTTCGGCTGCAATGGCAACCAGTAAGTTTCAAGGTTCATGTCAAGTTTCTGGTGTTTAAGAATGATTCCCTTCAGTCCCTGGCTCCCATATATCAGGTCTCTTCATCCATTTGTCTCCAGTGTGTTCTTAGACATATAGAGGGAAGAGCACCTCACAACATCTCTGTCCCTGCTGCCTGTGCCTCAGACTTATTGGCTCTGAGCAAAAGGTTTGGAGGGAAAATCATTGCATGTTCAGCTGAACATGTTCAGAATATGCCACACTATGAGGAGCACTGTGTGGTCTGTTTTCCTAGATGCCCGAACAGGGCCTGCATCTTTTTACAATTCCTGGATGTCAGCATCAACTTTTCCTCTCAGAACCTGCTCCAAGCTCCACTTCCATTAGAGTTGCCGCATGTCCGGAATTTCCCGGTCATACCTGGAATACTGCAGTATCCAGGCGGAAATTGGCTAAACGTCTGGGAAACTCTGGATATATGGCAACCCATGTTGGCAGTGCAGTTTTTGGCGATTTCCCTTAGAAATAGATCAAAAACTTTTGCGTCCGGATTTTCACTTTTTGAAAAATGGCAACCCTAACTTCCATGCAAGAGGAATGACGTGACAAAGAGAAGGACTTTCACATCAATTGTCCCGAGGCTGAAGAAATCCTCGAAATCATCCCTTTTATTAGTCCTCTGCAGGTGATTCAAGACACATCTTTTCTGATTGGTCTTTTCTTCAGCTGGTCAATTGTATTTGTTCTTAACTAGTTCTTTCGGTTGTTGAGTTTGTTTTGCTTTGTTGACCTATCTTTGTAACTCTCAAGGCTGTGCACCAAGACAGATAAAACAAACCGACTTCAGTAATAAATCTATGAAGGTGAGAGGCCCAGTCCACCCTGTGCACACACCCCAATACTTGGGACCTTCCCAATTCTTAGAGCACAAAAAGATTTGAAGACAGAAGAATTACATAAACTGGGCACTGCGAGAAATGGAGTTACCCCAAAACAGATGGCTGTTCTTAAGATATCTCACCAGCATGTTCAAGTTGATTCTTTCACCTGAAAAATGGAAGGCTCCACTCCAGGTCACACAGAACCATCTGTTGGCAAAGCAACCAGAGTTTTGAGCTAGCCTTAAACCTAAAAAAGCTGAGATTTCTCATAACAGCAAGAGCAAAGATATTAACAAGCCTAGGCTATTAATCCTGTTAAAGTGTTTTCTTCCCAAGGAAAATCCGATTCTGGATGATATCCAAAACCCATCAGTTTGGAACGACTTGGAGTAGTTGAAAAAGCATTTAGGTAATACCCACTTTTCTTTTCTTTTTTTAATCAACAACATTTAATAGTTCCCCTAAGCTATTTGATGACTGAGAAAGTGATAACATTTCAAAATGTTACCTGTTCTTCCTGCAGTAGTATTTTAATTTTATGGATTAGGTTCATATTTGCTTTACTCTGCTATTTTATTTTTTTGCATAAGACACCATAGATGGAAAGGAAAAGACACATTAATGATCCACCGTATCCAAAGACCTGCTCAGAGGACTAGAACCTTCCTCATTTCTCTATATTTACGCAATCTCATCTGTTTCAACTGCAGCCCCATTATAACAATTGTGAGGAATAGCTCCAGGCTAAAAGCTGGCTGCACATTTCCTTCAAGCTGAGCTGCAGTGATGTCACAGAACATCTATGAACATTCCAACTACTGAGAGGTAAAGGTCAGCCATATGCTATAAAAGTAAAACAATATAAAATGCCAACATTCATACAAAATGAAGCCACTGTAAAGAGGAACATGAAGCTGGAGTGCCGCATGCTGTCGGAACCAGGAGGTCAAATGCTATGCTAGATATGTTAGATACTCGAAAAGTTTCGTAAGCAAGATATCCTTCCAACTGACTGCCATGTATCATCCTTATCTCTTTAGCTTGAGTGGCTACTATACTCAAGGACTGTCACATGCTGTTTTCTGGCCCAGACCATTAATCTCCCCTAGTGTGATATACAAATGAGGCTGGATGCCCTCATCCCAAGTGGATAATGAATACCAAGTGTTTCATTTGTTACTGATGCTAGCATTAAACAGTAGCAGTGCAAGATCAGGAGAACCGTTTGCCTCAGTTCGTAAAAACTAAGATCGAGAAGAAAAAGAACAGGACATCCTACCATAGGCATCCCCAAACTTCGGCCCTCCAGATGTTTTGGACTACAATCCCCATCATCCCTGACCACTGGTCCTGTTAGCTGGGGATCATGGGAGTTGTAGGCCAAAACATCTGGAGGGCTGCAGTTTGGGGATGCCTGTCCTACCACTTGTCTGCCTCCAAGGTCCCCCAAAACTTTGGTTCTCATTCTGAAGTTGCAGTTAAAACAAATTAATCTGATGGGTTTTGTTTCTTAGTTGGCAGTTCTGCTGTGTCTTCTGTTTATGAAATTAGTGGAAGTTTTTCTTTCGTTCCACGGCATTAACTTTGGTTTTACTGCTGCTATGACTGTCATACTGCAACTGTGGTGGATGAGCGCTCCAATATTTGGGGGCAAATCGTGGTGTCCTCCCCACCTTCCAGAGAGCTCCAAGTCACTGTCACAAACAGCATTCATTTCTCCTTGTAAACTCATTACTGGCCTCCCCTGCCTTCAGGCTCAGCAAAACTTGCTGTGAATATTTATCCCATCTGTCTTCTGTTTCCATCCTTTGGGAGTCATGAATATATTTGGCATAATTGCCATTAGAATAATATGGTCTTCTAACACAGGGATGGACACTCATTCTGTTTCTTATTTAAATACGTATTTTATCTCACTGCATCCACTTCTTTATTTATTATATCCTAAGATACATGTTTTCTTGTGGATTTTATTTAATTGGAAGCATTGCTAAACCACTTAATATTTGACAAATCTTTAAGCAATACACAAATAATACAACAACAAACAACAACAACAACAACATACTATAATAAAGAGAGAGATTCAACATAAAAGTACAGTAAAAGAGCGCATAAAGTCTTCAAGGATGACAGACTCCAATCTTGGAGGCTCAGAGAAAGTCTGGGCAAAAAAAAAATATGTCTCTACAAGATGTTCAATGCAATTCATGCACGATGCTTTAGCTTTACATGGCACAGGGAAGGGTATTTTACAGTGCAGGAGCCATGGCGGAAAATGCCCATTTGAGGAGTCACTGCCCTGCAGTGTGCAGTGCCATGAGTCAAATTTCCCCAGATGATCTCATTGATCTTCCATGTCTATACAATTAACCTGGTCTTCAGTTGTTCAGGGGTTTTATATGGTGGTAAAAAGACCTTTAACAAAGCTTTGAAGCTGATCGGGCTTTTGTACTCTTTCTGAGCTGAAAATTGAAGCGCAACATTCAGAAAGTGTGAAATCCAAAGGATTCCTGAACTAGTCCAGGAGGTGCAAACTATTTGTTGTTGAAAGTTGCTTTGAGTTACCTTCGGTAAAGAATAGAAAAGTGGCTCCCAAGTTTTAAAAATATTATTATTATTCGCTTACCGAACAAAATTAATTCTCGCAAGGCCAAACAGCTAATTCAATGCCAAGAGAAGAGGCAGAAGGTTTATATTGTAATCTTTACTGTAGACTCTTCAAAATGACCCATCAGGAAATCTAATAATCGACAACTGCATTCTAGTGCGATCTTTTAAGATGTTGCACTTAACATGACTACAGGAAAAAATACAAAGATAACACAAAGTTCTTTTGCCCTTGCAGCTGTCTTTCTCCTTCATAAAAGAGAAAGAGGTACTGCAAGGGGCCGTTCTTATAAAGCCACACGGGTATATGGATACACAGTAAGCGTGGATGCAAAAGCATAAAACTGTCACTGGAAATCCTGGAAAAAACTGTCACTGAAATTCTTCTATGGCCATCGTTACACATTAACAAAAATAGTAAAATGAAATGTCAACAAAGCAAACAGAAATAGAAAGCATATGGCAAAAGCACACACACTTGACCCTGCCCCACCAAGAATGTCCTCGCTTCCTGATCTCAGTTTAATCCATCACAATCTACTACTGTCTTTGGTTACATAATGTAAGATTTATCCCACGTGTTGATGAGAGTATATAGAATAAGAACATTAGGAAGGGGTCATTTTTAATATATTTTTATGCAGAATAGAGCTATCAGTCACAGAATATGACTCCCCTTACTACTTCCTGCATTTCCTCCCTACTTAACAAGACTGACCAGACACTGTCCCATATCAGGAGGCTAAAGTGAACACGCCAACAGACAAACTGTAATTAATTTCATTTTTCCCACATAAAAAAGGCACAATCTATCTCTAATCACATTTGAACCAGGGAGTATTATGACAGTAGAAACACATTGTCCCTGCTGCACCTGTACGTTAATAAGCTTGATCTAACTTCTTAGGGCGCAATCCAGTGCCCTGGCCTGGCTCCCACCCCAAAACACACAAGCAAAGACTCTCACTTGTAAGAAATAAAAAAGATCTCCATTCAGGCAACGAGTGGTATAGGCTCAGCAACAGGCCCAGGGCCCAGGAGCCACATCTCAGTTCAAGTTGGAAGTTCAGAACTAGTGGAAGCAATGAAGATGTCTCAACAAATTTCCCCACCCTGTCTGCCAAGCTTTCAAAGTCCAGCTGTGGCGCACTCACTCGCCTTGTTCACCTTGTGGGAATGTTGGGATTGAAAAAGCATGTTCCACAGGGATGGGGTGGGCTGCTCCCATCTGTGAAGGCAGTGCCTGGTTCTCAGCAACAAGCTTGCACCCTACTTTTCGGACTCCTGTCCAGTCACTGCCTTCTGCCTCCTTGACTGCTCAAAGGCCTCCTGAGCCTTCACTGAGGTCCTCCCCTTTGCAGGAAGAGTAGGGGTGTGCAGAGAGCTGGCATCCCTGGTCCCCCTCCTGAAGTGGCTGAAGTTGTGGTGGAGATTCCTCCCTCCTCCAACCCAGATTTCCCACCATTCAGGCCTCCTTGGGTTTCTTGCTCCTCCTCTGTCACAGTCTACCAATCCCAACATCATCATGGGGCTCATGATGACTGCACCCCACTGCTCTTCAGGTTTTTTGGACTCCAACTCCCATCAGTCCCAGCCAGCATGGCCATGTTGTAACCCCAAACATTTGAAGGCCACCAGGGCTGGAGGAGGTTGCTTATTCACACACTTACCTGGTATTGAACAAAATGGAGCTTCTTTAGGAGAAGAGTTGTAGAGGTCAGCTGTCTTGAACTGCTCATGGTTTAAACACCGACTCTTACCTGATGTTGCTGGAAAACAACATTCTATACAGCATGCCCCAGAATCTCATAAACATGTTCTCTCTCCCCCCCCCTCTCTCTCCACACACACACACACACACACACAGTCACAGGCTGTGCTTCAGCCCTTGGGTACTAACAGAACGAGGTGGTGTGTAAGTTGGACGGTTCCTCCAGGTTTTTGAAAAACAACAGACAGTGTTCTATCTATCTTAGTTAAACAAGCACTGCTTGAGTCAGGAAAAGCTCATAAAAACTTTTTTGGCATCTGGCACGCTTACCTCCTGGACAGTGCCTCAGGGCCATTTTGCATCTTCTGGACTCTGCAATGGTTGGGCAGGGTATTGTGTCTTTTGCTGGCTTTTTCACAATTTGCCTCGTCCGTGTTTCCAAGCCCCACTTAAATCCGCAGGTCTTGTTATTTCTGCTGCACGTCCCCCATTCACTCCAAGGGCCCACTTCACAGCCTTCTGAGGAAACCAAGATACACAACACACAGCGCTAGTTAACATCTTCTTGCCATCTGATGCACATAACATGGCTGCTCCAAAATACATGTCAATGGGGGTCAGAGGGTGGGGGTGGCAGAGAGGATGAAGAAATTCAAAACTTCATAAGTGGCAGATTTTACTATTCGGTCACTGGTGGCTTTATTATAGGAAATTTCCACAGGCTGACCACTTACTTGAAGAACTGGTTTAAAACCAATCCCTGAAATGTGTTGTGGGGAGGCAATGCAATTTCTAGTCTACCATGAATTCTCCACACCTCCTTCTCTTCCCATCTTACAGTTATCTTCATTTTCCTTCCAGTTGCTTTTGAGAGGTGTTCCAATAATTTTTAATCAGATCTGGGGAACTGCTAGAACTCACCATGAACACTTCCCTCATTCTCTTAGAATGGCAAAGGTGCCCACCTGAGAGGTGCCGGAACTGAGTTCTGGAGAATTTTGGCTTTAAAAAAGCCCTGGTTAAAACTCCCATCGTTCCTGATCACTGGCATTGCTAGTTGGGACTGACTGATGGCAGTTGGATTCAAACATCGCCTGGAGGGCCACAGGCTCACTGCCCCAATTTAAATAGTGGAAATCTCAGGTCTCTTCTCTGTTTAAGCAGCCTTAACAAACTAGGCTGGGCACAGAAGTCTTTCACTTGTTCTTTTTTGGCATTAGGTTTCAGTCTGGTTTGCAGACACGAGTCACCAAGCCACATTAGGCGTTGTTTTAAAAAAAGAAAAATGATAAAGACCATTTCACAGCAACCTATGCTCTCCCTTTTATTAAGATGCAAAGAAAAATCAAAGGGACTCAACACAGGAGTGCTTCAGAGTATCCTTACTTGGAGAAAAGCCATCAGGTTTCAGAAACAGAGATTTCCCTAGGACCCATTATTTCTAGATTTATTAACGGTAAGAAGATGAATTGCATTGCTCTAACATTATTATAGCACATTAGCTGTTTCCATCTCACTTATGTACCAAACACTCGCCAAGGTTTTTATGCAGTGAGGTAATGTGTGAACTTGTAAACCTATCTTGATGTCCAGAAAGGTTTAGACCATAAGCATGATAATTATTTTAAGCGTTAAAGCAGAAACAAAAAGGCAAGTACGAGACAAGCCCATAATCACTAATGTTTCATGGCTGAAAATGTGGACATTAATTTTATTGTTCTAACACTCAGATTCTCACTGCCTTAGAATTCCCATCATTTGCTGCTGGTAGTGGTTGGGAGGGATAATGTGCAAGAGAAAGAAGTGGAACTACATGCTGTAGAGGGGAAAGAGGAAAAGGATACAATTTTTGAGAGCAGACAGTATTTTTCTCTGCTTGTTTTTGTCAGTTTGCAGAAAGTATTGATGTGATGTGTAGAGATCTTTCCTATTCTAATTAATTCAAGAGGGTTCTGGAAGCTTCCCTGTGTGAGGGAAACAAGTAGAAGGTTCGTGATGTTTGGGTTATTCCTTCAGAGAAGCTGAGTACAGTTGGTTTAAACTGGTTCTCTGATCTCTTTCTGTCAAGGTCATGCAGACTATAAAAGTAAGGCTAGAAGGAGCCTTGGTTCACTTTCTCTTCTCTCTCTCTTCCTTCTGGTGTGGTGTTGTGTCTATAGTGTTAAGGTTTAGACCAGGCATCCCAAAACTTTGGCCCTCCAGATGTTTTGGACTACAATTCCCATCTTCCCCGACCACGGGTCCTGTTAGCTAGGGATCATGGGAGTTGTAGGCCAAAACATCTGGATGGCCGCAGTTTGGGGATGCCTGGTTTAGACTTATTATAAGTTATTCTAAGTTTACGTTAAGTCTGCTGCAACTGGATTTCTTATGGACACTGCCAATCCTGAATGTATTGGATTTGTGACCACTTATGCTCATTTGCCTTCAGTAGCAGTAAAGTTCTGCTGGATGAAATACAATTGCCCCTGGTCTATTTTTTGGGAATCCTGCAACGTGCTTAAGTTTTTACTCTGCTAACTATACATTGGAATCTAATCTGGATCAATAAAGGTAAAGGTAAAGGGACCCCTGACCATTAGGTCCAGTCGTGACCGACTCTGGGGTTGCGCGCTCATCTCGCATTATTGGCCGAGGGAGCCGGCGTATAGCTTCCAGGTCATGTGGCCAGCATGACAAAGCCGCTTCTGGCAAACCAGAGCAGCACATGGAAACGCCGTTTACCTTCCCGCTGTAGCGGTTCCTATTAATCTACTTGCATTTTTATGTGCTTTCGAACTGCTAGGTTGGCAGGAGCTGGGACCAAGCAACGGGAGCTCACCCCGTCACAGGGATTCGAACCGCCGACCTTCTGATCAGCAAGCCCTAGGCTCAGTGGTTTAACCACAGCGCCACCTGGGTCCCTACAATCTGGATCAATATTGAGTAGAATTTCATGACAATTTTATGTACTGTTAACCAGAAATGGCTCACTGGGTAGCATATAAGAAGAGTTGGCTGGATGAGGCCAATGGCCCATCTAGTTCAGCTTCCTGTTCTTAGAGTGGCCAGCCTGTAGGAAACCCGCAAACAGGATCTGAGCACAAGAGCCCTCTCAGTTTTAAAAGGTCATCCCAAGAAACAGAAACACTGGAACATCGGGACTGTTACTAGTAAATAGAGAAAGTTGGATTGTATGCAAGTGGGTGGCACAACCTAATCAGGCAAAGTGGAAAATAATTTCAGAAACCAGTCTGAAGCAGAGGAGAGGATCAGAAAGAGGTAATATAGAAGAGATGTTCAAAAAGCACTCACCCACACATTCCATGGTCTCCTCCAAAGGTGCAAAGCCATCAGGACATTCTCCAAAGCAACGACCCCGGTAGAGATAAAACCCAGGCTTGCACTTTGTGCAAAAATCTCGACTGAAGCAAGAATCACAGTTCTCTATTCTGCATCCTAAGAGGTTGGAATAACAAATTTATTTATTTTTTTCAGGTTTGCAAATTCATTGAGTGATGAACGCATCAAAGCAAAAAAAAAAACATAGCAGGACTCAACCATTTAAGAATAATGGGTTCAGAGCTTACTCTTAAGAACCTAAGAAATGCCCTGTTGGATCAGGCCAGTGGCCCATCTAGTTCAGCACCCTGTATTCACAGAGCTCCACCAGATGTGCTTGGGAAGCCCACAAACAGGTCCTGAGTGCAACAGCGTAGTTGTTTTCATCTAGGCTTTTAATATATATATATGTACCTTGAGCACAGTTTTGTGGGAAGCTGTGAAACTGCGAAGTAACCAGCACATTAGATGTCAATGAGCTCCTGCTTCTTGACCCATCACATCAAACCCACAAAAAACAAATCTGAAAAGGGAGCATTATCTCATCCATTGTGTTCAAGTGAACTGCCCTGAGATCTACTGGTGAAAGGTGGCAAACAAATTTAATTAATTAATTACATTATTAACTTAGTCAATCATTGATTTGCAGAAGATTTCAGCTCGTGGAAATCAGCAGCATGAGAGAGCCTGTTGAATTCTGCTCCCTATAAGTAATTTGCTTTCAAATATGCACATTAAATGGGTCTTGGCATACTGATGAGATGTGAATGGGTCGTCCTGTAACGCACATCAGAAACGCCGGAAGGAAAGCTATCGCTATATAATTGTTGCCCTCGCATCCAAGAGATGCAACCATCTACAGGGTCAAGTATCAGTTGCTGATCCAAATATTGGAGGGGGGGGGAATTCAAGTGAATCCCTCTCTTTATAGATGGAAATCTTCCATTTAAAATACTAGTTCCTCTGCTATACGAAGAGGCTGCATGTTGTTACCTGTATCTTTGTCTCAGTCTTGGGGAGTTTTGTCCCTAACACCTTCCTGTTTTAAATTGAATGGAGAATACACATGGTGTTTCCTTATGTGAAACCTCAACTTTCAGTTTCTTGGCCACAGATCATAGCTAGATAGTCTGCGATACATTTCTTGTGTCTGCCTTTTCTGGCAGCCACTCTCTTATGTTTGGTAGATTCCACGCCACTGGAATGTTTATCATCACATTTTGAGAAAGGCCGACTATTCTTCATATAGCAAGCACCCAAACCAAGTTTTCTATGGCCAGCAAAGTTCTGCAGACAAGTGAATCTGAATGCTAGACTTTGATTACTTATATTTCAGTTCCATTAATGTGCATTGAATGCATATATTTAGCCTTAGGACTGGGGGTGTAAATAAAGGGGAAAGAAAACACTACAGGCAACATCACACTTATGAATATTAGTGTCATATCCTCGTTAGAATGCAGGGATTAAACCATAGTTGCCCTGTTATGATGCAACAGGAAACTATGGTTTAAACATAACAATGTATGTCATATATTTATACACATCTTAATACCAAGGTAGTCTCTAAGAGGTTTATAAAAATTATTATGATCTCAGTGACAAAACCAGACAGGCAAGGCAAGACAGACAGGCAGTTTGTTCTTTGGCCAACAACTCATGGCTTATTGGCCTGTCACTCTTACATCAAAAATGAGCCACAGATTATTACTGAAATCCTAGGCATGCCAGCTGAAATTTAGGTCCCACCAAGTTCAATGAGACTTTATCCTTTTTATGTAGGTATTGGATTTAGGCCTAAAAAGGCGTGCACATACACACTCAAGTTAACTAACATGAGAATACGTCTGCACAACCTATTTCAGTTTGCAATGAATTCCAGTTTTCAAAAAGCTGTTAAGGCCCCATGAGTTTTATGGACATGATACAGTGTACAAATCTAGAATAGTCAGAACCATGCTTTAAAAAATGTATCTTGTTGGGGAAATGGTATAACCTGACAGACAGACAAACAGACGCGATCTAAACCTCATGACAGTTTCTTAGCAATTACGGTAATTTCCAACCCCAAATGGCATCTGCTTGCTAGGCCAACATCGACACTTGCAATCCTGTCAACTCAGAAAACTGTGGAAGGTTTGCACTGATGAAATTTGGGGCAGTACGCTAGTGCTCGGTTCTTCCCCACCATTAAAAATGTGGCATGGGGTAGTGGTATATCAATCCAAAAGCCACCATTCCATAATGCAACAAGCCCAGATAGAAGCATTAGAATTATAACCGGGAAGACTAATGCAGTAATTCTCACGTCTAAATGCACTCATAGTTCATCTATGGGCTGTGTGAAGAAATAGGCTCATTATCTGCCCCGAATGACACTCCCACCTATTCAGCTGTATTGGACGGCTATGGATTCTGTTAATATGAGGGGGGGGGGACCTTCTTTTCATCCATTTTTCCAATGCCATGCATAATATTATACACTCCTACTATGTCCACCCTTAGTTGCTTTTTTCCCCAACCTAAAAAGCCTCAAAGAGTGTAGCTTTTCCTCACAGGGGATTTGTCCCACCCTCCTGGTTATTTTGGTTACATTTTAGTGCACTTTCCCCAGCTCTGCAGTATCCTTTTTGAGGTGTGGCCATCAGAATTGGACACTGCATTCCAAGTGTGGTCGCACCATAGATTTGTATCGAAGCATTGCTATGTTGGCAGGTTTATTTCCCAACGATGCCTTTTTCACAGCCACCACACACTGTGTCGACATTTTCATTGAGCTCAATATCTCTTCTTCGGTCACTCGCTCACCGCCGCCAAATATTTCTTATGAAAGTTGGTTTATAATGCTTTTTGTTTCTACCCAGAGTGGTTTCTGAGCCAGCATATCGGTTTGTTAGTGAAACATGTGAGGGGAGGCAACTTTCCCCCTTTTCCTCTGCCTTTATTTATTCTATTAAAGAGAATTTATATGCCTCTTAATCAGGCAAAACCTTTAAGCAGTTTGCATACATCAAAATTACTGATTAAAATCAGACGTTAAAAAACAAGCTTCCCTTTACAAATTCCAAAATGAAACCAGCAGTTCTAAAAAATATATGTTATAAAATAAAATTATGCATTGAAGTTCATGTCAGATTTACCATGTCTGGGTTGCCTTGCTTAAGCCAAATATATTTGTAGTACTGTAGGCGCTGAAAATGGTGCAGTGAAGGCACCTGTCTACGGTCAAGGAGCAAGGAGTTCCAAAGTGTAGCAGGTGTTGCCACACTGAAGGAGCTATTCCTTGCAAGTGCAGAGCAAACATGGCATGGCAGTTCCCATGAAGACCTTCACCTGATGTTCTAGAGCAGTGTTTCCCAACCAGTGTGCCTCCAGATGTTTTGGGACTACAACTCCCATCATCCCTAGCTAGCAAGACCAGTGGTCAGGAATGATGGGAGTTGTAGTCCCAAAACATCTGGAGGCACACTGGTTGAGAAACACTGTTCTAGAGGGTCCTCCAGCTCTCTGGAACAAATTTGGAGGAATGCAAGGCAAATAAAGTTGGCAAAAATTGCCTCTCCTCTTCTGTTAGTGACCCAAAAGGATACAACTGGAACCACCCCATGCCAAAAAGAGGGTTTTCAACACTCTGTTCATGCAGCTCTTGTTCTGCTTACATACGTACATTTATTAATGCATAATAAATTGCCATTCTACAGATATGTAACGGGTGCTGCCGAGAGTGTCGGTTTTCTTCTTCTGACTCTTTGCTGCCAGGGGAGCAATAACGATTAATTTTGTTGTTATTCCTGGATCGGGACACTCCACCAAGGTACAGAGCCATAATCTGCAGTTATTTCCTTTGCTGCGTCATTGTTTTTCTAAGAGGCTCAAAACTTTAGCCTTAGGCCATCTCCTGACTCCTGTGAGTCGTGCCGAACGTTAGCGTTGTGCATTTAACAGACCCAGAAAGGGGTGCGCTCAAGTTATAGTCAACAGCAGTCCAATCTGTGCACACAAGGCGTTGGGATGTTCAGTGAAATGTTCAGTGCTGGCACAATCTGTGTACCTGAATTGTTCCAAGTCAACAAGTGTACACAACAAGTTCACACAAATGCTTGCACGTGCGTACAAGACAGCTTGTGTTCAGTGTAACCTGCAAACAAGCCTATTGTCCAGTAGTGGCTGGTACCCCTTGGGACTGGTGGGGCCAAAAATAGGGAAACCAACAATAACTGGAGCCAGATTAGCAGAGTCAACTAATTCTAGTTTTGTCCTTATTCTCTCCCTGCTGAGTTCTGTAAGTGGCAAAACACTTCAAGAGGAGGAAACTGTGCAGGCAGTGGATCGGTTGCAAGCCAGAAGGCAGGCAGGTAAGGGTTAACTGAGGACAGATGGACGTTAATGGTGCAATGCTACATTTACCCAAATGAAGAAGCCCCCACTGCTATTCTCCACCGTTCTCCATGGAACAACCAGGTTTGGCAGGACCACTAAAACCACATACATCTAGGCCTGGTAAAAAGATTTGCTCACAACCCACAGAAGGTTTGGCTCCATGCATGCTACTTCACCACAGGTGAAGAAGAGATAAAGAGGAAATGGAACCACTGCAAAGGAGACCACAGCCTGAATCATAATCATAATAATTTTATTATTTAGATCCCGCGCATCTGGCTGGGTTTGCCCACCCACTCTAGGCAGCTTATAGCATATCTAAAAACATAAAATATCAAGTGTTAAAAAACTCCCAAAACAGGGCTGCCTTCAGATGTCTTCTAAAAGTTGTGTACTGTAATTCTTTATCTCCTTGACATTTGAAGGGAGGGCATTCCTTAGGGAGGGCGCCACTACTGAGAAGGCCCTCTGCCTGGTTCCTGTAACTTCACTTCCCGCAGTGAGGGAACCAGCAGAAGACCCTCAGAAGACAACCTCAGTGTCTGGGCTGAGCAATGGGGGTGGAGGCGCTCCTTCAGGTATACTGGGCTGAGGCCATTTTGGGCTTTAAAGGTCAGCACCAACACTTTGAATTGTGCTCAGCAACTTACTGGGAGCCAGTAAAGATCCTTAAGGGCCGGTGTTATACGGCGGCCACTTCCAGTCGCCAGTCTAGCTGTCGCATTCAGGATTAGTTGTAGTTTTTGGGTCACCTTCAAAGGTAGCCCCACATAGAGCATTGCAGTAGTCCAAGCGGGAGATAACCAGAGCATGCACCACTCTGGCGAGACAGTCTGCGGGCAGGTAGGGTCTCAGCCTGCGTACCAGATGGAGCTGGTAGAGAGCCGCCCTGGACACAGAATTGACCTGCACCTCCATGGGCAGCTGTGAGTCCAAATTGACTCCCAGGCTGTGCACCCGGTCTTTCAGGGGCAAGGTTACCTCATTCAGGACTCAACCTCAATCAGTTACCCGCCATCCATCTACCACCCGCCTCCACTCCACAGGATCTTGACCCCCCTCACTGGTCAGGTAAAATTGGGTATTTTCCAGCCTAACCCCCCCTGATGATCTCCCAGCGACTTCATGCAGATGTTAAAAAGCATGGTGGAGAGGACAGAGCCCTGAGGCACCCCTTAAGTGAGAGCCCAGAGGGCCGAACACTCACCCCCCCCCAACACCATTTTCTGGACATGGCCCAGGAGGAAGGAGCAGAACCACTGCATAACAGTTCCCCCTCTAGACAGTCCAGAAGGATGTCATGGTCAATGGTATCAAAGGCAGCTGAGAGACCCAGCAAAACTAGGAAGCAACTTTTACCCTTGTCCCACTGGACTTCATCGACCAGCACAACCAAGACAGTTTTCAGTCCAACAATGAGGCCTGAATCTCAACTGGAGACGATCCAAATGGTTCACATCCTCCAGGCATGCCTGGAGTTGTTCCAGGTCACCTACAACAACCATACTCGCTAGAGCAATCAGTTTGTGTTAAACACAAACACACACACACAGGCATGCAAGTTGTCAGGTTGATAGAAGTTGTCCGGTTGACCACAGCCACTCCTTAAGTATCTTATGTATCCCCATGACAGGTCTGAGGCTTGGACTGAAATAATTTTTGACCGGGGGGCAGCCCTACAATGAGGCAGCGGCCTCAGGTGGTGAATGCTGAGGTGTGGGGAGTGGACAGAGCTGTGAGCACCATGGGGTCCACCCTGCAGCCCTTACACTAGCCTTCTGGCCTCAAGTACAGTGGACAATACTGTCATTTCACCACTATTGTGGTAAGAGTCAACTACCAGTCAAATTGGCTTTTGTTTGCGCCTTGGGAGAGGGCGCCATCTTTTCCTTTGCCTCAGGCAGCGAAACGTCTTGAGCCGGCCCTGCATTTTACTATGTCCAAGAAAGAGCCCATCTCTTTCAGACCTGCCATAGTGTTGGTTCAAACCTCCTGTGACACATGGACCAAAACCCGAAGAATCCCTGTTGCCTCGGAGACCATGTGGTGCCCTTCATATATATTAGGTAAAGGGTAAAGGTAAAGGGACCCCTGACCATTAGGTCCAGTCGTGACCGACTCTGGGGTTGTGCGCTCATCTCGCATTATTGGCCGAGGGAGCCGGCGTATAGCTTCCAGGTCATGTGGCCAGCATGACAAAGCCGCTTCTGGCAAACCAGAGCAGCACACGGAAACGCCGTTTACCTTCCCGCTATAGCAGTTCCTATTTATCTACTTGCATTTTGATGTGCTTTCAAACTGCTAGGTTGGCAGGAGCTGGGACCGAGCAACGGGAGCTCACCCCATCACAGGGATTCAAACCGCCGACCTTCTGATCAGCAAGCCCTAGGCTCAGTGGTTTAGCCCACAACGCCACCTGGGTCCCTCATATATATTACTGGACTCCAACTCCTTTCAGGCCTAGCCAGCATGGGTAACAATCAGGGATGAGGAGGAGCTGAAACAGTATCTCCTGGGTACCACGCTGGCTACCCCCACTTTAGAGGGTGATTAGTTTTCTTCCATCTGGCAAAAATAAATAAATAAATCCATGTATGCAACTTTAGAGATGAAATTACATGGCACACTGTAACCAGGGAAAAAACAACTTTTTAAACAGTCTCGCAAATTTGAGATGCCTAGCTCAGAGTTAGTGAAGAAAATTAGATTTGAAAATGCACTTTTTTTTCATAATTCTAGAGCTGCTGCGTTGAGCTGCGTGGCATTTGCAGTGTTGTGTTTGGCAAGAGTGGCACTTTTCGATCCATGTTAACATTTTCCCTAAGATACACAGGTTCAAGCACTTTTCTATTGCAAATGCGAAAATGTTCCAGAAATAAGAAAAGGTTGAAGATTTCTTCTGCTCAAAGATATTAAGAGTGCAAGCGTTTTACACCAAACTCGCCCAAGACCCCCCTCTGTAAAAAACCAGTAGGGGTTTTGAATGCAGCCAAAGCTATTTTTAAACTGCAAAAACAATGTCAGAGCAACAGACAAAAAATGTTCAGAGTCAGAAAGGGCATCCAACATCAGGGAAGAAGAATTTCATATTTATTTGTGTATTTTGAAAATGTATGAAAGATAGTAGCGCAGGGTCTTAATAACTTGCAGTATCATATTGGATAACACAGAAAAACACAGGAAAAACAGGACCACAGATATCAGAGCTAAAAGGACAAGATGGTGAGCTGGTTTGGACACATAATATTAAACCATAGTTAAGTGTTTGTGAATGAGCTGCAGTGGCCCATATGCTGGTGAATTCCCCCTTCAGGGTGACCATAAGGACGCTTTTGGAGGCTTCCACAGTTTTCGACTGCTTGCCATACCATCTGAATCCATACAAACTGTGGTTGATCTTAACTGTGGTTAGTAGAAACAAACCAACTTCAAGCCATGGTTTATGAAGCCACCCATTAATCATAGTTAAGGTCAATCACTGTTTACGGTTCAGCTGACTTTCTAAATGGCAGTTAATCTAAAACGAAAGCAGAACCTTCAATCTCCCCTTCGCAGCTGTGCCAGAGCTTGCTAAAGCTCATGTTCATGCTAAGTAGCAATGAAATGCAAAGTGGCAATTGACAAGTGGGAAAGAAAACCAGAATATTGAGCCTTGCATGACCCTCTTACAAGCTAGAGTGTCCAGTCAAGCTAGAGTGTCCCAGTGGAAGACTCCGAGACCAAGCAGATGAGAGAATGGAGGAAGAGTGGAAAAAAATTAGAGTTTATTTAGGGAATTATTTTTGAATATAAAAGAACTGAACGTCTAGGGGAATATTGTTGTTAAGGCATTAGGGAAGAAAGAAATGATTGCAAAATGAATTAAAATTAAAAGATTGAGGTAAGGATGGATGAAGCAAAAAATATGATGATAAACATTAGAAGTAATGAATAAGAAACTGTTAAAGATGGTTCTAAAAAAGAAAATCAGTTAGAGGAGATTTGGGGAAGTACAAGTGACAATGATTTAAAAGACTGAAATAAGTTGATATCTGTTTGATTGTTTTTTAATGTCTATTTTATATTTTGTATTTGTTAAATATGTGTTTGTTTTCTTTTTTTCCTTCTTTATGTATATTTTTTCTTAATATTCGTTTTATATATAAAATCAATAAAAAATATTTTAAAAAAATAGAGTGTCCCAGTGGCTGGAACCCTGAACAGGATCATTCCTGTTTGGAAGTGAGAATACAATGCAACATTGAGGGATAAATCCCACTTGCATGTCCTACCACTGAGCTTTGATTCCTCCTCACCAACACAACCGTTAAGAAGAAGCTAGAGAGGCATTAGCCAGAAGTACTTTGCAAGGAAGAGACAGTAACTGTGATCTCTCATCCAGCACTGTGGTCCAACACGCAGCGCAGTGAAAGTGAAGAGAATCACATCACCTGAGAGAATCTGTGGCCCTCAAGACTCCAGCTCACATCAGCCTCATCCAATGGTCGTGGATGATGCAAACTGAAGTCCAACAACATCTGGAGGTCCACCACTGAACTAGCTAAATCAGGAAAGCATGGTTAACTCCTTGCCATCTTCAAAGGTCCACCCAACCTTCATTGGCTGGGGTGTGTGTGTGGCCGCTCACACCAGAAGCTCATATTAGATAGCCAGGGCACCAATATTGCAGCTGCTGCTCAACAGGAGTCAGGTGACACAAACAGCAAATAGGATTACAGGTAAAGGGTTCAACACAGTGCATTACTATGCTTCAGTATAGCCTGACTCAACTACTGTCAGATCTTTCATTACTGCTTAAAGCAGTGGTGGCCAAACTTGGCCCTCCAGCTGTTTTGGGACTACAATTCCCATCATCCCTGGCCGCTGGTCCTGTTAGCTAGGGATGATGGAAGTTGTAGTCCAAAAACAGTTGGAGGGCCAAGTTTGGCCACCCCTGGCTTAAAGACGGAAAGGAACTTGAGGGCTGAGACAGCTGGAATGAAGGAAAAAATGAGTATAACAAATCAAATGATGGTGATGATGATGATGATGATGATTTCATTTACACCCTGGCCATCTGGCTGAATATTCCAAAATATGGAATATTCAGGAGGAAACAAAAGGGGTAAATAAGACAAAATCTTATTTAAATTAAAGTTCATTCATTTTATCTTAGGATACATGGTTTGATCCCACTATACTACTGATTATATTAGATTTAGGGACGAAACAGGAAAACACACAGAGAAATATTGAGGTGTATTATATTGCTTCATTTACAGAGCATAATGTTGCTGTTATTCTATTAGGTCACATTATTTGCATTTAAAAGACAAAACAATCAGTACAATTCCTAAAAATAAATAAAGGGTGGTACTTAACTATGTTTTACTCAGAGTAGACACATTGAAATTAATGGGCCTACCTTGATCATGCTTATTAGTTTCACTGAGTATACTCTGAGTAAGACATACCTGAATGGAGTCATGCAATTCACTCCCATGTCTCAAACATGATGGCCGGATTTGTGAGTATAAAAATCCAAGCAAAAAAAAATGAAAGGCACAAATACAGGATGGGAGACACCTGGCTTGAGAGCAGTACATGTGAAAAGGATCTAGGAGTCCTGGTAGACCACAAACTTGACATGAGTCAACAGTGTGATGCAGCAGCTAAAAAAGCCAATGCAATTCTGGGCTGCATCAATAGGAGTATAGCATCTAGATCTAGGGAAGTAATAGTACCACTGTATTCTGCTCTGGTCAGACCTCACCTGGAATACTGTGTCCAGTTCTGGGCACCACAGTTTAAGAAGGATACTGACAAGCTGGAACGTGTCCAGAGGAGGGCAACCAAAATGGTCAAAGGCCTGGAAACAATGCCTTATGAGGAACGGTTTAGGGAGCTGGGTATGTTTAGCCTGGAGAAGAGAAGGTTAAGGGGTGATATGATAGCCATGTTCAAATATATTAAAGGATGTCATATGGCGGAGGGAGAAAGGTTGTTTTCTGCTGCTCCAGAGAAGCGGACACGGAGCAATGGATTCAAACTACAAGAAAGAAGATTCCACCTAAACATTAGGAAGAACTTCCTGACAGTAAGAGCTGTTCGGCAGTGGAATTTGCTACCAAGGAGTGTGGTGGAGTCTCCTTTTTTGGAGGTTTTTAAGCAGAGGCTTGACAGGCATATGTCAAGAATGCTTTGATGGTGTCTCCTGCTTGGCAGGGGGTTGGACTGGATGGCCCTTGTGGTCTCTTCCAACTCTATGATTCTATGCAGTCTCGTACCCTAAGATTTCAAGAGAAGTTCTTCTCCAGAACATTTATCCAAAGGCAGTTTCATAGACATAAAAGAGTTTGTTTGCATATAATGCTAAACTGTGGCATAGCCAGCATTGTTCTGTGCACACAACTTAGAGAATTTGTATCCAAACTTATTCTGCTGCTATTTTGTGCTCTGAAACCAAAGCATGAAAACTTCCAAGAATTTCAATAGTTTTGTAAGAAGTTATCACGCAAACTAGGCAGAGCTTTACCTGGAGACTTTTGCATCAAAGAAAAAGGACTGGAGCTGGGTTGCAATAATAAATACACTTATAAGTACACTTAAGGCCCGCTGGAGACAATTGGATTTACTTCGGAGTCATGAACAAAGTTATCCGAGTTCAAGTCACAATGACCCGCATGGGGAATTGTGGAGAACTGCAGGACTATCTTGGAAGCGACAAAAGGTTATTTCAAGTTAAGCAAGAAGTTCCAAAAAGAGAATTTAATTCATCATGTCAAAGTGACATTTCAAAAAATGAGTGCATATTCAGCACCAGAACCAAGATAAATAAAACGGTAACATAAATCATGAGTTCAGAACACAAAATGGTGCAAGCTCCCATTGAAATTAAACAGGAGTTGCCCAACAGCAGAGCTCAAGGCACAGAAAAGATAGCAGGTGTATCTCTTCTGCTCAGAGAGATGGGAAGAACCAATGTGGTGTTTTTTTCCTGGGGGAACACACACCCCTAAACATTTTGTGAATCTGTCCATTTACTGTATTTATTTTTCCCAATTTGAACGATAAAATGGTGATTTTCTTGAGTCAAAATGAGAGTACCCCTAAACATTTTTTTAGAACAAAAGCACTGGGAAGAACAGATTCTGACCCCAAAAATATATGAACGCTTACAAACATTTGTAAGTGTACCAAGCAAGAAGTTTGTTTCAGATAATTAACCCCCCCCCCATCGGCAGGGCTGGGGAACCTGTGGCTCTTAGTGTTGCTGGACTCCAGTTCCCATCAGCCTCAGACAGCATGGCCGTGGTCAGGGATGATGGGAGTTGTAGTCCAACAACATTGGGACGGACACAGGTTTGTGACCTAAGGGAAGAAAGAAGAAGTTCCAATGGATAATAAATTTACAGACAATTGAGGCTTGCACTTGCAATTGCATGGGAACTCTAAGAAATGGGAGGGGAACCAATGCACTTTTGATATCAATGGTTCAAGACGGGACAGTTTTGAAAGGTTCAATGTACCAACTTGATTCGAAATGGCATCTGACAGTATCCAAACACCAGATTAAAAACTGCTCCTTGATCTCAGGAACCATCATGTAAAATGAGTGCCTGGCGTGCTCTGGTCCATGGGGTCACGAAGAGTCAGACACGACTAAACAACAACAAATCTTAGGAGGTGTCCAAAGCACAACGACTAGACAACTGGAGATTCTTTTAGGAAGGAATGCCTACAATGTATTGGGGTTGTCTACAAAAGTATCGTCTTATGTTCTCCACCCTCACCAATAACTTAGTTTTGAAATTACAGATTTTAAAAAAAGAAACATGAAAGAAAACTCACTTGAACATCTGTTCATGTCTGGGGCTCGCAGACCGTAGTACCCTGGCGGGCAGGAATTCAAGCATTCCCCATATTGCCTCATTCCTTCCCTTCGGAGAAAGAAGAACAACTTATGCTGACATCTGATGCATCCATTGTCCTTTGAGCAAGACAAACAGCCTTTGCAAATTGGATTTGGTCCATAGTTGGCTGTGGAATTAAAGAAAAAGAGAAGACGACAACAGTATTAGAACCCAAAAATAAGCATGTGGCGATATTTATCTTCCCTTTAAAAGCCTACCTAGAGGAAAAACAACAACTGAAGGAGAGGGCAGGGAACTTCAGCAGACATGATAGCGAAGTGGGCACTTCCAATTTGCTTTGGAAGTGAAAGCTCCATTCACTTCCCGCCCCCCAATGCCATGTGGTATAGTTTAACAAGCCAAAAATTATTACTCTACATGCATAATACAGTTGGAGAGCAACTTAAGGGAAGTCAGTGGACAGTGGTGGGCTTCCTGTGTACAAATGGGAGCAGCAACAATAAGGATTGGGTTCAAAGGAGGAAAGTGGTTTTTACTTCAGCATAAGCCCAACTCTTCCCCCACTGCTGCATCTGCATCTAAATTTGAGGTCATTTAATCTGTTATAATATGGTGTAGCACTAAATTAATCTCTTGTTGCACATGCAGAATGCTGCTGAGCACAGGAAAGCACAAGTTTTAAACTCTACCATGCGCTCTTGTGCTAGTGGACAGAGAACAGTGGATTTAATCTGAAAATTGAAACTAAGAGAACATTCTTTCCATTTGTGATATTTTTAAAAGAATGTGTAATTAAAAAAAGAATTTAACTGTTCTTTTTTAGTTAGAAGATGGCCAAAAATAAAAATCTACACCTGTGAAACTAGCATTCCCCGTTGATTTCAATGGGGCGTAACTTAAGTCTGGATCCAACCCACTATTGCGTATTCAGGAGAGAAACAAGCAAAAAATGGAGGGCTGAAAGTGGCTCCACATGGAAGCAGATGAATTCCTGTAGGCCAGGTCTATCAATGGCTATTAGTCATGATGGCAATATGGAACTTCCATAACCAAAGGCGGATTGCCACTAAATACCAGTTGCCGGGGAGCTAAGAGCAGAAGAGGACTATGACTTTCCAACTACGGTATGTTTCTGGGCCATAAACATGCCAGTTTAGATCTTGTTTTTGAGAGTCTCCTACCACCAATTTCACTTCTATATCCCAACTTCTTGGTAGCCTTCCAAGAAATCTTTATCTTATGATGGGACTTTGGATCAGCCAGGGTCTTGAAAGGAGAATCCTTTAAGTCTTAAAAGTTTGAGATGTGCGCCAAGAAGACAACCAGATTAATCCACACAAGGTTTATTAAGTGAAATTCTAGCATAAATAGATCAGTGGAAATTAAAGCCGGAATTAGATAAGACTAATGAGCAAAGACAGAAGCTGCAAAAATAAAGGCTTATGGATTACTGGTTTTCTAATGCTTATTTAACAGCAGACCACATGTAGCTCTTCTGTGGCTCTCGCGCATTTTGAACATTACTTAATGCAGCTTGGAAAGAATTGCCTGTTAAGGGCCTGAAGACGAGACAACCGCTTGCTTAATGGGAATGTGCTGTGGCAGGATGAGGGAACCCAAGGCCTGGAGCTGAAATTGCAGTTCTCTGTAGCCAACCATAAAGACTCTCTGCAGACCTCTGTACTCTCCTTGAACATTTGGCCTGTCTTTCTCTTGCCCTATCTTCTCTTTGAGGGCCCCCCCCCCAATCAAGCAGTATATAAATTCTATGAAATGAAATAAACAAATGTACACGTCTCTCTAACAGAGTGTACACTACTTTTTTTTTACATCTCTGAACTGTTCCACACAGGTACACACACTGTACACTTGTTGAATGTTGCATGTGAATATTCTTATGAGTGCACAGCTTAACTATTTGTGTACACAGAGACGGCACTCCTGTGGAACATAACGTGTGAATACCTCTAAGGAAGTGTCACTTTATAAAGAAGGAAGGGGGGAAATGGAGACTGTTTTGATTCCCAGGGGCTGATGGGTTTTAAAACCTTTCCTCCACGTCCCACCTTGTACCTATCTTCACTTAACACTTTCAACTGGGAACTTGAAGGACAACCCATTGCAAAAGAAAGACAGGCCAAATCAGTTTCCTGACAACAAACCCATTCTTAAAAAACCTTTCCTCTGTCCACATTTTTAAAACAATACTGTATTCACCCCATTATTCATGGCTATGAATAGCTCAGTTGGTAGAACATGGGTAAATAAGTACAGTGGTACCCCAGGTTGCAGACCCAATCCGTTCCGGGGTGCCGTTCGCACCCCAAAAAGTCTGCAACCCGAGTGGCGATAGAGCGCATGCGCGTAAGAGCGTTTTTGCACATGTGCAAAGCGAGTAGAACGCTTCTGCACACAGCACACAGAACGCTTCTGCGCATGCGCAAGAACCCAAAAGTACCGTAAACACTTCTGGGTTCGCCGCATTCTCAACCCGGAAAAACGCAACCCGCAGCGGATGCAACCTGAGGTATGACTGTAGTATGATTGTTCTTACAAGTATAAAATGTGTAACAAGTCATTGTGCTTCATATAAATGCATTCAAAATAATCACTATATTTGTCCATACACAATCTATGTCTAAAGCAATCTCTTTGTAGGTTGCAGGAGTAGTCAAGCCTTCTATCCATTGTTCAAAGGGAGGCATGGTATTATCTCCCCCCCTCCTTTTTATTCACTTTTCTTTTTCTATCATTACATACATCTCATATCAATAACATTTATATTACAGCACCTCTTCCCTCCCCTCCTGGGCTTCCCCCAACTTCCATTTCTGGTTTGTTTCCCCCTTATTACATATTGCTGTTTCCTAAAAATCCACTATATTATTTATCATTTTAAATCTTCTTTTTTAGTAAAGATGTGAATGTTTATTTAAATCCTGCCATCAAGTCAATATTCTTCCTTTGTTTCTGCAAGTATATTATAAATGGTTCCCACTCTTTTTCAAAGTCACTTTTGTCTTTTTCTCAAAGTCTGTCCGGCATTTCTGCATAGTTCATCAATTTCTCTTGCCATTGATCTTTAGTTGGTATTTCTCCAGTCTTCCACTTTTGTGCTATCAGAATTCTCCCCACCGTAGTAGCATACATAAATAGTGTCCTCTTCTCTTTTGGCAGATCTTGACCTAACAGGAAGGCTTCTGGTTGTTTAACAAATGTTATTTTCAACATTTTCTTCAATTCATTATATATCATTTCCCAATACAGTTTTACAATTTTGTAATTCCACCACATATGGTAAAAGGTACTTTCAGCCTCACACCTCCAACCCTCTTTATTTTCATTTTTATACATTTTTGCCAATTCAAACGGTGATATGTACCATCTATACATCATCTTCATGTAATTCTCTCTCAACAATATACAATCCGTAAATTTCAAATTTACTTTCCCCAATTTTATCCAATCTTCAAATTATATACTGTGGCCTAAATCTTGTGCCCATTTAATCATTACTTCTTCCTCTTTAGTTTCCCACTCCAATTTTTTTTTAAAAAAAAATCAAATTTTCTTCTATCACTTCCTTTTGGAATTTGGAAACCAAATATCAAAAACCTTTCTTATTGTCCTCTTTGAAGATATCCTTTAGCCGTCTATGGTGCAACCAACTTTGAAGATGTTCCTTTATTTCTTCATATTCTTTCAGTTTTAATTCTCCTTCTTGTTCTACCAATAAGTCTCTATATGTTGGGCATTCTCTCTTTTTTTCCCAATGATTTAAATGAATGCCTCAATAGGTGATAACCACCAAGGTGTCTTGGGTGCTAATAAATCTTTATACTTTCCCCACACTCTGAAGAGTGATCTCCTTATTATATGATTGTGAAACCATTATTATCTTTCCAATGAATCACTATCAGTCTTCCAGCAGAAGTAAGAGAGTCAAGAAAGAACAGGATGCTGAACTAGATAGACTTTTGGCCTGATCCAGCAGGGTTCTTATGTTCTTATAGTATCCTACAGGAAGGCATGGATATACAGGAGCACTCCTGCAGGGAGGTGAAGATCACACTGGGCCATTTGTTGCAGACAGCATGTGTGTTTCCTGAGGGAATCCTTGCACTTCTTGGATGGTTGGAAACACTTGGGTATAAGGCTTGTGCTTGTCAATGTCAGAGACATGTAAGTATTCAGCAGGAGGAGGAGGAGGAGGAGGAGGAGTTTGGATTTGATATCCCGCTTTATCACTAGCCGAAGGAGTCTCAAAGCGACTAACAATCTCCTTTCCCTTCCTCCCCCACAACAAACACTCTGTGGGGTGGGTGGGGCTGAGAGACTTCAAAGAAGTGTGACTAGCCCAAGGTCACCCAGCAGCTGCATGTGGAGGAGCGGAGACGCGAACCCGGTTCCCCAGACTACGCGTCTACCGCACTTAACCACTACACCACACTGGCTCTCTCAGAAATGCACTGGCTGTCGCTACAACTAAGTTTACACGAGTGCCTAGGGGAGACACACAAAGATATGTCTCCAAAGTACTGTATACTGTTCCAGATCAAGAGAAGTAATAGTATCACTCTATTCTGCCTTGGTCAGGCCAAACCTGGAATAGTGTCAAATTCTGGGCACCGCCATTTAAGAAGGATGTTGGAACATGTGCAGAAATGTATGCAGAGCTGGAACATGTGCAGAGGAGGGCAACCAAGACGATAAAGGGTCTAGAAACCAACCATTATGAGGAACTGAAGGAGCTGGGTATGTTTAGCCTGGAAAAGAGGAGACTGAGAGGAGATAGGATAGCCATCTTCAAAGACATCAAGGGCTGTAGCATGGAAGAGGAAGCATGCTTGTTTTCTCCTGCTCTGGAGGGTAAGACTTGAATCAATGGCTTCAAGTCACAAGAAGCATAGCTGCCAAGTTATCCCTTTTTTTAAGGGATTTTCCCTTATGCTGAATAGGCTTCCTCGCGAGAAAAGGGAAAACTTGGCAGCTATGACAAGAAGGGAGATTCCAACAAAACATTCAGAAAACCTTTCTGACAGTAAGAGCTGTTCGGCAGTGGAACAGACTCCCACAAGAGGTGATGGACTCTCCTTCTTTGAAGGTTTTTAAGCAGAGGTTAGATGGCCATCTGTCATGGATACGTTAGCTGGGATTCCTATATTGCAGGGGGTTGGAGTAGATAACCCTTGGGTCCCTTCCAACTCTAAGATTCTATGATTGTATAATTCTATATAAAGGTAAAGGGACCCCTGACCATTAGGTCCAGCCGTGACAGACTCTGTGGTTGCGCGCTCATTATTGGCCAAGGGAGCCAGCATACAACTTCCATGTCATGTGGCCAGCATGACAAAGCCGCTTCTGGCAAACCAGAGCAGCACACGGAAACGCCGTTTACCTTCCCGCTGTAGCGGTCCCTATTTATCTACTTGCACTTTGATGTGCTTTCGAACTGCTAAGTTGGCAGGAGCTGGGACCGAGCAACGGGAGCTCACTCCATCGCAGGGATTCGAACCGCCGACCTTCTGATCAGCAAGCCCTAGGCTCAGTGGTTTAACCCCCAGCACCACTCACATCCCTTATAATTCTATATACATGGAACTATATCTTGGTTGGCATTACCAGTAACTATCAGCCTTTGCCTATTTCCACTTCTTCCATCACCACTCCCCACACCCTTCCATGTATCCTGCTAACTACATAACACTCCAACCTGCACATCGTTGCCATGTACTTACGTCTCAAATATTGAAAACTAAATTTGTTTTTGTCAAGTCTTTTAATATCTGAAATATTTCAGCTTGCTGCTCTGGACCAGCGTTAGTCTCACATGCAGGTGAATAAACAGAGATTTAATTTTTTTTCCCCTTTGATGGCTTGTTTATTTTGCCTTTTACTGTAAGTTTCAACTTATTCCAAGCCCCAAAATCTGCAGGGATCCAAAGATGTGGCCGTCCAACAAAAACACAAGCCCAACACCAGATCTACCCAAACAGCGAAAGGCGAAACAAACACACACGCACACGCACACAACTGTTTGAAGCATTTAAAAAACTGAAACAAAGTGAAAGAGAGCAACACTTAAAGTCAAGACGTGCAGTGGCATAAGAAGGAAACCCAATAATATGAACTGGTGTTGGCTACTTTACACTTGGGACTCATTAGTCATAAAGCTAAATGAGAAACTGAACAGAAAGCAGGCAGGGGTTGTACATTTAGGGAGGGCTGGTGGACACTGTTCAACATGATTTCATAGCTGCCCTCTGAATCTAGGTTTGAGTAACTGAAAACACAGAGGAAAGGAGAAATTTGGGGAAATCGCTGCTTGAGAGACTTCATGTATCCCTCTCCACATTCCATAAGATTTATTTATTATTATTATTATTATTACTATTATTATTATTATTATTATTATTTCTATACCACCCTTCATCTGAGGTTCACAGGGCGGTTTACAACACAAAAATACAAACAATACAGAAGGTCATAACAAACAAAAACAACACACTTTTAAAGGCCATAGATTGTTTAATTAGCCAAAAGGCTGGGAGAAGAGGAATGTGCTTGCGTGGTGCCTAAAGATATGAAATGAAGGCACCGGGCAACCCTTCCTGGGGAGAGCGTTCCACAAGTGGGGAGCCACCACAGAAAAGCCACCGCTCTCACGTTGTAGATGAGGCACACAAAGATGGGTGCACCTAGTCCAGTATTTGCTGCACTGCATAGAAGCAGGTGAGTCTTCTACATCAACTGTTACCGTACCTTGATCCTTTTAGTGGCAGATGACAGGAACTGAACATGTGGCATTCTTCATGCAAAGCCGAAAGTTATGGACCTTTTCCTTTGGGACAGAATAAGCCAACTGTGCGGGTGGGTGATGGGTGTATATCTAACCTATTTGCCCATTCTGTTTTCATACCACACTGCTCTTGCCAAACCCCCGCATACCTAGTCTTCCCTAAGGGAGAGCAGATATGCCACTCAAACCTTCACACCCTGAAAGCTGCTCCCCAAGCAATTATGGACACCAACTTGGATGCCCTTAAAAGAAGAAGAGACAAATTCCTGGAGGGTTGTTGGCATCCATCTGTCTCGAGAGACAATAGAGTGCACCTTTAGGGGTGAAGTCAAACCACTGCATTAATAGCAATAAAGTGACCTCCCCGGGGCTCAAGCCTGGGCAGTGTGTATGGAGGTCCTGGCTGCCCAGACAACAAGACCCCCTTCTTGGCCTTGCTGATGTGGTCCAAAGGAACATAAGCAATACATATGACACCAGCTTGGCTGCAGGAGTTGCCAGAAAGAAGCGTACAAGGTGCCATCCAACCACCTTAGGGACTCCACTCCAGATTTGTGCAGGGCTTACTCCTTAGCCTTTTTGCTCCTGAAGATATCCTGCAAGGCAGCAGAGGTTTAGGATCTGAGTTTCTTTCTCCTAGATGGGATGCCTTCCCACATTGACAAGCCCCATCTGCCCCAACCTTCCCTCTACAGCAGGCACCCCCAGACTTCGGCCCTCCAGATGTTTTGGACTACAATTCCTATCTTCCCCAACCACTGGTCCTGTTAGCTAGGGATCATGGGAGTTGTAGGCCAAAACATCTGGAGGGCCGCAGTTTGCGGATGCCTGCTCTACAGCATGTGTAGTAACCACCTTCTTGACCAATGGACCTACTATTGGTTTCGTCTGCTCAATCCGCCCGAGCCTGTCTTTGGGGTTTGAGACCCATTGGATGAAAGCCATAAAATGTTTACTAGTCATGGTGGCTATGTTCAAAATCTACTGCCAGAGGCAGATTGCCAGCTGCTGGGATTCATGAGTGGCAAGAGTGCTGTTGCTTCCATAGGCAACTGTCTGGCTACTGTGGGAACAGCCTGCTGGACTAGATGGGCCCCTAGCCCGATCCAGCAAACCTCTTCTTCTGCTCTTATGACAGGTGCAGTTCACACTGGGGCTGAGCTATGTTGGCAGATGATTCTCCCAAACGATATCTATTCTATTCTTAGGAGGGACAACTTCCTGCATTTCCGTTACAAATGATAATGCCAAACGGGGTGGTAGGAAGCTCACCGGGTGATGTGTCCTGCATCTACACAGATAAAACTACCCTATTCAAGTGTATGTAAATAACAGTTTTATTGTCATTGCATTAGGTCATAACAAATCAGCTACAGAATGAGAGGAAAACAGATATGCATGGCCTGAAAACAATAAATAATACGCCAAATAGCTGGAAGAGTAGGGTGTCCCTGGAGTAATTTATCACTGACAGGGGATTATTTCTGAGCATCCATTGTGCTTTAGAAATAAGCTGATCAACTTCTAGATGTTTGTGGGGAAATAGCTCAGCTGACTTCCAACCCCGGGAGCATAGCTGCAAAGTCTCCCACTGAAAAATGCGGGATCAGCAGCAGCGCGGCACTGGAAGTCGCTTCTATGCATGTCTGGACATGCGTAGAAGCAACTTCTGGTGCCAGCGCCACCCGATTTCCGGTGCCCAGACATGGGCAGAGCAGCAGACCGGAAGTTGCTTCTACGCATGTCTGGACATGCGTAGAAGCAACTTCTGGTGCTGCTCTGCCCGATTTCCGGTGTCCAGGCATGGGCAGAGCGGCACCTGAAATCCTAGCAGGTAGGAAATCCGGGGGATTTCTGGGATTTTTTTTCGATTCAGGATAATAGCGGGGAACGGATTAAAATCCGGGGGTTTCCCGCAAAAAACGGGAGACTTGGCAGCTATGCCCGGGAGGGGGGCAGTTATTCCTTGTCAGAGTGTTGTTGGGGTTTTTTTTTTTTTTACTAGTTCTGCTATGGCTTTATTAGCAAAAAAAAAATCCAGACATTACCAGTGGATGGTGTAATGGGCTGCACATGATGCCTACCACCATGGAGTATACTGAGATGGAGAGGGGTACGGTGCTGTTGAGGCTGGCACGGTACAAATTTGCCAGCAGAATTGGCTGTCCCAGTGCATCTGCACTGTGCCAACCTCGCCAAAGCTGAACCCTTCCTCTGCAGCCCCACTGCACCACCCCTTGCAGCCAGTTAGAAAACATCTACAAATAAAGGGGAAATTAAAAATTATGCATCTTTTGGAAGCAGCGAGTTGCAACCAGCACTGCTGCTCCACTCCTGCAACCGACTTCCGCCGTGCAAATTCCTAAGCAGTGCCCTGTGTGCCCTCAAAATGTTCTCCAGAAGGTTAGGAGGCCCTGTTGGAGCATATCTGCCAGAAGGATTTAACACGGGGCGAGGAGAGGAAGGGGAAGTTCCACTGTGCAAGTGCTAGCTATGACCTTGTCATTTTAAAGCTTTTATTCTTAAAAAGTGCTGCTAGGTTCAGACAAGGCATGTGCAAGTGTGAGTGAGAGGCGATGTATGTGTTTTGTAAGGCTATATAGCTGATAGTCCGTTGCGCTGGGGCTACAGGCGGGCCAGAAAAACCAACACAAATCATCCTTGCAGGCCAAGGAAAACACTGAAACAGCAGTTAAGCTTGATTACAAAACAGCATAGAGTTAAAAGTGGGTAGCAAGTAAAAACGCTATCCCACTAGGACTCTAGCAAAATAAAATAAAATAAAGTAATTGCTTCATTCTTAGGATAGCCTTAGACCTAACAGGAAATCCAAATTGCCCGATTCCTTTCCCCCCCACCCTCACTCCACCACCAAAAAAAGTTTTGACTTTCAGTTCAAAGTACTTCATTTGTATCAAAGTCAGGCTGGTGTAGATCACTTTGAAACTCCCACCCTTTTCACTAAGAGTCTAATTATGACTGCTTTGAAGCTAAATGCCATGGATATATAATGCATGGGCCTTTCCCCCCCCCTTCCCTTTGGATCCATCTTCCTTTTGAACTCCTCCTTACCTCTTGTGCACCAGCAGTTAAAGTGTGAGTGCAAAATGGAAGGGGTCTATAATTAGCAAAAGGGAAGGGAAATCCCTCGAGATGCTGTTTTTAAAAAGTGTCCTTGAGAACATGCGCCCTTTACAGCTTACTATTTAGTTGAAACACTCAGAACATGAGCTTAACACAGACAAGCTACATTTTTTAAATAAATAAATAAATAATAAATAGTGTCTCTTAAAACCTTTCTAAAGTCTCTATTTCCTAAAGGAAACAAGGACCTCGCCAACTTTAATTATACTTTCCTCCAACTGGAACACTCCGTAAGTCTTAAATCCCTTACTTACTTTTTATTGCCAGTAATTAGGCAGAGCAGAAGTTGCCTTTCCAAAAGACAAAAGCTGTTTAAACATTAGGAATTAGGAGGAATCAGATAACCTACTTCAACTAATGCATCTTTTTCTAAGCTCTTTTAGACATTAAAAGCAACAACATGGTTTTCCTCGAATGATATTTTAGGCCACAAACTTGTCCCGGATAAACAAAGTTTTAAATATTTGTGTATCGTTTATAAAGTCTTATTCCCGAGAGATATTTAAACAAAACTTAAATCCAGGCTGCCTATTTGCAAGGAGTTAATCTGACGAGATGAGGGCTAAAATGTACTAATAAAAGCTTTGTGTTTTTAAAAGCCTAATATTGTGCTAGGTGCATTACAAATTAAAAACAAGACCCCGCCGGAATAATTAAACCTACAGAATGACTTTACTGGCACCTGACCTTAGAATAATTTAGCTCCCCTGTGCATGTGCAATGTCTGATCACAACTGACTGCCTTATTTGTACAAGATTTTAAAGATTTACTTCCATACAGGGGAGATCCTCAGTCTATCCACATGTATCTGAACCCGCAGAAAGCACTGTTCTGCATTGGAAACACTGCTCAGAACAGGTGTGGGCAGCCTAGGCCCCTCCAAATCTTGAGGAACATCAACTCCCAGCATCCACAGCCAGAATGACCAATGGCCAGGGATCATGGGAGCTGTAGTTCAGCAGCATCTCGAGGCCCAGAGGTCCCCCGCCCTGGGAATGATTCCTCAGATTTCAAATAGCTCTTTGCCCAGTAACATGTTTACAATCCTGAGGAACATACAGGGAAACAAGAGTGAAATAATTTTGGTCCTGTTTTAAGAGAAATGGATCTGCGCAGGACACCAAGGGGATGAGGAGACTGTATTCAATGGGAACCCCAATAACCTATGTGTGAGGGACAGGGGATATCGCGAAGTCCCTCCCCTCCTGAGTTCAAGCCCGTCCCCGAGCAAAGGGGAAAGCAGGGAGAGTTCCGATTCCAGTGGGGAAGCAGGAAGTCGTGTCCGAGGCTCAGGCAAGGTAGAGGAGCCAGGGTCCCAGGTGGGACAGGAAGGGGCAAGTAAGGGGGGAAGACCCATCCCCCCAACTCCAGAATTACGCAGGAAGAGGAGGGGCAAGAGGATGGGTCTGCCAAAGCTTTTGTGTTGGAGAAAGACGCGCCAAAAGCCATTAGGAGGTTCTGAAACCGACTGACAACATCGCTCCGTGTAAATAGCAATGACTTGAGCACTGTAAATACGCAGCACCAATAAAAGAATAAAATGCAGAGCTGCGTAGCGTCGTTACTCTGAAGTAGTCCACTCCGGCCACTGTGACAGCAACCTCCTAATCATTTTTGGGCTACTTTGGAGTTGCCGGGATGAGCGTGTCAGAGGCGGAGAAGTGGCGGCAGATCGCTGAGCAAGCCCAGCTAGAACTGCAACAGCTGTCGCTGCAGGCGCAGGGAGAATTGAAGGCAGCTAAAGAGGAGACTAAGAAGGTCCAGCACGACCGGCTACAACTTGCGGAACAGGTGAGAGAGCTCCAGGAAAAAGAGCAGCATTTAAGGGCGGTGGCGGTAGACCTCCAAAACAAGCTGGATGCAGAGAAAAACAAGGCGGGAGGGGCACCCCAAGTCCAAGTGCTGCCAGGAAGGAGAGCCGGGACCCTAGTAAGCAAGTTCAATGGAGACCCGAAGGAGTTTCAGGGCTTTGAGACTGAGATTGTGTATGCTCTTGAGCTGCACCACGATGAGTTCCCTGATGATGAGCACAGAGTAGCGTTTATTGTGGAGCACCTTACAGGGGCGGCCAGGGAGTGGCTAAGACCGTTAATTGCAACAAGGAATCCTTGCATGAAGAATGTCAAACTATTTCTAGAAGGTTTGAAAACGATGTATTCGTCCGATAGTCATATGGACCAGACTAAGGAGGAACTTCATAATTTACGCCAAGGAAATATGACAGTTCGCGCGTATTGGGCGAACTTCACCATGCTGGTGCACAGATTGGGGTGGGATCTGGAGTCTGCCCCAATGCAAGCGGCGTTTTACTTGGGGTTGCATGAGGAGGTGAAGGATGAGCTCTCGAGAGGTCCAAAGCCCAGTAATATGGATCAACTGAGCAAAGCGGCTCTGGCGGTGGGGGTGAGGCAGGAATCCAGATGGAGCGACAAGCAAGCAACGCGCGCAAAGCGGGCTTGGTTCCCACGGTCGCAGGAGAAGCCACTCCCTCAACAACCCTTTCAAGCCACGCCTGGGGCCAGTCAGGACCAGGAACCCATGCAGATTGATAGCGCGCGCGCGCGGGCTTTTCAAACCCCAGCGGCGCCAAGACGCAAGGAGGGAAGGGGTGGGAATTGCTTTCTCTGCAACTCCCCCCAGCATCTCGTCAGAGACTGCCCACATCGCAGGGAGTGGCAAGGAAAGGCGGGAACGGTTGTGCCCTCCCCCACTGACGCAGCACAACAGCAGGGAAACGGGAAAGCCTGGCTGCAGGAGACAAGGGGCGGCAGCCAGGCACAGTCAGCAGACAACAGCCCCAGCCCACCCACCCGCACAGAGAGGAGCAGAGCCAGCCCACCCCTCCCAGAGCAGGAGTGGTTCTAGAAGTGACGCTCACGCTCCCTAATGGCTATCCCCTGACAGTCCTCGCCTTAATTGACAGTGGGGCGTCAGCGAACTTCTTCTCGAGGAACTTTGCAGAAGAGCACCAGATCCAGCTTCTGCAGCTGGATTTTCCTCTGCACGTGGCAACCATTGACGGCAGAGAGCTGCTGGGAGGGGCCATCACTCATCAAACCCCCCCCATGAGAATGACGGTTGGAAGGCACTCAGAGACACTGGCATTCAACGTCACCACCATCTCAGACCCCCCAATCGTTTTGGGCATGAGCTGGCTGGCGCGCCACGACCCCTCCATAAGTTGGCATCAGAGATGCATCACTTTTGGATCGGACTTTTGCCTGGAACATTGCATGCAGCACCAACCAGGGGAGGGGCCTCCGATAGCCACGGTGGCCACCATGCACGTCAAAGGGGGTGAGGCGATACCCAAACCATACTGGGACCTGCAGGAGGTCTTCAGTGAAGCGGAGTCCGACCACCTGCCCCCACACAGGCCTTTTGACTGCCAGATCAACCTGGTGCCTGGGGCAACTATACCCCCAGCCAAGCTGTACGCCATGTCAGACCAGGAACTGGAGGATCTGCGCGCTTTTATCGACAAGAACCTCAAGCGGGGGTTCATCAGAGAAAGCAAGGCAGCAGGGGGCAGCCCGGTCTTCTGGGTGGACAAGAAAGACACGCAACAGCGCCGTCTTGTGGTGGATTTTAGACGGCTGAATTCGGTGACAGAGCCAGTGGCTTTCCCCATGCCCAGAGTGGATGATCTCCTGACAGCGGCACGCAGGGGCAAGATTTTCACCAAGCTAGACCTGAGGGGGGCGTACAACTTGATCAGGATCCGGGAAGGCGATGAGTGGAAAACCACGATGTTCACGCCTCTGGGCTCTTTTGAATATCTGGTGATGCCCTTCGGGTTGCAAGGGGGCTCAGCATGCTTCCAGGCCTTCATGCACCACGTCCTGGGGTCCCTACTCTTCAGGAAATGCTTGGTCTTTCTGGATGACATCCTTATTTACTCCAACGACCCAGTGCAGCACGTGAAGGACGTCAGGGAGGTGTTACAGCGCCTGAAGGAGAACCACCTGTATGTGAAGCTGGAGAAGTGCAAGTTTCACACCAAGGAGGTGGACTTCCTGGGCTACAAGCTGTCAGACAAGGGGCTGGCAATGGACAAGGACAAGGTGCAGACCATCCTGGACTGGCACAGCCCCAGGACGCGCAAAGATGCCCAACGCCTACTAGGCTTTGCCAACTTCTACAGGAAGTTCATCAAGAACTTCTCTCGAGTTACGGCTCCCATCACTGACTGCCTGAGAGGCAAGCAGAAGTTCAGGTGGACACCAGAGGCGCAAGCAGCGTTCGAAAGCCTCAAGAGGGTGTTCGCTTCAGACCAGAACCTGTTCCACGTGGTTCAGGACGCGCCCCTACGCATTGAAACAGATGCTTCTGATAAGGCTGTGGGCGCCATTTTGTTGCAACTGGACGCCAACAGAGAGTGGAGACCCTGTGCCTTCTTCTCCAGGAAGTTGACCCAGCCCGAGCGAAACTACACAGTTTTTGATCGGGAACTTCTTGCGATCCACGCGGCGTTCCAGCACTGGAGACACTTCCTGGTGGGCGCCAAGCACCCCATCCAGGTGTGCACAGACCACAAGAACCTGGAGTTCTGGAGAACTGCCAGGGTGCTCAACCAGCGGCAGATACGGTGGGCGGAGTTCTTCTCGAACTTCAACTTCTCCATACACTACATCCCAGGAGAGCAGAATGTCAGGGCGGATGCCCTCTCCCGCAAGCCAGAGTACATGGAGGAGGAGGCGCCACCAGCCCCAAGGCACATTTTCCCCCCGTCGGCATGGTCCTGCGGAGCAGCAGTGGTGAGCGAGGCAGAACTCACAGCACTGACGGCAGCGGATGAATTTGCCAACCGCATCTTCAGAGAACTGAGAGGGGGGAGGGAGCAGGCAAAAGACTTTGCAGAACGCAGAGGGCTGCTTTTCTACAAGGGTGCGCTGTACCTACCCACCACCCAGCTTCGACGTACGGTCCTCAAGCAGATGCACGACAACCCTACAGCGGGGCATTTTGGAAGGGACAAGACCACTCACCTAGTCATGAGACACTTCTGGTGGCCAGGGGTGAGGGAAGATGTTCGAGACTATGTAAGGGGCTGTACCACCTGCCAGCGGGCGAAGGTGGTCAGAGCAGCGCCACCAGGGTTGCTGGAGCCCTTAGCCACACCACACAGGCCGTGGGAAGTGGTGTCCCTGGACTTCATCACAGATCTGCCTTCGTCCAGGGGTAAGACTGCAGTGTTGGTGGTGGTGGACCTCATGTCCAAAATGTGTCACTTTATACCGTGTGCCAGGGCAGTCTCGGCAGAAGAGACAGCCAAACTGTTTGTTGATCACGTTTTCAGACTGCATGGATTACCTTTAAGGGTTATTTCGGATCGTGGCCGCCAATTTGTTTCCAGGTTCTGGCGGCGGCTCATGAACCTCCTGCAGGTGGAGGTCAGCTTGTCGACGGCTAGACACCCGCAGACCAACGGACAAGCGGAGAGGGTCAACGCCATTCTGCAGCAGTACCTGAGATGCTACGTCAGCCAGCGGCAAACGGACTGGGTGGATCGCTTGCCACTAGCAGAATTTGCCTACAACAATGCAGTGCACGTCTCCACAGGGGTGTCGCCCTTTAAGGCCAATTACGGGCGCGACCTCAGATCTTTCCCAGAGAGGGAGAGGGAGGAGGAGGAGGAGGGCCCACAGGCTGAGGATTGGGCAGAGGAACTGGAGACGGTGCACCAGCAGCTCAGAGAACACTTGGAGAGGGCCAAGGAAGCGTACAAAAAGGGGGCAGATCGCCACAGG
Source organism: Zootoca vivipara (assembly GCF_963506605.1). Taxonomy (NCBI): domain Eukaryota; kingdom Metazoa; phylum Chordata; class Lepidosauria; order Squamata; family Lacertidae; genus Zootoca; species Zootoca vivipara. The sequence goes on along the minus strand of NC_083283.1, from coordinate 19,321,477 downwards.
CGACAAGGGGAGGTCATCAGGGTGGGGGACAAGGTGTGGTTGTCCTCGGAGGGCCTTCCCACCAGAGGGAGGTGCAAAAAGCTGGCACCCAAATGGCTGGGCCCCTTCACGGTCACGCAACAGGTCAACCCGGTGGCATACAGGCTGGCACTGCCAGAGGACATGAGGGTGCATCCAGTGTTTCATAGATCGCTGCTGTCGCCGTACAGGGAAAGCAGCAGGCTCCGAGACAGCGAACAAACCCCCGAGGGAGGGGGGGAGAGGGAAAGCAGGGAGCAACTCAATGAGGCCACGGCCATCCTGGATTCAAGGTGGGGGGTGGGGGGCCTGGAGTACCTCATGGCATGGGAGGATGCTCCACCGTCCCAGAATGAATGGGTTCCCGCCACTCAGATACAGGAGGAATTCTTGGTGGAAGAATTTCACGCCCTCTTTCCCCACAGACCCAAGCCCTGGCACATGGAAAGGGAGGGGGAGGAGGAGGAGGCACGGGAGAACAGCTCACCATGGCGCTGGGAAGCGGAGTTTGAGGAACCAGAGGATGAGGTATGGGTGTCGCCAAGATCCACCCAGTCAGAGGAAGGAGCAGATTGGCAAAACATTTTTACCCCCACCAGCTCTGACGCCACGGACTTTTTGGGATTCCCGTCCTCCCAGGCGGAAGGGGGGGGCTCGCAGGACTGGGGGGAGGTGTTCACACCAACGGGCTCGGAGAGCACCGAGTTTTTAGGCTTCCAGTCGTCACCGACACATGGGGGGGGCCTGGGGAGGGGTGAAGGAGAGCTTGGGAGGGGGGTGGATGTGAGGGACAGGGGATATCGCGAAGTCCCTCCCCTCCTGAGTTCAAGCCCGTCCCCGAGCAAAGGGGAAAGCAGGGAGAGTTCCGATTCCAGTGGGGAAGCAGGAAGTCGTGTCCGAGGCTCAGGCAAGGTAGAGGAGCCAGGGTCCCAGGTGGGACAGGAAGGGGCAAGTAAGGGGGGAAGACCCATCCCCCCAACTCCAGAATTACGCAGGAAGAGGAGGGGCAAGAGGATGGGTCTGCCAAAGCTTTTGTGTTGGAGAAAGACGCGCCAAAAGCCATTAGGAGGTTCTGAAACCGACTGACAACATCGCTCCGTGTAAATAGCAATGACTTGAGCACTGTAAATACGCAGCACCAATAAAAGAATAAAATGCAGAGCTGCGTAGCGTCGTTACTCTGAAGTAGTCCACTCCGGCCACTGTGACACTATGTTACATTTTTCATACTCTGCGCTAGACTTAAGTCTGTTTTGCTCTGACATGGTCAAACACTGCACCAATGCAATAGGTCCTATAGGAGATATTTGAGATATTTGAATAACTGCAGATGCAATAGCATCATAGTTTCCCCTCTGTCATACCGTTCCTGCACCTAGATGAATATTTTATTTTTTGCTCTCCCAAGAAGTTCTGGGTAGCGTCTGCCGGGAAACAGAGTTCATGAGGATTTCAAGCAAAAGCAATTGCCTCTTTTACTTGAAACCTCTACCACAGAAGCCAGTTCATAGGTATCTTTCTTGGCAGGATCCAAGAAAGGTCATTCATAAGGGAGTGGCAATAACATTGCCTGCTAAACAGGCTCATCTAGTTCAGGGGTAGCCAAAATGGAGCCCTATAGAGGTTGTTGGGCTCCAACTCCATCAACTTTAGCCAATATGGCCAATGATCAGGATTGATGTGAGTTATAGTTTGAACAAATCAGGAGGGCACCATATTGGCTATCCCTGGGTTAATGGCCCATCCTTTTTCTGCATGCATAAAGAAGTCAATCACTGACTACAGGCCACCTGAAACATAAAGCAAGGCTGAAAAGGAAACTTCTGCAGTTCGCCAGAAGGTACAAACTTTCAACTTAATATACTTTATGATGCCCAAGTTATCTACAAATCTCAGGGTAGATGCGGCCAAAGCTGTTGGCCACATAAATTCAATTATAGTCTAGACATGCAAATGGGCACAGGTCACAGTGACATGATGTCTGAACCTAGGTGCCCAAGGGCACATTTTAAGTTGGCACTCCAAATCCAATTTTGAGAAAAAATTTTAAGTATTGCCGTCATTTGAGACATATTCAGGGCCTATTTAAGAAAAAAAAGAACAGGAAAAGCCGACACATTCTTAGACATGGCATTGTAAAAATCTGACCCGCCTGCCAACACTTCTATACGTTAAGTGGGAAAATCTGGCATGGTGATTAAGACATTTCCTATTTACCGGTACTGGCTCTTTCAATCCCTTTATACCCAAGGCTCAAAGCTAATCTTCGATCCAACTAAGAAAGGTAGATTCCTCCAGCCCTTTAGGGCAAGGCCTTGCAAAAAGCTCAGTTGCAGCGCACAAAGCTCTCAAGCACCAGGTTTTGGAAGCCATGCTAAAGATGGCTTTTTGCCTTCCCAGCCAAAGAATATCCAGCCAAATTCAGTAAACAATATTCCCGTCGTCAGATGTCCAGCTGAACAGCAGCTTGTGACGGGATAGAGCTGGCAAATGCCAAAATGTCAGGCAAATTTGGAAGAGCGCCAGGCATGTACAACAGATGCATCGGAGGAGATGAAGGATATTGACAGGAAGCCAGGCCGGAGTGAGAAATATGGGGAGGATGGCAGGAAGGAAGTGGCACTCACGTGAAAACAAAGGAGGAAGGGAAAAACACACACATACTTTGGAAGTCAAAGAAGAATACAGGAAGGCAGAAGTGCTGAAAGCAGTGTCAGAAACTCAAATATATAAGCTAGGTGCCAAATGACTCCTTAAACCAAGGATACAGTCGCCAAAATGGAATGCTTAGTTGCCATTCTGGGGCAAGATGGCTCTAAAGTCTTAGATCAGGAATGTCCAACCAGTCGACCGTGATCAGCAGGTTGATCCCCGGGTGATAGCGGTAGATCACAGGCTCATTTTCCTCTGTGGGGGGGAAAGAGCATCCTCTCGCGTGCTGTCCTGACCTGGTGAGAGTCTGTCATCGCTCTGCCGCTGGCGCTGGCACCCCGCTACACGGGAGTGTCAGAAGCCCCTGCCGCCAGGAGACTTCACGGATCCCCATGTGAGCGGGCATTGGTAGACAGTTCCTGGCACTTATCCTCTGCTTCCCTGTGACGGCCCTACCGAAGGTGAGCATGGAGCGGGAGCATCCCTAAGCAGCGTATCGGAGGCGGGGCGAGAGCGGCAGAGTGTTTTTTTCTTTTGTAAGCGATATATGGCATGCCCCCACAAAGCAGAAGAACTGTGGTGCCCCCCCCTTAAAAAAAGGTGAATGCACAGCCGCAAAGCCCTTTGCAGTGACCTCCGCAAGACCAGGTGATCAGGTGGGTGGGAAACCCCTTTGCACATCATGCCACAAACCATTGCTACAGAGTGCTCTGCAATGTGTTGTGGAAGACCTGACAATCAGCTGGTTGTCAGGGCCTTGTAAAGCCTAACGCACAGGGCTTCGCCAGTGATGCTGATCAGCTGGTGGGCTGTGTCTACAAACTTCTTTTGACTGAGCCAAGATTTTACCTGCCTGGTACTTGACACTGTATATAGGACATCAGGCATAGGACAGGTGAGTGTGGCGTCAACAAAATGGCCCCATGAGCCAAATGAGAAAGCCTGCCTAGGAATCTTCATCTGAGATTTTTAAGCAGAGGTTGGATGGTAATCTGTCAGTGATTCTTTAGCTGTGGTTCCTGCATGCCAGGTGGTTGGCCTAAATAATCCTTGGGATCCCTTCCAACCTTAAAATTCTATGGTTCTATTACATTATTAGGGACGCCGCTGTGGTCTAAACCACTGAGCCTAGGGCTTGCCGATCAGAAGGTTGGCGGTTTGAATCCCTGTGATGGAGTGAGCTCCCATTGTTCGGTCCCAGCTTCTGCCCACCTAACAGTCCGAAAACATGCCAAAGTGCAAGTATATAAATTGGTACCACTATGGTGGGAACGTAAATGGTGTTTCCATGTGCTCTGGTTTTGCAAGAAGCAGCTTAGTATGCTGGCCACATGACCCGGAAGCTGTACGCCGGCTCCCTTGGCCAGTAAAGCGAGATGGGCGCCACAATCCCAGAGTCATTCGCGACTGGACCTAATGTTCAGGGGTACCTTTACCTTTATTACATTATTATGTAACTGTGCTTGCAATGGTCTAATTTTAGCTGTTTCCCCATTTCCTTTGTTTTAAGCTGATTTGAGCTGGTGCTTTTTGTGGAAAGGCAACATACAAATAAAACGACGATAATGAATGAGTTAATAAAATACATTTTGTCATTACAGGACGGCCCCCAGACTGAATTTTGCCAGTATCTTAACATATGGAACTTCCATGCATTTTCCCACAACTTCTGTGACAGTTTTGCATTTAACTCACGAGCTCTGCGGACTTGAAACCGGCCATCAGCAAGTGTCCATGTTCACAGAACAATAGCCATTGTGTGCAAGAGTTCATCACTACTATGACAAACAAGTGTGTCAAGTTTTGACTTTAAGTTAAACCACTTCCTCAAACCTCCCCCCCCCAAAAAAAACATATAAAGGCTTCTTGACTATGGGGATGTGTGGGAGAAGAGCCTTCATAAACAAGCTTGCAGGGGGAGGAGTCCACATGATTCAACTCTGAAACAAGCTTTGCTAATACTGACGTATCAACACACACTGAAAAGCTGCATTGAGCATCTTGACTGCAGCTGTTCAGAAGCAAATGCAAAATGCATCCATTGTATTCCATTAAAATCTAATGATACATATCACACATCATAGAGAGATAATTTCTAGATCACCGCTGAACTGGTTGATTTATTCTATTAATCATGCTATATTACTTTGAACAACAGTTCGTGACGTTTAGCTTGCCAGTACTTACTGGGCACCCGTAATCTCATCCGTTGATACATTCAGACATCTCTTTGCAGTCACAGACTGTGTGTATAAAATTTCATTTACTGCTGGAATATAGGGAGCTGACCAAGTCAGACAGGCCATTGGCCCACCAAACTCAATATTATTCACTTAAACTGGCAGCAGCTTTCCAAGACAGGGACTGCGAGGGGAGAGTTCTGTTTTTCATTTTATTCCTGAATGCCCCGTTCATTTCATTTTCAATTGTCTACAGTGTCATTACTTTCATTTCTCTTTTCCCACTATACCTTTCATTTATTTATTTTCTGTTACTTTTCCGTTTCTGTGGACCCTTCCAGACATCCTTTGTGTTTATGATGCTACTGGCGAATATGTTTGCAAGTGCAAACAGTTTTCAATAATATTTGCACCTGCAAAAATAAATAAATCAGGATGGTCACGCTGCTTGTTTCTGGTCGGTGCATATACCATAACTTCCTGGTGAAATTCTGCAGCTTTTTCCATCACAAATGTGCTGGCTTATTTTTGTCCCGTGTTTGTTGTGCTATGCAGTCCTCCAATTAGCAATAATGTGGTTAGATTACAGAATCATAGAATTGGGCAGTTGGAAGGAACCATGACGGTCCTCTAGTCCAAACCCCTGCAATGCAGGAATCTTTTACTCAACTTGGGGCTTGAACCCACAGCCCTGAAATTAAGAGTCTCATGCTCTACCGACTGAGCTATAGCATCACAGAACAAACTAGGGCAGGATATACTGGTAACCACTTACTAATGCACTATTTTTGTGTTAGGAACATGTTGCAGAATATTCCTGCAATAAAACACCAGCCTGGAAGGGCCCTACTTTTATTACTACGGATACCAAGGCTGTCATTCAATGTCTATAACTCTGGTCTTTTCCAGGTAATGGGACACTTTTTTAGGCATTGCATTACAAGATGTGCCAAGCTTCAGGCAGGTTAGAGACAAGGATCCCATTTTATAAGCAATCAAAAAGGAGTGACATCTTCTAAGCTTCCCAACTTGACAGTTTTCGTGTCTTTTGAGCATTCAGATCTCTCCTACCTACAGAAGATTCCCTGTACACATCAATTTGTTAAGCAATGCAATGCCTCTTGTCTGTTTCAGGAACTCCTCCTATGAGAAATGAACGGCAGAAACAAAAATAAAAGATTTCCATTTGTTTCTCCCATTCATCTTGATATATCATCATTAATTTTTGACAAACAAATGAGTTAGGCATCTGCTATGTTTTTCATTAATTGCGAAGGTGAATGCACACCTCTCCTTCTGGGTTCCAGACAGGCAGAAATACATTCCACACTAAGTCTTAACTACTTATGGAGACCCCCAATACAGTTTGTTGCCATAACAACCAGATTTACAGCAGGGTAACCATTATGCGGGTGGCGCTGTGGTCTAAACCACCGAGCTTAGGGCTTGCCGATTGGAAGGTCGGTGTTTCGAATCCGCGCGACAGGGTAAGCTCCCATTGTTCGGTCCCAGCTTCTGCCAACCTAGCAGTTCGAAAGCATGTGAAAGTGCAAGTAGATAAATAGGTACCGCTACGGCGGGAACGTAAATGGCATTTCCATGTGCTCTGGTTTCGCCAGAAGCAGCTTAGTCATGCTAGCCACATGACCCGGAAGCTGTACGCCGGCTCCCTTGGCCAGTAAAGCGAGATGAGCGCCACAATCCCAGAGTCATTCACGACTGGACCTAACGGTCAGGGGTCCCTTTACCTTTAACCATGAATAAGATTGTACTGTTTGAGCAACTTCACTTACTCATTTTTCCACAGAGATTTCTAGCCACAAACATCTAGTCAGGATCTCAACGATTCTTCCTTATATACTCTATGAACAGGAAACTCCCATTTTATTTAAAGCATTATTCTACTCAATTTATGGGTGACAGGGTTGCTAGAGCTGGCCCCTCAAAATGTTAGTTGTTTTCAGATCTTCACTGCCTCATATCTGAGAAGACAAACTTTGCTGTGACTTCAGATGCCTCCAATTAGGCTTTTATGAAAGCATCATTTTCTATCTGCCCTGTACAGAATGCCATGCAGCTCCCATTTCCATTCTGCTGCACTGCATCTTCTGCTTATTTGTCCCATATGAGGAATGGAAATCAAGCTTGTGAATACAATCAATATTCACTATTGCTGTTGTTTTCCCTCTGCAAATGATGTGCAATTACACTTTTCCTCTTTTGCATTGTTTCCTTTGCTTTGAAATAAATGGGGTGGTGTGACGTAACTTTCATAACTAATTGTGTAGATTGCACAAGTTATGAGATTTCACCACAGCAGACAATGAGACGAATAATGTACGTAGTTTTTGGTGGAAGATGAACTGCAGTGGAATGGAAATGCTGCTGTGTGTCACAAACACGGGGCGGAACAGGAAAAGGTGCCTTTTTACATCCCTGCTGAACACACACACATTCTAGTTATCTGGCTCAGGCTGTTGTAGGTTTAAGCAGTTTTCCTTTTTAAATTGAATTTCCTGGCTTCTGATGACATAAGTGGGTCCCTCTGTGTTCAGTTTCTCTGTGCAATCACATATGCATTACAAGTGACTTTACTGTGCCTTATTATAGGAAATGAGGTGCTCTCACTTACGAAACACCAGCTTCTCGTTAAAACTCCCTGAATGCACAAACAAGTGTGCCTTTGTCACAGGAGCTCAAGTTCAAATGCACAAGGATCAGATAATGGGGTTGTTTTTAAAAAAGGAGAGTACATAACAGCATGGTTCCACTTAGATAAGAAACAATCTCAAGAAGTATCTAAATCAGATGTTCTGGGACTAAAATAGGTCCTAAGGGATATGTTAAGGCTTTTTCTCCCCCATTTATTTATCATGCGCCCATTCAGCCAGATAACTGGAGCATCCAAACATACAAAAAACTAAGGGTTTTAGATATCCACAGTAATATTGCGGTGACATTATATCATTAAACAACACCTTGCCTTTCTCAATAAATCAATAATAATGACGCTTCATACCCCGATAAATAAAGATCCCTTCTCTGATCCTAACTGTTATCGTAAGTAACGTCACACATAAAATCCATAAAACAGCACACTTCTAAAAATACACAACATAGCAACTCAGTGCACAGTGGTACCTTTGTTTACCAACAGTCTGGTTTGCATACGTTTTGGATTACAAACACGTCAAACCCGGAAGTGTGTGTCCCGGATTGCAAACTTGTTTTGGGATTACAAACCCCCCCCCATTTTGGGGGGGATTACAAAAAAAAATTGGGAGGCCCCATTGGCAAAAGCATGCCTTGGGTTACAGCCTCTTTTGGTTTACAAGTGGACCTCCGGAACGGATTATGGTTGTAAACCAAGGTACCACTGTATAATGTAAAGGTAAAGGGACCCCTGAACATTAGGTCCAGTCGTGACCGACTCTGGGGTTGCGCGCTCATCTCGCATTATTGGCCGAGGGAGCCGGCGTATAGCTTCCAGGTCATGTGGCCAGCGTGACAAAGCCGCTTCTGGCAAACCAGAGCAGCACATGGAAACACCGTTTACCTTCCCGCTGTAGCGGTTCCTATTTATCTACTTGCATTTTGACGTGCTTTCGAACTGCTAGGTTGGCAGGAGCTGGGACCAAGCAACAGGAGCTCACCCCGTCACAGGGATTCGAACCGCCGACCTTCTGATCAGCAAGCCCTAGGCTCAGTGGTTTAACCACAACGCCACCTGGGTCCCACTGTATTGCGACTGACTAATTGCAACAGCAGCAGGTCTATGGCCATAGAGTTTTCTGCAGGTGTTAGCTGTGGCATCTGTGCTGGTCCTACCTCTGCCCCCATCCTGATCTCCTGCACCCAGCAGATCTAGGGGTTAGCATTGCTTTCAAGGCAGACAGCAGGCAAAAAAAGTGATCTCTCTATTCTGGCTGCGAGAAAATTAAATTCACCCAAGGAGCACTTCATTGAACATTAGTGCTTTTCTTACCTGTATGCCCCTTCTCTTCCCCCTCGTTATGAGAGCATAAGAAGAGCCTGCAGGATCAGGCCAATGGCCCACCTAGTCCAGTATCCTGTTCTCACAGTGGCCAACCAGTTGACTGTGGGAAACCTGCAAGCAGGACCTGAGCACAAGAGCCTTCCTTCTCCCCTCCTGTGTTTTCTAGCAACTGGTATAAAGTTAGCTGGTCAAGGAATATCGGTGATAAAGTACGTGATACTCAGCTGATTCAGCAAAAAAGAGGATAATGAATTATGATCTATTTAACATCATTGTGGTTAAATAATAATAATTCTTCCAATAATAAAGGGCTGTTCCAATGTTCCATGCTTGGTCAATGAATGAATGAATGAATGAAAAGAGGGTTACAAAACTAAGACCTCAAAAAGGAGAGAACCAAAATCATTTTGAGGAACAATTTATCATCCCAACATCCCTGCATTTTATGGGCTGAATATGTTAACAGGAAGTGGTGAACTGTCAGAGGTATGTGTAACTATGCCTAAATTATAGCTGTACCCATTCTTAGAGAACTCCTAGTTAGAACCTACTCAGATTACACAAAGATAATAAAAGGGAATTAAGCTCAGAAGCCAAAGGGTTCCTTTGCCCACACATTAAACATGAACCTAATTACCAGTGTTCCCTGGAATAGCTGTCTGTCGGGCACAGCGCTCTTATGAAACAAAGAAGATTTATTCAGCCTCGTTGCAGGATTCCACAGGGCTGAAACGGCTATTGCTACGGTTAGCAGCGTGTTTTCAATGCCATAAAAACGGCAGCAACAGGGAGGGTAATTATTCTGAGCACTTTAGTGGTAGAAGACATCCACAATAACATAAAAGCATCCCTGCTGGATCAGGCCAAAGGCCGGTCTAATGCAGCATCCTGTTCTCACAGCAGCCAGCCAGAAGCCCAGAAACAGGATCCGAGTGCAACAGCGTCCTTTGTGATACAACAGCTACTTGTATTCAGAGGAAGACTGCCTCCCAACAGTGGATGGAGAAGAAAGTCATTGTGGGTACTAGTCAGTGATAGCCATTATCCCCGAGGAACTTGTCTAATCTTCTTGTAAAGCCATCCAAGTCAGTGGCCATTAATACATCTTGTTGGAAAGAATTCCATGGTTTAACCATGCACTACATAAAGAAGCCATTTTAGTTATTTATTTTTTGGTCTGCCCTAAAACAGCTCTCGAAATTCCATGGGAGAAGCAGCCATGGCTGCAGTTCCACTATAGGGCTTTAGATGTACGAAATGAATTTGTCCCAGGTTATCAAAACGTTCAAGCTTGCTGGGGAAAGAAAACGAGTCCTCGACATTACCCAGAAAACCCATTATGCACGCTTTGTTGGAAATAGCTGCTTTTTAATGGCGTGCGGCTAAAAAGGTCCATAAATACTTTTGCTTGACAACAAGGAGGTAAACGGCAAAGCATTGCAGCTTTCCAAAGCGTGGGATCGAAGAAATGGAGGAGGATCCCAATGTATATAAGGAAGATCCCAATGTAAACTCTCTAAGCCATGAAGTTTGCTTGGTGGAGTTGCATTGTTCTGCTGAGTGGAGAGAGTGCTTGTTTGTTGGATGCAAGATGCATAAGTGCAGTATGAGCCATTCAATAGCTAAGGTTTCTGCCCCAGTTCTCTGCCAGCTGGGAAGGGCTGGTATCTTCCATTCCTGATCTAAGTCCTGCCATGATTCCTGCTTCTACAGAAGTGCATCTATAGAAGCTGGAAGTGTTGGTGATGTCACAAAACTGATTGTCACTTAATAATAATCATCATCATCATCATCATTTTCATTTCTATACTGCTTTATATTTTTAAGAGAGAGAAAAATCTCAAACCAACATTAAAACATCAAATGAAACAATCCAGAATGAGAAGAAAGTCAAATATAATGATGATTTCAGATCATCTGTTTAGGAACAGTTTCTCCCCTCCATGCAGGTGGAAAGGGCTGTTCCAAAAAAAAAAACTGCCAAAGGTCTCCAAGAGTTGCATGTGCAAAAAAAAAGTGCTGGAATTCAGCAGCAGAGCATGCCAGTGTGATGCCACACGCACACACAAAAAGTGTTCATTGTACATGCTAGGAATCCCCAAAGGCACTATCCGACAGCAGGGTGTCAATGATAGTATGTCCCAAATGATAAATATAAAAGCTACTTCCACTGCCAGAGGCTAAAATATCTAAATTAATAAATATTTCTAAACTACATTACATGAAGGCCGTTCCTTTCAAAGGGCTTTGGGTTTGTTCCCAAAGTAGTTCTGTTTTCATTAGTAGCTCTTTTTCTTTTTCCATCACTGATGCAGTTTTGGCTTTTAAGCCGTTGTAATACTTGGGGATTACACCATGTTTGTGTTAAAATTATACCCTGCTTTCCTTCAAAAGCCCTCAGAGCAGCATCACATGTGGGCCGCAGCTGTTCCCTCATCCAAGGCAGCGTACAGGACCAGACCTACTTAGCTTCACCAGTCGGACCTGCTTGCCACTTGCCTCCAAGATCTGGGTTCCCCCGAGAACCATTTCAAAGGGATGCGGATCACATCTGCAGATGGCACAAAACCTGGGAGGGAAAGCAACTCCCAAAGAACAGAATCGAGATTCACAATAATATCGAGAGACTGAGAGCACCAGGCCGAAACCAACAAGATGAAATTCAACAGTTATCCGCGTAAAATATCCTACATTGGTACAAAATTATCCAAAGGCACAAGCAGAGGTCCTAATTTGGCAGTAGTACATGTGAGGGCGGCGGGACCTCAGTATCTTAAGTTCATCAGTCTCCATCTGGTGGGTTTGGTAGCAGCCACACTTTCCACCACTGCAAACACTTGGGTGGTAATTCAACTTCAATGTTTCCCAAACTTGGGTCTTTGGGGACTATGACTCCCATCATCCCTAGCTAGGACCAGTGGTCAGGGATGATGGGAATTGTAGTCCAAAAACAGCTGGAAACCCAAGTTTGGGAAACACTGAGCTAGAAACTTGTGCTAGCTCAAGGATTAGTGCTAGTGCATCCCATGCCAGCCTTGATTCTGCTCCAGAGGGCAGGCAGAGGAGAGGCGGAGAACTTTGCAATGTCCATGGAGAAATCCTTGCATAGGACAGAATAATCTGCTTAGTGCTACAACAAATACGACTGGTTGTAAGCATTAAGAATTGATCCCCACATGCATGCTTGGTTTTAAGGTGCATCTGGGTCACAAAACGTTTGAAGACTGCACCCTTAAAGCTGAATTTAAGTCAACACTTTGATTGCTAAGAAAGATAATGCAATCTTAGGCTTCATTGATGGAAGGAGATTGTTCGGACCGTGTGTCCATTCAGACTCGGGGGATAATTGCATTTGTTTTCCTGGTTATAATGTGGATCCTTCTGTCATAGTTCCTTACATTCCTTTTTACACCGTATTTGCCTGCCGTATCCTGGAGCTGTGGCTTTTTGATCAATAAACCATGTACTAAATGTCATCCACACCAGAGGACATGGTGCGATACAACAGCAGACATCATCCGACATGTCACAAATCAACTTTATGCACATGTGCGCTTCTGTTCCCCTATGATTCAGCCATGAAAGCAGCAGGAAAGAACCACATACTAGAATATTCCCCCAAATTCCACAATATTCTGGGTTAATGGGGTTGCAAACTGATTTTTCCTGTAAGCGATTAACATGGAAAGGAGAGCTAAACTTCCTCTAGATTAAGCTAGATTTCCAGAAGTGGTTTTCAAATCGTGTGAAAGATCGCATGACACATGCAAATTATCGGGTAAGGAAACATCGAGGAAATACAACAATGTGCTTTCTGAATGCAGCCAATGAGTGGTAATAATTCTACACGATTATGCACTGGTCAGGACATACCTGGAGTGCTGTGTATCCACCTGTAGATATCACATTTTAAGGTCACTAGTAAACTGAAGCATGTCCAGAGGAGGGCAATGAGGATGGTGAACCTAGTTCTATGGGAAATTGGGGGCACTGTATGAAAATGGCAATACAGTCGTACCTTGGATCCTGAATGCCTTGCAAGTCAAATGTTTGTTTTGGCTCCCGAATGCCGCAAACCCAGAAGTGAGTGTTCCGGTTTACGAATGTTCTTTGGAACCCAAACGTCCGACGGGGCTTCCGCAGCTTTGGTTTGGTTTCTGAATATTTTGGAAGTTGAACGGATTCCGTTCGACTTCCAAGATACAACTGTATATAGGTATATTAACAGAAGAAAAGCTGCAAGTGTCAAAATACCTCTGGGGTTCGCCATGGATTGTATGCAGCTAAATTTTACTATGACTTGACGCACTGAAATTAATGAACCTATGTTAGTCATGTCTATTAATTTCAATGGATCTAATCTGAGCAGGACAAAGAATGGTATTTAAACACCCTTCTCAGGAGGATGTATCCATACTGTACTTAAATATATTCTTCCTCTCCAACCCTCACCACCACCACCACCCCAAGAGGCTACATGACAGGCAAGAATTCAAAATGTACAGTTTCCCCAAGCATACAGATGGGGAGGGGGAAAAGTGGCTCCCTCTCAGGCAAGCTATTAGATGGCCCAGATACTTTCTTGCCAGAAAAAAGTGGAAACCATTTCCAAAATAAAAATAAAAATCAAGACGTTGATGAAGTGTAGCATTTATTTCATGTGGCCAAAAGGAGTTCCCCTTACCGCTCCGCATTTAGCTGTCAGGCGTATGTTTTATCATGTTCGGGTAAAAGGGTGCAAAGAATTTATCAGCAACATACTCAAGAAATGAGTGCAAGAGTGTCCGATCAGCCTTGATGAAGCAGTGAAATGCAATCCCTGGCTTTACAACAGGAGCTTCAAAATGTTCTTGCATTCCACGCCGAACTATTGTTACATGCTATGTACATGCAGAAAACTTCGCTTTGAAGTGGCTCTCCATCCAGAAGCGTTGGAAACAGCCATTTCCAAGTGTAGTTAATACGGCACTTGATTGCAAACTGCTTGTTTGCCTTTTCTTTTTCTTTCTTTAAAAAAGAGTGCTAATTCCTTTAGGAATTACGAGCTGTTTGTTTCAGCTGCACAACTCAACCGATCTCTGCCTTACTTGCTGCTGGCTTAAATCTTGAGTGAATTAATCTTGGATAGAAGGGTGTCTATAAAAGAAGGCACTTAAAAGCCCCCGTGGATGTTATAGCGCTGATGGTTTACCATTATGTGGTATAGCAAAATTTTATCCTGCCATTACTAAGAGCATACATATGGAGACCATTAAACCCCTTCCTTTCTTGTGGTGTAACCCTGAATGGCTGCATTATGCCACTATTTTTTTTCTTTTTCTTTTTTAAAAAAGAGATTTTAACCTTCACCAGCAGTTCAAAAAAAGAGAAGCGAGAGACCTCATTTGGCATGTCAGAGAAAAGCACAAGAAATATCATCAGCATTCAGAAAAGAAAAGAAAAAAGCCATACAATCTTGCCTGGAATTCCTTTAACAGAAGTTGCTTAAGGGTGTGGATTTTCCATAATAAGATTATTATGATATATTATTAATTATATTATTATAGTGATGCTACACACACAATGGGTGAACTCAAGACACTGAATAACAAAACATACTTTAACATGCTTTAGTTTAACCTAAGGACAGTTTGGCCAGGTTTAGACATAACGACAAACTATGCTCAGTTTAAACTTGGAAGTAGATGATTTCCTCCTCATACTGTACTCACAGCCATGCAAGAAGAAGAAGAGAGTGAAGGAGGAGAAAGTTGGCACCTGAGGCTTGAACAGGACAGCTTCTGCAACACTTTAAAAAAATCATTCTTCTGCTGGCACATGCACCTAAACCATTACCAATAGCCCAAAATCCACAGTTCCAGACTGATTTTGAACTACCGACACACCTACATGCCACCATTTCTAAAGGTGACTGTGTTCCAATGTGCTTTTTCAAGCCATAAAGAGCACAGTGGCATCATCAAAAATCTCAAATAAGTCGCTTTGGTAGTAAAATGGCAATTGCTTCTTAGATGCTGTTGCCAACATTTTCCTGACAGCTCCCTGCATGAAAAGAAGCACAGAATCATAGAACTGAAGAATTAGAAAGGAACCTTAGAATCATCTAGTCCAGGAGACTGCGATCTAAAACTGACAGGGGGTAAGGTTGTTAAGCTTTTTCCAGGAAGGAAGAAGGCCCATATTTGGGGGTTCAGGTCAAAGTTGTTGAGGCAAAATTAGGGGAGCCAAAATTGTTGAGCTTAGGGGGGGCAAGCCAGTGATCTACCACAGACGTCTAGTGATCTACCGGTAGATCATGATCTACCTGTTGGACATGCCTGATCTAGTCCAACCTACTGCAATGCAGGAATATGCAGCTGTCCCATACAGGGATTGAACCTGCAACCTTGGCGTTATCAGCTAACCAACTGAGCTATCCAGAAGGGGGAATTCAGAAGGAGAGGTTTTCCCCAGCATGGAGACACATTGGTGGGGAAAGGCGTGGCTTGCTGACTATGGATGACATTTGTTGCATTTTTCCATTTGACAATATTTATATAAAGCTTTAGGACCCGGGTGGCGCTGTGGGTTGAACCACAGAGTCTAGGGCTTGCTGATCAGAAGGTCGGTGGTTCGAATCCCTGCAACGGGGTGAGCTCCCGTTGCTCGGTCCCAGCTCCTGCCCACCTAGCAGTTCGAAAGCACATCAAAGTGCAAGTAGATAAATAGGGATCGCTCCGGCGGGAAGGTAAACAGCGTTTCCGTGTGCTGCTCTGGTTCACCAGAAGCAGCTTTGTCATGCTGGCCACATGACCCGGAAGCTGTCTGTGGACAAACGCTGGCTCCCTCGGCCTATAGAGCGAGATGAGCACTGCAACCCCAGAGTCGGACACGACTGGACCTGATGGTCAGGGGCCCCTTTACCTTTATATAAAGCTTTATCGACAAAAAAACCAACAACTTCTAAGTGCAGCTGTTAAGGACACAAATGAGCCCCACCAAAGGGTAATAGAGGTTGCACTTTCAGCTAGAAAGTGGGGCTGCATATGCTTGGCAATGCACAAGCCCTTGCGGTAGTGCTGCTGCCGTTTTCTTATTCCCAAGGGGATGCTCACCTCCGATGGGCAGATAATCAGTTTTCTGGGTTAGCTACTCAACTCAGCAAGGAGAAAGCACTCTGAAATTGGCATGCGATACAGGCATACTTTAAGTCACAATCGCTGAATTTGTTCTTGGACATCGCTACCCGGGCATCCTGCCAAGAACATTCAAATATTATCGTGATAAATCTCTCTCTCTCTCTCTCACCACAATGTGGAAGTTGACTACTGCCACAAACCTAGCAAGAGATGCATTCACAGGGCAAATACACACACACACACACACACACACACACACACACACACAGCCCATTATTAGTCAGATGCCATTTCTAGCTTAGGTATTTTATTTTATTTTATAAAAAATGCATATTCTGTGATATCCACATCCACTGCATCATCAGCACAAACTACTGCTGGGCGTAATTAACAATACCTCATTAAATAAAAAACCAAAAACCCTTTAAACCCCCTGTGAACTACAAACTTCAAAATATTTATCCAGCTTCCCTCCCAAAGTTAGTTAGTGAAAAGAGGTGATAGTTTTTGAGCAACCTCTTTCTCACTGAGAGGCAAACCATATTGGATGCTCATCACGCCACTTGTGCATGGCTTATTAAATCTCAGCAACGGATCAGGGAGGATGATCTGGATTGTGACCGAGGGGTGTATGTGTGCCTTTGGCCAAGTCTTCTATTTAACCACTCACTTGATCACCATATAGACAATCTGGAATTCCATAGAGGCTAGTTTGTGGAATTCCCTAAAGGCGAGTGATCAAGCTGGTTTTTTTAATGTTTCACTTTAAATTATTGTAACCCACACCTTTGGGAATTGATGCTTTTGAATTATGGTGCTGGAGGAGACTCTTGAGAGTCCCATGGACTGCAAGAAGATCAAACCTATCCATTCTTAAGGAAATCAGCCCTGAGTGCTCACTGGAAGGACAGATCCTGAAGCTGAGGCTCCAATACTTTGGCCACCTCATGAGAAGAGAAGACTCCCTGGAAAAGACCCTGATGTTGGGAAAGATGGAGGTCCATGGGGTCACAAAGAGTCGGACATGACTGAACAACTAAACAACAACAATGAAACATTTTCGACACATGCCTGTTCTCACAACTGCAACTGTAGCAGAAGAGCCAACAGGCAACAGTGCACTACCTAAGCTAGGCATGGCCAAACTTGGCCCTCCAGATGTTTTGGGACTACAATTCCCATCATCCTGACCACTGGTCCTGCTAGCTAGGGATGATGGGAGTTGTAGTCCCAAAACATCTGGAGGACCAAGTTTGGCCATGCCTGACCTAAGCCATTGCTCAAGTCTTGGCATTACTTACACACACACACACACACACAGAGAGAGAGAGAGAGAGAGAGCGCAATTTGGTGTTGGAAGGTATAGGTCAGGGGTGGGGAGCCTCAGGCCCCAAATGCAAGCCAGGCCTCTCTTTCTGAACCTCTGGATGCTCCCCTATTCATATGCCTCCCATGAGGGCTCCATGCCATCCTGGGACATCTTTGCCTCAGTAGAATGTGTTCTTGACCTGACACCACACCCCTTGCTTGCATGAAAGGAGAGGTGTGTAGGTATAGATGCCTAGAAACCTGTGTTTGTGTGGCTAGAGTGTAGTAACTGTACAAAGTTCCACCCACTGCCTACTTCTGGCACACAGCTCTCAGTAGTTTTCCCATCTAAAAAATGTGACCCTCAGACTGAAAAAAAGGTTATTCAGCTCTGGGGTAAGTGGTGTCATTCATCAGATTCCACTGTGCCCACAAGCAGGATATGAGTGCAACAGTACTCTCCCCACTGATGTCCTCCTAGCAACTGATGCTCAGAAAGATACCATCCCCAGTATTGAAAGACACTACACAACCATCTTGGCTATTGACAGAAAGCCATTCTTGGCTTTCCTTCCAAGAATTTGTCTAACCTTCTAAAGACATCCAGGTTGGTATCCATCATTGCATCTTATAAGAGAGAATCTCATAGTTGAGGAATGCACTTTGGCCTGTCTGGAGTCCTACAAAATTCAGCTTCATCGGATGTTCAACATTCGGAATATTATGAGAGGGAGAAAAACGCTATCAACTTGTAACAAGCTCCATTCCCAGCTTCCTTGCCTTTTTCTCTGAACTAAAAAATGCAAAATGCATAACCTTTCCTTGCAGGAGGAAGTTGCTTCAACCTCCTTATCATTTTCAAGCTTGACATACACTCCCCATCAGTTTTCCTTCCCATATCCAAATGGCACCCGATGGCAGTAGGTGACAGTGTGGGTACCCAGTAGAAGCAGGAATCATGGCAGGACTTAGATCAGGAATGGAAGATACCAGCCCTTCCCATCAATTAGGATGCTAAGGACTGGACCAATAATAACAACAACAACAACAACAACAACAACAACAACAACAACAACAACAACAACAATGCAGGTGTAAGGGGAAGAAAGTACAGAGAACCTCCCCGTTGCATCAGAAGTAGCTCCTCCCCAAGCAGTGATGGAAGCGAGGGCTCTGAGGAGGCCAGTGAGGAAGTGGAGAGAGAGGGCCAGGGCTCCAGCAGCATGAGAGAGCCCCGGCTACACAGGAGGGAGGCAAGAGAGGGGGAGAAGGGGGAAAAGGAAAGCATGGAGCGTAGACCCTTTCCTCCGGTTCCAGAATTACGCAGGAGAAAGAAAGGGAGGAGATTCACTGTCCCGAGACTCCTATGTTGGAGAAGATCACGTGGGGGGGGGGGCAGTGCCGGATTCTGCATCTGAATGAGCAGACATGTTTTTACACACCTGTCTCACTGTAAATAGACTGCACTAATAAAAACTGTTTAAAGACAAGCATGAGGAGCGTCGTTACTCTAGAGTAGTCGCGAGAACCCCTGACAGCAGGATTAAGTAGGGTAAGGACACCTGGCTAATAAAGCCAAGTATTATGAGCAGCAAAAAATTGTATTATGAGGTCAAATGATGCTGCCTTAGACTGAATCAAGCACGGACCCATCTAGTCTAGTATTATCTGCTGTCTGGCAGCAATCTCCCATGGTCTCAACTGGGGATCTTTCCAAGTCTTGCTACCTTGCAATCTTTTTACGGGGTTTTTGTGCATATAGCATATGCTCTAGCTTTGAAGCCTTACTGAGTTCTCGCTTCTATTGGGCTCTTCTCCTTTATCCATAAGGTATTATTTCACCCTTCCTGTTCCATGGACAAATTCCGCAGCATTGACAGAACAGCTTGCTGGATCTTGGGCAAGGATTGCCCTAACAACACAACCCTTTGTTTCAGATGGCGTCTCGGGCAAGTCTGGAAACTCCTGCCCCCAATTGGCTCAGGACTTCCTACATTTCACAACAAAGATGCCCGCAGCTTGGTTGAAGACCAGCACTGCTGCCAGACCAATCGTCATTACGTGAAGATCACTGTGACAACAATGGACCCAAACGCACACTTGGAACAAAACAGGGCATTTTTCTTGAGTACCAATACATGGTATTTAACATCAGTTCTGCAACCATAAATCCATAAATGCTTCACACAGTAATCACATAATTCGTAAGTGACAACCACACGTTTAACATGCTGCAAATGTTCTCATGAGTCACTATCTTTTTCTGTTGTTGTTCTTAATTTGTGGGATTCTTCGAGAACATAATCATCGTTCTAATTACAAGACTAAGTATAGAACACTGGAATTGTTACATCTGCAAGAACATTTGAGGGGGGGCGTGGAGAACTTTTCATTAGTGTTGCAACCCTCAGATTCAAATTGTAACGGGGGCAAATTTCAAAAAATAAAATATAATCCAATAACTATCGCCCAAATTCCAGCCTTGCTTATTAAGAAAGCCTATCCCATTTCACAATTGCCAGATACACAGCAATCTGAGAGGCCTTTTGGTACTCTGCAGACTTTAAAGACACCGGCTAATTAAGGTTTTGCATCTTTCCTATATTCCATCCGTCAGAACAGGAGGAAAGAGTTTCAAATTTCCACGTGCAACATTTTGAGTTTCTGTTGTTCTAGCATGGTTTTGGATAGGTTACAATCTTCTATAGGAATAAACAGTGCAACCCTATAAAAGCCTAATCAGAATTAAGCTGCACTGACTTACTCCCAGGTAATTACCGTATATTCAGAGTTGCAGCCTAAAACTCTTAGAAATTGGAGAAAGGGAGAGTTGTTCAGTTCTACTCCAGAAAAGCTTTCTGCATCCTGTATTTTGTGCGCTTCTGAACTGATAATATTACCAAAAGAAGTGTTGCTGGATCAGACCAAAGTCCCATCTACTCCAGGTAGATCACCTTAAACAGGAAGCTCTGAAACGTAGGCAGCACCACCCAGATATCCATGTCCAATATCCTGCTTCAGCTGCTGAGAACCTTTGGCCCTCCAGATGTTGCTGAACTACAACTCCCATCATCCCTGGCCAGTGGCCATGCTTTCAGGGACTGCAGGGAGCTGTAGTTCAGCAAACACCTTGATGGCCAAAGCTTCCCCACACCTGTCCTCTCTCTGGTAAAACAAAGAAATGTGGAGCTTAGATGCATCCAGTGCTAGCAAATGATGGGTAGAAAAATGTGGTACAAGATGTTCTCCTAAAGTATAACACTAATCCAGCAACGTTATCAAGGTTTAATCCTACAGAAACTAGCAAGGCAGGTAGAAAATTTACTGTGATCATTGATTGCAGTTAAACATCATCACTCCACTGGGCTTTGGGTGGTAATGTAGAAACTGCTTTTGCCCATGCCGACGGACACATCAGAGCACATGACATAGCAAGAGCCGGGTCTTTTTCATTGTCTGAGCAGAGCTGCGCAGCTTCACTTATTTTAAATGGCTCTACTCAAGAGCGCAAGGCGTAGCAACTTCTGCCGGAGCTTATCACAACTTCTGCAATCAATTGCAAGCTATCTGCTAAACTCATCACGGCCCCAGTATGCAATAGTAAGCCACGTTGCTACAAAAACAACATTCTGCAAAGGTAACCAGCCGAGGACAGGCTTTTGTTCAAGGACAATAGAGATACACACATACACACACACACACACACACACACACACACACTACAGTGGTACCTCGGTTTAAGTACACAATTGGTTCCGGAAGTCTGTACTTAACCTGAAGCGTACTTAACCTGAAGCAAACTTTCCCACTGAAAGTAATGGAAAGTGGATTAATCCGTTCCAGACAGTCTGCGGAGTACTTATACTGAAGCGTACTTAACCTGAAGCGAACTTTCCCATTGAAAGTAATGGAAAGTGGATTACTCCGTTCCAGACGGGTCTGCGGAGTACTTAAACTGAAAGTACTCAGACCGAAGTGTACTTAAACCTAGGTATGACTGTATATATAAAATATGAGAGACCAAGACCACCAAAACGTTAAGAGGGATTCAGAACAGTAGCAAGGAGCCCTTTTAAGCTGATAATTTCATTTTTAAGAGGCATCACATGACTCACAACAGACACCGCCATTAGCACACGCTGAGGAATTATTTAGTCCTGGTTGATATTAGAAGTTCAGTGTCTAATTTTTAGGAGTTGTTTTTTTGTTGTTGTTTTTACAAGACACAGCTGAAAGCTATTACGAGACTTTACATGGGAGTTTCAAGCAGGGTGGGTGGACCAATGGGTCCCACAGCCTAAACAACCATTCTTAACATAATGGACAAATGAATTTCCCTAAACCACTTCAAATGCAAGAATGTCCTATTGAATCTCTGCAGAGACTGCTTCTGAGTTTATAGGAAGCTCAGTGAGATTTATTGTTTTAAAAGGCTACTCGACACTCACAGGTCCGGTTTGGCATAGGACAGCTTCCTAACCACTTTTTTGGCATTGCCTCAAGATGTGGTAATGGCTAGTAGCTTGGATGGTGGCTTTAAAAGAGGATAGGGCTGTTACCAGCTATTAGCCACAACAGAGAAAAGCAGCCTCTGTGTACAAAGGCAAAGCATTTCTGAAGTAGATGTTGGGAGGAAAGCAATGGGGGGAAGCTACTGCTAGGGTTGCCAGACTCCATAGAGGACAGGACTTCTGTGCCTTTAATTGGCCTGCTCTCTTTTGAGTCTGGAAACCTTAAAGAGAAACCAGCAGACCCTTTGTTTAATTTCCAAGCAAAGGGTCTGCTGGTTTCTCTTCAAGGTTTCCAGACTCAAAAGAGAGCAGGCCAATTAAAGGCACAGAAGTCCTGTCCTCTATTGAGTCTGGCAACCCTAGCTACTGCCATAATGCATGCTATGTTATGAGCATCACAGAAACAGTGGGGAAGGACCATAACTGAACGGTGGGGCGTTTGCTCTGCATTCAGTATGGAATCATAGAATTGTGGAGTTGGAAGGGACCCCAAGGGACCTCTGTAATATGGGAATCATTTTGCCCAATCCAGGGCTCAAACCTATGACCCTGAGATTAAGAGTCTCCTGCTCTACCAATGGAGCTACCTGGAGATTTCAGATGCAATCCCCAACATCTCCTGGCAGGGCTGGAAGAGACCCCAGGTTGAAACCTTGGGGAGTAGCCAATCACTGTAGACCAGGGATGGAAAACCTCAGCCTTCCTTGTAGTTCTCCCCAGGCCACACCACTCCCTTGAATAATGCCTCCTGTTTGCCTGAATGGAGGAGAGAGGGGTGGGTGGGAGTGCAAGAGAAAGTAGCTGCTGTACCAAGTTAAGATCTGCATTCATCACCCTGCCCACTTTCACCTCTGGACCTACAACTGGCATGCAGCACATGGAAGGTTGCCCAGAAGGAAATGTGGGTGGGGAAAAGAGGCAAAGCAGCGCTATACCAAACGGACCAATGGTATGACTCTGTATAAGGCAACTTCCTTTGTTTCAGAATTCAGGCTCAGTGCAAAACAGCCTGAACCGGTTACATTATCCTTATAACCTCCAGAGCTCCTCGTCAGCTTGCTGGCTTGCTTGCAGCCTAGAAGATGGAGGCTTCCATATAACCAGAAAATATTGTTACGTGTTTGGATGCCAGAGTCTGCGGGTGCAAGGGCACCCATAATTCTTGAATTTAGTAACAAGCTTTGGTTAATCAAGCTTTGGTTAAACTGTGCCAAGCATGGAAATCCCTGGATGTCGCTTATGCCAATGAGCCAGGCCAGCTTGGCAGAGCTAGCCGAGATGGGTCACGAGGAAGACAAAGGAAGAAGAAGTTGCAAACGCATCAGGAAAGCCACCAAAGAGGCCATCGGGAAATTCAGTGCCCTCCAGCTGTGTGTCAGAGACAGAGACAGAAAGGGGTTAGGGATTTCACTCTGGATGAGGTAGGCTGGGGGGGGGGTCGTTTCACTGGTTTAGCAGTCGGAAGGAAGGAAGGAAGGAAGGAAGGAAGGAAGGAAGGAAGGAAGGAAGGAAGGAAGGAAGGGCAGATCACTGTGTGAGTTCCATGGGACAAGCTGTAACAAGGAGACACAGAGATGGCTTTGGGGCTGTCCTTGAATCCATGCTGCCCTTATGGGGAAGACGAGGCCCTCTTTGAGATGTGAACACTGGAAGCCCCTCCATTGTAGACTCAAGTTGTATTTATGTGTAAATAAACCATATATCATAAAGACACCATCGTCTCCACTGTGCCTCATTCCAAAAGGAAAAGCAAACCCTGAAATCTTAGACACTGTTTGGCAGAGATGATTGGGGTGGCATGTGACAATATGATAACGCTGGAAACAAGACAACTACACTCGCTCCTATAATGTCACAAAAACTTTTGCTCCTAGGTTCTACTGAACAACCAAGGACCCATGCACTTGCTTCATCCTCCTCCTTCAAAGTTACACTTTGGTCAAGTGATTGCCAACTTATTTGCCATTTTTCCATAATGAAAAGCACCCAAAGCACCATACAACAAACATTCAAAACATCAGAATACAAATTTACAAAACACAGAGCCTGTTAGTGACGAAAAACAACTATTAAACAAACACAGAATAAGTTCAATATTGCACAAAGAAAAACAACCCAATCTAGGTTTAAGTACGGTACGTAACTAAAAAGAAAACAAGAATTAACTGACAATAAAGTTTCTGTGTAATTTGTATAACTGGGTTTAAATTTGGAAAATCAATGAAAAAGAATTGCAAATACCAAAAAACAGTTCTGGTACTGGTCTTCCAGCACTTCAAGGAGCCTGGTTCAAGTACAGTTGAGTTGAGAGGTGTTCTCTTCCCAGGCTAGATGACATGCAGCTGGCTCCCATATCCTTACTCCAGAGGAGGTTGGCAGCAGCAAAAGAAAATGTTGGGGAAGGCAATGATGGCCAGTCTCTTCCCCAGCCTCCTGCAAGTACCAACTGCTGGTGCAGGTCTTATGGAGACACATCTAGCAGCCAAGCAAAGCCACAGTCCAACTACTTGCCACCCAGAAAGTAGGTGCAGAGGAAGCAGAATTATTGGTGCTATGAAAGCCAACGTTGTCCATTGTCCATTAGGGCTGGCCCTAATTTCATTCAGCCCACAGAGATGAGTGACACAGGGAGTCCTTCCATACTGCAAGCATAAGAACATATAAAGCTCCCTGCTGGATCAAGCAAAAAACCCATTTCATCCAACATCCCGTTCTTACAGTAGCCAACCAACACCCCAAAGCACGTTGCTTCACAAAACCACCAGTCATTGCTTTGTGAGGAATGCCCCCCCCAGAATACTGCAGTAAAAAGGGGTGAATCTCTAGTTGCTCCTATTTTATTTGAAATTCAAAGGTAAAGCAAACCCACCCCCCTGCCAAGCGACTGCTTAAACCGCTTGGGCATTTCGGCAAGCCCTGAATGGATCTACTTCATGCAAAATGTACTTCATGCAAAAATAAGTTTCAATAAGTTTTGTTGGTGCTGACAGCAAGCTCTTCACCCATTTTAATATCTGTTCATCAAGTTGTGATAGGCATCAGTAAGCAACACCGAGCACTCCAAACTTCAAGAACTTCTTGCTCAAGACTCCAGAGTGAAATGAGCAACAGATGATCCTTATCAACAATTTGCTAGTTGCCTACTGCATTCTGACTACCATATTACAGAATGCACACTTCATATCTGGTTGGTATTAAGAGTGCCTAATGAAGAACATATTTGCATCCTGTATTTTTCCAACTCCATCCACCACGTTATAGGATTAATGAGTCTTGAGTTCACATCAGGAGCCAAATTGTTCTAATAAAATACGAAGCAGTGCTTATCGGCTCAAGAGGCTGGAAGGGGCACAGTTCAGATGGTCATCGCCCTCTACGGTATATTTCCAACTCAGAGGAAAATTCAAACAAGACTGTGTTTGACTGCCATTTGCCTCTGAAAGCTGCTGAGGACAGGTTGCGTCAAAGTCCCAGGCATTACCAAATTGACAAAGATCTATGATCAATTCGGTGAGTTTTTTCCCCCTCCATGTACAGAAAATGTGGTCAGAATTATTAAAAGCTAAACTAGTTAATATATAATGTGGACCTAAAAGGACTGGTGGCACTTCTTGTCTCTCCTACAATCCCATGAGTCATTCCCACACTGGTACGTTGGGCAAAATATGTAACCAACCCACTTCTAAGGACCAGTTGATGTGGTCGGCTCAACATAACATGGGCAACACCAGCATACAACCAATCCAGGAATTTGTCCCAGATGTAATTGCAGACATAGCGATTAAGAAGGGGGGATGTATTAACATGCAAAGTAACATTTCACAGTAGTGGATGTTAAGTCCAGTACAGGCAGTGTGCACCAGAGACTAGCTGAGGATTAATTCTGTTCTTCCAAAATAGTTTGGACATCCACCCAAATGACAGAACAACCGGTTGCCTGGAGGTTCTTATTTCCAAAGGTGTTCAGTCCAGTGTTCGAAACTCCCATTGTTCTAGGCGCATTTTGTGACAGGGAATTTAATTAGCGCAAGCAGTTTCCAAGCTCTGGGAGTAGTACTGCGCCTAAGATTTCAGATTAAAACTACAGAATGGAAGGAAAGGGGGACCTTTTTCTGCCTCCCTGTTCCAGCTACTCTCTTAAGAATATTAGGGGGGTAGGCAGGGGAAAGACTAGACCATGTGAAAAATGAGCATAATATTTTAGCTGCAGTTCTGTCATTTTCAGCTTTGTATTCTTGTTACTAAAAAAGTGTGCCCAGACTTTCCATTGTTGCGCCCATAACCTAGACTTAAGGTGCCAACTAGCTCCTAGCTTTTATATCTCAGTTTCTAGCACTGATCCAGTCATAGCTATGCCCAGGCACTGTAGTCAATAAAGTTGTGGCATGATTCGATCCCATTTCAATTGTGTCCTGGCTGTTATTTTACCCTCTGTCAGTGAGGTGGAGGAAGTGCAGAGCCTGGGCCTGAAAGTGGACGAAAGTAGCCTGGCTAATTTTGAACACTGGTTCCAGGGCTGCGACTCACCAATTCCCTTTGCACAATGGCCTTCACATCCACATTAGCCTCTTAGTTTGGTGGGGATACCTGGCAACTTATGTATAATAATAATAATTTATTTTTACCCAGCCCATCTGGCTGGGTTTCCCCAGCCACTCTGGGCGGCTCCCAACAAAATATTAGAACTACAATAAAGCATTACAAAGTATACCTTGCAACGGAAAATTCACAGAATCCTTATTTAATGAAAAATTCCCAGGACTGGGAGACTGGCAGGGATGCAGGGTGTGGGGTGTGGAACTGAGATGAAACTCAAACTGGCATAAAACAAATATACATTTGTAGCAAAGATACACAGTAAGTTTTTGGTTAGCTACTGAAGTGCCAACAATCTAAGGATTTCCTAGACGACTCGAAGCGAAACATCTGAGCTACACATGCAATAGTGAGAGAGCAGCGGGGGAGGGCACACATATTTTAGCTCTAAAGTGGAATAAAAGCCACAGAATATAAATGAAAAAGAAGTTAAGACTTTTGTAATTAGAAAGAGCCAGCTGCAGCTAATAAGGGAAAGGAATGTCAAACTGGCGAGGAGGGTTGTTTAACTTTACAGCTGCTGAGACACTGAACCCTAGCAAATTAAATCTTTCATTGTACAAATTCTGGTTAGAAAAGCTACAAATTTGGGAGTGGGGGAGAGAGAAAAGTACCAGGAGCTGATCTGGTAAGAACACAACTTCTAAATGGAGGTCTCCCAGTCAGGTAAATCTTTGGCAAAAAAAACCCGCTAATCCGTGTCAGGTGACATTTCTTGTATTCGACCACATCCAGTTGATCTCCTCAAATATTTTCCTTCCTCTCCTCCTTAATCTTTCCAGAGTGTGTTTAAGTAGCACAGACTAATGTTATTTTACCCAAAGAGCCTCAGATTACAGCCGGCTGTACATGCCGTAAGTTTCACTTACTGGCTGCTTGTAAAAGCTATTAGGAGAAAACATCACGAGATCAGGCCCGTCCTCAGATTCAGGTTGGGAAAGGTTGCGTTTCGGTGCTTTTCCCCCAAAGTGGAGAACTGCGTGTTCGTTCCTCTGCTAATGTTTCAGTAAGTCAAATGAAGGTTGAGAGCTGCTACCTCACCGCCCCCCCCGCCTCCCACCCGCTCCAAGACATTTGATGGAAAGAAATTTGGAAGGGAATGAAAATGAGATCTTGAATTCCAACTCCAACCCGCTGGAGAGCGGAGACTTTTTAAAAAAAGAAAAGAAAAAGAATGCTAAAAGTGACTTAAGAAAGGAATTGCTTCTTTAGGTGCACAGAAACATGTATTTTGTCCCACAGCTACCACTGTCCCTGGGCAAAAGAGGGAATGCAGGTTTTTGAAATGACAGGAAAGCCTGCAAAACCTGTTTAGGTGTCGTGGAGTGTGTGCGCTCAACGGGAGCTGCCTTCGGGTCACTGAAAAGCAAAACCTAGCATCTGTTGAAGAATGATCATCGCAAGAGGTGCAGAACGCCCTTAGCAAGGAAATTTCTTCAGTTTCAGAAGACTCATGGCCAAGAGAGAAACTGGCCCAATTTTGAAAATTATGAGCAAACCAGAATACACTTTGCATTCAAACACACAGACACCCAACAAATGTAAATGATGCTGTATGTTTCAACACTGTCTGCAGCTGACCTGGAGTATTTTCTTCCGGTTGATGCATTTCTGACATCAAATATGCTCCTGCCATAACTGAATTTGGTCCATTTGCTGCAACTCACTTACATGTAGAGAACACAGCTATATATCAAGGAAAGTCAGCTAGTAGAAGGGATGGGGAATAAATTTTATTCATTTCACGACTAAATGCAAACCTACATCATTTGCTCTTTTCTGAAACAGTATCTGCACTGAAAAACAGCTAACATCAGAAATTCACGTTTCCTCCCAATTTTGCTGTGCAGTCCTCCAGCCAAGTAATGTGAACAAACATACTGCATATACTGGAGTGTGCATATAAGCGCATATATTAGTGAAACTAACATACAGAAATGCATTGTATAAGGGATCACTACTTTGCAAGAAATGTGTATATTATGCAAGATTGCATACAAACATGTACAGTGGTGCCTCGCTTAACGAATGCCCTGCTTAACGAAATTTCCACTTAACGAAAGGATTTTTCGAGCGGAGGTTGCCTCGCTAGACGAATTCGTTTTATGAAAAAATTGTCTAGCGAATCGCGGATTCCCATAGGAATGCATTGAATTTTTTTTGATTTTTTTTTTTGCCCATAGGAACACATTAATTGAATTTGAATGCATTCCTATGGGATTCGCTAGACAAATTTTTCGTTATAAGAAAAGACCCGTGGAACGAATTAAATTCATCTAGCGAGGCACCACTGTATACAGTTGTACTTTGGATCCCAAACACCCTGGAACTCGGACGTTTTGGCTCCCAAACACCGCAAACCCGGAGGTTATTGTTCTTTTGAAACCCGAATGTCCGACGGGGCTTCCGCGGCTTCTGGTTGGCTACAGGAGTTCCCTGCAGCCAATTAGAAGCCGCGGTTTGGTTTTGGAAATCGAATGGACTTCCGGAACGGATTCCGTTCGACTTCCAAGGTACGACTGTATATTAGTAGAAATTCATGGATGAATTTTTATGAGGAGTTAAAAAATATATACAAAGTGAAAGTGTGGAGAACTGAAGGCTCAAAAAAGACAGAAAGCAAGAGAAATAGTAATTGACAAGTTCACTCATCCCTAGCTATCGTGCCTATAATGCAACAAGCAAGCAAAGCAGATCCCAAAGATTCTCTGCTTCCGAACCCTTTAGCACCATAACTACCATTTTACCTCCCAACTCTACAGAGAGTACTCCATCTATGGAAAGTGGCCTTATAGCAGGTGAGGCTATTTATCCACCTAACCTAGTGCTGTGTTGGGTGGGCAGAGGTCTTTCTCATCACCTACCTGATCTATTTACCTGGCGATGATAGGCGCCAGATATGCAGCCCTCTGCATGCAAAGCAGGGCTGCCTTCACAAGGCAGCTTATTTCATCTCCCCGATGTCTCCCCAATTGCTAATTTCTGCATCGCACTATATTTGAGATTGCACACAATGTAAAAGCCGCTTCCAGAAAACTAAACACAGGCAGAGAGGGGAAGTCCTGCTGAACAAGCAGAAGCCCTTGTGTTAGCAGAATACCACCCTTGGACTACAGCTTCTGCTTGAAAGTCATGGTTCTAATTCTTGCCCAGATGTCTAAGCACTGAACTCCACTAAAAAGGAATGTGTTCAGGTTACTTTGGGATGTGGAGAGTCCTTTCGAATATGGAGAGAACCACCAAGCCAGCAGCCCCATTTTTAGGTACCCCTCTGCCGCGATTTCCCCTCCCCTTCAACAGTTGACAAGCCGCCCCCTGAAATTAAGCCCCCAAGTGAGACCAACCTCAAATCAACAATTATATCTAACAGTAGGAGGGAGTTGCGGCAACCCCATCTAATTCAGCAGGATTCCAGTCCCACAACAAAGAAACCACAACCCTCCGTCATCTCAGGATCCTCGAGTTCTCTGTGCCCAGCTGAACTCAACATTGCATTGATTTAAATTAAGAAAAGGGAGAGGGGGGGAAAAACCCTTAACTACTTTCAGACACTTTATTTGCCAATGAAATATCCATGCCAGATTGCCAGGAAGCAGATCCCTGGCTGGAGAGAGACCATGGTTTTAAAGCAATCTGTTAGGGGGCAGAACTGAGCCATCCCTGCCTATAGTGTGAACATTCGTTCATTTTGTCTCACTGTCAAATAGGGTTTTCTTAAGTTTCGATTTCATTAAAAATCAATAAACTCATTTTATAGGGAAGGAAGAATGTGCAAAAAAAATCTAACAATGGGAACATGGTAGGAAATATACAGTCAGTATATCACAACAATGGGATTTAAGTTACTTAAAAGCCTTCTTGCCAAGCTAGCAGTTTGAAAGCATGTCAAAGTGAAAGTCGATAAATAGGTACCGCTCCAGTGGGAAGGTAAACGGGGTTTCCGTGTGCTGCTCTGGTTCGCCAGAGGCGGCTTAGTCATGCTGGCCACATGACCTGGAAGCTGTACACCGGCTCCCTCAGCCAGTAAAGCGAGATGAGCGCCGCAAACCCAGAGTCGGTCACGACAGCACCTAACAGTCAGGGGTCGCTTTACCATATTTACATCTGATCAGAATGAAATAATACAGTTGTACCTTGGTTTTCAAACAGCCTCGTTCTTGAATGTTTTGGCTGCCAAACGATCAAAACCCGGAAGTGACTGTTCCGGTTTTCGAACATTCTTTTCAAAGCTAAACGTCTGATGGGGCTTCCGTGGCTTTCAATTGGCTGCAGGAAGCTCAGAAGTCATGCTTTGGAAGTCAAACAGGCTTCCGGAACAGATTCTGTTCGACTTCCAAGGTACGACTGTAATAATTTTATTATGTATATGCCACCCATCTGACTAGGTTGCCCCAGCCACACTGGCTGGCTCCCAACAAAATATTTTTTAAAAATAAAACACCATCCATTAACAACTTCCCTGAACAGGGCTGCCTTCAGATATCTTCTAAAAGTCAAATAGTTGTTTATCTTTTTGACATCTGATGGGAGGGCATTCCATGGGGCATGTGCCACTACTGAGAAGGCCCTCTGCCTGTTTCCCTATAGCGAGACCTCAGTGTCTGGGCTGGACAATGATATAGCTCTCACAGGGAAACATGTAACCAATAGATCATTATTTACAAATAAAATGAATAAATATACATACTTAACCATACCTGCCAAGTTCCTCTCTGAAAAATAAGGGACCGGACTGAAAGTAGCATACTGGAAGTAGCGTGGCGGCTATTTTGGAACTGGGCGGAGCATGCTCAGAAGTGACTTTTGATGCTGCTGTGCCCAGTTCCAAAATGGCTGCCGCACCAGAAGTCGCGCTGCAGACATTTTGGAACTGGGCAGAGCAGCATCAAAAGTCACTTCTGAGCATGCTCCACCCAGTTCCAAAATGGCCGCCGCGCCAGAATAAACCGGGGGGAAACAAAAAAAATCTGTTTTTTCGGCTGGGGACAGCTGGAAAAACGGGGGTTTCCTGGGGAAAACGGGAGACTTGGCAGCTATGTACTTGACACTTGTACAGGGCCTGCAAGCACGCCATCTACATTATCTAGTTGTAATCATTCCAACAAACCTGTGAGTTAAGTCAATATGATGGCTCCCCATACTGTAGATGGGAGCACCGAGACAGAAAGTTGCCTTCCGAAAGCCAGCGTATGAGCTCCTTGCTGAGGCAAGTTTTGACTCACAGCTCAGCTTCTTAGCCACTATGCTAACCAGATGAATGGGTATCCATTCATCCATAAAAGGATCTGAATCATCTCACTTTTTATAGGCATTCCTTTGTTTTGTTGGTTCATTAAAGCCAAGGACCACATCTGTCTACATCTTGTTGTACTGTAGAAAAATCCTGACTTGTACACTTGCACGCTATGTGATATTAACGGCATGAATTCAATTAACATGCACATCTTTTGTTATCCTGTGCAAATAGCAGCCATGGGGCAATCTGAGCAGTTGCAGGCAGTAGGGATTGGGATGTGGCAGTAGAGTATCACTCTATCCTCCGCCCTCCAGACAAAAATTGCCTGTGTGGTTGGCATTGCAAGGAAAGCTCCCATTGGTTCCAGTGGAGGCTTCCCTTGAAATGCAAATAGCAGCTGCAGAGAGTATGTTTTTGTAAGTGTATTAAGGACCATAGAAACCTACAAAACATATGAATGGAGTCACACCACAGGCAGGAATGCCTTTGCATTCAAACCTCCCCCTTGCTTCTTTGCCATACAGAGAGAGAGAGAGAGAGAGAGAGAGAGAGAGAGAGAGAGCGAGTGCACAATCCTGTAAAGATTTACCAGGGAACAAGACCATGACAACAGTGGGATTTTTTTTCTGAGAATGTGCACACACAGGATTGCATTGTGACACCCTTTACATGTGAACAAGATGCGATATCAATGCCCTCTACTGCAGCCTCAAGTTCGGCTCCTAACATCTGAGATCACTAGCCAACTGCTCATGTTCAGTGAGCTAACATAACTTAAAAGCACTACTTTCCGCCTTGATACACGACACATCTTATTGATTCGCTTATTCTTGGCTGTTCTTTTAATTTTATTTCAAATATTGTATTTTATTTTAAATATTGATTGGAAAAGTTACAGCAATCCTCACTCGAGGTCCAATCTCTCAAAAGCGCCTGTCTCGGGCTGTGTGTATCATAACCCTTCTTTAGCACAAAAAATGTAGCTTTTCTCAATACAGAATCATTCACCCTCATCCTCAAAATGCTGCTTTCAATCTGCACTGATCGTAGATCCTGCCATTCACATTGGGGGGGGGTATATTTACATGACACGTGTTTGAAAACCCTCACCTTGATTAGGTTATCCATAGCTTTTTCCTCCCTGAACACACGCCAGATGGAAGGGGCAGTTGTGATCTTGGTATATGCCCACCTGCAATGTGGATACACAAACATCCAGAGTGCCAGAACCACCTACATCTGTTTCCAAATCTGTACACTGTGGGGTAAACTGCAACAAGCTTTTATTTTCAGGATGAAACCAGTTTCTCAAATCGTGCTTTCCAGGAACAAAAAAAATTATGCAATGGATCTAGATTGAGTATGGACTGCATAGAAAAAAACAAGTACTAAGTCTCCACTGATCCCACAATAAAATGTGGTGTGTGCGCAGCTGAAGAAGGCGTCAAATGCATTGATTGGGCATTACAAGTTCCCCAAGCAGTGCACTGCATTGCCACGGTTTGCAGAACGAGCCAGGTGATCCCCATCCAAGAATGCATTAAGAGATCAAAACAACACCAGTGCATTAGCAATCTTGGAAAGCCAGCTCCTGAAAGTGCTATCAAAACACGAGTTGAAAAATCAGGACGGGCTTCTCCTCATAATTGGTCTGCTGGCTTGCAACCCGCATACGTTTTGAAATATTTGCAAGAGGTTTGTGAGGGGAGCACTCTCCTTTCCCGGCTCTCTAAGATCTGCGATGACACCTACCTGCAATGCCAGCAAAATGATTTGAGATGTTGGGCTGGTTATCCTACGAATGGAGGTCATCAGAGCGGGGGCCGCGCTCAGGGCCTGTTAAGCACAGCTGAAGCACGGCTCTTCCAGAATTAGTCAGAAGCTAAATTTTTGAAAAAGCTTCCCACAGAAGCACAATTTGATCTGGCAGTGCTTTTCCCTGTGGCCAAGATCTTCCTACCTTGTTGCCTAAAGCCACACATATGAACGCATGCATACCATACGTTAAAAGCGCCCCTCCAAAAACCCTGAGAACTGTAGTTTATGGGTGCTGCGAAGCATAGGTTTGTAAGGAGCAAACAAAGGTTCCCGTGATTCTTCTGGAGTGGTGTTCTGGAAATGCAAAGTGTATGCGGCCTCAGGCGTCCAAGCCCCATTCAGCAAAGGTTCCCAGCAATGCTCTGCCTTGTTTGCAAGCAATGCTAAGTTGAACTATGGTTTAGCATGCTGGTGCATAGTGAGAAAGTCACAGCCACTTTGGTTATCCCCCACTCCTGCTACTCTTCTGGAAGTTAAGCCATGGTTTGGCTTAGCATTACTGTGTATCCAAAACCCAGTCTCTTCATTTGTCTGCCCCCAAACAAAACAAGAATAGCCCTTGGTAACAGAATGTGGCTTGTCTGGAGTAGGACAAACTATAAGCCCAGGATTCAGATGTAAGGCTAACCCAAACCGTGGCTTAGTTCCTGGCAGTACAGGAGGAGGAAAAATGAAGCAACCATGATTTTCTGGCTTGCATCCATGCTAAGCCATAGTTTATTTTACCATTGTGTACAAACCAAGCCACTGATTCTTCTGCATAGGTGCAGTCCATTTCCTATTGAGTGCAGGAAAAGAATGAGTAATTAATGCTTGAACAGCCTCTCTTAATTGCCCCAATGTCAGTTTATGTTCTGTGGCAGGGAAGGGGGTAATTACCGATTCCTCCAATATCCTCCCGTTTTTATAACAAAATATAATATTATACCATCCTCTCTCTTTTTAAGAATAAAGGCATGCATTCATCCTCATTGCAGGAACAGAAGTTGATATGAAAGTGAGTTAAGAGAGGGCGTTCCATGGGTAAAATACTCACTCATCACTCATCCCCATGCTCATCAAGAAGCAATCAATTGGGCTAAACCCGCCAATTTAGAATAAAAGGCACAGGATCCATAAAAGACTGAAAAGTGTGGATTCATATTGCTCTGTTTAAATGCGTTAAATTATCACAACATTAAATCTGGGGTGCCCTTTGAATAAGGATGGTGTCATGTGGGCAGGGCAGAAAACATGCACACATAGGATGCACTTAAGGCACGGCAAACTGGGCAGCATAGCTGCCAAGTTATTCCTTTTTTAAGGGATTTTCCATTATGCTGAATAGGCTTCCTCGCGAGAAAAGGGAAAACTTGGCAGCTATGTACAGCAGGGATGTCCAACCGGGTCAACCGCAATTGACAGGTCAATCCCCTTGTGCTAGTGGTCGATTGCAGGCTCATTTTCCTCCACGGTGGAAGAAGAGTATCTAGCCCTGCCCCTTCAATTGCGCACGAATGCAAAGATGGAAGAGGGAGTTATTGCTGTGCCCCCCCTAAAAAAGCTCAACAACTTTGGTTCACACACACCCCCCCCAAAAAAATGGGTAGGTCACTGTTGTACAGCATTAGTGGGCTTTTGCACTGTAAGGGAAGAAATCATAGCAAATCCACAGAGAAAGGCTAGCACTTTAAGTCTGCAATCCTATACTTGTGTCTATTTGGAAGCAAATCTCCTTGAGTTCTATGGGGCTTACTCCCAGGCAATTGGTTATGGGATTGCTGCCTGCCTCACAGAATTCAAAATACTCCAAAATAATTCATAACATGACTGCCCCATAACGTGAAAATTCTGGATTACAGCAGAGCAGTATCAATGTTCCTTCGGAATAAAGTTCCACTGCGTTCAGCAGGGCTGACTCACAGCTGAGTGTGCACAGGATCACATCCGTTTCCCCTCCCCCCTTTTTTCCCCATCTCTGCAGATCTGTGAAAAAAATCTACCCCAACACAAAAAAGGGCACATCCAATATTAGAAAGGCTTTCTTTGAGGAGGTCTTCCACTTAAAGCCAAACCACTGACACCACAGAGCTCCAGCGCCGATGCATTAAAACAGCACGAAAAGATTTGGATGGGCAACCTAGAGCCTAATTGCCAGGCAGTGTTTGTTTAATAGAAAAACTAATTTTGACAGAGCAGGGAAGCCGAGCTTATTTCTCAAGTTTGGAAGGATAGAGCAAAACGCTGGAAATTATTTGCTCTGGACTTGCCTGACAATGCAATTGTGTCTGTTCTGCTTAATCCTCTGCACACATTTTTTCCTGATAGGAATAGGTATCTATCACTCTCCTGTCCAAATCTAATTTTGAAAGGGCAGAAAACATGGAACTGTATCACACACACACACGGAGTTGTGCAGATTACAGAGATAAAATCCTTAAGTGGTTTATAAATGAACTTTATTTAACTGGGCACTGGATTGCATTCGTGGGGCTGCCCCTGTATGTTTTAAACCGACATGTGGAAGTGTGTCGCAACACTTTGCTGTTGCTGTTGCTGTCAGTGCAAAGCTACTTTGGGAGGAGACCATTGGGAGCAGAGAGGGGTTTAACCCTTTCACGCAAAGCCAATCTTCCCCACACAATTCTAAATGCATGTTTCCACACATTTGAAACCCGACACATTTGGTGGGGGAACTGGGACAGGCCAAAGAGCGAGAAATCCGTGGATGGGATGAAAATTAAGCACCTCTTCATTCTTCTCTGTTGCAAATTCCATCATCCCCAACCTGATTTTCTTTGGGGTTTATTTTTTTAAATACACCGATACACTGTTGCATACATAAATGCGTAACATGTACCTTGCCCCTTAATAAAGCTTGTGTTTCTTTCCTCCCCAAATAACTCAAGAGACCCAGCATATTTTATGAATTCCAGAAAGCCCCTAGTGTACATGGCTAGGAAAACAAACAAATTGGATGGTTTGTGAAACACTATATAGCACAGCCACCATAACCTCCCAGATGAATATTTGCTAAAATCCTGCCTTGTACATACAGACATATGAATATATATTTCTTTCTGCCTGTGTGTGTGTGTTTTTTTTTAAAGCTGTATTTTAAATACCATTAGTCAAAAGAAATGATAGATTTGCTTGCCATTCTCGACTGGATGCGACTCCACAGAGGATCTGATCCACGCCAGGAATTTTATTTCATTAAGGGATATTATGGAGCATCTGAGATCACATAAGAGACACAGGAGAGAGCCAGGAAGGTTCTAAATGCCAGTACCCCACAGCGTGTGCCTGATTATTTGCAGATGGGGGCGAGTGTGCGGGGAAAATTGTTACAGGAATCTTAATTCCATGTTTCGGCATTCTGCAGCAAGCATCGCTTTTTACCTTCCGCTATATGCAAAGATTAGCCATTAACATCCCAGTGCACATTCCTTTAAATGAGCCGAACACTTTGCATTTCCATAGACCACAATAAAAAGCCCAGGAGGGACAGCACAGACTAACTTCAATAAGTCAGCTGTCAACACCAATTCTTATGCAGCCAATATCTGAACATCCAACAAGAAGCTAAGCTAGACTCAAATCTCTTTGGGGCAAGCCAGTCATCCCATAAACACAACCACTGGTCTAAGATCAACTCGGGAACATGGGATCAATTAAAACCAGCTTATAGGGCTTTCTTTTTTCTTTTTAGCAGGAGGGGGAGTAGAAGAGAGGGATAATTCGCACAACGCGGGTTAGATTTAGGGTCTCCTGCTACGCAGTTCTTAAGCCGTCTTGCAAAAGACCGTCTAGCCCGGGGTCTGAGGTAGTTCCACATTTAATTAAAGGCACACACTACAGCTTTTATGTTGACAAAGGAAATTCAACTGGTCACTAATCAAAAGAAGAGTATGATATTTTAACCACTCACTACCAAAAAAAGGGAGAAACGTTTAAGCTACCTGGTAGAAAGTGGAGGGGGAACTTCAAGGGGAAAAAAATCTACACGCTACACTTCTACAAAGACTACTTAGCACAATTTTGCCATCCCAAATTTCTTAGGACTACTCGATCCTCAGTGCAGTTTTCATGCACTCCTGAAAACCTGCAGTTGTATTTCACGAAGCTTTAGCAAAAAAAAAAAAAAAAGCAACCGGGTTTTAATGTTACCTGACAAAACCTGGTATAGGAGGAGGAAGAGAGGACTACATACAAAATTGATTTTTAAATGGTAGGTGGATTTTCGGAGATAAAAACGGGGAAAGTTTATGCATTCCCTACAGACCTTTTCAAAGTGACGCAGGTGAAAAGGTGCAGTGTGTGTTTCTGTCCACATGGGTACTGTTATAGCAACATTTTGCTTGTTCTGTCAGCTACGGCTTCTTGCTGATGGAAAGAGACGATGAAGCAAAACATTTATTGCGCCTAAAGATTCGGTTACCTCCCTGTGTATCCTTGTTAAGCCCACATACCTGCTCATCCGGGGGTTCAATAATATACACCATTTGCTGAAAGGACGTCCCCATTCACAACACTACAATCATCTCACCGGGCAAGATTTGCATGCATTGTTCAGATACTCTAAAACCATCCACACAGAGGAAGCAGCGAGAAGGGATAATGTCAAAATAGTTACTCTGGCTTGTTTTCACCCACTATGCTCATGCACAGAGCACTAACAGTAAAAGGTTCTTTCCGCTACATGGCGGACTTCAACAAACAATGTACAATTGAGGATTGGGGTGTGTGGGTGTGGGTGTGTATTGTAATTATTATTTTGCCACAGGCAAAACTTGCACCTTGGTCCATTCTCCTTTCCTTTTATAGAAAAGCAAAAGTACCCCATGCATACATTTTGAGACAAAGCCGTCAGATTAACAACATGCCAACCAAGACTTGACACTGGGTTACATAGCTTCCTCTTCAAATCTAACAAAGGTCACACCCACAATATACATTTAAAGCACATCAACGTAACACACATCGTTGCAACCTTCTCCCCTTGATTTCAATAGGAGCCACCTGCAATTAGCAGAGCACAGATGTAACTCAATATGTCTAATTAATTTCATTTTTAAAAATTCTGCCGTGACCCACTATGGAACGATTATTCCTTTCGGTTCCAATGATATGTTTTAGTGCACAAATTACCTTCCCTTTGCTGTTTTATCATGATTTTTATATTAATTTCATGTTGGTCCATTTTTAGGCTGTTTTGGTAATATTAAGCTGTTTGTTATTTATTATTTAAAATAATGAATTTGTTTTAGGGATTGAGTTGTCTTTGTATATTTTGCTGATTTCTGTAAACTTTGGTGAACAAAAATAAATAAATCTAGAAATAGCACAATTTTAAAATCCCTCAAAGACACCCAATAAATACTTATATACACAAAGAAGCTGTCATTAAATCAAAGGCCTAACCAAACCCAAACATTATAAGGCTAGAAAGCAATCAAGGCAAGCTCCACACTCCAAGGAACAACTTTCAAGTCGTTACCATGATACAATTTAATCTATATAATCCAAATCTATTGCCACTTCCCTTCAGGCAAAGCCTAAAAGAAAACGGTTTGATATTAAAGTCGCTTGGTCAGCTTCAAGGCAACCAGCAGGAAAGAAATTAAGTGGAGTCTTTCTTTTCTTTTCTTTTCTTGAGGCAAGACAATGGGTTTGAGTGCTTCAGAACTTCACTTGGGACACAAACTGCGATACCCACAAAATTCGAACTGCAGTGGCAACTGAAGCCAAGGATCGGGGTGGTGGAGAGCAAGCACCCAAGGGAAAGAAAAGAATCTTAGTGCTCTGTCACCAAACAGGAGCTCAAAAAGGATAGACTGAAGATGCAAAGACTGGTCTGTTTGGGACAGAAACAAGCCATCTCACCAACTGGAGGAGATGCTTGGTTCATTCACATCTTAGGCTTGACACTGATGCAAGAGGTCTCTATAAACACCCAAGCATTTGTGGGAAATAACAGATTCGTTGATTTGTACAGCTCAATTGTTGTGTACATGGACAGCCAGCCTGTGGAACCTGTGGATAACCGTACAAATAAATGTGCAGCTCAATCTGTACACAGGTTGTACACCCGTTGACCATGATGTGTGAACACAGCCCAACACACGGGTGTTTGTTCCTAGAAATATAATCACTGCAAGAACTAAGGGCGCAAGCCTGTGATTATTGACCCAGAAGCAAAACTTGCTGAATTCACCATTAGGATTTTCTCCCCGACGAATGTTACAGGACTGCAATCAAGATAAAAGTGTATGAAGGAATCACATTAGTGCTGGAAAGGGACTGAAGACAAGATGATCCAAACAAATACCCTGGCCCACAAAGCAGGATACCACATCAGCCACACCACAAAGTAACACACCCCATTCCAAGCAGTGTGGTTAACAGGAAATGCCACCAACTTCTATTTCCTGTTTCACACTTCTTTGCAGCATGCCACATGTGGGCTGGTGCATCTATCCTGCGAGGAGATGTGTATGTTCTCTGTGCAAGGATAGCTAATGCACCCCCCTGTGAAGATGATGTGAAAAGGTAGGAAAAAAACACAAAACAGAAAGCAAAAGTAACTTCAGACTTCCTTCCCTCCCTTGCCCCGCTCTCCAGCTTAAAGTCTCAACAGCAAGGAACACAAAAGACCCTTAAAGTCGGACGTATATTCATGGAACAGCTTACTAGTCATCTAGTAAGTAGTCACCTGTCTAGTTGCCCGCAGCAAATTCAGATATAGCTCTAGGAAATCAGGAATGAGAATCGCCTCTTGTCATCCCCCTCCCTCCTTTTTTTGGCCATTAACTTTATTAATTTGGCCATTAATAATAAATGCCAAAGTTTTAAGCCCATGTGTACCTTTCCCCCCCCCCTTTTTACAGACTCCTTTTCAAGGCTGCTTTAATAAAGCAAACTCAAGCGAGTGAGTCAAGCCACAGAACACTGGGTATGGGGACAGGGGGGGAAACCAGTGGAAATGGGTTAACTACGTAATCGGACCTGGAAGAAAGCAACTTGCTGTACTCAAACTATCAAATTTCCCCCAAAAGCAACTTTCTAAATCTGCTGGCATAAGTCTTCTGGAAATGATAGGGCTGCCAGTCACTGAAGAAAGTGAGAATCAGTTCCTCAAGTTATTAGGTATATCTCGATGAATCACTACAGAGCTGCAACTGTCTTCTTGGAGCAGCAAAGAGTATCGAGAGAGAATAGATTTCCCACATTCTATTGATTTCCCAAACAGGAGAGGCACAGCAAATGAGGTTGCTCTATAAGCAGCAGCTCAAAACAGCAGCATGAAAACAGCCGTGTCATTCTATGCTGCTAACTGGGGAGCAACACACTGGAAGAAACTAAAAAAAGAGGTGAAATGAATGCCAGCTGATGGAGGGACTTACGGGGGCCACCATGCCTGGCTAGCTGCAGAATTCTCCCCTGTTCAGTTGGAGTGAGAATTCCTCGCAACCCTTAAAGCAGGAAAGTTACAAGGTGCACTTATAAAAATGCATGGGACTCACAAGTTAGCACAGATCAGCCGTGAAAGTGAGCAGCATTCAGTTGTGAGCACGTATGGGAGACAACCACTATTAGGGTACTGCCCGCATTAAAGGATTTACTGTCACTCTTTGATCACTATCTAGAAATCAGATGCTAATGCTGCAATCCACTGCACACTTAGCGAGAACAAAGTCCCACTGAAATCTGTGTGACTAAGCATGTACAGGATCAGACTCTTATTTCCTATAAGACAACCTACTGCCCAACATACTCTACGTCTAGGAGATCCATTGCCAATGAATGGATTTATGCTGTAAACTTAGACTGCCACACATCATCCCTTACGTGCGCACGCACATTTATTTATTTTTAAAGACCTTATTCAATGACTCTAATTGAAAAAAAGTTAACCTCTGTCAATCTCCCAGAGGGACCAGCCTAGAGGGAGGGTGGGCATGTTCAGCTCAGAACACCTAGAGCAAAATTATTGTCTGTAATTAGCTCGAGTTTCCTTCGCTTGGCCCATGAGCTCTCTACATAGAAAGGTACTCCATGTAAACTTACTTGCAATCATTATCACCCTCCAGCTCTGATTCACAATCGCCAGTACATGGGAGTGGGGGGAGGGAATTGTTGAACAACTTTTTAGCCCACCTTGACTGCCGTTCCAACAGAGCAACTACAAAGCATTAAAGCATAACAAGCCGCTCAATTTCAAGTGGCTAAAAATGCACTTCTCCCACCCCAATCCTACACCAGCAAGCCAGGGGCAAAACTAGGCTTTATTTCACCTGGGTCAAAGACCCAGTTTGGCACACACACAACCCCTGTGCATTTGCATGCACACACACAGGATGGTAGTCTCAATGGCACCCCTCTGGGGGCTTCGTCTGGGCAAAAAAGACCTGGCCAGCCTCCCCACCCCCACCTATGGCTCTGCAGCAAGGCTGCAAAATCCACTGAGTGCAGCACAATTTCCTTCTGTGTGAAGGTGCATATATATATATAGGATCAGCCTGTTACCCACATGCCTGGGACCGATTTATGAATGACCCTAATTAGGATTAGGATGTCTGAATCAGACAGGAAGGGCTCAAGGGCTTTTAACGGGGTATCCCTCTATTGG
The DNA here is from genome assembly GCF_963506605.1 of Zootoca vivipara. Lineage (NCBI taxonomy): Eukaryota > Metazoa > Chordata > Lepidosauria > Squamata > Lacertidae > Zootoca > Zootoca vivipara. The sequence goes on along the minus strand of NC_083283.1, from coordinate 19,279,432 downwards.
GAGGGGGGAAGCTTGTGAGAAAGGGAACTTTTTTCCTCCATGGAAAGGGAAGGCCAAATGAACCGAAGTAACCCTATGCAGCCTTTTAAAGCTGAGAGAGACTCAGATGCCATGTCAGCTACTGGAGGCCACAAACGGGCAAACCCAAGTGGGGGAAAAGGGAAGCCAGCCAGCTTGAGGAAAGATGGAGAGCCGAGAGGTGAAGGTCCGGAGTAGCCTGGCTAAGACTCTACTCACCTCTCCTGCTGCGTCTCCAGCGGCCGCCTTGGCAGTGACTGTAATCCATACAGTTCAGGATGATCAAGGCAAAAGAGAAGACACGGAACTGCATCCTTCGGCTCCGGGGACTCGCGGCAGCAGCAGCAGCAAAAGGACGGGGGCTGCAGGTCGCCAGCAGCGGCGTCGGGGAGTCACCAGAAACCGCCCTCCTTGGAAGCGGCGAGGGGACAAGGCAGAGCGAGGCGCGCAAGGCAGGACCGCGGCGGCGGCGGCAGCAGCAACAGCAGCAGCCGAGTCGCTCACACGCCTCCGGAGCCCCTTAGTACATCCAGCCAAGTCCCGGCAACTTCCAGCATCTCCTCGGACCTGAAAGACGGAGGAAGGAAATAAACGTTAAACACGCGCGCGCGCATACACACACAGACATAATACGGAGCGATCAATAGTTTTAAGGCTGCCAGCAACCCTGTACTGTATACTCAATTACCCGGGAGTAAGCCCCGCGGAACTCTACGGGGCTTACTTCCGAGTAGACGCGTGCAGAACCGCCCGTTGGGTTTTGCACACTCTTGGGAGTAAGCGACCTTGACTCCGACGGGGTTTACTCTAGAGTAACCAACCAGACATTGGGCTGCTTCACTAGTAACCATACCTATTTCGAGGGCTGGAGCCGCATGAGCGGCTTTAAATATATATATATTATATTATATTATAAATATATATATTTTAAAGGAATGATTTTCCTTTGCTCCGGCTCCCCCCCCCCAGTAGATCAACCTTTAAGGTTCCCTGGAAGCAGGGTGGGATCGACGCCGTCCGATCCTGGTTATCTCCAGGTTGGGTCTGTTAGTTTCCGACGAGCCTCGCAGCCCGATCCTCTACGCGCGTTCTCTCGGGCGCAAACCTCGCGCGGCGTTTCCCTAGCCTTCCAGGTGAGCGCGATGCAGCCGATCCCGCGCACGTGGCTTGGGAAAGAAGCCCCGCCGCTCGCAACTAGGGCCTTTTAAACTTCGTGCGCAGGAAGCGCGCCCCGGCAGGAACGAAACCGCGCTAACCCCAAACGTAGCCACACCCTGTCCCTAATTCACGAGACGCGCTGATTCCACTCGGCCGGGCAGCCGGGCTCGCCCCCTTAACGACGGAGACGCTCAGAGGTGCTTTAAATATCGCAGGGGGTGGGGGAAGAAGGAGGGGAGGGGGGAAAGAAGAAGACCGAAAGAGAAACCTCGCTTTGAATCAGGGGCTGGCGGGGCGCAACCCCTCGTCGTTGCGCGCGCAAAAGCGGAGTTTACCTCCCCCGACGGCGGGCGCCACCCTGTGCACGCCGCCGGCCAGCTCCTTCGTTCCCCCGGCGATAGGTCAGCCGAGCGCCTCGCCTCTGCTGCCCACTAAACAACCTGGAAACACGTGGGCAGCCTGGCGAAGTTTGGGGATTGCAGCCGCTCGGCAGTTGCTGCTGCCCGGCGCGCGTTTGGAGAGCCGCGTTCGCCCTCGTGCGCTGCTGCTGCTGCTTCCTTCTCCACGGAGGGATCCCGGCGCCAGTCCTACCCAGCTCCGCTGCGGCACAGAGGTGAGCGAAGTTCCCGTCCTCTGGGCTCAGCGAGCTGCTTTCCCGCTACTTCTCTTATACGAGCGTCGCGATCATGTGCGCAAAGCCAGCCCCGCGGTTGCTGAGGGTGATTCCTCCGGCGCTCGCCCGGAGGCAGCGGTAAGCAGATGGCGCTGTGCGCCACAGCATTTTCCCTTGGCCGCCGCCTTCTGAGGCCTTGCTGCTCCTGCTGCGGTCGAGCTGCTGCCTTTCTCCCAATGCCCCAGGTCAGGCATCTTAGAAACTTCTTTCCCACCAGCAGCAGCTGGAAGAGGCAGTGTGGTGGGCCAGGCTTCACCGGTGGCATTGCTGCCTGTCGTGTGCGTACCAGTTAAGGAGGGTGGGAGCCGGTGACTCGCAGGTCACTGGTAAAACACGTGTTTTTGCATATCCCCGTTTCAATCCCACAGTCGAGAAGAGCTGTCTGAGACCAGGGGAAAATGCTGCCCATCAGAAAAAAAGATGCCTCGGTCATATCATTGTCCCATGAGCTTGGTGGATTAAGTGATCTGATTCATTATGAACTAGGTTTCAACATTGCCCACTTAAAACACAGCTAGGCCATTCTTTTTTCTCAATTCTAATGGAAGCTGGTTTGGGGATAAAGGCATGAAAACACAGCATTTCGATAGCTATGGATTGTAGCTCCTTTACTGCGAACACTACTTTCCAAACCATGAGGGAAGTAGAGACCAAATGACACATATAAAGACCTACATTGGCTCCCAGTACGTTTCCAAGCACAATTCAAAGTGTTGGTGCTGACCTTTAAAGCCCTAAACGGCCTCAGCCCAGTACAGTGGTACCTCGGTTTAAGTACACAATTGGTTCCTCGAGTTACAGACACAATTGGTTCCGGAAGTCTGTACTTAACCTGAAGCGAACTTTCCCATTGAAAGTAATGGAAAGTGGATTAATCCGTTCCAGACGGGTCTGCGGAGTACTTAAACTGAAAGTACTCAAACCGAAGCAAACTTAAACCGAGGTATGATTGTATACCTGAAGGAGCGTCTCCACCCCCATCATTCTGCCCAAACACTGAGGTCCAGCGCCGAGGTGGTAGTGCCCACCATAGCTGCCAAATTTTCCCTTTTCTCACGAGGAAGCCTATTCAGCATAAGGGAATTTCCCTTAAAAAAGGGAGAACTTGGCAGCTATGGTGCCCACCCTGTGGAACGCACTCCCATCAGATATCAAGGAAATAAACAACTACCTGACTTCTAGAAGACATCTGAAGGCAGCCCTGTTTAGGGAAGTGTTTGATGTTTTATTGTGTTTTTAATATTCTGTTGGGAGCCGCCCAGAGTGGCTGGGGAAACCCAACCAGATGGGTGGGGTATAAATATTATTATTATTATTATTTATTTATTGGTGTATGTGCATTCTAGAATCATAGAGTTGGAAGAGACCACAAGGGCCATCCAGTCCAACCCTCTGCCAAGCAGGAAACACCATCAAAGCATTCATGACAGATGGCTGTCAAGCCTTTGCTTAAGGACCTCCAAAGAAGGAGACTCCACCACACTCCTTGGTAGCAAATTCCACTGTCGACCAGCTCTTACTGTCAGGAAGTTCTTCCTAATGTTTCGGTGGAATCTTCTTTCTTGTAGTTTGAATCCATTGCTCTGTGTCCGCTTCTCTGGAGTGTCCCCGGCTTTATTGATTTTTTTTTTTTGTAACCTTAGCCTAGGGCAGTGATGGGCAACCTTTTGAGCCTGGTGTGGCAAAATTCGCCAAAAAACTGAGCATAACTCGGGTGGTGTGTCACTTCGAGAAAAAAATCCATAATTTAACGATATTTATAGTTTAAATAACAAAAATTTATAATTGTAATATATAACTGTATTTAATAAACCAAAAACTAAGTATTTAACCAAACCAAAACCAAAAAACCCTTATTTATCACAAAGTGCTCAGAGTTGTTGAGCTTTCTGGGGAGAGCTGCTAACCTTTGGAGGTTTTTTTTGGGGGGGTGCCCCAAAACTGCTGTGCTTTTTTGGGGGGAAAGAGAACAGAAATAAATGACGAATAATACCTTCGCTGGAACTAACACGCAGCACCGACATAGCCTGCCAAAGCACCAAAAAAAAAACCTAGCACAGAACGGGTTAAAAAACGAACGCTGTTATACCCAATCATCGTCTGCCAAAGCGCCAGGAAAAACAGCACAGAAAAGGTTTAAAAACCAATCTCTGGCTACCAGCAACAACAACAACAAAAAAGAACCCGGGTTTTAACAGCGGAGACAAGCTGTAGCGTGAGGAGGAGCGGGAGAACAAATGGGGGGGGGGGGCCAACAACAACAGTGCAAATGGGCCGATGGGGCGCGTGCCAGCAGTGAGGGCTCTGTGTGTCACGTCTGACACGCGTGTCATAGGTTCGCCATCACTGGCCTAGGGGGCAGGCACCAGAGGCATCACAACTATGACAAAGGGAAATGAGCAGAACAGAAGGCAAGAGGCACACAGGGTAACAAATATCGGCCTTGCACAGCGTGCTGCTGAAATTTGAAAGACCAGGGTCTGCCCCTGTACAGTCGACACACGGAGGAACGCGCTGCATTGGCCCTGACCCATGAAGCGCTGGGGTGAAAGACGTAACTCTGCTCCCGCCGAGGGCGCTGAGGTAGTTTCACCCTGGCTACTTGTGGGGCAGGGCCAATGCAGCTCGTTCCTTCCTCCACGTTACAACATCGTGATGTATCTTTATACAGTGGTACCTTGGTTCTCAAACATTCATCCCGTCCCGGGAGCTTCCTGCACTCAAGCGAAGTCGCATCAGACGTTCAGCTTCCAAAATACTTTCACAAACTGGAACACATAGTTCCAGGTTTGCAGCATTCGGGAGCCAATTTGTTCGACAACTAAGCTGTTCGAGAACCAAGGTACCACTGTAGTGTGATGTTTAGCTGGTGATACATTGCAGTGTTGAACATCTGATAGCACATAGCAGTTGGTAACCAGCAAGTCAAGACATCTACTTAAGCCTTGCCGATGGATTAATGTCTTAAGTTGGTGGTATCAAGCGGTAGATTCCTACCTCCTGACAGGGCCGGCTGAAAGCATTTTGGCATGAAGCAGAAGTCCATTTTGACTGGGCACTTACAGTGATGATGGTAACCACTGGTATGGGTATCATCACCTTTACTGCCCGTGGCAGCTATTTTGTGGTGGCACCCACAACACTTTTTTCAAGATGTGAGTACTGGTATCTCATTTGTTTCTATATATATACCAGTAAAAAGAATAGCAGTGAATGCAACTCAGAAGGAAACTACCCAAACACATGCTGGAAGTGTCAAAAAGAATGAGGGAGATGGGGGGAAATGATTAACTTCTATGAAGAGTGTAAGGTGGCAAAAATTACTGGGCCACCCCCCCCAATAAATTATGTGAATAATAATAATAATAATAATAATAATAATAATAATAATAATAATAATAATAATAGTTTTATTATTTATACCCCGCCCATCTGGCTGGGTTTCCCCAGCCACTCTAGGCGCTCCCAACAGATTAAAAACAGAATAAAACATCAAACATTAAAGCATTCCCTTTTGATGTCTTCTAAAAGTCAGATAGTTGTTTATTTTCTTGACATCTGGTGGGAGGGCGTTCCACAGGGTGGGCACCACTACCGAGAAGGCCTTCTGCCTGGTTCCCTGTCACCTCACATCTCACAGTGAGAGAACCACCAGAAGGCCCTCGGAGCTGGACCTCAGTGTCACACAAAGGGATAGCAATTGCAGTGGTACCTCAAGTTACAGACACAATTGGTTCCGGAAGTCTGTACTTAACCTGAAGCGTACTTAACCTGAAGCGAACTTTCCCATTGAAAGTAATGGAAAGTGGATTAATCCGTTCCAGACAGGTCTGCAGAGTACTTAAGTGTGGTGTAGTGGTTAAGAGCGGTAGACTCGTAATCTGGGGAACCGGGTTCGTGTCTCCGCTCCTCCACATGCAGCTGCTGGGTGACCTTGGGCTAGTCACACTTCTTTGAAATCTCTCAGCCCCACTTACCTCACAGAGTGTCTGTTGTGGGGAAGGAGGGGAAAGGAGATTGTTAGCCGCTTTGAGACTCCTTCGGGTAGTGATAAAGCAGGATATCAAATCCAAACTCTTCTTCTTCTTCTTCTTAAACGGAAAATACTCAAACTGAGGTATGACTGTAAAATTGGGGGACCAAGATGAGGTTATGTTGAAATGGAAGCCAATTTATTCATTATTCCAGAAGAAATACTTTGCTTCCCCATTCCCAGGGTGACTTCATAATGTTTTAAGGTGTTTATCCTATTATGCATTTATGTTATATAATTACACTATTTTAATGTCCATAACAATATATGTGAATTATTTAATAAAATGCCGATGAATAAGTTTGAGTTTTATATATCTCTTGTGCAACAAGTTGACAATTTTTCATATCTTTTTTTAAAAAGTCATACTGAATCTTGAAGCTGGGAGCCTTTCTTTGGCTGAAGAGATGGGTAAAAAGATTTTGAATAAATAAGCAAATTAAAGTCCCGCTACAATCTCTGGATATTTTAAGACTGCCGTCCTACACACACTTAGGCAGTAAATCATATGGAGTTCAGCCAAGCAATTATATGTGCTTAGAATGGCACTGCATGTCAGACTGAATGGGATAAGCACATTTTTTTAAAAAAAACAATTTGCTTCTTTTTGGCCTCAGAAGCAACTGATACCAAGAAAATTAAAATGCAATACATTGTTGTTGGTCTTGGCAATGAGCTGCATTTTTTTGAGCAGTGACATAGTCACCCTTTTAATTTTTTTTTGAAACCTTCCCTTTAGGAAGTCTTTGGGAGCAACAAACCCCTTGTAGCATAGCTCCACCGATTATGCTCTTGTGGAAGAACTATGCAACAGAAAAAGATTAACAATGGATTGAAAAGTCAAATGAGGGTATCGTAGGATCTACAGCTGCCATCTGGGGGAAATTCTCCGTTTTGTTCCGATGATAAATGAAACAGGAATCCAGCAGCTATTGTTGTCATAATAATGTAATAATTTGTTTAGATAAATTGTTATAATTGTTACACAACTGTGCCTTTCACTCATACACACAATCATAAGTACAATCGTACCTTGGTTCTCGAACGTAATCCATTCCAGAAGTCCATTCGATTTCCCAAAACTTTCGAAAACCAAGGCGCGGCTTCCGATTGGCTGCAGGAGCTTCCTGCACTGAATCTGAAGCCGCGTCAGATGCTCAGGTTACAAAGAACATTCGCAAACCGGAACACTTACTTCTGGGTTTTCAGCATTTGGGAGTACCAAGGTGTTCGAGAACCAAGTTACGACTGTACATATGAAGAGCCGGTTGGATCAGGCCAATATCCCATCTCATTCAGCATTCTGATCTCACAATGTCCCAAGCAGTTGCCTTTGGGAAATCAGAGCAGGACCCAACAGCAAGATCCCTCTCTTCTCCTGTGGTTTCCAGCAGCCAGTATTCAGAAGCATTGCCGCCTAAAACAGTCTTTTAGCTACTTATAAATTGTTTTCCATTTTCTTTTCATAGTTTAGGGGGCTCCTGCGACTTTGTCTGTTCTTATTCAGCAGCTGAAAGGGGCCATTGAAGGAAATGTCTTCTCCCTGCTCCTTAGATGTTGTCGCTGTTGCTCTTGAAGTCGACCGCACCGGAAGCATTGAATTGTGTCTGGATCATGCCCATTCATAAACGTTCCCTGCTGACTTGTCAATTAGTGACCTCCCCGTCTCCATCTAGCAAGGGTTGTGGCCCTTCTTTGTTCTGTGTGTCGTGCCAATCTGTTGGCATGGAATAAATGCCAAATAGCAGGAGTCATCGTAGAAAATGGCCAACACAGCCAAGTAAAGGTCAGCTTCAACATTTGAAAGTATACTCGGAAACCCTCCATCAATCTGTGTTGTCTGTTTGGCTAGGTTAATCATGAGCCTACAGTTCCAAATGTTCAAAGTTTAGGGAAGCTTTTAATGTTTGATGGATTTCTGTATTTTAGAATTTCTGTTTTGTTGGAAGCCGCCCAGAGTGGCTGGGGGAACCCGGCCAGATGGGCGGGGTATAAATAATAAATTATTATTATTATATTATTATATTATATTATTATCAAGGTTTCAGAGCACGTTCCCACCAAAAAAAAAAGCTTTCATTGGGGAGTGTTTATAGAAATACGTCCCAGGGGCATACGCCCTCAGGTTTTTGTGCATTGCAACATTTTGTTCCAAAGTGGAACAAAATGGGAGCACTCGGCTAGAGCAGCCCCAAACCTGGATATTTTATAGCAATATGGAAGCAATATGGAAGCGGACTGGCAGCTCTGGAGATCAGAAATGTATTCCCCAATCCTCCATCCCATTCCAGATGACTTGCTATAAACCAAGGATGGAGAGACTTTGGCCCTTCAGATGTTGTTGACTCCAACTTCCAGCATCCTTGACCATTGGCTCTGCTGGCTAGGGGTGCTAAGACTTGGGAGGCCAATGTTGGGGGGGGGGCACAGGCTCCCCATGCCTGAGAGAGGCTGAGGGGCCTATGCCAGTTCAGTTTCCCCTTTTCTTCTACCTTTTTCTTTTTGTTTTCAGCTGCCTCATCAACATTTCATGATTCAAACTGCGCTCACTCAAACATTTGACTTGTAGACTTGGGTGAGTGAGAGTGTCTCCGAGTTTTAACATGATTTGGGAATTCAAAAGGTATTTGGGTTAAATTAATATAATTTAGTTTTGCTTGGTTAGTAGAATGTGTTTGTTGTTGTTGTTGTTTAGTCGTTTAGTCGTGTCCGACTCTTCGTGACCCCATGGACCATAGCACGCCAGGCACTCCTGTCTTGCACTGCCTCCCGTAGTTTGGTCAAACTCATGTTCGTAGCTTCGAGAACACTGTCCAACCATCTTGTCCTCTGTCGTCCCCTTCTCCTAGTGCCCTCAATCTTTCCCAACATCAGGGTCTTTTCCAAGGATTCTTCTCTTCTCATGAGGTGGCCAAAGTATTGGAGCCTCAGCTTCACGATCTGTCCTTCCAGGGAGCACTCAGGGCTGATTTCCTTAAGAATTGATAGGTTTGATCTTCTAGCAGTCCATGGGACTCTCAAGAGTCTCCTCCAGCACCATAATTCAAAAGCATCAATTCTTCGGTGATCAGCCTTCTTTATGGTCCAGCTCTCACTTCCATACATCACTACTGGGAAAACCATAGCTTTAACTATACGGACCTTTGTCGGCAAGGTGATGTCTCTGCTTTTTAAGATGCTGTCTAGGTTTGTCATTGCTTTTCTCCCAAGAAGCAGGCGTCTTTTAATTTCGTGACTGCTGTCACCATCTGCAGTGATCAAGGAGCCCAAGAAAGTAAAATCTCTCACTGCCTCCATTTCTTCCCCTTCTATTTGCCAGGAGGTGATGGGACCAGTGGCCATGATCTTGGTTTTTTTGATGTTGAGCTTCAGACCATATTTTGCGCTCTCCTCTTTCACCCTCATTAAAAGGTTCTTTAATTCCTCCTCACTTTCTGCCATCAAGGTTGTGTCATCTGCATATCTGAGGTTGTTGATATTTCTTCCGGCAATCTTAATTCCTGCTTGGGATTCATCTAGTCCAGCCTTTCGCATGATGAATTCTGCATATAAGTTAAATAAGCAGGGAGACAATATACAACCTTGTCGTACTCCTTTCCCAATTTTGAACCAATTAGTTGTTCCATATCCAGTTCTAACTGTAGCTTCTTGTCCCACATAGAGATTTCTCAGGAGACAGATGAGGTGATCAGGCACTCCCATTTCTTTAAGAACTTGCCATAGTTTGCTGTGGTCGACACAGTCAAAGGCTTTTGCATAGTCAATGAAGCAGAAGTAGACGTTTTTCTGGAACTCTCTAGCTTTCTCCATAATCCAGCGCATGTTTGCTATTTGGTCTCTGGTTCCTCTGCCCTTTCGAAATCCAGCTTGCACTTCTGGGAGTTCTCGGTCCACATACTGCCTAAGCCTGCCTTGTAGAATTTTAAGCATAACCTTGCTAGCGTGTGAAATGAGCGCAATTGTGCGGTAGTTGGAGCATTCTTTGGCACTGCCCTTCTTTGGAATTGGGATGTAGACTGATCTTCTCCAATCCTCTGGCCATTGCTGAGTTTTCCAAACTTGCTGGCATATTGGGTGTAGCACCTTAACAGCATCATCTTTTAAAATTTTAAATAGTTCAGCTGGAATATCATCACTTCCACTGGCCTTGTTATTAGCAGTGCTTTCTAAGGCCCATTTGACTTCACTCTCCAAGATGTCTGGCTCAAGGTCAGCAACCACACTACCTGGGGTGTACGAGACCTCCATATCTTTCTGGTATAATTCCTCTGTGTATTCTTGCCACCTCTTCTTGATGTCTTCTGCTTCTGTTAGGTCCTTACCACTTTTGTCCTTGATTATGGTAATCTTTGTACGAAATGTTCCTTTCATATCTCCAATTTTCTTGAACAGATCTCTGGTTTTCCCCATTCTATTGTTTTCCTCTATTTCTTTGCATTGCTCATTTAAGAAGACCCTCTTATCTCTCCTTGCTGTTTTTCGGAAATCTGCATTCAGTTTCCTGTATCTTTCCCTATCTCCCTTGCATTTTGCTTGCCTCCTCTCCTCTCCTCCGCTATTTGTAAGGCCTCGTTACAAATGTGTTTAAAAGTGCATAAAAATCATTGAAAGTGATTGCCAAGTTCTTGCAGTTATATATTATTACTATTTAGCATTACCTAAATTAAAATTCTACTATTTTAAAATTCTACTATTATACTACTATGCTACTATTTAGCATTACCTAAATTAAAATTCTACTATTATACTACTATGCTACTATTTAGCATTACCTAAATTAAAATTCTTTGGTTTTTGGAAAGCAGCTTATGTGCTTCTTCATCAAATGTAGACTTAACAAGCTAAACGCTGTCCAGTCACAAAAATAATAGCAGATTTGAATTCCTCACATCAAAAGATAATATTTTTAAGACCCCCTCACTAGAGAAATGTGCAAAAATTTAGTTTCACCTCCTAAAGTGACACAACTTGCAGTGCCATCCATATGTTCCATGCATGGAAGAACCCTGTATGTTATTAGTTCCATTTATTAGTTGCCATAGGCGACTTGGAACAAGACTGGTTAAAGAACAAGACTGGTTAAAAACGTCCAATATTGTCAGCACCAATTTTAAATGTATAAAAACAAAACCACAACAAACTGGACAAGCTACAGAACCTACCTCTATAAGCAAAACAACAGCAACTGGCAGAGTTCTACTGAATCTGAATTTTTCGTCAGGAAAAGCGCTTGTTCTCTGTGTGTGTGTGTGTGTGTTTTCTCTGCCCGGTGTGGGGAGGGGAGAAGCAACCAGAAGGGACAATGGCCACAACACTCTCTCAAAATTACAAATTTGCCTATGGGTCAGGAAGGGCCAACAATGTGGTATGCTGAACATGCCTATACCACAACATCCCTGTTTTGCAAAAAAAAAGAACTTGTAATGCTTCACTGGACAGCGAAATGCAGATTTTTGCCAACTGATAATAGCAAAGGGAGTTTGAAAAGAATCTTGGACAATTAACAATGTTTGATAAGCTCCTGACAAAGTGTTTTGACAAAGAGGCTACAGGCCCTGTGGGGCTTGCCAATGGATTTTTTTGGAAACCGCAGAACTATACAGATTCAGCAGTTAAGCAAGCGGCACAAAGTGAAGTCTCACAGTTCTGAAACTCTAAGGCCAGTTAAGGGATATCTGTGAAGGTTACAGCAGGTAGAAATTGACCGATCACCGCACGTTCAGCATGATCCAGACACAGAATTGTAGAGTAGGAAGAGTTGTTTTTCTTCTGCCTTAAAGCAGTAGTTGCGGTCAAACAAGACTAGAATGGCAACAAAAAAATATGGACTAGTGAGCGGGGGGGGGGGGTCAGAAAAACAAGCAACATACTGGTTCTAATATTAATACTTAAAGGTAAAGGACCCCTGACTGTTAAGCTCAGTCGCAAACGTCTCTGGGGTTGCGGCTCTCATCTCGCTTTAGTGGCCGAGGGAGCTGGTGTTTGTCCACAGTTAGTTTTTCTGGGTCATGTGGCCAGCATGACTAAGCTGCTTCTGCAGCGCACGGAAACACTGTTTACCTTCCTGCCGGAGTGGTACCTATTTATCTACTTGCACTTTGGGGGCTCCATTTCTTATATGCAACCAATGACCTGTCTCTGCTTCCTGTACTTTAACCAGTTAACAGTTCATAAGAGGTCCCGTCCTGTTGTCCCAAGACTACTAGTTTGCTCATGAGCATTTGGTGAGGAACTTAATTAAAAGTAATTTGAAAGTCCAAGTATACAATGTCTAGGAGATCACCTGTATTAACATGATAATTCTCAAATCTAAAAGGTTAGAGAGCTGACTCATTTACAGAATCCACACCTCTTCTTCTTTAAGAAGATTAGTTCTTCTACATGCATTAAATATATATCCTGTATATATATTATGATGTTTTCCATTAATTTACCCAGAGCAGACATTATGCCAACTCATCTTTATTTTAATAATAACATTAATAACCCTCATCTCTCTTTTTTAAAAATGGTGTTTGTCCACTTCCTAGTCTTCTGGTGCGGAGACTGGACTAAGGAACAAGTTAAAGGTAAAGGGGCCCCTGACCATCAGGTTCAGTTGTGTCCGACTCTGGGGTTGCGGTGCTCATCTCGTTCTATAGGCCGAGGGAGCCGGCGTTTGTCCGCAGACAGAGCAGCACACGGAAACGGCGTTTACCTTCCCGCCGGAGTGGTCCCTATTTTGTTGGGGTTAAAAGCAAAATCAGCAGAAACTGGTTGAGGAACTTGCACATAGAGACCAAGGCTTAAACAAATGCTTGGTTTAATGGAGAAAAGAAAAATTACAAAAAATTAAATTAGGCTTACACAGAATACCCGCACAACCAAACCACCCACCAAGAGCACACTGGGAAAACGCCCAGCACAGAGGCAACACACAACACCCCTGATATACCCTGCATCATCAGCTTCACAGCAACACCTGTAGAGCTGCTCCACAGCTGCAGAGCCCCAGTCATTAAATCTTTCCTGACTCTTAAAGGTACAGTGAAACAATAATGACACTTTTACACAATCTTTCAACATATCCCCTGCAGTTCATTATTGTGAAACAGAGACAAACTTTGTACATGTCTTTCATGCGCAACTTTTGGAAGTGCTTTAGTAAAGATGTCTGCAACTTGTCTGTCACCGGGGACATATTCAAAAACAATTGTTTTGTCAGCAATCAAATTCTTTACAAATTGTAAACGTAATCTCAACACTCTAGTGCGCTGTGTGTTTGTTTCTGAGCACAGGATAGCAAGTCCACTCTGGGAATCGAGATAAACTTTTACTGGGAGTGATACTGGCATCTTTAAGTCTTCAAATATTTGTAAATACCACTCTATATCACGAATGGCCTGAGTACAGGCATATAACTCACTTTCAGTTGAAGAAAGACAATTAATCCTTTGATTCTGTGCTTTCCATTCAAAAGGACACCCATTATAAAAATAAACCATACCAGATGTACCTTTGTAATTATTTTGCTCTACAGCATGAGATGCATCACAATATATTTCAAAACCTTTGTCAATAGATGGTGTAAATTCCAACCTATAATGTTTTGTGTGTTTGAGGTACATCACCACTCTCTTAAGAGCTTTGAAGCATTGGGTAGTGGGGTTTTCTACAAATTTTGCCAGAAAATGAAAAGCATAAGTTACATCTGGCCTTGAAACTCTTTGAATAAAATTGAGCTTGCCTATGGCAGAGCGATACAAAGTTTTGTCAGAGAACGTGTTATTGCCATCTGTAAAAGTGAAACCACATACCATAGGCGTTTCTTTCCCATTTGCATTCTTTAAACATAACATTTCAACAAGATCATCTATTTTTGCATTTTGATGAATCAGATAAGAACCATTTTTGCCTTCTTCAATTTGCATGGATATATAGTTTTTAGCTTTGCCTAATTCTACCACATCAAATTTTTCTTGTAACAGTGACACTATCTGTGTATATTCATGTTTAGTTTTTGTAGAAATTAATATATCATCTACAAACACACATAATTTGGTCACAGAATTTCCATTTTCTTTTGTAAATACACAGTTATCTGCCTTGCCTTGTGTAAAGCCAAAATTAAGCAATTCCTTCACTAAAGTCTGATGCCAGTTTTTACCACTCTGATGCAAACCATAAAGAGATTTATTTAGTTTGCACACTACTCCTTTTGTGGAGATTACGCCATCAGGAACACGCATAAAAATTTGTTCTTCTAAATCTGCAAACAAATAGGCAGTTTTTATATCTACATGATAGACAGAATGTCCACGCTGGGATGCATCTTTTAACAAAAGCTTAACAGATTCATATTTTACGCTCGGTGAATAACACAAATCATAGTCTTCACCTGGGATTTGCTGGAAACCTCTGGCTACTAACCTAGCCTTGTACCTTACAACTTCGTTTTTATCATTCATTTTCACTTTATAAACCCATTTTGAATCAATAACTCTCATGTCTGGGGTTTGTGGTACAAGAGACCAAGTGTTATGCTCTTTTAAAGAAGCTATTTCAGCATCCATAGCTTTGTACCAATTTACAGCTTCATGCAAAGGTAATTTTTGAACATCGTTGTAGCATTTTGGCTCAAAAACTGCTTTATTGGCATACACAGTATATAACTGCTCTTTTGAAAACCGTCTTGGTTCCTGTCTCTTTCTGTCTGAACGTCTTAGTCCTGAAGAAGAGCTAGGCCCTTCAGAATCAGTAGAACTATTTGGACTTCTAGCTTCAGACTGTAAATTGCTATCATCAGACTGATGAGACTCTTGTGGGCTTTTCTTACTTTCAGAAAACTCAGAAGAACTTAACCTTTCTTTAGGTGTCTGTGTCTTTAAATTTTCAAACAAATCACCAGACACAACAGGCTTTTCATCTTCAGATCCACTAGTATCCACTGCTCCAGCTTCTCCCTCTTCTACTTCTACTTCCTCCTCATCAGCATTATCTAAACCATCACTATCTTGAAAAATAGCAACTCTATTCCAATTTACAGTTTCAATCATGCTTCTGGTAATATGAAATTTGCCAGTTGCTGGTACATAAACTCTGTACGCCCCCTGCTGGTAGCCCATAAACTTTCCTTGAACACTACGCTCATCCAACTTGTGTCTAGCAGGGTAGTGAATAATAACGTCTGAACCCCAAATTCGCAGGTATTTTAAATTAGGGCGTTTTTTAAACAACATTTCATAGGGTGTAACATTTAAACTAGAATGATAGGATCTGTTTTTAACAAAAAGATAGGCATGAAGAGATTCCGCCCAATATTCTTTCCCCAAATTAGCATCATGCAAGTAAGTTTTAACACCTGCCTGCAAATCACGTTGCACTACTTCTACAATCCCATTCTGCCAAGGACTTCTAGGGCAGGACAACTCGTGAACAGTCCCCTGCGCTTCCAGGAAATGTGAAAAATCCTCAGAAACAAACTCTCCCCCCCTGTCAAAAAACAAATGCTTTATAGGTTTGTTAAAGTGGGTTTTTACCCAGTTGCAAAAAATCTTGTACTTCTCAAGTGCTTGTGACTTTTCAGCAATGGTGTAAACAAAACAATATCTGCTGTACTGATCAATAAGAGTAAGCCAATATTTTGAATTTCCTAAAGAAGGAGGGAGTGGCCCTACTAAATCACAATGCACACGTTCAAATGGCTCTGTTACTTTCCTGCCTGAGCATTTACCCTTTCTTGCAACTTTTATCTTATTCTTACAACAAGATACACATTGCATATAGTATTTACATGGCTTCAAGTTTAGTCCATCAACAATCTTCTCTGTCATTATCACATCTGTGAAATTTAAATGTCCCAAAAGTCTATGCGCCTCATGAATACATCCGGAGTGAGGCTTTACATTTCTCAGCCCCTGACTTGGCTGGGTTACTCTACAGTTCACAGGTGGCTGTGAATGCTTTTTAAAATATAGTCTATATAAACCTTCAGACTCTCTGGCATAC
Organism: Zootoca vivipara; assembly: GCF_963506605.1. Taxonomy (NCBI): domain Eukaryota; kingdom Metazoa; phylum Chordata; class Lepidosauria; order Squamata; family Lacertidae; genus Zootoca; species Zootoca vivipara. The sequence continues at coordinate 19,263,563 of NC_083283.1, read as the reverse complement.
AATACACGCTTTCCCCCTTTGTAGAACTCACATAGTGATTTTGTGAAGCACACAGTTACTCCTTGGCGTGCAAAGCAACTTACTGATAATAAATTGTCCACTGATGGGCAGTAAGTGCAATTTGCTATTGTGATGTTTAAGGAGTCAAGTTTCACAGTACCTCTGCCAAGCGACTGTAGAACGTCGGAGTTGGCCAGATGAATGGTGCCAATTTCCTCTTCGAAAGAAATAAACAGACTTCGGTCGTTACAAAGATGAATCGACGCCCCGGAATCTACTACAAACGATTTCCACGTGTCATCTTTAATTACTTTACGACCTAATTCACGAGCATGGAACGCTCGCGGCTCACGTCCATCTTTACGATGTGCTGCCGACTGCTGGGTTGCTGTCTGTGATTTACGAACTGGAACGGACTCTGAAGCATTTTGCTTTTTAAATTTGCAGTCCCTCGCAAGGTGCCCCTGCTTTTTACAAAACCAGCAATGCTTGGAAGTTTTGAAAGCAGATGAATCACCACAGACTTGCATACGGCGTTCCTCATTATTTTTAGAAATAGGAGTGCTCATCCCACAAGCCTCCCTTCTGTCCAGCTCGCCCATCAATCTTGCTGTTACCCCTTCCACAGTTAATTTTGCTGGAGGTACAGCAGATATCTGGCTAGCTACGGCAGACGCTGACTCCTTTCTAAGGTGCACTGCCGCTAGACTGTCCCACATTTCTTTGGCAGTTTTCTTATTTCTTATATACACAACTTGCTGATCACTAACAGACAAGTTAATTAATGCCCTTGCTTTAGCATCACCTTTCGACCAGGCATCGGTCACAGGAGCAGGAGGAGGGTCCTCGGTCATGTACTTCCACACATCACGGGAAGTCAGAAGTGCTTCCATGCGAAAGGACCATAAGCTATAGTTCTCGGCCGTTAGTTGCGGGAATGTCAAAGCCTTCTCAACCTCAGCAACACGGTCTGCCATGCTGGAACTTTTCAACCACCAGCCCACAAAACCGTTGCAGCAAAAAGAAGGAAAACACCTTTCTAAACCTTTCTCCAAAAACTAACATGTGCAGTTCCACGCTCAACCACTGGGCCCATAACCAAGATGTTGGGGTTAAAAGCAAAATCAGCAGAAACTGGTTGAGGAACTTGCACATAGAGACCAAGGCTTAAACAAATGCTTGGTTTAATGGAGAAAAGAAAAATTACAAAAAATTAAATTAGGCTTATACAAAATACCCACACAACCAAACCACCCACCAAGAGCACACTGGGAAAACGCCCAGCACAGAGGCAACACACAACACCCCTGATATACCCTGCATCATCAGCTTCACAGCAACACCTGTAGAGCTGCTCCACAGCTGCAGAGCCCCAGTCATTAAATCTTTCCTGACTCTTAAAGGTACAGTGAAACAATAATGACACTTTTACACAATCTACTTGCACTTTGATGTGCTTTTGAACTGCTAGGTGGTCAGGAGCTGGGACCGAGCAACGGGAGCTCACCCCGTTGCAGGGATTCGAACCGCCAACCTTCTGATCAGCAAGCCCTAGGCTCTGTGGTTTAACCTACAGCGCCACCTGGTTCAAGTTACATGTTTTTTTATTAGATGATCAGCAATTTCACATCTAAGTTCTGCCTACCATGCAGATTCCTAAGTGGGGAATAACCAATATATGCTGAAGTCATAACTGCTATTCTTTTGACATCTAGAGGGAGCATTGCTTCAACAAGAGTGATAAAACAGTGGTTGATATGATAACAATAATAAATGCAACTCATGATTTTCAAGCATAGATATGGTCTTGGCTGTAGTGGACCATGCATCCCCCCCACCACACCATTACCAAGGCTTTTACAGTATTAAATGAGATATTTTGTACCCCTTTCTTTCATTAACTATGTGACTTGGCTGTTTGCATTCCTAGCTGGTCCAAACCCATCTCCCCCAGTCCGAGGCTGGTTCCAATTCATCCCTCACTGCTCAGTTCTGTAGCATCTTTCTTGGTTTGCTCTTTTTGGAACCGCTAGCCAGAGAGAGGTGGTCTTTTGTTGTCTTGGAGGATCTGCTTTCCCAAATGAATTTTGCTAGGCTGCCACGTGGACATTTAAGAGGATTGGCTTGGCTTCTCCATGACCAGGTGCACTGAATGAGCAGGAAAATTTCGTAGGGAGAGAGTACCATCCATTGGCATTAAAATATTTAAAATCACAGATGGGCAAACTGTAGCACCCAGAAGCCCTTGGAAATAGCCCGTTATTTAATCTCATCAGAGTTCCTTCCTCTTGAACAGTTCCTTTTTTATTTTTCTTGTTTTAAAAGTCTGCTTTCCCTTCTTCCTATCCACTTTCAGAACAATCGGAAGGGGTGGTGTTTTATTTGATAATATAAAATGGAAAGTTTTCCTTTTTCTCTTAATCCTGATTGGTATGGCTTGGGAAAAACAAATGTTTCCTCCCAGCAGTCGTAAGAACAAATTAGGTAGGAAACAAATTACTTTCACTTGCTTTCCGGAGAGCAGTTGCCGTATTGGTCTCTTGTAATAAAAACACAAAAGAAATAAACTTAGTTCAGAATAGACCTGCATAGGCTTGAGAACTGAAGCAGGGTGCTGTCATAGCTGTCCCAGATCAGGAAGGCATGTGTCTGATAGTTTACTCTTTACTGACAAGAAAAACACTTAACAGCAGCTTCCACAGTGTTGCAGATACACACGCTTCTAGCCTCTATGCAGTAGTCTATAGGTCTGGGCCCTATGAAGCAGTTGCATCAACAGTGAGGCACCTCCCCTCTTCCTGTTTATGTACCCTGCTCTGACAGGATGCATCCTGAGACTTCCCCTGCATCGAAGTTATCACTGCTCTACTCTTTTCATGCCCCTTCTGGTTCTAGGAGACAGCAGGTATGGGGAAGGGAGGGAGTTTATCTACTCATCTGTCGGCTCAACAGCCTCTTCTTCTTTCCACCGCATCTGGTGCACCTTCTTACGTCCTGTTATGCCTTAACTCTCCCTCCTCTCCTGGCTCCAGCTTTGCAGGCGATGCCAGCCTCCATATATCACTGGTCCCCTCTTTTGGGTCACTCCCCTGGTCCCCTGCCTCTGCCACACACTCTGTAGGGCCCTGCCAGGTGTCGGGCTTTTGGAGGCAGAGACAAGAGTGGAAATTGCTGGTGTTTGTTTATTTGTCCCATCTATGGAATGCAAATCAATCCTGCTAATACAATTGGTATTCACAGCTGTTGCTTTCAGTCCACCATTGATACACAGTTGATTATAACCCTCCCCTGTTTGTATTGCTTTTTCCTCTGCACTGAAATGAATGGAATGGGATTGCCACAATGGCAATGTAACTTACAAAATTATGTGAGTTGCATCGTTTTGCCTCATCAGACAGTGAGACAGATACCAGTAGCATTGTTTTTGGCAAAAGAAATGCAGCAGAACAGAAACAGCGCTGCGGGCAAGAAACGCAGCGTGAAATGAAAAACGATTCCTTTTTGCATCACTAGTGGGATGAACTTTTCTTCAGATTAGTTATTCCAGACCACGCCTTTCTCAGGCTCTGCCCAACAGACTGCCATTAGCATGCAGCCCCCAACAGATCACCCATAAGAGGGAATGACAGGTGAGTGGCTGCCCACCTGTGCTTCTGGCCAGAAAGCTGCTAGCCAGTCAGTATAGATATTGGGCAAGATGGCCTAACATTTTGCTCAATACAGGCCAGCTCCCTATATTCTTTTGGTTGGAAATGGCACTTAGCATGGGCAGCTGCCTTTGCAGCATTTGTGTATTGCGCATGCCTTGTTGAGTGTGTGTTGGTGACAGCTTTCCTGCTGCTCGTTTTACATTGAGTACTTTGTTTAAAAGCTTGTATTTATTTCTCTATTTCGCTTTTGCTTCAAACAGCACATCAGCAAGACTTTTCCCCGACTTCACAATTTGTTTAATACTCCCGCACCCACTGCAGATACCTTTCCGGGGGAGCACAGGAGTTGCCTAAATAAATGAATAAATAAATAAAGCCCGAAGGCAACAATTTTGTTGGCAGTGGGTGTTGCTTTTCAGCTCTGAACTGGCACACACAGGCTCCAAGTAGTCCAAGTCTCTCTTTCGGTAATAGAATTGAAAGATAAGCTATATAACAAGATATTGTTTTGATTGAGCTTTCTCTCGCAGTTTGCGAAGGGTGAAACACTGAGCCAAGAGCTGCTGCCAGGGTGCTCGTCCAGAGTCCCAAATGGACCCCACTCGGGGCCTGGTCACATGACATTATGCTTCCAGATTAGTTAGTCAGAGATTCCAACTAAACATCAGGAAAAACTTTATGACAGTAAGAGCTGTTCAACAGTGGGACAGTCTCTCTCCCTTGGGAGGTTATGGACTCTCCTTCCTTTGGAGGCCTTTAAGCAGAGGTTGGATGGCCATCTGTCATGGAGATTCCTGCATTACAGGGGTTTGGACTAGATGACCCCTGGGGCCTTTTCCAACTCTACAATTCCGTGATTCTAATGGCTATATCTGGTTTTGTAGAACGAATTTCTGTTCTTGAGATCTGAAGGCATGGACAAGGCACTTGGAGGAGTATGGTCTATCTCCACCAACTGCTAACTTGATTTCCCTGACTTCTATAACCTGCAGTGGAAGGGAGGTGATCAAGTGGGTTCAGGATGCTATAAATGCCTCTTTGTGAGATGTAGGGTTGCCAGACTCAATAGAGGACAGGACTTCTGTGCCTTTAATTGCCCTGCTCTCTTTTGAGTCTGGAAACCTTAAAGAGAAACCAGCTGGTTTCTCTTTAAGGTTTCCAGACTCAAAAGAGAGCAGGGCTAATTAAAGGCACAGAAGTCCTGTCCTCTATTGAGTCTGGCAACCCTAGTGAGATGGGATAGCCCCAACCCTCTAAAAATAGGCAATAGTGAGACAGCTGCTGAAGAAGCTGTTTTGGAGTTCAAATCGCGATAATCAATAGGCCACACATATCCCCTTCTTAGTTAAGGCACTTAGTAGTTGGTTGCTGTGCAACTCCAACCACTCTTGGATGAGACTTGAGCACCTGAAGCCATTTCAATCAAAGGAAAACAACACATTGTGATGAGTCCTGAGACACTATACCCTTAATTTCATTTGTAAAACTGGTACCTAAGGGTAGCTCCATGTATTTTTGTTGCAGAATGGAGGACTGTAGAAGAACCTTTTGATACTTCGATGCATTAAACATGATCACAGTTGAATTCATGTATTGATTCAAATTAGCTCTGAGTGCTCACTGGAAGGACAGATCCTGAAGCAGAGGCTCCAATACTTTGGCCACCTCATGAGAAGAGAAGAATCCTTGGAAAAGACCCTGATGTTGGGAAAGATGGAGGGCACTAGGAGAAGGGGACGGCAGAGGATGAGATGGTTGGACAGTGTTCTCGAAGCTACCAACATGAGTCTGACCAAACTGCGGGAGGCAGTGGAAGACAGGAGTGCCTGGCGTGCTCTGGTCCATGGGGTCACGAAGAGTCGGACACGACTAAACAACAACAACAAATTGATTCACAACCTGATGTTTGTACTGAAAGGTGTGGGTGTGTTAAATAGTGGGGGTCAAGGAGCATAAGAGATAGCCTTTGCTAATGAAATTAGGAAGACGTCTGTCTATACAGAATCGACACATGTAGAAGAATGTGTGTATTAGATTTTAAAAAAACCAAGACAGCAGTGCATCCAAGATTATATCTGTTGAAAGCAACTGGGCCCAAAAAATTTCTCGACCACTACTATATGCAGAACTTGCATGTAGGAAGTCGAACCATAAATACTACAATCCCATGCACACTTAGTAAAGGGTTATGTTGCTGTTGCTATTGTTGATTTCATTTACGAATCACTTCCTATGAAACATCTCAAAGTGATTTCACAATACACTATATCACAATTGCAGATATAAAAACAATTTCAAATCCAATACAGATGCTGAGCGGGATAAAAACATCCACTTAGCTTGTTGAAAAAGGATTGTCTTCAACAGACGTCCAAATGACCAGAGAGAAGGCAACTGTCTGGTATGTAACAGGAGGGAGTTCCAGTGGGTCAGTGCTGCCACACTAAAGGCCTGATTCTGGCATTTCAGGACCTCCTGAAAAGATGCTATCTGCAGAGTACAAGTTGGAACAAAGAGGAAGCATAATCTTTCCCTACCAACTACTTATTCAAACCCCTAACACCCTTCCCTCAATGGGATTCTAGAAAGAGCAGGATGGCCCAAATAGCCATCAGTCAGAATATTCCGTCAATGCTATCTAGACCTTCATGTTCTGAATTCAAGAACATGTTCTGAGTTCAGCTCTGTATAATTAATTACAATTGGTTTTTATCCCACTGAAGAGATCCGTTTCTGGCCTCTTGGGAAAGGGGCAAACTATTGGGGTGATGTAGGATAGTAGATCTCACACAAGACTGCATCAGGCTAAGCTAATAAACCTCTCCAGTCAAGCATCTCTCTTGAAAAGCATGACAAACTCCAGAAGTTTAAAGCTGATTCCATACCCTTGTTTGAGTTCTGACTTTTACAATCTGTTTTCCTTGCTTATCTTTTCTCGTAATAAAACCCATCTCTCAACACACTCATGAATCTATTCGTAGTGAGATCATGCATTTCTAACAAAAGATTACAAGCAGGCTTTTTTCTGCACCAGACATTTTACTGTGCTGAACACTGACTAAGATGTTAATCACTGCTCTGAAGACCTTTTTTTTGACATTGTTGTGGATATCCTCATCAGCTGTTTTGACTTCCCTCCCCCATGGAAAATGGCACACTTCTTAGACATTAGTATCCTTTTCTTCCTTAAATAGACAAAAGGAGTTGGAAGCACCTGTTAACTAAAACACAAACTTCCATCTCATTTTTTAAAGATTGGCTATTAGTCTAGACATAAAAGAAATATATCAGGGCCTGCAAGTTCTTCCATACCCTTAGTTTTGTAGACAATCACATTACCACACTATTGCATTTATATTCCACATTTCTACTCTCAACACAGCCCTGTAAAGTAGGCTAAGAGTCAGTGGCTGTCTCAAGGTCACCCAGTGAGCTTTATGGCTGAATGAGAATTTGAATACTGGTCTACTCCACTGGCAGACCAACTCTGTGTTACTAAGATGTCTGCAAACGTGACATGGAGGTTGGGAACATCAACCCTGCCATGTGGGAATCCCTTGCAGACGACCGCAGTGCCTGGAGACAGACAGACCGTGTATCCACAGCAGCGACCAGAGAATTGACTGCCGGGAGGAGCGCAGAGAGGCCACGGTGCATCTGCAGCAGCACAACCAGACACCTTCATCTGCCCCAGCTGCAACAAAACACGTCTCTCTCATATCAGTCTCTATAGCGAAGTACAGCGGTACTTGGTTCTCAAACACCTTGGTACTCAAACACCTTGGAACCTAAACACTGCAAACCCGGAAGTGTTCCGGTTTGCGAACTTTTTTTGGCAGCCGAACACGCTCCATTTTGAGTGTTACGCTTCCAATTTTGAGTGCTACACTTCCAGTTTGAGTGTTAGGCTAAGGTCTGTCTGTTTTGGCTATTTTTTGTTTTGTTTTTGTTTTGCGGCTTTTTTGTGACTGTGTGAAACCCAGTTCAGCTACTGATTGTGTGGCTGCAGTACATTGTTTATTGCTTTTATTTTATGGATCAATGGTCTTGTTAGATAGTAAAATTCATGTTTTGATTCCATTTCAGTTTAGAACGCTGTACTTCTACATTAACAATTTTGGTTTTCTGTCTTGTGCTTTTGGTAGTGGCTCTCTTCTGCTGTTAGCATAGTAATAAATTCCACCTTTTAATAAAGGCAAGGGTAACACCTAAAGACTCATTCAAATTCATCATTATACGTTGTATTCATTTCGTCTCATGTAAATAACCCATGAACAGGTGGGTTTTGCATAGACAGTTTCTCTTAGGCAGCATACAAAATAAAGCCTCTGAGGGCCCTGAGCCATTCAGAGCCTAGCACTCCACTCGCCAATGAAGATGAGTCAATTAAAAATTAGAGGAAGTGGTGCAGGCTTCAGAGTCTCGTTAAGTGTTGATTTACACCTGATAGAAGATCAAAACAAACGGGAGTCTTTCTAGAAATGTTCTACATCCTTTATTAAAATGGAATAACTCAAACCTGTTTCCTTAAATAAAAAAAAGGTCAGCATTATTACAGAGTGGTATTTTTTAGAAATGAGCCGCTTTTTGATAGGGAAAGTATGTTGGCAGCTTCTCGCAGTGTTTACAACAGCATTCCACTTTAATCTCATTTTTAAAGGGGGGGGGAAGAACCTTTAAATTATTACACAAGAGCGCTTTTGTTGACTACAATCAAGCAGTGATGTGAAAATTACGCAATCCAAGTTGCTTTAATGCTTATTTGGCAGTTATATAATAGGCCTGGATCCAAAGAATGGACATCTGTGTGGACGGAGAGAAGCCACAGACATGGCTAGCGCTTGTTTAGCGGCAGCAGATCACAGCCCCAAAGAAACAAGCTGCTTTTTAAGAAGTGAGAGTAACTGATCCACAAAGGAATTCTCACTCAGGTATGCATACCTTCCTTCTCTAGAAGGTATAACCTGGAACATGGCTCACCCTTCCATCTTACCATGAATAAGTGTGTCACCTTTTATTTTCTCTGACCTTTTAAAGAACTTTCAACTCCAAGTGGATATTATTATTATTATTATTATTATTATTATTATTATTATTATTATTATTAAAAATCAGCTACGTTGTTCCTACAGTGTGCTTTCAGTGCATGTTGAGTTTCATTTGAAGGGCAAGAGGAAGTGTGCATCTGAAGAAGTGTGCATGCACACGAAAGCTTATACCCAGAACAAACTTAGTTGGTCTCTAAGGTGCCACTAGACGGTTTATTGTTTATTTTTATTTCGACTGCATCAGACCAACACTGTTACCTATCTGAATTTGAAGGGCAAGATTAACTTTATAAGTTATTTGATATGATATAGTGAATAATATCATTGACCCAGGTGGCGCTGTGGTTAAACCACTGAGCCTAGGGCTTGCTGATCAGAAGGTAGGCGGTTCGAATCCCTGTGACGGGGTGAACTCCCGTTGCTTGGTCCCAGCTCCTGCCAACCTAGCAGTTCGAAAGCACCTCAAAATGCAAGTAGATAAATAGGAACCGCTACAGCGGGAAGGTAAACAGCGTTTCCATGTGCTGCTCTGGTTCACCAGAAGCGGCTTTGTCATGCTGGCCACATGACCTGGAAGCTATACGCCGGCTCCCTCGGCCAATAATGCGAGATGAGCGCGCAACCCCAGAGTCGCTCACGACTGGACCTAATGGTCAGGGGCCCCTTTACCTTTACCTTTAGTGAATAATATATTTTATTTCTGTAAGAGCACAGCCGGTTACGTCTTGTGTGTTTGTTGAGTGTATTTTACGTAACCACAGGTTTGATGTTTTACCACACAGTAATCTACATGTAGATTCACCTCTAATGGCAACAAATGTTTCATGATAATACATTTTCTACTTGTTGCTGTGAAACTCTTGTGACAACTGCAACACATTAGATGTTGGCCACTGGTTTCTATAAGACAGGCTACAAGGGAACAGCAGACATCTCTGTTGAAGGGATGTCTTAAATCAAGGGTACCATTTCTATTTATTCTTGGAAAGAATAAGACCCAGACCCACTATCAAGTATATATAAATCTAGTGCTTGTACACAGCAAATTTGATTCATTGTTAAAATAATATCGAATGGGAGCTTAGATCGTAGGTGTTTTTTTTAGCAATTGTACTTGGAAGTTTAAGCGATTCCTTTAAACTTTAAATTAGATTTCTACAGCTTCTCATGAATGGCTAGCTTTGCTGCCTTGAACAAAAACCTTTTACAAATCCAATTATAAAGATAGACGACCAGTCAATTAAAATTAGCCAATTTTATTCAAATCAACATGTGTGCTGCAAAGTCCACATAATTACCACCTCTTCAAAACAGTACATAATTAAAGTTCTTATCAAGTTGTCTTTCTTCCCGAGAAGTGTTTCAGTAGAAGCCAGTTTCTTGAGTAGCCCAATTAGGTGCCTTTAAAAAGAAGAAGCAAATTTGAAAGTCAGGACACAAAGTATTTGGCATTCAAAACCAATAAAAACTAATTATTTGGAAAATATTTCTAAATCTGCTTTAGTCAGAGTAACACACGTTGCTGTGGATAACTTTGGCAGTGTATATTCTCCTTTGTTGTGGTGTCCACCATGTGGAATGCTCTCCCAGAGACCAAGGGAGCAACGGCTGCATTGTTGCCAATTGAAGACACCCCTCTTCATGCAGGCTTTCCATGACCCTTAATATTATTAATGCTGCTTTCTGTGATTTGTACTGATTATTGCTTCTACTATATTTGTTACATTTTTATTTTTTTTACTCTGAATCATTTTGGGTATTTCTTTCCATAAATGAAAAGTGGTAATCTTTTAATAAATAAATAAAATAAACCTATTTCATATTCCAACCCTAGAGACAAGCAAGGCTGTAAAGTTATACTTAACCATCTCTGTCAGGGAGTTGTTGCAGCTACTCCCAAGTAAAGACGCTACAGTCCGTTGTGTCTTTAAAGGTTTTATTGTGCATACTATTTACAGTGCAGATAGCAGAAAACATGACCTCCTAGTCACTCTCAGAACCCGGCAATGGCGCCCGTCTGCTTTGGGGCCAGCATAATAACCTGGGCACCCCGAAACGCCGCCCCCTAGCCCTGCGTTTGGGCGCGCGCCTCAATTCAGGCGCCAGAAGGAATGGTGCCCCTTCTTCCCCTTGCTGGCTGGGGCAGTGCCTGGGCTCCGATGCCTCGCTGAGCCCTTCCTCCACCGTCTGTTTCCCCAGAGCGTTGCCAGGGCTCTGAAGCCTCGCTGAGCCTTCTCTCCTCCATTCCACTCCCCCTTGACCCACTGCTATCGCTGTCGCTAGGGGAAGTGCTGGTCAGGATGATGGAGGGAGGCTCCCTGTAGAGAGTCCCCCTGACAATCTCACTGTAATCCTTTATGAATTTCCATTTTGTAGATTTCTACTTAAATTAATAATATACTGGCAGGACAACATGGACTTACCTCAGCCCTACCGCCTATGTTCAGCTTTTTCTCAATGTTCATAGCTAACATCTGACTCCGGAAAGACAAGCTTTTGGTCTTTTCAATCACTTGCTGATAGGGTGATACTGCATTGTTCCCCATAACAACATGACCCTACAAAAAATATATATACAAATATTGCCTCAAATACTGAAAACAGGTTTTGTACGGGATACAAAATTTACAGGATATTATTTGTCTTCCTTATGGAAGGAAACTTATGGGCATACACATTGATGGAGATTTTATTCCCTTCATATTTACGTCATTGATGAACAGGGTTGCCGTTAACTTTCTAATACTCTGATATTTAACGAATGTTACAAAATCCATCTGACCCCATTCTATACTTGGTAAGTGTGCGCAGGGCATATGTAAGTTTTCTAGTACTGTATTTATCCTTCAACAAATTTCTGATCTGCATCTCAACCCATCCCTAAACGTACCAATTAATTTGGGACAAGAGCTGAAAACTGGTGAACACGGGGGGGGGGGGGGGACACACTAATACCAGAACTTTCTCCTGGAGAGAGGTCTAGCACCAAATCTCTGCTTACATGCAGGGAGTACTAATATATGAGAGTTTGGGGGGGGGGTTGGGGGGGGGAGGAGACAGACTAGGAACATGCTGAAAGTCATTATAAAGTACTTATCATATCCTTGATCTTCTATGCCCTCCCCCAGCTTCAAAACCTTGCCCCACTACATTATAAGCAAATTCAGAGCAGGTTAATAAGCTGGAACATAATGCATCTACACAAAACAAAATAATAATAGAGGCAAATCAAATATGGCCAAAATAATCAAATCCATCAATCTGAGATTGTATCTAAAATGGCAACATCCATGCATAAGGCAGAAGTAGCAGCAGGCTTGGGTGAACTTATAGTTTGGCAGAAGTCCAAAAAACTCAGGAAAAGCCCTGCAAAGGTGGTGGGGCAGGGCGGGAGAGAACACAAAGCAGCCCATTAAGAACTGAGCATGGTCAGAGTTCATGAAATGCAGAGTCTGGCACCCTGAGCAGCATTTTGTTGCATGCCCCAGGTATACATCTAAAATATTCATCTAAAGCCATCCACTCAATGCATCTTGGAGTGGTGTACTCTTGTTCCTCATTTAAAAAGTGCTAAAGGCCATTTTTGTATGGGCCGCAGGGCCATGGGGGAGGGGAGAAGAAAGCAGGAGTCGGCAAGAAGCCCTTCAGTAAAATCCAGTTGGGCAACAACTGCATTAGGACCAACCAAAATGTCACAAATTAGTGACCAAATTTTCAAAAATATGAAACCCATGGCTTTCCAAATAATGGGACTACCACTGTCATCAACCTTGACCATTTGCCATGCTGGCAAGTACTGAAGGGAGTTGCAACAGGTTCCCCATCCCTGGGCTAAATGTTACTCAATGCAGCAGCAGCAGCAGAGGAGGGGAAAGCCAACAAAAATACAGAATTAGGCAGGATATTGAAGCCATGAGATCTTGCAGCTAGTAATGAGTTTTAAGAGTTCCCCTTAATAAATCAGATTATGCCGTGCAATGCAATGGGAAACCTACCAATTTTGAATCTATCTTGGCATCAAGCCTTGCATTCCGAATTAAATTCACAATCCATCGCTCAGCTTCTTCAGGGGTCATATTTAACTTATCTGCCAACATACTGAAGAAGAAGAAAAAACACACTTAATAAAGTTTGAAATATTAGAGAACATGTTAAATAACTGTAAACAATATGCCTGATGATTCCAGCATCTTTGAAATTTTGCAGTGTTTTTAGACTGTTTTAAACACTGGTATTCTAACAGCTAACAGCAACAAGAGAGGGATAAATAGAAGAGCAAAAACACCTTTTTGCACGACAGAATATTCTTGGTTATAATTCATTTTAACACATATAAAGACCCTTTAAATTTAGCATCAGGGAGAGAACTGGCCGACTGTTTACAATTCATAAAGTTTGATCCACTGTGGACTCATCTGCCCATTTACACTACAAAAGAAAAACAAAACAACAGAGAGGTATTCATAGAAATAAGCTGATGTTATTGTGTGAAACACTTCACTGTCCATCTGATTCATGTTGAGAGCAGCTAATAACACAACCCTTTAGAAATGAGTGAGATTCATAGATCATTTCATGTATACTATTTAAAAACCAACGTTACACTAGTCACAATAGTTTAAATTTATGAAGGAGAAGGCCAATTATAATGGGCCAGAAATTAGAATGAATTAGATTTGGTTAGGTAAGTAGCTAATCATTAGGACAGCAACACACACTATAAAAGGACTCTACACTACTTTTCATTTGCTAAATGTCTGCCTGCTTTTTGACAAAATAAACCGTTGCAGGGATGGGTTTTATTTTTATTCAATTAGTAATAAAGCACTGGGCAGATGGCATTTCTATGTGCCGCATGAGAACACTTGTTCCCAATATCTGAGAATCAGACATAGGTTTGTAACAATATGAACGCTCTATCAAGGAGGTCACTTTATGTCCAATGTTTTCTCAGTTTCTTATTCTTTACAAGAGCCAGCCCAGATCTGCCGCTTTGTCAACAGACACTCTGCAGATGGCATTTCCTGTGGCTTTCTAGTAAGTTTTGGGCTCTCTCCTTTTTGGTGCTTCATTTCCTTGAGAATTATAAACTTGAAAATTCCCCCAGCTGCTGGACTTCAGAAATGCTCACTGTTTTTAACCTGAAACCTGGCCAACATGCTACACTGGAACCTCTGTTTTAATCATTCCCTAATGCAATCTCTGTCTACATTCTACTGAAGTTTAGTTACTTTGCCTTCTGGCTGCCTGTGTTAAGACAACATACTTTTAAGTTATTAAATTTGCAGGATTATTCTCTCAGCTGTGGAGCTTCAACTACCCAGTAATTTGTTTAAAGTGTTAAAATCCGACACGAGACATCTTGCTTCAAACTAATGGTGGTTGTGTATTGGCCAGTGAGCTCACACAGCATCCCTCAAAGGGCAGGGCTGCCCTCACATCTTTCTACTTGACCCTTCAGGTGTTCAAATTTGTTGTCTGAAGAATAATATGAAAGACCATATGGAAACAGTAACTCTGAAACCAGATTAGGCATATTTATTTGCGAAATTTTATCCTGGTCTCTAATATTGAGGTTCCAAACTGAGCTGCTAATCAGGTCTAATTATTTTATCTCATTTTAGAAAAGTATCTCACACTCCCTCAATAGTTATTCAGAAAAGTTTTAAAATATTGAATAAACTATTTTTAGGTGTGGGGTTGCATGAAAGGGTTTGATCTGTGTCCCTTTGGTTTGAGGTGCTGTGCTGTTGTTGAAAACAAATTGTGCCATCCATTGGGTTACAACAGGGGTCCCCAGACTACGGCCCGCGGGCCGGATGCGGCCCAATTGGCCTTCCAATCCGGCCCGCGAAAGGTCTGGGGATCAGCATGGCCATCCCGCACTTAAAAAATTTTTTTTCAAGCCGAGAGCCAAGCCGAGAGCAATTTTCCTCCTTCGTCGCCATTTCCCCCCTCTCCTTCATCGTGGTTGGCCAGCAGCAGCCAATCAAAAAGTCGGAGTGCTTCAGCCAATGGGTGGGCAGCAGCTGCACGTGCACAGGAGGAAAGGGGCTGTGCAAAGCTGGCCGATCGCCATTTTCAGCAGCCGCTTCTTGCCAGAGCAGAGCCAGCCGGAGAAACCCCTTTCTTTGCTGCCGTTCCACCCTCCGCCGCAAGCAGCCCCTGCTGAAAGGTACGTGGTTTGTGTGTGTGTGTGTGTGTGTGTGTGTATGTTTCTGTGTTTCTGCTTAGCCGCGCTGCCGCTCCCGCCGCCGGAGCTGGGCTGGCCCGACCTGCCGCTTGAAGAGGAGTTGGCCTGGGCCGCCTGGCCACCGCCCTAATGGCCCCCTCCGCAGCCGCCCTGGTGGCTCCCTCCTCCGCCGCCATTGCCGCGGCCACCTTAATGGCCCCCTCCGCAGCCGCCCTGGTGGCTCCCTCCTCCGCCGCCATTGCCGCGGCTCCCTTAATGGCCCCCTCCGCCGCCTGGCCGCCGTCGCCATTGCCGCCGCCGCCCTGGTGGCCCCCTCCGCCGCCGCCATTGCCGCGGCCACCTTAATGGCCCCCTCCGCAGCCGCCCTGGTGGCTCCCTCCTCCGCCGCCATTGCCGTGGCTCCCTTAATGGCCCCCTCCGCCGCCTGGCCGCCGTCGCCATTGCCGCCGCCGCCCTGGTGGCCCCCTCCGCCGCCGCCATTGCCGCGGCCACCTTAATGGCCCCCTCCGCAGCCGCCCTGGTGGCTCCCTCCTCCGCCGCCATTGCCGCGGCTCCCTTAATGGCCCCCTCCGCCGCCTGGCCGCCGTCGCCATTGCCGCCGCCGCCCTGGTGGCCCCCTCCGCCGCCGCCATTGCCGCGGCCACCTTAATGGCCCCCTCCGCAGCCGCCCTGGTGGCTCCCTCCTCCGCCGCCATTGCCGCGGTCCCCTTAATGGCCCCCTCCGTCGCCACCTGGCCAAATTCTACAATTAAAGGCGCTGGGTGAGTCTCAAGCTCGCCGGCAAGCAAAGCCTCGCTGGCTTGCCCACCTGGCTGTCCCAAACTGAGCGCAAGCTCTCCAGAGCCAAACCGAACCAGAGGGGCGAGTGATCTTTTCGAGGGTTCATCTCATTGGCGAGGAAAAGGCACTTTGCACATGCCTCGCTCAGAGCCGGTACCACGTTACTTAAGTTTGTTAGAGCTTTGTTGCTTTGCCACATATATACCCTCAAAGGGAGTTAGTGAAAAGATGCTTCTTTGCAACTCTTGACTTGCCACTTTATGAACAAGGTTCTCAATTTCCTGCAAGTTGCACAGAAGCTTCTTTATGCTGAATCAGACTATTTATCTAGCCCAGTTTTGTCAGCCCAGCTCTTCAGGGTTTCAGGGGGAGGCCTCTCCCAGTTCTGCATGGAAATGCAATGTATGTTCTCTAACCACCACCGACCCACGACCCTTCCCCTGATGTCCTCCTCACCAGCCCTCTTTGAGCACACCATTTCCCTTTCCTTTCAAGTGTGGCAGGGGGAGGGTGTTGCATTAGACTTGGCTTACATATACTCAAGCCACATCTGTGGTTTTTCCGTGGGGAGCTCCTCCACATGCCTGAGTTGTGGCCAGCACCAACATGAATGGATACATGCATGAAGCAAGCCTTAGCATTGTTAACACCCATCAAGCACAGACACAGCAGACAACTGTTATTAATTACCCCATGCCACCTCATCTCTAACCAGTTTTCTCCCATTGCTTGTTTCCAGGCTTCCTTTGGGAGTTCCAGCCCAGGTTTGGAACAGGAGTTCCTTCTTCTGAGATTCCGGCAGTGCGAAGCTTTTGGGTACGGGTAGGCGCATCTGCCAAAAGATGCTTTGTGTATTTTCTCGCTTTCTTCATGTTAAAAGTCACTTGTTTGGTTCTAGAAGGGCCAAGCCCTGTAGAGCTGTTCTCTCTTGTACAAACCACTTTCTGCTTTGCCAAATGTATATTTTTTCATAAGTATGTCCCCCTGAATTGAGAAGAAATTTCTTATTGAGAAATGAACTTAAAGTTGCAGCCTTGAAATCTGAGATCTTCAGAATTGACTAATGTTCCCCTTTCTTTCCTGCTTAGCTGTTTTCTCTCTTTCCCACAGGCCTCACCCCCAGCTTCTTCGTCCCATCAGTCCTTCCACCTTTTAAAAAGAGGAGACTCTCTCTCTCTCTGCTGCCCACCCAGAGAGAAACGCCAAGGCACCAGGTAAGCAAGCACAGTGGAATGGCCCTTGGCCATATCCAGTGCACATTTTTATGCACATTTTCATGCACAGGGATTAACTCAGTACAGAGTGGAAATAATGTGTTAGTTTAGCAATGCATAGTTAGTTTTCAGAGACGGGCCTAGAATACACATATATTTTATTTTATTCGCTGCTTTGCTTTCTCTTAAGACAGCCCTGAATGGTTATAAAATAGTTAGGGCGATGGCAAATAATCAGTTGTTGCCATTATCATTTTTCTTGCTCTTCTAAGTTTATTGGTATTTTACTGACACCAATTTTCCATCCATAGGAAATCATGTCACGTAAAAGAAAAGTGGACTCCGAGTGCAGAGTTTTCAACGAACAGTGGACATACGACTACTTTTTCACCCAATACAAAGAAAGAGGCGTTTGTCTTATTTGCCACGACACAGTGTCTGTCTTCAAGCAATTCAATATCCAACGACACTACAATACTCACCACAAGGATAGATATTCTTCTTTGACAGGACAATTAAGAAAAGATGAAATAGCGAGACTGAAAACTGCCTTGACAGCTCAACAAAATGTGTTTGTGAAGCGGAAGCAGGAGAACATTTCGTCTTTGCGAGCAAGTTTTCAGATTTCCAGGCTTATAGCCCGCAATGGAAAACCCTTTGTAGAGGGAGAATTTGTTAAAGAATGTATTCTTACAGCCTCCAAAGAGATGTGTCCGGAGAAGACTGAATTGTTTTCCACATTGAGTCTTTCTGGAAGCACAGTGACTCGTAGGATTGAAGAAATGGGGGGAAATTTGCATGAACTTTTGCAAAATTCCTCAGAAAAGCTTCGTTACTTCTCGCTGGCACTGGACGAAAGCACAGATATCCGTGATTCTGCGCAACTCCTAATTTTCATCCGTGGAACAAATGAAAAGTTTGAATTCACAGAAGAGCTTGCTGCACTGCAAAGCATCAAGGGAACAACGACTGGAGAGGATATCTTTGCAAAAGTTCAGCAAACTATCCATGATTTGAAGTTGGACTGGGCTAAACTTGCCAGTATCACAACAGATGGTGCTCCTAGCATGGTGGGGCGTACAAGAGGAGTGGTTGCACACATCAACCAAGAGATGGACAGACACAATCAGCCACATCCAATAGCAATACACTGCCTTATCCACCAACAAGTGCTGTGTTGCAAAAGATCGCTGAAGTTGGACGCAGTCATGAAAACTGTGGTGTCCTGTGTGAACTTCATTAGAGCTCATGCACTTAACCACAGGCAGTTTCAAGAATTTCTGTCAGAGTTAAATGTTGAGCATGAAGATCTACCATACCACACAGAGGTCCGTTGGCTGAGTCGAGGAAGAGTTTTAAAACGTTTCTACGAATTACTTCCTCAAGTTTATGATTTTATGCTGATGAAAGACAGAGAAGTGCCAGAGCTCCAAGATGACGAATGGAAATGGCTGCTTGCCTTTCTGACTGACATAACCGAGCTACTGAACAGTTTCAATATTCAATTGCAAGGAAAGGGGAAGCTCATTGGTGAAATGTTTGCACATGTGAAAGCGTTCCAAGGGAAATTAGACTTAATTGTTAGACATGTGAAGGAGAAAAACTTTTTTCATCTCCCCACAACTCAAAACCGGTCATTGGGAAATCCAACAGTTCCATTCCCAAAAGAAGCATGTGTGGATTTAGTGGAGAGTCTGCAAAAGGAGTTCCAAACAAGATTTAAGGAGCTTCACATCCATGAAAAGGACATACATCTTTTCCGAAACCCTTTTTGTGTGGACATTGACACTGCAGATCCCATTCACCAAATGGAATTGATTGAACTGCAAACTTGTGATGCTTTGAAAGACGCATTCAAGACAAGCAGCCTTGCAGATTTCTACGCATCTCTCCCCTCAGAGACATATCCAAACATCAGAAACCATGCACTCAGATTTGCAACGGTCTTTGGCAGCACATATGTCTGCGAGCAAACTTTCTCTAGGATGAAACATCTGAAATCTCCCACGAGATCAAGACTGACAGATGAACACTTACATCACTTGCTAAGACTAGCAGTGACCAATATGGAACCAGATATAGACCATCTCATCAGCCAAAAGCAGGCCCATTCTTCCCATTCTTCCCATTGAAGTTTTTGTTGATTACAATCATTCTTTAATTTAAATATTGTATGGTGTTGTTTTATTTAAAATATTATTTTGTGTTGATTAAAATCATTATTTTAAATTTAAATATTGTATTGTTTTCCTGTTTTTTGTGCACCAAATGCAATATGTTCAATGTGCATAGGATTTCGGCTCCCCCCCACCCCCAAAAAATATAGTCCGGCCCAGCGAAGGGTCTGAGGGCGGTGGACCGGCCCCCGGCTGAAAAAGTTTGGGGACCCCTGGGTTACAATGACTAATCAAGCAAGAAGACTCAGTCAAAGGCACTTCCTCCCTGAACTGCATTGATTCATTCATATTTCTTCCCCTAACAGTCATGACTATATACACTTAATAGCTTCAATCACTGCTCTTGTCTGAAGCCAGGGACTTAGTGCAGAGGAACTGCACTTTTAAGTTTGATCCTAACAGGTCAGCATGATGTGGCAATCTTGAGAGAAGATCTGAAATTCACATGCTCAGCCTCTCACACACTGGCTGACTATAAGGGTGAAGATGAAAGAGAAAACTTTCAGGATGTGTGGTTTATGACATCTGCAATAAAGGTCTGAAATATTTAGAAGGCACCACACTTAACGAGACATGGGAATCTTTCCTTTCCCTTCCTGGTCAGGATCACTTATATGTGCCTATTGACATAAACAAGCACACACAAGCAAGTTAAGATGAGCAGATAGTACTTTCAAAAGTTTTGTCAGAATGATACCCCCTTTGGGATCATAACGGCACGGAACAAGATTTTCTTTCCATTAATTTTTCAGACTCAAAACATCTAAAATAATTTTAGCTCACTGCTCCTGTAGGTAGCCCATGGTGATGTCAAACTTTCTGTGTTATTTTTAAAGGTATAATCAGTTGTTTCTGAACTATTTTTACAATTATTTTAGCAGTCTGTAGATCTTGTCTCCAGATTGCCTTGGGATATATATGTAGATTCTCAAATAAATAGAAGACATCTGAAGGCAGCCCTGTTTAGGGAAGTTTTTAATGACTGGTGTTTTAATGTATTTTTAATCTTTGTTGGAAACCGCCCAGAGTGGCTGAGGAAACCCAGCCAGATGGGCAGGGTATTAACAACAACAACCTGTGCTGCTGCAGATCACTCTTTTGGGGTACACAGAGAAAGAGGACACCAGCTTCTCCCTTTGTTGATAAGGAAGAATGATTGCAGGTGCTCCCTGGTGAAAGCAATAATCTTTTGCAGTGGTGAGTGTGTAATTTTGCTCACCTTGAGCGGAGAACAGCAGCAGAAGTGAGAGTACTACTCCTGTTGCTACCTATAAATGCATGCTTGTAGATTTGATGGTTTCTTTGCTGAATTTTGGACCTGACAGTAGTTCTTATGGTCCCCATATGTTGCTTTAGATTACATCAATGTTTAAGGTGTTATGTAACTCTTCTTATCTAAAATGTTATTGTTGTATCTTAGTGGCATTTCTAGGATACAAACCGCTGAGATTTCTTTGAAATATGAATTAGTATACAAATTATTCAAATAAATCAAGGACCTGCAACTGCACAACTTCAAGGCCCTTTACCCCTTCAGCTGCTCCCTATGGGCTAGAGGGAAGAACCCAGACCCCTGGATGAAAGCTAGTTGCAGGGTACCATCACCCCTGGTTTAGTACGATGGCCGAATGTCGCCATAATGTTAGTTCTTTTTAGCTTATAATTCAACCACTATTGAAGCAACTCCACAACATTATCCTTTAAGTACAACTTGTTACCAAACTAAGAGTTTTCCTACTGAGCTTCTAGTTTTCTTACTTTATGCTGATGCACTGGTGGATGCGGCAGAAAGTCTCAAATATAAAGAGACGAGCATTCTCAATGAAGTCTTCCAGACATGCCACCAAGAAGAAATCATTCACAAGAACCTGCAAGAAGCCATACAGGAATTACAAGGGTGAGAAAAATCGCAAAGCTCTGACAATCCCTCAGTTACAAACACCAAGCCCTTAAAAATATCCTGAAAGGAAAGGTAAAATTAGGACTGGGGATTCACAGTATGAAACATACATACCCTTACCTCAATTAACCCCTTGAATTCTTGCACAGACCACTGGGAGAAAGAAGTAAAAATACCCTTCAAAACATTGTACTGATGAGACTGAGGAAGTTTTCAGCTCACCTAGCCCCAGACAATCTAGTGTTGGGATGCTGTGGTTGAAGATTAGATGAGCAGGATGCTAATCATGTAGCCCCAGATCTGAGCAATCTTAAACTACTGTGTTACTGGTAGGGGCACATTTCCCCAATATTCCCAGATCTCTCAAACATTAATTGATACTTTAAACAAGAGATTGTGAATACATGGAGGTTTTTGTTTTGGGGCAATATAATGAATCTGTGGCCAACATACAGGCTCTTTGTTGTTAACAAGAGTAATCTTTAACAAAACCCTTACCGATTCACATTCTCTCAGCTTTTTCTGAGCTCCATCAAAGTCGAAGTTCACATACAAGCACTCTACAAACTCTGTTATTGGGTCCTTATAGGTATAGGATTCCTGCATAGTGAAGAATAGTTGTGTGATTAACTCCAAATTCTACTCCCAAACATTTGTATCAAAAATCCCTCATTGCTGGAGTCCCCAACTTGGCACCAATGGGCACCACAGAACACATCCCAAATTATAATAATAAGCTCTTTACAAGCTTTTGATGTTGCTACTAAAAACAAAGTTTCAACTTGGTATCAGATACTTCCAGGTGGCTTGTTTATTGAGCATTCATCCTGATTTGTTTGCAGAGATTAGATCCTATTGCGTCAAATCAAGTGCTATCCCATACTTTCCAGTGGATTTTCCCATTACTTCTTGTATCATAAAAAGTCAGATCTTTTAAGGAAGCAGTTTTGTTGTGCCAGACCTCCTAATCAGTGATAATTGCACAACATGAATTTGTTGGCATGTGACTGATCCCATCCCATAATAGCAACAGTCGGGTAGGGCCCACAGCCTCTGTTCAAATACAGTCATACTTAGAAAGTAGGCTTTTTATAATTAGCAGTATGAACAAAGTATGCCTTACCTGCTGAATAACCTTGACTAAGTCTTTCAACACTTGCCTACGTTTCCGAACATCTTTGTTTGTTATTACTGCTGTAGTCAGATATCGAAGAATATGTGGGCACATCGTCTGAATTGCATTAAGATACCTGCACAAGCAGAATGTTTTGTAGAGTGAGAAGGAATTTTTTTGAAGGAAACGAGAATATAAGAAAACTCAAGTCAGAAGAGGAAAAAGCCTTGCCTACTGGAGCTCCAGCAACTTTTGTAGTAGTAGTAATTTACTACTTATACCCCGCCCACCTGACCGGGTCTCCCCAGCCACCCTGGGCAGCTTATGGGTCAACTCTGAGCCAACAGAATATTAAAAACACAATAAAACATCAAACATTAAAACTTCCCCAAACAGCTTTTGTTTTCTTCATCCCACAAAAAAAAGAGGAAAAATAAGTAGGAAGTTGCCAGTGTCTCTTACAAGCTCCTGTGCTCTGGCATTTGCCCATAAATGTGATCCTTTTGTTTATATTTTTATCCTCACCGAGAAAGGCCCATTTTTACATTAAGGGGTGGCATTCAATTACTCCCAGTAGACCCAGCCAAATTAATGGACCAACTTAGTAATGTTCATTAATTTCAATGTCCTGCCCTGAGTAAAACTAAGTTCAATATTGTCTCCCATCAGTTGGAATCAACTGATCACAGACCAAATCATTGTAACATTTGAACCCTGAGGCAAGTTTACCAATCTAACCATCAGAAAATAATGTCTTTGAACTCTCTACCAACAAATAAGACTATTGAGCAGGAATATACAATTTCAAGCACATATCATAAATATTTTAAGTTTAAGCTAGACAGCAGAGTTGGTGGTAATATTTGGCTGCTTTTCAGTTTGTTGCATTCAGGACATTTCCTTAACGGGAATATTATGTTATTATGTTACTTAAAATTGGTTACTCTCACAAAATGTTATCAATTTCAAAGAGATTGTACTGTATGCTAAATGCTTTAGGAATGTTTTTAGCTACTTTTACTTGTTGTTTTTTCATGTTTTGTTTCTGTTGCCATTCCTACACCCTAGGCTGCACTGTAAGAAAGGGCAGAATGCAAATCAAAATCATCATCTAAAACCAAATTGTGAGATGGTAAATGATAGACAAAATATACACTAAATTCCACACAAATTTAACCTCCTAAATTGTAATATGGCGTTGCATGAAATAAGAATTGAAAGGCACTAGGCAAAAACAGTATTCCGAAACAAATCAGGATTGACTGCAGATGGAAAATGGGTGCAAACTTAAGTGGAAACAGTTGCCATCATAATAAGAGTGCAATAAAATTATTTGGAGTAGAGGTTGTCCGAGACAGATCAGTCTTGAGATTAATTCACACATACTGTTTGTCTATAATGCATATAAGGGCTACAACAGATGAATCATACGTCCTTGAAAAACACTAGAAGATGGCAATGAATCAGTGCATTACCTCATGCAACACTGACATCACCACCCACCTACCCTAAAATAGACTGTACTCTTAAAATTCTTTGTGGCAACTTTAAATGTACCGTAATATAATATCAGAGACAGCATGCCAAGATGAAGTTACCTATGAAATAATGCCTCTTCCAAGTTTATGGTAGTTGCCACTAAAAGGATTGTACCTTTAATATTCAGCCCTTCAGTATTTGATGCATCATAGTACTGCAGAAACCTTTAAACTTGGCACATCAAGTATCAAATTGCTAATCACATAGCTAAGTTTCTACGGTAATGTAACATGAAGCACTTAGTACCTTTCATTTTTGCCAAGAGTTATAAGAGTTTGATTATAAATGTAATCAAATTTCTATTCAACTCCTTAGATTAAGAGTTTACTTCTGTTTCCTAAATGTCTGGGCTTCACATGCATCTAGCCGGATTCTATGCATGTTTATGCAGACATACCAGTTTTAAAAAGTGTAAGAGAATATGGAGCTATATTGTACCCTCAAAACCGTGGAAAGGATACAACAGTACATTTACTTCAAAGGCATAGAACAACCTTCTAAAGAATGTAGAAATGTTTAACATCATCAGGGCAGAAAACTGGATTACTACATTCTTACACATCCCCCCTTTTTTGTAGGTATATATCAACTCACTGGGGCTGATAGAGAAAAAGATCAATTATGTTATCTCTGCCTTTAGGATGGTTGAAGAAAACGAAGAGAGACCAGTGAATGAGCCATGTTCTCTGCTGAAGAGACTGGAGAGGAGAGCTGACGGACTGAAAAAATAGAAAGGTATTTTACTGAACAGTTTACATTTACAGTACTTTAGTTCTTGGATCCTAAGTAAAGTTAAGTTTACAGGAGGGACATTCCTCCCCCCCCCCCCAAGCAAAATGCCCACATTTCCCAGGATAGTCTCCACCCCTGCGAATTCAGAGGTAGCAGTGGCTACAGGGGGTGGAAGGGACAGAAAACTCTCGTGTAACTTATTTATTTATACGCCGTGCATCTGGCTGGATTTCCCCACTGCCACAGCACTGAGCACAATTTCCTGGCTTTGGAAACGCAGAAAGCCAATTCTATGTATTCTGGACTCCAATTGTTAGTAGGCTACAACAGAGTTTCAACTTGTACAGGTCCTGCATGACTATCCTTGAGCCACCATACCAACTAGGAAAAATCATTCAACATAGTGCCCAGCCAATACCATACCTCTGCATACTACTGCCTCCTCTGCCTGCAAGTAATAGCAAGGAGCTGCTGCAAAACTGCAGAGGCACAGCTCATGATGCCACCCAGGAGAGGTGGGACCCACTGTCTCTACCATCAACAGCTTCCTGACGTCAGAGGCAGCATGAGTTCTGAAATGCTATAGTGGTATGGTATAGTTGAGCAACATGTTTTGCATACAAAAGATCCCAGATTCAATCCTTAACGTCTTCAGGTCAGGCTGGTAAAGGCGCCTGTCTGAAACCCTTCAGAGTCTCAATCACTCACAAGTAGGCAACACTTAGTTCAGGGGTCCCCAGACTTACCGGGCCGGAGGGCAGGGGAGTGCGCGCGCAGCAGGCCGGAGGGCGGGGGAGTGCGCGCCCGTGCGCACACAGTCGGAAAAAAATCGCCGGAAATCGCTTGTGCGCATGCGTATGGGCCTCCCCCGACCCGGAAGTGCATCGGAAATGACCTCTTCTGGGTCGGGAGAGGCCCATACGCATGCACACAAAGGATTTTCGGCGATTTTTTGCCGATTTTGAAGATCGCCGCCGCGCCGCGTGCCGTAAGAGCGGGCGGCGGCAGCAGGCGGCGGGGGTCGTCGCGGGCCGGATTGGGAGGCCAATTGGGCCGCATCCGGCCCGGGGGCCGTGGTTTGGGGACCCCTGCCTTAGTTCTACTATCATATGGTAATATGAGAACAGAAATATGTCCTTAAAAACACTCTTTCTACACAGATTTTAAACTTTTATTGTATCTAGCCACTTGCTACTCCCCTTCTGAAAGCCACATTCCCATTTCTTTTAAGCAATGGGGAATCATCAACAAATCAGTTGATTTAGTTGACTTCTCAGGCAAAAGTTGCCTAAAAAGAAAGACTCCAAGAGCACTGCTAACCATAACTATTTTGAGCAAAATGTGAAGTGATATTAAATATTTGCCAACATCCACCAGCTGCAATTCCTCTTCCCACACCAGCTATCTGTCAATATGTAAATAAAAATAAACTCACATTATTGTCAATTGTCTCTTTCAATCTTGTAAGGTCCTCCATGGCAGCATCCCAGTTCTGCATCAGAATTTCAGATGCCAGCTTTCCCCAGAGTGAACTCAAAGCATTTCTATCTGTTGATGGAACCTGTTTTAAATAAGTGAATCCAATTACAATAACCACAATAATTTAATACTTCTCTAGGTCAAACATTTTGATTAGAGACTTGCTGGCACCAGTAGAGAGAGAATATGCCACTGACATGCTTGTTCCACAATTTTGGGAGAATGAGCTGTGTTTCATTTAGTAAATCAGTTTTGATTTTCTAGGAAACAATCAGCGGCACTAGGCATTTCCAAGGAGATTCAGCTGGAGATTTTAAAAACCAGGAAAGCCTGGAGAATTGGCAGCCACAGCTTCTGCACAGAACTTTCAATGCAAGCAATAAGAATTCCTTTGTCAACAATACTTCAGTGTAGTTTGGGGTTTCACGCACTAATTTAAAAGGGTTTAAAGCTTAACTAATAAAACCACCAGCTCTACAGAAAACCTCTGCTAATCAGAATGAGGAAAATCTATAGCAGACTACTATAGTCTAGAGTAATGGCTTGTACGGACTGCTTAACAGGGATGGCTATGGGGATGGCATGACCCTTTCTGTAATTTCAGCTTAAGATATCATTATATAATAGAGAACTTGTAGAATTACAATATGCACCCTTACAGCTCAGCATGGGTTGTTTCAACACATTTATTCTTTCTTACTATTTATAAGGCACCTTGTAACACAAATCCACATATGTGCCAAAAGAAAAAATTACTGTACTGAATTTCAAGTTAGGGTCAATCAGCTTTAGCTGACACAAGACCAAACTGCAAGTCATTCAGAGAACAACACTATAGCCTCAAATCCATTACAATGGTACCATATTTTTCGCTCCATAAGACACACTTTTTTCCTCCTAAAAAGTAAGAGGAAATGTCTGTGCATCTTATGAAGCAAATGCATGGTCCCGGGAGCCGGATTGCCCAAGGGCAAAAAGCAGATCGTGGTTTGTTTGTGGTTTTTTTTATTTTTAGGAAGAGCTAAAGGCTAACAAGACGGAAAGAGGGAGTTGAAAGGAACCTGCTCAGCAGCTGATTGCAAGAGATCTGGAAGGGAGATAAGGGAAGCTAGCTCCCTTCCAGGCCCCGCCCCCTTGCCCAAGCCTCCATTGTTGCAATGTTCTGCAGAGGGAGGCTGTATGTTTCCCCAGCGACATGTGACTGGCTGATTAGATTATCTGTCTGGAAACTGTAGAAATGGCTCCCTTTCCTTTCCTAAAGAAAATGCAGAACTGTGAGTTGAACCCCATAAAAACAGGATTATTTTCCCTTTCCAAGGTAAGCCCAGCAACTAAGATGGTCCTCAAAAATGGAGCTTTCTCCCTTTGCAAAAAAGCTGCAGAACTGTGAGCTAATCCCCCACAAAACGGGGCTTTCCCCATTTGCAAAAGAAGCTGAACAACTTTGAGCTGATGCTCAAAAAAATGGAGCTTTTCCCCTTTGCAAAAAAGCTGCACAACTGTGTGCTGATCCCCCCAAACGGGCCTTTTTCCATTTGCAAAAAAAGCTGCAAGAAACTGCACAACTTTGAGCTGATCCCCCCCCCCAAAAAAAGGGTTTTCCCCTTTCCTCCTCTAAAAATTAGGTGCGTCTTTTGGTTGGGTGTGTCTTATGGAGCGAAAAATACGGTACTTTCATAGCCTGCGTTTCTCAAAAATCTCACTTAAACAAAAATTTCTTCTCAGAGACAAGTAAACTAGCTTCTCTCAAAACATTAACAGTTGCATACCGTATTTAACCATTATTTTAAAATCTACAGAATATAACTGAAATTCTGAAAGACTGAAGAGAAAATGCCTAATAAATAATTTTTTAAAAAAGAAAGAAAAGTTGGATCAAGCACTGTACATTGCCATGTCTCCAGAAAGATCTATCCACCTAAACTGGATTTCCTCTGCCCTTGAAGTTTCTGAAATTTGAGCATCAACTACTGCCTCATCAGCTAGTTGTCGCTGTGCCTTGAATGCTACCTCATTATCATTATACTTCCATCCCAGTAACAAGCTTTGTCATTTAACTGAAAGTTGTGCTCAGAAAGATCAGAGAGACTAAATTTGTTGAGGATATCAAATAATGTCATACATACACACTCCAGAACCCTCAAATGATATTAGAACCATACATATTTTCATCCCCCCCACCCCCCCTAGCTGAGGGTGGGGAAAAGACTATGACATTACTTTGCTCAAGTTCAGGGCACAACGTCATACATGCCATTTTTTACTCAGCTCTCCACAACTTCAGGTAAGGCTATATTAGAGTAGACTAGCTTCAAAATGTCAGTTTATCCAACCATTAATTTCCATTTCTAAACAGAATAAAACGTTCATTCAACCAGCCACAAAAAGTTCACTGCCCTAGATCTGCTCTTATCACCACACAAAGTGACATGAATAATCAACTCTTCATGTTGTTCTAAGTTGCCACATTTCTGAACTATTGGTATAAGCCATTTCCAAAGTACAAGACTACAGTGATGCCTCGCTTAACGAATGCCCTGCTTAACGAAATTTCCGCTTAACGAAAGGTTTTTTCTAGCGGAGGTTGCCTCGCTAGACAAATTCGTTTTACGAAAAATTCGTCTAGCGAATCGCGGTTTCCCATAGGAATGCATTGAAATTCAATTAATGCGTTCCTATGGACAAAAAAAAATTCAAAAAAAAATTCAATGCATTCCTATGGGATTCGCTAGACGAATTTTTTGTTATAAGAAAAGACCTGTGGAATGAATTAAATTCGTCTAGTGAGGCACCACTGTACTACTCAAAGTCTTTCATGATATTAAAAGGAAAGACTGACAAACACTGACAAAATTCTCAAAAGGAACCACTAAATTCAGCATTACCATCTAATTCCTTCACTTTAGTTGTGCCTCAGCACTTTTCTGTTTCTGTAATTAATTTAGAAATTAAATGTTCTGCTATGTATTTTATGTTTTTATTTATTTTCCTACATTTAAACCCTGTTGCCAGCCCAAATGGCATCTCAAAGCAGCTTATACAATACATACAGCAATAAAATTACAATGAAATAAAAAAGTATTAAAACAGTGAAGCAGTAAGCTACAGTCTTAAAAAATAAATCATCCCCATCTGCATATATTTCATTAAGTACAATAGGTAAAATGAGAATCTGCAACAGCTTTGTGGCTAGATCTCACTGGCTGGACTGGTGTGGTACTTGAAAGCCAAGTCCGCATCTAACTTTTCATGTTGCAGTTACAAAGACAGGACTCAAGTGAGTGCCTGGCGTGCTATGGTCCATGGGGTCATGAAGGACACAACTAAACAACAAGTGAGGTAAAGACTAAGTTAATTGCAGCAGTGCCATTCTAAGAAACAGTTTTGTTTCTCTTTAGGCAGGTACACTGTTTGACTACAGCTGAGGTGAAAGAATAAGATTTCCAGCTTGCTCTCAAAAATCACACACACACACGCGGAACACATTGATTTTGCCAATAATTTAGAGGTTTTACTAGAAAGTGTCTACCCTGAAAGGAGGAATTTATATTCATATTAGCACTCAAAATTAAAAGCAAACTCATATGGATGTCCAATTTAGGGCCCACAAACTTTTTAAAAGTATAATCTTAAATTATTTATATATACAAAAAACTTACCAATACTCTAAAGAAGTACAGGTATTCTGCTGCTCCTGAATAGTTGCCACATTCATACTGGAATTTTGCATACCTGTAGAGTGTATCTAGATACTCTTGCCTAAACTGCAAGACAAACAGAACAAATATCAAAAATGTTTCAAGAAATTGCTTTGGAGGTAGTTCAGTCTTGTCTAAATATTCAGCAGAATAATGTAGAGGCAAAGTCCTGAGGGCACAAAATTATTGATGGTGGGGGCTCATGAATTCTTCCCAAGTGCAAAGCTACCATAGCAGGGAGCATGGTGCAATAGAACCTATTTCTCAAATATACTAGGTTTGTTTTTGTTTAACTTGCAGAAGTCTGTTACATTGCAAAAATATTCAAAAAAGTTATACTTCACCCACAACAATGAAGTCCTCATTCTGTGCATGCTTAGACAATGCTGAAATGGACATAATCTAACTAAAACTTGTCTTTGTGAAAAGGTAGAATGAGATTTAATCAGACTTGTCATTAGTAATGTCAACCAGCACTGACAACCAGAAACTGTTTCCAAGTGACTAGATTGTGACTCAGAGGCCTGAATTTCCCCTTTTAAAAATTCACGTGACATGCCCAGTTCAGTACTGACTGAATTCTCATCACTTATCTAGCCAGTAGATGTCAAAGCCTTTTGCCAGAGGGCCTTCCAGCTTGCATCCCTTTTGAACCAATCAATACACAGGGTTGTATCTAACTAAGTCATACTCAGAGGAACTTTGATTTCAATACCCAAATAGAATGGTTAACTTATGGCCAATGGAATGACTCTGCTCCCACTAACAGACATCTCTCTCCACCTCACAGCTCACATTGTGAGACTAAACATTAAAATAGCTGCTCACCATAAGTTTAGAATCATTGCATAAAAGAGGTATGTGATTTTAATATTTAACTGTGCTTTTATAACCTGCCCTGGGACCACTCAGTATACAAGGCAGGCTACAAATACATACATAACAGAAGGACACAATCAATCACATGACCAGTTCTCAAATCTGAAGCCCATTTATTTTGCATCATGCATACATAATTTTACAGATTTAATAATTGATACCTACACCATGTTTGTCAGCTAAGTAGTCAAATAGCATCCGACCATCCCTGTAATAAAGAAGAATTCATTGTAGTTATAAATCACACAGAAACATTAGAGAAACATTTCTGTTCACCGAAAGCAAATTCATTTTTCTACATTTCATATATGAACAAGTAAATTCATTTTCACTCAAGGCCAACTCTCACACTGCTGCAGCATGCATTTTTGCATGCCGCCGGCTGGGTATTATTTAACTTTCAATACAGTGGTACCTCTACTTACGATTAACTCTACTTATGAATGTTTCTACTTACGAACGGAGCTCCGTCCGCCATCTTGGATGCGGTTTAGATAGGATTTTTTCTACTTACGGATTTTTAGATAGGGTTGCTTCGACTTGCATTTTTTTTCTCCCAATGCATTCCTATGGGATTGGAGTTACAAACTTTTTCAACTTACGAATGTGCGTTCGGAACGCATTATATTCGTAAGTAGAGGTACCACTGTAATATGGGCACAGGGTGCAATAGCCCTCCTCTTGTTTTCTGGAGAGTGTAAGAGCAGTATCTCTCTGCCTTAGACAGCATCCTATTATGTCCCGTCACCTGTAATCCTTTTTCCTCTGCGGTAGAAATCAGCACCTGTCACCTCTTAACCAAATACAGCCCTTTAGGGGATAGTACCTAGCTCTGCAATCCCCAAACCAGATGGTTAAAAAAAGGGTATGGAAACAGTGGCAGATGCAGCAGTGGCACTTGACAGTTTCTCTTTTAATTTTTTTTAAAAAAATTATTAAATATTTCAATCATACAAAAAAGAAACATATACAAAAAGATTACATCTCCAATGCAATTTAACATATTGTAATATACATATTCCCCGCCCCCTCCTCCCTTTTTCCCACCCCTGCCCCTACCCTTGTTACTTCTCAGCCTGGGTTGGACTTATCCACACCGAGCCTATTGTAAATCACACACTATACTTCTTCGATAATTATTTAATTTTTATATGATTTGATCTAATAAATACATATAACTTACAACAAGATACTTTAGGTAATTATTTCAATGAACTAATTTAACTAAATTCTAGAACCCTTATACATCTAAGAGAAGAGTCGGCCTTTCCACAAATGTATTTATATAGTCCATAAGCAATTTCCATTTATTTTCAATTTCTTCCGGTCTCGTTTCTTCTATTATCTCATGTTTTTTTCCAAATTATAATATTAATTTTTGTAGCCAATATTCCTTACTTGGGACCTCTTGCGATTTCCATGCTTTTGCTATTGAAAGCCTTGCTGAAGCTGTCGCATAACTTACTATGCATCTGTCCTTGGGTTTTATATCATCCTCTAGCATTCCTAGTAAGAAAATTTCTGGTTGCTTTTTTAAAGAGTACTTCAGGATTTTTAAAAATTCTTTATTTAAAAATTCCAACATTTGTTACTAGCCCCCGGATACATTTTAGCGAGTTTGGCCGGCGTCAGATGCCATTGGTTTTGCATTTTTAATAAATTTTCTATCAAATCATAATTTGGAGTGAATTTCGAATCTCTTTTCCATAATTGTTCCCATTTTTGTAGATTGATTGTTTTCCCTAAATCCTGGCTCCATTTAATCATAGAATTTTTCGTTAGCTCCTCTTCAGTTTCCCATTCTAACGTCTGGTATAAGTTTGAGATTCCATATAAAGTTGGCAATATCTTTCTTCCAGTCTTTAAAATGCTTCTCCTTTCCCCAACAATGGTAAATTTT
Organism: Zootoca vivipara; assembly: GCF_963506605.1. Lineage (NCBI taxonomy): Eukaryota > Metazoa > Chordata > Lepidosauria > Squamata > Lacertidae > Zootoca > Zootoca vivipara. The sequence goes on along the minus strand of NC_083283.1, from coordinate 19,231,260 downwards.
GAAAGAGATAATTCATCTTTGGGACAACACACATTTTAATCGCTGATATCTTGCCCAGGAACGATAGTTTTAATTTCTTCCATACTTCAAATTTTTTCCTTATTTGCTTCCAAGTTTCAATATAATTATCTTGAATCAAATCTATTCCTTTGATTGACATCTGTACTCCTAAATATTTTTGCTAATTTTCAACTTTGTGATATCCTGTAATTGTTTTTCTTCATTATCTTCCAAATTCTTTACTAAAATGTTTGTTTTATTATAATTTATTTTTAAGCCTGCCAGCTCTCCATACTCTTCTATTTTGTTTATAGCGCTAGGTATACTTGATTTTGGGTCTTCTGTTGTAATGATGATATCGTCAGCAAAGGCCTTTACTTTGAACCTTTTGTTACCAATCACAATTCCTTTCACTTTGTCCTCCTTCCTTATGGTATTTAACAAAATTTCAAGATAAAAGCCTTCAAAATTCTCCTGTTCATCATCTGATGTCATAAGTATATCAATGATTTATAGTGGTCTATAAGGCAACTTCCTATGCTCCTGGGTTTCATTGAAACTCGATGGCATTTTCTTGTTTTGGGGCTCCTTCCACCCACCCAGAAGGCAGCACTTGCAGAGCAGAGAGACAACAGCCTTCTCCTTGCAGGAAAGCCTTCCCGGGTGGCTGGGCAAGCCGAGCGCACCCAGCTCAGCCCCTCTCCCTCTTTAAAGCAAGAGCACCGTCCGCCCACCCAGAAGGCAGCACTTGCAGAGGAGAGAGACAACAGCCTTCTCCTTGCAGGAATGCCTTCCCTTTTGTGCAGCTTCGGGCAGCTGGGCTGAGCGGGCTATCCTCTCTAGGACTCCTGCTCAGTTCCTTTTAACCCCTAGCAAGCTGAGCACACACAGCTCAGCCCCCTCTCCCTCTCTAAAACAGGAGCCGACAGTGCAAGAAAGCCTTCCCTTTTGTTTGTCGGGCTAATCCAGGTCGCGAAGCCCTCTCCCGAGCGTGCACTTCTTCAGGGACTCCCAGATTCTAGTACCCGGTGTATAAGATGGCCCCCCAACTTTTGAGACGATTTTCATGGGTTAGAAAGTCATCTTATACGGTACATCAATGGAAGATTGGGAAAAATTATGGAAGACTGAAATATATAATTTACTGCATGTATGGCAATTCAAGAAAATTATATGAAAATGATGTACAGATGGTAGCTAACTCCAGTAAAATTAGCAAAATTGTATAAAAATAAAGAAAGTAAGTGTTGGAAATGTAAATCAACAGAAGGGACTTTTTTTCATATGCAGTGGGATTGCAAAATTGTTAAGAAGTACTGGGAAATGATTTATAATGAATTAATGATGATGTTTAAAATAACGTTTGTTGAAAAACCAGAAGCTTTCCTACTAGGTATTACAGGAGTGGATATGCCAAGACTGCAAAAAGTTTAAGTATGCGACGACTGCTGCATGAATATTATTAGCACAAAATTGGTAAGAATTAGGTGTCCCAGCTAAAGAAGATTGGCAAGTGAAGTTAATGGAATATGCTGAAATGGCAAAATTGACTTTGAAATTAAGAGGAAGAGATGACAATGAATTTAAAGAAGATTGGAAGGACTTTATTGCATATATACAGAAGCAATGTACACAGGTTAATACGTTAGCAGGATTTTAAAAAGACTTGTAAAGACTTTATGACTGGACAATAAGTAATGATTTTATCATTTAAAATGGACATGCGGTATGATGATAAACAATGGAACCAGGGAAGGAAATGGGGGAAGTCAACTACTTTTTTTATGTTTGAATATGTATTGTTGCTTTCATTTTTTGTTGTTTTTGGAAAATTAATAAAGTAATATTTTTTTAAAAAGTAAGTAAAGGTACATCTTGGATCCTAAGGCAATGGGGTATGATTGTCGAAATATCTGAGTTACCCTGTGCAACCTTTCCCAAATGTTTCAGGCTGCAACTCTGAAGAGCCCCAGCTAACATAGCTGTGGTGGGCCTGATGAGAACTAGAGTCCAAAATGTGGAGAGCACCAGATTGCTCTAGTCTAGAGGATGAGACACGATTAGCTAAATGGAAGTTTAAAGACTCAATTTCCCATGTGGGATACATGTCAATCTCTCTCATCTGAAAGAACTTCCAAGTTAATAATTTCAAGCATGTTTGAATTACGGTAGGTTTCACAAATTAAAATCCACAGAACATCAGCTGCACATAGGCAGAACTATTTCCATTTCTAATTTAGATGATAAACCATCCTAGTGACTACATAGGCTACAAACCTACGTACACTTACATGGGATTTACAACTGGGAGACTTACTTCTGAGTAGGCATGCACAGGATTGCACTGAGGCTCATGCAATTAGAAGATAAAACTTGAAAAATTATCCAATTACACTCAAGTAGCAAATTCTGCAAACCTTTGCAGGAAGGCAACATCCAAAAGCATTACCTAGTGGACTGCATTTGCCGGGTAGTTTCTGGGTCTTCAAACATTTTGACAATAGGTTCAGTTTCTGCCTGAAGCTGTTTTAGCTGTGCAACAACTGTAGTTCTCTTTTCACGCAAAGCTGGTGAGAAAAAGGGGGGGGATAGAAGTCATCTATACAAAAAGTTCTATCAGCAATAGTCAACCAAGCAAGATAATACTGTGTACCCAAGAATTCTCAAATTTTATTCACCTAGGTCCTAATCAGTTATACAGAATTGATTATTAGCTCAATAAAATAACTTGTTTAAATATGTCTTGCTACTACTGATTGTATCTCAGCAGAGTAATCCACAAGCTTCAAGAAAGAGATCTAAACACCTATTCTGAATGCAATGGGGAAAAGAGTATTTGACAAGTGAAGTTTTCAAATGGGCTCAGACAAAACAAGCAAGAACCTGAATAAATCAGAAGTACTACTTGCTTACCAAACTTTTAGAATATTTATGGTGTCCGTTTTTTTGAAGGAAAAAAAAATCTTGAATATAGCAGTTTAGATGTTTGAACACTTGACTCAAGCTCCACAATACTACTACATATTTTAGGCCATAAACATTTCATTGAATAGTGTGGATATAAACTCAATCTGTGCATTGAGAAAATGAATGTGAACAGATTTAAGTGGGAACATTTTAGACCAGAAAGTGTGATAAAATTCCTCAGTGACAGATAGATCCAGGCAAACAAAAGAGACATTTTCCAGGGAGCCCCAATATTCCACCAATGTGCATAAAGTCTCACCTCCTATCCCAATGCATAAAGAAGCATGACTTGCCTGATAAAGAGGGCTCCAATATAGATGAGCTATGCCCTGTTTTAGGGAAATCTTGTCATTCAAAGAAATATGGAAGTAGAGACAGCCATCTGGTTAACACCGATTCTTTGTAATATTTACATAATTCTAATTTACATAATTCTAAGGCATGTCAACTTTGACAAGTGGGGAAAGGAGTGGGACAATGTTCTAGTCCTTTCTCATGCTCTACTCTTCTTATTCTCTCTACCCTTCCATCATCACTGAGGTCACGGCCTCTACCACAGCAAGAGATAGGCCAGAACTGTTTTTTCAATGTGGCCCTTCCCCACGCCCCCAATGCAGACAGAGACTCTAGGCCTTGAGGATAGACAAATGCATCTCCCTTCATCTTTTGTCTTAGAATCTGTGTTTGGGTGGGAGGAGGCATGCAGTGGGACTCAGAAGCCAAAACATTAAAATATATGAATAGAACTGAAAAAGAATTTTGGCAGAACAAAATGACATTATTTTTTAAACAAACAATTGGGATTTAGTCAACATTAAAGATCAGTATACGATAGTAACTTCAAGTCGTGGGCTTTATTATTAAGGCACAAGGGCTGACTGTAGATCCTGTCACAGTTTTATTTATAAGTAGACAGCTTACCATGAGGAATATCATCAGAATAAAGGTTTTTGTAGACATCCATAGCGAAGTCCACCATATTGGTGTCACTAAGGAGATCCAGTTTTCCTTGAAGTAGTTCCTTTTCATTGTATATCTGAAAGAAATAAAATAGTAATGGTTTTAAATATTACCTATTACTTTCTATTTAATTTAAAGTTTGTGTTTAAACATTTAGATGTCACCCTTTGGTTTGCACAATTACCAAGGTAGCTCACAATCAAAGTACTGAGTACAATGAAGTCAGAAGAACAAACAGAGCTCTATAATTAGATCCTGCCAATAGTAAAAATATTTAGTTCAGACCTTACCCTGCTGTTACTTGAAACTTACTTATAACCGTTCAAGATAACAAGGTGAATGAATTCATACAGACTTTTAGAAGTATATTATTGATGGCACAAGGGGAATTTAAGAGAAATGAGATCATGTGTCAATGTTATTGGCTTATAGATTATATGGTATATATTTCCAATCCTACACAGAACAATAAAACTGTGACTGAACAAGGGTATTTGAGGTCCAGCAGACACCATCTGCCCTGTGGGGAGGAAGCAGAGACTGAAGGAGGGAGGTGAAGACAACATTAGACCTTTATCCAGCCAGAATGTGCCCTCCTCACCTGGCCAATTTTACATGTTAATCATTTGTATCATTTAAAATTCTAAACTGCCTTGGGTGCCTTGGCAGAAAGAAGATATATTAATATAATGAATAAATGATTTGCTTCAAGTACCCCAAGAAAGGTTTTATCAAAAACTCAATAGTTTTTCAAGAATGATTTCTACTATTTTTCCACTCAACAGACATTCTTGAAATGCCAACTAAATACTTTTAGAATGTATTGATTCTAATAATAACAGGAGTCAGTTTATTCAATACAAGGCAGGCACAAAATACATCAACAGAGTTATATTTTACTGGAACAACTTGTATTCGACAAATAACTTGCAGGTATTCAAGCTAAACTAAATATAAGTACTATTGTATTTCTAATAGTATAACCAAATCAGTAATTTTTGATATAACTGTAAAAACTACTCTGAAAATTTATTATTCCAAAAATGAAACTTCATCTGGTTGTAAATACTAAGATTATACCAGCAAGAATGAGTCTTTCTGTAAAAAAATGATTTAAATCTAGTGATTTAAATCAAGTCCACCCTGGAAGGTCTCCAAATGAGTTTAGAGCAAAGGCTAGCACTTTACATATATATAGCACTTTCAAGCATTCAAAAGCACTTCATGTATACTAACTGGCTGTAATCCTTGCAATAACCAAGTACGACAAATTATTTATACTTCGTACACACCACCATTCCTCCTACTCACAGGTGGCTAACAGTTCATAAAAAGATACATATACAGAATATATGTATATACAGAAGCCTAAAATGAAATTACAACTAATACATACAATTTTTTTAAAAAAAACAGCAGCAGCAAACAATGTACTCTCTCAGCAACAGTGTGCAATTAACTAACAAATGCCAGGCAAAATAAGGTTTTAAGGTGGCACCTAAATGCCATTTATTCAAGGGACAATATTATATCCATCAGAAGAAAGTTCCATAAACAAGGAGCTGTCACAGAGAAGGCCCTGGCTTGTGCCACCACCACAGAATTCTCACTCATCAGCAGCAACATCAACTCTGCAGAACTTAACAAACAGGTCGGGCGGCCATATTCGGGGAGGCACCTCTTCAACTATTTGGATTCTAGGTTATATTTGGTTTTACACATCAGTACAAATACTTTGAATTGGGCTTGGTGCCTAACATATAGCCTGTACAAAGTTCTCAGAATAGGAGTGATATGTTTCCCCCCCACTGTCCAAGACAGCAAACTAGTGACAGCATTCTGCACTTGCATGCAGAATCCACACTTTCTTCAAGGGCAGCCTCCTGTGGAGGGTGCTGCAAAAATCCAGGCTATTTTAGTTCAGGAATGGTCATAGCTGACAAACCAACCAAATATGGGCTTAAACATTCCTTGACACTGAGGCCACCTTGGCCTCCAAAAAATACCTTCAAATCAAGGGGTACTCTCAAGTTATACACTTACTCCTTTCACAATGAGTGCTACTCCATCCAGAACAGATCATCTCCCTAATTTCTGGACCAGGGAATCACTGAACTGCAGTACCCCGATCCTATTAGGATTGTTTGTTTACTGGCTTTCATCCAGCCCATCACTGCCTCCAGATATTGGTCCAGCACATGTGCAATCTCTTCTCATTCAGATAAAATGAAGAGAAGTTTCTGGTGCCATCTGCATATTGAGGGTACTGCACTCCAAATCTCTGGATGACTCCTCCCAGCTGTTTAAACAACATGTGAGACAAGATGAATCCCTACAGGAACCCATATAAATGCCATGGGGTCAAGAAGCAGTCCTAAGGGATAAATGGAACCACTGCAACACAGTGTCTCTCCAAGAAAATACTATGGTCAATGGTATCAAACACTGCTGAGAGGTTGGGCAGAATCAACAGGAAAACACTCCCGTCTCTCTCCCAAGAAGGGAAATGAACCAGGCTTTTTCAATGTTCTACCAGGCTTGAAGCCCAAATGAAGTGAGTCTAGATAACCTGCTTCCTCCAGACACATCTACTAGCCACCACAGTAATCACACTTCTCAATCACCCTGCCCAAAAAACATCTGCAACTAGACAGCAGTTATCTAAACCAGTGTTTCCCAACCTTGTGCCTCCAGCTGTTTTCGGACTACAATTCCCATCATTCCTGACCACTGGTCTTTGCTAGCTAGGGATGATGGGAGTTGTAGTCCCAAAACATCTGGAGGCACAAGGTTGGGAAACACTGATCTAAACCATCAGGGTCCAGGTCCTCATTTTATTATTCCCCCATATTCCAGATGGGGGTTTGAGAGAGAGTGGCATGGTTCGGACAGTTAAAAATAAACTATGGTTTAGCAAGGAGTGGCATGCTGCTGCACCCTGCTAGAAAGTGCACACCACACTCCTCCCACCCTTCTGCTACTGCTGAGCCAGGGACAAAACAAACCTGAGACTAGTTTCCTGAGAGGAAAAAACTATGAATACTGGTTCACATGCAACAGGAAGTCAGACTTTGGTTTGTCTTCTTCCTGGCATAGCAACGTCAGGATTTGGGACTTCCAAGCATGTTGTTCTCAGGTTAAACCATAGTTTATTTTTAACTATGGTTTAATGTGACATCCCTAAGATGAGTTCATGACAGAGGAGATTTGCACCAATGAGTTTGATTTGTAGCCCCAGCCTCTTATTTATTTTATTTAACAAAATGTATATACTACCTCATCAACAAACCTCTAAGTCAGGGGTCAGCAAGCTTTTTCAGCCGTGGGCTGGTCCACCATCCCTCAGACCATGTGGTGGGCCGGACTATATATTTTTTTGGGGGGGATGCCCCACAAATGACCCAGAGATGCATTTTAAATAAAAGCACACATTCTACTCATGTAAAAACACCAGGCAGGCCCCATAAATAACCCAGAGATGCATTTTAAATAAAAGGACACATTTTACTCATGTAAAAACACGCTGATTCCCGGTCCGTCTGCAGGCCAGATTGAGAAGGCGATTGGGCCGCATCCGGCCCACAGGCCTTAGATTGCCTACCCCTGCTCTAAGTGGTTTACAAAAATGATATAAAACACCAATAAAACCTTAAAAACAAGTAAACACAGACTTTTTATAAAAATATAATTAGCCTCAACTAAACAAATAAGTCTTTAGCCAAGTTTTTGAAAACAATACCACAAAGCCATCTGCCTAATATTAACAGAAAAGAAGAACCAGAAAGAAGATGGCGCCACATTACAGGATTGATTCCATGCAAAGATAGAATGAATGTTATGGGGCACTTATAAAAGTGTCAGATCAAAGCAGTTGGATAATGTGATCTTTCAAGCCAATTGACTCCAAGCTGTGAAGGACTTTATGTATGAACACTTTGAATTTTCTCTGATAACTCAGAAAGGAGCGTAATATGCTGAAAGACAATCACTCCTGTCAACAATCATGCAGCGCCAGCCTTCAGTACTAACTGCAGTTTTTAGATCAAGCACAAGGGAAGCCCCATGTAAATGTTTTGCAGTCATCTTGACCCAATGCCTGGCCTACTGTACTCAGGACTATCCCAGTCCAAATCACTACATCTGTTGTGCTAGACAAAGCTGATAAAAGGCACTCCTAGCTACCCAAGCTATCTGGGCTTCCACTGACTGGAACTACCGGTAGAAGCACCCCCACACTGTACACCTGCTCCTTTCAGGGGGAAAGCAACAGGGCATGCAATTGACCAATTCCTCTTGACACAGGAACCGCTCACTCACAGCGATTCAAGCTCCATATATTTTTCTCTCTTCCCATCACCTTTCCAGGGCCCGCACACCCTTTCCTGATGCAGATGTTATGAAGAAACAGAGTTGTGTACTATCAGCATATTGATGGCATCTTGATTGGTATTACTGAGAATACAGTGTATAGCTACCAGGGAACCAAAAATCACACTCCCAACAATACTTTGGGGGCAGAACCACTGCAAAGCAGAACCCCTTGTTCCCAATACCACAGTCCAAGAGGATTGATGGTACCAAAAACTACAGGGAAATCAAAAAGGCAGAAGCACTTCCCTTGCCCAATTTAGTTAAAATTAATCCATTAAGGACAACCAAGGCAAACATGGTCCCACACTCTGATCTGAACCAAGACTGCAATGTGGCTAGATGATCCGTCATCCAAAAATGCCATGACCTTCTCAACTCACTGCCCCCAGAAAGGGGATAATTGTGACTGGACTCTCATCCACATTAATAAATGCGTTCATCTTTAAGGCATCAGGTACTTATGCTTAATCAGGTGCTTAATTTAAGTAAAATGGGAATCTACTTAAAAGACATATATATGTCTGTGCGCACGCACCTGCCTGTCTGTCTGTCTTGTCGTACACGGGGGGGCATCTATGGGGTGCGCATGCCCTTGCTTAGGAGCTTCACCCCAGCATTCAATCTCTCTTCGAAAGTACGCACGATGGATGCTCCCAAATTTTCAAGCACATTTGGCTTGGCCTTCATAGGCGCGCTTCCACAGAAGTCGCATGTATTCAAGGGGCACGTGAAGCAAAAAAGGCTTCGATGCCAAAACGGAAGCGCGGTTGGGTTTGGGTTAGAATGATAGAGAAGGGCCGTGTACTCAGCACATGTACAGAGAACCCTTCTTGTTCTATAGCCAAGCCTGCGAGTCCTTCCCTTCCCTCAGCCAAATGGCTTTTATTTTGTTTTGTTTTAACCCTGCCCTCCCTTGCTCTGCGCCCTTCCACCGAAGAAGCTGTTCTGACCGGGCGAGGCGCGGAAAACCGACCAGCACGAAGAGGCCTCCTGGGCCTCGGCCTGGCCTGAGGCGGGGAAAGGGAACCGAAGGAGGCTCCCGGAGACGCTGCCCGGCTCACCCCCTTACCCCGCCACGGGCCCCAGTATCCCCGCGACTCGAGGGAAGCTCACCTCTTTGACGGAGAGGAACTCGAGAAGCGGGAACACCAAGTGCCGGTCCAAGAAGTGCGCGATGCGCGTCGTCAAGTCGTACTCCGCCATCTTGGGAGCCAGGCCGCGAGGGAAAGGCGGGGCTTAGGCGCGCGGCGTCAGGCACGCCGCGAATTAAGTGCGCACGCGCGGCCCAACTCGAGCCCGCCCTTCCGTACCGGCCGCTCCCTGGCTGAGTCAGGGGTATATGAGCATCGTGCCGCAGGGCAACTCCTTTTGCGCACGCGCAAGATGAATTCCTGTTCCCCCCACCCCCGTTTTCCAACGTACGTCATATTTTTCCTCCTCCCCTTCCAGACCTGGCTCCGCCTCCTCCCTCGGCTGCCTCTAAGAAGGGCATCGGCGATGAGCGGAGCCTGCGCATGCGCGCCGCCGAACACATGGACCCAGACGGTCGCCTCATTTATGCGCATGCGCAAATGAGTTCTGTTGGGAGCCGGGGACTGTTGATGCTCAAGCTTCTGAGTTGTCCGAGTGACCAGTCCCATCTCACCCACTGACAATTTCCAGAGGGAAAGAGAATCCTCAAAGTCTGTTGCAGCAGAAGCAGCAGGCATCTTAAACCCATAACTTTATAATGGCAGGAGAAGCTTTCAGTCTTAGGCCATAATATATGTCCCTGCCTCTTAGGGTGCTACAGAACCTCTTTTGTTGATCCATGAACAGCGAGTCGAAAAAATATGCATGCATGTGTTGTGATATATCCAGCTGTGCTTACTGGTTGCTAACTGCACCACAAGCAATGAAATGCAAAGAGGTGGTTGTCTTTGTATCTCAATTCCACTTTACAGCAGCACACGGTGCTCGTTTATTTAGTACCTTGACTTTATTCTTTTGTGTCTACTGACTTGATAGGAAACTTATTTTCTAGGTTAGTTTTTTCATACCCAAGGTCTACCTCAGGGGTCAGCAACCTTTTTCAGCCGTGAGCTGGTCCACCATCCCTCAGACCATGTGGGAAGGACGTCCTCCACAGTCACTTGTCCTCCACAGTCACTTACGGACTCATTGTTAAAACCGTGTTTATGGAAGGCAATCTTCCTCGGTTACAAGTGATCGCCGAAGAAGAAGAAGAACACTACATTTTGAAGAGGGGGGGGGGAATGAACAAATTCCTATGCCCCACAAATGACCCAGAGATGCATTTTTAAATAAAAACACATGTTCTACTCATGTAAAAACTCCAGGCAGGCCCCACAAATAACCCAGAGATGCATTTTAAATAAAAGGACACATTCTACTCATGTAAAAACACGCTGATTCCTGGACTGTCCGCGGGCCGGATTGAGAAGGCCCACAGGCCTTAGGTTGCCTACCCCTGCTCTAAGTGGTTTACAAAAATGATATAAAACACCAAGAAAACCTTAAAAACAAGGTTGCCTATGTTAGCATAAATCCTCTGCATGGCACAGATGCTGCATGTGGCTGAATGTTTACTTTATATGATTGCTGTAACTTTCCCACACAGGAGCTCAAGCTGTAACCTGATCTCCTGTCATGTGATGTTCTTTGTTCTGTTTCTACTTTCACTTTCTTCTGAACGGAGAGTGATGGCGAACACACTTAAACCACACTCTCTGAATAAACGTAGATTAGCACCTACGATTGTTTGCTGTCTTCTTTACCGAAGCCAGTGGCAATAGTAAGAATATTGGTGATTTACACCCCAATATTCTAACAGCCTACCCCTGGTCTACCTCATCCCACGTTTCCTGCCTCTAGGTCAGGAGTAAAAGAACTGGATCTGTCTGGAGGCCTGGATCTTTATGTCCCCCAGCAAACCCAAACAAACCATGCCAAGTGGCCCAACCTGAGGTCATTATTACATTAGATGATGACTTCGCAAGAGCTTCTGCCAGTGCCCATCGGCTGGGAGAGAACTCCCTTTAAGGCCTGGTGTCATCAGTTGATTAGTGCTGATAGATGCTCTGTGCTCTCAGCACCAGTTGCAGGTGCAAAGGGACATCTAAGGGGATCCTTCTCCATACCTGTCAGCTGATCAGTGCCGAGAGGAGTTCCTTTGAAGGTGTGTTCTCAGCACCAGTCAGCTAACCAGCACTGAGAGCAACCCCACTGACTACCCTAGGGAGTTCCCCATGACAAATTTTGCAATGCAACCAGTCCAGTCAGAAATTTACCTGCTCCACACCTGATGTCACATATGGCATCAGGTGCTGGGCAGGTAGGTGCAGCTGGGGGAATTATTAGGCGTGCAGGTCAGAGGCTCCCCCCTACTGCTCTAGGCACTCTCACATGAAGGTTGCAACCTTCCCCTAGTATCTGGTACCTTCCCCTTGTGTCTTCCGTACTTGCAGGTTCCACAAAGCTATTATGGCTAATAGACCTGTCCTCCTTGCATTTGTCTATTCTTCCCGGTAGCCATAATTTGTTAGAAACTGACATGAATGCTAATAAAAATAATTTATGTGTGATTAGCCCAACAGAGTTGTAACAATGACAGGAAATTCAATTACTGTTATGATGTCTTGGAGGAGTAGCTGTTTACCTCAGTTCCCTCACCCATGATAAATTACTTCAACATCAACTTTATGGGCGGGAGTTCAGGAATGAGATGAGTGCCATGTAAAATATCTACGTCACCTTTGGTTAAATTCTGCAGCTGTCGTGAGTCAGTGCAAAAGATAGACAGGATAAACGGTTGCATGCGCTCCCCCCCCCCTACACTGAAGTAAGAAGGATGAGATCTCCTCCCCTGCTGCCACTTCACACCAATTTTAAAAAACAGAGTACAGTATCATGATTCAGAAAATTCACCTCACTAACGTCTGTGTCATCAGAAGAGATTCAGATGTAGGGAAGGGAATAAGGCTGTGGCAGAGAGTGTTTTACTTGTGGGATTGGTGTAGGTAGGCTGACAGAGAGGAAGTGGCAGAAGGGTTCTTTAAAGTATGTGACACTGATCAACTCTTGTGGTGCTCATGTGGGCCACAGGACCTCTGAAGGTGAAATTCAGTGTGTGCAACAGAAACTCTTGACTTCTGGAAAGATTTATGATGGGATGCTAAGAGCTGCAGAGCAGAAGTAGCAAGACTTTTTCACCCAAGGTCTGCACTCCCTTCTGGGCAGAGCGGTCTTTAGCATATGCACTGCCGGCGTGCAAGGATCCGCCCAGCTCTCCCCCCCCCCCCATCCAGAGACGGAACAAGCCCACGCTCTGCCAGTGACTATGACCACCAGTTATTTCTCTCTCATGCTCCTTCTACAGTTACAGCCTCTGGCTGGAGGCTCCTTCGCTGAGCCGACCCACCTCCAGAGCCACTTGCTGTGGGAAGCTTCCAAGGTTATAATTAATTTGCAGCAATTAAAGCGCACTTAAGAGAGGAGGTGTGGAACAGTGGCGAGGCTCCCCCCCCAAAAAAAACTCCAAACAAAACAGGTGCAGGTTGGCCCTCCCTTGGTCCCAGATTTCTTTTCTTAGCGAGTTGGAAATAGTTAGCCGGATTATTTTTCTTTCGATCCCATGAACCTGAGTGGAAAAGCACAGAGCAATGCCACTGGTGCTCTTTGGTAAATGAGTGCACAAAGTCGAAAGTCCTTTAGTAAAACAGTAGGTATACATTTTGGTAATACCTAGGTATATATGTATTTTGTTTTTCTAGCTTGATCAAAATTATTTATTATTTCATAACAGGTAGAGCTTGGGCGTCTTCAGCTGCGGGCACCGGGCGCCCCCCCCCAATTCAGTGTCTGGGTGCCCCGCAACCCTTCCCCCCCCCAGGTAAAGACGTCACTGCTTCTGGGGGCCACAGGCCAGTGTTGGGCTCAGCCAGAGGGCAAAAGTGGGTGGAGCAATGAATGCAAATTTTGCGATTCTACACCAGGCTAGGTTCTATGCATACACCTCTGTTCTTCATTCAGGGTTCAAGGACACATCCAGGCAAAACCAAGGAGGTTGTGAAGCAGGGCTAGCAAGGGGTCCAACCTGGGGAGAGTCCCAAGGGCCAGAGTGACTTTCTTATGCTCTGGGTCAGTGATGGATCTGGCCCATTTATGGTTTAACAATCACTCTTTTCCTATGAAACTCTGAGAATTGTAGCTCTGTGGGGGGAATCAAGGCCTCCTAGCAACTCTCAGCACCCGTAAACAAACTACAGTTCCCAGTATTCCTTTGGAGAAGTCTGGACTGTTTAAGTTGTATCACAGTGCTTTAAATGTCTAGTGTGGGTGTGGTCTTGGCTTTCCTCCCTCCCTCTTTCCCCCTTTGTCTCCTGTCCCAGTGGGGACAGACTGTACTGATCACAGGTTTCCAACTCCTGATATAGAGCTTGGCAAACTGTGGCAGTATACTTCTGTCTTCTTGGCTGCAGCCCAACAAGTCAGAGCTCACAAGTTACCCAGCCCTAGCGTAAAGGGAGCGACACAACGAGAAAAGTGGGCTTTCGGGTAGCACCTTCAAGGCTAGCAAGTTTATAGACCAGGGTGTATCAGATGCTAATCCTTTTAACATATTACTGGATTCTGCTTTGTTTGCTACAGCTGATGAACATTGCATTCCTATCTTATGTCTATTCGGAAGTCCTATTAACTCCAATGGGACTTTCTCTCAGGTGATTGGGGTTAGGATTGCAGCTACCCCTCTGACTATCATTTCTTAGTCTTGAACCACCCTCTTATGCTCAGAGCTTTTGTCGTCTGCTAAACTCTCTACCAAGCCAATTGCAACTGATGGCTGATTTTTGCCATTCTAGCCATGTGCAGTTCTAGCCAGGTCTACTCAGAAATAAGCTCTACTGAGTTCATTGGGGCTTACACCCAGGTAAGTGTATCAGTTCGCAGTGTCAGGCAGCCACTAATCTTTCCTTTGTGTGGGAAGAGCCATACACCTTTATTCAGCCAAGCTTCACCATAACATTAGCCTTTGGCATCTCAGGATTAGCATTCCCAATGAGAGAGGGAATAATTAAAGTCTCTGTGGGTTGGAGGAGCTCTCCCTGGGAGATGGATCTCCTTAAAACTTTTCTTGGACTCAGCAAGTTTCCTTTCTGAATGGGACTGGAGGTATAGAAAAGCTTAAACCTGTGAGTGACCTCTGTTGGCTTCTATGCCATAGACGTCTGAAAAGGACCCTAGGTGTTTATTATTACAGAATGTTTTCATTACATCGACTGCCACTAAAGTAGACTTTAATTTCCACAAGACAAAGATCCCTGGGTCTCTCTTTGGGGAATATATAAAATGGTTTGAAAGGAAGGCAATTAACTAAGCCATTAAATGTGCGGCTTTTTAGTTTTACGTGCACTTCACGAAAGGGAAAGGATACGGGTGGGTAATCGGATTTTGTACCTTGCCGAACATTTGTATTTTATGTCAGGGGTGAAGACGAACTTTTATTTCTGAGAGCCTCTCTACCCGAAAATGGTACAGTACCCTTGGAGAATAGCTGCTGAGTGATTCAAAAAAGGTGAGCGAACCTGAAATAGCTTTAGTGCAAAAGCTGTGGGAGGCGTGCAGCTTTTCACCAGATAAAAGAGAAGTCAGTATACTTGGGGGACAGTCCCCACATAGTGTTCACCTCAACAGGAGGGCATTTGCAAAGATTCCCAGGGTCGTCTTAAGCATATCTGGCGCCCTGGCGCCATGGTGTGAAGATCCCTCCGGCGCTCCCTCTGCCCCGTTTCCCAGCACGGCTGCCTGGTGGGTGCATCACAGCTGCCACAGGCTCAGCAGCACAGCGCCCCCCCCGGCGCCCTGGTGCCCTGCGCCACCCAGCCTTGCCGTAGGGTCGGCCCTGAAGATTCCCATGGTGTTCAAGAAATATTGCATTGGAAACCTGCCATCTCTGTTCATTTTCCGTGGAGAATTGATGAATACTTGACTCCTACTGCATCGCCATTGACAGGATTGTTCCAGAAAAGGCCGCACTGAGACCAAAGAAAGCATTCTTTAATGCGTGTACATCCACCGGAACCACAGAAACGCAAACAAAACCCTAACTTCTATTCGTTTGGGGTCTGGTAACTGATCAGGAGAGAGATCTCGGGATCTAGTACTTTAATTACTGTGGTAGGGGAAAGCTCAGGCTCTCCAGGTCTCTGTATCCGGCTCTTGGGAATCTCCTAAGGTCACATCTACTCCCCAGCCACACGCCCTATAAGCCTTGTTTTGCCTCCCCCTTCACTGAAATTTATAAAATTATACGTGGCATGGAGAAAGTGGACAGAGAAAACCAAAGGGATGCCTCAGTTGGTAGAGCACGAGGCTTTTAATCTGAGGGTCACGAGTTCAAGCCCTACCTTGGGCAAAAGATTCCTGCATTGCAGGGGATTGGACTGGGTGACCCTTGAGGATACCTTCCAATTCTATGTTTCTGTTTTATGAGATAAAGGAAAGTAAGATAGATAAGATAAGATAATCTTTATTGTCGTTGCCCCCCTACAGGAACAACGAAATTACTCGGTTGCTCCATCCACCCAGATAAGGCGCTCCACATAAATTTAAAATAACTACAAAAACATTAATTAAACAATACAATACGAAATGGCAAGTAAAAATAAGATGACTTCAAAGTCCAGACTTTCCATTTAAGGCCGAAATTTCTCTAGAGAAGAAACTGTTCTTGAGACGGCTCGTTCTTGCCTTCATTGTTCTGTATCTCCGTCCCGATGGCAGGAGCTCGAAGAAACAGTGACCAGGATGCAATGGATCTCTTGATATGTCCAGTGCTTTCCTGTGACACCTGGTGATATTGATTTGTTCTAAGGTGGAGAGTGAGCAGCCAATAATGCTCTCCGTTGTTTTAATAATTTTGCACAACCCTATCCTATTCTGGGAAGTACAGCTTCCGTACCACACACATAACCCATAAGTGAGCACGCTCTCAATGGCACAGTCATAGAATCATAGAGTTGGAAGAGACCACAAGGGCCATCCAGTCCAACCCCCTGCCAAGCAGGAAACACCATGAAAGCATTCTTAACACATGGCTGTCAAGCCTCTGCTTAAAGACCTCTAAAGAAGGAGACTCCACCACACTCCTTGGTAGCAAATTCCACCGTCGAACAGCTCTTACTGTCAGGAAGTTCTTCCTAATGTTTAGGTGGAATCTTCTTTCTTGTAGTTTGAATCCATTGCTCTGTGTCTGCTTCTCTGGAGCAGCAGAAAACAACCTCCCTCCCTCCTCTATATGACATCCTTTTATATATTTGAACATGGCTATCATATCACCCCTTAACCTTCTCTTCTCCAGGCTAAACATACCCAGCTCCCTAAGCCATTCCTAAGCTAAGTTACAGGGAACCAGGCAGGGGGCCTTCTCGGTAGTGGCACCCACCCTGTGGAATGCCCTCCCACCAGAGGTCAAAGAGAA
Organism: Zootoca vivipara; assembly: GCF_963506605.1. Classification (NCBI taxonomy): domain Eukaryota; kingdom Metazoa; phylum Chordata; class Lepidosauria; order Squamata; family Lacertidae; genus Zootoca; species Zootoca vivipara. Next base: position 19,214,483 of record NC_083283.1, on the reverse strand, counting down.
CAACAATTACCAGACCTTTAGAAGGCATCTTAAGGCAGCCCTGTTTAGGGAAGCTTTTAATGTTTGATGGATTTCTGTATTTTAATGTTTTGTTGGAAGCCGCCCAGAGTGGCTGGGGGAACCCGGCCAGATGGGCGGGGTATGAATAATAATATATTATTATTATTATTATTATTATTATTATTATTATTATTATTATTCCTCATAAGGCATCGTTTCCAGGCCTTTGACAATTTTGGTTTCCCTCTTCTGGACACGTTCCAGCTTGTCAGTATCCTTCTTGAACTGCGGTGCCCAGTACTCTAGGTGAGGTCTGACCAGAGCAGAATACAGTGGTACTATTACTTCCCTTGATCTAGATGCTATACTCCTATTGATGCAGCCCAGAATTGCATTGCAGTGATAGAAGGCAAGCAGCAGCTTTTGCGGAAGATGGTTTTTCCTTAGAATTCTCAAGAAGTACAGTCTCTGCTGTGCCTCCTTCACAAGCCCCCTTGTAGTAACACACCAGGACAGATCCTCCTGTAACTCAGTGCCCAGGAATCTGAACGTTGCTACCCTCTCCACACAGATTCCATCAATCAAAAGTGGCTGGAGTACCGTACTTCGCACAGCACTTAGTTAAACTATGGAACTCACTCCCACAGGAGGCAGTGGTGGTCAGCAACCTGGATTATTTTAAAAGGGGATTACACAAATTCATGGAGGAGAGGGCTATTGATGGGTGCTATCCATGATGGCTATACTCTGCCTCCACCACTGGAGACAGTACAGTGGTATCTTAGTTCTCGAACTTAATCCATTCCAGAAGTCCGATGAGCCATTGGCCTGATCCAGTAGGTTCTTCTTTTGTTCTTAACAGTTCTGCTGTCTTTTCCTCTCGGAAAAATGGCCCCGTAGCAGCGCTGGTGCATGTTCCTGTGTGTGTGCTGTCACAACCATGCAATAGCTCATCATAAAACTAAAATAAAACTCCATTTTTCATTTACATCCCCATAAATAATAGGCAAAGCTAGATGGACCCCAGCAAACAGGAAGAATATATTTTTGCATTCATCCCTTAGGCAAGAATTCAATATTATCAAGCCCCCCAAAGGCTGCAGCGCCAGGAATATGTTGATAGCACTAAAAGTCTACATCTTGTAAAGCCAGTTGGAAGTCAGTTTAAAATACTCCTATTACCTTGGACCAGAGCCAGACTGGGAACCTGAGGGCTAAATAGCTCCCCAACAGAAAGCAATGCTGTCTGAGAATGATAAATTGCAAATCTTTTAAAAGTTAAACGCTCAGCCGGACACTTTGCATGTTAATCCGTAAGTAAGGTCCCCTGAAATTAATGGGATGTGTTGCGATGTAAGTGTACATAGAGGTGAAGTCTTGATTAAGGGTTTTCCCATGGAAGACCTGCTGCCTAAAGCCAGTCACTCTATGAAATAAAAGCTTGGTTTTGAGATTGCAAACAGGCACAGAACTGTCACAAGCTAGCATGGTTCTATTTTGCAAAAGCCATTAAGGCAACTTTCACTCCGAGATGTCGCGTGTCGAGTTGCTGCCCACAGTGATTTTCTTTTCTTTCTTTCTTTTATGCATCTGAGTTATAAACCTCTCTGAAAAATGGAAGCGCTGACACGGTCTGAACTCCAGTTTCCTGAAAGTGATGCTATAATATTATTCTGGGAGTCTAATAAGTCCCATTGTGAAAGTAATTTGTCAGTCTAACCCTACTGGCAAATTTGTAAAAGGTCAGCACAGACTATTTGTCAAAGTGAAATACATCAGCTGTTTCATGTTCTGCTTCCAAGATGCGAGTCATCATACCATATTAGGAATTTTCTTTCTTTCTTTCTTTCTTTCTTTCTTTCTTTCTTTCTTTCTTTCTTTCTTTCTTTCTTTCTTTCTTTCTTTCAGGAAAACTGGCTTTTTTCATGGAACAGATGGAAGGAAAGGCCCTAATCTGCCTGAAATTGTTTCACTATTTGTTCTAATTCTGCTGGACTGAGTTTTGGAAAACAAATTTTACTTTCAGATTGAGAGACCTTTGGAAAACTTCAGTCCAGAATGGGTTGCCTGCTCTTTTTGATATATACAGTCATACCTTGGATCCCGAACGCCTTGGTTCTCAGACGTTTTGGCTGCAAACCCGGAAGTGAGTGTTCCGGTTTGTGAACGTTCTTTGGAACCTGAACATCCGACGGGGCTTCCACAGCTTCCGATTGGCTGCCGGAGCTTCCTGCAGCCAATCGGAAGCTGCGCTTTGGTTTCCGAACGTTTTGGAAGTCGAACAGACTTTTGAAATGGATTCTGTTTGACTTCCAAGGTACAGAGGCTGCCTGTTAGTCACTGAGCCAGTTTTATAGCCCTGAACATGGCTGGACCACATTACTTAGCAAGGTGTCCCCACAACCACTACTCACTGACCTGTAAGTGCATTAAGATCAGCAGACGGAATCGGGCTGGTTTTACTTCTGGTTATTGGTCAACGCATAAGCAGGCTTTTTCAGTGGTGGAAACAGCATTGTGAAATACCCTCCCTACTGAAATACAAGAGACCTTATCTGTATTGGCATCCCGCCGGCTCTTTAAAACTAGTGTCCCCCTGAATTTGAAGCGCTTGATGCACTGTTTCAATTGCTCCATTTTGTTATGCTTTTTAAATTGGGCTTGTTTTATTTAGTGCATTTTTTAAATATGGCTGGGTTTTTTTAATGTTTTGATGGAATTGTCTAGTGCGTTCTCATTATGTATGGGTTTTGTGCTTGTAAAGCACTTGGAATGAATAGCAATAATACATACAACAAAGGGCACACCTTAAGTTGCTGCCATATTCAAGTATATTGACATTATTCTTTACCACAGTTGTACCCCACCCTTTCCCCAAGGAGTTCAGGGGCTGTCCCAGATGATGCAATCACCCTGTTAGGCCATGGGTGGCCAACACGGTGCTGAACTACAATTCCCATAATCCCAGACCATTGGCCATGCTGGCTGAGGCTGATGAGAACTGTAGTCCCACAACTATGTTGTCTACATTATGCAAGAATGTCCCATCATTCAGGATCCCAGATCCAGTGTTGCTGCATGACTCATTTGATCTGCATGTGAGGAGGTTCGTGATGTTTCTACAAGGGACAGGGCCTTTTCTATTGCGGTGCCTCCGTGTTACAATTCTTTCTTCAAAGAAGTAAACCTGGCACTTACACTACAAGCCTTTTAGTGCCACAGCCCAGAAATTTTAATTATCTCCTTGCCCTCAGGCACTTTAGCAATTTGGATTATTTGTCTGCTCTAGTTTCGGTTTGGTTGTTTTACTTCGCATTTCCTTATGTTTTATTCTTTATTCACACTTTTCACAGCCCTGACTCCTTCGGCAAATGGTGGTTCATTGGTATTTTCAAGATACCAGTTTTTAAAACAAAAAAACAAAACAAAAACCCTCCCCCCAGATATTAAAGCCAGGGGGTAATAAATGCTCCAATAATCAAAATCCAGAGGAAAAAATGCCCCAGGTATCAGAGGTTTGTGGATGGACATTTCATTCTGATTGCTATGCAGTTTACAGCTCGTGTGAAACATACAACAACTTTTTTTAACAAGGCACAATGGCAATAAGCAATGATTTAGGACCTTAAGTTGAACACTGTATAGGAATTTGAAATGGACAGAATCTATTCTGTCAGCTGCATGCTCTGTCCCGCTTCTCGGGCCGTGCTATTAATGCTTTTGCCAGTTTTATCGCTATCCGCATTGATGCTTTTGGCTGCTAATTCATATAGTTTCAAAGTTTTTTCCATTAACTGTCATGTATAATTGTAATCTAGGTGGGACCATATAATAGTATTATTAGGCGAAAGGTTTGGCATCACCAAGCAATTTCCTGGAATCTGGGGCCAAAAGCGGCGAAAGCTTTGCCAAATAAATGTGCCTCTATGTAGTAATCCTGAAAATCGAAGCAAAATTTCACAAGCTGCTCTGAGAGGTCCTAAGGCTGAATTTAATAGGGCTACTGGTACAATGGAAATTATAGTAGTATTGTGCAGATACATTGTGTGTGTGTGTGTGTGTGTGTGTGTGTGTGTGTGTGTGTGTGTGTGTATTTGACTATCCATTTTTCTTCTTTGCATTGGGTTTAGAGGTCTAAGTAGCCCTTACTATGCTGTCTGTCCACTAAAGATTGGCTGTTAGTTCTTGTCACATGTTCCAGAGACAAGAAAAGTTTCATCTCTCCTCTATGCATGTTTACATTGGTCTTTGGGACTGAAACTTGAGGCTGAATCCAGGGACGGAGAATCTGTGGCCTTTCAGATGTTGTTGGATTCCAACTCCCACCATTCCTGTCCATTGGTTATGCTGACTAGGAATGATGGGCGTCCTGGGCCTAATCAAATGAGCTTGAAAGAAAGATGTAATCTACTAGGGCAGCCTATGTGGTGTCCAATGGCCAAGAGTCAAAGATGATGAGAATCCAACGATGCCTGGAGGGCACCAGTTTGGCTGCTCCCAGTCAACTCTGACGGATGGTGGCTCTTTCCCATCATATGCTACTGCAGGCATGTCAAACATGCGGCCCTCCAGATGTTTTGGCCTACAACTCCCATGATCCCTAGCTAGCAGGACCAGTGGTTGGGGAAGATGGGAATTGTAGTCCAAAACATCTGGAGGGTCGCATGTTTGACATGCCTGTGCTACTGGATCATTTGGTTACCTAGAGATGCTCCAAATTGACCATGTGTCAGGCTTCAGAGGATCCGATCCCCCTCCCTCATAGCAGGCGTCCAGTAATGGAAATACAAGAAGCTCTTACCAAGGTATTTTATTCCATATTCACAGAGAGAAATGTTTCTAGGATAATGGCGTTGCTCTGAGTAATCTCCTCCTCCCTTCTACTCTCAGTGGTCAGCAGCTCCACCCCTTATACGGTGGCTGCATAAGGCCCTTTGTCTATTCACTTTCTGCTCTCCCACTTTCACTACCCTTCTGGTCCTAGGAGAAGAGGGGTCTAGAATGCTTTCTAATGATAATGTGTCAGCCAGCTGTTCTGGCTCTGCTACTCCCCCTCGTCTTCTTCCATTATCAGCTTTGTCCTTCTTCTGTCTCAGAGTCGTTGAACCCCTTAACCTGTCCTTTGTCTGCTACCATTGGCCATTGCCTCTGCTTCTCACTCAGAGCGGGGCAGGGCAGCGGGGCTCCAGCCCTCTTCTGGCCAGCAGTATTTGCGTTGCCAATCATTCTTAAGAGACCAGTACTTTGCTCTCTTTGTTTCTTGCTAATGGTTCATTTTCTCCCAGGCTAGTTCCTGAGCATGGAAAACTGGTTTGGCTTATCTTTTTGACACTGGCAGCTCGCCTCATTGCCTTATTTCTAACATTTACTAAAACTAAGACTTTAGGGATGTCTGGCCCTCACAAACTCATAAGAGGCCCAATAACCTGTGTCTATTGCTCAGTGAACAATACACATTTCCTTAATTTGTACAGAAGAAATGGCAGAAAGGGAATGGGAACAAAGAAGGGAATCTTTTTTCAAGCCTTCACTGTAGGTGTTCTTCTGGCGATGAGTAGGAGTTCTCCCAGTAATAATATTTTTGCTAATGGAATAGCAAACTGGCACATCCTGTTGGGTCAGACTATTGAATGGGCTCAGCAAACATAGGAAGCATAGATTGTTTTTCTACAGAATTATTAATAACAAAAGCCATATAAAAATCAAATTGAATGCATTTTAGGAAGCCTCATTTTTAAACATCAATGGAAGTGTTAATCAACAGCAGCTGTTTTAATTTTGTATCTTAGTTTCATTTGTGTTCCCAGCGTGGTAGACATTGGAAAGCCTTAAACATCCCAGCCGCTGTTATTTTATTTTTGTGTTTCCAGTTTATGTCCCGTGAACTGTGGGCTTGAGCGCCAGACAGCTCTTCCATTCAAACCTGTGGGAATTGCTTTCAAATGAATGTTTTTAAGTTTGAGCTCTTTCAGGGGATGGGATGCCATTCTGTGCACGAAAAAGTATTGCAACTTTTTCCATTGCCCCCCCCTTCTATATGACTTATGACATCTCCTAGGAGGAAGATGTTATGGAAGATTATGGAAGGCAGATGCTTTAAAGACAGAGTCAGAAGATACATGCTTGTTTAATCCAACAATTTATCCACTTACCTGGGAGTTTTTTTGTTGTTGGCATCTGTCTGTCTCAAGAGACGATGGGGCGCCCCTCCTGGGGTGCAATCAAACAGCTGGAGAATCACAGCGCCTGCTGTGGCTGCAGAGACCAGTAACTCATAACTGCTTCCTCCTGCATTGTTTTTTTTTTTTTTTTGCTGCATTAGTGGCACCCAAGTGACCTCTCCAGAGCTCAAGCCTAAGCAGTGTGTATGGAGGTTGTGGGCTGCCCAGATGACAATGCCCCCCTCTCAGCCTCACTGATGTGGTCTAAAGGAAAGCAGAGCAATGCATCTGGCACCACCTTGGCTGCAGGAGTTTCCAGAAGAAGGAGTACAAGATGAAACCCAACTATCTTAGGGACTCCACTTCCAAGTTGTGTAGGGTTTACTCCTTAGCCAGACAGCATCTTAAAAAGCAGAGACATCAGCCCTGAGTGCTCACTGGAAGGACAGATCCTGAAGCTGAGGCTCCAATACTTTGGCCACCTCATGAGAAGAGAAGAATCCTTGGAAAAGACCCTGATGTTGGGAAAGATGGAGGGCACTAGGAGAAGGGGACGACAGAGGGCGAGATGGTTGCACAGTGTTCTCGAAGCTACCAACATGAGTTTGACCAAACTGCAGGAGGCAGTGCAAGACAGGAGTGCCTGGCGTGCTCTGGTCCATGGGGTCACGAAGAGTCGGACACGACTAAACGACTAAACAACAACAACAACAACACTCCTTAGCCTTTTCTTCTCCTGAAGCTGTCCCTCAAGTTAGCGTGTACAGCTTTTCTTCCTGGGGGTTTACTCCTGAAGTCTTTCTCATGCAGGAGTTCAGGATCAGAGCTACCTTCCCAGATTAACAGGCCCCATATACCTCTCACTTCTGCCTGCAGCATGTGCAGAAACCGCCGCCTTGACTGTTAGATCCATTATTAGCCTCATCTCCTCAATCTGTTGGAGCCTCTCTTGGTATGCAGGGGAAGTCCCTAATGGCGGAGCGTGACTCCAACACGCCCGGGGCGGGCGGGGGTGGGCACCTGCCCATGCAAGGGGGCGTGGCAAGCAGCAGAGAACAAAGGCATCGCGCAGCCAACCCCCACCACCGCTAGAGCGACCCCAGCCCTGAGCGGAGGGTGTTGTGCTCTTCTGGCGCCCCCTCCCTAGATCCGAGCCTTGCAAGGCTGCTCAGTGTGGGGAAGCAGCATCAACGAAAGTCACCTTGCTCGGTTGCTTTGCTTGTGTTTTGAAAGACACTCGCTGCTGCAGGGCGCCTGTTTCTGCATGTTGTGTTTTCCTGCAGAAGGTTCTGCTTCCAAGTTTGCCCCCGCCCCACATCTCCAGTGGGATGGAGTCAGGCTTTGCCTCCCCCCTCCCCACGGCTCCCCAAGCCGGTGCCAGCCACCACCAGTTCAGGGTGGTAGTGCCGGGAGGTGGGCGCCCAGCGTGCTCGGAGCCGAGCGGCGGCACCGGGGAAGCGGCGTGCCTGCCTCCCAGCTGTTGGGCCATTTTGTCACCCCCCTCATTGATGTCACACGAGGCGGCCCGCACCCCCGCACCCCCTTCCTATGCCACTGGAAGTCCCTAACTCTTTGAGGGTTTGAGACCCATCAGCTACACCTCACCTGGTTTAGCCAGCCCATCAAAACCGTTTCCTGGGGTGTGGCCGCTGTCGCATGCTGACAGCTTTTAAGAGCCACAGGGCAGGGTGGGGACCAAAGATGGACAAACAATCCCAGAAGGGGGTCTTTCTTCATAAGCTGACAATGATAGTGGCTATTCTGCAGTTAACATCCTGAGTCAGGGCATTGATCGAACCCTGCATTAGCTGTCATGACTGGCAGGGGCTTAAGCAATGGGACATCTTTCCTCATTCCCTGCCTTGATCCTAGTTATCTGGAGATGCTGGGGATTGAACCCGGGGTCTTCTGCATGCTGCTCTCAATGGCTGAGATACTGCCTCTCCCTTTAAAGCAGGGGCGGGGAACCTGTGGACTCCAACTCCCATCAGCCTCAGGCAATATGGCCAACTGTCAGGGATGATGGGAGCTGGAGTCCAAGCACATCTGGAAGGCCACCAATTCCGCACCCCTGCTTTAGACAAATATAACTGACCCGCCAACTAGTTCTGAGTTGTTTGAGAACCATCACACCTATATCACACTTAATTAGGTATAATAATAATAATAATAATAATAATAATAATAATAATAATAATAATAATATTTTTTTATTTATACCCCGCTCGTCTGGCTGGGTTTCCCCAGCCACTCTGGGTGGCTTCCAACAGAAGTATTAAAATACAATAAGTTATTAAACATTAAAAGCTTCCCTAAACAGGGCTGCCTTCAGATGTCCTCTAAAAGTCTGGTAGTTGTTTTTCTCTTTGACATCTGGTGGGAGGGCGTTCTACAGGGCAGGTGCCACTACTGAGAAGGCCCTCTGCCTGGTTCCCTGTAACTTGGCTCCTCGCAACGAGGGAACCGCCAGAAGGCCCTCGGCACTGGACCTCAGTGTCCGGGCAGAGCGATGGAGGTTGAGACGCTCCTTCAGGTATACTGGATCGAGGCCGTTTAGGGCTTTAAAGGTCAGCACCAACACTTTGAATTGTGCTCAGAAACATACTGGGTACAAGACGGTCAGCATTTCTGAGAATCGTATGCTTCAGGCCATTTACATTCTAAATGTGTGTGTGCGCGAGTGCGCACACGCATGCGAGCTTTAATGAGGTGTGTGTAATGTTTTGCTCTTGACAAAGCAAACCAATGTCCTCTCAGTAGAGTGAAGCAACAATTATTTCTAGACATTCAGTATGGTTATTTCTCTTGCCTGAAATGTTTTCAGCACAGTTTGATTTTATTCCTTGCCAAAGACTATATTTCTTTTTCACAAGGGCAGCCAATGTGCAACTGAGCTGTGGGATCCAGATCACAGATCAGCGCAGACGCATCGGTATCTGCATGAAGCCCAGAAATGTTAGTGTGTGGTCCTCCTACACACCCCCATTGTATCTGTCTTTGGAGATACGGTGTGCTTTGTCTTGAGGCCAGGTTTTTGCTGCAGCCAGATCTTGTACCTGCGGCCAAATCTGGGGATCAGTTCAGGGCCACTGCAGATAACCTGAGGGGAAATGCTGAGTGGAGGAAAGTAGTCCAAGAACGCAGTGCTGACTAGGTGAAAAGTGCAAGCAGGCAGAGACCAAGATGCAGGTTGCAGCTAAGAGGACAATCCAGGATCTGGGAAGAATGCAGGAAGCAGCAGGGATATTGAAGGAAGGCAACTTAAAGAATGCTTGCTTGGACATCTGTGCAGGGAGACTCTAAGCTAGGTGCCTAGAGGATACCAGATGGGAGTTCCTGCTATGCTGATATGGCAAGGACAAGAGGCCAAGCTCCTGGGATGGCCGGCCAATCAGAAGTAGGGCTGGGCGGTATCTGGTTTTCAACATTGTAATATGCCACTATCTAAACATCTCAACATATGACGATGTCTAAAATAAGGCTTCACGGTTTTTCCCACATTGTGATTTTAGCATAGCACCCGAGCACTCAATTTCTGACATTGCCAGGTCAAAAATTATGAAACCAGTATCATGATATGTACTTGAAACCGGTTTGGGACGATATATCACCCAGCCCTAACACACATCTAGATTCGTGATATGTTGCCAGATCAAAAACTATGAAACCAATATCACAATATGGACTTCAAACCAGTTTTGGATGATATATCGATATACTTCCCAGTCTTAGTCAGGAGGGTCTAATTCAGGGATGGGCCCCTGGATGCCATTGAGCAACTCTGCACCAGACCCAGCCAGCGTGGCCAATGATCAAGGTTGATGGAAATTGGAGGTCAACAACATATCGAGAGGGACATGCTCTCTATGCCTGCTCTAAATGCTAACCTGTTGTGGGTACTGATATTGGGAATCCCTGTCCCTTGCTACACTTTCTGAGCATATATAGCTTTGACTTACTCACTAGGTTTGATTCCAGGCTCTTCCTCGGCTATTCCAGCTTCTTCAGCTTTGCAGCCCATTTCTTCCACGGCCTGCTGTGCCCAACAGGTAGCAGTAGGAGGTGCAGAGACGCAACCTTTGTTTCAATGTTAGAAATATGTCCCGTTGTGCATAAAGCAGCTGAGGGCCCAACATTTAAATAAATATGGTGTCTAATTAAGGGTTCGTTTATCCTTGGCCAGTCCGGCATGATCAAGTGTAAGCAGGTCAGACCTGCCAAGTGTCCGACTGATCTGCCTGCCACCCACTTTGAAATCTGGTCTCCAGACTTCATTCTGGTTACTTTCACTCTCGCTGAGATTTCCTAAACAGTGCTGTTGGCAAATAAGTGAGCTGTTCAAGGAGCAGCCTTGAAAGATCCTGGCGATAGTAGGATGGGGCAGGCAAGCAATCCAGTTGAGCTGTTTGTGAACGGGAACAGCCATTAAGGTGCTGGAAACTGGGGCTCAGTGAAAGTTGGAGAGGAGAGAGAAGCAGATGTAAGAGCTGGCAGGACCATAGTGGTCCAGCAAGCCCATTGTGGTTCAAGAAACGGACAAGGAAAGTACACCAGGATTTGAGTTTACAAGAAAAAAACAAACAAGCCACCTAGCAGTTATCAGATCAAGGACCTATTCAGTCCAGCATTCTTCTGCCAACAGTAGCAAGCCAGGTGCTTTTGGAGAGAAATATATCACAACGCCATTTGGTCACTATGGCTAATGCCCACCAGTAGGCTCCTATGCTGCACATTTGCCTAATCCTGTAAAATTTCATCCAGATCTGGAGGTGCTGCGGTGATCCATTGTTAGGGACTGACAGGACTTTGATGAGTGTAAACCGGGGGGGGGGGGGGGAGCAGGAATGGGGAAAGAGAGTGGCAGTGGTCTGTGGGGACCTGTACCAACCAGGAGGGGAGAATCAGAGGCAGGGAAAGCTTCAGAGCTGGAAGAAGAGGAGGACGAAGAGGCAGGCCAGGCAAGTGAAGGGCTGGATGCTTCCCCACCCTCTCCTGCACCACTATCTCCCAGAATCAGGAGAGAATTGAAGTGCGAAGAGCAGATGCAGCTTCTACATGGGTGTAGTCTCTGGCTACGTGCATGCAGCACATAAACTGGTGGAGGGGGTGTGGTTTATAGTTGCTGCAACTTCTCCATAGAGTGCGGACCTGGGAATGGCTGCCTAGACACCAGATTGGCAGGCACAGGTATCCAGAGCTGTAGAAGTGACTGTGTATCTTTGACAATAAAGAGTCAACCCTCTGCCTTGTGCATTCGTTTGGCTGGGAAGTGCCCTCGGCATCCATATTTTTATAGTTATTTCAAACGTGGTTTCATGTTTTCACTTTGTAAACCAGTTTGATATTTCATGATATGTTATAGAAACAAGCAAACGAACAAACCTTTTGCCCACAGTGCCAAAGTATCTACTCACCAGCTTTGTTTCAGTTCCTGTGCTTTCTTACCAAAACCATGGTAGAGTCCCCGTTTATCATGCTAACAAGCAAATCTAAAAATAATAATGAAACCAGTAATCCGTGGATGTCAGGTCTACAAATGGCTGCATATTATGGTAGCTATGAACCACCAGCATCCAAAATACAGAGGCAGAACGCTTCTGAATACCTGATGCTGATGACAAATAATTGGGTCAAATAAGTGGGAAACACAAACACATTCATGGATTTCTTTTCAGCTTCCAGAGGTGATCATGGTTGGCCTCTGTTAGAAACACAATGCTGGGCTCTGGGCTGGTGTCAAGGGTCAGCATGGTTGGACATCTCTCAAGAGCCCACACCCCAGCAGGGGATCCACTGGCAAGAGCTCCCTGGCTCTCCTCCTCTTCCCCATTGCAACCTGCTCACTCTCCCACCTCTCACCCTGGCCCAGACTGTCTGTTGGCATCCTAGCACCATGGAGAGCTCCTAGTGAGCCACTTGATCCAATAAGCATTGGAAGCAAACAGAGCCCAATTGAGCTTCTTTCTCTAATACACATCTCCTGGGTGCCCTCTGTGTTGGGATTACACTCCTCCCGAGTTGCAGATATGTGGATTGTTGCATGTCACATGTCTGTTTACATTCCAGCACATATTGCTGGAGTCGGTGAGCGGAACTTCCGCTCTGTATTGCTTTTGTTTTTAGTCTCCAAGAAGACGACAAGGAGAGAAGCCATGTTTTTCTTTGTCCTGATTTGTCTATAATAAATGCATAGTTTAGTATTGTGTCCACACCTCGAGCCTCATCTGTTGTGCAGTTTACACTGCTGAGTAATGTGTGCTCAAGCCTGCTCAGCTTGAGTCACAGAGGCACGTCAGGAGGAGCAGAGGTCAATGGATCTCTGCAGCGGCAAGGCTGAGAGGGAGACGCTCCAGCTGGGAATGAGCCAGCTGGCTTTTCGTCCCCCGATTCCGACACTCTGCCCCCTTTGTTAAGAATTAGATTCTCACAAAGGACCGACCTTCTGGCTTGAGGAGGAGCACTTCTCCTGGGGTCCACAGCATGCACCTGGGGTGTGCTCCATGCAACAGTGGATCAAAGTTGTGGTGTGGGAGACATTCGGTCCTCAGACCCACTGTGAAGGAATGCACACAGCAGATAGTTAACTGCTGCCTCTGCTCTTCCCACTTCAATTCTCTTCTGGTTCTAGAAGACAGTGATGCAGAGAGGATGGGAAAGCACCCGGCCCTTCACTTGTCTTACCTGCCTCTTCCTTCTCTTCCTCTTGTGCTCCACCCTCCAGTTTTGAAGTTTCCTCTGCCTCTGGCTCTTGCCTCCTGGCTGGTACAGGTCTCCACAAATCACAGGTCCCCTCTCCTGGGTTAGACTCCAGCGCCCTTCCTGAGTCAGACTGCCAGTTCCTGACAGGCAAACACGAGGGTCCTATGCACATCTGGTTCAGTGGGCTACTGCCTGCCATTTCAGATTCAGTAATCCCTTGATCTGTGGCATCAAGATCACAGCCAAGAATCTGGTCCTTCACTGGTAGTTCTATACCCTCAGGCAGTGCCCTAGCCACTGATGGACTCCAGGAACACAACACAGGCAACACTGGTGGTGAGCAGAGAGAAGAATGACTGCTTGCTTGCTGATTGGTTAAGAGCTGTAGCTCTCTAGCAACTGCTACAAGCTGCCCAAGGGAGGAGGCCAGCAGGGTGCTACCTCACAGCTTCCACTGCCACTCAGGACAAGTGCCTACCATAGCTGCCAAGTTATCCCTTTTTTAAAGGGATTTTCCCTTATGCTGAATAGGCTTCCTCACGAGAAAAGGGAATACTTGGCAGCTATGGTGCCTACTCATCCTCCTCCTGAGCTCGGTGGCAGTGGCACTGGGAGGGGAAAATAGGGACATTCCGGGATCAAATCAGAAACCAGGATGGCTTTTGTAATTCCTTTTTTTTATAATATATTTTATTATATTTTACAAAGAAAGACAAAACAATAAAGAAAAACATTACAATAAAGACACTAATAAAAAATAAAAACTTAACAAAAATTGCTTATTTCTAAATTCCTCTCACATTTTACAAAAGGACCCCCTCGGGCTCCCATCCACTGTGGTTCATTAGTTATCATATTAGCAATTTCTATATCAGTTTAATCTCCTCATTTAATCTTATTTTACATCTTACCCATAACATGCTCATCATCTCCACAGTTTAATTTCAACCTACTTCTAATCTTAATATATAACCTTTGCATATTTTTTAAAATACAACTTAAAATCTTTCCATTCTTCTTCTGTCGCTTCTTCCCCCCGGTTGCGGACTCTTCCGGTCATCTTAGCCAGTTCCATAAACTCCATCATCTTCATCTGCCAGTCATCAATTGTTGGTATTGCATGTGATTTCCAGTTCTTTGCTAGTAAAATTCTTGCCGCTGCTGTGGCATACATGAAAAAATTAACATTTCTCTTTGCAATCTCTTTGCCTGCTATGCCCACTAGAAATGCTTCTGGTTTTTTAACAAATGTGTTTTTCAACACCTTCTTCATTTCATTATAAATCTTTTCCCAGAAGTCACTTACTAGTGGGCACGTCCACCACATGTGATAAAAGGAACCTTTTGTAATTCTGGGACTGTCTCTGGAAAATGGGGACACTTGGAGGGTATGGAATGGGCTGGAGATTTTCTTGTGTGGCTGCACCTTCCCCTTCACTGATGGATTCAGAGCTGATGTGGGATGCTGTAAGTGAGGAGGGAGGCTGGGGCCCTCATGGTTTGTGATCCCAAATACCTGTGAGAACATTCAAATAAATACACTCACCTCATTTATTTGAGTGTGTGATGGTGCAATCATTTAAACAAATTAGGCGCCTGTGTTTATTTGACCGCCCCTCCTGTGTCCCGCTTTGAACATGTTGCTCCAACACACTTGCTTTTTCTCTGCAAGAGACGAGAGAGAGGGAGAGAGAGAGAAATTAAAATGCCCCCCCTTCTCCACTGCCTAATGTTATTGTAATGCTGTAGGAGAGATTTTAAAATACACAAAAAGCCAGAATATTTAAAAATTATGACTCCCACAGGGCCTGTAGCTCAACCATATAGCACATGTGTTGTATATTAAGGTGGTGGTTCACAGTTTGTTTTTGTTGGACAGTCCTTTGGGATGGAGTAGCAGGTGAGGCCTCCCACTTTCCTCTATCTTCTACGGGGGGGGGGGGGGGCAAAAGCAGACCTGAATGCTCTGGTAGCACAGAATAGAAACCAGGAGGTGTGTGTGATGGCGGCTCCTCCCGGTGCTCAAGAAAGATCATGTGAGGAAGGAAAGCTGTGCGTTGTCCTTCTGGGCTCCACAACAGGAGTTCCAAGTGTGTACCTTGCTCCAACAAAGCCTTTGAGATGTCTCCAGTGCTGCATGAGCATAATGCCACCCACCCAACTGGACTTCTGTTTCCTGTTCTCACCCCAGAGCCTGCTCATGAGGGTCCTCTAACCCTTTTGAGGGTGCATGGGAGGCTGAAGGGAACAGGAGAAGAAGAGAATGTTTTCTTGGGTGCATTGAAGTCTTCCGTACTAGCAGAACTGCAGCATTGGATACAGCAGCAGAGTGAGCAGAAGGCTTAGATGCTCCCAGGACTAGGACCCCACCTCTCCTGGACTCTGGAACTTAAAGGAGCAACCCTCCAGGGGCATTGTCTACAAAGCCAGGGGCATTGTCTGTGTGAGTACCCCAGTGTGAACGAGGCTGGTTCTTTTGGTGGGGATGTTCTACCTCCACTGTCCAAGTCCTTATGACTCTGAATACTAGTTGCTAAGAATCGCAGGTATAATAATAATATAATAATAATAATAATAATTTATTATTTATACCCCGCCCATCTGGCCCGGTTCCCCCAGCCACTCTGGGCGGCTTCCAACAAAATATTAAAATACAAAAGTCCATCAAACATTAAAAACTTCCCTAAACAGGGCTGCCTTGAGATGCCTTCTAAAGGTCTTTGACCTCTGGTGGGAGGGCATTCCACAGGGTGGGTGCCACTACCGAGAAGGCCCTCTGCCTGGTTCCCTGTAACTTGGCTTCTCGTAGCGAGGGAACCGCCAGAAGGCCCTCGGCGCAGGACCTCAGTGTCCGGGCAGAACAATGGGGGAGGAGACGCTCCTTCAGGTATACTGGACCGAGGCTGTTTAGGGCTTTAAAGGTCAGCACTAACACTTTGAATTGTGTTCGGAAACGTACTGGGAGCCAATGTAGGTCTTTCAGGACCTGTGTTATGTGGTCTCGGCAGCCGCTGTAGGGAGAGGGCTGTTGCAGTCAGGTCCTGCTTATGGGATCTGGCCAGCCACTGTGAGAGCAGGATTCTGTACTTGATGGGCTTTTGGCTTGATCCAGCAGAGCGGACAGGAATCAGGATCAAAGAGCAATGGGGTTCAGAGAGCAGCACAGATAGCACTGAAGAGCAAGACCAGAAGCCCAAGACATACTAAAGCTCAGGAATTCCTTGACGTTCATGCCAAGCTTGACTTCAAAAGCAATTTTTATATATTCCTCACTGCACAGGAGGAGCCATTGGCTAGCCTTAGTGGGTAGAGCCAGGTCAGATCTGAAAGCTGCTTCCCTGCAAGACTTCAGTTCACCACAAGGGGCAGTGGCCAGCAGTTCCTGACGCCTCCACTCATATTTTTGGACGAGTGCAAGAAACCCCCGTGATGGACTGCTCTACATGCAATCATGGAACTCATTGAGGGAACACTGTATGGAAAATGAAAATGACTGTGAAAAGCTGAGTCAGTCAATCGTAAAGAAAAAGCACAAAGTGACACTAGTAAACACCATATAAGCTGCCAGCGCCAAGACTTAGATCATTGGACATCTTCCAAGGAGCGCGGGCTCATTTGTTTATTTTTGTAATGAAATACTGTACCAGAAATACGCGAAAGATTGTAAAACGAGCCTATAGCTCAGACATTGTTTATATGCGAACATAAGATATTTGGGGGCCGTTGCCATCGTTTAAAGAGAGAGGAGGAGAGACCTTGCAAAAGAGTTCTTTCCAGTGTTTAGATAATTTCTATCTGTTAAATTGATAAGATTTATTATTAAGAAAACCATAAACCATTTCTTAACTGTTTGGAGGCTTTAGGCCTTTTTTTAATGATCCTCCACGATAGCTCAGTAGGGTTTACTAAATAGAACTACAACAGTTTCATGAGTAATTACTTTACCCTCCATTTTTCTTATGTTAATGGTCCACATGTCAACTCCACAAGGCTGCAGTGCTCTAGTTATACAATGAACAGGCATGAATTAATTGATTATTTTTATCTGATCATTTTCTCCCGTTCCAAATTGTCACAATAGTGTCTAGGCAAATAGTCCAGAATCTCATCAAATCTGGACGTTGGTACCAAAGTTTGACCCATGGAAAGTTGACTTATATTGAATTAAAAAATACTATTATAACTATTACTATTCCGTGATAACCAGTGGGAGTCATATTCAGAGTAGATCTGTTGAAATAAATGGACTTTATTTGTGTCTATTGATTCATTGCATCCACTTTGAGCATGACTTAATGCTGGATCGTTTAAGGTGGATATTTGCATCTGAACCAAAATCCAAAATCACCAATTCAGCTGGTGTGTTTTGATTCCAATAAATTATATCAAATTTCTTCCTTCCTTTCTTGTTGATCAGTTGTTGTATCATGGATGTTCTTGCTACAATTAGCACATGGTTGTTTCACCCTTAAGGTAACCAGGTCTCAAGCCATTCTCCAAGCTGGTGCCCTCGAGATGTTTTGAACCACAGCTCCCATCAGTCCCAGTCAGCATGGCTGTTGTCCAGCCTCTATCCTGGAGAATCTGTGGCTGGCAAACCAGCCTTAGCCTTATATGTGCATCCCAGCCACTAGCCACCCTTGAAATATTTTTCACTGTCTCTTCGATACTTTTGGTAGCAAAGTTCCTCCAGGCATATATGAAGCTGAAGTGATGATTACAATAAGAGGAATTGTAAGAGGCTTTCCAGAACTGGGGTCAGGTATGACATCTCCATAAATCACTTGTAACCTTAACACAGACTGTCTTATAGGAGCTTTCCTGTCTGATGTAGAATATACATAGGTTAAAATATTCCCATCATATTTACCTTTCACTCTGAGGGTTACAGAAACCAAATTTCTGTCATCAACAATTATTAATGTTCCATTTTACCCTGCAGAGACTTTTAATAAAGCATTAAGCACAGCATTTTGGACAGGAAGGGGCTAAAGGGAGAGAAGATGTGGTCCAAATATATAAAAGTGAAGGAGAGAGATATAAAATCTGAATATATAAAAGTGATGGAGAGAGAAAAAGAGAGAGTGTGTTATGTAACATCTGTGTGCCACATGTACATAAATCACAGTGGGATTCTAAACAATTCTTCCTTCACCTACATGTAACTCAGCTTTTATAGTTAATAGTTGTACTAAAAACATTATTATTTTTCTAACTTTAAAGTGACATTTGATCAAGTCTAGAGGAGAACCATTGCAAGCCGACTGTGAACTTGGGACTTGTGAGGCCCTCACGAAGCATCACTCTTATTTCATCACATAAAGTCTGGGAGTGAAGCAGATGAAAAACTCTGAATCTTAAGAGGACGCAAAATAAACAAGGTAATACAGCTCCTGGTCAAGAAACATGGTCAAATGAATAAACAAGGAGGCCAAATCAAATAGTTCTCTGCTGTTAGCAGTTACCAATAATCACATCCAGAGTACTTTACATTTAAGGAGGGATCAGCCTTTGGAGCAAGTTCTCATGCTCAGTTGATTGGACAACCCAGTCAAATAGGTAGTAAAGGTAGCTTGCCTTAGATCTAGGATAACAGGGGAAATCCTGTAAAGGTAAAGGTAAAGGAACCCCTGACCATTAGGTCCAGTCGTGACCGACTCTGGGGTTGCGGCGCTCATCTCACATTATTGGCCAAGGGAGCCAGCGTACAGCCAGGCCCGGCTCTAGGGGTAGTCTCGGTGCCGCGGGGCACCAGGGCGCCAGGCCGGCAGGAGGGCGCTGTGAGGCAAAGCCGCATGGAAGCCGTGCTTCGTGCTGCGCCTGCCCACCAGGGTGGGGGCGCTGGAGCGATCTCTGTGCCAGGGCGCCAGGGTGCCTGACCGGCTTGAGACGGCCCTGCGTACAGCTTCCAGGTCATGTGGCCAGCATGACAAAGCTGCTTCTGGCAAACCAGAGCAGCGCACGGAAACGCCATTTACCTTCCCGCTATAGCGACACCTATTTATCTACTTGCACTTTGATGTGCTTTCGAACTGCTAGGTTGGTAGGAGCTGGGACTGAGCAGTGGGAGCTCACCCCGTCGCAGGGATTCGAACCACCGACCTTCTGATCGGCAAGCCCTAGGTTCTGTGGTTTAACCCACAGCGCTACCTGTAGGAGAACACAGTTCCCTTCTTTTCAAATCCAAGCCCCTGGGAGTCAGCTAGCCCTGGCCAAGCCCTGCTCAATCTTTTATTTCACTCTAGAGAATAGAGCAAAGAGTGTCCATTCACTTGTATGGAGCAAGGGTATAGAGTTGCACTGGGGGAAAGCATCTTCCTTTACTCTGGGTCCTGTTGTCTCACATGGCTAAAAGCTTGCCAGTCTCCACATGAGCTCACCTATTCACCGGAATAATAATCCGAGAGACCCTTCTGTACATGAGTGGAGGCTAGTCCCCTAGGCTGAATCCCCTCAGTTTTGCCCTTGTAGAATTCAGCAGGAGGATGGGACAAAACCAGCATTAGCTGGTTCTGCCTGCCATTGGTTCTGGCTTTCAAGGAGAAAACACAAGTCCTTCTCCCTTCAGCTGTAGATAATTGACAAGATGGGTCATCGGATGTGTGCGCTTCAATGTTGGGATGGGAAAACAAAATTAGGGCAGAAAAATAGCATGAGCTGGCTAAGCCCTTAGATACACAAGAAGCCAATTTCTGGAGTGTACAGGTCCAACCCCGCCATCTGGCATACTGAAGCAGCCACCTGAGACAACAGATTCTGCAGGGTGGAGAGCAGACAATGTTGTTTGTGCCCCTTAAACTAACCCGCTGTCCTCAGGTATAGTGGAAGATGCTGCCCCATTGCCAGTGTTGAAGTAAGATTCACCTGTCCATCCAGCTGGCTTCGGTATGTGGAATGAGAGGCACCAAAATGTCTTGGGCCAACACAACCCTCCATTTGACTCTACAGAGCTGGGCCCCAATGAACATGTTATTGCCACGGATTTGATAACCTGCCTATTAAAAAAAAAAAAATAGCCCAGTGTGGCCCCAGGTTCAGTTGACCTGGAAGAAAATCTGGATTCAAAATGGCACACAGTGAGATGGGAAAACCAATCCACTCTATTTGCAAAGGTTAACTTTCTCAGGATTTGTCAGCAGATGTGTAGATTTCACGCATAACTACCACTTGCAAAAAGTCCACTGCAGAGCCTAGATTTCCTGCAGGTTTCTTTTAGGTCAGAAATGCGCCTCACCTTATTTATATGTTGTGAATGCAGGTAATGTGCAGAATATTTGTGTTCCTGTTTCCCCAATCATTCAAAGTACAATGTGTTAGAGACAGTAACGGGCAAATAATGCTTTCAGGGCTGAGCTAATGGAAGAGGCTCAACAACTTGCCAAGGAACTTTGTGAAGTTCTGTGTACAATTAATATGTCAAAACAAGCAATAATAACAAAGGCATGGATCCCACCAACAAATGGGATGAATCCCTAACAGTTGGAAACACAGTTGTTAAGTTTAAAATAAAATTTTAAAGTCCAGTCCTTTACATCATTTGAACCTGCTTAGTCAATATTTGCCCTTTGCCCACAGCTATATGAACTTAAGCAGAGCTCTGTTGGATCAGGCCAAAGGCTCAGCTAGACCCGCCTCCTGTTCTCACAGTGGCCAGCAGAACTTGAGTGCAAGAACGCTCTTCCTCCTTCTGATTCCCAGGAACTGGCTGCCTTCAGCTCTGACCAGGACGGTGGAGATTGAATCTTACCTGTAGACAGCAACTTATAATGCAAATACTTTAATGTGAGCTTATGCTTCATTTTTGAAATAGTTTTGAAGCGAATAGAATTGGCTCAGACACCCATCCTTCAAAAGCAGACTTATTTAGTGTGCTGTGGAATGTTGGTTTCTTTCTTCCAGCAGATGCTACAGATTATGGCTTGTCTACTCCATTTACAGAACCGGGGATAATAACCTGTGAACTTCTTATAACACCTCACTTATTTGAACAATGAAGGGGTGGATCAGAGGACACAGAGAGACACTAGCTCCTTTGAGGGTCAGTTGTTGTTGGTCCAAATCTCTTTCTAACTGCGATAGTTGAATGTAGGGACAATAACACCCTTCACCAACCTTGTGCCCTCTGAGTTTTGGGGACTCATGATCCCTTGTCAAGAGTCAATCTGGCTAGGGTTGATGGGCGCTGTGTGTTTCCAAACATTCAGAATGAGTAAGGCTCCAGTAGTGGTTTTGCATAATCTCTGGTGGTTATACCATGTGGTCTTATTAAGGAACACAGTGACATGAGAATCACACAGCAAGGAGCTTTGGATGAAACATGTTGAAATCCCCTGTTTTCACAAGTTGATTTCAGCCTTCGGATAAATCTTGTGTAAATGAACCTTTGGGTGCTAAGTACATGACACAGAAAAGATGCTAATGAATAAGCAGCAGAAATGCCGTAAATGAATACAAATAACTATATAACAATAATGGTTGATGGGTGTTGGGTATGTCTTGGGTATGGGTCTTGGAGAAGACAAGACAAAGAGGTCTTATGATAATCATTTTTAAATATCTGAAGGACTGTCACATGGAAGATGGTGTGAGCTTGTTTTCTGCATCTACAGAGGATAGGACTTGAACCAATGGATTTGAGTTATAAGAAAGGAGATTCCGACAAAGCATTACAAAGAATTTTCTGACACTAAGAGCTGTCTGACAATGGAATGGACTCCCTTGGATAGTGGCAGACTCTCCTTGCTTGGAGGTTTTTAAGCAGAAGTTGGATGGCAACCTGCCATGTATGACCTAGCTGAGATTCCTGCATTGGAGAGGTTTGGACTAGATGATCCTTGGGGGTCTCTCATAAGTCTACAGTTCTATGATTCTACGAACTGCAATGCAGAGGCAATTTGGTCAGCTTGCGGTTGTCAGGAAGAGCCTCATACTCTCCTAAAGCAGTCCCCACTGAGTCACTGCCATATGCCAGCCTGCCTTCATAACAGGAATTGCCAACATCTGGGAACCCATATGCACATATGCAACACCAGGACTGAATTGCACACCACACACAGAGACCCTGCAACCAATTCTATTAGCTACCATAGAATGCTTCTTTTGAGTCTAACTTGCAGAGGGAGGAGAGAGGACCCTGTGGGCACCAGGGAAGGCTTCTGCAGGTGCATGGGCATAGACCCATGGGCACCATGTTGGTGACTCCTGCTCCATAATATGCAGCACAAGAGGAGGTGGAAGTGCTGGTTAAATGCTTACAAACTTGACAAAAATAAGGGTGGTGGTTTTTTCCCTCAAAACTAGACTCACAGCTGAGCTCTACATAACCAAATGATCCAATTTCCAAGTACTGTAGGAGAAAAATCTCCATGGCATTCTGTACAATCCCCATGAAAAAAAGTTGTTTTTTAAATAATGAAAGCCAACTAATAAAATGAGTATTTCACAGCAAGGGCCCTGCCCAGAATTCATTGGGGTAAAAGGGATGATAGTGTCTTTCCTTCATGGAAATACTGACAAATGTCTAGACTTTTTAAAAGAAGGACTCCAGAGGAAGAGATAAGTACCAACTTAGCTTTCTGTTATAAAAAGAAAGCTGAAACACATTCAAATGTACAAAAGAAGCAAGATGTAATGATTTAGCAATTTAGCAATTGTATGAGTGCTCTTTAAGGACGCGGGTGGCACTGTGTGTTAAACCACTGAGCCTAGGGCTTGCCGATCAGAAGGTTGGCGGTTCGAATCCCCGCGACAGGGTGAGCTCCCATTGCTCAGTCCCAGCTCCTGCCAACCTACCGTAGCAGTTCGAAAGCACGTCAAAGTGCAAGTAGATAAATAGGTACCGCTACAGTGGGAAGGTAAATGGCGTTTCCGTGTGCTGCTCTGGTTTGCCAGAAGCGGCTTTGTCATGCTGGCCACATGACCTGGAAGCTGTATGCCGGCTCCCTCGGCCAATAACGCGTGATGAGCGCCGCAACCCCAGAGTCGGTCACAACTGGACCTAATGGTCAGGGGTCCCTTTACCTTTACCTTTATGAGTGCTCTTTAAGGCTAAATGATGCAGATGCAGGGTTTCCCCCCAGTTGCAAGCATCTTTAGTCCTTTGAAAACAGTCATACTTGAGAGAATTATGTCTATGGTTAGATCACACGAGCACTACTCTATGAGCATTGGAACTCAGATCCACTTGCAGGTCCTAGTATCCACATGCTTTGAAATGGATCTCTGGATTCATAACAGCTCAGAATTTCCTTTTGCTAACAAATGGAAACTGAACACCTGAAGATTCATCAGCAGGTATGCAAAAAGCAAAGCTTGACCCATAAGATAAATTCCAAATAGGTACAGAATGTAATGGCTAGAGAAATGCAGAAAGCCGATTCTCCATATTGATTTATTGCACCTTGAGATCTTCATAGCAAAAAGGAAGCTTTCCCATTCTAATAATGATTTTTGTTGTTGTTGTTTAGTAATTTAGTCATGTCCGACTCTTCATGACCCCATGGACCAAAGCACGCCAGGCACTCCTGTCTTCCACTGCCTCCCGCAGTTTGGTCAAACTCATGTTCGTACCGTGTTTCTCATATTTTAAGGCATCCCTACAAAATAAGGCATGGCAGGATTTTCAAGACCTAACGAAATATAAGGCGTACCCCGAAAATAAGACATGCTGGTATGGCAGGGCATGCCATGCCAAGTCCCAACCCAGCGGGACCCAGCAAAGGTCTGAGAGGGCGGCTCCGGGAAGCGAGGAAGGAGCAGGCAGCGGCCGACAGCAAGAACCTTCCGCGAGGGAAAACGGGACGACATGCCCAGGCGAGAGACAGGAGGAGGAAGAGGGCAGCGGCGGCAGCAGCTGCAAGCAGGGACCCAGACAAGGAGGCAGCCGGGAGCGCGAGAGGGAGCGCAGCTGGAGGGCGAGGAGGAGCCTCTGGCGTGGGGAAGCCGGAGGGCGGGCAGGCAGGCAGGCCGGGCGGCTGTGGCGGGGCAGAGGATCCGCCGGTGGGAGCTGGGAAGGAGGAGGAAGTGATGCGTGTTCCGGCTCCTCGTGTACTGCAGCGCGGCAGCTCCGCCCGGCCTGGCTCCTCCTTCCCTGGCGTGCGCTGTGCTCGCGCTGTGCTGCTCTCCCGCCGTCTCTTCCGGCTCAGCCAGAGCCGAGACAAGGACACGGGGAAGGAGGAGGAAGAGAAGGCGGGGCCTCGGCACCCATGGCAGCCTCCTCCGGATGGGAGCAGCACTACACGGCGGGGAGCCCACCCTTTGCCGGCTTGAGGTCCAAGCCGGCGGCGGGCTGCTGCCTTTGCTGGTTCCCGCAAAGTGCAGCAAGAGCTGCAGCGGGCACAGCTTGGAGCCCCAACCCGGCAGGACCCAGCAGCGTGCCCTGCTGAAGCGCCAACAAAGTGCACAGCAGCCAGTTCCGGGCGCCGAGCCACAGCAGGAAGAGGAGGTACCGTAATTTTTTTAAAAAAATAAGACACCCCCGAAAATAACCACAGGCTTATTTTCTTGAGTAAAAATGAATATAAGACATGACTTATAATATGAGAAACACGGTAGCTTCGAGAACACTGTCCAACCAGGAACCAGAAATATTTCTTTTGGGAATGGTAGGTGAAGAAATCAAAATAAAAGATAGATGCGTGGTAATTTATGCAGCTACAGCTGCCAGAATTTTAATTGCTAAAAATTGGAAAAGTAATAAAATTCCAAGTAAAGAAGATTGGCTATCAAAATTAATTATATATAAAAATTTGGCAACAAAAGAAGGGGTTTCAAAAAGTCTAGATAAAGAAAGGATAGAAAAAGAGTTGGAACCATTTAACCAATATTTAAGGAAGCAGGTTGAAAAAGCGAATCTTGTAGCAAAATCATGAAGGGTGTAAAAATAAAGAAAAGAAAAAGATAGAATAAAGTGTGCACAAAAATAAAGGAAGTAAAATCAGTTTATAGGAAAGGCTGGAAGTCACAAGTGGTGGAGGGGGGAGGAGAAAGCGTTAGTATTATATTTATGTTTAAATTATGGTGGAATTTTGTGTTTGTCATTGTTTGGGTTTATGCTATTGGTGTATAATGATTTTGAATGTTGTAGGTTATGATTTTGTTTTTATGTATTTTGAAAGAAAAAATAAATAAAGCTTCTTTTAAAAGAGAGAGAGAGAGAACACTGTCCAACCATCTCGTCCGCTGTCGCCCCCTTCTCCTAGTGCCCTCAATCTTTCCCAACATGTAAACTGGTTATATTAATTGACATTGATTTGGTCAAAACTATATATATATACAGTGGTACCTCGGTTTATGAACACAATTGGTTCCGGACGTCTGTTCATAAACTGAAGCGTTCATAAACTGAAGCGTTCATAAACTGAAGCGAACTTTCCCATTGAAAGTAATGAAAAGTGGATTAATCCGTTCCAGACGGTCCGCGGAGTAACCGTTCATAAACTGAAGCGAACTTTCCCATTGAAAGTAATGGAAAGTGGATTAATCCGTTCCAGACGGGTCCGCGGAGTACTTAAACTGAAGCGTTCATAAACTGAAACATGGGTGTAATTGGTTCCGGAAGTCTGTTCATAAACTGAAGCGTTCATAAACTGAAGCGAACTTTCCCATTAAAAGTAATGGAAAGTGAATTAATCCGTTCCAGATGGGTCCGCGGCGTTCATAAACCGAAAATTCATAAACCGAGGTGTTCATAAACCGAGGTTCCACTGTATATGAAGCTTCCTTGGCCTACAGCATACCCTCCAACATTTCTTTGATGAAAATAGGGACATCCTATTCCATAATAATACAAAGGTTATTATTTATACCCCACCCATCTGACTGGGTTGCCCCAACCACTCTGGGTGGCTTCCAAAATATATAAAAATATAATAAAACATAAAACATTTTAAAACTTCCCTATTCATGGCTGCCTGCAGATGTCTTCTAAAAATTGTCTAGTTACTTATCTCCTTGGCTCGAGAGTCACATAACTCTGTACCCTCCAACATTTCTCTGATGGAAATAGGGATGGCCTAAGAAAAAGTGGGACATTCCAGGATCAAATCAGAAACCAGGATGGCTGCTGTAAATCCGGAGCTGTTCCTGGAAAATAGGGATGCTTGGAGGGGCTGCTGCAGGTCACTTCACTGAACAGAGCAGGATGGTGGTGCCAGTCCTGGGGCTGTTCAAGAGCAACTTTAGGTCATGAGACAAATGACAAATGGATACAAGGCAAACATGTTTGTTACATAAAGTAGGAATCAGTCCGAGATCCCACCTGTGAGAGCAGAAAGCTTCCACCAGCCCCTTCATTCATGAAGAAGAAGAAGAAGAAGAAGAAGAAGAAGAAGAAGAAGAAGAAGAAGAAGAAGAAGAAGAAGAAGAAGCAAGTTATGCAGCTAAGGCTGTGCTCAGTCCTTCAAGGAGGAGTGGAAACTGAGAGACCTATCAAGTCCCAAATAAAAGCCAGACCTTTATTTTTCCAGTAATGGAAAACAGTGTTTGGCACCCACAGTGGAATTTAGGGTTATTCGCTCTAGTCCAAACCGGAAAAAAGGAATCTCCCAGAATAAATAGAAGTGAGAATTAGCCGCATAACCAGAGTAACTGGAAAGAGTAGCACGACCTCAGGAAATAACTAGAATTTGAGCCAAAGCCCATAGAAGTGAATGGGTGTTTCCCATATAACACTGAAATGTCAAAATAGATATTTCTTCCAGATCATATCTCCAGCATTGGAAAAATTAGTAAAGATTCCTAATTATAAAACACTTAAGAACCTAGAAGTGCAACCCCAGGGATTTTTTTTTATTATTAAATCAGAACACTTACGCATTTATTAGTTCTTTTTTTAAAAGAAAGAAAGAAAGAAAGAAAGAAAGAAAGAAAGAAAGAAAGAAAGAAAGAAAGAAAGAAAGAAAGGGCCACAATGTAAGTGGAAGACTTATTTCAGTTATAAACGTGAACCCAAGCAGTATTAAGTTTTGGAACAGGTCATAAATTTTTAGCTATAATATTCCAGGTCTATCCACCCTTTCTAGTGCAGGGAAAATATCTGGAGAGATATAAAAGACCCTGGAATGAGCCCACTTTCTCAAGATGAGTCTTCTATATGGTAGGGAAATAAGCAAATATTTCCCACCCTCTGAAGATTTCTGCTAGAGATCCAATACCCAGAGAAATGACATCCAGATTCAGATGGTATTTCAGATGATATTTCTGATTCTTTGGCGTTCAATCCAGAGTTTCCATCACCCGCAGTGGCTCCCATTGGAACTTGGATAACTAGCATCAGCACATTTATGAACACAATTTAAAGTCGAAACAAAATAAAGTGTGCATGCACACGAAAGCTCATACCAATGACAAACTTAGTTGGTCTCTAAGGTGCTGCTGGAAGGAATTTTTTTATTTTGTTTCGACTATGTCAGACCAACACAGCTACCTGTTGTTGTTGTTGTTGTTGTTGTTGTTGTTGTTGTTGTTGTTGTTGTTGTTTGTTGTTTAGTCGTTTTGTCATGTCCGACTCTTCGTGACCCCAAGGACCATAGCACGCCAGGCACTCCTGTCTTCCACTGCCTTCCGCAGTTTGGTCAAACTCATGTTCGTAGCTTCGAGAACACTGTCCAACCATCTCATCCTCTGTCGTCCCCTTCTCCTAGTGCCCTCCATCTTTCCCAACATCAGGGTCTTTTCCAGGGAGTCTTCTCTTCTCATGAGGTGGCCAAAGTATTGGAGCCTCAGCTTCACGATCTGTCCTTCCAGTGAGCACTCAGGGCTGATTTCCTTCAGAATGGATAGGTTTGATTTTCTTGCAGTCCAAGGGACTCTCAAGAGTCTCCTCCAGCACCATAATTCAAAAGCATCAATTCTTTGGCGATCAGCCTTATTCATGGTCCAGCTCTCACTTCCACACATCACTACTAGGAATTCAAAGTGGGAATTCAACAATTCAAAGTGTTGATGCTAACCTTTGAATCCCTAAATGGCTCCGGCCATGTATAACTGAAGTAGCGTCTCCAACCCCATCGTTCAGCTCAGACACTGAAGTCCAGCTCTGAGGGCCTTCTGGCACTTCCCACAACCAGGCAACTACCTTCTTGGTAGTTGTGCCCATCTTGCGGAACACCCTCCCATCAGATGTCAAGGAGATAAACAACTATGTTTTAGAAGACATCCCTGTATAGGGAAGCTTTCCATGTTTGATGTTTTACTGTGTTATAAATTGTTGGAAGCTGCCCAGAGTGGCTGGGATAACCCGGTCAGATGGGCAGCATATAAATGTTTTCTCCGAAAAATTTTACACATCACTGGGAAGACAGGTGAACTAATTCCAGTGTACTGGAAGAAGCAAAGATCACCAGTGTTGAAGCAATGATCCTACAACATCAACTTCATTGGGCTGGTCATGTTGTGTGGATGCCTGATGATCGTCTTCCAAAGCAACTGCTCTATTCCAAACTTAAAAATGAAAAGCGTAACGCTGGTGGTCAACAAAAAAGGTTTAAAGGCTCTCTCAAGGCAAATCTAAAAAAATGTAGTATAAACACCAACAACTGGGAAACTCTGGCCTGCGAGTGCTCCAGTTGGAGAACAGCCTTTACCAAAGGTGTCATGGGCTGTGAAGACACTTGAACTCAGGATGAAAGGGAGAAATGTGCTAAGAGGAAGGCACGTTTGACAAACCCTCACCGTGATCAACTCCTGCCAGAAAACCTATGTCCCCACTGTGGAAGGACGTGTGGATCCAGAATTGGCCTTCACAGTCACTTATGGTCTCACTGTTAAAACTGTGTTCATGAAAGTCAATCTTACTCGGCTATGAGTGATTGCCAAAGAAGAATATAAATAAATTATTATTGTTGTTATTTTTATTTTAATAGATTTGCTGTCGGGAGACTTCATTTACAACATCTACACCGAGCAGTGCCAGATTTACGTATAAGCTAAACAAGCTATAGCTTAGGGCCCCACTCTCTTGGGGGCCCCAAAATAATTTAAAGGAAAAAAACCCTGGATGTACATTTCCAAAATATAAGATAAAAAACAAATAAAATAAAACCTACAAAGAGCAATAGTGTTTTGTGTTGTGTAGGCTCCAACATATGATGTAAGTCATGGGCCCCGCCTGCTAGCCTGCTCCCTAAAATTTCACTGGTTTGCTCATTTCTGTATATAGGGTGCCTACATTCTGCATGGACTGGTTGCATGGCAACATATGCAAATGGCTTTAGATACCATTAGGTCCATAAATGACCATAGAGCATATATTCAACACACACAAAAAAAACAGTGACAATTTGTTGTTGACAAAGGACAGCTGGACATATAAAGGGCCTCATTACCTTCAGTAGCCGAGGGCCTCATCAAACCTAAATCCGGCCCTGACACCGAGGTGGCCTGTTGCCTGCCAAAGTCCCACTGAAGATGGCTGGCAGTTGCCAAACGGGATACCAAAGTCCTGTTCAAAATGGTCAGAGCCTTGCAAAGCAGCATGTCTTGTCAAATCACTTCCACAGCCATTGAGAAAAGAACACCAGATTAATCCAAAAAGCCTCTGAAAAAGGAGGATGTGGAAGCTGCTACTTGTTACATGGCTTACGCTACGCCGCATGAATCATCCTTAGCTGTATACTCAAGTAATTGTAATTGCTTTTAATAATTTTCGGCGAAAAAACCATGATAGTTGCGGACAGCTATAAATAACTGTAATGAAACACGTTATTTGTGCTGTGCCTTTGCATGCACTTGTTTAGCTCTCTTGCCGCTAACTTGAAACATCTGCTTCTTTAGAAGTTGAGAGGCATTCCACAGCAACAAATAGAGCTCTCAAAGTGACTCATGTACTAAATGGCAACGTTTGACAAGATTCAGCAGTTGATTTCTAGCAGGGAAGGAGGCTGTGGCGAAATGGAAAATTCAGTATGTCTTCTTTAAATGATAATAATAATAATAAAAGAAAACACCCATCTGTCTCAAATCATGCTTATATAACAGCACACCGCAAGCTACCACATCATATGGCAAGGGGGCATCTTTAACAATCTCGACTTCCTTTACCTCTAAATCAGATCCAGAGCACAATAAGAACATAAAGAGCTCTGCTGGATCAGGCCAAAGGCCTCTGAGAGTAGAGGAAGAAAACGGCTATTGTGGCTAGTAGTTGCTGATAGCGAGACCTTCCACGGATTTTCAAGGACCGCCTCTTTGCATATGGACCTATCGGGACCCTGAGATCATATTTTGAGGCCCTTCTCCGTGTGCTTCTTCCATGAGAGGTCCAGAGGGTGGTAATGTGAGAACAGGCCTGTTCTGCAATGGCTTTCCATTTTTGGAATGCTCTTCCCAGGGAGGTTCACCTGGTGCCTTCATTATACACCTTTAGGTGTCAGGCAAAAGCGTTCCTCTTTGACCAGGCCTTTGGCTGATTGACATCCAATGCTCTTTAAAAATGTGTTGGGGAGGGGGGCTTATTGGGTGGGGGTTATTATTATTATTATTATTATTATTATGGGTGGGGCTGAAGACGGCTTTAAAAATATTAGGATAATAATGATGATGATGATGATGGTCACTTTTGCTTGACCCACATATTTATTATTTTGAGTACCAGTTAATTTCACTGGGTCCAAGAGTTTTTCTTCATTGTTCTGCGGCTTTGCCTTACAATATTATTATTATTATTATTATTACCCCGCCCATCTGGCTGGGTATCTTTTCTTACCTGACAAATTAAAACTTTGTTAAGCAAAATCTCTCTTTGGATGTTCCACATATCTGATTATGATCCAATTCAATGGGTTAGATTGGATTTTCCCAAGGCATAGCCACAGAACAAGGAGAAAGGCTTGCAGACTTGGAGGAGTTAATCAGTACACAACAGGATCAAAATATGGGTCAGGCAAAAAATGCAGGTGAGCATCTTGTAGGCGCATGTTCCTTACATGCCATGTGAACAAGTATAGGGGTGACACCCAACTCTATCTCTCTTTTAAATCAGAACCAGTGAAGGTCCTGTGTGAGTGCCTGGAGGCGGTTGGAGGATGGATGGCGGCTAACAGATTGAGGGTGAATCCTGACAAGACAGAAGTACTGTTTTTGTGGGACAGGGGGCGGGCCGGTGTGGGGGACTCCCTGGTCCTGAATGGGGTCACTGTGCCCCTGAAGGACCAGGTGCTCAGCCTGGGAGTCATTTTGGACTCACAGCTGTCCATGGAGGCACAGGTTAATTCTGTGTCCAGGGCGGCTGTCTATCAGCTCCATCTGGTACGCAGGCTGAGACCCTACCTGCCTGCAGACTGTCTCACCAGAGTGGTGCATGCTCTAGTTATTTCCCGCTTGGACTACTGCAATGTGCTCTACGTGGGGCTACCTTTGAAGGTGACCCGGAAACTGCAATTAATCCAGAATGCGGCAGCTAGACTGGTGACTGGGAGTGGCCGCCGAGACCACATAACACCGGTCCTAAGAGATCTACATTAGCTCCCAGTACATTTCCGAGCACAATTCAAAGTGTTGGTGCTGACCTTTAAAGCCCTGAATGGCCTCAATCCTGTATACCTGAAGGAGCGTCTCCACCCCCATCGTTTAGCCCGGACACTGAGATCCAGCACCGAGGGCCTTCTGGCGGTTCCCTCACTGCGAGAAGCAAAGCTACAGGGAACCAGGCAGAGGGCCTTTTCGGTAGTGGCGCCTGCCCTGTGGAACGCCCTCCCATCGGAGGTTAAGGAGATAAACAACTACCAGACATTTAGAAAACACCTAAAGGCAGCCCTGTTTAGGGAAGTTCTTAATCTGTGATATTTTAATGTATTTTAATCTTTGTTGGAAGCCACCCAGAGTGGTGGGGGAAACCCATCTGGCCGGGGTAATAATAATAATAATAATAATAATAATAATAATAATAATAATAATAATAAATTGCCTGCCCTGAATCTGCCAACATCCAGCTGCACTGAATAACACTAGAAGTGGCTTTGTCATGCTGGCCACATGACCTGGAAGCTATACGCCGGCTCCCTCGGCCAATAATGCGAGATGAGCGCGCAACCCCAGAGTCGGTCACAACTGGGCCTAATGGTCAGGGGTCCCTTTACCTTTACCTAGCATCTGGTATATACCGAGAGAAATGGATATAATAGTTCGGAATTATGTACATTTTTAGTGGGACTGAGGAGGAATGCTCTTCCCATTGAGATTAAGGAGCAAGAAGGAAATGGGGGGAGAGACCTATGTGGACAAGCTCAACATCAGGATTTTCATAAAATTCCGTCCCTAATCACATTCCCCCCCCCATCTCATCTGTAGTACAATACTGTAGTAGCATAATAAATGTGGAAAATATCTACAACATATGTTTCATTATTAGTGGTCAATGTACAAGTTCTTGGTTCATGAATTGGTTCAAACAATTCGGAAGGGGAGAAGAGAGGGAGCGGGGGTGGGGTGGGGGTGGTTATGCTTCTATTCTTCTACTTAGTGTATGTGTGGGGTTTTGTGTCAGTGTTACTTGTACGGGTTCTCTTACTAGTCACTTGTTGTAATCACGAAATATTTTGATCAATGTCATTCTTACAAAATCACATGGGCAGGATGATTTATAAGTTGTATCTTTTAGAAATAAAAATGTTGTGTTAGCAAACCGGAATTTCTGCAGCGTCACACCTGACAATCTCTGCACAAACTCGCTGGCTTGTGTTTACTGAGCTAGCAGTTTTCAGGGTGACGAAGACCTTAAATCCCACCATTTACCAGAGCTTTTATTTCAAACCGTTTGCCCATGCTATCATGGCAGCTGGTAGACAGACAAATATTTGCAAGAAAACCACTTGCTTGGAACAGTCAGGCCTGGGTTGCCCCCCCACCCCCACCCCACCGCTCCTTGGTGGGTCCTTGCCAGCATTAGGAGGACATAGTACAATATGTTTCTATGTGAGTCATTTGCAGTGGCATAGATGTGCTCTTGTGCAAAGCTCAAAAGCAGCTTTGAGTGTGCCAAGATGGGTATCGTGGCCTTGTTCCTTAAGAAGAGACATTTTTAGGCTGGAAAGTTTTACATTGGCCATCTGTGTGTGATTGGATCTGTGTAGCAAAGACCTCTCAGATTTATAAAGGGGCAGGAAATGAGGGTGATCTGGGCTGAACTCTTCCTCCCTTTCCCCTGGCGATCTATTGTTGGTGACCATTTTGGCTCATTCCTGGTACCAGAGTTGAACTGATGACAAAAAGGGAAGAGCTATTATAACCACTGATGGAGGTGGAATTTTTTATTCAGTTCACATTTAAAGGCAAAGCTACCTATTCCACACTTTATGAGAAGCAAAACAACAACAACACCCCTCGAAATTTGCATTTATCCGAATTTTGCAGTGCAGCTCTCCGGCCAAGTGGTGTTTACAAAAAGGCACCTAACAGGGTAACTAACGCTTCTGTATGAATACGTAGTGAAAATAACATGCAAAGATGGATTCTTTGCAGAGGAAATTGCTTTGCAAAAATGGGGGCTTCAGGCAAAACCTAAAACAAATTTTAGGTTATTTCTTTGTTTTGTTTAAATTTTCGTATTTTATATAAATGTATAAAAAGCAGAGGCAACAACAACAACAACAATAGTTATTACTCTGCCCATCTGGCTGGGTTTCCCTAGCCACTCTGGTTGGCTCCCAGAATTTATAACATGATAAAACATCAAACATTTAAAACTTCCCTAAACAGGGCTGCCTTCAGATGTCTTCTAAAAGTCAGATAGTTGTTTATTTCCTTGACATCTGATGGGAGGGCATTCTACAGGGTGGGTGGCACTGCTGAGAAGGCCCTCTGCCTGTTTCCCTGTAACCTCACTTCTCGCAGTGAGGGAACCGCCAGAAGGCCCTCGGAGCTGGACCCAGGAGATGGAGTGACTCCACCTAGTCCAGCATCCTGTTCTCACTGTGGCCAACCAGATGCCTATAGGAAACCCACAAGCAGGACCCAAACACAACGACACTCCACAGGGCCGGCTCTAGGTAGAGTCCCGGTGGTGCGGGGCGCCAGGGCGCTGGGCCGGTAGGCAGGACGCTGGGCGGCAAAGCCACGCGGAAGCCATGCTGCGCCCTGCGAGGGCGGGGGCGCCGGAGCGATCTCCGCCCCTCAGCGCCAGGGCGCGCGACCTGCTCGAGACTGCCCTGGGCCTCCAGCAAATGGTATTCAGAAGCATTACTGCCTCTGACAGTGGAAGCAGAGAATAGCCCTTATGGCAAGTAGCCATTGATAGCCCTCGCCTCCACATAGCCTCCTACAATTTTCTGTGCATTTAGCCAATGAGTGAAGCCACAGTCATGCTTGACACATGCTACAGAGAAATTCCATGCTGTTTAAATTATAATAATCATTTCAAAATTGCACCTATTCATATAAATTAGCACATGCAAATCTACGATTCATTTTGCCCTCTTTTTTGTGATGTGGCTACCCTGGAGCCACTGGCAGTTGGTTTTATTCCCATCTCCACCCCCTTTATCAATGGCTACGACT
This sequence comes from Zootoca vivipara, assembly GCF_963506605.1. Taxonomy (NCBI): domain Eukaryota; kingdom Metazoa; phylum Chordata; class Lepidosauria; order Squamata; family Lacertidae; genus Zootoca; species Zootoca vivipara. The sequence continues at coordinate 19,180,131 of NC_083283.1, read as the reverse complement.
GTCCAAAATCATACAGAAGCAACGGTTACAGTGAAAATGTCAAGGTAAAGTGAAAGGCGGGGATGCAGGTGTCTCTGCAGTCTAAACCACTGAGCCTCTTGGGCTTGCCGATCGGAAGGTCGGCGGTTTGAATCCCCACAACGAGGTGAGCTCCCATTGCTCTGTCCCAGCTCCTGCCAACCTAGCAGTTCGAAAAGAAGCCAGTGCAAGTAGATAAATAGGTACTGCTGTGGTGGGAAGGTAAATGGCATTTCCATGCACCCTGGCTTACGTCATGGTGTTCCGTTGCACTAGAAGCAGTTTAGTCATGCTGGCCACATGACCCAGAAAGCTGTCTGTGGACAAACGCTGACTACCTCGGCCTGAAAGCGAGATGAGCGCTGCAACCCCATAGTCTGGACCTAACCGTCCAGGGGTCCTTTACTTTTACCTTTTACAGTGAAAAGATAATGAAACAATGTTTGCCTCTTCTTAGACCCTGCCACTGTTATATAACCGAGTGAGGCAGGTGCATCAGGTGGGAGATGTTAGGGAATGCAACAAAGTGGTTGCTGCCGGAGCCTGGGCTGTGCCCCCTAAGATAGTCTCCTACTCTCAGGTGCAGTAGAGCAATGTTCTTCAATCTTGGCTCCCCAGGCGTTGTTGGACTGCAACGCCTATCATCCCTGACTGCTGGCTAAACTGGCACGTGATGACGGGCATTGTAGTCCAACAATGTCTGGGGACCCAAGGTTGATGAGCACTGCAGCAGAGGGCACTGCCCTGCCACCAATGTTAAAATAATGATCTATTCCCGGTCCAGTACATGAAACAAGGGCGTGATCTCTTGACTTTTAGCCCAGGCAGCAAAATTGATTGGGCCAATGCTGGCAGACCTGTTGACAAAGTAAGAATAGATAGGTATCTTGAGTGTTACTTTCTAAATCCTATAGTGGCTAGGAGCTTGGCACACACATCTGACAGCTGTTTTAGAGCTAGGAAGGCACAGTATAGGCGACATCTGGCACGGCTGACATTGGCAGTGGGAAAATCCAGTTTATCTTTGGGGACTGCTGGAAGGGATTTGCAGTAATTAAGGCCTGATCCTGCAAGAGGAGTTCACCAGGGCCTAAGGGTCTGCCTCGACAGCTCTTTTATCAAGGTCACAGGCATGTGTTGCCAATGGCAGTGTGCATTAGGGAGGCATAGCTGAAGATAAGGCCGCCTTCAGCAACCTGGTGCCCCTCCTTTGTTTGTTGGATGATAACTCCCACCAGCCCCAGCCAGCATGGCAGTCCAAAACATACATAGGGCACCACTTTGATGAAGGCTGCTTTATGGGGATAGCTCGGTTGCTCAGAGCTGACCTGCCGAAGGAGAAAACAATGGAAAGCAACAGGAAAAGGTCACAACTCCAGCTTTTCAATGATGAGGACCAAAGTAGGTCTTGAGAGATATATATGGTGATACATATCACAGCTGATCAGATTTCACTTACTTGGTATCTATAACATTACAATCCCATTAGTCTTCTATTCACACATAACGCCTGCCAATTCAATATTTGAAATATTTCTAAGGCTGGGGGAAAATATATCTATATAACCAACCTTAATATTTTTGTACAGATTGTCCTGTTCTTTCTCCTCCATTAATGGCAGCTGGAAAGCAACAGAAACGTATTCAGGGCTGGTTCCAGAATAATGGTTTCCCTCTGTGCGTGTATTCTGGAAGGAGTCCCACGGAGGAATACTGTACATGGGGGGAATGCAGAACATTTGCAGACATCTTGCAGAGATCCACGAGCAGGACTGGCAAACAAGGTCACCGGGGAGATTTCCCAAATTTCAGGGCTATTTGAGGGGAATTTGCTCGCTTGAGTGCTTTTTATGTGTGGAATCCAGCCTAGCGCTCAGTGAGCATTCCATCGGCGCAAGCATTTCTGCTTGCGCTACAGAATGTTTCCACCTGCCCCTCCTAAATGTGCCCCAAAACCTCCAAAGCAGATGTTGGGAGGATGGTGGAAGAGGTCCCATTGTGCAAGTGGAAACTTTTGAGCCGACGGGACAGGTTAGTTGAATACTACTCTATGTGTTTTCAGAAAGGCCTGTCTCAATAGCACAGTTTTTAGGAGATGTCTAAAAGAAGGCAGGGATGTGATCCCTGCTGAACCTCTACCAGCATGGAGTTCCACAAGGGAGGGCCTGGCACACTAAACCATCAGTCCAACAGAAGCTCAGGGACATTGGGAACCACAAACACAGTGCTCAGTGATTGAGACAGAGCGTAAGGCAGGGGTCCCCAAACTAAGGCCTGGGGGCCGGATGCGGCCCAGTCACCTTCTCAAACTGGCCCACGAACGGTCCAGGAATCAGCATGTTTTTACATGAGTAGAATGTGTCCTTTTCTTTAAAATGCATCTCTGCGTTATTTGTGGGGCCTGCCTGGTGTTTTTACATATGTAGAATGTGTGCTTTTATTTAAAATGCATCTCTGGGTTATTTGTGGGGCATAGGAATTTGTTCATTTCCCCCCCTCCAAAATACAGCCCGGCCCCACACAAGGTCTGAGGGACAGTAGACTGGCCCCCTGCTGAAAAAGTTTGCTGACCCCTGGCATAAGGCATCAAATGGTCCTTTATGTACACTGGGCCTAAGCCATTTAGGGCTTTGTGAATTAATGCAAGAACCTTGAACCTGGTCTGGTAGAAAACAATTTCAGCTTTCTCAGCTGCATTCTGAACTAGCTGCATCTTCTGGACCAGATATGAGGACAGCCCCACACAAAGCACGCTACAGTAATCAGATTTTTCCAATGTGAGAGAGTTGCATTGCTGCTAGCATACTCACTTTGGTTGGGTATCTCTTGTTATCTAATAGGCTTGCAATAGTTACTCTACAGAAGCAAGAAATGAAAGGATATTTATATATTTCAACCAAGCTGGATACCTTGTGTGAGATTATTTTGAGCTGAGGAAAAGCTGTGTCTTAGGGGAAAAAAGTAATCTAAGAAAATTTGGATTTGCTTAGCCAGCTCCCTTTTGTTTACATACTGGGTCTTGTAAGTTAGAAGTGAAATAGAAGATAAATGACTACTTTTTAACCAAATAATTGTTATTACAAAACTCTTAATTCATCTGCTGCACACATGGGCAAAATCAGGATTTAATTTTTTTATTTTATTTTCAAGCTTAAAGTAATATTTTACTTTTAATGTAAAATATATTATGCTATGCCCTGTTCACAAGAGCCTTAAAATAACCAGTGCTCAATACTATTGGAAACTGGTGGGGTTTAACTTGGAGAAGCCACAGTCAATGGAAGGTTGGGTGGTCTGGAGCTTATTGGACACCCAGATATTATATGGTTTCCAGAAAGACTGTGGTTTAATTGTGGCCATTTCATTTTGATTCCGAACACTGAACCATTATTATACATACATATTTTACGGGAGAGGTAATTGCAACTCCACTGGCCTCGACATGATATAATTAAAAGATTCTGGCATTTGCAATTATCCTGCACACATCTGCAGCTATGTATACTTTGCACCTCTATGAATTATACATCAACCACCCACCCTTAATTGAGATTAACAAGGAGATGGTATTGTCGTACATGCACACCTATCGGAGGTTAGCAAGGAGTCCATGTTGTCAGTCATTCTGCCTCACACATTTTTTCAATGCAATGTTAACCTTGTTTATTGAGAAATAAACCCCACTGAGCACCATGGGGCTTGCTCCCAGGTAAGGCTGCAGTTCTCTATGCAAGAAGCTGGCATAAAGCAAACCCAGTAGAAGTTAAGTTGCCATAAAGTACATCAGATTCAAACTGCATTCAGGAGTGGGGATTAGGGTGATGACTTTTTCATTCCCCCCCCCCTCTAAAATTATTTCCTGTAGCACAAATGGATGAACTTTTGCCTATTAATGACTAAAATGAGGTATATTCCATTGAAATATACCTCAAACCGGTTTTAATTTTTTTTTGTATGCCGTTTTACCATTTCATAATATTGTATTAACAATTCTATACATATTTCGTATCAAATTTGGACACAACACCACATTCCACAATGGGGAGTGTTCTTAGCAACATAGGGTATACAAATGTCACACCTGCGCAAGGTAAAAGCCCCTTTTTGGGACCTCAAAACTCAGCCAGCAGACCCTGCTGGGCATGCTGGGAAAAGAACCTACAGGAGAGGTAGCAAAACATCGTCCTCTAGTGGCGTATATACTGTTACTGTAGCTAAAAAAAGCTTCCTTGTGTGTTTGATGACCCTATATAATGTTGTGCCGTGTTTCTCCAAAAATAAGACACCGTCTTATATTTATTTTTCCTCAAAAAAACACACTATGGCTTATTTTCAGGGGGTGCCTTATTTTTTTCCTCCTCCTCCTCCTGCTGCGGCCGGCATGGCTGCTGCGCCTATCACTATGTCTTATTTTCGGGGTATGGCTTATATTCATTGAATGCTTAAAATCCTGCTATGGCTTATTTTATGGGTGTGTCTTAAAATATGAGAAACAGGGTATATATGTGACTCTAAAGCTTGGGTTCAATTTTATATCTGCTTACAGTGACTTCAAAAATGGTCAAAAAACTGATAAATAAATTTTTTAAAATCATTTTGTGCGTGAGGTTTTTTTTAAAAATCAAATCTCTTTGAAAGTAAGATTTTATCTAATCTTTAATGAAAGCTTATCAAATTATGATACAGGGAAATGAGGTTGTAAAAAAGTCATCACCCTAGTTGGGTTACTTCTGGTTGAGCTGGCCTAAGCCTGGCCTAAACAAGCTATTAAAATGGTGTTTGAGTTATACCACTCTTTTTGTCAGCTTAACTCACGCTGGGGTTGCCAGGCCATGTGATGGATCTAAATGGGCTTAGGATCCAGCCGATCCCCCCCCCAAACTCCATCTCTGGTCCCGGCTCTATTCTGCCCGCTTTTCAGCGCTGACATCAGCTTAAGATCTGTCGGACATGGGTTTGGGACCATGCCTTTGCTGAGATACTGCGTAGACTAGAGTCACCCTTAAAAGTATAGCCAGCACAGGGATCAGGGAGAGGCAGCAACTTTATCTGTTCTCTGGGAATTCAGTGTTGCATGAAGGAAGGATCTATCAGGGTTCAAGTCCTATAGCATCTATCCAGTATTCAGAACGAATTTTTGCTGCAAGTGATCTCAAGGAAGCATGGGATTGTTCCTTACATGTACACCTCATGACCTAACACTTCATTCACTATATGAATGGGAAAGGAGAACTTTTGGTAGGCTTCACTATAGTTCTCCCCAGTTGCTCCTAAGCCAGTTCATTTTTGAAATTCTTCTTCTTCTGTCACTTGCTGATAATGGCTCCTTGCAGCAGATTCACCTGTCCTTCCTTAATGAAGCAAAACCATTCATCCCTTGCACGGCTCTGACTGGTGCTGGGGAAATACATTTCCCTAGCAATCAAGGCACTAGCTGGGCAAAGGATGTCTGAATGACCTCTCAAGGGACATGCTAATGGCCCTTGTGGTCTCTTCCAACTCTATGATTCTATGATTCTATGAAATAAAAACATCTACAATTTAAATGCAACACAAAACAATCCCATTAGAACGTTAAAACACTCACATGCCATAAGCATTCCCATTAAAACAATGCAGCAAATTAAAACAGAGGACTCGGGCTCAGAAATCAAGGGAATGCCTGTGTGGACGGATACATCTTCAAAAGCCGGTGGGATGCCAATACAGATGTGCCCCCCCTTTTTTATTTCAGTAAGGAATGCATCTCATAATGGCACTGCCATTTGTGAAAAAGCTTGCCTCTGCATCACCACAAGCCCAATGCAGGATGAATCATGTTCCATTGGCTTGTGCTCTTCTTGGAGCAGAGCAAAAGTATGTGAAGGGATGCCCACATGTTGATAGTGCCATGCAACACCTTACTTGATCTTGATGAAATCCACTTGGGAGCATTAGATCGAGAAACTGCCAGTGAACCCCGAGCAGTGGATCTCTCAACACTGGAACACTTAAGAAGACAGAAGGTGGATGGCACTTTCTTAGAGTGAGTAACCAAATCTTGTTAGGAGACCAGCAAGTCTTTCTTTCTTTCTTTCTTTCTTTCTTTCTTTCTTTCTTTCTTTCTTTCTTTCTTTCTTTCTTTCTTTCTTTCAGATCTACCTGGGAGGGCTCTTCAGTGGGAGGTAAGCCACAACAGAAGATTCTGGCAGTAGTTTAGTCAGGCTATGGGGAGGGTAAAGGAAATTGAACTTGTGCTGACATTTTTAAAAGTACCCCCTCATTTTAATGACCAATGCCTCTTGTTTATTTAACTTAATACTATGTTACATTGTATAGGTATAATCAGGAGCTGCTAAGTATAAAGGAACTTGAAATGTTACAAAGAAGTTTCTCAGGTGCATTGATGTGCGTGGTGTGTTAATGTGTTGCAAGCAGGCCCTCCCAGCTCTTTCCTCCATTTGGACAAATTGATTACGGTAGATTGTCACCAACACTTGAAAACACAGGAGCTAGTAGTATAACAGAAAACAAACTACTAAGAAGTTTTCCAGTTTTCGTAGAACTGGGGGAACATCCCTGCAAATCCCAGTTATTAAAAAGGCTACTTGCCCTCTTCTGGACACGTTCCAGCTTGTCAGTATCCTTCTTGAACTGTGGTGCCCAGAACTGGACACAGTACTCCAGGTGAGGTCTGACCAGAGCAGAATACAGTGGTACTATTACTTCCCTTGATCTAGATGCTATACTCCTATTGATGCAGCCCAGAATTGCATTGGCTTTTTTAGCTGCTGCATCACACTGTTGACTCATGTCAAGTTTGTGGTCTACCAAGACTCCTAGATCCTTTTCACATGTACTGCTCTCAAGCCAGGTGTCACCCATCCTATATTTGTGCCTTTCATTTTTTTGCCCAAGTGTAGTACTTTACATTTCTCCCTGTAAAAATCCATCTTGTTTGCTTTGGCCCAGTTGTCTAATCTGTTAAGGTCATTTTGAAGTGTGATCCTGTCCTCTGGGGTATTAGTCACCCCTCCCACATAAGAGAGATATTCCATGAGATGGAATGAAAATGCTGCACAACTACGCCTGAATAAGATTCTCGTTTGAAGCCAAAATAAAATTGTATTCTGCTTGCAATTCAGCATGCCAACATAAATCCGAACCTGATCTTTATTCACACCGGGATCCAGTCCAGTAACCACAGCTTGAACCAAACCACACAAGTCTTTATCTGTTGAGCTCTTCAATACCCCAGTGAATGTGAGCTATACCATGAACTTGTTCTCATACAGTTTGTCAGAAGACTGCTAACTTAACTCCAGCTGTCCATGACTCTTCAAAGAAAGGGAGTAAGAGATCACATTCCAGTTAAGAAGTTCCTTTGACTGGTTTCAAAATAATTCCTCCACTTACATTTCCAGAGATCACTCCATTACTTTGCACACAGAAGTTTGAAATGGTAAATACTGAAGACAAGGGGAGAGGAGAGATTCTTGCTGCATGGGGTAGCTCAGTTTTTGACAACTTGGAAGATTTTGAATCTAAAAACTGTGTGTTTGTGTGTCTTTTGTATTATTTTGTGGTATATATGGTTTTGTGGCATATAAATGGAAAAAAGGCCTTTATTTTGTAGTTTTTCACAATACATTACAGCTATGCTTTAGGGTTGAATAAAATTTGCAATCTCAATACATTCCTGCTTTTCTCCTCTTTGGGTATATTTGGGCCATAGGGAGCTGCTTTCCAAAATCTATTATCACATTCACACCATATATTTAAAGCACATTGTTTCCCCCATGGAATCCTCAAAACTGTAATTTACATCCCCAACACCCTTAAAAAATACAATTCTCAGGATTCTTTCAGGAAAGCCAGGTGCTTTAAATGTATGTTGTGGATTTGACCTTAAAAACAAGGGTCTTCTCTATCAGGTGTGATCTGATCGTTTAAACTGGAGGGTGTGAACTTGTATACAAACCATGTGTTCTACCACTGAGCTATGGGCCCCCCATGAATTTATATTACAAATATACGGGTCTTTTTTGAGTTAGCTGCCTATCTTCCATCAGTTCTATACCACTTTTAACTCTCATTGGTTTTCTCCCCCCCAAAAATTCTGAGAATGGTCACTTTTTGAGCATTCCCTGACCCCCTCTCTCAAAAATTATGCTAGAAATAATAATAATAATAATAATAATAATAATAATAATAATAATAATTTTATTATTTGTACCCCACCCATCTGACTCGGTTGCCACAGCTACTCTGAGCGGCTTCCAGCATATACAGAAACAAAAAAATAGTTTCCATGTAAGTCTAGTGTATGCATGTATTGTTTGACTACCGTTGCAGGAAAATACCCCCCCCCCCTTTCATTCTTCTTATAATACATAGGTTCACTATCAAAGGGGGGATCTTGGAGGATTCACCCAATGGCCATAATCCGGCAAGCAAGACAACAGGTATACAGCCTCCTCTGGCAAGGGAATTTACACCTCCAACTGTGGCAGACAGCCGACTATCTTCTACACAATGGATTTTCCTCCCAAACTGGATTGACTCAGGATCTAATCCAGGGGTCCCCAAACTAAGGCCCGGGGCCCAGATGCGGCCCATTTGCCTTCTCAATCTGGCCCGCGGACGGTCCGGGAATCAGCATGTTTTTACCTGAGTAGAATGTGTCCTTTTATTTAAAATGCATCTCTGGGTTATTTGTGGGGCATAGGAATTCGTTTATATATTTTTTCAAAATATAGTCTGGCCCCTCACAAGGTCTGAGGGACAGTGGACTGGCCCCCTGCTGAAAAAGTTTGTTGACCCCTGATCAAAGAACAGCTATCTCCTTAATAATGACTGTGAAACTTCTCTTTGTCCTGTGGAATGTAACAGGGAGGGGGTGAGAAGAGGCCAGGAGCAGCTGGCCAGGTACTCAAATTTCTACCTCTGGACCCCTCCTTTTTTGATGTATCAATGACATATTAGTGACATATTAGTGATGTATCTTTAGGGGTGTACCTTGGTGGTGGGATGCTAATAAAAAGAGAAGACCCCCTTTGTTCGGGGTCTCCATATTGCTTCACCTTGTTGCAGGTGGGGCCCTGTCGCAACAGTATTTCTCTTTAATAAAGACCAAGCCTACTGGCTGCTGTTTTGCTCTAATATTCTTGGCTGGAGTCTTGTTTTGTCCAAGGGAGCCCTCAGATTTTCCGTTAACACTACTAAACAGTAGAAATCCATGCAATTTGGGTTGTGGGAATTGCCAGATAATCACTAGGAAGATGCCCTGTAACTGAGAACTGAGTCACACAAGACACAACCAATTGTGTGGCATGTCTTTTTTATTGTTCTGCACAGCAGAAGATGAACCATTGTTCTACAAAGCAGAAGATGAACGAGGCAGTATGAGGTTGAGGGGCAGGGAAGGGATAGAGGCCCACTTGGTACCCCCTACACTAGCCTGCTGCCCTCCAGTGCGGTGGAAGATACTAGCCTTCCACCATAGCTGCCAAGTCTCCCGTATTCTCCGGGAAATCCCCGTTTTTCCAGCTGTTCTTAGCTGAAAAATGGATTTTTTTGTTTCCCCCCGGTTTATTCTGGCGCGGCGGCCATTTTGGAACTGGGCGGAGCATGCTCAGAAGCGACTTTTGATGCTGCTCTGCCCAGTTCCAAAATGGCTGCAGTGTGACTTCTGGCGCGGCAGCCATTTTGGAACTGGGCAAAGCAGCATCAAAAGTCACTTCTGAGCATGCTCCACCCAGTTCCAAAATGGCGGCAACGCTACTTCCAGTCTGCTACTTCCGGCCCGGTCCCTTATTTCTCGGACAGCAACTTGGCAGGTATGGCCTTCCACCACCATTGGAGTAAGATGCAACTTCTAGTCCAACTGTCTTCCGTAGGTGCCTTGGGTGAGGACACCATCTTGTCTTTTGCCTAAGGGCTCATTTCCTACATTGTATGGAACTGACATCCTGATGGGATGGGATCTGCAGGTGGTCTTCTCTTCCAGAGCGCAGCAATTGGCTGGCTATATAAGGGGTGAGACAGAGCTTCATGAGTTGAACCATCTGAAAAGAGTCATAATGAGGGAGTATGTCTTCTTCATCCAGAGATGCTTTCACTTCTGAATCATTTCAGGTCCAAACAGCACATCGAACACATTTCTTCCTAAGGCGAACTAAGTGAGAATACAGTCCTGGACCTTCTCCAAGTGATTGTTTGCCAGATCATAACAAGTCATAGCACTCAATAGGAAGAGGCTCATGATTGGCAGATGGCCAGGTTTCTAAAGGGACACTTGAATGGAACTTGGGGTCAGACACTTTGACTCAGCCTGATCCCCTCGCAGGGTTGTTTTAAGTACAAAATTTCCATGTAAGCTGCACTGAGCTTACTGGAGGCGGGACACAAAAGTAATATGCTACAAATGAAAAGTCACAAAACATTCAAGTTTGCCAAGCAACGACACTGTTGTTAAACAACATCCCTCAAAACCACAGGTTAATGGCGTTATTTGATCATGAGCAAAAGGTGTGGTGTGGTCCATTTGATTTGCTTCAAGTGTGCTTAACATTTATGGACATCTGCTCTAGGTCAACTATTCTTCTTGCACCAGTGATATCAGGTTATCAAATGCAAGACACATTTGGAAAATCACACTACCAAGGAGTGGAAGTTATATCATACAGCACAGAGGTTCTGCACAAAAGTGCATTTACTCTTGGAAATGTGCCGTGTTTATGGGCAGGCCCCATGCTTCAATCCAAAGAGCTAATTCATTAATAGAAACCTTCAGGAATATATGGCAAAAGGCAGCTTGACCTCTATGACTGCAGAACTCTCTTAAAGCTATATGGTTGTATGACTCCATAGGTCTCTCTTGGGTCTATCCCATATGTTACCACAATAGAGATTCTCTTCCCTACTCCGCCCATATATCAATATGGTGTTTAATTAAATAATAATAATAAGATAGTGTTTAATTAAATATATTTAATATTTAATTAAGACTCTATGTCAAATCCAATATATATATATTGGAATATATACATATATACATATACATATATATATGCTAGATCTGTCTATTGTATTGTCCTTTTAGCTGTAAAACTAATACTGCATGATATTCACCAGCCAAATCCTGTTTTTCTTAAGGGTTTTCTGTGTTTTCTTTTTTTGCACAAAAACCTTGCTTCTCCCTAGTTAAAATTTCCATCTGTGGCTTCGGTTTTAGAAGCCAGGAGATGAACAGTCAAACTGCAAAGCGAAGGCTTCTGAGTTAAAGAGCTTGCTTGAGCCAAGACTGGCAAACAGTCCTCCCAGACTGTGGAGAAGTTTTAGCTAAAACACCTTCAAGTTTGGTTATTTTATGGAGTTTGAGAAGAGTTTGGGTTTATGTAGTCAATCCATCATCAACAAGCAGCTACAGATTTCAGAGATTCGGCAGAGTAGAAATAGAAAACTGGCCATGTGTTGATGTTAGGCCTCGGCCAAGCTTGAAAACAAGCACAGCAGTTGGAGTCTGCTTCCAATGGTGACTGACGGCCATTGGGACTGGTAGGGAGGCAGGGAGACCAATAGAAGGTATAACCAGTGTCAGGCTTCAGGGAATCGGCTCCCCCCCCCGGGGGGGGCAGTAGATAAGCAGAACAAAGGAAAAGGAGTCTTCTTACCAGTTAAAAACTTTAATGATCACAGAGAGAGAATCTATTTCCTAGGAATGGCAGTGCTCCAAATTAAGAGTTCCGCCCACTTCCTCCCTATTCACCCAGGTCACTACTGCATCTTATAACCTGAGCTCGTAATCTCTGTGCTTTCTGTTTTGCCTTCTTATCAGCTCTTCTTGTCCTTGGGCTGGGCGGAGGAATGCTTTCCAGAGACAGTGAATCTGTTAACTCTCTCTCCCCCAGTGCTTCTTCTCCTAGCTGTTCCCCATCCAGTATTTCCCAGCTTCTGCCTTCTGAACTATGCCCTTCTGCAAACCAAATCTATACTTGTCCTCCTGCTCCTGGGAAGACTCAGGGGCAGTGGGAGGCTCCCACCATTCCTCCTCAGTGCAGCCCTCCTCAGCACGGTCCCTGACAGCCAGTGACAGGCAAAGCCAACTTATTCTAGTTTTGTCCCCATCCTCTTCCCTGTCTAGAGTTACCTTGGAATTCCACCTCAAAACACACACAGTCATGGGGAAAAGAAAACACCCTCTTTTGAGTTGTGTTGTTTTACATACATATAACAATCATCTGTTCCTTGTTGTTGATTAGTCATTTAGTCGTGTCCAACTCTTCGTGACCCCATTGACCAGAGCATGCCAGGCACTCCTGTCTTCCACTGCCTCCTGCAATTCGGTCAGATTCATGTTGGTAGGTTCGAGAACACTGTCCAACCATCTTGTCCTCTGTCGCCCTCTTCTCCTAGTGCCTTCAATCTTTCCCAACATCAGGGTCTTTTCCAGGGAGTCTTCTCTTCTCATGAGGTGGCCAAAGTATTCGAGCCACAGCTTCAGGATCTGTCCTTCCAGTGAGCACTCCGGGCTGATAGCCTTCAGAATGGATAGGTTTGATCTTCTTGCAGTCCATGGAACTCTCAAGAGTCTCCTCCAGCAACTGTTCCTCAGCAGGTTTTAAAATTAGGTAAATACAACACCTGATGTACAACAACACATCACATAATACACCGTATGAGGCTTTATTTCACCCGGGTCAAAGACTCACATTGCCACACACCCTCACACATTTGCATACAGCCTCAATGGTGCCCCTGTGGAGGCTTCACCAGGGGCTAGCTTACCTGTAGCTACAGTTCTGCCACCCCTTAGAATCATAGAATCATAGAGTTGGAAGAGACCACACGGGCCATCCAGTCCAACCCCCTGCCAAGCAGGAAACACCATCAAAGCATTCTTGACATATGCCTGTCAAGCCTCTGCTTAAAGACCTCCAAAGAAGGAGACTCCACCACACTCCTTGGTAGCAAATTCCACTGCCGAACAGCTCTTACTGTCAGGAAGTTCTTCCTAACGTTTAGGTGGAATCTTCTTTCTTGAAGTTTGAATCCATTGCTCCGTGTCCGCTTCTCTGGAGCAGCAGAAAACAATCTTTCTCCCTCCTCCATATGACATCCTTTCATATATTTGAACATGGCTATCATATCACCCCTTCATGTGCTGCAGCTGACTTAATCCATGAAACATTATGCCACAATAAATCTAGTCTGCCGCAAGACTCTGCTGTTTTTTCCTTTCCATTTGTTGGGACTTTCTAGGGTCTGGATTGCCCTGCGGAGTCACTTGACACTAGTCAGGCTGGGCCTATGGAGCTGAGTCTGTTCTGGTGCTGCTGGAGAACTAGAGTGCTACTGGTGCAGAACTTACAGGGCCAGCCCTGCCCATAGGCACTGTGGAGCAGGCAGGGAGTGGTGGCAAGGTACTGAAGTTCAGAGTTATGTGTGTCACACTGCCTGCCCTAAGTCTTCTAATATTCAGCTGCCCACCCAGGCAGTTTCTGTGCTTTGAAGGGGTGGCAGTCATCTTGTCCTTTGCCTCAGGCAACAAAATTTCTTGGGCCAACCCTGAAAACCTAAGGCTTCCATCTGTTCTTTGGCCTCTCGTGTCAGTCTGTTTTGAAATCTCATACGTCATAGTTCTCCTTGTGCTGGGGTAGAGAATGTGGGCAGGGAGTCACACGACGTCATTTATGCTCCAAGCCATCTTCTGCAGGACTCTTCAGGCCTGTGGGAATGGTGGATGAAATAAAAGGAAAGCTAACTGAATTTTGGTTAAATGACTTTCCAGTCTGTGACAACATTCCCTAAAACATTGCTGCCTTCCTTGCTCATGTCCTTCAGTTTGACAGAATGTTTTGCACAAGTAACGGATTTTAAGTTTTTGGCCACAAATCGACTTACACTAACACATTAACCTCCTTGTCCCAAAGCAGAGCTCACAGGTGTTCCTTAGTATATGTTTGGAATGCATGGCCTTGAATTTTACAAGGGTTTGTTGCCAACTTTTTAAATAGAATCAAGCTTGCTTGCAAGTCTGTTTCAGGTATGTGCTCTAACAAAATCATCTCCTGGCTGAAAATTGTTGCCCCCCCCCCTCTGAAGATGGAATTCATTTTCTCTTGCAAAGCTGCCTAGGTTAAGTGGTCACTGGCCAGGGCCTAGAATCCAATTTGATCTTGAATAGAGCTGTGTTTTTTCTTTTTAATCTTTCCAGTGAAGCTGGTCCTTAACCATATGGCCAGAATTCAGTGGTACCGTAGAATGCATGGGTTGTATTCATGATGTCTCAGACTCAACCTCTGGCCTCTCTAGTTAAAGGATTTCCAGTACAAAGGATGGGAAGTAGGTTACGTGCGTGCGTGTGTGTGAGAGAGAGAGAGGGGGGGAGGGAGGGAGGGACTGAGCTCTAGATCAGGCATCCCCAAACTTCGCCCCTCCAGATGTTTTAGACTTCAATTACCATCTTCCCCAACCACTGGTCCTGTTAGCTAGGGATCCTGGGAGTTGTAGGCCAAAACATCTGGAGGGCCGCAGTTTGGGGATGCCTGCTCTAGATCTTTTGTGTCTCATGTCCCTAGCAATGCCCCATTTGGAAGGAATTTTCTGGAACCCTAGAAAAGCAACTTCCAATCAAAAAGCCAGTTCAAATGGTTTGAAGATAAAATGCCTCCTTGTCTTTTGTGGTTATCCCTGACCATTATAACTGCCTGGTGTGTGATTTACAGTGCTGTCTTACTCACAAGGTCCATTGAGTGTGATGGGACTATGAGTTCACTCCCTCTTTTTGACCCTGCTAAAAATAAGACTCTGTCTCTCAAAACCCGTGTGTAACTAGGATGACCCTTAATCACAGTGGAGTTTGCAGTAGTTGTGTTTCTCTGTTGAGCAAATGTGTGCAAATTTCAGGTCTAATGTAGAGTGCAGAAGCTCCCAATAACTTTAAACGCATGAACAGCACAAATTAGAATGTCTCTGAAAAGTCGCTGTGGTGCCAGGATGTGGTCATTTGTGATCTCAGCATGTATTCAGGCGCTCTCCAGAACAGTTAACTGCTCTTAAATCTCCTGAAAAGATCACTGTACTGATTTCATTAGCCACTGTGTAAATCACATTTTTAAAATAAAAATACAGCATTGTGTGAATAAACTCACAGGTTGCTCACACACCTTTCCCTTTCTTCCCTCCTTATATTTTAAATAAGGTTCACTGGGAAAGATGGAAAGTTCAGAAATAATACCAGTACTCTCCCACCCCCATTTTCTCTACTCAGTCTTGGCAGCATCAACTGCAAGATGACTACAACTTTTGAGAGCCGTGAATTGCATGGACTCCATCTGGTTCTCTGGGAAAAGAGCCTTCATATGGAAGTGGTTAATTAATGAAGTCACAATCTGGTTCCTTTTTCCATTGAGGAAGAAACCTGTGCCAGTGCTATATTGTCCATGCCAAATACAGTCTCTCTCAAACTTTCAAACTGGTGTGTACAACCAAGGCTCAATAAAACAAAGTCCATATTGTGACATTTTGTGGCGGTGTCGTAAACCCTACCGATCATAGACAAATGGTGTAAGATCTGTGGATAAATCATTAAGGATGCAATCCTATGCATACCTATTTGAGAGTAAGTTTAACTGAACTCATTGGGCTTAGTTCTGAGTTGACACGTTTACAGGGCCGGCTCTAGGTAGAGTCCTGGTGGTGCGGGGCGCCAGGGCGCTGGGCTGGTAGGCGGGATGCTGCGCGGTGAAGTCGCGCGGAAGCCATGCTGCGCCCTGCGAGGGCGGGGGCGCCGGAGCGATCTCTGCCCCTCAGCGCCAGGGCGCCCGACCTGCTCGAGACTGCCCTGCACGTTTAAGCTCACATACCATGCCAAAGTTTTGTTTTTTAAAACCCCATAGCTACTTACTCCTAAGCACAGGTTCCCCACCTCACATTTAAAACCTAGAAGATGAAATTGTGTGATGGAAACGTCAAACCTCCTGCATGAATACTACAGAAAACACCACTGATGCATCTGCAGCAATTATGCCTAAAGTGTGGAACAGCCCTAAAACCTAATAGCAATGTGATCCACTGAATCTGGTTACCTGATTGACAGTTCACATCTTACCTGAGGCGTGATTCTATGGTGGTGGTGGGAATCCTTTCTTAAACTGTGATAATGGCTTGGTGTGTTCCTCCAGGTGAGGTGCATGTTGCCGTAACCACAGGCTCCATTCCCTATTTAGTTGGGCACTGCAAAAGTGGGTGCCCAGGTGAAGGCTTCACCACCTCATTATTACACTGGAGTGAAAAATAAATAGGAAAAGCTTGAAACATGCTTGTGTGAATCAGCCTTCTTGCTTCTTGCAGTTACCATGGATTTCTATACGAGTATGTGTGTGAAACACTGCGAAGGATTCCAGAAAGTATAAGGACAATGAAAGACACTTCTAATTTTGAACAATTTACCACAGCAGTTACTAGCCAGTATATGTGGATGACTATGGAGGTTTGGTGAGTTTTGGAATGGGGTGTGGAAGTTTTAATAAAAATGTTCCCAATCATGTGTCCTATTTTTTTATGTATTATGTGAGGAAGACTGAAATATATGTGCATGAGATTATGCAGTGGGAATTACTGCACCATTAAAAAAAGTTTGGGAGGAATCATGTGCACATTGCATGTGTGAAAGACAGCAAAAAGTTAGGTTGAGCCTGAGATTTTACAATGGGACTTAATGCCTATGCGAGACACATGTGCGAGTTTGTTCCAAGTATGAAATCACTGCTTTTTCACACAACTTCCTATGGAATCAGTTAAAATGCTGGAAATCCTGTACTTTTGTGGCACAGGTTTTACTTGCCAACCAGGATCAAAGAATGCGGAAGGATAAGAATCACAGCAGGGGTACATATGTATGTGTCAAAAAGTACCAGTATGAACATCTATACAGTAGGTTTTGATGTCCGAGCAGCATGATAAGACAACTGTGCTCTGCCATAATTAGTTATGTAGGTCCTTTACCACCAGTCCATCATCAGGACTACCATGTGGCAATGAGGGCAGCAAAATAGGCATACTTTGGTGCCTCTGTTGCATCCTTGAGTAGCCATCCAGAGGAACTCTCCAGCAGAGGCAAACTTTGATAATATTGCCCTGGGCAAGGACAAAATTTGTCGTCTTCTTCCCTCTCTCCTTCTGTTCTACGCATGCTCTCAAGTCATAGCTTTGCACCCCCTTGGCTTGGTGCCCTGTGCAGGGGGACCACTGCTCTCCAGGGAGATCTGGTGATAGTTTTCTGTGCACACCAGGAAAGCCTTGAGGGTCCACTGCAACATGTTTGCACAGCACTTTTGAGGATACAGTAGTCACGTGTCTTCCGAACAACCTTGATGTTCCTCTCCTGCATGCCATTTCCCACCACTTCTATATTACATGACTCTGGGTGCGGCTTGTATTTCATTAATGGGCTTACTACTGCAGTTTGCTGTTTCCATGATTCTTGTGAGCCCTTCAGTGTCCATCTTTGGGTGAAGAAAGATGGGAGTTAAATAATACACACAGGTGTACAAAAGAAAACACAGTTAAGAGTGAGCACCAAAGAGGCAAAAAGCCCCAAAGGTTAAAAGAAAAAAGGCCTGTGCTGCTTTTTTTCGGGGGGGGGGGAAGGGGAAAAATATTTTTCACATAGTAAATTAAATTAATAACTTCACAAAGCAAATTAAATTAAGAATCCCCTCTCCCTATTCTCTCCCTTTCCCTTGCATGTCTTTTCTTTTTCCCACCTCAGAACTTATGGAATAAAATAATATGAAATATGAAATAAAAGGGGGAACAGCCATTACTTCATGTTGTAACATCTAATTCACTGGGCGGTCTCTTGTGAATGTGCTTTTCCTTTATGAGGTAATGTGGCGTGTCTTGCCTTTTACACCTGAGGGCAGAGAATATATATTTCCCACCTTTTACACCTGAGGGCAGAGAATATATATTTCCCACCTTTTAAACTATCTGTACGTAAGTGGCTGTGGGAATTCCCCCGCCCCCTTTCTAATAAACATATCCTCTAAGGAAGCAAGCAGCTAAATAAAACGATTTCTAAATCCTGGGATTGAAAGCCGCGTATGAACGACACCCTTCACCCAGGTCGTCCGCCTCAGCGAACTGGTGACCGAGAGCGAAAGGCGCTTTTAAGGCCAACCTGAGGCGAAGAGGGTCGCTCGCTTTCCCCGCCCTCCGCGCGCGAGCCCCGCCCCCAGCTCCCCCAACCAATCAGACTCGGATCTGTTAGCGGTTGAGCACGGGGCGGAGGCCAAGAAACTCTGTGGGCGGAGCTCCGGGTGGTCACGTGGCGCAGGCGAGGCGGGAGGGGAACCCGGCAAGATGGCGAAGGTCTCGGACATGTACGATGTCACTTGGGAAGGTAACTTGCCGGCCGCCTGGTCGTGGTGTGTGTGTGTTGGTTTAGCGGGAGCGAGAAGGGGAGGACCGGGGTGAGGTGTGGGCGCAGCGACAGCAGCTTGGGGGGGGGGAGTCGGCCGCCGCTTCAGATGGATAGCCGAGGCCTTGCTAGCGCCTCCCCTCGCCAGGCGAAAAAGCCCCAGCAACTTCACCGTCTCTCTCTCTCCCCCCTCCCCGCCCCGCGTAGTTGGGCTGGGAGTCCTTTAGGTGGCATTCTCGAAGCTGATCTACGCACAGAATTAACCCCATAATGGCCTCGACCCCGTGGGCCTTGCAGGGCTGCTTACCTGGTGGGATTTACGTCCGAGTAGGAACGTACGGAATGGCGATCTCAAGGAGTTTACAGCCTTCCTTTTTCTCCTGTCCTGTCGTAGTCACAGTTAGGGAGGTACAAAAACGCAACGAGACAAGGACCAACTTAACCTTTCCCCCTAGCATGAGCGTACGTAGCCAGGATTTACCGGTATGTTAGGCGGACAGGATACTCCCCTGTCACCATCCTTTGCCTGGCTCTGCCTAGCAGATTCGGAATGAAATGTCTGGACAAAAGTTGTTTTAAATTAACATTCTTTTGACCCCAAGTGCTCAAAAATATCTGTCAAAATCTTTCCACAATTTATACTTTTAGTTAAGTTTGTTTTTATTATTTACTTGATTCGGGAGGCAGCTGCCCCCCTGGCTATACCCCTAGTCCTGTTTTCAGTGAATTGAGGTTTTTCTTTTTCTTTAAACCCACATTGGAGATTGAGGATGCAGAGCTTGGAGGTGAAGGTGAAGACTCTTGCCCCATCTGCCTTCATTTCCTTTCATCCTTCTTCCTAACTAAAAATTGATAAATCTACACATTTACTGTCACTACTTCATTGGCTGTCGGCCTCCCCCCTACTGTTAAAATTTGGGATTGTATGCCCTTTGGGGCAGGGAACTTTGGCAGTGGGGGTCAGAGAGAAGATAATGAAACTTTGTAAAATGTCAGGTGCAGTGATGGGGCTTTATAAGTACGTAATGTATGAGCAAGGCC
Organism: Zootoca vivipara; assembly: GCF_963506605.1. Classification (NCBI taxonomy): domain Eukaryota; kingdom Metazoa; phylum Chordata; class Lepidosauria; order Squamata; family Lacertidae; genus Zootoca; species Zootoca vivipara. Next base: position 19,160,666 of record NC_083283.1, on the reverse strand, counting down.
CTGTGAGCAGCAGCTGAATAAACCCAAGGACATGGTTGTATTTTGTTATAATCATGCAGTTGTTGGCGACTGCCTTGAACATCACTTGATGGGTCGCAGGTTTAACTTAATAACTAATAAGTTAAAGTATAGCTCTGTTGTAGGTACAGTATTTCTTTTAGATCAAGGTCCTGCCTATGATGGATGTGTATATGTAATTTAATGAACTGAATAGAGTGAAAGATTATGAGTCACGGGGGTAGGGCTTATAAACTTAATAGTGTTTAGCTTACTTTTTGTTGCTATTTTGTTAATATTGTTTTATAGATTATAAATGCCTTTTTGATTTGATAATCGTATAATATGACTTAACACAGGACTTGTGATACTCTGTTCTGTTATTGTTATTCGTTTCTTGTAAGCCACTTTGGGATTCATTTGGATGGAAAGTGGCATAGAAATGCAGGAAATAAAATCAAAACCAAATCAAATAATCATAGTAAAATAATGCAATAGAGGAGTTCATTACAGTACTGCATGTTTGAAGAGCTTTACAATGCTTCATGTCCAATATATTTGCTTCCATATTGCAGTTGAGGGCTTGAGGCTTGGACAAAAGTAGATTGCCAAGGCCAACCAAAACCTGGGTTTTCCTGTTTTTCAGCTTGTACTTTTAGCTGCTACATTGTAAGCATATACATCTATGGTAGAGCAACGAGGCTGTGGTCAGTCTTAAGATTCTTGCAGATTCATTTTGTGCATATTTACTTGGAAGAAAGATCCACTGAGTTCCAATTAAGGGCATGCGGGATTGCAGTCCTAATCTGTTGCTTTCTTTGTTGTTTCTGAATTATTTCTTATGCTTGTATATAGTTCTTACTTGAGTGTTAAATAAGAATTCAAACTAGAGCAGGGTTTTCCAAAGTGTGGCCTGTGGACCACCAGTAGTAGTCCACAAGCTTCATTCAGATTGTCAGTGGCATGTCCGCATCAAATATTTATAATGATTTTAATTGTGTTTTTATTGCCTTTTATTTCTTGTATTGTGTTTTATTGTATTACAATTTAAATTCCTTAGATAAAAATGCAATTAAAAACTATACAGCATCTAATACAGGCATCCCCAAACTGCGGCCCTCCAGATGTTTTGGCCTACAACTCCCATGATCCCTAGCTAACAGGACCAGTGGTCGGGGAAGATGGGAATTGTAGTCCAAAACATCTGGAGGGCCAAAGTTTGGGGATGCCTGATCTAATAGAATGCTTTACAGTTGCTACTACAGGCAGAAAAATCATTAAGTAGTTCAACAAGATTTAACTAGATTTCTTTATTAATATGCATACTTATCTACTTCATAATGGAAACCTAATTGTATCTGCTTTCAAAGCAGTAGAAATAAAATGCAGAAGATTATTGCCATCCATTTCCCTCAGAGTGGCAGTATTTAAATGGGATTTAATTTTTAAAACATATTTTATAACCTGTCCAGTATCACAGTACAGTCGTACCTTGGATCCCGAACGCCATGTTTGCAAACATTTTTTGGTTTGCAAACGTTTTTTGGAACCCGAATGTCCAACAATGGCTTCCAATTGCCTGCAAGAGCTTCCCACAGCCACTCGGAAGCCGCACCTTGGTTTCCGAACGTTTTAGAAGTGAAACGGACTTACGGAACGGAATCTGTTCAACTTCCGAGGTACCACTGTACTGTCATGTATTACTAGCATTACTTGTTATTGTAATTCCATGGAGGATCAAAAGACTAAACAGGTTAATCCCTAGAGGCAGATCACCCAACTGCCAGCTCCCTATATGCAAACAGCATCTACAGTATTGTTAAGAAGATACTTGAGCAATGGGGGTAATATTTCCATATGCTTGTGTCCCATGTTGGTAACCTCTGTAGGAAGCAGTTGTGTGTGTTGGGCAGAGGTAATTCCTGCTGCATTGGTTTTTCCAGGTCCCTAAAATGTGGCAATATTGATGTTGTAATTATTTATTAAATTTCTAAACCACCATTCATTTGATGATCACAGGGCAATTTACAATCTAAAAACACAAAAATGCATAACAATAACAATAACAAACAAAAACAATACCCCCCCCCAGTTTAAAATGCCATCAATAGTTTAATTAACCAGTGTATAGTTGTCCCACAATTTATACACATTTAACTTGTGCACATTCAGCTTTACACACATGGCAAAAAACAACATTAATAAAAAGGGGCAGAAAGTGGGCGGGGTTCTGGGGGAAATGGTTTTGGCAATCTCACCTGCCATTGAACCCGTTGGGTTTTGATTGTACGTGATTCTGGGTTTAAGGTGTGATCCCTGGAAAGTAACCCCCACGTAAGTTGCAGGTTTTCTGTAGTTCAGGGAACAATCACTTTCATAAAACTAGTTTGTATTGTTCTTAAAATAAACTGTGAATGGAGATTTTGTAATAGTTTCAAATACAATGTTGACACTCAGAAATGCATGCAGTTGATGCTCTGTCAGTTATCCAGAATTGCCATCTGGGCATGCTCGAGATAATACCAGGCCTGCTTATATAGTCATTGTTAATCAAAGCCTCTGTTCATTGCTTTCCAGTCATTAAATATTTCACATGTGAGTTCTTTAAGAACTCTTGAGTGGTTGCTGTCTGGACCCAGTGAATTGTCCATTTTTAACATGTCATTAAGGCCTAAAACTCTCTCACCACTATTTGCCTTCGTTCCTCAGACTCCCTTCCTGAAAAGGTTTGTTTAGGCACAGAGATCTACTTTACATCTTTCACTGTGAAGATGGATGCAAATAATTCATTCAATTTCTCTGCAGTATCCCTTTCTTCTAGCACACCTTTGACTCCCTTGTTGTCTAGAGGTTCAACCATTTCCTTATCCGGCTTCCTGCTTCTAATGTACTATACTTAAAGATTTTATTTTGATGGTTTTTAGCAGTGCACTCATTTGTTTTTCATCCCTTATTGTCTGCTTGTATTTATTTTGCCTAAGTTTGTGTTCCTTTTTGTTCTCCTTATTTGAGCAAGTCTTCCACTTTCTGAAGGAAGCTTTCTTGCCTCTCCAGTTGATTCCATGATCAACTTTTTTAGGGCGCAGTCTATGCAAGTCTAATCGAAGTCATTAGTACAGTGCTTCCTCCTCTGCATGTCTCTACTTTTATTCTTCATCTTAATTAAAAGGGAGAAGGATGTGGCATGTGCCAAGTCCTGAGGAGGACCAGATAGAGCAACCTGGATGAAATATGTGTAATGTTTTTTCTTTCTTTTAGAGCAGGCATAGGCAACCTTGGTTCTCCAGATGTTTTGGAACTACAACTCCCATGATCCCTGACCACTGGCCCTGTTAGCTAGGAATCATGGGAGTTGTAGTTCCAAAACATCTGGCGAGCCAAGGTTGCCTAGAGAGTTGGAAACAATATTCAGATTGTAGCCTATGAAAGTACAGTATAGGAAAAGAAGTACAGAATTTAACACAGTGTACAAAAATTATTTGTGAGGATTTCTTGAGTCATTCAGTGGCCTGATAGGCATGTAATAACAAGCCAGAATTATTAGTATTCATTTCATTTCTCTCCTGCTTTATATTTTTAAGAGAAAAAAGTTGTTTACAACATATTAGAACATCAAATAAAACAGTCCAGAATAAAACATTACCGAAGAAAGTCAAATATAAAGTATAGTACCTTCAAAGCAACATAATGAGCTGGAAACTAAGGAACAAAGGAAGTCAGATGTAAAATGCAAATGTTAAATATCATAACTAAGAATAAAGTATTATCATAAGCATAGAACTGCTGCTGTTGCTACCAGTCCTGCCAATGGTAGTTCATAGCGGGCCTTGGCTGTGGAAGCACAGGCTGAGTGACCTGGGTCTGCCCTAAGAGACAGCCAAGATGTTCCCTCGTCTCTTCAGCATCCACAACTTTTATAGCTGGAGTCAGTCAGGGTCCCGTCCTCCCAGGCCCTTCCAGGAGTTACTGCCAAGAATTTACCAGAAGTCAGGAAGCATCCTGGTGCACACTGCTAACATTGCACCCGTCCCCTCCTCCGTTTGCCACACTGTGAGGAAATAAACTACCGTAGAGCACTAGCAAGCCATTACTTGCAAACCAGGGCAGTAGCTTTGAAACTTAATTCCACAACTTGTTTTCATGATTAAATTTGGCTGACATCATCAGATCTGGGCCAGTACCACCATTGTGACAAGCTGAAAGTTGATATTGTTTCCTTACAGAAATCACCAGGCTGTACTAGGCTGCAATTTCTGCATGATCACTTGGGAGGGACCCTTCCTTCTAAATAAACATGTACAAGGCTAACACTGTCAGACATTTAATGTGTTTGTTTCTTATATTAAGTGATCAAATGACAAAACATGGCCTGTCTCAAATTTTTCCATCACTAGATACCCTATACTTTAATATTCAGTCATTATTACATTTGAGAGATATAATGGCATGGAGGCTTTAATAGTGGCTGAGTAAATTCATGGAGGAAACTTCCATTATTTTGTGTATGTTTGGACTGTCACTCCTTGCACTACATTTGAGATTCAATCACATTCTTTTGAAGTGACAGGAAGACCAACAGCTTCAGTCTTGTCTTTTTCTATTAAAATGTAATAAAAATATAAGTTGTTTTGCATTTAAGATGTCTATAAAATACAGTGGTACCTCGAGTTACAAATGCCTCAGGTTACAAACGCTTCAGGTTACAAACTCCGCTAACCTGGAAGGGTTACCTCGAGTTGAGAGCTTTGTCCCAGGATGAGAACGAAAATCATGTGCTGGCGGCAGCAAGAGGCCCCCATTAGCGAAAGCAAACCTCTAGTTAAGAACAGTTTCAGGTTAAGAACGGACCTCCAGAATGAATTAAGTTCATTACTAGAGGTACCACTGTATAGGCCTACTAAAACAAATCAAAGAAGTCCCTATGGCTTTTTCATCATGTAAAATTGATCATTAATATCTCTCTCTCTATTCAAGATAAAGGGCTGTGTCTGTGCTTGTGTTGCTGACCCCATCTAACTTGCCAACCACCACTCTTGCCTCCCCCCCCCCCAATTTAGAAACTGATATATGAAAACTAGGAGCTAAATGGCACCTTTAACCTAGGTTATGAGTGCAACAACGGAATATCTAGGCACACTTTTTATAACAAGAGCACAAAGCTGAAAATGAATGAACTGCAGCTAAAATATTATGTTATTTTTTTCACATGGTCTAGTCCTTCCCTTGCCCACCCCCCCTAATAAAGATCTGTTCTCCGGTCTTCAGAAAGTAGCTGGAAGTGGGGAGGCCGAAAAAGCTCCTCCCTCCCTTCCACTCTGCAGTTTTAATCTGAAATCTTAGGTGCAGTACTGCACCCAGAGCTCAGAAAGTGCTTGCACTAATGAAATTCCCTGCCGCAAAATGCGCCTGTAACAATGCGAGTTTCAAACACTGCCTCCCCCTTTATGACTCACAACCTCCCTGCTTCCCTTACACTCCAGTGGCAGCCAATGAGGCAGTGAGTGTGGGGCTCCATTGCTTTCCTGGCTTCCCAACACTATGGGCTCCATTGCTTAACATGAAGGGGAAGAGCAAGGCATGGGGAGCTTGATGCATGATGTCAGAGCCAATCTGACTCTCCTGCCACCGTGCAGTGCCTCAAACTCCTTGTGCTATATGCCTCCCCTTCTTGGTAAGTGACCTGCAACTGGACAGCAGTTTCCATCGGTGGTGGAGAGTTGGAGGGAAGTGGCGGGTGGCATCAAAGCAAGACTGGGAAGCAGTTCCTGGGGAGCTGCCCCAGCCTGTCTTCAGTGTTCCTCCATGGTTTGTTAGACCATTACTTCTCTCTTCAGTGCCCCTGCCACTAAGGGAGGCGGGCTGGTGAGCTATGGTCACTCTGTGTAGTTCGTAGCACCACCTGTCCGTGCTCAAGCAAATTGCAGTGTGGCAACATCCTTATGTAGGCAATTTATAAAGGGTGAAAAAAGGCATAATTGGGCAAGATATAACATTTTGAGTTCATAATGACTTTCAGGTCCACCTTGATTGATTGATTGATTATATCACCTTGAGTTTGAGGTGGATTTTTATGTCTGCTGCCAGTGCTGTTTGGTTATTTATACTGTACATATTTTTCAACTCAAACTGCCATGCTTTTTTGTAGTCTAGCTTTCTGTGTTCTTGTCAATTATTTATTCAGACACTGCTTTTTTCTGTGTGATTTTGGATGCTTTGAAAGTGTGATTAATAAGGATTTAAAACTTCCCCATTGGTCTTTTCCTCATAATAGATGATGTAATGTTCATGAAGTGTAATGATCACCCTATTTAAAAAAATAGTTAAATGTGTACATAAATGTTGCCATATTAATTTTAGATATAATTTTAATTTTTGTATACTCCCTCAGACCATACTTTTATATTAGTTTAGGGAATAGTAGTGAAAATATCTATATACATTGCTATTCCAATTTTATAATTCTTACTGAAATAGAAAGCAACCAACGGCCTTGCAATAATCTGTAGTTTATAGGAATAATGAAAACAATCCAAGAGTTCCCAGATGAGGCAATAGAAGAAAACGATCTGTTTCGTAGCTAACACAATGAAGCAATAATAGTATATACTCGTTTTGAGATGAAACTTATTCCTACTTCTCTTCAAGACTCAAAGCATGTTCCGTTATATGTTTGTGTTGGGAAATATTACCCAAAGCAATTACAAAATACAGCCAAATCTTTCATAGAGGCAGGAGGCAAGTTGAAGGAGTAATAATCATAAGTGTGCATTATGACAAAAATAATAAAATCAAACAGAACTTGACAGGTTCAACTCCATTATGCATTAAGCCTGAAATTCAGCATTTTGTACTGTATTAAGTTTTTGGCATCCATAAAGGCAGCAACACAATAATCAGTGAGCACCCACATGCTTTGAATATGATCAGTTACCCCAGTGCTGAAAGAGTGATCTTGAAGAGCAAGAGGAGAAAATTTTGACTTTAGACATTGGCCCGATTCATCCATCCATCATGGTACTCCAAACTATGGCTTAACATGAACAAGCAGGCATGGTTGGTGAACACTGCTCAGATCACGCCTGCCCCATTTCTCCCTATCCCAAGTCAGGAAGAAACAAATTAGTGCTGGCTTAGTGCTACATGTGAACCACCACTTGTGGTTTGTTTGTCTCCAAATAAACTGTGAGAGGATTCCAAGATTTCTTTTTGTTTGGGTTTGTTTTCTCCTGGCTTCAGAAAGGGAAGAGTGTGGCTTGTGTGATTTGAGCAACCTGCATCAGCACACTTACTCATTCATAGACACAGCTTGGCTTACAACACAAGAATGGGCCATCTTTACATGTCTTTAGCAGCCAGGCATGTTTGTAATGTTGTACACCGCATGTTTGTAATGTTGTACATTGAACAAATAAATGAAATAAATAAATGGCTTGCAAACGGATTGCACATTTTGCACTTTTGAATGCTACTGATCAGTATTAAAAGGTAATGGTAGATGTGCTGGAGAGTTCATGATGTGCTGGTTTTTTCACTGTACAGTGGTACCTCGGTTTATGAACACAATTGGTTCTGGAAGTCTGTTCGTAAACTGAAGCGTTCATAAACTGAAGCGAACTTTCCCATTGAAAGTAATGGAAAGTGGATTAATCCGTTCCAGACGGGTCCGCGGAGTACTCAACCTGAAGCGTACTTAACCCGAAGCATGGGTGTAATTGGTTACGGAAGTCTGTTCATAAACTGAAGCGCTCATCAACTGAAGCGAACTTTCCCATTCAAAGTAATGGAAAGTGAATTAATCCAGATGGGACCGCGGCGTTCGTAAACAAAAAATTTGTAAACCGAGGTGTTCATAAACCGAGGTTCCACCGTATAAGGGATAAGACTCATTAGCTAATACTTGAAAACCTAAAAGTTTCAATGTTTATTTTATTTTCCACAAACGTAATTTCAAAGCTAGAAACTTTAAACAATTATTATCAAACAGAAAATGCATATACCAGTTCATTTCAGAAATGTTGATTAGGAATTGTCATTCCACTGTTTCATTTTCATTTTTCAGAGATGCGAGATAAAATGAGGAAATGGAGGGAAGAGAACTATCGGAACAGTGAGCAGATAGTGGAAGTTGGAGAAGAATTAATTCATGAATATGCAGCTAAGCTTGGCGATGACAGTAGGTCAAAGCTATTTCACATCTCTTGCCGTCTTTATTCTGTGCAGCTGCTTTTATTATTACCTGATTGATTCTCCTATTACACCCTCAATATTATTTTTCTTTTACTTCACTTTTCTTGTGCATGCTGATGTATGGTACGCCCATAAAGCTCAACATCTGCCAGTTTTCCTGACTCTTGATCTGCTTTCCAACTTAAGGGTGTGGGCAGGGAGATGTATACCTAATTGGATGTATAGCCTGGCCCGCTAGTCATGCAAATACGTTTGAGAGAACCCTTGGGCCAAGCATCCTTGGCCAAATTTCACTCATTGGTTGTCTTCACTCGTTTGAAGGATGGCTAAGTTTTGAAATGGAGACAGAAGGTTATTCCTGAAATTTAACCATAACTTCAGCTACGTGGAATCAATATAAGAGTTGCTTTTATTATAGCGTCAGGCATGAGAGTCTAGGGCGTGCCTGGATTTTCATTATATACAATAGCTCTACATCATTTGGGGGGATCGTAAGTGCACAATACTAATTCTCCCCAGACAGAAACTTGGCACAGAGCATTTTATACCAGAAGGGAATTGTTTAAAAAGAAAGTCACAATAATGCAATACCTCTTTTTATATAAGCACAGGATAAAGCATCAGAGTGTTTTATGGCAAGAAAACTGTATAAAGTTGACTAAGGCTCTTATGTAGGCAGGAAGGGAATAAGTATCAGTGATTTGTTTTTAATGAGCTCATTCTACTTTCTCTTTCTTTCCTTTCTATAACTTAGTTAACCTAATTCAGACAGTATGAGCAGTTCATTTTTGGCAAAGGTCTCAAAGATCAGAACGGGTGTACCCTTCTTTATTTAATTTTAGGAAGTTTTGGTCTCAGTAACACTGACATTATACAAAGAGAGAGAGGGGAGCAATATTTCTGAAATGGGTTCATTTCTTAGAACACTCAACCAGAGGTCTTTCAGTTTGGGATGTTATCAAAATATATTACTAATATATCTCATAATGATGAGCATTAGAATATTTTTTTCAGAAAACAACTTAGTGGGGAAATTCTGTCCATTCAGATGTTACTGAACTGCAATGCCCATTAGCCCTAGCAAGCATGCCCAATGGCCAAGGATGATGAGAGTTGTAGTTCAGCAACATCTGGAGGGCCAAAGGTTCCCCAAACCTGGCTTCGGTATACACCTGAAAGTTGCATATAATAGCACAGCACAGTCATTTTCTTATTTGGTTTTGAGATCTAAAATTTGAAGTGTCCAAGAAAACAGGCTTGCATATGTTGTCTCCCGAGTTTAATGTAAACTCAGTGGGTGATAGAAAGGGCAGTGATCTCAACAGGGAAGTTGAGTGTGCTGTTTTTCATCGCCCTTCACTTAGTGAATTTATAAATGAAACATATTTACTTCACTCGTTTTGTCTTTTCTGAGAATCACAGACAACAGTAGATTCCCTAATTAATAGTGTTCATATGATGTATATGAATGAATCCTCCATATGTTCCCTGGTGTCATATCCATTTTTGTTTCCAGAGGCTATGTAGTTTCTATTCTAAGAAAGCAATCTGATTTTAATCAAGAAGGCATAGAACATAATATCCACACATTCACTGAAGTGGTAAAAGCCAAAATGAGAGTGATTGTTGTGTTGTCTGGGAAAAGTAGATTTTCATTGAGAGGCAAACTTTTAGTTTTTACACAGAACAATTCTAAGTATGTGTGTATCACAGAAATTTGTCCACTTGTCTATTTCATGTGCATGCCTTTCCTCTTGAACGCCAAACACTCTCAGTATAATAGGGTAGTTTTATTTATTATTATTCATTGTCATTTACAAGAGAGCATTATATAACTGTTATAATGTACAGTTTCAGCCAACATGATACCCTTTATTCATACAACCATTTACCCAGTCTCACTCACCACCCTCATCAGGCATAAATGCAAAACTCAGTTTAAACATCTGTGCCCACCATAGTGCTGTATCTCCTTTACATTTCCCCCCACTTTGTGCCACCACTGTCAAAATTGGTGATATCTCTGGGAGCTACAAAAAATTGATTGGGGTCCTGATCCAGCTCTCAGGCCAGGGTTTAGCCATCCCTGATGTAAAGGAAAAATTGGAGAAGAACAGAACACCAGAATTGGTGAAAGCGTCCCCTAAAAACTGTTGTTCTGCCCAACCTCCAAAGTGCTTTTTGAAATTGGGGGAGCTGTGAATCATTTCCATAGTTGGTTTGATATCATAAATAGCTATTCTGGTGTAGTAATATTGCATTGTAATATGGAGCACTTTACAAAAATGCTTATGCAGCATAAGCGAACAGTATAGCTTTTAAAAGTGTTGAGTAACACATATTAATTTTGACCACTAATTATGACAGATTCATGATTTTATAAGAAACGAAAGAGAATGTAATTTGTTTTATTGCTCTTTAGGTGTTTTGAAAAACATACTACCTCACTTCATATGACAGATGTATTTTTGTGTGTTTTCTAGTCTGGATAATATACGAGCAAGTGATGATTGCTGCATTGGACTGTAGTCGGGATGACTTGGCGCTGGTAAGTAGTCCAGCTGACCTCTGCTGCAAATGTAATGGCTTGGAACACTGCTTGCCACAAAGGACTTTCCCATTCTCTCCTCCTCGCTGCAGCTCCCTATGCCCCCGAAAAGCTGCTCCTGAAGCCTAAGGTACCCTCTGGAATGGCATGGTGTGTAACAGAGGGCTGCAGCAAGAGAGAGAATTGATGAAATCTGGAGAGGCTGCCTTGAGTGAGAGGAGGTTCCTTTTTAATTTACATAATGTGAAGCTTTTCAGGACAATTTTGTGGAGGCGCAAATATGTGGTTCTGGATGGTCAGTTTATAGCACAATGTGCTTTGGGGGAGCTAGACAATCTCTCCCCACCAGTGGTTTTGTATTGCATTTGTCCAGCACTCTACTGCAAAATTCTGTTGCAATTTTTTTTTGTTCTAGGAAGTTCTAAAAAGTTTGGTGTTCTTCAAAGATTAAGACAGGTATAGACAAATTCAGCCCTCTAGATGTTTTGGGACTACAACTCCCATCATCCCTAGCTAGTGGTTGGGGATGATGGGAGTTGTAGTCCCAAAACATCTGGAGGGCCGAGTTTGCCTATGCCTGGATTAAGAGCTCCTCTCACTGTTCTTCTCGGGGATGGAGGTCTTTAAGAATAGAATGACAGGCTGGTATTCAATGAAATCCTACTTAGAGTAGTAGACACGTTGAAATTTCTGAACTTAAATTAGTCATGCCCATTTACTTCAGTTTACTAATTTTAATTTTGTGCACTCTTCCTCTTCAGTGCTGGAGTGCATATTTTCCCTATTTATTTTTAAGAAACAACTAACAACTGTCATGTTCCTTCATGACTAGCTTCCATTTTATACTGATAGACTGCTGCAGTTTAGGTGCCAAAATAATATGTTAGCTGCCATGTTGTAAAGAAAATGTTGATATAGAATCTCAGTGTATGTCAACTTTTCAAATGATTGAAAGGTACCTCTCTCAATCTACTGATTTTTCTGTGGCGTCTACAGTCAATGTTTTGCATGTGGGTTTCATTGCATAGCTGCTATGGAAATGTTTGTATTATGGAAATCCTTTTCGTTTTGGTAAAAAAGGAGGAGACCTACAACTAGGGAATTTGATACTTTTTCTCTAACCAGCAACTTCTGGTGAAAGAGCCATGTAAATATTCGAATTACGTATACAGAATTTTCTTGCTGAATGTTTGTTCCATAGTTTGGCAGTGGATGTGAGCTCAAGGAAAAGTATAAAGGGAATGTGAGAAAAAGATCATTTATGAATTTTTAAGCTAGTTGTAATTTCAAGAATAAGAGAGTTGTTTTGCTTTATCAATACCTTATGAACACAGTTTTGGAACAATATTATTATATTAGAATATCTCATTCTGATATTTCAAATATGGCTGGCTTTGTAGAAAGTGAGATGCAGTTAACATCACTGTTCATTCATGAGATCTTGCCAGTATCACCCAATAAAAAGAAAGCAATGATAGAATCATGGAGTTGGAAGGGGTACGTAAGCCATCTGTTCCGCTCCTTCCTTGATGAGACAAATCCAGAGCTAGAGCATTCATAATAGTTGGCTATCCAACCTTTGCTTGAAGACTTATGGTGGGATAGAGCCCATACCCTAGGAATGGTTCTACTGTCATAAAACTTACTGTTAATAGTTTTCTAATTTTCAACCAAAATCTGTCCTACCAGCTGTATACAGAGCAAGATGTGGAGAATGATAAGCATGTTTTACAACATAAAGGGTTTTTAGAAGGGGGACCCTTTTGTATTGCATCACATCATGCATGCACTCATATCCTTTCTGTCTTCAGTGGAAACTACTTTTGAAATATTTCAAATAAACTAGGACAGTGTTTTTGTGTATATGTAAACTGAGTTCAAGATGACCTGAGGTGATAATAAAGGAAGTGGGTTTATTTTTCTTTGAAACTCAGTTTAATAAAGTAAAATCAAAAGTAGTTGGTCTTCTTATAATTAGAAGCTAGAAATGGACCAAATACAATCTCTGATTGCTTCAGGGGCAGTGGGTCTGTCCATGATGGAAGGCTGTTTGATCCAGATTGGGACTCTGAAGAAGCAAGGTGATTTTCACATATTCACCATAATCCTTGCAGGTCCCATTCTCTCTCACTCACCCCTCAAGGACACGGCAGTAGGGGAAGCCTCTCTCTCCCTGTTCTGCTGATGGAGTCCTCTGCTGGATCAAGGAACCATCCATCAATACGTCAGCATGAGATACAACTCAGTTGGCTTCAAGCTACAAAGGGCACTTGAGCATACAAATATGCCACCAGGTTTAATAGCACCCAAACTATGAATCTGATCTTTTAGGGATAGTGTAACCCCAGAACATAAGGAAGGCTGATCGCCGAAGAAGTGATGCTTTTGAATTATGGTGCTGGAGGAGACTCTTGAGAGTCCCATGGACTGCAAGAAGATCAAACCTATCAATTCTGAAGGAAATCAGCCCTGAGTGCTCCCTGGAAGGACAGATCGTGAAGCTGAGGCTCCAATACTTTGGCCACCTCATGAGAAGAGAAGAATCCTTGGAAAAGACTCTGATGTTGGGAAAGATTGAGGGCACAAGGAGAAGGGGACGGCAGAGGACGAGATGGTTGGATAGTGTTCTCGAAGCTACGAACATGAGTCTGACCAAACTGCGGGAGGCAGTGGAAGACAGGAGTGCCTGGCGTGCTATGGTCCATGGGGTCACGAAGAGTCGGACACGACTAAACAACAATAAGCTGCCGTTTCAGCTTATTGTCCCCCAACTGGTCCATTGCTGATTGCAGGCAGTAATTTAGCACATCTGCAGCTTCATCTGGATATGATAAAATAGAGAAATACTGATGACACCTCACTCAGCATCTTCTTTTGATAGTATCAGGACAAAATGGAGTATTGTGGATCACCATAGTGTAATCTTACACCATGGAAGAGTAATAATATTTTGGGTACCATCTTCTGGAACTGATTGTCAAGGTAGGGACAGAAGCCTGCAGTGCAATTCCTCCAGTTCTAACCCCAGATGGTTCGTCTGGAGGGGATACCATGGTTACTGGTATCAAAGGCTGCTGAGAAGGCCAGGGGAATCAACATGGTTGCATGTTGTGCACTCTCACCTAGAATCACAGTGGCCAAAGGTAGTGTTGTACCAAACCCTAACATGAAATCATATCTAAATAACCTGCTTCATCCAAGAGGCCTTAGAGTTGTATGACCACCACCCACTAGAGCATCTTATCACAAAAAGGCATATTGGCAACTAATTGGTATTTGGCACAGTTGTCTGGGTCTGGTGGGCCCTTCTCCAAGAATGGTTGCTCAAATTCTTCTTTAACATGCAGCTCACAGTGAATCACAAATCCCAAGACCCAACCAGCCAGCCGACCCACCCACCCTTGGTGGCTCTTACAAGTCAAGATGGGCGAGGATTAATCCTAGAAAGTTCTGCTGTAAGGGTGCCAGCATAAAGTAGTTACCTTCAAAATCATCCTCTTAGTTCCCTGTGGCTTCACAGGATCAGCAAGAAAGTTTGAAGGCAGAAAGTTGCATTAAACTTCTATGTTGCGCTGATGATGATCATGTTTTAATATGGTGGTAGTAATGAAATTATCTGGAATTTTTTAGAACACATATAAAAATAGATATGAAGAGCATTTCCCTTCGTTTTATTGAAGGGTTTCCTAAAGGAACCAACAAACAAATTCACACCTGTTTGTTTTTTTAAAAAAACACGCTCATAATTGCTGCAGTAGTTTTTAAGTTTGAACTTCTGGCCCCAAAGTGTCCTATAAGAAACACAGCATGATGCAAGCACTATGACTATTTGGTCTCCACACCGAGAACAGTTTAAAGGCTTAATGAAAGCTTGTGATTTTTATTGTTCCACATACTTCGTTGAAAGAACGTTCAAAGTAGCTATAATTCTGACTAATCTTTTGCCACAGCTGCAGGCACCTGATTCCAGAATGGGGTTTGCACCCTTAACTTCCTGACTAGGAAAGTCAACAAATGTGAGGCTTCTGTTATGAAAAAATTGGGGCCATTGGTTCCAGATGAAGTGTGTTGCAATTTCTATTTGCTATTCATCATAGTTTTGAGGATTGTTTCTACCACATAATGGCTGCTCATAGCTTGTTGCAGTATCTCTCTCCCTCCATGCATGGCCTTAGTTCACAAATAAAGATCCTTCGTTTGACAGACAGTGGCAAAAGAGCACACCGTGAGGTCAAATTCACGGCTGCTTGGGAATGGGACAGCCACCTGCAATACTTGTGAGTGAAAAGATCATGTCTGCATTTTCTTTGCCTTAGATGAAAGTAGGGCCTTGTTTGCCGTTTCCTTTAATGTTTATTATTCATTTCCTTTCTGCCTGCCCTCCCCCTTAAATGAGAAAATAGAATAGAAGGGGGGAAAGTAGGAAAGTCTGTCATGAGTTTGGGCTACCTTGGTTAAATGCAATTTGTGCAGGGTCTGAAACCATACTTCTTACAATACTCGAATGTCCAACATGTCACCTCCTAGATGTTGTTGAACTTCGCTTCTCATGATCACTGACCATTTGCTGTGTTGGTTGGGGCTGATGGGAGTTGGGAGTTCCACCATTAAAGAGAGTATCACATTGGCCATAGAGTTGATTTGCAAGGAACACTTCTTTGTTGTTATTACTAAAACTTTGATATACGTTCTTGTTACCTTTATTGGCTAGTGCCTTCTCTCACCTTCCTTTGGTACATCATGATTGCTTCATCACTGTTCAAAACAGTAATAAACTGTTCAAAAGTCACTTTCTAGGTTGTAGATTTAGTCAATTAAGGGCTTAATTTCTCTGCATTGCATAACTCTCAACAGGAGTGCAAATTGCATTATGTGGTTGAAGCTCAAAAGAATTACCTTGTTTATAAATTGTAGGGTTGTTTGGGAGTGGGGTGTCTTTTTTTATTTTTACTGACTACAGGATATTTTTGTAGCATGAAATCTGGGTTCTGTCTATGTGTCCTGGTATCTCTCAAAACATTGCTGAAGAAGTGTTGATATGGTACTTTAGTGTTGTGTTAAGCGAGACTGCTGCCAAATGAGCTTCTCAGTTACTGTTCTCAAATAAACATCACTCAGATTTTGGTTTCCAACTTGAAAGAAAACTGCGTTTTTTACCTCTTCCTTTTTCTTTGTGTTATTCTTAAAAAATACAGTTTTGTCTTCAAGAGCTAAGACGGCAATTCCCTGGGAGCCATAGAGTTAAGCGGTTAACAGGCATGAGATTTGAAGCCATGGAGAGGTAACTAAATTTTTAAAAATCTTTTCCAGACACTACATTAAAAAAAAAACTGCCACAATCAACATCTCTGTGAAGGGAGTAAATTCTGTGCACATGGAGATAGGATTGTCACTTGTGTACAAATAAACTTTAGGATGGAAATATTTTAGAGAATTTGATATAGTTGTTACATAAGACACTTTAAAAAATTGCTGTACATAGTTTCTAAAATGTATTAACCACCTTGGACTGCAATAACAGTCACTTTCTTTCATTGGTGTTCCTTCTTCATAAGATAATTTGATCTACTCGAGTGTAGATTTGGAATATTGTAAAACACCTGTAATAACCAATATTCTTTTAGATTTTAAGATGAACAACTTTGTTTCATTGATTTTTTTCTTTTACAGCTATGGATTGTAGGAAAGTTGTACCCAGTAGCCATTTTCCCCCACGATGTCCAAAAAATGTAAAATTTTGTTACAAGACATAAGAGACCCATAAATTTTATTCTTTGTTGAGAAAGAGCCTGTCTTTGCAATAATTTTCACCATCAAAAACTTTTGATTGCATTGTGCCCTAACACTGAAAATTTAGGTTTTCTAAACCTAGTTTTTCCACCAATAAAGCTACATTTATATATTTTGAAGGCATTTATAAAATCTTTTGAGTGCTGGTGTATTTTTTCCTGAAATCCTCATCATGTTATTGAACTCTGTAAAATTTCAAAGAGATCTGATCATTGGTTATGAAGGAAAAATAAATAAAATGCACACAAGGCCGTGGATTTCAAGAGGGATAGGAACACAGATTTCACAAAACTTTGAAGTGCTATAAAATTAAAACCGTTTGAGATAGAGGGGGAAGTTTTTAAAGAGGTTTCTTTCAACCATAACGGAAGGGTGTACACTAAGTTTCATCAAAATCCGAGACGGTGGATGGCATGACCATGTTGAACTGACGTGGAATGACCCTTCTGTAAATACAGCACAAACCAGTGGTGTCCAAACTTTTTTTCAAAGAGGGCCAGATTAGATGAAGTGAAGGGCCGTGGGGGATGACCAAAGGGTCAACCAAAGTCGTTGACCTTTTTTTAGGATTGTAGGATTGAAGTTGTTGAGTTTTTTTTTTTAGGATTCTACCCCAGGAAATAAACTGACACAGGCGCTGGATTAAATCAACCAGCGGGCTGGATTAGGCCCCCAAAATGAACTTTGGACATGCCTGGTGTGACGGATTGGCCTGGTGGGCAAAAGAACTCCAGGGTGCAGGGAGTTAAACCCCAACCTCCTGGATAAATGACGCATTCCATTCCTGAGGGGCGGGACTGTCAGGAGTTTAAAAGGAATGGGAGGCAGTTAATTCTGGGAGAGGGTTGTGGGAGCGAGGGAGAGTGTGGGTAGGCGTAGGAGATCTTAAAGTGTTCTGAGGAGTTTAATTGAATTATATTATCTAGCCATTGTTAATTGAAACTAAGAATATGATCTAAGAGCCTGTACACATGAAACCATTACGCATTTAAAAGTCATCTAGACTAAATAAACCTTTCTTAAATGTTAGTGGATGTGCTTAGTTATTCCAGCTGGGTATCTAAACTCACAGAAGTGGTGGCTCAATAGAGGACAAAACTTACCTCGGGAATAGAGGCAACAGTTTGTGTCTTAGAGTTACACGGAGGAGGCTTAGGAGGATAACCTGGGGTGCTACAAAGTTGCCAGAGTGGAAAGGGCAAACTTTTGCAGTGGGGAATCAATCTGACTGAGACCCTTTACTGTAGGCAAGAGGTTAGTCCGTCAAACAGCCTGGAGTTTATCAAGATACCAGGCCACGTAAGCTGGAAGACTCTCTTTACTAAGGAACCCAAGTAACGGGTTTATTTTAAGGCGGCAGGAGAAGTGGGTGGTGGTGGTTTCACCCCTGGATTCCTGTGGCGCATTTTTAGTATTAGAGAGGGAGGACATTTCGTCACATATTAAGAAAGATCCCCGAAAGTTTAGTGACAACGCTGGGACTGGGTTTGTCACATATTAATTGGTGGCAAAGTCCTTGGGTACGTCGCACCTGGCATAAACGGTTCCCAGTCTTTTTAAAAGTCTTTGTTGTCATTGTCTCTGAGCTGTCCCATGAGTTTTGCCATTTCTGCGTATTCCATGAGTTTGCCTTTACATTCTTCTTTTGTTGGCATCTTGTCAGCTTTCCATTTTGGGGCTAGTAAAATTCTAGCCGCTGTTGTAGCGTACATGAATAACGTCTTCTGCTCTTTTGTCAATTCCTGCCCTATAATACGTAACAAGATAGCTTCTGGTTTTTAAACAAAAGTTATTTTAAACATCTTTTTCAATTCATTAAGTATAATTTCCCAATATTTCTTGGTAACTTTACAATTCCACCACATATGATAAAACATACCTTCTTTCTCTTTACACTTCCAGCAGTTATTGGAACTTGTTCTATACATTTTTGCAAGTTTAACAGGAGTCATATACCATTGATACATCATTTTCATATAATTCTCTTTCAGAGTTATACAATCAGTAAATTTTAAATCCACTTTCCATAATTTTCCCCAGTCTTCCATTTGTATGTCATGTCCTAAATCTTGTGCCCAGAGTATATAGTACTGACTGAGTACTGACTGATCCAGTATCTTGAAGCCCTTGTCTTTATTGTCTTGGCCAGAAAGTAAAGCTGATGATAAAAGTATATTTTTATTTAGTTTTAAGATTCATAGCCCATTACTTTGAAATCAAATGATGTTCAAGACAGCTTAGAACAGTTTTTCAGTAATGGAAAACAAGAATCAAACCCACCAAAACTCACCCATGGATTTACATCATCATTATCATTTTAGTTGTATGTATGTTAAAAACCATGCTGGAGGCAGCTTACAACATGAAACGATTTACATAATTATAAATATAACAAAAGTAATCACAAACAATAAAGAAATCACATTGAAAAGTAAAACAAAATTTGAACACAATGAGCAAGATGTTGAACAGAGTTTACCATCCAGGTTGAATCACGTTCAATGATTCGCACATGCAGAGGGGTGAGTTTTGAATCTTGAATATATTTCCAATCAGTTCAATGGAACCTGGTGTGCACCAGTTGTGCCCCAGTGCGTCTTTTGCTGGGTTGGGGTGAAAGGTTCTATATGGAGTTGCTAAGAACTCTGTTGAATTAAGCTGCAAATATTTTGTTTGTGCCTTATAACAGGTATGATGATGCCATCCAGCTATATGACAGGATTTTACAAGAAGATTCAACTAATACTGTAAGTTGAACAGATAAATGACGTTTGAGTTACAGTGGTCCCTCGACTTAGGAATTACTCGACATCCGTAGGTTTCGACTTACGAACGGGACAAATGGCCGCATGCTTATGAATTTTTCTACATGGGAATGGAAACCGTTGGCGGCTTTAAATGCGTTTTTCCCGACTTACTAATTTTTACATGCATTTTTTTCCGACTTACTAATTTTTCCGAATATTTTTTTTCCTATGGGAAGCTGCATTTCGACTTCCGAACTTTTTGACCTACGAATGTGCATTCGGAATGGATTAAGTTCGTAAGTCGAGGGACCACTGTACATACTTCCTGTCAGTACTGTTGAAGTTCCTTGGTTAAAATTATTGAAGTGAGAAATATCTGACATTGTGAATTTATTATATTTCTTTGATAGTGTACTGAGTTTATATCAACGTGTCTAACCTATACCAATATATGTAGCACATTTCAAAAGGCAAATTAAAGAACAACAGTTCAGCGTATTATTTTTCAACTCTTTTGAAGTTTCCAGTTTGCAATTTTGAATTGTTATTTTTTGTGAGAAGGAAGTGAAGTCAATCTGCACAGTTTGCTGAAACAAAGTAGGAAAAGTGTTGTCATGCTTCCCAATCAGAGATTAAAACAGTTTCCATTTGCATGGCAAATAACTGAAAATCTGGCCTGGATCTAGAGATGCCCTTCCAATCTCAGATGGGCCTTTCATCCAGCAGAGGTGAGCGAAATAGGGAGAGATAGTTCTCACTATCCTCCCCACCTCTCCACCATAGTCTGGACTGAATGACTGGAGAACACTCAATATCTGTGAGAGGTAGTACATGGGTGTATAGTGAGGAGGGTGAATCGATGAAAATTGTCTCCTTTCTGTTTGTTCCGGGGAGTACACCTTTGGCTCCAATCCTTTGTTCTCAGGAATCTATCTGACTAATTTTCTTCTTTAGTTTAATTTAAATGGTCACAGCCTTCGGTTTAATATACTGGTAAATAGTCATAGCCTTCCATTTTATAAGTGGATTAGAGAAGACAAGGTATGTATTTATTTTTAGCTTGCCTTTTAGGGCTAGTCCTTCTAATGAAGATGATAGAATGTGCACTCATGCTCATTTTACCTGTCTATGTTAACTATAAAATGTTTCCTTGAAAAATTTAGCACTGAACGTTGGTAACTTTTATTGGAGGTTTAATGGCCATGTTCTTGGATTAGCGGTACATGAAGAGACAACTTTATAGGGCCAGTTATTGTTTGAAAGGTTGAAATCATGCTTTTCTATTACTAGATTGGAGGTTTAAATGTGAGTTTTATCTAACCATATTTTTTTTCTTTCTGAGTTGAGGCAGGGAAGGAGGTGTAAATTAAAGACAGTGGGTTAATTGGAACTTTACGCATTGAGCGTTTGTCTTAATCTTTATTGGTTTGGGAGGAAAATGGATCTAAATAATTTTGTTAGCTGAAAATAAATTATCCAAATTGCAGACAGTTTTGTAGCCTTTTTGAAACAAGTCCAGCTGAACATGGTGAACCAAAAGTAGTAATTTTGATGAAAAGCAAAACTCCATTCAGTGAATTTTTAATATGAGTAGTTGTCATACTGGGGCCAGTAGAAAATATTGTTTAATGTGAATTCATGCATTATGCCAGTTGCTTTCTACAGAGAGCATGATTTTTTAATAGTCTAGAAAGATAGGTAATACGGAAATACATTCACATGCAGGCTACAAGGTTGTAGAAAATTAATTTTTTCATACTATGTGTTGTGACAGAAATCTAATGGACAATGAAGCCTCCAGTAAACAATAAGATATAATGCCTTCTGGGATCATTTTTAAATTGACACTGTTCATTTCACGCCCATCGTTGTACTTTTATATTATTTCTATTGACTATGAATCCCCTCTTACTGTTTCCAAAAGCATCCTAAATTTGTCAGACATTAATTCTGAAAAGAGTACTACCGGTATTACATATTGAAATATTAGAAAATCTGATTACTTGCATTTCTTACCCTTCTTAAAATCTGTACAGTATTGAGGAAATTTTTATTCTTTAGGTACTGGCCAGTTCGATTTTTGTATTCTAAAGAATGAAGTTTAAGTAGAAAGTTTTGATAAATTGTCAGGTATTGGAGTTGTTTATATGTCATCTACCTGTTAATTATTTCCATGTGCACATATGGCTGCTGTAGGAAAATAAATGCTTCATGGTTTTAAACTGAAACTATTGCTGAGTTTGTCTTGGCACTAACTTGAGCTTAAAGCAGTCTCTTCTCGTGTGCTGACACATGGAGTTGCTTAGATATATTAAACATTTTCTCTTGTTTGGCAAGTGAAACATAGATTTTGTTCACATAAGTCATGTAAAAATCATGCATTGCAGGAGCTGACAGTTTGAAACAGGAAAGATAGGGGCTGCACAAGGATTAAAAACAACTTTAATATCCAACAGCTTTTTCCATTAGGGTACAGAGAGTTGTAAACCAAGTTATGTACTGTAATAGCAAAGTGCATCCTAGCGCCAGTCATCATTGCATTTTACAGCTATGAAATGAAGATGGGAGCAAACATTTTAACATTTGTTAAGAGCTGTTTAAGTAAGACTTCAGTTTCCAAATTAATATGAAGGGTCATTTAAAACCCTAAATTAAAAATGAGCCACTTGGAAGTCATAGTTCAGGTGCTATGCAAGGATCATGTAGCCTTGACATGTGGTGAAAAAACAGTTTTGAGCAATATGTCTTATGTATGTCCAGGTTCTGTTATACTCCATTAGCCTCGGCCAGTTGAATCCTTGGAAAGGAATTCATCTCTTCCTCCAAGCTCTTGATGTGCGTCTTTTAGATTTCCAGTTTGAAAATTCACTGCATTCTCCAAAAAGTGATCCTGACACTGGAAAAAAGCAGATGAAGTTGGGTTCTGAAAGGCAATCATATCAGGAGAAACTGACTGAGTGAGAGGAAATGAGTGCAGCATTTTGGTTTCCCATTATGGATTTTAAACTTTTGGAAACGAGTCATTGCTTCCTACCTCCCTAAAAAGTTTCAGTCATTTCAGTTAGAGAAAATCTTTCAATATTGTGTATCCATCATAATGCATGGATCAACAAAAAGGAGGTGATAATCCTTTAAAATGTTTATTTACAGTGGACGCTCGGGTTGTGAACGTGATCCTTGCGGGAGGCACATTCACAACCCGAAATGTTCGCAACCTGCCGCGCTGCGTCTGCACACGCGCGGGTCGTGATTCGGCACTTCTGCACATGCACAAAGTGTGATTTAGCGCTTCTGTGCATGCACGAGCGCCAAAACCCAAAAGTAACCCGTTCAGGTGTCTTTAACCCAAGGTACTATATGAAATTGAGATATTATTTTGTTTTTCAACGTTTAACAAATATAAGCAACAACAATTATTTATAGCAAAACGTGGAAATCCTTGCACTGTGTGTTACATATACTGATGTGTTTCAGGTTTTTTTTATGCCTAACATTGGCTTTCTGACATGCTAGTAAAATGAGAAGTATTCAGGTCTCACTTGTGCTTTCCACTTGTGCTTTCCAATGTTCTGCAAACTCATTGCTTTACAAATTCATTTTTGGAACAATTAACATATAAAGAAGAAGCACTTGTATAATATATTTTTTATAATTAAGGCATAATAAAGATTCTGAGTAAAAGGAGATAATACTCTTTCAAAATGTTCTTTGCTTTGTTTCTCTCACAAAGCAAGGAGGACAGATATATATATATATATATATATCTCACAGATAATATTAAGACTCCCCCTGTCTTAATTAATGGCATTAATGTATGAAACAAGTATGTTATTTCATAGTTGGGGACTTAGCAAATAAGAGGAGTAAGTTTGATAATCTTTTAAAAGTCCAGAATCAAATATGTGTTAGGTTCAGATATACATGCATATTAAACTTTAGTATTGTATCCTGAGTATGTTAAAATGTAGACTGTTTCAGCTGTTGCTTTTTGATGTTCCTTTGGTGAACTTTTTTGCTTTTTATTTCAAATGTTGGTCACAGGACAGATACTGGTCAGTGGGTGCTGAACACGGAATTATTGTCCAAACTGTATAACAAAAATTATTCCAATACGCCTAAAATGGTCAATGTCTGTATTAAGACATTTATCCAAAAATCTCAGGGCAGTTCACAGCATACAAATACAAGTTATCAGGAGGGAATCTCTACCCTGTCACTGTTAATGTCAAGCAAATGTACTTTTACTGATCAGTCCACAACCACCAGTGTAGTGACGCCAACAGTGGCTGTGATGTGCAATGGTACTGCTTTACATTGGAGTTGGGCTCTTTGATCTTGATTTTATGAACTACTATGCCATCATCATGCATGCAAGTACATGTGTGATCTGTGTTCCATGCCAAGGAACTTTCTTCCTTTGGCCACACTTATTTTTAATACAGGTACACCCATCCTGGAGGTTTGCCATGAAACTATCGAGTCCAAAGTGAAAAATTCCTCACCCCACCATAATGGTATGTTCCTTAACATTACAGAGATCCAGAGGAATCCAGTGTTCCATCTTTGGATAAAAAACTTAATCTTCACTTTAAAAAGCAATGTTATGAGCAATGTTAAGGATTACAGGTTTACATATTTTCTGCTTTGTTTTGTGTTTTCCCCCTTTAAATTCAATCTAAAATCTAGCAGAGTTCCTTCTCATGAAATTCATCACCTTCAAAATCCCCTCCTGGTAAAAGCTTGTTCCAAATTTAGTGTCAGCTTCTCTTGTTAATCAAATACAGAAGTTGACACATG
Source organism: Zootoca vivipara (assembly GCF_963506605.1). Lineage (NCBI taxonomy): Eukaryota > Metazoa > Chordata > Lepidosauria > Squamata > Lacertidae > Zootoca > Zootoca vivipara. The sequence goes on along the minus strand of NC_083283.1, from coordinate 19,136,600 downwards.
TTCAAATCCTCACTTCACTTTGAGTCTACTTAATGCTTTTTTTTTAAAGAAACATGACAAATGGAGGATTAGTTCTTGAGCCAAATTGGGGATTATTGGCCTTTTTTAAACGCATAGTTTGGAATGGTTCATTGTTTAATAAAGAAATATGGGATATACTAAAGCACCTTGGCTCACTTGATACTAATTATAGCATAAGTGTTTCTTTAAGATGACCTATATCTTTCCATTAAGAATGATGGCTTTACAGAGCCAGCCAGTAATCTCTGTAGGGTTTTGTTCTGAATGCTGGGAAATGGATAGGGGGAAATTCTATGTCACCAGTTCTGCACGGTCAAGCAAAACGGATCTGGTTGCAGACACATTTTGACCAGGTCCTGAAGTACATTTTGAATGAAAAGCGGTGGGGAGGGGGAATCCTCTTGTATGTCAGACTAGTTCTCAAGAATCTCTTGTTTTGAGATGAATTCCGAATACTTTTACAGACACATTCTAGCTTATTGAAGTGAATCATTTTCTCACTTTCCTACCCACCTAGTGAAGAATACTATCGAAATACTTTTCCGCTGGTGGCAATTCCATGAATCAGTTGTCATACAATTAGAGATGAATGGGTTTCCTTTTTCTGGTTATTTTTTAAAATATATTTTGTTCTACATTTAATGCAACAGGTAATGGAATATATAGTAGGACAGAAATAATAGTTTCTGTTGGAATGATTAGATGATAGACAGGTTTGATATCCACAAGCATTTCTGCAAGTTTAAAAAATGAATGTGGAGCTGGAGTTAAACAGTACTGACTTTGCTTGAAAAGACTATAGGCAGTCGGGGTTGGAGCAAGACTGCTAAGTAAGTTGCATCACCTAAATATCATATTAAGTATTCCAAACAGTTTTAGCTAAATTCATTATACTACTGGAATAGGATAAAAAGCCTGTACTTCAAACCACCATCAGTAAGCCAAGAACAAACCTTGGCTATAGGTTCAGACATAACACTAAGCAAGGGATTATGGTTTGTTTCTCCCCAGCATTAGTGGGGAGGAGTAAAGTGGGTGTGATTGGCTCGTGAATGACCAAATGTTAACTGTGATTTATTGTGATGTCTGAATACTGGCAGTTTGTATGTCCTATAATATAGGGACAGTAGTGTGTGCTTTCTCTTTAAAGTAGTGGATTGTGCAAAGAATACTGAACTGTGTAGTTCACATCAGACCTTTTATGCTTGTGTGTGTGTGTGTGTGTGTGTGTGTGTGTAGGGAGCGAGCGAGCGAGCGAGAATATACTTATAACCAGTCAGGGCTCTAGGTGTTTGGGGCTATGATCTGACTTGGGTTGTTGAAGGAGATGAACGGCATCACATTTAGAGGGGTGTAATAAATGCCTGATTACTGTGGAGTCTCTTCAAACTGGTGATATGCAAACCAGTTGGGCAAGCACAGAAAGGTATTTTAAGTTATAACAACAGAAGATCTACAGAGTTCAGAATTTCACAAAGTTTCAAAGAAAAGCACCTTCAGTAAGAACATAACATGGGCTTTCAGTATAGACAATATAACTTAATATATCACTATCTAATGCAAATGGACAATATAACTTTAATATATTGATATCTAGCTGTAGTGTACTCAAAACATATTTTGAAGGGGTGTTTTTTTAAATTTATTTTTGAGGGTATTGAGGCTGCCAAACGAAGGGTGGTATTGAACAATTAAAATTCCTGGAGTTCAAGAAAGTTGCTTGGTTGTAGAGCAAGGAATTCCATCTACTGCATGATACAGGTGACCTTAGAACCTGGTATTACACACTCTCGACCAAACTTTGTAGTCCTCTGATGTGATCAAATGTCTGCTAGGAGTTCGTGCAAGATAATGATCAGTTTATACATGTGCTCTAGAAAAGGATATAAGGTTTCCCTTAGCAGGAGGCTTAGGGGTCTGAATGGCTTCTGTTGTGTGGGAATTCTGTGGTTTACAAATAGAGCAGCAGCCGCTGGAAAGTCTGATTCCAAACCATTTGAGGAGGCCCTCCTTGTGTGTTTCTGAAGGAATGGCATTCAGAGGTGGAAAGAAAGAACCCCTCTCATGGTAACGAACTGTCAGCTCTGTGGCTGTAAGTGAAGTCAGGTTTTATAAAAGCTGGATCAGTTGGCTCGGTAATTTGCCTGATGGCTTATGTTCCCAGACTAAAGTTTTAGGGTGTGACTCTTTGTTTCCCTATTACGAAGTTGTTAATTTGATGAAACAGCTGCCAGGTAGCTTGAAGTTGAAATAGTTGTGTTATAGGGAAACTGAAATGTTACAAAATTTTGTGTACTGTCAGAAAACCTTCGTACAGCATTGTTGTCATTCACAACAGGCAGAGGCAGCTTCAGCAAACCAAGACATCTATTTAGTTATGTAATTGCTACTTTAAATAGAATATTTTTTTTCAAACCTGGGGGAAATTGTAGTGAAATATCTGTGGTGCCTGGATATCCCTGAGCCACAGAGCACATGAACTGATAGGGTGGCAGACCCCTAAAGATTAGCATCCCCTGCTGCTTTGTAATTATCGGAATCTGGACAGTCACTTATTTGGCTGAAATGATCCATACAGTTTTCACATGAAAAGTAAAACCTAGCAATGTGACAGCAAGAAGTTCTTAAATCTCTCAGCAGGATGTCATAGGGTATATTTATAAACTCCAGCCGAGCTGTTGCTCTGCAGTGGAATTCCTCCGGCATTGAGATAATAATTTGCACAGTCAAACTGCCTGCTTCACAAAAACCCAGGGAATTATGAGCACATAATCCTCTGTTAATGTCAACCCACAGACAGCAAGAAAGCGTAAGATTGCCATTCGAAAAGCCCAGGGGAAAAATGCAGAAGCCATCCGAGAGTTGAATGAGTATCTGGAACAGTGAGTGTTTTATAAGAATACGTCTTGTGTTTTGCTATTCTGATAAATCTTTTTTAATTAAAATGGAATTTACATTTGATTTACTACTTTTTCTTCCATGCTGTTCATTTTACAGAATTCTCCATGTTTTGTTTTGTTTTTAGATTTGTTGGTGACCAAGAAGCCTGGCATGAACTCGCAGAACTTTACATCAATGAACACGAGTAAGTTATTTGCAAAGCCTACTTCACAAAAGCTAAGGGTGTGGGGTTTTTTTATGTATAAGGAGGAAACTAGTAACTAAGGCATCTGTTGGGAAATTCACAATTTCATTTTAGTAGGATAAGCAATATACACATAAGTAGTCTTTTGTGGCTGTCAGGTCCCTTTATTTTCTTTTTTATTTAAATGACAGAAAATTGATTTTGTGTTTGTTTTAATAGTGATGGGAATAAATTTCACCTACTTGTCAGGGGGGAAAACCAGCTACAGACAGCTAGGGCCGACAGGTTAGCAACATTACTTAAATTGTTTTGCTACATGCAGGTACAAATGCTCTATATTTAAGAAGTGGCATGCATGAACTGCATGTAAGGGTTAGGCATTTTTTTTCTTCGAGGAAACATACTAATGATATGGTTTGAAAGTCTACTCTAGTGCTTTCTTCAAAATCGGAAAGTTTAAAATGGGTGTTTGCTCTCCTGGGTAAAAGACACCATGCAGTCAGGAATGTTGAGTGTTGGAGGAACTTTCTTATTGGATATTTAATGTTTTTGTTAGCTTTTTATTGCTTTAGTGACAAGAGGAAATCCCAGTGTGAGTGGATTAGCTCAAAGCCTTAGTTCGTTTTCTAATATCACGGCATTAATTCTGACCTTCATTCCATGGCAAATAATTGTGGTTTTCTTCCGTCTTTATTTTTTCTGCCCAGGCCTAAATTGTACTACAATATTTCCTTCCTTCCTTTTCAGAGAATAGGCAAATAATGAGATTCTCGGGAGAAAAGGCAGCCATTCCATTGGGTTTCAAAAAACAGCTCTGTTTCTCACAGTAGAAATAACATGAATTATTTGACAGTAGAATTTAATAGATAATTTTAGTGTTCATACTTCCAATGTGTGTCAAGAAATTGTCCTGCAACAAACATCCTAATATTTTGTGCAATATTTAGTACTATAATAAACTTTGTGGTCTCAGTTTAAGTCATACTCCGAGTAGACCCATGGAAATCAAGAGGCAATTAAGTCACTAATTGATTTCAGTAGGTCTACTGAGGACCAAGTAGGATGCCACCTTTTCTATTTAATTAAGAGTCAGCAAAATGTATGGAATCCATATTAGTTTGCTTACAGCCTGAAAAGCAGACTCTTGTACAACCTTAAAGAGTAATAATTTTATTGTGGCAGAAGCTTCCCTTTACTAAAGCCCGCATAGAAAAAATGGCTAATGTGTACACACACACACATTTTCAAAGTTTGTAAACATTAGGGGGGGGAAGGCAGGGTGGATAAAATTAAAGGCGACTTTAAAAAATAACGAAATAAGAACTTATTAATGCAAGCACATTAAAATCTATATTTGTATTAAAACTCACTTTACTTCTATCCAAAATATTGTTTTGGTAAATTATACTTATGACAATAAACCATGGGTGGGCAGATTTTTTTCTGTTGAGGGCCACATTTGCTTGGCCATAATCTGTTCAGCTACATACTGCCAGTGCGCAAGGCCAGAACCAATTATTTCTCTTTCTGACACTTGCTTCTGTTTAGCATTGTGCCGCACCCCACCCCCACTTTTTTTGCTTTCTTCCCATGGACTTCAAGTTCCCACCACTGTTAAAAAGCAAATAATACGAACGCATACTTCCCATCTCATAGAAAGTGCTGTTTTGTCCTGCAATTACCAAGTCTTGCTTCTAAATGTTCTACACAGAAAAGCAACAGTTTAGCAAAGAGTAAAGTGTGCTTAAGATAATTGATTTTAAATGGGTTCAGCCACACCTAGCGTTGTGCTTGATTGGGTAGTGTTCAGCTTAGTTTTACTCAAGAGTAGAGCTGTTGAAATTAGTGGACCTAACTTAAATCATGTTCATCAATTCCAGTGGGTCTACTGTGGATCAAACTTATTTGAATACCACCCTTTGTCTTTAAATGATCTTGGTTAATGTGTCCTTCTAACTGCAGAGAATGTGCCAAGGACAAATCTGTTATGCACTAGTGACTCACCTGTTGCTAAGATTATAGAATTCCTGGGTGTCAGAGGATGTGGGCTGCATGAGCAAAGGTTTTGGCATATGTCCATAGACTATTGCAATAATTTGTATGTAGATCAGCTTTGAAAACAGTCTGGAAAATGCAGCTGAACCAAACGGGGGTTGCAAGACTCTTAATCTGGCCTGGGCAGTCTGATCATATTCCAGTGATTTACAAGCTGCACTTGCTCCCAGTCCTAAAACTTGGGACCTGGACATTTGAAATAACACCTCCCACTTGTATTTACCTCATCCTTCCTCTTCAGAGGGGGATTGTCCAGGGCCTGTCAAATGAAGTGATGGGGTTGTAGTCCAGCAAAATCTAGAAGGCACAATGTTGGCTATCCATGCTTCAAATCAATCCACCAGACCAAGAGACCATGGTAGTATCTGATATCAGATTGTCTTCAATAAACAGCAAGGCTTTTTGTGTGGTGGCTCTGTTTTTAAATGAATTTTTGAAGGCCAGCCTGAGGTCTTGCTTTTAAGAGTAAAGGTGGTGTTTTTCTGTTGCCTTTGTAAGCCTGACTGCTGCTTGCTCTTGTAATCATTTTGAATTTTAGCATCACTTTTGAAGGTTTTTAATTGTTCAGCTTTATGTAGGTGCTATAGGAACCATTGTTTGAAAGATAACTAGAAATATAATAACTAATTAGCACAATTATATGGGTTTGGGGCTTGCATTTGCTGCGGTAATGTGCAATAGTGTCTGAGTGCACATTCTTACCTTCTGCCTTAGCTAAGGCTTAGGGGAATGAAGGGCACAGATCTTAGCTACCCTGGTGAAAATGTTTAGCAATAATTAATGACTGGATACTAAAACTGGCTTGGATCTAACCATTTTCGAGTTACAGTTTGCCACACGTCTTCTGGTGCATGTCTTTGAAACACTTGTTGGTCATATTCTTGTGAAATCATCCGTGCATTGATATTGCTGGCAGCAGCTTCACAGCAAATGCACTCCTTTCCCAGGTGTTGCAATTGGAGGAATCACCGCTGGCTGAGTCCTTGCACAGCCTAGTTTCAGTCAGATGGGTGGGGTGCAAATAGGGTTGCCATATTTCAAAATGCGAAAATCTGGACACAAAAGTTGTTGGGATTATTTCGTTTTTTTGCAAAATTAAGTTTTTGAGCTATTTTTAAGGGAATTCACCAAAATCTACAATTCCGACATCCATTGCCATACATACAGATTTTCCCGGACATTTCAGCAATTTACGCCCAGCAAGTAAATTATTTTACTCACGTATTATTATATTCACCTTTCTCCACATGGCCCTATATATTGGAAGACATGGTCATGAGAAGAAAAATGTCCCACACATAGTAGGTTCAAGTGTTGCATAGCAGGGGGGAGGGGGAGAGAGTAGAAGTGTGAACAAGTTTCAGGAGTGTAGTGTTTTCTCCTCTTCTGCTGTAGTGTGTGGAGTGGGACCGGTAAAGCTCATATATCGTGGGATAATGAGCCTCAGATGGGCCCTGGAGCCATGTGTCTTGCTTGTGAGTGAGGTTTGTGAGTCCCTCTTTGCATATTAACATCAGAAGATTATAAAGCAGAAACTGCACTACCTGTGCTTTTGCTTTCTCTTCTGTAAGAAAAAAAACCTTTTAGTATAAAAACTTCTCTATTGCTGTGCTCCTGTTACTGCGCTAGTGGTGATAGTACTACTACTACTACTACTACTAATAATAATAATAATACGCTAATAATAATAATGGTGTGATTTTCTGGTTTTGTTTTTCAGTTATGCAAAGGCAGCCTTTTGCTTGGAGGAACTCATGATGGCTAACCCCCACAACCACTTATATTGCCAGCAATTTGCAGAGGTGAGTATTTCAGGACAGTCTGGGTAGTGAGCAGTTGTCTTTGCTCAGTGGCCAGTTGGCAAGGCATGTTGTTCCTGCAGTCTGCCCACTTGTTGTCTCCCATGACTTCTACTACATTCTTTTTTTGTACCACTGGCTTGCATCCTCATATTTGGTTGTACTCAGACATTTTGTTTTCCAATAATTGTCATCCTGGTGTTTTTTTTTAATGGTTCACTTAAGCATCAAATACCCCTTACATCTTTTAACTCCATTCTTCAAGCTGAATTAGTCTGGTACTATTTTCACTCTCAGAGGAAAAGCTCGTGTTTCCATTTCTGGGATTTATTATATAAGTGGCACAACTTTTCATAATGTTAAAGTAAACTTGCTCATCAATCTTACATTTGAAATAGGTTAAATATACCCAAGGAGGGCTTGAAAACCTTGAGCTCTCAAGAAAATATTTTGCACAGGCGTTGAAGCTGAACAACAGAAACATGAGAGCATTATTTGGACTTTATATGGTGAGTATGAAGGCATTTAATTTCCCAAAAAATAATCAATTTGATATTTAAAGTTATGTAAGTTGAGTTGAGACAGAAAAATATGCCATGCTCCTTGATGCAAGTGTGATGTCAGGTGTGATGCATAAGTCGGGTTTGGCTGATTTATTCCTAGCCTTAGCAAACTTTATATAACACCAATAAATAAAGCAGCTTTTCTCTTCGTATCATTATAGGCAAGCACATCTTAGTGTCATTGAAGTATTAAATCAGTTATTTAATTTAGCAATTCTATTTCAAGTACAGTACAAAAGTATTTAGCTGAAGCATTAAGGCAGCTAAAAATTCCTACTAATTTAATTGTTCTAGAGCTTCTTGCAAATTTTCAATAGGATCTTTAAAATGGATCTGTTAGAGCAGGCATCCGCAGCTCTCCAGATGTTTTGGCCTACAACTCCCATGATCCCTAGCTAACAGGACCAGTGGTCAGGGAAGATGGGAACTGTAGTCCAAAACATCTGGAGGGCCGAAGTTTGGGGATGCCTGCGTTAGAAAGACAGACTTGTGAAGTTTTTTTTACTCTTAGCGTAAATATACCTTATTTTACTGCATGAAAAGTTCTGAGTATGTGCGTGCCAAAGTACTTCCACCTCCTCCTCCGTCCTTTTTCTTCTGACCTTATTTTGGTACCTTCAAGAATTCTGAGACACTAAGACTTATTCTCTCCATTGTGCATGATGATTTCCTATACAGATAAAATTTCAGTGCAAGAAAACCGTCCTTAAACTATCATATCATAAGTGCACAGATCTATTTCATTCTATGCCCAAGTACTGTACATTTCCATCCATACTCTTACATTGCAAGAGCCACACATATTGTTTCCACTTGTTGTGGGTCAGGCTTCTCATGTGGTTGCTGCTCTACTTGCATGTCAAGAATGGGAGCTATGATATATGATCCTTCCTTTTCTTCCTCCTTCTGAATGTCCTGTTAGGGAACTGGGCATGAGGACCACAGAGAAGCAACAGCACTGAGGTTGCCTTCTTGACGCTAAGTTCTTGGGAGATAAACGCAAGACTATAATTGGAAAAACCTTAAACCTTCTTGGGGGTGGGGAGGCCCTCTTTTGCATTCAACTTAAAGAACCAAGTTTATCACCAAATGTACTCTGGGGTGAACCACCATTTGTATTCTTGTTCTGTTGTGCTAAGAACAGATGATGTGCATACAGCTGCTGTAGTGACAAAGCTTTCTAAAAAAAAGGCATTAAGTAAAGGATTCTCAGTACAGTATTTGAAGTGCTGATTTCCAACTTACACACTTTTTATAATAGTGCTACAAATTCCTTCTAATGTCACTTAAACAGCAATGCTATAGAATTTATAATAGGGATACTTAACGATTAAAGCATTTTTTTTATTGCTGTCAGTATAGAGGATCACATAATGACTTATCTTTTGAAACTGCAGATGAAACCTTTTCCCTCTCAAGGTCTGTGGTGACACTTGCTTTTTACTACCTGTTGACAAGATTTGAGGTTCTGTAATGCTGCCATATCAAATAAAAGTTTCCATAGAACCAGCAGTAAGGATGCACCGTCCAAATGTCAGCATTTTCTGGAAACAAGATCATGCCTGCTTTGTGCATGTTAACAGCAATTCTTCTTTTGAAGTTGTTCTTACATTTTGTGTTTTAGAACTTGTAACTTAAATAGCATGATATTCATGAACATTCAGGCCTTCGGTTGGAATCCAGAGAGCTGCTTTCGACGCACCTCAGGGCTTGCGAGCGCATCATGAACGTTTGAGTTTGTCTTTGAACAGCAGATCCCTATGCAATAGACAAACTGATTTAGACATTGCCCTGCCTCTCAAAAGTGTTTTGCCAAGTGGCATGGGGAACTGCTGTTTGCAGAGATATTAAAAGTTCACTGCTGCGCCTACCTTGAACAAGAGAGAGAGAGAGAGACTAGCAGAACCACAACGTCCAATTTCTTACTTGTTTATTTTGTTATTGAAAACCGTTAACTTAAAATGTATTGTAGTTTTTGCTTTAATGTGTTTTATTTTAATACCTGTGCCCACATTTTTCCTGTTGCACTGTTTCATCATGTTCCATGTGTGTTCAGTATTCAGGTTTATTTTGCAAGATTCTATTGCTGATTTGTTTTTGTTTCTTGTTTTCTTTCTAGTCTGCCAGCCATATTGCTTCCAATTCCAAGGCAAGTGCAAAAATGAAAAAAGATAATATGAAGTATGCTGGTTGGGCAGCAAACCAAATAAATAGAGCTTACCAGGTGAGTATTGTGTTAAAACTCTGATATGCTTCATGCACCACATTACAATAGACCTTTTCACCTTGTTTGCCTATGTAGTAGGCAAGTGGAATGGGGAGGCAGGGGTGTGTGATAAAGTCATAAAGAGGCCATGCAGATTTCAGAGAGTTAAATAACATAAGGACAAAAGGAATTTTATTTTGTTTTTCATCTTTTTAGAGGATATGAATATATTGCAAAAGTTGTCTAACCTTTGAGTGTATAGTCTGAAGGAATCCTTGTGCATCCATGTGTGCATAAATTAAGTGTCTGCTCAGCTATAAATATAATTAATTGCTGGCAACATTACCATATTGCACTATTGCAGTTTGACTGCAAATCCAGTAACTTGCCTTAGTTTGATTTAAAAAGTTTGATAAAAGAAGCTATTATTTATGGGATATTTGGTTGGATTTAATTGCTTAGCTTTAATCAGTCTTGAGATGTTTTGAACTGTTCCTTTGATTCTGTTAAATTGATGGTATATATAATTTATCTCTGAAGATCGCAGTGTAAATTTGAAAACACTGCTTGTATTTTATTTTATTTTTTATTTTTTTAAACTTATGGTCCAATTCCATAGTTATGTTGGAGCTGGATCAAAATAATTGCAAATTGGCCCCTCTCTCAGTTGATACTTACCAGAACAGTTCACATTTTACACAACTAAAATGTATTTAAAACAAATGTCAGAACTTCTTTGTGACTTCATATGTTTGTGATGTATTGCATACTTCAGCTGTATTTTAGCAGAAAAGTGACAAATACCATATCTAGCTGAAAACTGCAAGGGGAATTTCAGTATGCAAGATACAATTACGTAAATTAGAAGTTGGCCAAAATTTCAAGTTAACACCCTACTCGGGCAAAATGTACTATAAGAATCTTTACTGAATAAAGACCAAATCCTGGTTG